>NW_026521486.1:40162500-41412500 GCF_021234435.1 Artibeus jamaicensis
AAGAAAAGTTGAGGGCTACTTGTGATCTGAAATGACAAGGTTAAAGTTAAATTTATCTAATGACATCTCATACTCTTGTAAAAATAACTGAGCAATTAATTTTACTAGAAGAAAATGATTAGAAACAAACTTAAATACACATTCTAAGTTTCTAACGTTGCTTATCACAAGCATAATAAAAATCAAGTTGCTTCTTCAGTTGCCTGGGAAACCAGGAACTATATGGTCCTAAGTGGACAGCACTCAAGCATTGAGCGAATCACCGCCTATCAGTTTCACTCCGCTCTGTCACTTAGAGCTATGAACTTTGGACATGATACTGAATACCTGTGAGATTCAGATTCTACATCTTCAGAAAAAGATCAATACACCTAAGTCTTCAAGGGTTATCAGGAAGGTTTTCATACCTAGAACATTTGCTGATATAGTGGATATTTAATAAATGTTACTTTTAATCAACCTCTTCCTATAAGGTCCTATAAGACACTATTAGTCTATGTTTTGGTGACAAAAGACCTAAAACAATTTACTCTCATTAACTCTCTCAATAATATTCTTTTTAATATAGACCTTATTTTAATAGCATGCATGACAATAATATTTACTTTTTCCTTTTCTCCCTTTGTCAGAGACTAACTCTGTATGTATTTCTTCATGCACACTCCAAAAGGACAGTTTCAGTCGTAACTAGTCACGTGTGAACACAACTCTTCCACTCTTATGATCAGGCTGGTGGACCCTCTGGCTGGTAGACGTGTGGGGCCACGTTTTGAGTTTCGCATTGTCTGCAGAGTGGTTCTCATTTTCATTTCATTGATGCAAGAGAAGATCATAGTAGCTTTTGGTGCTGTAGTTTCTACCTATTTCATTCACCTCTACTCCCAAGAAAAATGTCAGGAAAACAAAAAACCAAAAACCTTTGCTTTCCATTGCATGATTTTGATAGGAGCAAGAGCAATGACAGCTTCTCGTTAGACAGAAAAGGGAAGATGGCGATAGATATACCCACATAAGTTTTCTATTGTTTTTTTGTATTTGTTTTCATTTTGCTTGCTTGTCTGTTTTGTCGTTTAGCTTCCTATTAAAGGTGAGATCATATGGTATTTGTCTTTCAACCCCTGGCTTATTTCACTCAGCATAATGCTTTCCAGTTCCATCCATGTTGTTGCAAAGGGTATTAGTTCCTTCTTTCTCTCTGCTGCATAGTTTTGTTTTAATTTGGTTTGCCAAAAATTCTTGTTGGGCACATGGAATAAAGAATAACTGTACATAAAAGGGGGAAATCAAAGGCGTGAGAACAGCAGCACAAATCAATGATTGCCAAACACTACAAAGTTTTTCAAATAGGTAGGAAACTTCTTAAAATGCAGATGTTCCCTTGCCATTTCATACTTATTGAAGCAGAATTTCTGAACATTAGAATCTAGTTTGAGAGCCCAAAGATAGCATTTTCTTGTATTCATCATAATTGAACTATATGAAATTGTCAGTATTTGATAATTATTTACCTACAAATGGCTATTTTATCTAGTTTAATCTAATATTTAATAAGATGAGATTATTTAAATTTCTAGATCTCTCTGGGTGGCTTTTTGAAAGGTATATATTCCCAGATTTGGCCTCCAACCCACTAAATCAGAATTCTAGAACAAGGAGATTCTGCTGCTCTAGAGCCTGTAAGAAACTATCCTTTGAAGTATCAGTCTTTGTAAGGTAGAACTGCACTAAAAGGAACATTGTGATGGTGCCTCTATTTGTGAATAAGAAGGAGTAAATTATTCTGTTTCTTACATTTAGAATTATAAAACAAATGCTTAAAAAGTGATTGTTTTATATAGACCTGAATGTCTAGAAAATGAAAAATTAAGGTGCAAATTCAAAATGTATGTTATGTTTATGTACTGGATTAGGGTATAATTTTATTTCCTAAAAACTTTTTATTTAAAAAGTTTTTTATATCCTATGTGAATTTATGACCACAAACCTGAAGAAGTGTATTCCACATTGAGTATTAGAGCTTCCTTGGAATTAGATGTGTGAGAATATGTCTGTTGAGTGTGAAGAGTAAGTATGGGTGTGGATAGAATCTCATTTAACAGGAAACAGAGCAGATTGCTAACCCGATGGCCCCCTGAACAGCTCATTATTTATTTGACTCACTGTGCTACCAAGTTTTGATCTTTGATTATTCTCTGTTCTCTGTACTGTCATGCACAAAATGAGGGAGAGGAGGAGAGGGTGAAAGAGCAGCTGAGGGGAAGAGACAAGGAAAGAGAGAGGGAGAGAAAGAGAGGCTCACTTAATGTGCTCTGTATATCTAGGTCTTTTTCCCTCGTCTTATATTTGTCCAAATGCCTTCAGAATATCTGCATTGCAAATCCACAAGACTTTAAATTAGTTTACTTAAAACTGAAATTATTTGTATAATGAGCAGATACTATCCTGTGAATGTGGAATGGAAAACTGAAGCAGAAAAGAGAGATTTTGAGACTTTTTCCTCAAAAGGAGACACAAAAACATATTTGTAAAGTAATAATAATAAGAAGGAGGAAGAGGAAGAGGAGCCATTTAACCCTAGTTGAATATCTCATCTCTGTGTTTCTGCTTCCTCATCTGTAAAGATAATAATGGTTTAGTGTTAGGATACAGAGGTCTTGGGAATAAATGACTCAAAATATGTTAAGAGACACAGAATATTACCTAATAAGGAGTAGATACAGCATAAGTGTTAGATACTATTAATATTATTGAGGATAAGTGAAACTCCATCAATATACTTGAACCTTTGTTAAAAGAAATGCATTTTTTAAGAAAACACTAACATTTTATCATTTGGGATTTTATGAAGCCCTTTATTCTGTTTCCTTAAATATTTAATTTAAACTAGCTCTATATTTTCAATTAATACACTTGGGGTTTGATTTGTTTTAAATAATGGAGGCAGCTCTACTTTGTGAAAAACACTTTACTCATTTTATAACTATTGAAACAGACTTAATTTTTTTATTGGAATTTCTCATGTGAAGTTCTTAGGTTTTACTTTTTACCTTTTTCTCTCTGACTTTATCTGTCAAAAAAATGTGAAATCAAACGATGAAATTGAAGCAAAATAAAACATGTGTAGCAGAGAAAGTTAATATTTTCCTTCTTTTTCCACAGCACCTTAAATGTTGACATTTTAAAACATTTGGTATCTTACTGGAGTCTCACAACAACAGACAATGGTCTAATTAGCCAAATGAAAATCCAGACTTTCAATTTACTCTTTTAAATACTTGATATAAACTTTGTCAATTATTTCATGAAATAGGCATGTACTCATCTGGCTTTTAATGAACTTACAAAAGGACTGAACATCGACAAGAACATTGAATATACAATGAATAGAATGCTACATCATCAGTACTACAGTGGTAGGTACAGGGTATCTCACAGAGGTGGAAAGTGAAGCACACAGGAGGCAAGGACAATTCAAGTTTAAATTTAGACCATGTAGCTACCTGCCTGTGCATTTAACCATTTCACACCGCCTCCCAGAATGTAGCAGAAACACTCCATTGCACAATTTCAGGAGACATCACTGTTCCCAGCATATATTTAATATTGAACAAAATATATATGTTGTCCTGTTTCTTAGTCCATGTTATAAATAATAATAACATCATTTCTTTATAAAATGATAAGGAAAAAGTGTATCAGTGATACAATTATTAATTAAGACAAGGATGGCTTTAATGTTAATAATAAGGATAATTAAATAATATTGAACTGCATGATTTGATTACCTAGAGTAATAAAAGTTTTTTAAGGAAATGTCATTTCAGCAGACTACACGTACTGTGCATAGCTGAATTCAAAAGCGTGCTGCTTCTGCAGAGTAACAAAAGAAGGTATTCTCAATGCTCACAACTTGCTCGAAGCTCCGCATTTTTTTTCTTTCTGATAAATAATTACTGAGGAGGATTTCAAATTTATTTAATATTCCCTTTCATGTTGTGTTCTAATTTCAAAGTTTGTGAAAAAGAAAGACTTATGTGAAAAATTTCAATCACATCAAATGTCTTCTATTTTACCATTAATAATCATACAGGTAGTCTGATCTGATACCAGTGTTAATAAAAATAATGTGATGAACACATTTAAACCTCATATTCAAATTTAGCATATAGTATTTCAGGTTTCTTTTCAACCCTTCCTTGACCTACCAAGCCTCACTGGAGAAAGAACTGAAGTAGAAGCATGAAGGTGAGGATTAGTTTCACACATTGGTAACTGAACTGCTGATATTACATTCTAATTATATCCACATCAAAATTCAGAAAGAAAAGAAAAGCTCTGTAATCTTCTATTTCAATATGTACCTTTGGGGAGAAATATAATTTTCTTTTAATCCTTTCTGATATGAAATCTTTACTTTTTAAATTTTCTCTTATATGATAGTTGTATGTCTGAACTCTAAGTATTGACTACTTAGTAAGTGCTCATAACTATATGCTGAACAATTTTTAAATTTAGTTTATTTACAACCCTCAAAGTTCTATGCTATAGCCACAGTATAGTTTTCAAAATATTTATCAAATTCTTCAGAAAATGAAGGATAAAAAGGAGATTTTTCAGTCCAATTAAAAATAACCTAATGTCATATTTAATGATTAAATATTTAATTCAGTCCTTTTAGGCCAAATAAAGATTGAAATTTTCACTACTACATTCAATGTTGTACTGTGGCAGGGGTGGGTGTATGAGCTAGTGAATATAACAAAGAATAAAATCTTAAATAAAAGGCATAAAATTGGAAAGGAAGAAGTAAAATTTTCTCTTCACAGAAGCTATGATGAAATACATAGAGAAATCTTGGGCATGGGTTGGTGAACACTTTTAAAGGTCCAGATAGTAAATATTTTGGGCTCTGTGGGCGATAATTATGGTCTATATTGCATTCAACTCTGTAAACAACCAAAGAAAATTCATAAATGAATGAGCATGTCTGTGTTCAATTAGAACTTTGTTTTACAAAAAACAGTAGGACATATTTGTTCCATATTCCGCAATTTGTCAACTCCTGATCTAAGGAATCTATAAAGCAATTATGAACTATAATAAGTAAATCTATCAAGGTCACAGATTACAAGAATTAAATTAATTTTTTTTTGCATTTCAGAAAATAGGAAGAAACAATAAAAAATTAAATTATAAAAATTCTCATTAATGAGTACTAAAAATATAAAATACACAGGAATACATTTAAGAAAAAGTGAAAAATTTGGCATTGAAAACTACAGAACACTGCAGAAAATTTTAAAAAGACAAATGAAGAGATGTCATTTTCATTGGTTAGATGACTGAATATTTTTAAGATATTAGTTCTCCTCAAATTGATTTGTAAATTCATTGCAACTTCAAACATAAAAACAGCCCTGGCTGGTATAGCTCAGTGGATTGAGCACTGGCCTGTGAACCACATGATTGCGGTTCTATTCCCAGTCAGGGCACATGCCTGGGTTGCAGGCCAGTTCCCAGCACCAGCAGGGGACCCACAAGAGGCAACTATACATTGATGTTTCTCCCTCTCTCCCCTTCGCCTCTAAACATAAATAAATAAAATCTTTATAAAAAACACATAAAAACAAAGGCATTTTAAAATATAGAGGTTGACAAGCTATTTCTAAATGTTTTTATAGTTGACACTAGTATAGATGTCCCCCATTTCCCCATGAGCCATGCATACATGTTCTTTGGCTAATCTTATCTAGTCCCCTCTAATCCCTCACCCGTGAGATCTGTCAGTCTGTTCCATGTGCCCACGCCTCTGGTTACATGTGGTTTGTCAGTTTGTTTTGTTCATTAGATTCCACATATCAGTGAGGTGGAATGTGGTATTTCTCTTTCTTTGACTGGCTTATTTCACTTAGCATACCGTATTTTTCAGACTGTAAGATGCACTTTTCTTTTCTTTTTGCCCCCAAATTTGGGAGGAATAATAGTTGTTAATGCTGCTGTTGAGTTCTGTTTACATTTACATTGGTGAAATATTCTGTTATTTATGTTATTAAATATTTTACGACATTTTTTTGCTTTGAAAAAAATTTTCCTTGTTTTCCTCCTCTAAAACCTAGGTGTGTTTTATGGTCTGAACATACGGTAATATTCTCCAAGTCCATCAATGCTGCTACAAAGGGTAAGAGTTCCTTCTTTTACTCAACCATGCAGAATTCCCCTGGATAAATGTACCATAGCTTTTTTTATCCACTCATCTACTCATCAAGGGTACCTTGGGGTGTTTCCAGACCTTAGCAATTGTAAATAATGCTGCTATGAACATAGGGGTGCATATATTCTTTCTGATTAGTGTTTTGAGATTTGTCAGCTACATTCCCAGAAGTGGGATTGCTGGGTCAAAAGGCAGTTCCATTTTTAATTTTTTGAGGAAACTCTGTATTGTTTTCCACAGTGGCTGCACCAGTCTGCATTCCCACCAATGATGTACTTGGGTCCCCTTTTCTTTACATCCTTGCCAGCACTTGTTTGTTGATTTATTGATGACTGCCTTTCTAGCAGGCATGAGGTAATATCTCATTGTGGTTTTAATTTGCATCTCTCTGATAATCAGTGACATAGAGGGTTTTTTCCTATTTCTATTGGCCAATGTACCTAGAGTAGACAAAACAGTTTTTTAAAAGAATATAATTGGAGAATTTACACTACCTGACCTTAAGAATCACCATAAAGCTTCACTAGTCAAAAAAGTATGGTATTTGCATAGGTTAATAGGATGAAGGAACAAAATAAATAGTCCATAAATAGATCCACATATATGTGATCAACTCATTTTTGACAGGTAATTCAAAGTAATTCAATAAGAGGAAATTAAAATCTTTCAACAAATGGTACTGGAATGCCTTATACATATGGAGTTAAAAGGATCCCAGGATATATAAACATAAATTCTAGATGAGTTGCAGCTCTAAACATAAAAAATAAATAATGTTTCTAGAATAAACTGTAGATTATTTTTATGATTTTGGGAGAAGCAAAAATTTTTGCACAGGACATAGAAAGCAATAACCATAAAAATAAATAAATAAATTAGACTGTCCAAATTACAAAGATCTGCCTGTCAAAAGACACCATTAAGAAAATGAACAGTAAGTCATGACTGGAAGAAAATATTTACACTACAGAAATGTGACAGATTTATATTTAAGACTTGTATAACAGAAAATAATTGTTTAAAAGAGCTAAAGAATTTCATACCTAGTTCACAAAAAAAGATATATGACTATCTGAGATCTCTCCAGAAAGTATCCAGCCATGTAATAAAAATAAAGACATTTGCTGAAGAAGATACAAGAAACGTTGTACATAGGACAATGATGCCTCAGTCCCCTTCAAAGTAGGCACCTTGGGACATCACACAGTTCTCCCAGTCACCACCAGCTGCCCTGTCATATTTTCCTGGATCTCAATGAGGGTCTGAAATCTCTTACCTTTCAAAGGTGATTTTAGTTTTGGGAAAAATCATGAGTTGCAAGACACCAAATCTAGGCTGTAGGGAGGCTGAGCCTCCTGGGTTATTTGATGTTTCATCAAAAAACTCTGCTTGAGACATGCTGTGTGAGTGGGTACATTGTTTTGATGAAGCTGCCAATCATCAGTTGCTCATAGCTATGGCCTTCTGAATCATCTGAATAGTTTCTGTGGAGGAATGTTCAAGCTTAATGCAAAATTTGATGCAGATTCATTGCTCTATTGGCTCAGTCATTTTGAATATGAAAGACACACAGTGCACATGCTCACTAATTGGCATCTAATGCCCCTATTGACCTGTACAGTGAAGTCATCATTGTTCACACATGCACATTCCAGTCCACTCTTCTTGGCTGCCAGGTTACATCAAAGTCACATGATCTGTTCTTGTTATATTAACAATGGTTAGACTTTCCAGACTGGCCTCATGAGTTAGTAAGTGCATAATACTCAATATCATCAATCACCAGGGAAATAAAAATTAAATCCACAATTAAATACCATAACACATCTTAGAAGAACTAATATTAAAATACTGACATTATCAAGTAGTGATGAGGCTGTAGAACTGGAGATCTCATACATTGCCAGTAGAAGTATAAAATGGTAAACTAATTTTGGAAAATAATTTAACAATTTCTAATAAAATTAAACATATATATCTTATGACTTGGCAATTCCTCTTCAATGTTTGCACACAAAGGAAATGAAAACATGGTTTATACAGCCTTTAGAAAAAGCGACCAGAGGGAAGAGGGAAGGGAACTTAAGGGGGAAAAAGGGGAGAGATTTGGAGGAACAAGTATGAAAGACACAGAGATGAGGACTGGGGCGGGGGGAATGGGAGGGAGGTGGGGAGCACCGGGCGGGGGAAGGGGGTGGTGGGATAGGAGAAATAGACAAAAAACTGTACTTGAAAAATAGCTAAATAAAATTTAAATATATATATATATTAAATACTAGATAATTCCAATAAACACTGTAATATTGTAATAATAAAGAGATCCAGCTGACCCCTGGGGAAAAAAGAAAGAAAAAGCTACCTAAACGTTGGAGAAAGGATTTTTAAAAATATTGTATATCTATACAATGAATTATTTGTAGTCTTAAAAAAAAGAATGAACAACTACACTGATACACACAATCACACGGATTAATTTCATAGACATGTTAAGCCAAAAGAATATAATTGGAGACACAAAGAGCACAAACTGGAACTTCATCTACATGAAATTCCAGAGCAGGCAAAATTAATATATGGTGGAAAAATCAGAACGAGTAATGAGGGAAATTTTTAGAGTGCAGATAATAATCTAACTCTTGATAATATGCAAGTTATGTAAATCTCATCACTTGTCAAAACCTGTCAAATTGGACACATAAGATTTGTGCATTTCACTGTATGTAAATATTATTACACAATAAAATAATTGACAATAAATATTGAACTCTGATATTTTTCCCACAGTGGTATTCTATATGAGTACAGGAAGAGCAAATACTAAAACACTAAATGGACTTGTATTGGAGTTGTATCACCATGTACTCATGACTTTTAATATATTGAATATAGAAATATATAATTTATAGAACTTTATGTTCTGTAGTTTATAGAACCTTTCTATATTTATCATTTTCTCAACTCTGTCTAGAAGCAATGGCATTCCAGTTCCAATGAGTACACCTAAATATCATTTACTTTCTAAATACTTTACTTATTAAAAGGAACCAGGACTACTTGAAGGACTGAAGTAGGAAAAATATAAATTGGACTTGGAACCTCCTGTTACAGCACAGAGTAAAAAGTGTACCAAAAAATGATGAGTCCATAATAAAAAGACACAGGAGCCAATTGGAAGGAATCTCTCCTGGCCAGACCTTGAAGAATCTGAGCATGAAGATACATAATAATAGTAAGTAATAAAGATACATAATAATAATAGTAATCTATTTCATGAAATAAGAATTAATTAGAGTCTATATGTATATAAATAAGGTAAGTAGATAAATAACTAGGAGGAAAGGGAAAGTTCTCCCTTACAGTGGAATGAATATTAATAAATATTTCCAATATTTAACACACAGTTAAGCTTTAAAATTATCAATGGATGATAAAAGTAGTGAGTGAAAATTTGATTACACACAGGAAATGTGCAGCATCTCAATATATCTGCACACATATAATTTATTAATAAAAAAGTGAAGAGGAAATTTACAGTAGAGAAGCCTGGCAGTAATCATTTTCATTAAGAAATCAAAGCTACTATGTTGGAATGGTGAGAAACGGCCTCCTGAGATAATGCATTAAGAACATAGCCTGACTTCATTGATATTCTTCACTAAAAAACATAATCTGATCCTCCAAAACTCAGTTAATGATCAGGGACATTCCACAATATCCTGATTACTTCAAAAATATCAACATCACAAAGACAAAGAAAGCTGAGGAACTCTTCCACATTTAGGAGACTAAAGGGATTTGATACCTACATGTAATATATGATCCTGGGTAGGATTCTCTTTTGGAGGAAAACATTCCAGAAAGAACATTATTGGGACCATTGAATAAAACTGAATGTGGAGTCTGGATTAGACAGTAGTGGACTGCTGTTGAATCTGACTACGATAACTATACTCTGGTTATGTTAGAGAACAGCATTTTTCTCAGGAAAAACACTTTATTTGGGGATAAAGGTGCATGATATCTCCAAATTACTTTCAAATTTCAAAAAATACAGAAGGTTAGATGTATATAGAGGAAATAATAAAACAACTGAGATAATATGTAAACCATTGATGAATTTGAGAATTCCTTGTATTTCTCTTGTAGCTTCTGTGCAAGTTAGAAATTATATGGACATAAAGAGCTTTTCTCATTTGTAGCTAGTGGAAGTGTAAGCTAGATGGTTTTTTAAGTGTCTGGCAATCTCCTCACTTTTGCATTCCTTTGGGGTCCTGCCCGAACATTCAGTGGAATATCTGGCAGCCAGATTTGTCCTACCAACGACCTCTACTCTGGCTACCGCTGACTGAACATGCTGGAGACTCCTGACCTAGACAGAGTCACTCTGATTTTTTTCCACTAGCTATTTAAAAAATAAGACTAAAAGATTAATTTAAGAAAAAAATGCATACTCTGTTCTCACAGCTGTCTGTTCCCAGAGTAACATTCAGTCTTTCTATTTCTCTGCACATTACCCATAATTGATTTATGTAAATAGTTAAATAGTGGTGCTATGACCTCCATCATTCCTTAGTTTTCTTTGAGTAGAATTAATACTTCTCATACCAATGGCTTCTTGCCTTGTCTGTTCCTCCATGGTGTGAGGCTCCTGGGGAGACTCTGTCCCTGCAGAGGTGAAACCTGTATCTCTGAGAGGATTTAATTCAAGAGAGAAAGTATTAGGAAGCCCATTTGGCCTTAAATTCAACCTACATACTCCAATCCAGTCTTACTAGGAATAAGGCTGATATTTTTATCTTCATCTGTCTGATTCCTACATCTCTAAAATTGGTTCAGAACTATGGGGGGAAAGGCATGTGATTAATTAGCACCCTCCAACTGCACCAACTGCCAGGCAGACTCTGCAGGGTGGCTGGAAAGGCAGAGAAAGCAGCCCACAGGCAGAGGATGACGCAGACTTGAAAATACAAGCACTGATGAAGAGCTCTTTAATTTCTTATTCTGGTTCCTTCTTCAATGCCAGTTACACTTGTCTCTCCTCTTGGATACTCACCCCAGAAAAAAAAGTACACGTACCTCTTTGGAAGAAACCATTATTTGGAACTTAGACTGGGATCCAAAGGGTATGAACTGATTCCAACTATTATTTTTTCTGCCAGTATGGAATATTCTTAGACATACTTCTGTAATTCTATAATAATGGATCTTATACTTATGGTTGCTAGAAAACCTGGCCTCATATTCTTCTGAAGGGCATTTCAATTTTAAGACCACAGAGAAAGACCTCATTTGGGGGTAGGTGGATTATAATCTTGTACTCCTGTGTAGATGTACACAAGACAGCCTCAGAATTGAAGTAAAGACACAGAATACTAAGAGAAGAATGCTACAGACTGGACTCCTGCTGGTGAAATTGAGATCCTTTGTCTTAACCCCACTGTCCTTTTATTCCTAAAGGTCTAGGTGGAAAGAACATCCTTCCAACAGGTTGAGAACAACCTTCACAAAATGATGGTACTGGGGTCACTGTAGCAGAATGACGATAAAGTGATTGAAATTTAGTCAAGAATTTGAAATAAGGAACTTGCCAGAGGGATGATCTTATTTCTCCTACATATAGAGAAAAAATATTTACATTTGTCGTCTCCTCAGAAACTGGGCAAGAAACAAGAAAGAAATGAGATGAAACATTTAAAGAATTGATAGAAAACACCACCTGCCTAAAATTCTATCCTGTGAAATTATCCTTCATAAGTGAAAGAAAAAAAAAGTTTCTCAGACAAAATTGAGAGAATCTATTACCTGTACATCTGCCTTGCAAAAAATGTTAAAAGAATTTTTTTATTGTTGTTTATGTACTATTGTCTTCATTCTCTCCCTCAACTGCCCCCCTGCCCCATCTATTCCTACCTCCCACCCTCGATCCCACCCCCTTTGGTTTTGCCCATGTGTCTTTTATACATGTTCCTTGACCACTCTTCCCCTATATTCCCCCTTATCCCCCTCCCCACTCCCCTCTGGTTACTATCAGTTTGTTCTTTATTTCAATGAAAAATATAACCATAGACATTGAAATAAAAAAAATTCTTTAGGAAAAAGTAAAATTATATATTTCAGAAACTTGGATCTACATAAAGAAAGAGTACGGAGAAAGAATAAGGGAAGATAAAATAGAAACTTTTATATTTCTTATTCTTAGTTGAACCAGCAGATGAGTACCTTCAAAATAACAATAGCAATATGTGCTTATATATGGTTATGAATAAGTATATGCAAATGAAATGAATGGCAGCAATGATGAAAGAGCTGTAGAGAGGAATTAGGGTCATCATAAGGTATTCATATTACTATAAATATATACTGTAGAGTAGTATACAATGACAATAACAGTTGTATTGTTTGAATACTTTCAAGGCCATTCCACACATCTATCATCTTGTTTATTTCTTACAAAAATGTAAGATGCTTGCAGAAATGACAAAAGTTCAATGACTAGTACACTAATGGATTATAACCAAAGCATCCATTTCCTAATACCACCCTGGAGACCATTCTATCCAGTCATGAAAAAATTGACTTTTTAAAATAATTAAAGTCACAAAACTTAAAAAGAAATCTTTTGTTCAGGGACCTAAGTTTCTGAAAGCTAACCAAAAGTTAATGCTTTCAGAAAGCATTAACTTATAATAAATAAGTCAGGTAATTTCTATTCCATCTGGAAAAACTTCCTCCAGAAAAAGATTTCCTAAACCATGTGATCCATTTCTGATACAAAGAAAGGTGTGAGCTAAGGGGAAGCAAGAAGAAAAGAAATATCTTTAGTGAAAAAGTTTATTTGTGTAATAAAATCTTAGTTTACAGAAAGGAATGATTTGGGGTTTGTGTGGCACATAAAAAAGGAAAAGGGGTAGGGAAATTGAATCAGCACGGTCAATCTAGACACCATGGCAGCCTGGTGAGAAGTAGTGACTTTGATACTATGGTAGAATTACTAATGTATACTGTCACGTTGAACTCTAAATCATATTCAAATTCCAAACTGGGTTTATCTCAGAGGGTAGAAGTGAGATTTGATGATGGGATCTAGGGTGAGGATTAAAAATGGTACAATATGTAATGTTAACAAATACTGGAAAATCACAAGTGTGTTTGCTAAGTAGAAAAACTGACATATCTTTATTGTACAAAGTAAAAACAGCTTCTAGAAATTGAAGACATACATCTTCAAATAGTGGCAAATAAGCTTATCAAGTAAGCCTGGGGACTCAGTGTAGGGACTAAGCTTCTATTATACAGAACAGAGGGACCATACTAAAAAAAGTGTGTTTTTTTCAGGTCTCTATAGAAGAGGAACAGATGGATAAATGTTTCAGAAAATCACATAGAAATGATTAATATGAGAGAAACTGTAACTTAAGATGTGGTGGTTCTTAATACAATAGTGAATGTATTACCGGGAAAGAATTAGAAAATTAGAATATACAGAATCTATTTCAAATGTTTTTTTTTGCTTTCTATTTTATTTTTATTTATGTGCTTAATAAGTATTTTGCTACTTCTGTGAATATTTTAGGGGGAACAAATTACCTTTATTTAATGGTAAAATTATTTGATGTAACCGAAGGAAATATTTCCATGGTATTATTTTTGTAGTGTTATATTCTCAAAGGCACATTCCTAAATTACTCTACTTAGTCTACTAAAAATTCAAAGCAAAACAAAAATAAGATAGTAATTCATCCAGAATAAAAGAAATTGTCTCCAAAATAGCCCACTGAGGACTTACTCCAATCTTACCAGCACTGATGAAAATAATACAATTCAGATTTAATTTCTTTTACCATCCCCTTATATTCTTTGGGCTGTGTTGCAAACATGCAATACACAGAATGTGTCCTTGAACACCTGATGCTGGATGACATGTAGTCATTTCAACTTTCCTTGTTGGAACATCATTCTTCCTTAACAAAGAGAACACCCCAAATGCTTTCCCCAGGCCACGGAACATTCCCAAGTGAAGAATAAGAGAAGGGGCGTCTTGCACTTTCCTATAAGCAATGAGTGTGATACAAGAAAGTGCTTGTCACAAATATACCCCCAGATGATAGGCTGATTCTCTTTATTGTGTATCCCAAATAGCCAGAGAACATTATGCATTGTAGACACAAGTGCGCCTACAATAATTTGTCTTGCTGAGTGTTTGTGGTTACAGATGAGGCAGTGCTTTATAAAAAAAGAGGGGCACGGGCTCTGTTGTCTCTTTGGAGAACAGGAGAGGGAACTGTTAAATACTGGCAGAGAGAGAGAGATTTCCTTTAAAATAATTTTGGCTTTCAATTCGACTGTTTTTTGTTATGTGTATTTTATTCATTTAACTTTCCTTCACTATCACTAAAGAATGCCTTCCTGGCACCCACCCTTTGAGAAGTAATTACTGTTGCCCTTTCTTTCTCCACAGGGCCAGCAGCAGTGGAAAGAGGGAACAGTGGAGCTCTGGCTGGTCTAAACAGTGCCTGACACCCGGCCCCAGTATCCTAGCAAGGCCAGCTGGGTGACAGTGACCTTAGGCTCCCTGGGACTATGCCATAGTTAAAGAAGTTATTTACAAGGAACAAGTATCTTATTATGAAGAGAAAACAGGAGCAAGAAAAATGAAGTAAATCTCTCAATAATAGACTCCCAGCCAGTTTCTAAAAGCTTCTTGTCAAGTTCATAAGTAAGTGTAATTGTTAAATGTCTGGTACAAGTAGCAAACAAAATGCCAATGATGGGGATCAAATAATCTTTTCTGAAAAAATTTTAAAAGAAAGGAAAATAGAGTCATTTTTATGCTGTCAAGTTAAGGCCATGAAAACAAGTTATTTCTCCCTTAAAAATATTATGTTCACATTAATAAGGTTTCTTCCTACAGCCATAATTAGCTAACAGCATTGTCTTATATCAGCAACATCTGACTTGGTTGTATGCTGAGGCATGTTAACATGTGTACATCACACGTGTGAATGTACATCACCTGTTGTGAGAAGTTGGAACCCATTTGTTATGTGGAGGTTGGACAGGACTCCAAATCCAGGCAGTGCATTTATTCATATGATTTTCACCCACTTTGCCCTATTTCTGGATATTACTAAAATTAAACTTGAACACTTCTGTTTATAATGAATCACTTTCAGTCTTCTTTACAATTAAGAGTTGTTCCAGGCCTGGTAACCTAACTTTTGGAAGTTAGTTGCACAACTCTTCTCGAAGGTCTGACTTTCCTGCCACTGGAGGAAGGTTCCCTGGTACCAGCTACCTAGGAAAACGTTTTTGTTATAACTAAAGATGTGAGAGAGGCTGTGTTGGATGACCAAACGTTAGTGAAGACCAAAGTTGCAGGCACTATGCATACTGCCTTTTCCTCCCGCAGGCATCACAGAGCAGGCAGAATCTAATAGGCAGATACTAGGTGCATCAATGAGATTTGACTCATTGATATTTATGTCTTAATTATGATTTTAATAAAAGTGCTACAATATTCACTCTTAAAAAACAAAAAGCTAATTTCTATTTTTATCATACTTCCATTGTGTTTGCCGCATTTTATGTAGTCCCTTTTTGTTTTCCTTTAGAGATATTAAAGCACTCTATTATGATGACGTGAAGGATCACATCTTTTCAGTTTCTCCAACTATGGTATAGCTGTGGCTGGTTTTTCCAGGGCAGAAAACATCTTTTGCTGTTCTTTTACAATGTTTTCATGCTCACAAAATATAGTGCTTGACGGTGTGTAGCCAGGCCCTCCATTGACGGAGACTAATTGATTCTTAGAAAGGGGAAAACATTTAATACGGTTTTCTTTTCCTTGGAGGCCGGAAAAGAGAAAGAAAGCAGATGCTAATGTATTATGTAAGGGCATAAACACGCCATTTTTTTTCAGGGAAGCATTACTAATGAGAACAATTAACATTTCACAACTGACATAAGGCCCTTAATTATGTAGACAACATATCTATTACATTTTGGTATTCATATATTTTAGTAATTATAACAGATTTGCCACCTAGATTTTTATTGCTAATTCTTTTCAAATACCCCGGAACAGTGAGATTTTAATTTTACCTTATGGCTGCATGTTGTTAATTTTTATTATTAAGTTATAGGGACAGGTGAATAGAAACTATATTTTATGTTGCCTTTGGAGAAGTGTTGAGAATATAACAATACTTTCTCTCCTTTATTACTTAAGTAAATCTGATTAGGAAGTAAAATATTCCTTCTTTAAAATCTTAGCTCCTACGCATGAGAACTTTGTGAAATTCTCTGGCAAGGTTTTAAAAATATTGCCAATTATTGGGTGAATTATGTTCCCATGATTATGAATGATAAACTCATGTGTTAAAGTCCTAACTTCCAGTACCTCAGAATGGGACTTTATTTGAAATAGGGTCTTTATACATGGAAACAAGTCAAAATTAGGTCAAAAGATGGTCCTTAATCCAATATGACTGCTACCTTGAAAAAAGGAGAAATTTGGACACAGACACATGCCTAGAAAAAACACAATGTGAAGGGGATGAATGGAGAAAATGAACCTCCAAAAGCCAAGGTCAGATGCCTGGCTTAGATCTTCCCCTCATAGTCCTTATAAGCAACCAGCCCCGCAGACACCTTGATTTTGGACATTTGGCTTCCTGAACTCTGAGACAATAAATTTCTATTGTTTATGCCACTCAATTCATGATACTTTGGTATGACTGTCCTGAAAAACTAATACATTACCTAAAAACCTTTCTGGTGAGCAGAATAACACCTCCAACTCATTGCCCCATACTAATTCTCAGAACCTTTCAATATCTAAGCTTCCTTGGAAAAATACAGATAATTAAAGTCGCAAATGGAATTAAGTTTGCTAATCAAATGACCTTATAATAAGGCAGTTATCCTGGATTCCCCAGATAATCACAATTTAGACATAAGGTCCTTACACATGGAAGAGGAAGGAGGTGAAAGCAGTGTAATGTGACAAAAACTCTACCTGTTGTTTTTGACTTTGAAGATGGAGGACGGAAGCCATGATAATAAAACTGAGTGGTCTCTAGAAATGAATTCCTTCCTAGAACCTCCAGAGAGAGTATAGCCTGGTGACAACTTGACTAGCCCAGAGGAACTGATTTTGAATTCCTGACTTCAGAACTCTTAAGAAAATAAATATATATTGGTTTGGACTACAAAGTGTCTGGTGGTAATATGTTATAGCAGCAATAAGAAACTAATACAAACTCTCTTTCCCAGGTTGCTCTAGTGTTAGAAATTCAATTCTATATCCTACCACCTTACTCATGTCACTGTTCAGATGACTGATTTGCTAGAAAATTTTCTAGTAAACTGACTGAAAAGAGCCCATAATTAAAATCTTTATAATGAGTTTACAATTAATTTTCCTAAATTATTTGGAGACAAACTTAAAGAACTATAAAAATCTAAGTCTGAACAACCTTGCATGTGACTACACCAAGCCAAAATTAAACTTATCCCCATGTAATTTTTTCCTTGATTAAAAACACAAAACAATCATCAGCCCTCTTCTTCACAATCAAAGATAAGGCAGGTTTGGTAACCCACCTTTTTATTTGTCTTCAAGTCTTACCTATGCTTGTTTTTCAAGGAAATAATAATAATAATATTGGTCTTTCAAAACATAATGAAGAAAGACAAAAAAACAAAATCACATTGTTAGTGATAACATATATGTTCTTTAAATCATAGTGATACTCCTGGAAGAGTTCATTAATGGCTTGGACCCGTTAGAATATATTTAAACATTGGATGGATTATTGGACTTGATATATCCTTAAAGTTCCTTCCCAACAAGTGATTCTAAAACTCTATGATTTTCTGTTGATTTAGATCAAAGCAATGGAACATCAGTCTGTTTTCTTATAATGCAATTCATTGTAAAAAAAATCATGAAAGCAAAGCTTTCTTTATTTCATTTGATGATTTGAATTTGTACTCAGTAATACCTCATTTATCTGGCATACTTGCAAATGTTTAAAGGATAAGTGAGAAAACATTTTCCAGGGTCAGGCACAGTAACTAACATACAGAGACCTAATTTAAGCTTTAAAAAAACTAACTTGATATTCCTTTATTTGAAAAATCTTTTTTTATTTCTACCCTAAATTACAATGAAATTCCTCAGAATAGGAATTTCATGAATATGAATTGCAGTTGCTTTGTGATTCATACACAGTATTGTGAGCATTTGCTCATAAAAAAAGGAAAGTATTGCTTGACTCTCCAACATGGAGATGCTGATCTGTGAAGCTAGGAGCCTCAGGCTTGTTTATGAGAGTGGCTTTATGGGGACAAGGGTATATGAGTAATAGGGGAGGTATTCCTGTGCCTACTATTTTAATAAGACAGTTCAGCTTTCTCTAGTTCAAATGTTGGATTTCACATTTGGTTGGGAAAAATTGTCTTAGTGATCTTTATCCCAATAAAATTTACATTTATATAGAATATATTAATAAGATCATTTCAACTATGTCATAGACTGATGTTTGTCCTTAGACACAAGGTTAACGAGGTGTGGTCACGTGACTAAGTTGTCACTAGGAGAATATAAATGGAAGTGGTATATATAATATGTGGACTGTATCACTAACAGGAGGCTAGTCTGCCCCTGATCACCCATGTTTCTTTATCCTGCTGCTTAGAACAGGGATGGGATTTCTGGATCCCTCTCAACTTTGGAACTTTAGGATGAAGGTCACACCACCAAGGACATCTGGAAGTAGTCTGGGTAACTATTTACTCTTAGACCACCATAAGAGCCTTGAATCATCTAAATTTAGACTATTATGAGGGAGAGAGAGAGAAAAACTTTCATCATGTCTGAGCTCTGTCATTTGGGTTTATATTACATGCATCTAAAACTAAAAAAAACACTGTCTTATTGGCTTTTATGACATTACTATTAAATACTGTTAAACCCAATTAAATATTTATAACCAGATATATAAATCATAGCTTATATTTTTTGCTATTTAGTTATTTATGGGCTTAGCAAAGATGGTAATTTTGTGAAAAACCTAGGCTTTTGCTTGTCTAATAATTATTTTTCTATTAATGCAATAGACCTAAAGAGTGTTGTGGCTTTAAAACTTTGTTGCATTTGGTAAAATTGAAAGCTCTCATCTCAGCTTACAAGAAAAGTATATACTCTGTAATACTATTTTCAATTTAATTCAATCACAAGAATACTCAGAGGTAAAACACCACAACCACCACAAAGATAAATCTCCAAAGAACAAGTATATTTATAGCTCAGGGTTATAATCAGTCTTTTAAGTAACTGTAAACAAATGTTTCTAAAGCTTTTGAAGTAAATACCATTTTTTCAGTTAAGTCAAAAAACACCATTACCCAGAAGAATCAGTTTGAATTTGTAGACAATAACAAAGCAAATTGTCTTGCTAGATTAGGCAGTGAGTAGGAATGTTCATGATTCACTACTCGAAAGGAAATAAAAACAAAAATGACTTTAAGAGAAATGTGCTTTCAGGAGTCAGAATAATGGAGTGTTCATGCTGTCAGTAAGGAATGCTGAAGAAATTTAAATATGAAATATAGCAATTTAATAGATTCTGCACCAAGGACAGAATACTGATAAAACATGCCAGGGAGACAGTGAAAGGAGGAGGAGATTCTAAACATGTCAGCAATGATAGGGTTGAGTTATCCTAGGGATTAATCTAAGGAAACAGTGAGCAAAGGCCTCCAGGGAACCATATAAGAGATCTGGACTGAGATGAAAATCAAGCTGCCTATTCAAGTAGGAATAGGACACATAGTGACCAAAAGTCTAGGCAGTAGGAAATCAACATAGCTCACTCTAGGTGGCTGGCTAATCATTATCAGAGAGTTGTAGCAGCAGGATAAGGTGGTCAGTGATGGAGAATGAGGCTATTTGAGGGAAAGGTCACTAGGCAGAAATGGGTTAGGAGGCCAAAAATGTTAGTGGGAACAGGAGTAATGAAGGCGAATCTCAGTCACTACATACTTGGGGTACACTAAACAATCCCAAGTTTATCAAGACAGTGTTTAAATTCCAAAGTCAAAGATATGTGAACCACAAATGGAGTGCTCAATGTTTAGCCATGACCTACTGTTGTATAAATGTAATTTTGCACTGCTGACCTTAGGGACAAAAAGAAGTGAGCTTAGACTAAAGAGATTTCAGGTGGGAAGACAAAAAATATTTTCTTCTAAATTTCTATGGCGCTATAAAAAGTAATATGGCCCTGTAAGATGGGAAGAGAACTGTGGTCAAAGTTGTCATCAAGAGTCAGTAGAGAGTATAGGAGAGGTGAAAACGGGACTCAAATGAATACAAACAACAAGAGAGGAGAGATAAGGATGGGGTAGGTAGTGGTGAAGGCAGAGTCTGGGTGTCATACTGTTACTCAACAAAAGTGGGGTTTTGTTGCCTGCCACCACCCACAGGTAAAGTCTGAAGACAAATGTTGATGGGAAAGAAAAAAGGTCTTCATTAAAATGTTGCACAATTTGGGAGGGTGGCGAACTCCCCGGCTCCAGGATCATCTCTTCCCCAAAACCCAGACAAAGCCCAGCCACCTCCAGAAATAGAAACGGTGCCCACAGTCCCCGTTCCATCCTTACCTGTCCTTTGGAGCCTGAGCCTGCTAAGCAGACCGCTCTCTGGCTCCAGGCTCATCTCTTGGGTCCATGTGTGGAACCTGGCACCACCATGGTTACATGGCTGCCAGGACCCAGCTGATCCTGTGAGAGCTCTAGCCCATACATCCAGGAGGTAGATCCCAGAGACAGAGGGTGAGTCTTTGCCTTTCCTCTCTTTAAATTTCCCAGCCCAAACCTCCATGCACTCTGGAAGGGTCCAGCTCCCCCAGTCAATTCCGTCCTTGTCCATGCTTAGACTGACTAGTCAGCACCTCTCCCTGTCCTCATCTTGACCTTTATGGTACATGTGCCACTGTTTACTCTGAGTCAGAAAGGGAGTAGAAGGCCTTTTTCCTCTGTCAGTCACTCTCTCCAGCCAGGTGTAGGCTCTGCACACTGACTTCCTCCTGCACTGGTTTGCCTAAGGGCAGGGAAATTCCTCATCACACACTGTACTAGCAGTGTGGCTTCACCCGAGCTGCCTCTGGCATTTCCTGTAGACCCTCTGTCACTCCAAGGTCCAGCCAGACCATCTGTTCAGGTCTACCTGTATCAATACCCAGTTGTACACAAAATAAGTTAAGGGAATCAATTGGAAGAGATCTGAACTCAAGAAGGTCTGGAACCCTAAGTAGGAGGCTACTGAGGAGTCAAAATGAAAAATGCAACATGACAACATGGGAACAGAACGAAGTTCAGAAAATACATTTTTTCCTCTTTAATATTTTTTCAATGTTTAAATATAAAGAAATAAATTTTGTTTAAAACCAAATTGTTTCTGGTTAAAACCATTAACTCACATCGGCAAATATAAATATCTACTACTCATGTTTGCAGCAAAAGATGAAGAGAAAAAAGACAAATACCAGATGATCTCACTTATAAGTGGAACTGAATCAACAAAACAAACAAATGAGCAAAAGAGAACCAGAGTCTTGGAAATAAAGAACAAACTGACAGTGACCAAAGGGGAGGGGAGAAGGGGAAAATGGGGGAAAGAAAGGGAAGGGACAAGCAAAAGAACATGAATAGAGGACTCCTGGGCACAGAATGGGAGAGAGGTTGACTGTGGGAGTGGGCAGTAGCGGTGAGCAATGGGGAAAAAGGTAGGATGACTGTAACTGAACGACAATAAATTTTTTTAAAAAGTAGATCTAGAGAAAATGAGCTGTTGTATAGGCTTTGCACATCCAAGTGAAGATGCTGAGGTAAAAGGTAGAGAAAATTGGAGTATCCTGTCGATTATGAGGAGCATGATATACATGTATGTTATCATAATCATTATTTCAGTATCTGAAATTCCACCGTAGAGAGGAGACACAGTACACAGGCGTCCTCGCTTTTGAGCATACTTGAAACGCTAGCCTCTGGGTATTTCCTCTTGCTATTCCTTCTGTGAGAAATGCTCCTGCACTTATCATTCACAAGATTTTCTTTTAATCCCATTCAGTTCTCAAACAAATGTTATCTTCTTATGGAGGTCTCTATCCCTCCATTTAAAATTGATTCCACAGATACCCACTCTCTTCTTCCTTTCTATAGTGAGTTAAATAATAGCCCCGAAAAGGTGTCTGCCCAAAACCTGTGCATATAATCTTCTTTGGGGAAAGGAACTTTACAGATATAATTGAGTTCTGGGATTGAGATGAGATCATCTGGGAGGGCCTTTATCGACTGCCATTTGTTCTTGTAGGGAAAATGCAGAAAGAGATTTGAGACACTGATATAGAGCAAACGTCCCCAAACAAGGAATGCCCGGAGCCCCAGAAGCAGGAAGGACACAGGGAAGGTCCTCCCCTCGAGCCCTCTAGGCTTGGTGGCAGCCCTCTGGCCTCCAAAGCTGACAAGAGAATAAATTTCTTTTGTTCTATACCATTAAGTCTGTGGTAATTTGTTTACACCACCAAGTCTGTGGTTAATTTGCTAGGACAGCCCTAGAAAACTAGTATATCCTTATCTGTACCTGATACATTACATGTTTCACTTATTTCCGATATGTTATCTTTCTCCCACTGGAATGAAAGCCCCAATGGAGCAGGGGTTTCCTGTGTTTTTTGTTAATAGCTGTATTCCCTAGCAGTAGAATCAGTGTTGCCGTACGTTGGGTACTCAGAAAATGTTCACTGAAAGAGTAAGTGGTAGATTTAAACAGAGGATGAATGAGGCGAGTTTCACAGTTGGATCTGTGTGGAACCAAGAAACAGAGCACTCTAGAAGTGGACTGTGACTAAGACTGAGAGCCTCATGCCGGCAAAGTGTTCAATTTGGAAATGACCAAGAAACTATAAGCCTCCTGAACCTCCAGAGCCTAAAGAAGTTATGGGAGATGAGAATCATGGTCTGAATTCTGAGTCACGTGAACTTGGCCTTCTTGTTGTAAAGTGTTTAATAGCACATTCTCTGCATAGTGGCTTCTGGTGTTATCAGAGTCCTTGCTCCACCCAGAGGGTAGTATTTTAAATAAATGTCACTGTTTCCAGCCCAAAAGGCAAGAAGCTTATAAAACTCCCCACACCATGGCTGAAATCAGAATACTTAGATGACACAGTTTCATGTCTCCAGAAATAAGCAGTTGTGAAGAGCAGGAGACAGTTAAACTATAGATGACAATAGAATAATGCCTGTGAAAGGCCTTAAAATATGTTTTTTCTTTTCATCTAGAAAATCCATTTCTCAGAAATCATGAAGTGTATGTTCATGAAAAAAGAAAAGAAAAAATGAAGGTGAATTAAATGTCCAAAAATAGTGCTACTTAAATGAGTTTCAAAATGTCCATTCAAGATATCATGGAAGTATGCTCACTGGAAAGGAGAGAGACTCATGATATATTAAGTGAAAAACAAAGGGTACAAAACAGCATGTATAGTGGCTTTAAGTTTTTATGTACAAGGAAACACATTAAAATCTGAAAAACATATTAGTGTAGTAGACTAATGTATGACCTTTATCTTCTCTTCATTTATCAGAATTTTTATGAACATATGCTACTTTCATACTAAAGGGGAAAATGACACTTATTATAAAAACAAATCCAGTTTATAAAATTTCATGTGAAAATTTTTACATTTAAATTTCTTTGCAATTATGGATAACTTTTTAATTCATGATCCAAAAATGACCATCCCTATTGTCACCAGCAAGGTGGTAATCACAGGTAAAAAAACAAAACTTGGAAGTTTAAAAAAAACAACAACTAAAGGAAAATTGAAAATGGATCAACCCTTATTCATTGCTGGTGGGAACGTAAACTGGTACAGCCACAGTGGGAAACAATATGGAGGCTCCTCACAAAATTAAGAGTAAGCTACCATATAACTGAACATTCACTCTTCAGGGTATCTACCCCAAAAAACTCAGAAACATTTATATGGGAAGGTATATGCATCTGTACGTTCATTGCACCATTATTTACAGTGGCCAAGACATCAAAACAACCAAAGTGCCCTTCAATGGAGGGTTCAATAAAGATGTGGCACATACATACTATGGAATACTACCCAGCCATAAGAAACGATGAAATACTGCCATTTGCAACAGCGTGAATGGACTTGAGAATATTATGCTAAGCGAAATAGGTTAGTCAGGAAAAGCTAATCACCATATAATTTCACCCATATGTAGGCTATAAAACTGAAACTCATAGATGCAGACAACAGTGTGGTGGTCACCAGAGGGAAGGGGGTGGCAAGGCATAAAGGGGGCCAAATATATAAAGATGGAAGATTATCTGACTTTGTGGGCACACAGTGCAATATACACATCATGCAACATAGAAATGTACACTTGAGACCTATAGGATCCTATTAGCCAGTCACCCCAATAAATTTTTTTAAAACTGGTTTAAAAAAATAAAGTGGATCAGAGTAGAAACACTTTATTCACTCCTTGACAAAGAGGTTTCATAATTTTTAATGAAGAGAAATTAGCATTAATATCAGAAAACATAATATTATCATGTGTACAATAATTATGTCAAGTTAACTATACAATAATGTAGACTAAGTCCCAATTAATTGTGTCCTTTACTGTCTTAATAAAATCCTCAGCATAAAACCTTTTCTTGTTTGGTTTCAGCTAGATAAACTCTAACCAACATTGTAACCAAGATTCTTCTGTCTCAGAAGGAAAATTGAGGTGAACAGTTTTCCTTACAGAAAAGGAACAGATTAGATATACTTAACCCAGGCTGGGTTTGAGCCCTAATACGAAAACGAGTACTAATTGAGAAACTGCAGGAACATATTAAAGTAGATTACCAACCAGAAAAAAAAAACGCTCAGATTTCAGGAAAGTTTTTGCCCAAACTCAACAGCCTCAGCTTTTCATTCTCTTTATCGGGTGATAATAGGAATTAATTGACAGGAAAGCCTACTTGTAAAGAAATTGAACATGATATAGACTACTGATTATTAATAATGTGTTCAGGAGAAAATGAAGTCTTTTCAATGGGAAAGTTCCCTGGCAGCTCAAGAAAATGACTCAGAAAAATAGGAGCATCCTTATTTTTCCCTGTTAAGGACTGCATATCCTTAATGTTTTGCCCCTTGCAACTTCCATTATGCAGCTCAAGTTCAAAATGTTTCCAGCCCCATTCAAAACTATCTTTCTTGAGTAAGATGCTTTTGTTTTAAGGTGCTGTTCTTTGATAAACTGAGATAGCCTATCAACTAAATTAAATTATTTGTAAATGATTTAGGCACTGATAGACCAGAATCAATACAATTTTTATGGGGGAAAAAACTTTTGTTCGACCTCAAGATACTCCATGAACCCATGAATTTATAGCATTTTAGGTAGGGTTGGTTGTGTTCATTGGTTACGCCTTTGTCCTCATGACAGAGCCCCTGACTTCACCATTTAGGTTTTTGCTTTAGAGAGAACACACAGGTGAACAAGCTTTCTTGTAATAGGGAAATCTATTACCCTGGTTATCATCTTCAAAAATAAATTATGGAAATAAAAAAGAAATATTCCTAAGTTTTACTGATCTTTTAAAATAAAGGCTCTGTCTTACCATTATAATTTGGAAAGGTTGGAAAGAGAAAAGGAGCATAGAACTTGAAAGCTTCAACTCAAGGGGATAAAAACACTAAACAGTTCTAAGGATATTTGAGGTAGAATATGCCTTTAATCAATTCTCATTATGCCACCAAATGTGACTTGGCATTTAGCACTGCCTTTTTACACAGATCCTTTAAACTTAAATCCAAAATTTTTTAGAGGAAAAGCTTTGGCTTATTTATTAATATAAATCTATGAAAAATTATATGCTTTACTTTCTTTCAAAGTCTTCCAGTAACTACCATTAAAATGGACACTTTGTATTTTTATTTACTGGGTTAATTAGTTAATAGCAAATGAGTCTGTCCTTCTACAAAAGCAAATTCTTTTCATTCTTTTGCTATACTTATTATGGTTTATCTTGTGAAATTAGGTGTACTGACCAACTAATTGAGCTGGAGATGATAAGGTTTTGATTGGTCCAGTGATCAGAACCCAGATCTCCTGATTAAGAGCCAATTAATTGATTTCCGGTTCTATTATTAACTTTCCAATGGCTGCCATGTCCCCGGCCCCCGCTGACTTGTGGGAATTGAGTATATTGACACATCCCTTATTTCTGAGAATAAGGATAACAAGAATACCAATCACCTAGGATCATTTTGAGAGTTAAATAAGACTAAATATAAAAAATACATGGTACAACTAAAATCTCCTTAATTCATACACAATTATCATTAGTATATAAAAGCAAATGAGAAAAAAGGGATGAACTAATGATTAATGAAGATGACATAATATTAATAGGTTACAGAAAAAGACACATTCTCAGATGTATCTCCTCTGTTAGAATAGGCTTGGAATTGGAAAGAGAAAAACAAACAATGGGAAAAAAGGAACATCAGTTCCTTACAAGTAATAATATAATGATAAGGACCAGAAAGTTTTAATGTGCTTAAGTATCTAGGTGTTAGTTAATTTCATAGCACAGGGGAAAAAGAATGTTTACATACCATACAAGAACATCTATACCCAAAGAAAGCACATATGTTGAGAGAAGAACTGAGAATTGTAGGTTAGGGACTATACCATTTTCTAAAAGCAAGGAACTAGTAACTACTAGAAATTACAGATTAGGTCTTGATTTTGAGTAAATTTATAGAATCAATTATTAAATAAATGGTTTGTTTATTAGTATGAGAAAAATGAGGTGACTTTCAGGAGGCATCATTGCTTATTCAAAGTAAATCATAGTAAAAAACAGTTTTGATAGTATTATTTTATTCATTGATGAAAGGTCAGAGAGAAATAAATCATTACTATAACAAAATAGCAATTAAAAATTTCAGTGATGTCTTTGATTTAAAATGACAACACTGAAATTATTTATTAATGGCTATGTAATAAACATAACATGATATTCAGTGTCCTGCTTAAAATATTCTATATTTGGCCATCTAGCTGTTTCACAGTTTTATCAATGCCCTCATGAAGCTATTAAATGCTCCCCTAAGATTCAATTAATTTAAATATTTATTCACTATGTACAAGCATCAAGCATTGCTATAGTGCAGTGGAGTATACGCATGAGCAAAATAAAGACTTCTCAGGGACCGCACTTTCTGTTGAGTGAGATGGAGAACAAAGAAGTAAGCAAATTTCATACAGAATTTATCATGCACATCGTCTTCATCATGCATATAGAATGTCAAATGATATTTTAAGGTAATAAAATGTGAAATTTATAAAGTGTGATCAAAGATTAAATCTTTCATAAAAAGATAGTAAGCAGAGACTGAAATTCTATAAAGCCAAAAGGATACCTAACAGATACCAGATTCTAGATTCTAAATTGCCAAAACAGGATTAAGAACTATTAAATATGAGCACAATTAATTTGCGATACTTGCTCTTGGTGTTTTTTTAAATTTATTTAGTGATGAATTCATTTAGCAAAAATTTTTAAGTAAATGAAGGGGAAAGTTATGCTTGCTTATAACTCATATGATAAAGATATATTGGAGTTAATCACAGAAATAATGTCAGTCAATAGCAAAATCTAAATAGTAAAAAAGTCAGCATATTAGTTAGTTTCCAACAATGTAAGAATAGTGTTCTTAGCACAGGAATAAGTTTCTCACTGTACTCTATGCTAAAAAAACAGATAAGCTTACTGACTTTTCTTCTCATCAATATATATTTTAAGTGGACATTAATAAAAATGTGATACTTGTCGGGAGGACATTTAGACTTGTTATAGAAAAGGACTTTAATGTATAAACAAATTAGAAGTGTTCAAATAAACAAAGTGAAAATAAAGGAAAATGGTAAGGACCATCCTTAAATATTTGAAATACTATCATTTAGAAGTGGATTTCTTACCTGTTGCTTTGAAAGGCAAAATTACAAATAGTGAATGGAGGTTATGAAGAAGTTAGATCTCTTCTCAATATTAAAAAATGGGTCTTGTGAAATAGCGAATTACATAACATTATGTGAATTCATAAAGGGATGCAATAAAAACATCTTGCATTGCTGAGGAAAGGAACTTGTCTTCTCTTTATTGTCCAGACTCGAGGGATGATGGTTGATTATGGCGGTTGAATGTTTCTGGCGCCAGACTACCTAGGTTCATTCTCTCGCTTTCAGCGTGATTTTGAATGAGCTACTTAATAACTCTGTACTTCAATTTCTTCATCTGTGAAATGCAGGAAGAGTCACCAAATTGGGTCACCAATTCCATATACACAATTACAAAATGCAGAAGTTTTCAAAATTAAAAACTAAGTTTGGAGCGAACTCACCTGGCAAAAAGAACAATTCTGAGCTGATATGGGTTATTTACAGTGATATTTTCCCATGTGACATGGACATTTATAAATTCTCTATTGAAGTGTTAACGTGTTTGCACTGGAGTTCTGCCCTAGGCCCACCCATAGAGATTCCTAATCTGCAGTATATGCATGGTATTGTCTTTCTGAAACCTAAAATCTCAATTTTCAAAACATATCTGGCTACAGTGATTCCAGAATAAGAACTATACCTCTGTACTATAGTCTGTAAGATTAAACTACTCCATAAGATTAAATTAATTTATGGATAAAATTCATAGCACAATATCTGACACATAGTAAGTATGTAGTATAGGTTAGCTACTATTGCTAAAAAGATTTTTGGTTCTTACATTAAAAACAAAGTAGTAAAAAGGGTCATTATCCTTTAACAAACAAGCAAATTCGTATCTTGCACATTGATGTATTTAAACTTTTTTATTATGTAATCAAGAGTTTTTAGTAGTGGTATTATAAAAGGGTCTGATTTATTGCAGATCTGATAAATCTTAATTTATAATAGTGAAAATTATTTTTTAAAATTATTATTTTTTGCTAATTGAATCAAATATTAAGAGTATACACATTTAATCAGTAAATTATAAAATACATTTTCATCCAAGATAAAAAGTAAATAAGTGATCAAATCTAGTGCTTTCCGTGAAATATGTGTTGTTCTTTGCAATTCTAAAAATTCTAATTCCTAGAGAACATCACTTTTTATATGCATAAAGAGGTGATATATACTTTTAGGGTAACTATTTTCATATTAGGTCTACAACAAGAACCTGGCATTTAAAGTAGGACTGATGCTTACAAATAGTCTCTTTCTTGTAATAATCTATATATCACCTATCTATTTTAGGAGGTTCAAATAAATGTATGCTTTCAACACATAATTTCCAGCTTTCCTGCATATAGTCAACTCTTTGATATGACGCATTTGTAAGTCAGATGGAAAAATGGAATTCTAAAACATAGGCAACCAGGAATAAGAGTGTGGGATTTAGAGGCATGAGTATCAGATATCACTACAGAAATTCACACCTAACCTTATTGTCAAATAATCAATGATAGCCACAAAGTTCAACTGGCATCATGAAATACAGAGGGTCAGTTAGAAGTGAAGGTATAGTGCTACAAGAAGAATGTTTTTTTCATTCTATTTTTAATACTTTAATGTTTTTTGGCAAATATGTAGGAAAGACAGGAATTGCATACTTTTCTACCTCTTCTTTATCCTCAGGTACATACATACCGGGAAGGGGCTACATTCACTGAGTCGGTGCAACCAAGAGGAGAAGCAGGCTGAGAGGAGAGAGTAAACGAAAGACTGATTTTGTCTGTTGAATTTGTAGTTTCTTTAGAACATGCAAATAAAGACTGCTAGTAAGAATCAAATGCTTTCTTTCATAGCTTTAATTTTTTTCAATTACCATTGACAATCAGTATTAGTTTCAGATATACAGCACAGGCATAGTAGTTAGACATTTATATAACGACAAAGTGATTCCTCCAATAAGTGTAGTAACACCATACGTAGTTTTCACAATATCATTGACTAGCCCTGGCCAGGTGGTTCAGGTGGCTCAAGTGGTTGGAATGTTGTCCTGTGCACAAAAAGGGTTCGATTCCCAATCAGAGCACATACTAGAGGCAATGACTCAACATTTCTCTCTCTCTCTTCTCTCAAATTAATAAAAACATATTCTCAGGTGAGTATTTAAAAAAACAATATTATTGACTAGATTCCCTATGCTGTACTTTTGCATCACCATGACTATTTATTAACTAATTTGTGCTGCTTCTTAATTCTTTTACCTTTTCCACCTTGTCCCTCAACTCCCCCCCTCCACATCCATTTGACGAATATTAGTTTGTTCTCCATATCTATGAATTTGCTTCTGTTTTTTATTTGTATTTTACATTGCACATGTATATGAAATTATATGGTGTTTGTCTTTCACTGACTTCTTCCATTTAGCGTAATACCCTCTAGGTTCTAAAACATAGATAAGTATCAGAAGAAGAATACAATACTTCCCACTCCACCTTCCTCAAATCTCCCTCCTTGTGTTTGAAGAAAACAAGTTTATTTGTGTACCAAGTTAGAGAGTGAAATCTAATAAGATAAAATAACAGTGTTGGTGTAAAAATACCAAAATTTAGTGAAGATTCATCTCTTTTCTCTCTGTTTCTCTGCATCATTGAATATGAGACAGGTCATGATTTTCCAGTCTAGCCCCATGGCAGAAATTGTGTGTGTGTATAGAAAGTAAGGTTGAAAGGAGAGTGATAAAAAGAGTGAGAGTTTTGCCACATTTTTCAGTTTAGAAATTACCAGAAAGCTCTAATCTAAGATCAGTGTTTTATTTTCATTCCCACGTGGATCCTTAAGCTTTTCCCTCCCCCAGGCAAAGACCAAAAGAAAAAAAAAAGACAATTAAGTTATTCCAACCTCAACCTCAAAGAAACATATTCAATAGGAAGTTGGAGATATAGGAATATAACCTATAAGAAACACATGCTGGGGTTGGCAAATAGTCATTGAAGCTGCAGGAGTGAATCGGTCACTTAGGGAGTGTGTATTAAGGAAGAGAAGACTCCTGAGGGTAGAACTTTTAAAACCACAGATGACAAAGGAGCAAACAAAGAATGGACAATATGTTCATGATGATTAAGTAAAACAGAAATACAAGTCAAAGTGCTTCAAAAAAAGAGAGAGTTGCCAAAGGCACTAAACACTGCCCAGCCCAGGAGACCACACTCACTGGACACTTACCCAGTGACAAAGGCTGAGTAATTCCCTTTCATTCACCTGATTCTGTCGTGAGAGCTTTATTTGTACATTGTCCAGGTTTCAGCCTCAGAAAAAAATGGAATACATACTTGTCTGAATATGGCCAACTAAATAAAGAGAAAGACTTTTCATAAATCTTTTAACAGTAGGAAACAGAGAGTTTCCTGTGAGAAGACAAAAAGAACCAGGCAAAGCAAACTTGAGCCAGTTAAAAAGAAATGGCCTTGGAGTTGGGGAGGTAAGAGGGAGGGATAATTAAAAATGGCAACAGACAGAAGCTTCGAGATAATTGACCTGACATTGAAACACTGGGAGAACAACAACAAAAATACTTTTCAAGAGTTTGAGGATGATAGCCAATTAAATAAGTCTTGTTACTACCAGCATGATACTGTTATGCCCATTAGTTCTTAGGCCTAGGAAAATTCAGGAATAGTAAATTAAGTATTTTTTTCACTTACAACTACATGTATAATGAAGTTGTTCAACATATTTATAATAAATAAAAGTTGCTATAGTCTTTAATAATGTGCCTGAATAGAAAAAAAACTCTTTGCGGGTAGTATATTATTTTTGCAAATAAGAGACTGAATATACAAAGGCACAATGGCCAGACCACTGTAAAAACACAACTCTGACCCACAATCCACAGTAACCAGCCCAGAAAACTAACAACTACCTACAAGTCAGACATGTGGCATGTCAGACTCCTGTCCCCAGCAAGTAATCCAGGAAACCAAACGATAATTCCTGAAACAAGTAGCCCAAAGAACCAGGACTTAATTAATAACTGACAGGTTTCCCCATTTTTTTTCTCTTGCTTCCAATTTAGGATCAACCAGAAAAGGTCAAATGTGTTCCGCAAGCCAATCACATACGATGCTCTATCTCTAGTTAATATAATATTAACTAACAAATCTCCCATAACCAATACCTTCCGGTCAAGGCGCACCTGGAACCCTCCATACAAAGCTCTCAGATTGCCTTTGAGTCTCTCCTAAGCCTAAGTAATGAGTCCTGACTCTCTTGCTATAGAGAGCTCAGAATAAATAGACTTTGCTTATTTTCATTCAGGTGGTCTGTTTATTTCCACACAGATGCAACTAAAATACAAATCTTTAATCTGAAAATTCATTGAATATTATTTATTAGTCAATTTATCCTGTAAAGGAGCTGTTATAAAATAGTTTGTTCTGGGCAAAAGGGAAAATGTAATATGACTTTTAGCCCTCAAACTACATATTAATTATTTCCTTTTATCCTCGTACTGCACTGTTATCCCCTTCTCTCGTTCCAGAAGCCGCCATTTCAATGTATCTTTTTACTTCAATGTCTTCTGGTAAAATATGTTGCAAGAAAGCAGCAAAGTGTTGTTGTTTCAAGGAAAGCTTTTAAAATTCATGTGAGACAGCCCTGGCTGATGTGGCTCAGTGGATTGAGTGCTGGCCTGCAAACCTAAAGGATTACAGTTTCGATTTCCAGTCAGGGCACATGCCTCGGCTGCAGGCCAGGTCCCCAGCTGGGGGTGTGAGAGAAGCCACCACACACTGATGTTTCTCTCCCTCTCTTTCTCCTTCCCTTACCCTCTCTCTAAAAACAAATAAATGAAATATTTAAAAAATCAAAATAAAAGTCGTATTGATTGTATGTATCACCTCACCACTCATTTATCCCTTGAACAGATTCTAAATAACCACAAATTTTTACTGAATCATACTTTATACTTCCATCTTATCCTTTTTCTACTTTCACAGTTTCACTTGTGTTTGTGTCAAGGCTAGAAATTCCTTCCTCCCAACCAGATACCTGGCACAATCTACTTATCTTTCAAGTTACAAGTCAAATTCTTCTCCTTCATAAAAACTTCTCAATCACTGATATCCAAAATCCTCTCTAGTTCCCCTGAACTTCTGTAAGGATTGTTTCTCTTATCAAATGTTTTTTGGATTGAAATTGATTTTGTTCCTCACCTTTCTCTCTCAGATGGAGCTCTTTGAGGGTTATACCACTATTAAATGCTGGAAATACAATGATAAATTAGATAACCCACTAATCTTTGAGAAGTTCACACTCTAATGAGGATATTTCTGTGTGTGCGATATAATTAACAATGTTATCATCTGACCAGCTCCACAGGATCCAGGGGGCTCCTAGTCCTACCTGGCGGGTTTGTGAATATGCTTCAAGAGAAAGTTAATGCAGGCTTCCTGCCCTAGATACACTGGTTCCAGTCCTGCCCTGTTTCTCTCACATCAGAGAGCGGGCCCTGAGAACATGTTCCAGTAAAGAGCTTCACCTCTACTAGCCAATGTTGGTCTTACAGGAATAAAAGCCTGGCCCAAGCTAAAGTCATTGATCTGTTTTTCCAAGATATGTGTAATTTGGACATAGAAATTCTAGCCCTTTATGTTATCAGTTACAGTGAAAGATTATGTAGCCCGTGATAACTATTTTCCATCATATACATTGTTTTTTTTAAAGAGTCCAATCTTGAGACAGACAAGTATAAGGCTGAGAGGAAAGAGAGGAAATGGTACTTGAAAGAAAGAGAGGATATAACACTTAGCTTCACAGAGAGACAGGAAAAGAGTTTTGATTCCAGTCCATTCAGTCCATTTGCAGTTTCTCACTTCAGTTCTTCTTGGGCTGCCTGCACTTCTTGCCCTTAGGTTCTGTTTGCTGACTTACGTGTCCTCCTGTTAGGTTTACAGATTCCACAAACTCTAGCCTAAAGGAGTCTCTATTACTGCATCCAAACTATGTTTGACTTAAGGCAGTTATGTCTTAAAAGATAAATAACGATTTGCCAAATATAAATAGGAACAGGGCAGAATACCTTAACAAAAGGAAAAAATGACCAAAGGTATAGAAACGTGACATTTATGTTTGAGAAGTAGATTAGAATAATTAAACCATATGATGAGAAAAGAGATTGTTGAAGCCTCACTAAAAAGAAACCTAAACATCTTATTAGGGAATGTGGACTTTATCCCAACACATGGAAAAGGGGACAGATGTTATTAAGTTGGGCTCCAACTGAGAAAGATTGAGCTTCCCCTCCAGTCATATTGAAACACAGAGAAATGAAAGAAACTCATCCTATGCCATCTATAAAGTCGTGGATATACACAGTTTTCAAACCCAGACAGTCTAATACCAGTGTCCACATACAAAACTACACATAACATTGCTTTATTTCTCAGAGTTTCGGTGTCCAACAGTCAAGGTTTGTTCAGAGATTTAAAATTATATATTGAAGCACCCATTACATACACGGTGTTGCTCAGGTAACTGCAGTCATGTTGGTCATCACTTCAAAGTGCTTCCAGAGGAAGATCTCCAGCATCCAATTGATGTGCCTACCTCTATCCTTAAAATCCTTATTAGTTTCTGAAAGGATCCACATATATTAAATGTAGTCATAATTTATTTCAAAATTTTTAATTTAATGCAAGCCTTTTCTCTGTACAGCTACGCATTCAAGGAGAGCAGGATACAACAGGTATCCAGGGGCCTCTGTTGGTCAGTTCTTTACCCCAGAGCTCAGAGTCTCTTCTAGCTAATCATCAGTTTCACTTGCCTCATCTTCTCAACCCCTTGATCCACTTCATCCTCCTCACACACGTTTGGATGTACTTTCCTCTTCCACTCATGCCCCGGAGACACTCAGGCACTCACATTGCCTACAATTTAGCTTCTACAGCTGACTTTGGCTAAGTTTCAGGCTGTGGGTATTTTTTCTGCCCTGTTTCTCTCTTTTCATCTGTTCATTTAATTTTAACTCTTGTTATTCACTGTTACCATCTAAACCAGAAATGGATAGTCATTCGATGGGTATAAAGAGTCAGTTATACAAGATAAATAAGTTCTGGAGTTCTGCTGTACAAAGTAGTGCCTGTCATTACTATTACTCTAATGTGCACTTAAAAGTTTGCCAAGAGGGTAGATCTCTTAACATCCCATTGTGTGGGATGTCAGGACACTTAACCTTAGTTTCAAAAAAAAAGGAAAGCTCTTAATCATCTGAGACAAGTGATTCTGGTTGTACGTAGTAACGTGGCACAGTAATGCTTGTGTTAGGGGAAAACATTCAGATATTTTTAGATTGACTTCTATATCTTATATATCACATTTGATTCCTAGGGATTTTAGCGAAGTATTAGTATTTCTTTTCGCCACGTTAAGTATTCTACATACGTACACACATAAAACAAAGAGGCATAGAAGTAATAGATTATTTATCATCTTGAATTTGGGGCTGGTTATACAGATGTATGCATATATACAAAGTGAATAGATAAAATACATGCAGTTTTAAAAATATCAGTTATACCTCAATAAAGCTGTTTCTAAAAGTGTCAATCTGCTGATTCCACAAGGAGATCATATTGATGGGGTTATTAGGTTCATGTTGAAACTAGACATGGTTGAAGTTATTTACAAAGTAGTTTTCTCCAAGTGGGCATCCCAACCACTATGTCCACTTGCCTGAGCACAACGTAGGTCACCAGCAACAGCCCTGGTGTTGGTATATACCAAGCAAATAGCATCTGTGTAATTCTGATTTGTCATGGCTAAGCAAAATCCATATAGTTCTGTCTCCTGTGTTGACCATATTTGCATTCTTTCAGTCCTTTAGTGGTCTGATGAGCTACAGTAGCAAATTGTTGCAGACTGAATTCTTGTCTCCCCCAGATTCATATGTTGAAATTCTAACCCTCAATGTGACAGTATTAGGAAATGGAGCCTTTGATAGACAGTTAGGTCATGAGGGTGGAGCCCTCCTGAATGGGATTAATGCCCTTTCATAAGATAGACCTCAGAGAGCTCTGCCAACCCTTCTGTCACTTGAGGAGTCAGTGAGAAGAGGGACATCTGTGAACCAGGAAGCAAGCTGTTATCAGACACCACATCTTTTGGCGCCTTGACGTTGGACTGCTCAGCCCCCCAAAATGTGAGAAATAAATATCTGTTGTTTATAAGCCACCCAGCCAATAGATAAGCATATTCTCAAAGGCAGTCACCTAAATACCTGCACTGCCATCAGAATTTTAAGCTCTGTTTACTTGTTCTTTAATAAGATCCTCAAAGAGTGGGGCTGTCGATGATACAATCATAAAATGAACATAAGACTGAAAAGGTACATCTCAATAGGTAAAAATATATGAAAGAAGATCTACTTCATTTGCCACCAAAAAAATGCTATATGGTGATCCCACCTGCTACACACCCACCAGGAAGACTAAAATAAAAATGGCTGATGGTACCATGTATTGGTGAGATATAGGAAAATTAAAATATTCACACACTGCTAGTGGGAGTGTAAATTGTTGTAGCCACTTTGAAAAATTACCTGGCAGAACCTACTAAAGCTAGCTATATGTATCACCCATGGCCCCGTGAGTCCATATCCAGTATATCTAAGAGCATATCCAGTATATGTGAGAGTGTGCATTTTCATTTACATATGCATGTTCATTAGCAGAATTATAGCTAATATCCACACAATGTGGATATCTAGCAGCTCTAAAATGGATAAACCAGCTGTAGTGTATTTCTTATATCATCTGGGATTTAGAATAAATAAACTACAGCTACATACAACTGTGTCAATCAATCTCATAGATAATGCCGAGTGAAAAAAGTCAAGAACAAAAAAATTCACTGAATTTTTTTCAGTTTAAATAAAGTTTAATTACAGACAAAATTAATCTATGGCTCTATGGTGAGAAGTCAGGATAGTAACTCCAATTAGGTCTCATATGAAAGACAAAGGAGTCTTCTACGTACTAGTCACATTCTGGTTCTTGTTCTCGGCACTGTTATTTCAGTGTGTTCATTTCATAAAAACTCACTGAGCTGCACATTATGATGTGTGCACTTTCCTTCATAAAATTCAATTAAAAATTTCAGGAAGAAAATGTAAGAAAAAGAAGGAGACTTTGTACTTCAGCTGAGCGAAATTCACCAGGAGACACTGAGACTGTCTACACTGCAGGCTCTGCTGCTACAGGCTCGTAGCCCTGATGGACTTTTCTTGTGTCTCAGTCTTTGGCAAGTTCTTGAATATACCACCTTTATTTAATGAGAAAGTAAAGTCTGCTAAGGAACTCCCTTTTGCATAAGTCTTACAATGATGTAACACAGGGCACACATAGAATTTCTGGGTGTACAGTAATTAAAAGTTTTTTCTCTAGTTAGTGTTGATATCAACAGAAACCCAATAATATGCAAGCGTGGTTGCTCAAATGGAGGTGTGACACCCAGAACGTGTGTACAGGGGCTGTACCATTCCCATGGCATTTGCCATAAACTCCAGTAAAGATGTGTGATCATGGAAGACTATTGATCAGGTAGTCCTGTGGGGTTCTCGAAGCATAGTCAAGTCAGGGGAGGAGATGGCAGACCTCCACTCAAAGTCTGTCTTCTTCATGGTAACTTGGTAGGTAATATGAAAGATTTTCAGTTGGCCCGTCCAGTTAGGATCTGACAAAAGTATTTCTTGGTTGCTCACATGATACTCTAGTAGTAGGAGTTGTAACCATTCACTAAACACTTCTGTACTAGTTAATATGTTTAACCTGGGGAGACAAAATTACCTAAACCTTGTGGAAGGCTTCATGCCACTCAACACTGGGCTGTTTCACTTTCTTATCTGAGTAAGAACCTATAGTGTCTCCCAGATAGGAAGGTCAGGGAACCAATATTCACCTCACTCTCAGTTAGCTTTAGGATAAAACTCTGCAGTCTCCTACTTCAAGTTCTCAGATTTCTGGACAGTTTTCCTTCTAAGTCCACATCCTCTACTCTGCACTCTATCTCCTGCCCAGACTTTGGAAAGAGAGCTTTACATTACCCTTAAAGGAAGTCAGGGGAGGGCTCTCTAGGTACACACTCAACTCAAGAGCCAGTACGGCCAAAACCTAAAGAGAACATCTTAAAGTAAAATTAAATATAATTAGGCTTAAATTCTTTCTCAAGACAGCAAGCCTTCCTATGAACATTTAAATAATTGTTTTAGGCATATCGTCACTCTCCTATTTTATTTTAATTAGTTATAGATGGGCAAGATGGTCTACTTCAGAAAAAAAATGACTTATGAAACACAAAATATTATAGTAATGTAAGTACTGTATATTAATTAAGTACTTTTAATTTTTATTTGGGATTCATGTTTTCTAATAAAAAGAATAGAAAATGCTTCTCAGACACTCTCCTCTGAGAATCATTTTTGGAAAAAGAAAACTCAATTAGCTTACATTACTTCCTCACAAATCACAGAGATTCAAGATAATTCTTTCAAGAATGCTGAATTTCTTATCATTAAGAGTAAATGTATCTACTTCACATAAGAAAAGCTGTTCACAGTTAATATTAATAGTATGATATTAGTGACATAATAACTAAATTTAAATGTTTAATTATTGCTTTCATTACCCTTTTTCTCTTCCCAAAGCCATTTCTATAGCATTGGAAGCAGCCTGATGCCTCAACGAAGCTGGCCATGCACTGATCTCCAGGAAGTGTGACTCTGTCACATTATCTGGCAGAGTGGATCTTAAGGATGTGACTGCACTAACTGGACCTTGAGATCTTAAGCTGGATTATCTTGGTGGGCTCTGTTCAATTACGTGAGTCCTTCTAGATGGAGAGCCTTTCTTGCCTGGGTAAGAAAGAAGAGACAAACAAAGAGAGTCAACCTGTGAGAAAAGTTGGATCCACTTTTTCTGACTCTGAAGCAAGGGGGCCACAAGCCAAGGACTGAGGTAGCCTCTAGAAGCTGGCCCAGCCTTCACTTGACAGCCAGCACTAGTTATATAAGCCTCTAATTTCCTATATTTAAACTCTTCATAATCAGAACAGATAGAATGATTCCTATGTTTGTCTAAAACCTGACTAATACAGAATGATAAGCCTTATTATTCTGTCAGAAATTAGTCCCATGAGAAATTTGACTCAGTTTTTTTCTGGGAATATGTAAAGCTGAACCTCAAGATTATTTATTGAATATCATCACTGTGATGCATCCATCACCCATAATTCTATTTCTACACTGTGTAAAGCCACTTGAAAAGCTTAACCACTATCATTGCTCATGCTGACAAAATGTTTCCTCCATCCTGTGGAAATTTTTCATGTGCTTTCAACATATTTGTCATTTTCACCCCAAAGTGGGTAGAATAGCCTCCTCCCTAAGTCTGGGCTGTGCCTTGCCACTTGGGTTCATATTGTACCTGGGGCTTCACAAATCTGTATGACACTCTTATAAAATCATCCTCTAGATAATAATCCTCGCCAAGAATTTTGTCAATTCTCTCATTTTCAAAAAGTTATTTCCTTCTATCTCAATTCTAGCACTGAGTTGGGGAGACTCCAGAACATCTGTGTAATCCTCTTCCATTCTATTTTATCTCCTTTCTACCACCAAAATGGATTCGTTTCACCCAGTAACCAACTAGCCTTCTTCCATATTAGTCCATGCAAACCCTGCAGGTTGTTAAAATCGTACTCTTCTTCTCTCCATTTCAACCAAGGCATAAAGACATTATATAAATGTCCAAAATGATACCATTACATTGAGGTCTTAAAGTCATTTAAAGGGAAAAGTAAAACAACTCAACTCCATACTTCATATTGAGGATATAAACTATTTGGAGAAGGTGACAGTGAGGGTTTATGAGAATATTTAATGATGAGTTTGGGAAATGGCTACTGATGTCTAATAAGTTCTAATCTGCCCACTGCCAAAGGAAAGCAGAAGAATGAGCTTTCCATTTCTACATCTCAACCGAGTTTTGAAGCCATGAGGATGAACCTTGCAAACCTCTAACATCGGGGAGCAAAACTAAGGAGCCCAGCTTCTGCACAATGACATCTATCATGCTAGTCCCAGGCAGTGGCTGAGCATAGCAGGGATGCTATAGCTAGCCCCATTCCTGGTAGACATGGGACTCCTCTGATGCGACCTTTGGTTTGAGAATGCCCCAACAGCCAGGCTGACCCCTCCTCAGACAGCACTGCACCCAGGCACCCTTCCCACTTGCCTTCCTCCCTGTCTTCCTCAGTAGAGGTCAGGCTTTGATTGCAGTTTCAGAGCTCTCCCAGCCTTTTCTGACTCCCACCCCGAGTTATCTCACAGGCATTTCTCCTAACGAATTCCTTGTTTGTTTAATCCTGTCTTGGCTTCTGCCTGTTGGAGGACCCAAGCTAACTAAATGGCAGCCATACAGTAGCAAATGGTGAGATTGACTGGCCTACTGCCTGGCAGATGAAGTGGATTCTGTCCTGGTTGGTATGTGGAGCCAGAACAGTGCCTGGTGCAAGATGGTAGTTCCATTGCTAAAACTTTAATGACCAATGATGACCTGGCAAAATGTCCTAATGGAGGGAAATGCTGTGGCATGTTAAGTGCAATGACTCCAAACTCAAAAAATGGTTTTGGGGGATAATTCCTACAAAGACCACAGAGTTGGATAGTCAGTTAAGTTATATTGACTCACTGCGGAAGGATAACGGCTGAGGGATTTTAGCATTCAGTTTTATGGCTGAATAAGAAAGCCAGAAAGTATCTTTTACAGTGGAAGAAAAAACACACTTAAGCAGCAGGCTGAAGGACTGATTGTTAGAGTTCTGGAGCTTCTGAGATGTTCAAACACTCACCAACTCAGGTCAATTATGGAAAGTTCAGACCCCGGGTCAGGAAAAACTGGGAAATAGTAACAATGGTCAGATATATCTGAACTAATTTAAAATGTATAAATTATCATTGTATGTGTATAATTATAGTGACACTGCCACTTCCCTGGACCCTCTGGGCTTGCAGAAGCATCTCATTCTTCCCCACTTCCACTGTGCTGGAGCACTTTCCCACAGAAGCTTCTTTCCTACGAGGTAATAGGTGCTCCCAACTCAGGAACGTCTCCCTCATCCTCTCCTGGCTGCCAGACTAATAACTAATGTTAAATTCAGCACAACTCAACTAGAAATGCAGTAAGCCTGTTGAGGTTAGAGAAAGAATATACACCTAACATGGTTGAAGAGTTAACTTTCATTTACCAAAAAGTGATAATGAAACACTCTTGGCATTGGATTTTGAAGGTTCTTTACCAAATGGCACCAGAATATAAGGCTGAGCACACAAGAAATTGCGGGCCGGGCTGGGGGGGTGAGGACTGGCAGGCACTTTCTCAGCACAAGGCACTCAACATCCTGGCAAGAGCTCAGAAAATGGTATAAACTGACTACTGGGGTGGATCTTAGAAGTATGAACAAAATGTCAACATCTGCAGGGATAAAGGGTCTCTAAATAATAGAGGCCAGGAGACTACAATTCCCACAATGACCAGTAAACCTTATGTGTATTCCCTGCATTTGACAGCTGAGTAGACTAGTGTCTTTCTTCTTATAAAAATCTAAATGACAAGGGAATGGCTAAGGAGAGGTGGCTCATTTGGACTGCACAACTAGAGCTTGTCGCAACAATGAAACATCCATGTTTTCTGTGAATGACATGAGACCCACAGTGAGAGACGTAGCCAGAGGGAGACTGCCTCCGGTCCCGGCTACCTGAGCACAGACACTCCAGTGCAAAGGGGCTGAAGTGTATTCCCACTTGTGTAAAGACTAAGAAGGAAAGGACACTGCAGGAAAGAAATGCATTTATCCAGGTGAAGGGGGTTCAGAAGGAAGACTCCCAAAGATAGAGGGGAAATTTAGCATCACCGTTTTCTAAAATTCTCACTTCCAGGAAGCTTGAGCTAGAAAACAGAAAAGGCCTCAAAGTTCAGACAACCAGGAGATTGCATATTTTAATTATTAAACTGAGACAGGGTTTTGCGACCCATAAAGCCATAAAAATCATGAGGCTTGCCTAAATTTTTACTTAGGAGCAAGGAAATTACTAGCCCACATAAATAAAGTTGGGAAACCAAATAAACTTGCTTTGAGATTGCACCACTTAAGAAATAATGACCTCAACAAAGAAGATTAAAATAAGATTCTGAAACAGACCCTGGTTAAACAATATTTTTGCTTTTTTAGTGGCTGGAACTAATGCAAACTCCGTTGCAATGAGCCATTTTGTTAAGGGGAGTGATCAACTGTGTCACTAGGCAGCCTGGCACTGAGGGACTGAACATAAAGCAATGTGAAAGAAACAAGTTCCAAGGGCATGAAATGGACTTGCCCATTTAACAAACACACTTCTTTCCTGGAACATTGCTTTTTATTGCAAACCATTCATTCTTCCTATAAGATAATGGCATTTGAGTAAAATAAATTTTCATGGATTATCTATCATGTAAATGTTTGTTTATAATTTAATGCTGTCTTACTATGAATAACAATTTTCTTTTCCCTTTTGGTCAAAGGTAAAATCACTAGTGCATTTCTAAGTGTGTAAATTTTATTTAAAAAATGTCGCAGCAAACTTATGAGCCCACGCTGAATCAAAGTTGGTATTCTTTAAACAAAATGTGTATTTAAATAGCACAATGAATTGTTTCTTGCATTTCCAACGTAAGGCTACAATAGACAATCATCCAGGTAGAGCTCACTATGACTCGAGGGGTCTACCTTTATGACACTTTTATTGATAATAGATCAGAACAGAAAGTTGCCAAATAACAAGGTTCTTTTGAGTTGAACATTTAATAATTAGAGTTGACTTTCACACCTTCAATCTTACTTTTAATACCTAAAGTGATAATAATTAATAATAGTTCCAGAGTTAATCTTTAAATAAATCATAAGAATTAAGGTCCATTAACTTTATATCAAACATTATATATTATAACACAGAGTTCTTTACATACTTCTTACTTATTTGACTCAAATCAAATAAATTTTCAGAAAAATAGAGAAAATTTCTGAAATATTCTTCTTTGGCACTATGTGCTTTCAACTTACTGCAAAGAAACGAATCTTATTTTGAAAGGCCTTGAATAGATTATAATGGTATAATATTATTCCATTTTAACCTCTGTCCCACACTTTAAGAAAAATTTGATTTATTTTGGAAGGTATTTTCAGTCATAAAGATGGGTAAAATAATAAGGCATGGACATGGGCTAATGGGAGAAATGACGAGGCAAGACATCACTTTCAAAAATATCTTTTCCATTTAAAAGACTTACTACTGATCATTTCACTGGTTTGTACTGAATCTTTGGCCATATTAGAATTAGGAAATCAGAAAACATTTTGTCAGAAGAAGAAGATTACATTATTTTAACTCAGTTCCCTTGTTCAAGATAGGGAAACTGAGTCACGGGAATATTCTGTTACTGGGTTAAAGTCGACCAGCCTCACAAATAATAATACATAAAGGACTAATAATAATACATAAAGGACTAATAATACATAAAGGCAGCCTCCTTGCTCCCACCAGCACACTTTTGCTTCATTAAGCTCCTTAGTGCATAGATGCTGAACAGTATGAAGACTAGTTCAGGGAAGGATAAGGAAGGGAGGAAGGAGAGATCTTTAAATCGGAACAATTGGAGAGTGATGTTCATTATCTTGATCGTGGTGATGGTTTTATGGTCCATATGACATGTAAAAAGTGATCAAATTATGCCCTTCATGTATGTGCATCATATTCTATGGCAGTTATTCCCATAAAGCTATTTTAAGAGAGAAAGAGAGAGTAAAAGGAAGAGGCCCAAGCTTAAAATGTCATAATGAAACTAGATTGGAAATGCAGTTTGATACTGAAGCACAGAAAAAGCTCAGTAAGTATTTTGTAACTATTATTTCAATGTAGCTTCAATGATTTTAATATATCCTGATTTTAGAAAATACTTCCATTACACTTCTTTCTTTCAGTAAAAGGCTTTTCTGAAAAAAAAAAAAGAAGTTTATTACTAGGAAGGTCAAGTTAAATTTGATTGAAACCAAAGGTTTCCATATCTCTTTTCATACTCAGAATCTATCAGGTTATAATTGATCCTATTTATTCTATTACAAGGAAGTCATTTAGACCTTTTTCTGAAGCCTATTGAGATGTAAGTTAACCAGCTATTTCCAAAAGATCTGATTGCACTGGCTTGTCAACTTCAAGTGCTTTATTAATAATTTCTTGGGCTGACCCTTCTTAGGCTCTCACAGTCTAAGAGAAAAATGTAGACATCACAAAAGAATTTTAAATTTCTTACATCTCAGATGAACTAAGGAAAAGTTCATAGTATTTAACTCTAGACCTTTTGGGAAGTCTTGCATAGATTTAGTATCCAAACAAATTATTAATTTGAGAATAAAAATATGGGTAAAAGCCACTGAGAATTGTACTATGCTATTTCTTTTTTTAAAGACTTTATTTATTTATTTTTGGAGAGAGGAGAAGGGAAAGAGAAAGAGAGGGAGAAAAACATCAATGTGTGGCGGCCTCTCATACACCCCCTACAGGGGACCTGGCCTGCAACTGAGGCATGTGCCCTGACTGGGAATCAAATCAGTGACCCTTTGGTTCACAGGGTGGCACTCAATCCACTGAGCCACACCAGCCAGGGATGCACTATGCTATTTCTGCACTGCTCTTGTATTTTTTCCACTATTCCTCCACTTAGACCTTTTCATATTGTCCCACACAACTCTATCCTACTACACAATTATTTGCTGTGGTCACAAAGTACAAAACAATGTGGACTCCACTATCTTCCAAGGCATAAAAGTTAATAACCTACTGAAGTAGAGATTTTGGTAAAAGTAGATCAGATTGTTAGAAAATGGATACAGGAAACTAGGGCTTCAGTAATATTTGCAAAGATCTAGATAAAATAAGCTATTTATGATGTTAGATAAAATACTAATATTTGTAAGTAGATGGAAGATAGAGTATAATAATCTATTCATGCATTGCACAGGCATATCATTCAGCTTCAGTAAAGTCCTGTGCTTATACAAAAAGTATATTGGCAGAAAAATCAATGCTTATATATTTCAGGATGTTTGTCCATAGGATTTTTATCTCATATTTTATCTAATATTGTAAATCACTTTTTTCTTATGTATTGAGAGTTGATGCACGCGATGTATCTTTCAGCAGTCACACATTTCTTACAGTGTATTGAAAGACTTTAAGCTGTGTGAGAGCCCAATACCTCGAGTTGAATTTTTTAATATATTTTATTGATTATGCTATTACAGTTGTCCCATTTCCACCCCTCTTCATTCCCCTATGCCATGCATATCCCCTCTTACCCCCATTCCCCCACTTTGTTCATTTCCATGTTCATATAAGTTCTTTGGCTCCTATATTTCCTATACTATTCTTACCCTCCCCCTGTCTATTTTCTACCTACTATCTTTGCTACTTATTCTCTATACCTGTCCCCCTCTCTCCCCATCTCACTCCCCTGTTGATAACTCTCCATGTGATCTCTTTTTCTGTGGTTCTGTTCCTGTTCTAGTTATTTGCTCAGGTTGAATTCTTTACGTAGCCTAAATTTATTTTTACTTATTTATTTTACTGTTGTTAAAGTACAGTTGTCTCCATTTTTCCCCTACCACTCCCCCTTGCCCCATCCCTCCCCACCACCCACCCTCAATCCTACCCCGTTTGGCTCTGTCCATGTGTCCTTTATATATGTTTCTTGACAAATACCAGATGATCTCACCTATAAGTGAAACCTAATCAACATAATAAACAAGCAACCAAAATATAACCAGAGATATTGAAATTAAGAACAAACTGACAGTGACCAAAAGGGAGGAGAAGAGGGACCATGGGACAAAATACAGAAAAGGTCATCAACGAACATATGTAACCTAAATTTAAATCAGGCTATTTGAAGCATACTAAGTCTGGTGAAAATTACCTATATTTTCAACCATTTTAGGACAAAAAGAGATAAAGAGAAAAGGACTTTATTTTATTAAACATATTAGGCTGATAACAAGATATGAGGAGCATAAAATGATGCAGCAACTGCTGTCATGTGTGACTCCCCTACAACACTATGACGAGTAGGCAAGAAGAACAAGGTACCATGTGAATGTGGCTGACATCCCAGGAAATCTTTAGGTGTCAAGGTACATATTCCAGAAAGGAGAACATTCTGTGAGGGGAAAAAAGGAACTGAAGGAATTCCAATCTCCCAACTTGTGATTTATGCTTTGGCTGAGTTTCCTTACTCAGTTATCCTGTGCGTAAAGAAATTTTGTAGCTATTGGTATTAGTTTGCTCAGGCTGCCACAACAAATTAGCACAGACTGAATGGTGTAAGCAACAGAAATTTATTTTCTCACAATTTGTGCAGCTAGAAGTCCATGACCAAGGTGTTAGCAAGAGTGATTTCTTCCCAGGCCTGGTAGAGTTGGCCATCTTCTGTCTGTATCTTCACCTGGTCTTTGCTCTGTGCCTGTGTTCTAATCTCCTCCTCTCATTAGGACCACCTGCCATACCGGATTAAGTCCCACCCTAATGAACTCATTTCACTTTAGGTGCCTCTTTAAAGGCCCTATCCAAATACAGTCACATTCTGAGTTACTGGGTTCAGAAGTTCAAGGTACAAATTTTGAGGAAGATATCATTAGGCACACTGCCATTCTGCATGATACCCCATCCTGCACACAAACACACATTTCTTTTGAGGCTATTCAGCTAAATTCCTCTCCAGCCTTCACAATCTCAGTCTTCCTGTAAGAAAGAGAAGAACTCCAGTGAAAATATGAATGTAGAGTTTTGGGCTAGAGACAGGACAATAATTTTTTGTTCTCATTCAGAAAGAATATACTAGTCTATCATATGCTGCAATCATATTATTCTATTACCTCCTATATAAAGTTTGCTCTCTCTTTAGGGTCTTAGTTTTTAATCTGAGAAAACAGATCTGTTAGTTGTTCTCTATGATCAGATACTGTTGCTGCCTAATCTTTGTATATCAGAGTCTGCATGACATTCAAATCTTAGCTTTGCTATTCTAGTCTCAGGTAGCTTCCCAGTCACTGTGTATCACTCTGTTTCAATTGTCTACACAGCACTTACAGTTGTCTAGTGTGTTTCTTACCTATATGTCTTTATTTTCTGTCTTTTCTATTTGACTATGCATAACTTGGATATGATAACTGGGACTTCGACTGTTTTCATTACTACTATAACCCAAAAACATAGAGCAGGGAGTGGTATAGAGTAGTTCTTACAAAACATTTATTGAATAAATGAGTGGCTGGCTGCTCAGAATGATAATGTATGATTCTTGAATTTATAAGATTATCGTCCAAGATTACCCTACAACCTTGTCCTGTAGCTGCCCAGAAGGTTCCCGGATCACTCAAAGGAGGAAACATGGCCAATTTTGTATACATATTTATTTCTTTTTACTTTGAGTCAATGCTTTGTAACAAGTGAGACCATTTTTGATATTTCACCCCCAGGAGCATCTGGTTAGAATTCGCTGTCACATGATTTATTAACTTGGTTGTGTAAGTCGTTAGTCAAGAGTCCTAAAAAATATGAAAATTGTCCCCATTATATCTGAATATTCATGAGCCTCTCATGCAAGTAACTATTAGCTACTGAACAGCATGAAAAGAAGTTTCTATACAAAACATAGACAACAACAGTAACAATTACAGAATAGGATAAAATATTGGACTGTTCTGACTTCCTATAGCCATTTCTTCTAGAAATTTTTTACTATGGTACTATATTAATAAAAACGTAACAGTTCCAGTTACATTGAATTCTGCATAGTTGCAGATATTTACTCATTTAGAAAACTACAAGGAATCAACAGAATTTTTGCCGAGGGATAAAATACAGCAAACTTCAATAAGGCAGGGATAATAGTCATGCTACCCTCTCTGATAACCACGGAGCTCTTCTCAGGGCCTGTAAAATATAAGGAGCAATTTGAAGACCAGGGAAGAATGAACTATTAATGTATTTGAGCAACAAAGACCTAAGTTTACTCAAATTAACAGGCTATGTCTTTTGAGGAAATGCTGGTGTTTTTAAATATTTGTGCTCGCTTTAGAAGTACAGAGTTGAATGCACCTTAGTTTTACTGGTCTTTTTCCTGTGGATACATCATTTTCTGCCTCTGGCCATCTTCTTGACAAAGGGCATCATGGTGTGTTTTACTCCCGACTGAGCCACCAATCTCAAATTTTTGTTTTTCATTTGTTTTTTAGGCCCAAATTATGATCTTAAAAACTTTATATTTCCTAAGCCAGTCAGTCATTATTCACTATCCTGCTGATGTTTTGGGCAATGAATCACTATCCACTTTGGGCTTTTCTATTCTATTCTTAGTCATTTTTTTTGTCTCTACCTTCAAGTATGTCTCCTTCCTTCGTCTAAAGCTCCATTTCCTTAACCCCTGGCAAGAATAGCTATTTATAGGAAAGAATGAATGTCGATTTCTTAGAAATTCTTGGATTATGAACCTTAAGAGATGTATAAGGAAATATGAGTTGCTGTTAGTAAGAGTTATTCACTTAACTTTCTTAGTAAAAGCAAGCAGCATAAAATTTAGGAAGGACATTGAGTTCTTTTGACCAATTATCCAGTTAGAAGCTTGTTCTTCCGGGAGGACTCTTCCTGCTGCAAATACTAATTGGCTTTCAGTGAGTAACAGTGAATATACATAGTTACAAATTTAAGGAAAGAGGTGGGGCAGCTGGACTCCACGCTACTTAACAAAGACTAGCCCCTGTGTCTCTAATTCAAAAGCCTACTTGAAAGGAAAGACCATATTTTCACAATCGCCTGTGGTTTGTGATGTTTCTCTAACAGTTAGGTTTTCACCTGAAGGCACCTTTCTTCACTGGGAAGAAAGGGAAAACTGACGAATTTCCCGAATACCTCTGTGTATTGCTTATATACTTAGCATTCTGCTTTACACATTATTTTCTATTTGGGTGAAGTTCAGTAAGCACTGTTATACAGGGTTGAGTGGCCAAAAGGAAGTGGCTAAATGGAAGTGGCCCTTAGTCGTGCTAAGTGTATAAGAGAGTAAAATACAAAAGGCTTGATAGTCAAACAGTTGGTTTGGAAACCCAGCTCTCACATACACTGACAATATGACATTTGGGAAATTGTCATAATCTCTTAGTTTTAGTTTCTTTATTCATAAAACATGGATAATAGTAACAGCCCTTACTCTACTGGGTTTTTAAGAGAATAAATTAAGTCTAGTAACTCATGTATGGCACTTTGCTGAATTTTTTAATAAATTATTATGTCAATAAAGGTTTTGTACCATTATTATTATTTCCAAGAATGTTTACTAACAGTTTGGCAAAGCTACTTCATGTTTGAAAAAGAAACTAAGACATAGAGGCTTAAACAATGTTCCCAGGTCACATCTGGTAACAGTCAAGACCAGCACCCACATTTATAAGTCCCAGAGCTAGATTCTTCCCATACCCATGACTGCACCTGTCTGATATTGCTTCAGTAAAGACAATTTTACTGTGCAATTGGAATCACCCGTTCACTCACTGACTATCTCACGCAGCTGGTGAAGGGGGTTCAGTCTGAGGAAGAAAGAACATATATATCTATTAAGATAAAATTTAAAACCATGAATAGTATGTTTTAATGGTTAGGAGAACAGAGTTGCCCTAGAAAATCAAGATGTTTTGAGTGGATCTTATTTCTTCTCTGTTGTTGTTGTTTGTAAGGGAAGGCCTGGAAATTGGAGGCGGTTTTATTTGGCGCTGCACGGATTAGGTTTGGAGGTACAGCTGACATTATAAGAGACTGAGAGTAAGGGGTTCTGGTAGAAAGAGTCCAGCTAGTTGACACTGATGAGCAATAATATAATGTGCATTTAGTAATGATGTTATGCAAAACTGAAAAGTCTAAATGGCTGTTTCTGCAACAGTGTTCAAAAAAGTCTGTTAAACACTGTAATGAATGTTACTGTGGGTGATTTGATGTAAGTGGGGGGCATGTTGAAGTGAAAGGCAGTAGAAGCAGCTCCTGCACAGGGGCGTCGTTCATCATCTTGTACAGGACATCTTTTAAGTTAGTCTTGTCCTTCCCATCCTCAAAAGAGGGAGTATCTCTAAAGGGGAAAAAAGAGGAAAAGCACCTAAATTAAGATAAAGAAATAATTCAAATATCACAGGCAAACAAAAAATAACTGAGGAAATGGTTGAGGGAGTAATCATCAAAAAGCCATGGCAAGCAGCATGAAGAGAAAGACTTTGAGTTTAGTGGTGATACCAAAAAGGATCTGAGTAGAGAGCAAGAAAAAAAACTGAAGAGTCATGACAGTGTGGCGAAGATGGGAAAGTAAGAACAGTGGAGACAAGCAGATGCAAGGTTGTTATAGTGAGAGAGGAGATCGAATAGAACAAAGCAGCCAGATGCCCTGACCAGGGGTGTAAAAGCTCATCTTAAATTTTGGTTACGGTCATCCTGCTCCCCATGTGCGACATCTCTGCAAACACCCAAGATACAAGGTAGCCATAACCGGCCCGACTGTCTTGTTACAGAGTTACCAAAACAGATATTTTATTTGTAAGAAAAATCATATTAAGTCAATATATTCATATAGATGTTGAAATTCATATTACTTACCCCCCCTTTTTTTAGGTAAAAAAAAATCTAAAGCAGGAAATTGTTCCCATATGGTCAGCTAAGCTATTCTGATCAACTATGTTACTTTACAGAAATACGTGGCTAGGCAAAGCATTTTTACTTAATTAAAAAAATAATTTATTGATAGCCATTCTGACAGACGTGAGGGTGATATCTCATTGTGATTTTAATTTGCATTTCTCTGATGGTTAGTGATGCTGAGCATCTTTTCATATATCTGTTGGCCATCTGCATGTCCTCTTTGGAAAAGTGTCTGTTCAGTTCCTTTGCCCACTTTTTTAATTGGGTGGTTTGTTCTTTTTGGAAATGAGTATTACAAGTTATTTATAAATTTTGGATATTAACCATCAGATGTACCAATGGATATCTTTTCATTGATATTCTTTTCATTTTATTATCTTTTAATTTTGTTGATGGTTTCCTTTGATGTGTAAAAACTTTTCAGTTTTATGTAGTCCAAATTAATCGTTAAAAATAATTGTTTATTTTTTTCTTTGGTTTCCCATGCCTTAGGACACATATCAAAAAAATATTTCTAGGAGCAATATCTGAGATTTTACTGCATATATTTTCAAACAACAAGTGCTGGTGGGAACGTGGAGAAAGGGGAACCCTGTTGCACTCTTGGTGGGAATATAAATTGGTGCAGCCACTATGGAAAGCAGTATGGAGTTATCTCACAAAATTGAAAATGGAACTGCCTATGGCCCACTGATTCTACTTCTGGTAATTTATCCAAAGAATCCCAAAACACTAATTCAGAAGAATATATGCACTGTTATGTTCATTGCAGTGTTACTTACAATCGTCAAGATTTAGAAGCAGCCCAAATGTCCATCAGTAGACAAGGGGATAAAAAAGCTGTGATACATGTACATAATGGAATGCTATTTGCCCATAAAAAAGAAAAACATGTTTTACCCTTTGGGACAGCCTGGATGGACCTGGAGAGTATTATGCTAAGTGAAGTAAACCAGTCAGAGAAGGATGAATACCATATGATTTCATTCATATGTAGAATCTAATGAACAAACTGAAGTAATAAAGCAAAGTGGAGATAGACTCATGGATAGAGAGTGGGCTGACAGCTGTGCAGGGGGTGAGCATTGGTGGGGTGGAAGGATGGAACAAAGAAAGAAAACTCACAGACATGGATGATGACACTGTGATAAATGTGGGGGGGAGGGTGTGGGTGCAGGTGGAAGAGGGCATGTGGGATAGCTGGCAATAAAAGATACGATAACAAGTGAACTGTTTTAAAAAATGTTAACTTCCTAAAAGCATTTAGAAATGAAAACACAGTCAGAAAGAGTCATGCCAAAAGTGAAAGGAATACAGAGATCCAGACTGATAAGCAAGCATTAAAGCCACTTTTGCCCTGAGTACATTTGCTGATACTGTTGATATTAGATTCCAAATTTTGCCCGTTTGCTGAGGTGATAGAGCCATAATTTTGAGTTCACAGCCAGGTTAGCAGAGAACCATCTCTACCATAAGATGGGACTCCCACAGTGCTGAAAGTCAGAAGTGAGAGAGCTGTTACATAGAATTTGGACTCAAATTTGAGGGCCCTGGTTTGACTATTTTTGAACCAAGGAATCTCAAAACTTAAACTTGGTTTCGGTAGTTGCAGACTGGAAATGCTCTCACACCTGGCAGAAGTAAATGATATTCTATGTAGAAAATACCTTCATAATATACATCAAATGACTCTTGTACTTTTTCACATGCAATATTTAATATATGTTAAAAATAAGAAAGCACAGAAAATTTGAATTTGTAAGTGAAAACCAGCTGAAAACTGTAAGGGAAGTAGAACCAAAAAGATTTCAGACACTGGAATTGTTAAATGCAGATGCTAAAATAACCATGCATAAAGAAATGAATGTATTTGTTTGACAGTCTCCAAATTCTAGCTAATTCATGGCTATAATGAGAGATCTTTTGCAAATTTAGGATAAAGGGATGAAAAAAACTAACAAACCTAAAAGAGAAATTCATGTTTCCTGAAATAATAGTGTGTGAGAAGAATGTGTGACCACCTGTGTTTCAATGTCCTGTCCCTGACAAATATTGACACAATAACTCTCAACAAATTAATTAAAACATCCTGCCAGGATATTTACTCACCTCAACTAACAGCCAAAAAACCAGAAGGTCCAAAAAGGTGGTGGAGAAAACTAGCTTTATTGAGCACTGACTATTTTCAGACACTGTGCTACATACTCTCTCCCACACTTACGTTTGATCCTCAAAATGCCCTTTGGAGACGGAGAGCCCAGACTTCAAAATTAAAATCATTATTCTAAAGTCAAATACCTGGAAAATAGTGGCATTATTTATTCTATCTCTAAAAGCCAAGCTTTACACGCTGGGACATGGCAAACAGGATATTGGAAAAGGTAATAAAATGATGCCAGAATAGAGACGTGGTCCAAAAACTTAGAGGAAAGGCTAAAAATTTATTTTGTTCACTTTGTCTACAGAACATACCCCATAATCAGCTGGATCTTTATATTGTAGCTGGGCTCATGTATTCAATTACCTACAAGATCGTCCAATGTGAATGTGCCATAGGAAAACTGAACCCAAAATGTATGAAGCTGAAATTCTCTTTCTTCCAAAACTTGTTCCTTCTCTTTTAGGCTTTATTTTTGTACATGACAATACCCTTTTATGCAAGGCTGAAAGCTGGGAGTGGTCTTACTCCCCCTTCTCCCACAGCCCCATGCCCACATCGGGCACACACGCTTTTCAGCTCACGGTCCCTACTACGTCCTAATACCTCTGCTTCCCTCTCTCTTACTTTCTTCACCAGCGCTCAGAAGGGATCAACTACATTTTACCTTGAACGTTAGAATACTTTGCTAACTAACCTGGTGTCTAGTCTCAGTTTCTTGTAATCCTTCATAGTTCTATCTGAATAGTTTCAGGAAAAACACATGATCCCCTGACTCCAGGCCCCAGCCCCACAAGAAGCCCAGGAATAAGCTTCAAACACCCTCTATAGTATAAACATCTTTTCACTGTACTGTCCTGCCCTTTTTTTTTACCTTGATTTTCTCCTTTTCACCAAGCTTGCTGAATCACACTAGTGTCCCGAAGCCAACGTTCAACTTGATGCTTTTGTGCCTGGTGCGGGCTTCCTGAGAGAAACATGACATGAGTTTAGAGGTCTTGGGTAAATGGCCAGTTAGGCTTCCAGGTAAATGGACACTAATCAGATGCAACACAATCACTTGGAAGATTTCTTAAGAAAAATTTAGTCTCCAGATTTTGTCACAAACTTTAATTATGAATCCAAGCAGAGGTGTCCTAAGAATAGGTTTCTTTATTTGTTTTTCATCTTTTCTTTCTTCCGAGTTAGAAAGTATCTGCAGATGTGTCCTCAGAGGTGTGCTAGCATCTCAATGGCTTAGAAGGTCCCCAAAATCTATCAGGATAGAAAATAAACACATGTAAAGTGGTTACAATGGGCCAAGTACCATAAATGTGTCACATCTAAAGGAGTAATGTGGAAATCTTTATAGGCACGTGAATCACCGTCAGTCCATCTGCGGTGGGGCAGAGAGTAGGCTTTCCTGTGAATGGCCAGGTTACACTGTTGGTGCTGGTCCACAGAGTACAATTCAAGTAGAAAGGTTCCGGTCTATATAACACTTTTCCTACTGATGTGGCATTGTGTTTTAAGTCCCCATGATTATTACCCCACTGCAAACACCTTGTGCAAGGGCTGGTCTTCAGCTGATGACATATTATGTCACATTTAGAGGTGATCAGTATCTACTCAGGCCCTGAATAAAGACTAAAGCAGCCACTAATGAGATAGGCACACTTGGACTGGAAGGAACCCAGTGATAGGATGGCAGAGTGGGCCCTCAGAGACAATAAGAAGGCTGCAGATGCCTCACTGTGGCAATCTGAGAGATGAAAGGAAAAAAGGGTGAGGAACTCCAAAGATGAACATCTTCGTGGTCATCACAGGTATTAACTTCGTGCACATTTGTTATGAGCCCATGTGTGCACTTCGTGTGCAGTTAATAGTGCACACTGTTTTAAAAATAACACTGTTGTCTATTTTGCAATGGGCCCACCATGGTCTTTAAGACAAAAAGAACTTCTGCTTCCACTTGGCACAGAACACATTCACAATGTAGGTGTTTATATAAAAACAAACAAAACTCTCCCCTTCTGCTGAGGCTGAGCCACAGGCACAGGATCTAATTCTAGGTCAGGAATGCCTTTCATCCACTGACCTGAGCTTGTGCCTGATATGCTTCCCCTCCGTCTTGCTGGTTCGGGCCTCCCTAGAGCAGATGGGTTGGCTATTTTTGCCCAAGGGTTAAAATACTCTGATCCTGAGGAAACATGTTGTGCTTGGCTGGCATTTCATTTGTACTCAGAGTGGCCTGAGGCTGAGTTCCTTCTTCAGATGGCACTCCGCACTCCTCATTTTTAATGAGGCAGATGAGCTGTGATGTCTTTGCCCTGATCTAACAAAGATTGCCGTGGAGATGAGTACACGCTGGGCCCTACTATTCTCAAAAGTTTAAGTAGACATGCCCAAAATCTTTGTTATGAGTTCCCAGAAAGCTTCCTGGAAAATCAAAGACTTCAGGCTGGTACAAAGCCCTTGAGAAAAGCAATAAGCTAAATGAGTACCCAGAGTGTCTTCCAGATACATTTCCTGTCCTTTCAGCTACCCAACAAATATTTACCAGGGTCTAAAGCTGAGTGACACTGAATTTTTATCTCCATATTTTGTGTGCATATATCTATGTCTATCTATATCTGTATCTATGCCTATATTGTCTATATCTATATACCTCTCTATATCAAAGTCCATGTTTATTTTGTGTTGAAAGACATAGGAACACCCATTAGAATTGAATTATGAGAAAACTACAAGACGAAAACTAGCATTTTAAATCTGTGTTTCTTGGCTCTCTGCAGTCTGACTCTAGCTTACAAATAAGAACTCATTTTGTGATGAGCATACTAACCCCTCCTAGAATGTTCCAGCAGTCTTGAACTGTTTTTAGTTTTTTGAGTGATTCAAGCAATTTTGTGCCTCTGTTTTTTTTTTTTTTTTTTATGCAACCCATTCCCTCTGCCTGGAATGGTTTTTCCCATAATTTTCTTCTAATAAACACGTATTTGTCCTTTAAAATTCAGTTCAAATATCACCTCCTTTTGGTACCTGCTTCTCTTCCAAAATTAATCAATTCATTTTGAACATAATGTCGTACTTTATATAGGTTTTACTTAATACTTATCACACATTACATTATAGTTATTGGTTTACATCTCTGTGAGCAACCATGGGTAGCTCATTTGTTTTCATCTTTTCAACTTTCGTACCTAATGTAGTACTCACATATTTTTGAAATCAAAGTTGAATTGAAGGGCCTAGTGGAAACTTCAGTTGAATCTAGTTCACTGTTGACAAGACACTTTGTGGAATGGAAAGAGATTTTTGCCATCATGTAGTTCAGGAGTCTAATGATACAGGTAAGGAGATCAAGGCCTGCAGAGGTTTGCTGACTTGCTAAAGCTCAGAGCTGGTTAGTGGCAGAGTCCAAATTAGAATTTAGTTCTAGGGTATCCCAGCACCACTGTAGGAGGGTGCAGCCAGGGGGGGCCCAAAAGAAGGATTTGTAATGGGGTACAGAACTCAGGGTGTCCAGGAAATATTAAAAATATGGGATGTCCTCACCCCCACAAGTCTGAGCTGGGGGGATGGGATACATGGAGCAGGGCCATTGAGTTGTTTTGCATAACATCAGTTTCATAGATAACCTCTAGAATGGTCATTTAGCATATCGACAACCTTTCACTGGTTTCATAGATATGTTAAATAGCTGTGGCCATGCTTTGAGCCAGGAAGAAAGGAGTTACTTCCACCCAAGATGAAACTGGGAGGCAACTCTCAGATCCCATTACAGCACCTGTGTGAGAACTTGGAGATGACTGGCTCCACACCATGGGGCCACACCTGCCCAGACTCACTATGGCAGCCCAGTAAAGCTGGGAGGATATGGGAGTCCTGGCAAGTGTAGCTGATTGTAGGAGGAGTTGGAAATGGGACTGTAGAGGAAAATTGGCACAGAGATTTACACGCAGACGCGGGAGACATTGAAGAGAGAACTACGTGCTTTTGGCCAGAATGGGGACTCTCGCAGCCATGTGAGAGAGAATCACCATGTAGCTTTAGCAAAGAGAATCACGCAGCTTTGGCTAGAGTGGGGGGACCCTCCCCCCCACAGCCATGAGAAGAATCATCATGCAGCTTTAGCAGAGAACCACCACACAGCTTTTTATTTCTTTTCCTGAGATACGGTACCTTGGACTGGGCAAAGGGGGAAAGATGGACTGTGTGTGTTTGTGGGTGTTTTAAGGGACTTTGGGATTTTGCTGAAGACATTAAGTCATTATTCTTAAGTCTGAATAACTTGAATAAATAATTCCCATCCTTTTCACCAATCTCTAACATGGAGAGCTATAATTCTCTGGTGAAGGGAAAGGTGAACCTAGTACAGGGGGATCCCAGGAGAAGGGGGGTCAACTAGGTAACATTGTGGGACCCCATTCCCTGGTGGCCAATCCGGGAAAACCATGGGAGACCACATGTGCTGTAGCTTTACAACTACTTGTCACAGTAAAAGCCTGACAAAACTAGCCAGGAAGGATCCGCCCTATAAGAATAGAGTCCCTCCAGCCTATGAGGTCAATCTCTGCTTGGAGTTGGCCTGCTCCCATGTTTGCTGCTATAAACTCTGGGTGTTGGGTTCAAATCTTTGTCCCAATAACCAAGAACCTGGTTACCTGTGCCCACCTGTGACGTGACCACCGTATTTTTTGAGCATGTAAAATGCAAGACAACCTACCTTATGCAAGACAACACCTTATGCAGGTGTTGTCAAGAATTCGGCACTGTGTGTGGAAGGCAGGAGCAGGTGACGCAGGGGAGAGTAATGGGGGGAAATGGGGACAACTGTAACTGAACAACAGTAACAACTAAAAAAATTATAAGAAAGCCCTTGCCATTTTAATTCACATTTTTCCTCATGTAAGCAATGGTTTCCAATGTTTTCCCCATCTAACATGAAACTGATTAATGCTAATTTTAATTTTATCTTGAATACATAGTACCAGAAGGACATTCTATTGTACACAATGCCCTGCCCCTACTTAAAGTGGCAAACTCATAAATCCATGATGTGGACACCAGCACATAGTGTCCGTGGTGTTAGGGATGAGACGAGACAAATTCACATGGACTACTGAGTCCTATGGAGAAAAAGAGACAGCCACTCTCTCAAGAGAAGAGCGTGCTGACCCTTGCCTTGACAGGCTTTTATTTGGTTCAATTTTCACAGGAATACAGGGTGTATACGTAAAGCTCATCAATCATTGTCAGGCAGGAATGATTAAACAATAGATAACATTCAACTTTCCAGCACAGGGCCACACCCACCTCCAGCATTGTTTCAGGCTTAAGTCAGGCTTAAATGCTGTAGAATGCTGTTAAATCGGACAAGAGATTAGGAGACTTCTTGCAGGCTGAACAAGAACTAAGGCGATGCCAAAGCTGAGAGGGAGGGTCCATTACCCCCTTTTTCTATGGCCCCCCAATCCTTCCCTGAGGGCCCTTTTGTGACCATGCCTGTCTTAGGTCGTTCTTCCTTTGAGGAATCTTACCCATCATTGGCTAACCAGTCATTTGCCACGAGCAGAGGTATTGTGCAACAATAATGAGGTGCAATGGGCTGAAGGTCAACAGAAATCAGAAAACTAGTGCCCAGATCTGGAACCTCTAGTCCATGTGCAGAAGGCAGCCCCAAGATTTTCCATTTTTCTATTATTTTCCATTTTCCATGTAAAAATAAGAAAGTTGGACAATAATAATTCCTAAAGGTGGTAGGGTAGCTAAGAGGCATTGTGCTAGGTCCTTTATGTGTATTATTTCATTTAAAAGCATATAACCTCCAAAGTTCATATTATTGCCCCCATTTGTACTCATTATGCTGAAGGAGTGTGAGATATGGGACTCAAGCCCAGATCTGTTAAGTCCAAATCCTACAGTCATAACCATTATGCTATTTTCTGGCTCCAAAAATGTATACTTTAATGGAAACCTGTAATCAGCCTGAATGTATATTGTAAGGGAAATGGAGAGCAGCATTCTTCTGGAGAAGTAGCCACCTTCCACTCAGTACGCTAGGTTTGTACAAATAACATCATGCAAATGTGCCAAGCACAATGCTGGAATATGCACAGCCGACTGCCTTATTCAACAGCATTTGACTCCTCAGACAAAGAAGTGAGCTCACAGTCACCAGCAGAAAGTCATGTACTGGTGAAACTACAGTCTTCACATGTTTACTTTACCTTCTGTGGATCCCAATTTCATTTCAGAAATCAAGGCAATCTACATTGTTCTCCTCCGTTACAAAGAGGAAAGGGTAAACACAAGCATGTAACCTCATTCCATCCCCAAATGTAAGATTCAACAGCTAAAGGAAGAACTATACAGACAGAAGGGACATTTAACGGTCATTAAGCTGAAGTTTTGGGCAGGGAAAAAGGTACAATTTGAGATTGGCTTGAATTTTAAAAGTTTACAGGGGAACTAGCTTCTGTGTCTTCTCTAGAAATCTCTTTTAACTAATTTATAGATATTGCCCATTATGTAATAGGTAAAAAGGAAGGGTTAAAAGAAAGAGAAAGAAAGAAAGAAAGAGAGAGGAAAAGAGAGAGGGAGAAAGAAAAGAGGGAGGGCAGGAGGAGGGGAGGGCCCTGAATTGGAGCTCAGATTTTTTTTTTGTTTTTGCCTAGTTTCTGGCTTCTTTGTAACCTTGGTTAGACTTGTTTAGTCCCTGCATCTCATTTTCATTTGTAAAATGAGGGGATTAGATTACTTCTGAAGCTTTCCTTATCTGTACTAAAAGTAGGTGCTACATTCATGCGCTAAACAAATGCACTGCTAAGTTTGCAATACAGAAGGCTGCCCACATGCAGTGATTTATTGATTGATTCACCCAACAAATACTTACTGATGTGCCAGAAACTGTTCTACGTGACCAGAATACACCAGAGAGCAGACACCTTATGCTTCGCTTTATGTGACTGTAATCTTTACTTTCCAGCAGTGCACAGAAATAAGAATCCGTGTACATTACTTGGGGGAATCAAAATGTGCCTAGTAAATGAGAGGCCTCCTAAAATATCTGGAGCATTCTGTCTCAGAAAACTAGTTTCTTCAGTCAATGCCACCATTAGGAGAGTCACGTTGTAATATGGACCTTCCCGAGACACAAAGCTCTGTTTTCCAATTCCCCTGCGCTGGCAGTGGGTGGGTCAGAAGCAGAGCCTACTGTCCAGCTTGCAGTGGCTGTCTTCACTGGCAGGCTCTGGGGCCCTCTCTCCCTGGGCCACCTTAGATCTTCCTTCCTTTGTCTACTGTTATGGCTTCAGTCAAAGGTTTCCCTAGAACCTTGGCAGAACCTTTATTTTTTTTTAATTATTTTATTGTTGTTCAATTACAGTTGTCTGCATTTTCCCCCCAACCCCAGCCAAACCCACTTCCCTCCCTTGCTTCCTCCCTCCCCCCTTGGTTTTGGCTATGTGTCCTTTATAGTAGTTCCTGAAAACCCTTCTCCCAACAGTCCCCTCCCCTCTCCCCTCCAACTGTTGTTAGATTGTTCCTAATTTCAATGTCTCTGATTATATTTTGTTTGCTTTTCTTTTGTTGATTATGTTCCAGTTAAAGGTGAGATCATATAGTATTTGTCCCTCACCACCTGGCTAAGTTCACTTAGCATAATGCTCTCCATTTCCATCCATGCTTTGGCAAAAGGTAGGAACTCCTTCTTTCTCTCTGCTGCATAGAATTCCATTGTGTAAATGTACCACAATTTTTTGATCCATTCATTTACTGATGGACACTTAGGTTGCTTCCAGCACTTGGCTGTTGTAAATTGTGCTGCTATGAACATTGGGGTGCACAGGTTCTTTTGGATTGGTGTTTCAGGGTTCTTAGGATATAATCCCAGCAGTGGAATTGCTGGGTCAAAAGGCAGGTCCATTTTCAGTTTTCCTTTAAAACACTCTGTTGCTTCCCCTTCTTATCACATGGAAGGATCATTTGCATCAGTCAGTAGCTATCCCTAGGAAGGGGACCTTTTACAGAAGAGAAATGATACCTGCTCTCTCCAGGGGGTCATCTTTTACTTGATTTGCAGAGATCTGCCCACAGAAAGGAGAGTCTGTAACTCATGTCACATTTACTGGTAGGAAATATGGTGTCGGGAAGAACGGCTGTGATATGGCCACTTCCTAAGTGTATGAACTTGGCAGAGCATTTGCTCTCTCAGTTATGGATTCCAGTAGGAAAACACTGTGCAACCCAGAGTGCTGTTGCGAAGATTAAATTAGATAGTGTGCAAATGCCTAGCACCTAAAACCAAGCGTTACATATATAATGCATCCACCACCAATAGCCAGGAAGGACACCAAAACAGTCACATAAACAGCCAGTTATAAGTTATATATAAGAATGTTCAAATATAAGATTTCTTAATGTTGGAAATAAGACCTAAGAAAAAAAACTGATCAATTCAGTAACTTACTATTTATATTTATGGCCTCTAAATTTCAGAATAATAAACAACATGTATTTTGCTGTGTATAATGCGTACCCACATTTTAGTACTACCCATGTATAATGTTCATCCTTATTTTTCCTTTAAAATATGGGCAAAAAAGCATTCATTATGCATGGCAAGATACAGTAGTTTCCTTCCCTAACCTTCCTTAATATCCTACCCAAAGTTCTACAGTGAATGAAATCAGCTGTTTCTCCAGATGCATGATTGCAATTTCCTTGGTGTTAACATCACTTATGTCACTTACAGATCTGCCTATCAATACATCAAAATAGCAATCTCGGTGAAGGAATCTGGGTTCCAGTCATAGATTTACCACTTTACCATCTGCATGGCTTCTGGCACGTAGACTCTCCTAGGCCTCAATTGTTTCAGCTATAAAACTGTAATCTGTAACTGCTTTAGCAGTCTTTGCAGGTTTTAAATAAAGACAAAAAATTCATACTCCACTATGAGGCCATAAAAAAGAAACTCTTAGCTTTTGCAACAGCACGGATGGACTTGGAGATTATTATGCTAAATGAAGTAAGCCAGTTGATGAAAGTCTCATACCATGTGATCTCACTTATATGTGGAATCGAATGAACAAAATAAACTGATGGACAAAATAGAAACAAAGCCATATAGATACATGGAACAGACTGACAGCTGTCACAGGGGAGGGACCAAGGGGAACTGGATGAAAGAATGTGAAGGGATTAGCTAAAGGACGTAGAGTAGTAATGGCTAGAGGGGGTGGGGTCCTTTCCAGGGGAGGAAATTGAGACATCTATAACAGTGTCAACAATAAAAATAAAGTAAAATAACTCATATTCTTCAGCTTTGTAAATTTGGAACTTTTATAAATATAAGTGAAATTATTATTTCCTTAAAATATTTGAATATATTCAAATAAAGTGTGTGTATATAATATATATACACACATCTGTTCTTAAAAACTCTACCTTAGAGAGAAATTAAAACTTGTAACCTGTGAAAAAGCAGACAGCAATCTTTTCTGTCCTGGTCCTGTAAAAACAGGAAATAGCGCCATCATGAGACCAGTAGAGTGATTACACCATTTGCTGAACTTAAAGTATGTGGTGTGAAAATGTGACTCCACCTGCCAATCAAACCTGAATTAGCAAATCTGATGTACAAAGCATTACTTTTTGTACTAAAAGTTATTTTATTTTTTAACTATCTCATATCTGTGGTACTTACATCAACATTAAAATTCTTCAGCAACCTATGAAAGCTACTAATAATTTTATTGTATATATTAAGGGGTATAATGTGATGTTTTGGTATACATATACACTGTTAAATAATTACTGTGATCAAGCTAATTAGCTTACCATCACCTCACATAGTTACAATTTTCTGTGTTAGTGGGTAGTGAGAACATTTAAGATAAACTTTCTTAGCAGATTTCAAGTATAAAACACACCATTATTAATTTTCATCACCATTCTGCACATTAGATCTCTAGAACAGCAGTTTTCACATGGCGTGCCCCAGCACACTGGTGTGCCTTAAGAATTTTAACAATGTGCTGTTCCTGACAGTCAGGGCCACTGACCTCTTTTCCCTTAGATTGCTAAACAACAAAAAATGAAAACAGCCACCACAAAATAGCCATCAGGTATGAATGAATCAAAATATACTTAGGTTTTTTGCCAGATCAGCAACAGATTTTTTTAGTGTGCTGCAACTTTTAGTAATTTGTTTAGTAATTAGTGGGCCATGAGATAAAAAAGGTTGAATGTCGCTGCTGTAGAAGTGAGTCATCCTGTACAACTGAACCTTTGAACCTTTTGATCGACATCTCCCACTTCCACGTCCTGCCCAGCCCCCAGCACCAACATTCTACTCTTTACTTTTATGAATTCAACGGTTTTAAATTTAATATGTGTGATACAATTTGCTATTTGCCTTTTTGTGCTTGACTACCTCACTGAACATAATGCTCTTCCGGTTAATCCATGTTCTCACGGATGACAACATTTCCTTTTTTTTTTTTTTAAAGCTTCACAATATTCCATGGCATATGTATATCACACCTTCTTTATCCATTCATCTGCAAATGCACACTCAGGTTGTTTCTGTATTTTTATGTTATAAATACGCTCCAATTAACATGGCCATGCAGATAGCAACTAGAGACACTGATACTATTTCCTTTGGGTATCCACCCAGAAGTGGGATTGCTGAATTAGACGATAGTTCTATTATAAATATTTCTGTGGAACCTCTGGACTATTTCTCATAACCACTGCAAAAACTTTGTATTTGCACCAACAGTATGTGAGGGTTCCCTTTTCTCTCCAACCTCAGAACACATTATCTTTTCTCCTTCTGATGATAATCATTCAAATACGTGTGAGGTAGATATCCCACTGTGGTTTTGACTTGCTTTTCTTGAAGGTTAATGACACGGAGCATGTTTTCATGTACCTGTTGGCCATTTAAGACATCTTCTCTTTGGACATATCTATTCAGGTCCTTAGGCAATTTTTATTTTATTTATTTATTATTTTTTAATATATTTTATTGATTATGCCATTAAGGTTGTCCTTAGGCAATTTTTTAATCATGGATTTTTTTTTAGCTATGAAGTTGAGTTCCTTATATATTTTGGGTGTTAACCCGTACTAAGAAAGAGTTTGAAAATATTTTCTTCTATTCAGTAGGTTGGCTTTTCATTTTGTTGTTTCCTCTGCCTTGCAGAAGCTTCTTAGTTATATGGGATCCCACTTATCTGTTTTTGCTGCTCTTGTCTGTACTTTTATTACTGAACAAGAAGTCCAAGGGAGGGGCAATACAATATTTGGCCCACCTAGGGATGCCAAAAACTGCTACACAACAGGGGCCCCTCCCAAGAACAGAATACTAATATCTACTGGGCTCTTCTGTCTGCCGCCAATTGGAAAGACATCTCTCAATGCCAGAGATTTGTGAAAAGGAAACAGAATGTTTATTTAATGCTATTCAGGTCTAATGCCTCCACTAAAATATCAAAGTCCTTTAGGGTATACACCTACACCCACACAGTGCTCCCTTCTCCCACTGTCCCAACTCCAGGTACCGTAAATCAGGAAAAGAGCACATGTCTGTGTTGCAGGCCGCTGGCACTGTCAGCTGTGTCACCTTGCAGGCAGGATCTCGAGTTAATCCAAAGTACTGTGGTACCCTCTCATGGTCCACTGGCAAGAGTCCTTTGTACCCAGTTCCAGTCAAAGTCTCTCTTGCTTTTTCAGGCCACGCGGCCAAAGGGGGCACCCCAAAGCCACGTGGGCCTCTTCTACCAAAGCTGCAGGAGTCCGCACTCCACCAAAAGCATGTGGCTTTCTTCTTCACCTGGCTGCAGGGATCTCCATTCTGGCAAAGCTGCGTGGTTTTTCTCTTTCACCTGGAAAAGAGGGGGTCCGCACCCTGCCAAAACCATGTGGCTCCCTCTTTCACCTCACCAACAGAGGGTCCTCACTCTGCTGAAACCGCGTGGCTCTCTCCCATCTGGCCAAGCGGGGACCCTTCATGTCTCGGAGCCAGTCTTTTCCAAGCTCCCACCCAGGCCATCTCGCTCAGGAGCGCAGCCCCTTGTTACATTCAGAGTCCAAGCCCTTCTCACTCTGGAGAGCAGCCCTTAGTTCCATCTTGAGTCCTCCCAAGTTCCATCCTCAGTCCCTGCTAGTTCCATCTTGAGTCCCCATCCACTACCTTCTTCTTGGCTCCAAACTTGGCCACTGCTATTTAACATATCTATGAAACCAGTTAAAGGTTATAGATATGTTAAATAACCATTCCTCCAGAGGTTAGCTCCAAAACTGTTGCTATGCAAAATAGCTCTCAATGGCCCTGGCTCTATTCATCCCTTCCCCCCTGGGGGGGGGGCGGTGAGGACATCTTAATATGTCTCTCCAATATTTCTATACACTTTGAATTCTGGACACCTTTCTAAATCTTTTTTTGGGGGGCCCCTCTGGCTGCACCCTGTATCATAATGAGAGAGAGAAAAATACGTTTATCAGTGATTTTCTAACTGTGTCTGAAGTTTGGTTGATTGGCATTCTTTCTCTGCCACTTAAACTGGAAAGAAGAGGGTGGGCCGAGAGGCATAAAAATGGGCTTTAAACTAATTCTAAGGGTGCGATGTTCTCTAGGCATTGCTTGAATAAGCTGGGTGTATTGGTTTCCTAATTCCGCTGCAACGAATTGCCACAAATTGTATGGCATAAAACAATATAAATATATTTTCTATAATTTTGAAGATCAGAAGTCTAAAATGGGTATCTGGGCAGGATTTCATTCTTTCTGGGGACTTTAGGAAAGAATTTGTTCCTTTGATCTTCCCAGTTTCTAGAGCCCACACGCATTTCTTGGCCTGCTGTTCCTTCCTCACCACCGTTCCGGCCTCTGCTTCCACCATCGCACTTCCTTCTCTCCCTCGGACCCTCTTTCCTCCACGGTACAAGGAGACTTGTGACTACATTGCACCGAATTGAGGATAATCTCCCTATTTTAAAATCCCTAACTTATCACATCTGTTAAAGTACCTTTCTTTCATCATATAAAACAACACAGTTACAGGTTTCAGGGGTTAGAAAATGGAGATTCTTGGGGGAGACATTATTCTGTCTACATCACGGTATGCTATTCTGGAGAAAAGGGGTATATACATTTACATGTTGAATCCACCGTTTACTAACTATAGCGTTCCCAGTAGGATGCTAGAATTACAGACTTCTGCTTCAAAGCGATAAAATTGGGATTATAGTTGAATGTATTCACCTCATAGGACCGTTGTGAGAATGAAATAAACAACATACATAGAGCTAGTTGAATAGGTTTGACATCCTGACTACATGCAATTTGCTAGGCTAGTGTTTCTAAAATTTGTGTGATTAATGATGCCTTTTAAAGGAAAAAATGGTTTCTTCAGTATTGATAAAATGTTTAAATTACATTGTTATTTAAATAGCTACATTATAAAACTAGGTAAACTCCTTTTGCTTATAGTCCTTCTAAAATATATGAAGCAAATTTACAAATTAAATACTTGATATAAAAGGTCTATATAATTCAATTTATTGATGTTAATTTGAGAGCTAATTTTATTTTGGAAAAAAGAATCACTACTTTTAACTTGAATTGCATACTTGCTAGTATGCACTGGACCTTTTCAGTAAGGTGTTTTTATTTATTTCCATCATCTTTCAAAATTTAAACTATTTGGAAACTTTCACTGATCGGATGGGAGAGCATATTATGATTTGGGCCTCCCATACTCAAGCCTGATTATACACATAAAAGCAAAGAAAAGTGCATGGTTGAAATGACAATGTTCAACTCCGAGAGCATTTAGATTTATGCTTCTCAGTACAGTGGTCACTAGCCACATGTGAATATTTAAATTTAAATTTAAATTATTTTAAATGAAATTTTAAAAAATCTTTCCATCACCCACACTTGCCCCAATCCGACATGTAATAACTGCCTGTATCTAGTGACTATCATTTTAGAGAGCATAAAAACAAAAGTTTTCATTATCATAAAAACTTACACAGCAGTACTTTAAAATATACTCACATTTATCTTTTTAGTAATAGTTAATTTAAAAAACACAAAATTTTAAAAATTTTATAGAGAACTCTGTACCCTTAAAAAACATCCATGAACCCTCAGGGGTTGAAAAACAGCTATGGTACCCAGTAAGAGACACTATAGTGGATGGCAGCACATGAATAAAAGAGTTATTTATATCTTGTTAACTGCTTTTCCCCTAGTCTTAGTGCTTAGTAAATACTTGTTATAAGATTGAGTTGCTGATTTAAAAAATGCTGAGTATATGCTATGTTTTTATTTATTTAAATAAATAAAGCATGTATTTATTTATTTAGTTAGTTAGTTATTTAGTTAGTTGGTGGTTCAAGTATAGTTGTCTCTGTTTTCAGCCCACCTGGCCCCCCCCCCAACCCATCCCTGCCTCCTGCTCATGACTCTGCCCCCTTTGGCTTTGTCCATGTGTCCTTTGTACATGTTCCTTAATGAATTTTTCTCTATTTTCCCCTGACTATCCCTCTCCCCTCTTCTCAGGTTAGTGTCAGTTTGTTTTTTAATTCCCTGTTTCTGGTTATATTTTGCTTGCTTGTTTTTTATGTTTTAAAACTAAGAAGTTTTGCGGTGGAGTAAACATACTAGGGATAGGAGATTGAACTTATATCTTTTATTTACCAAACATTACGTTAATATATTTAAAATAAATATTTTTTGCACAGCTCATCATTCCACCACTGTGTACACTGTAGGTAACACTGAACTTGTAGTTAGAAAACCTTCCTTACTGTGTAACTGAGTTAATTTCTCCAAACTCCACTCCTCTCACCTACTACATTGCACTTCATATTTTAGTTAAAAGGGACTGTACCAGAAATCACTATGTACACTTAAAAGAAATCAAAATTTAACTATCAGTATGCTATAAATAATGAACATAAATTGTATTAAGTTTATTTTGATTTATTTCCCTTACTGAATGGACTCTGTCACAGTAACAAATTTTATGAACTCTAGGACAGTACCAAGTGTTTCAAACATGTTTGTAATTAATGTTGATGTCTTACATAACTACTGACCCCAAAGTGTTTTTACAAAGTTATATACAAATTGAAATTTTAAAAATTAATCTCTTATTTAATTAAACCATGGTATCTAAAACCTAAAGAAAATCTATCTCTATTTTGTTGTTGTAGTTTTGCTTTTACACAGTGAGATCAGTATGTAATGTGAAAAATTATCCCCATGTTTTTTGTGTTGTAAATTCATGTTTTTAAAACTTTGATACCTAAGACTACAATCATCTGAACATTTCACTTGTTATTGCATTAACTTCCCATGCTGGCATTGAGAAAATCTTCCTGTACCACAAACAACTCTGACAGACTATTGATGTCTTTTCAGGAAAAATGAAATGAGCTTATCAGTGATGAAATAGGTGCATATATCCTACTTTATGGAAAATAAGGTATTTTATTACTTGGGTCTTTGATTTATAAAAACTAAAAGTTTTATGGGAAGTCCCATAAATGTGCCTAGTGAAATAGGATGGGATACTTATCTTTCTCTTGAGAATACTCTAATTTAATAAATTTGAATTTCTTCGAATTTGAAGGGACTAGCCTAAAACTGTGCACTATCAAAATGCAAATGTAACATCATGTTGCCAGGGCCCTACTGTCTTCAGGAAAAAATATAGAGCACAATAATTTCATTCATGCTGGAAAATTATCCCATTAGCACAGATTTACTTTCAAAAACAGAGTAAAATATTGACTTGGAAGTGGTCTCAGTCCGCATCTTTTAAAATATTCAACTTTTCTTATTTAGGGTGCAAGTACTTCTAAAAAGGTATATAAGAAAGAGCTGTATTTCTCTTAACCACATCTTTTTCAGCCAGACACAGTTTGATGTGAATCATGTGGAAAGATCAGTAAAGTAGGCACGATTCTGGACATTAAAGTGTGGAATATTTAAGTACCTTTGAGAAGCAATGACTTTTTTTTAAAACATTTTTTATTGATTATGCCATTACATTTGTTCTATTCCCCCCTCCTTTCCCCTCCACCCTGCACACCCGTCTCCCACCACTCCCCCTTTAGTTCATGAACACGTGTCTCAAGTTCTTTAGATTCTGTATTTCCCCTACTTTTCTTACCCTCCCCCCTATCTATTTTCTACATACTGTCTATGCTACTTATTTTCTGTACCTTCTCCCCCCTTCTCCTTCTCCCACTCCCCTGTTGCTAATCCTCCACGTGATCTTCATTTTTATGGTTCATTCCTGATCTAGCTGTCCTCTTTATTTGCTTTTGTTTTAGGTGTGGTGGCTGATAACTGTGAGTTTGCTGTCCTTTCACTGTTCATCTTTTTTTATCTTCTTTTTCTTAGGTAAGTCCCTTTAACATTTCATATAATAAGGGCTTGGTAATGATGAACTCCTTGAATTTGATCTTATCTGAGAAGCACTTTATCTGTCCTTCCATTCTAAATGAAAACTTTGCTGCATAGAGCATTCTTGGTTGTAGGTCTTTGGTTTTCATGACTTGGAATACTTCTTTCCAGCCCCTTCTTGCCTGTAGGGTCTCTTTTGAGAAATCTGCTGACAGTCTGATGGGGACTCCTTTGTAGGTGACTGTCCCCTTAGCTCTTGCTGCTTCTAGGATTCTCTTCTTCATTTTAATCTTGGCTAACGTAATGGTGATGTGCCTTGGTGTGTTTCTTCTTGGGTCCAACTTCTTTGGGACTCTCTGAGCTTCCTGGATTTCCTGGAAGTCCATTTCCTTTGCCAGAACGGGGAAGTTCTCTCTTATTATTTGTTCAAATAGGGTTTCCACTCATGACTGTTCCTCTTCCCTTTCTGGTACCCCTATAATTCGAATATTGGAACATTTAAAGATGTCCCGGAGGTTCCTAAGCCTCTCCTCATTTTTTTGAATTCTTGTTTCTTCATTCTTTTCTGTTTGGTCATTTTTTCCTTCCTTCTGGTCTACTCCCTTGATTTGAGTCCCAGTTTCATTTCCATTACTGTTGGTTTCCTGTGCATTACCATTCATTTCAATTAGTTTAGCTTTCATATGTTTCTCTAATTTGTGACTATAATCAACCAGTTCTGTGAGCATCCTGATCACCAGTGTTTTGAACTGTGCATCTGAAAGTTTGGTTATTTCTTCATCACTTAGATTTATCAGCTCTGGGGCTCTGAGTTGTTCTTGAGCCATTTTTGATCTGTTCGTGCCCGTTAAGTATGAGGAGCGGAACCTTAGTTGTTTACCAGGGCGGGGCCACTTAGGTTGCTGGTTTGTGACGCTATATGTGGGGGCAGGGTCAGAGAGGGAGCAATGGCAGTCCTCTCTGCTTGCCAGTCATTCCTACCGCGCCGGCCTGTTTATCCGAGCAGAAATGTGCGAGCCCGCCGCCCTGCACCCTGTGGTCTCAATGCTCGCCTCTTCACTGGTTTATCTGCACGCAAATGCTCCGCTGACTGCAGACAGCCAACCGCACCTCTTCCCTGTGTCCGCCCGTAGCTAGCCCACACCTGGGATCTGTGCCTTCAGCTGCTTACACATCACCCGGTCAGGGATCTTTTTTGCCAACCTGCTCTGCTGCTGGCTTCGCTCCTCTTACCGGTTTAGCCAAGTATTTCGTTGTGTTCAGACTCCGTATTGTCAATTTTCTGTGTGGTTTGATTGTGTTTATTGTTGTTAAAACTTTATTTTTAGATTTGGTTGTGTGCGGACACGAGGTGTTTCCACCTACGCCTCCATCTTGGCGGAAGTCCTCGAGAAGCAATGACTCTTAAAGAGCTGGCATGCCTCTGACATATCTTGAAAAGAGAAGTAATGTTGATGCCCTTGAACAAAGTGATCTATTAAAGCACATGACTGACTGCCATGGGGATTTAAATGGCATATATATATATATATATATATATATATATATATGCCACACACACACACACATACACACACAGAGGGAAAGAGAGAGGAGGGGGAGGGAGGGAGGGAGGGAATAAATATATTTCTATGTATCTTTATAGTTTTCTCCTGAAAATTGAATTTGAACTTCTTCCATCCTTTCATCCTTTTACACGTCCTCACTGTCACAGGCCACAGTCCTCTAAGTCAAATGCTCTGCTTCTTCCCTCATTCTTTTTTGTTTTCCTTGATGTCTAACTAAATTATATTGTTCCTTTCTGTAAGACTGAAGAGCTTTGGGAAGCTTTCGCTAACACTAGAGCTAAATGAATCTGGTTTATGAGTGTTTTTCCAGGTACATCCATTTGCTCTAAAATATGTCAGACAAGTGTTTTTTATCTTCTGTAGCTAATATCAATCAACTATTTTATTACTGACAGACTATGTATCAAACACTCTCAAAGATTCACATGAAGGGCTTCTTTCTTTCACTAAATGAGAAGAGTGGATTTTCTACAGTAATAAAGTGAGTGGTTAATGCTTGGAGTCTGTGTTATATGTTTGCATTAACTTATTGTTTTGGAAAGCAAATATCGCAATGGTTTAGAATTTTTTATTAGCAGGCCTATCTTAAACTTTGAGAAACATTTCTAAGAAGACCAAAATGCAGTTACATGGTCTCTTTATAATAATACTCATCGGTCCTATTTGGTCTGTCAAGTTATTTTAGGCTTGAAACAATTATAGCATCTAGGACAATCTTCTAAAATATGAGCCCAAAAATCTCATGCTACATTTTACTCTTCTTCCAAAATGTCATGTGTGAAATAATTGACATATTATCTGCCTACAAAACTGAAAAATATAAAATCAACTTTAACTCTTCTGGATGTAAATGACTGATTATATACACAAAATTAATGTTGCTAAGAGGAAAGAGGCAGTTATTTGGACTAACATATTAGTGTTCCCATTTTCACCATATATTTTCAGATTTATCTTTACACACTAATAATATTAGTATCACCCAAAGCAATATTTAATTACACTTCCCAAAGAAGGCAATAAATTTGTGAGCATAATTAAAACTATCATAAATAATTAAAGCTAAAATTTTTTCCAAATAAATGAATGAAGTAAATTTGTGTTGCTATGACCTTGATTTAATCACATGGAATTTTTTAATCACTCATTTTTTGATCAAAAAAATATTAAAATCTTTGATCAATTATCCCCTGGGTTCCAGTTTATTTTCTTATTTTAATAAGACAGGATACATTTTTTTCATGGCTTTTAAAAAAATGGCATTGTAATCAACATATATTTGTCAAATGTTTACTAGCAGAATGTCAAGGATAAGACTTACTACTTAAGTTTTAACAAGCTGTTTTCTAGACTGAATTATTTATAGATTCTTGGGAAAAAGGCATTTCATAGACATGGACAAGTGACTTCATGATGTTTCCTAGGACCCAATCTTCTCCAATCCCTCAAGCAGTCCCTGATGACTTTTTAATTTATTTTTGGGGTAGGCACAGCATACTTTATTAATGGCACACAATAAAAGGTAGGGCTCCCTAAGTCCCTCCTCTTCCTCGGGGGTTCTAGGGTGGAAACTCTCAGTGTTAAAGATGAGAAGCTCTCAGTATGGTGGGTGATAGAATTGAGAAGACTCCCAGTAGCTGAGGGCCTCTCTCTTCCTGTTTTGATTTTTCTAAGGCCAGTGGTCCTGGAGACTCTTTTTCCTTGGAGGCCATGTGGACCACAAGGTCTATCACCCTGTTCCTATAGCCAAACTCATTGTCATATGAGAAAATAAACTTAACGAAGTGGTCATTGAGAGCAATGCCAGCACCAGCATCTAGTGTGGAAGAATGGGAGTCACTGTTAGAGTCACAGGAGACAACCTGCTCTTCTGTATAGTCCATGACACCCTTTAGGTGGTCTAAAATGCCTGCTTCATCATCTTTTTGATGTCATTATATTTGATAGCTTTCTCTCACATGGAGATCAGATCCATGGCAAACACATCAGGGGTGGGGACACAGAAGACCATACCTGTGACCTTCTTATTCAGCTCAGGGCTGACTTTTCCCATAGCCTTGGCAGCAGCAGTAAAAGCAGAGGTGATGTACAGGGAAGCCCCACGGCTATTGTGGCACAACTTCCCAGAGGGTCCATCCACAGTCTTCTTGGTGGCAGTGGTGGCATAGACTATGGTTATGAGATCCTCCACAGTGCCAAAGTTATTACAGATGACCTTGACCAATGAAGACGGAGCAATTGGTGGTACAGGAAGCACTACAGACAATCTTGAGGGAGTTGTCATACTTCTCAGGGTTCACACTCATCGGGAACATGGGGCAACTGCAAAAGGGGGAGAGATTGTGATCTTTTTGTCTCCACCTTTCCAGTGAGCTCCAGCCTTCTCCAAGGTAGTGAAGACACCAGTGGGCTTCACAGCATATTTAGCACTAGCATCACCTCATTTGATGATGGCAAGATCTTGCTGCTGAAAGGTGAAGATGGGTTTTACATTGATGACAAGCTTCCAGTTCTCAGACTTGACTGTGCCAAACTTGTCATGGATGGAATCATACTGGAACATACAGATCACATAGTTAAGGTCAATGAAGTGGTCACGGATGGCAACAAAATCCATTCAACAGAGTTGAGAGCAGCTCTGGTGAGCAGGTGCCCCATATAGACAAATGTAATTACTCCAGCCTTCACCATCACGTCTCAGGTTATAGCTTGCACTCTGCATTGCACAAGAAGATGCAGCTGCCTGTTGAACAGGGAGGAGCAGAAAGTCCCAATGGCTAACTAGTTTTCTCCTTCTCAAACAAACTTAAATGGCATTAAATGCTGTGACATTTCTCCACTCTCTTCTACTTATTTATTCATCCATTTATTCTTTCATTTAGTAATTATTGAGAGCCACTGTGTTTGACACTGAAGATGTATAACTTGTTTCTTGCTATCAAGTGTTTACATGATAATTTTTCACTGATCATTTTAGCAACATGATAAATGTACTACATTGGGTAGCTTTACAGCAGTAACAACCACAAACAATATATACTTTTCATTAATGTTACATGTAGATAGCTGTGGATTGGCTGCTGTGACTCCATGTTTTCCCATTCCAGAACCCAGGCTTAAGAAACAGACCTGAAATTCTCCTGGCAGAAGGAAAAGAGTGGGAGCTAATTGGCCAACAGCTTTGAATGCTTCTGCCTGAATGTGATATGCAGGTGATTCTCATTATTCATGGTAGTTATAGTCTACAAAGTGACCACAAACACTAAATTAGCAAATACTGAACTATTTCTCCAAAGGGACCTGCAAACCTTTATTCACAGCACTTTTGTCAACCAAAATGCCACTCGAGTTAAATAGTTTTGTTTGTCAAAGTCTTGTATTATAAGCCAGCGTCAAAAATGAATCAAGAAGACATAAAATCTAGAGAATGATTGCAACTTATGAATTGAAGCAGTAATCAAAAAAAGAAACTCCCTACAAACAAAGTCCTGGACAAGATGTCTGCACAGGTGAATTTTACCAAACATTCAAAGAACTAACATCTATCCTTCTCAAAATATTCCAGAAAAATCAAGAGAAGGGAAGACTCCCAAGCTCATGATCCTAATTCCAAGACCAGATAAAGACACTACAAAGAAAGAAATTTATAGTCCATTTATAGTTATTCCTGATGAATATAGATGCAAAAATTCTGTACAAAATATTAACAAATCAAATTCAACAATACACTAAAAAGATCATATACCATGATCAAGTGGGATTAAGCTCTGGAATGCAAGGTTGGTACAATATCTATAAACCAATTAATGTGATAAACCACATAAACAAAATGAAGGGTAAAAATTATACAATTATATCAGCAGATGCATAAAAAGCAGTTGAAAAAATCCAGCACTGATTTATGATAAAAATTCTCAGCAATGTGGGAATAGAGGGAACAAATCTCAGTATAATAAAGGATGTATATGACAGACCCAAAGCTAACATCATACTCAATGGAGAAAAAACAAAAGCATTCCCTTAAAGATCAGAAAGAAGACAAGGATGTCCACTTTTACCACTCTTATTCAACATAATACTGGAATTTTTGTCACAAAAGTCAAATAGGAAGAAGAAATAAAAGGCATCTAAATAGAAAAGGAAGAAGGGCTCATTATTTGTAGATGACACGATACTATTTAGGGAGAAAGCTAAAGATTCCACTAAAACAACTGGATCTGATAAATAAAGTCGTGAGATACAAAAAGAATATTCAGAAATTGGTTGAATTTGTATAAAATAGTAACAGCTATCAGAAAGGGAAACTAATCACAATGAGATATCACCTCACACCTGTCAAAATGGCTATCATGAATAAATCAACAAACAAATGCGGGCGAGGATGTGGGTAAAGGGAGACCTCATGCACTGTCGGTGGGAATGCAGACTGGGGCAGCCACTGTGGAAATCAGTATGGAGATACCTCAAAAAATTCAAAATGTAACTGCCTTATCACCCACTGATTCCACCTTTGGATATATATCCGAAGAAACCTGAAACACTAATTCAAAAGAATATATGCACCCCTATGTTCTTTGCAGTTTAGTCAAGATTTAGAAGCAGCCCAAGTGCCCATCAGTAGATAAATGGATAAAAAAGCTGTGGTACATATACACAATGAAATACTACTTAGCCATTAAAAGAAGGAAATCTTACTTTGGCAACAGGATGGATGAATGTGGAGAGTATTATACTAAGCAAAGTAAGTCAGAGAAAGACAAGTATGATGTGATTGTACTTATATGTGGAATCTTATAAAAAATAAACTAACAAAATAGAAATAGACTCATAGATACAGAGAACAGACTGACAGTTGTTGTGGGGAGAGGGGTTTGGGGGCTGATGGAAAAGATGAAGTGATTAAGCAAAGAAAAAAACCTCACAGATATAGACAACAGTATGATGATTACCAGAGAGGAAGGGCATTGAAGGAGTAGTAGTAGTAAATTAGGATAAATGGTGATGGCAGGAGACCTTACCTCCCATTTACAATTGCCTCAAAAATATTTAATAATAAATTTAATCAAGGAAGTAAAAGATCTGTACTCAGAAAATTAAAAGAAACTGGAGAAAGAAATTGAGGAAGATACAAATAAATGAAATCATATACTGTCCTCATGAATGGGAAGAATTAACATTATTAAAATGTCCATACTACCCAAAGCAACCTAAGATTCAATGCAATTCTGAGCCAAATACCAGTGGCATATTTCACAGAACTAGAAAAAATATTCCAAAAATTTATATGGGACTACAAAAGATCCCAAATGACCACAGCAGTCTTGAGAAAGAAGAACAAATTTAGAGGTATCGTGCTGCCTGATATCAAATTGTACTACAGGCTTTACTAGCCAAAACAGTGTGGTACTGGCATAAAAACAGTCATATAGATCAATGGAACATAATACAGAGCCCAGAAATAAACCCACACTTATATAGGCAATTAATATTTGACAAAGGAGAGAACACACAACAGGGTAAAGACAGTCTATTCAATAAACGGTGTTGGGAAAATTGGACACATTCATGCAAAATAAAAATGAAAATAGACCACCTCTTACACCATATGCAACAATAAACTCTAAATTGATTGACAATTTAAGTGCAAGACTAAAACCATAAAAATCCTAAAAGAAAAGGTAGTAAAGCCTCTGAAATTTCTCTCAGCAATATTTTTCTGACATAGCTACTTGGGCAAGGGAAACAAAAGAAAAAAATAACAAGTGGGACTACATCAAACTGAAGTTTGCATAGGAAAGGAGATCGTTGACAAAATGGAGGGTCCTCAAAATTTTTAAATGGTACTGCCTTATATCCAGCAATTCCACTTCTGGGTATATATATTCAAAGAAACACAAAACACTAATTCTAAAGGACACACACACTCCCTATGTTCATTGCATTACTTGTACTACTTGTATTACTTACAAGCCAAATATGGAAGTAACCTAAGGGCCCATAAATAGATGAGTGGATAAAAAAGTGGTGGTACATATATATAATGGAATATTACTCAACCACAAAAAAAGAATTAAATCTTAGCCTTTGCAGCAGCATAGATGGACCTATAAGCCAGTCAGAAGAAGACAAATACCACATGATTTCACTTAGAAGTGAAATCTAAAGAACAAAATAAATGAACAAACAAAATTGAAACAGACTCAGAGATATAAAGAACAGATGGACTACTGCCAGAGGGCAGGTAGTTGAAAGACAAACCAAAAAAAGTGAGCAGAGTAAGAAGTTCAAATTGTTAATTACAGAATAGTCATGAGAATATAAAGTACAGCATAGGGAATATAATCAATAATATTGCTATAACTATGTATGGTGCCAGATGGGTATTGGAAACATCCAGTGTGTGTGGGGGGAGCAGTTTGTAAAATACAGGATTATCTCACCACCATACTGTACACATGAAACTAATATAAAATAATATTGAATGTAAATTGTAATTGAAAAATAAAATTTTAAATGCAAAACTTTAATATCTTAAACCAATGAATGAAGATTTATTTCTTGTGCACACCATCTTTAAATCTTGAATAGAAATTGCCCGTTTTTGCCATAAGTTTTTTATATGTATCATAATTCAGGTAGGTAGCACAAAAAGAGAACTTAATTGATGTTCAACGATAATAAAATTGCCCATCTTAGTAATAAATATTTTTCACAAAATAAACATCTATGGAAAACTGGGGTTAAAATTCTTAATGGGAAATATAAAGCAAGTATTAATGGTGATCCAGTTTTGAAAGAAAGGCCTAATAAAATCCAACTTTCTTCATTAAAATTCTTAGAGATCACTCTTTTATTGTGAGGTCTTCATTGAATGGCAGACCTTGGAAGGCATTTTTAGGTTATTGGAGCTGTGGTAATCCCAAAGCAGACAAGTGAAAACAACTTTACCAATTTGTATATAGTAACAGTAGTTACTATATACAACAAACTGGTGGAGTACTCTGTAAGGACATCTTTTGGGCTGATAGGATTACTTAGCATCGTAAAGTAATACATTTTGTACTGATGTTTCCCAAATCTGAAGACTATTTTTTGGTGGCTTAAGATGATTTCCCATCTAGTTTCTTACAAAGCTCCCCAGAAGATGTTGCTACATAGTCTGAATATGGACACTTAAAGAAAAAAGAAACCTGTATTTTCAGTCTGGTGGATGGAAACATAAAGGCATAGAACGTTAATATAAGGTTATTGGGGCTACTGAAACATTAGTTCAATGTAAATGGCAGATTATTTTAAACCATAAGGTTATGGGATTATTTTATTACTACTGGTTTGATATTCTAATTTTTACCCATAGCTCTGCCACTAATTTCCTATGTGATTTCAGGTAAATAATTTTAACTTCAGCTTCTTTTGAGAAATAAAATCAGGTATATTATTAATAAAGGTGTTTCACAATCCTAAAACTTCATATTTCCTTGAAACTTTCTAATGACCTTATTTGGGTTAAACTATTGGTGGCAATTATTATGGGCAGATTGTGTAGCAGAAATGTTTGTCCTCATTCTACTACCTTCAAAAAATGCCCTGTATTTCCAGGGAAGGTCAGTAAGCTGCAGGGTATTGATGGGGTGGGGGTTGAGGGCAATATTGATTCAGGACGTGCTAGCCCAAAATATCGCACCTTGGCATATTAAATATTTCAAAACTAAAGAACTTTGAAAACTAGGATGTGCAGGAAGGTTTTTCTGGTCTTTCCCTGAAGACGGTCATACAAATCTTCATTTGGGAGGTGCCCTTCCTACATCCAGGGGAAAGAAGCATCCTTATTTCCGAAGTCAATGGGATAAGGAGGAATATGAATAAACAGGTCTTGCTAAGTTTCCTTCAGTTTACAACACTAGCATATCCTTCCACAACTTTCCCATCTTCATCAAACACAGCACAAAAACACTTAGGTTTAACTATTTCTTTGGTTCTTTACTTTTTTATGAAGGCTTCAGTGTCACATAAAATAATGTTTTGTAAATTTGTATGTCTTTCATTTGCTGGTTTTTTTGTTACAGAGGTCCCAGTTGAAATTTTAGAAAAGTAAAGGGAAAAGATATCCCCCGTCCCCCAACAAGTATATCACAATTGAGCAAGTCATGGGATCTGGGGCCAATTACTGATAGATCCCGTCAACCTCTTGAAGATTGGATCATGGGGGCATAATCTCAAACAGATCAGTAGAACACATACTCAATGAAATAGGAGCTACTAAAGAAAACAAAGCTAAGAATCACATCGAGGTAGGATCCTGACATGATTTTATTCCAATGGTTTAAATAAATTCCTGTCCCACCCCTAATTCACTTCTTACTTCTCTTGCTAATGAGGAAGCAGCAGAGACTCAATAGAGAGGCAGTCAATTTAATTTGACAAACTTGCCTAAATTAGGAGAGTCTGAATTAGCTTTGACCCAGGGAAAGAGCTGAGCTTTGCAACTCTAAACAAAGCCTGACTCCTTTTAGGGTGTATTCTCCACAAACACAACCCGAGGTTACACAAGAGATCATTTTTCTACAAGACATCGCCAACAATGCCCAAGGCAAAATTCCAAGACATAATTTATCTTCACCATTCTTCAAACATTTTCACCTTCTGCTCCCAAGCCCCAGTACAAGAAATGTGTGAAGTCTAGCTGTAAAAGCCTACGGATTTAACTGCATAAAATGTGAAAGGCATTTTGGGGGCTACAAATACAAGTCATACATAATGCCACCCATTAGGTTGCTTCCACTTATTACTTAATAGGAAAAATGGAATGCTTTAATAAATTAACGAGAACAATCACAGGCACAAAAAAGCCTTCTGTATGGAAAACACCCCAAATTCAAAAAGAATTAGTTTTCCCAACTCCCATAGAGTACTGTGATCTGGTTTCAGGGTGTACTATGAAAGGCGATTTAACTAATCCCCTTTGAGAGTTTCGACAGTTTGAAACGCTTTTCTTTTAACCTAAACAATCCTCTAATCAGTTAAATTCATTAGCAGTGAATAGTCTCTTAGGGCCTTCAGATTAACTTCCATAGCCCACGCTCCCCTCCCACCCTCCAGAGTTGATGAAATCAAATGCCTTGGAGTTGCAAGTTTTGGTAATTCACATCATTTAACAGAACATAGAAATAACTGGAGCGGGGGTGAAAGGGTATGTGCAAATTTTCATAGCTTAGGGACTGCAAAAGTGAGAAAATGACGCCACCTCCTGGTTAAGCGATGGGAACAAGCAGGAAAAAAAGCTGACCAACTTGCAGGATAAGCAGCTTCTTGCTTTTCCAATCAGGAAGCTGCCTTTCTCCTCGATTGCAAGCTCTTCTGAGACCCGCCCTCCTGGAGGTTCTGACCACTCAGTGAGCCCCAATTAACTTGATTGACAAGGCAACTGCCCGGTCCGTTACCTAAATTCGTCACTCCGGAAACAGCGAACCGATGTTTCCGGAAACTCAGCGTCCGCTCTCTCCCAGAGTCCTTTGCCTTCCGGCTATGTTTAGTCGCTCCGGCCAGTCCCGCCTTGCGCGCCCATTTCGAGACCAAGTTTAAATTTCAGCTTTCCAGGCTCGAGATTCTGGCACAGATTTCCTGGGACTGGGTTCTTGGGCAGTGGCTATGGGGGCAGGAATGGCGCAGCTGGAGGGTTACTACTTCTCGGCTGCCCTGAGCTGTACCTTTTTAGTGTCCTGCCTCCTCTTCTCCGCCTTCAGCCGGGCACTCCGAGAGCCCTACATGGACGAGATCTTCCACCTGCCGCAGGCGCAGCGCTACTGTGAGGGCCACTTCTCCCTCTCGCAGGTGGGGTCCCCATCCTCCCCCACCCCGCGACAAGCCAAGGAGAACAGCCCCAGAGCTAGTTCTCCCATCCTTATACTTAGATCCCTTTGCCCCACCCTCTCAGCCTTAACGCGTGAAAAGAACTGGGTAATCTTTTATTCCTGTCTCTGAGGTCTGTGAAATGTTTGTTGAATGAATAAACAGCAGAGCTGCCATCTAGGAAGTCATGTTATGACATTAGGGAGTTGAGTTACTGCCCCTTTTCATGGCAACTGGTGATGGTTATCTCAGGTTTTCCTCCTCTATCCGTGTATGAGGCCGTGGGCAGCTCCTAGGAAATAGCAGAAAACTTCACTTGAGCTCATCTGTCAGGCATCTCACTGTTTTTGGGGGATAGGATAGGGTGAGGAGGGGGTATCTTCAGCCACCAAGAAGTAACGAGTTATCATAATTTCATCCTTAGTATTTTGGGGACCCTTTTGTTAACTGGATAAAGTGTCAACTAGTGAAGTGGCATCATGTTTAACAATGTAAATATAGAGGTAGAAATTTAAAAAAATTATAGCAGGCTCTGGAATAACTTCCTTTGTTCAAGTACATTCTTTATAACCTTGATGAGATGTGGTAGGAACTTAACTCTTGTGTAAAATTCGTTTCGTTATATGTTTCATTTAAATCTTAGAACCTATCGCAGATGTTAAGAGAGGACTTACTGCAGGCATATAATTTTTCCTCCTCTGGTGAGGCAGTGTCGAGTGGCTAGAAATACAAAGTCCAGTTAGAGAAAGACCTGAATTCAAATCTCAGAGTTTATTGACTAGTTGTGTGACTTTGTAGATTTCTGAGTTTCAGGTTACTCATCTGAAAATGACAAAAATAGTGTCTACTCTAGGGTATGTGGCAGGATTAAATGCAGAGGGTTTAGCACACTTTTTGGCTCAGTACATGTTACCTTTCATTATGGAGCCTCTGGTTTCATCTCTTTAAACACTTCTTTCTCTCCAAACACATCAGAGTTCCAGCTGATATTTCCACGCTTTTAAAACCTGGAACATTTGTGACTTAATTGCCAAAATACAAGATTTCAGAAGAGTAGGTCCTCTGAAGAATAGAAACTGATTTTAAGTTGTTGTGTACTGATTGGTGATACCTTAGTCACCAAGCAAAATAAAAGCAAAACTTTTCTTCAGAGGTGACATCTGATCAGCCAAGGACTTATTTGTGTCACAGAAATAACTTTTAAAAATGCCCAGTTCTTGGTCAAGATGTTTTTGACCTTCACATCTTTGTGTCAGTCCCTTTGCTGTTGCTTCATTGTCAGCCTTTCATTTTTAAGTGGGACCCCATGATTACTACATTGCCTGGCTTGTACCTGCTCTCAGTGGGAGTGGTCAAACCTGCCACTTGGATCTTTGGATGGTCTGAACATGTTGTCTGCTCCATCGGAATGCTCAGATTTGTGAATCTTCTCTTCAGTGTTGGCAACTTCTATTTACTGTATTTGCTTTTTCGCAAGGTACAACCCAGACACAAGGTATGTTTTCAAAGTAATTTAGTATAAGTTTATATGCAGTTAAATTCACGATTATGATAAACTGATTTTATGACATTTGGTGGGAAACGTCTTAAATACTTAGTATTCGTGTATATTTTGTAAGGCTAAAGCAAGACCCCCCAACTCCATTTTAGAAGAAATGTACATTTAAATACTTCAGTAACATATTTATAAAATCTAAAGTAAATGGTTGTTCATGAATCAAATCCAGAGTTAATATTTACTGAGCTTACTCCATATGTAAGCACTGAAACTAGAGGAAAATGAGGCTTTTTTTTTTAAAAGAAAGTTACATTTTCATTAGGGGAAACAGACTTTAACTGAGAGATTTTTGTGTGACTTAATGGGGGGCCCTGGAGGTGAATTGCCTTGATTTGAATTCTATCCATTTACTAATTACCTTACTTTAGGTAGGTTACCCCAAGTGACTCCCAGTCTTCATCTGTGAAATGGGAATAATATAGAATCTACCTCATAGGACTGTTATGAACAGTAAAAGAGATTAATGATGGGAGGTGCTTAGAATAGGGCCTGATGTAATATTGTAGTAAGGGCTCCTAAGTATTCATTATAATACTGTAATTAATGTTTAACTTAAAGAGATTATTTCAGTAGTGTAAATAATGAGAGGGAGATAGGAAACAGACACTGTAGATACAGAGGAGGAGCACAGCACTCGCCACAGGCAGGCTCTCTGGAAGGGAGAGGTGGGTGACCATGGGTGAGGCTTCACAGGGAAGATGGTACCTGATCTGATTCTTGATGAACAGATGGGGCTTTAGGGTGGGAATGAATCCTGGCAGGAGAAACATAAGTGCAAGTAGAAAACATGAGCAGCAGATGCAGGGAATTGGTGTTTGGACTTTGAGGATTTAATAGTATAGAGATGTGAGGCTGGAGAAGTAGGTAGGAGTAAAGTCATGAACATCTTTAAATGTTTTGACCTCGAAAGGTAATGGACAGCCCTTAATTTCAATCAAGGCTGGCTTTGATTTGGTGACTTAGATTAAATGAAAGCTACAATCCAAGGAAAAGAGAACACTGCCAAATTCCAAAATAGCATGTCAGAGTCTAAGAAAAGATATTTAACTGTAGATTGAGCCCAATGTTTTCAAGAAAATACCTGTAATTTCAACATGAAATATGAAGATCATTGGGTATGGTGGTGTATGTATGCTATACACATATTTACATAAAACTCTAGTGCAGAGTTTTAAAGGGATATCCTTGAAAGAAATTGGTGATGCTGGCTAAATGTATGCTTATTGAAGGTGCTGAGACTTAACCCCAGGGGAGCAGAACCACCTGCACTAGTATTTCCCATTCGTCTCTTCATGTTCCACATAGAATTTAGTTCAGTGTCTTGTACATAATAACTCCTTAAGTGTTATGGAGTGATTCAAAGTATTTTAGGCCATAGAAGTTTTGGCACCAACATTTATTGTTTTATCAGCTTTCCAACTGATAGGTGTAACTAGAAAGTGCCAGAGTATTCTTATAAATATGTATTGTGTTTTTGCAAAGCCAAAAGTAAAATTAATATTAAATAATTTTATCTAAATAAGATTCATGTAGTTTTTTTTTAAGTAGTCCATTAGCTGAACAGAAAAAGCATATTTGTTTTATCATGAAAATAATGTTAACTGTGATTTCTCTTTCTCCTAGGCCGGCTCAAGTATCCAGAGAATCTTGTCAACATTAACCCTAGCAGTATTTCCTACACTCTATTTTTTTAACTTCCTGTATTATACAGAAGCAGGATCCATGTTTTTTACTCTTTTTGCCTATGTGATGTGTCTTTATGGAAATCATAAAACATCAGCCCTGCTTGGATTTTGTGGTTTCATGTTTCGCCAAACAAATATTGTCTGGACTGCATTCTGCGCAGGAAACATCATCGCACAAAAGCTAACCGAAGCTTGGAAAACTGAGCTACAGAAGAAGAAGGAAGAGAGGCTTCCCCTTATTAAAGGACCATTTTCAGAGTTCAGGAGAATTCTCCAATTTCTTTTAGTTTATTCCATGTCCTTTAAGAACTTGAGTATGCTTTTCCTTCTGACTTGGCCGTACATCCTTCTAATGTTCCTGTTCTGTGTTTTTGTTGTGGTTAATGGTGGCATTGTGGTTGGCGACCGGAGCAGTCACGAAGTCTGTCTCCATTTTCCCCAGCTATTCTACTTTTTCTCTTTCACCCTGTTTTTTTCCTTTCCTCACCTGCTGTCTCCTAGCAAAATGAAAGCTTTCCTTTACTTAGTTTGGAAACGTAGAATTCAGTTTTTTGTGCTTGCTTTATTCTCTGTATTTTTAGTTTGGAAATTCACTTATGTTCATAAATACTTGTTAGCAGATAATAGGCATTATACATTCTATGTGTGGAAAAGAGTTTTTCAAAGATACGAAATCATGAAATATTTGTTAGTTCCTGTCTATATATTTGCTGGTTGGAGTATTGTTGACTCATTGAAATCAAAGTCAGTTTTCTGGAACTTAATGTTTTTCATATGCTTATGTACTGTTGTAGTACCTCAGAAACTGCTAGAATTTCGTTACTTTATTTTACCTTATGTTATTTATAGGCTCAACATACCTCTGCCGCCCATATCTAGACTTGTTTGTGAGCTGGGTTGCTATGCAGTTGTTAATTTCCTAACTTTTTATATCTTTCTGAACAAGACTTTTCAGTGGCCAAACAGTCAGGATACTCAGAGGTTTATGTGGTAATATCACAGATATCGTGAACTCTCAAAATAGATTTAGTGTTTGGCATTCCCATAGGAGCAAGTGAGCAGGTAAAAATTACGGACTTTTTTTTAGACACAGTGGTGATCCTCAGATCAATCAGATTTTATTTTTAAGCATTGGATATATATGTTTTAGACATACATAACAAATCCAAGGGAGTGAAGTGGTTAAGAACCTAGAAAAGTTTAAGGCTTGTTCCATAAACCTGAGTAATAATGGAAAATCCAATTGTTTACAGTTGTCTCATGATACCTCCGGGACTGCTGGCCACTTAGCAGCTTGGAAACATTTTACAGATACAAGTTTAAGAAAACTGGGCATGTATCATACCCGTATTTTGCCATGTATAATGCGCACTTTTTTGCCCAATTTTTTTAGGTAAAAATAAGGGCGCACATTATACATGGGTATAATGATTACATACCATGGGTATAATAATGGGTATAATAACCCCGTATATAATGCACACAAAAAACATGGGTACGCATTACATGCGGCAAAATACAGTAATACTGGAACTTATGTATTCTCTTCAGAAAGCAATAGACAAAATATTTGAAAAATATTTACAAGTGATCAGGTAATATTCTTGATTGAAAAGTTGCTTAACATTTCAGTAAATGTAGTTTTAATCATAAGACAAAATAGACTCATGGATAGTAAATATTAGAAATTTGAGGCTCATGTCTGTACACCTAGGATTTAAATCATTGGTTCTTGATAATGGTGAAGCTCTTTCACTAATTCTAATGTGAAATATGTGATGGCCAAAGATAAAGTGTGTTGATGCTAATGCCTCTTAAAAGGGAGTTGTTGTTTTTTTTAAATATGTTACTGTATTAGTTTTCTTTGGCTGCCATAACAAATTGCCGCAAACTTGGTGGCTCAAAAAAAATTTGTCCCACCTTTTTGGGGTCATAAATTTGAAATGACGGTGTTGGCCGGCATGGTTCCTTGTGGAGGCTCTGAGGGAGAGTCGGTCACATGCCCCCGTCCCGGCTTCCGGAGGCTGTCTGCAGGCCCTCGCTGGCACGTGGTTTGTAGATGCTTCATTCCGGTCTCTGCCCTTGTCTTCATTGAGCTTTCCCCCTGTCTTGTCTTTGTCTTACAAGGACAATGTCACGAGATGTAAGGCCCGCCTTCACCCAGGGTGGTCTCCTGACCACATTAACTCAGAATTACCTACAGAGACTTTTTCCAAATAGGGTCACGTTTACAGGTTCCAAGGAGACATATCTTTTGTGGGACACTTTTCAACCCACTAACATTACCAAAGGAGACTTTAGGATAAACTTTGTAAAAGTGTAGGAAATAATTTCTTTGCTGAGATAGTTTAAATAAAGTTTTATTTTTACTGAGGTTACAACGACTCACTTTCAAGGTCACAGAAATACAAAACTAAAGGTAACTGGTATTTGATTCCATTGTACAAGAAAAGTTAGAATTGAAAGGAAGTTTAGAAATCATTTGATTTAGTCTTTGTAGATTAGGGAAAAACTTCTTGGGTAGGATTTTTGTGCTTTGGTTTTTGCATTCTGTGTCTACTATTTTGAGTGCATTCATTGGGTTGTCATTCCACTAGAGAAAAGTGCTATTGGGATATGTTAACTTTGACATGTAAACTTAGAACTGTGAATAGAACTCATGGTTTAACCTCATTTTATGTTTGTAAACTTTCAAAAATAGCTGTGTGAACAAATTTGTCTTTGGTGTTGAATAATGTTTTTTTCTGGGTTTTAAATAATGAGTGGAATTGGAAAGTATTCTGCACTTGCAAATATGAAATTGTGTACATGCGGAAGTTACGAGTGTTGTGGAGTAATAAATACAGAGCAATCGTTTGTTGTGCTCTGCTCAGTTCTTAGAAAGTAGATCGACTTTTTGGTTATAACAGGGATTGCAGGACAGATATTTGCACCCAAACTGTTTAAAAATTTGATAAGAAACCATACTCAAATAACTTAAAATGGCAATCTGAATTGCAGGAAGTCAAAATTGGGGGGAAAATGTGTGATTTACGAAAGCTGGCTTTCTTGTCTGATATAAAAGGCTTTTTTATGTTTAGAAATGTATCTGATGGGAAAACTTTTCCTCTCAAATCCAAATGAGGAGACCATTCCACCCCATGGACTGGGGGAAGTGCTGTCCTGTTAAGTAGTTTTTGAATCTTTGCCTGAGGGTGTTTTCAGAGAGAGAGAGAGAGAGAGAGAGAGAGAGAGGAAGGAGAGGTAGGTGGGAAAGGGGGAGAGAACCAGTGAGTCGCCTACCTGGCCAGGGCTGTTGCAGTTCATTTTCAAGTTCCTATTATGTTAGGAGATGTTTTGGAGAAAAATCTGCAGTCAAGAGAAAACAAGTTAATCTCAGATGTTTTCTATAACGTACATAAAATACAGTACTTAACATTTTAGAAAATGATGCTGTGAATTACAAGGTGCTATAGAGCATTGCTTTGAGACATATCCTAAGTGTTCTCTGTGTTTTAAACATTTTTAAAGAGTTACCAAATAGATATTTTCAATATGAAGTTTAAAAAATTAGACTTAATTTCTTGATTAAAAGGTGATTGTAGAACAAGTATTGATAAGCTAGAGGGCCTGTGGAGCCTTGAAGTTATATTAAAGTGTAAGTAGGGTTATATTAAAGGATGTCAAAAAGATTTAGTCCAAACATATTTAGGCCCAATAATAAACCTGTGTGAACTTTTTTCCTTACATCAAATTTCGTAGATATAGTGTACATACTGTCTTTATATAGCATTAGTAAGGTTCAAGTATGCTGTGTTTTCTCATATATTATTTATATTTTCTCCTAGTGGGTGCCCAGAAATCTTTTCCAGTGCATCTGTGTATTTAAATTATTTGGAAATGTAGTACTCCCAAGGTTAACCATAGCATGTCATTTGGCAAGAGAAATTATTTTGTTAGCGCTCTGGCTTCTGGAATGTGCTTAGTCTATCATAAAGTACTTTAATAGGGACAGTGTGATGCAGTTGATTTCTGACAAATCAGCAGTGTCTGTGGCACATTGTGAGTTTGACCGACAAGGGTCTTGACTCCAAATGCCAGTTGAACGTCCACTTTCCTTTTTTTTTCTTTGCAATTGAAGACATGGGAAGAAAAGAGATCCTCAATTTTTATTTATACCCCCTAAATAGGAAGCTATTAGATGCACTTTATTTTTTTTTACTTTTAAATTACAGTTGATTACAATTTTATATTAGTTTCAGGTGTACAACTCCATGATAAGACATTTATATAACTTACAAACTGGTCACCCCGATAAATCTAGTGCCCCTTTGGCACCATACATAGTTACTATAACGTTGGCTCTGTTCCGCACGCTGTACTTTACATCCCTGTGACTGTTCTGTAACTACCCATTTGTACACTTCCTTGCCTTTCTCATCCATTTCCTCAAACCCCCCTGGCAACTGTCAAAATGTTCTCTGTATCTGTGTAGACTTGATTCTCAATAAAATGTTCATATAAAGAATTAAATTCATGTTCATTAAGTTAGCATTTATTTCTTGAAAGCAATCAGCATTTCATTAAAAAGTGAAACAATGTACCGTGCTAGTAACGTGGAAAACATTTAGTGGAAATCTAAACATGACTTAGGAATTTAACATGGCAGTTCAGACTATCGTATTTGATTATGACTTTGGTTTCAATAAGGCAAATGGTTTCATATCTGGTCCTCATTTCCAATAAACATAGTGTTTGTCATAACTTCAGCACCTGGCACATTGCTAGCCTTATTTCAAAAAGAATTTAGCCCCAGCCATATTTCCAAAAAGTTCACAAATATATAATAAGTATTGAGTAAATGTATACTGGATGAAGTTTCTAGTATACAAAGAAGTGAATATCCTAGAAAAAATTTACTGTATAACCATTAGCTAGTTTTAGGAAATCACATATTTTATAATGAGAGCCATCCTAAACTTTTTCTGCTTTAATTTCCTGATCTACTTTTAAATGTTTTTATTTACTATAGTGCCTAATATTTATGTGTTTCTTATAAATATGTTTTATGTTTATAATAGGATGTGATTTTAAAATTATTTTTTAAAGTAAGAAAAGTAACTTTTGACCATTAAATTATAATATAATCGATAGTTATTAGATATTTAATGAAAAGAATTTTCAACCAATTACATTTAGGCTGAATTTTATTTCTTTAAGGATAATTGTTAATTATGTTTTATTTAGGGTATTTGTATGTATTTAAATATTAAGACATTTTCAGTATACTAAAACTTGTATACCTGAGAAAATTATAAAAAGGGATATATTGAAAAAAAATTCATGAATCCAGCGCTAAATTCTTGGATGTTTGGAAATCATTTCTAGGGTAAGAGATTTTGCCACAGTGAAGTAATCCAAGAATATATTGCACTTTATAAAACAAGCAGTTGATGAATTTAGTGTTAATTTGAGGTCAGTGTATTACCATCTGACCAAAACAAATATGGTATTTTTCTAATGATGAAATATTAAATACTGTATTGAATTTTCACACTGATTAGTAAACTCACATCGATTCAGTTGAACCGTGTGCGTGCGCGCGTGTATGTGTGTGTGTGTGTGTGTGTGTGTGTGTGTGTGTGTGTGTGTGTGGCCTATGCAAAAGCACTGTTGTCATTTATAGAGCACCTGCAGTGTGCAGAGTGTGATGCCATTTGGCTGATTTACGGTCACTGTCACGTTGGATCACACACCCCTCTGAGGCAGAAGCTGATTTCCGTTTGCTAGAGAAACCAGATCAACATAACATAACTTGCAGCAGTCACTGCTGTCACTTCATAGCTCGGTCTGATTCCCAAGACTTCCGGACGGCTACTCTGCCTTCACTGAGAGTTTTTCATTAAGAGAAGTAGCATATGGAGAGAAGGGTGGTAATCCTATCTTCACTCTGCATTAGCCAGACTGTACATGGCATATTATTTGTGTACTGGTTGTAGTCACTTTTAGAAGTGCTAGAAACTTTAAAGAAGCATGAACAGATGGTGAGTGTTTTATGTTGCAAGAGAAATGGCTAAAAGAATAAATATATGGGATGTTTAACTTGGAGAAGCCAATATAACTTGATAACCTGTCCCCATAATTGAATAATTCTTTAGAAGGAGATCTGGAATATTCTATATTCCCTAAAATAAAATCAAGGACCAGCAGATTTCAACTTAAGAAAAACCCACATTCTCTAATCGTTTAGTTTCTGTGGGAAAATGGACCCAGAGAAAAGTTAAGTCTGCTTGCTCAGTGGGGGCAAGATTTCTGTTCAATAAGGATGCTTCAGCAGTTCAGATGGTAAGTAGATAGAATAAATAGGTTATTTTAAGATGCCTAAAAATCTTATGATTTGAAATGTGTAAGTTTGTTACAAGTAATTTTTTGCATTAATTGGTAAGTCATAGTGAAATAGTTGGTGACTTGCATGCCGTCTATGATAGATACACTTTAAATTTCTAAACAAACTTAACCTTGTTTTAGAAATAAAGTTGAGAATTACAACTTAGAAGATATTTTTAGCTGTAGTATTTGAGAGTCCTGCTAATATAGTATTTCATTTGTTTCCTATCATTTTAATTTCCCTTAGCACAAGAAAATGTGCTTCTTTTGAAAAGGTTTCCCCCCCAAAGATGTGTATGGTATACACTATCTACAAAATTGTTTTAAATGCACGCTCCACCAGGTGGTGATATTGTGCTATGTTTCCCAGTACTATGAACTTTTGTAATGTCTGAATTAACTTTTTCAGTTTTACATTTTGAACTACAAAGTATTTTTAGCATCTATGTTTATTATGATGTTATTCAAATGTTTTAATTGTATTAAGCTAAGGCAAATGTTAAAAAATCATTTGTGTTTTATAATCATGTGCTGCATAATTTAACCTAATATGTCATCATTTTTACTTCTTATGGCATAGTCAAGATCTTTTGTCATAGTGATAACAATGACAAATTTTAAAATTCATATAGTATCGTATCAGCCACTGTTTTAAGTGGCTGCTTTACCTACGTACCATAATTTATTGCCTCATAGTAATACTCTGCGATTAGTAATGTTTTTAAGTTATCTGCTCTGTATCGACATGAGGATCTATACTTACATTAAAGCGATTAAGTATTTTTCCAGAGATCACAAAATCACTGGCTGAGCTGGTATTCAAACCTAGGCAGACAGACTCAGAATCCATATTATCTACTCTGTTTGCGGGTGGGGCACAATCTACCTTCAAGTTTCTAACATTTTAGGAAGAAAAGTGATTATGGAGAATGTTGCTGATGCTCCCTGTTTGTATGTGGTTAATATGAGGCCCACACTCACTCGGGTCTTCCAGAGGCAGGTGGTCTTCCCTGTGCGGTTGTGTCTCCCATCCCCATCTTGGTGCTGGTGTCTCAAAGTGAGAAGTGTGTGCACATGAAAACGAGGGAGAAAAAAAAACCCTTGTGATTGGGTTTTTAACCATATTAATTTCCATTGAAATAAAGACCTTTGTTTTCATGAGAATGACCCCTGCTACAAAGTGGAGGAGCAGAGTCGTTCGGAAATTAATACTTAGTTTCTCCAAAGAGAGTTCTACTTTAAGTGAATTGTCAGTTAAGCATGACATATACTGGAATTTTTGAAAAATTTTAACTGGAAAAGCTTACCCTTAAAAAAAAGTATCTTCTAGGTGCTTTTAAGTTTTATATTTTGTTAGCTACTGTTCTGAAAAATAGAGATGTTTATTTGACTTCTAAAATTGTGTTGTGGTTAATTCACTTAAACTTGATTTTTAAGTAAACTTATTCTGTATAAGAATAAAAGACTTTGCTGATTGAAAAGTTTGTTCAAATATCATGGTTTTATCTTGTTTGCAGATCAGTTCATGTTCTATAATATTTTATAATTTATCAATTCTAACACATCCTCTTATTCTGAACTGTGTACTAGTAGCTTTTTCTTTCACTCTGTAGTAGTAGCCATTCTCTCCTGTCTCCCACCCACAAATTCTGTGCTTCATTAGTCTCCTTGAAATAATAGAACAGATATTTTTAAGTGCCCATCACCAGCCTGTATGACTATATTTTATTCTCATCACACAAGGAGGCCTTTAGATGACTGGCTAATCACACTTTGAACTTGTGGAGGCTTGGGTTTCTTTGTTAGTCCATGTCGATAGAAAGCCCAGCATGTTTTCTAAACACCTTTAACTGGGCATGACTCAAACCCCAAATTTTGATCTCTGTGGTAAGGAGAGGAGATCCCTACTTTGCACCCCCAGACTTCCAGGTCTTGCTTTGTCACAGGCTGCAGCTCAGAGATCAACCCAGGACTTATGCACAGATGCAGGGCTTCTTCCTTGTGACCCTCTCTTCTGGGATTTTCCTTCTTAATTTATAGCCACTCTGGCATCCTAAACTTCATCCTCTCTCATCCTAAGCCAATGATATTCCAGCTTTCGAAACAGGCTGTGTCAAGGGAAAAGTCACCCAGTGAGATTTTCCAGTTAAGTCCTATCTAGTTCCTGCCTGCTTTAGTTGGGTCTTCAGACCCAACTTCAAAAATATTCCTGCCTTCAAAATAGTCCTGCCTGCAAATATTCCTGCCTTCAGAAATATTTGTTTATTTTTTCCTTTTTAGTCAATCTGCAGAACAGTTAATACAATTAAAGTTCTTCTGCAAATTACCTGCCTAGCAGCCTTGTCTTGATTATAGTTGTCACTTTCTACTTCTCTCTAAGGAGGTTGGGTTGCTACTTTTGCTTTAAATTAGAACTAAACAGGAGAGTCCTGAAAGTAGTTTATGTGGGATCAGTTAATTTTTCAGAATATCAACTTCTAATATGGTCCCCTAATATAGTAAGTTATATTTGTATTTAAATCTAATAGTGATCACGTGAGGGTCCCTTATGTGAAAATGTTATCAAGAAATGAAAGTGACCGTGGCCTTCAGGCCAGAGGAGTCCACCTGCTAATCGGGGGCTAACATATGATGACCACCAAAGTGTAAGAGCTAGGGGGCTACATGGAAATAGGAATTACCTGGCCGAAGGGACAACGAAGTATGTCATAGGAAAAGTGACATCTGAGATTATACTTGGAGACCTGTCCAGACGTGAAAAACATTCCAGGCAGGACGAGGAGGCTTGAACAGTAAAACTATCATGCACTTGAGCAGCAGGTAACAACAGTGGCCAAATTATGGAGTCCTTGCTATATGCTAGACACTTAATGTAAATATTCAGTATGAATTAATTAAGCCTCATAGTATCTCTGCAAGGCAAGTACTAGACTTCACATTGCATTGTGAGGAAAATGAGGCATGGCGAATATGGAAAGTGCAGTCTCAGCAAGTGTGGCTTCAGAACCCGCCCCCTTTAGACAGGGCTCCATACCGACTCCCTCTGCACGTGTAGATAGTCCGACAGCCTACGCTGCACAGCAGCTGAGGTTATTGTTAGGCGGAAAATAGAAAACAATAACAGTGTTCTGCTGCACGCAGTGAGGAGCCAGAACACACATCCCACACACAGGCCACACACACATGCACATACTGTGATAATGGAATTGTAGAAAAGTAGCTATTATTTGGGAGAGGATGACCGGGTTTCCATTAAAACACAAAGATGAAAGGAATTTCTCTGTGTTCCCTCCTGCTCATAAACCCTGTTAGAAGTGGTGCAGGGACCAGGGAGAAGGTCGTTTCTAATAAGAAACATTAAAGATTTGGGGGAGCTACCCTAAAAGCTTCGGCCTGAAGGGTTTTGAAGCCAGGAGGAGAGGATGCAGTCTTCACTGGAGAAACGTTTTTTAAGAGGAAGCAGAAACCATATTGGTCTTTCTCAGTTGGTGCATTTTTATAGTGTCTTTTACAACCAATCAGTTTCTAAAATTATGGCGAAAGAACTATATTAAGATGAACAAGCCTAGCCTGACTTGGAATGTTCACTCAAGGTGATGCTTCTTACGCATTTGGTCTTGTAACTGGATCACCAAATATGTTCCAAAGGAAGGAGGCCCTGGCCCAGGGGTGACCCCCCTGATCTTAGTCATTTTAATTAACCCACCTTGAAATCTGCTCTGGTCATAGGATTTTGTCCCTTTTGAAATGTAGGGAAAAGCAACACATTAAGGCTAATCAGGTGTTAGCATCTTAGTACCACATGAGAAAATCTGTGTGTTCCCCCCAACCCTCCAACCAGCCTACCCCACCCGCACCCCCATCACAGCCTACCCAGATAAGTGCAAGTACGCTGGAGATGACGGGTGTAGAACTTGAACACTGCAAGGAAAAGAAGGAAGGAAGAGAAGGAGAAGCAGCAAGAGTGAAGACAAAGGGCCAATGAGAAGACAGTGTGGAGGGAAACATTTCTTCACATATCAATGGCTCTCAGATTCTCTTCATGAAAAATATTTTGATCAGGAGGCTAATCTCTTATAGAATGTGGACAAAATACTGATATGAGAAGAAAAAGGAATAGGATGTAGGTTGAAAAACCATGCTGATCTCTCTGCTTGTACAAGAAAAAAGATGTGTGACATTTTTTTGTGTGTGAGGATAACTGTGCTGGGCAATTTTTAACCCCCCTGCCCGTTTTTTTGCTAATTTTGTTTTCAAAATGCATTATGCTAAACTTCACTCAAGGTGGCAGTCTTAGACATCTTTCGCAGTTGTTGGTCTGACAGAAACTTTCTTTACTCTCCTGATGTCACAAGTACTAATGATTTTTTATTTTTTATTTGGAAAGACTTTCTTTGAATGTGTTTAGTGTTTAGCAAATATATTTGCTTATTTTTGTTACGGAGCATTTTGAAAACATATGACCAGTGGAAACGTTAGTCAGATCATTACAATAGTATCACATTCCCCATTGATAAGAATACATGGGAAAATGCATATGTTTTTTTTATTTCCTCAGCTGGATACTAGTCAAACCTGGAATTTAGAAATGCAGTTTTAATTCATGTGGAAATAAACACACAAACACAAATGGTTTTAAAAAGCTTCAATTACTAGAAAATTCTTGTTTCCCTCCTATCTGACCCTGAGACAAGAAATCAGCCATTCTCTGAAACTGTGATAAGGGGTCGTTTAATGGATAAGAAGGGAAAGCAAAGGAATTTTATTTGTAGTGCTAGGTGAGTGATACGAAAAGTAAAATTTTAAAGCAGTCACCCATTTTTAGCTAAAATAAATGTAATTTGAAAGTTTCTGACAGTCTCCAACTGTTTTTTTATTATGAAAAATAATTGGCAACCATTTAAGAGGAAAATTCTGATAAAATTTGGCTTTTGTGTTTCTTAATGGTTTGGCATTTAAAACAGACATTCTTATACTTAATGAGAAAGTTTTTGTGCTTTCTAAGAAAGGTAATTTAAATGGCAGTACTTTAACTCATGCATTATTTGTTGTAATAGGAAGCTATAATTCTTGCTGAGCAATTCTATAGAATTCTACATATATAATTAGTACTTTTTTTTTTACTATTGTAGGTCATAAATATCAATAAAGTCACAATGGTTAAAGTGGCAATTTACTTAGCTCATTATTCCGGTGGGTCAACAATGTGCACTGGACTCAGTGGGGTGCTTCTCTGCTTGTCTCAATTAGATGCACAGGTTTCACTGAACCGTGCTGCCCAGGCAGGTAGCTTGCTGTTGACAGGTAGTTGGAACGACTGGGTATGTGCCTCTGGCAGGCTCACCTGGCTCCTTCACATGGTGTCACTGTCAGGACTCTCAAGAGCAACAAGAGTGGGCAAGCTGCGATGCATAAAGCAATTATCAAGCCTCTGTTTTATTTTTATTTATTATTTTTCTTCTTTTTAACAATTTTTTATTTTTTCAATTAGAGCTGATGCACAGTGTTATATTATTTTCAGGTGTACAATCCAATGATTAGACATTTATATGACTTATGTAGTGGTTACCCTGATAAGTCTAGGTCCTCTCTGATGCCATACACAGTTGTTACAGCATCATTGACTGGGTTGCCTATGTTGTCCTTCACATCCCCATGATTATTTGGTAAATACACATTCATACATTTTAATCCCTTTACCTTTTTCACCCATCCCTCTAGTCCCCCTCCCCTCTGGCAACCATCAAAATGTTCTCTGTATCTATGAGTCTATTCCTGCTCTGCTTGTTATTTATCTTGTTTTATAGATCCCACATTTGAATGAAATCATCTGGCATTTTTCTTTCTCTGACTTATTTCACTCAGTACAGTACCCTCTAGGTCCATCCATGTTGTTGCAGATGACAAGATTTCATTCTTTGTTATGGCTAAATCATATTCCATTGTATATTTTTACCACTCTTTATTCATTCATTTATTTATGGACACTTAGATTTCTTCCATATTTTGACTATTGTAAATATTGCTGCAATGAACATGTGGATAATAGATACATATCTATTGCAATTTTATTACATGTATTTTTAATATTTTTTTCTTCTTCTTAAAGAAAACCCTTTAATATTTCTTGTAATGTAATGTGATAAACTCATTTAGCTTTCTCTTATTTGGGAATCTCTTTATCTGTCCTTTGATTCTCAATGATGCTTTGTTGCTTAAAGAAATATTGGTTGCAGATCCTGCTTTTTATCACTTTGAATATTTTGTGCCATTCCCTTCAGGGCTACAAAATTTCTGTTAATTAATCACCTAACAATCTTATGGGAGCTCCCTTGTAGATAAATAACTGCTTTTCTTTTGCTGCTTTTAAGGTTCTCTATCTTTAACCTTTGTCATTTTAATTATGTGATTTTGATGATGTGTCTTGGTGTGAACCTCTTCACACAGTCAAGCCAGAATCATTACGGAGTACTACCAAACAGCTTGGATAAAGGGAAGGAAAGAATATGTGATAACTTTTAAATCAATCACAGATGAATTTTTGCGACACTGATTTATATACAGGCATGTTTTAGAGATATGGTGGGTTGAGTTCTAGACTACTGCAAGAAAGCAAATATTCCAATAAAGTGAATCACATGAATTCTTTGGTTTCCCAGTACATATAAAAGTTATGATTATACTATACTGTACTCTATTAAGTGTGTAATAGCATTATGTATAAAAACATTATATATACCTTAATTAAATAACACTTTATTGCTAAAAAATGTTAACCATCATCTGAGCCTTCAGTGAGTCATAAGTTTTTTGCTGGTAGAGGGTTTTGCCTTGATGTTGATAGCTGCTGACTGATCATGATGGTGGGTGTTGAAGATTGGGGTGGGTGTAGGAATTTCTTAAAATAAAACAACAATGAAGTTGGCTCTATCGATTGACTCTTCCTGTCATGAACTATTTGCCTGTAGTATGTAATGATGCATAATAGAATTTTATCCACAGCAGAACTTCTTTCAAAATTGGAGTCAGTCTTCTCAAACCCTACTCCTGCTTTACCCAGTAAGTTTGTGTAATTTTCCAAATTCTTCTTTGTCATTTGAACAATCTTTACATCATCTTCTTCAGGAGTAGGTTTTATCTGAAGAAACCACTTTCTTTGCTCATTTCCAAGAAGCAACTCCTCATCCATTAAGGTTTAGCCATGAGGCAGCAGAAATTCATTCACATCTTCACCTCCACTTCTAATTCTAGTTCTCTTCCTATTTCTACCACATCTGAAGTTATTTTCTCTTCTAAAGTCTTGAAGCACACAAAGTCATCCATGAGTGTTGTAATCAACTTCTTCCAAAGTCAACTTCTTCCAAAATATCAACTGTTAATGTTGATATTTTGACCTCTTCCCATGAATCATGAATATTTTTATTGGTATCTAAGACAATAAATTTTGTCCAGGTTTTCAATGTACTTTGGCCAGATTCATCAGAGAAATTATATCAATGACAGATACAGACTTACAAAAATATATTTCTTATGTTTCTTAGGGCCTCGCTCTGGATTACTATAAGACTTAAAGTTGAAATTATTTCTTGATTCATGGGTTGCAGAATGGCTGTAGTGTTAGTAGGCAGGAAAACACATGAATCTCATACATCTCCCTCAGAGTTCTTGAGGACCAGGAGCATTGCCAATGAGCAATAATATTTTGAAAGCAATCTTTTTTTTTCTTAACAGTGGGCTTAAAATACTAAGTAAACCATGTTGTAGACAGATGTGCTGTCATCTGGGCTTTGTTGTTCTATTTGTAGAGCACAGGCAGAGCAGGCGCAATGTAATTCTTAAGGGCCTTGGGTTTCCAGAATGGGAAATGAGCACTGGCCTTCACTAAAGGTTACTGGCTGCATTCGCCCCTAACAGGAGAGTCAGGCTGTACTTTGAAGCTTTGAAGATGGGCATTGCCTTCTCTTCTCTAGCTACAAAAGGTATAGATGGCTTCTTCCTCCAAAATAAGGCTGTTTCTTCTTCATTAAAAATCTGTTTAGTGTTGTTGCCTTCATTAATTTTCCTAGCTAGATCTTCTGAATAACTTACTGCAGCTTCTACATCAGCACTTGCTGCTTCACCTTACATTTTTATGTTGCCATCATGGTTTCTTTTCTTAAACCTCCTGAACCAACCTCTGCTAGCTTCAGACTTTTCTTCTGCAGGTTTCTCACCTCTCTCAGGCTTCACCGTATTGAAGAGAATTAGGGCCTTGCTCTGGATTACTTTGGTTTAAGGAATTGCCATGTCTGGTTTTATCTTCTATCCCCAATCACTAAAACTTTCTCCATATCAGTAATAAAGTTGTTTCACTTCTGTTCATTTCTGTGTTCACTGATGCAGCACTTTGAGTTTCCTTCAAGAATTTTTTCTTTGTTTTGATAACGGATGTGAGAGGTTTAGCTTTAAGCATATTTCGGCTTTCAACATGGCTTCCTCACTAAGCTAAATTATTGCTAGTTTTTGATTTGAAGTGAGAGACACATGACTCTTCCTTTCATTGAACAATAAGAAGCCTTTGTGGGGTTAATTGGCCTAATTTTAGTATTGTTTTGTCTCAGGGTAGAGGGAGGCCCAAAGTCAGGGAGAAAAATAAGGGAATATAGTCAGTGACCAAAGCAGTCAGAACACACACAACATTCATTAAGTTAGTCTTGTATGGACAGAGTTTGTGGAGCCCCAAAACAATTATGATAACATCAAAGATCACCGATCACCATAACAAATACAATAATAATGTAAAGGTTTGGAATACAGCAGGAATGAACAAAATGTGACACAGAAACACAAAGTGAGAGAATGTTGGAAAATGATGCAGATAGACTCGCCCAACACAGGATCTCACAAAACTTTAATTTGTAAAAAATGCAGTATATGCAAAATACAATAAAGTGATGCACCATAAAACAAGGTATGCCTGTACTCCTACATTACTGTTTTTAGGAAGTATTAATTTATTTGTAATTACAATTGATTTTAAACATTGAGTTGTTGGTGGGTTAATCAACAAATGTTTCTGCTGTCTTGTGCTTCCCAATCTGGCAATTGAGCTCACTTCCATATTAAATACTTTATTTTTTATAATATATAAACTTATTCTAACCCTTTTGTTAGCACTTTATGTACTATTTCTTTTTCTTTTTTTTTTTTAAGATTTTATTTATTTATCTTTAGAGGGGAAGGGAAGGAGAGAGGGAGAGAAACATCAATGTATGGTTGCCTTTCGTGCGTCCCCTGCTGGGAACTGGCCTGCAGGGAACCAGCCTGCAACCCCAGTATGTGCCCTGACTGGGAATCGAACCGCGATTGTCTAGTTTGCAGGCCCGTGCTCAATCCACTGAGCTACACCAGCCAGTATGTACTATTTCTTTGTTCATAGATCAATAACTCATTAGACATTTTCAGACATTTAGCTCAAATGGTGCTATGTAACCTTGAATTATGTGATCCTAAATCCCTCAAATATAAGAAATGTAATCATATCAACAATAAGTCTTGCACTTTATTCTAAAAGAATAGATTGCAACTGCCACCAGCATACCAATTTTCCTCTTGGGATTATTTTAACAATTCAATACATATTGACTGTCTTAATAAACAGCTGATATTTTATATGTAAATATCCAAAATATTCCCCTTGTGGGTGTACATTCATTGAAATGATTCATCTATATTCTAGCTATTTTGGAGTTCCCTTCCTTGGAATTATTTTTAGAATTCTCAAGTCACACATTGAAAATAAAATAGTTTTTCTTTATCACAGAAGCCATAGACTATTTCTTTGTTTTTCTGTGATTCTTTCTCTTCCTACTTCACTTCCCTGAGCTCATTCAAATGCTGTTCTTTTGTCCCTAAAGCCAGTGTGAAAGGATCCTGAGCGATAGGCCAGCTGAAAATGGACTAGAGATGGACTGATGCCAAAGAGCCTAACAAGACTTGAACGAGTGTGTGATATTTGTGACAGCTTCATCCAATGTCGTTTCATTAGCCCCAGGTTCTAGTAAGAGCCTATTAGCTGTAAGGTACAGAAAAAACACCACAACCCAAACTTAAACAATAGCAAAATAAAATGAAAAAGGAGTTTATTAAAAAATCAAAGAAAGAGTTACAAGAATCTCAACCCTTTTAAGAATGTCTCAACCCTTTTAAAAATGTTTAAGAACTTCAACTGGCTGTCAAAATTCCAATGCCCCCATCTTGGTCTCTTGTCTGTTTCTCTTTGCCGTTGACTAATTTTCTCCTCCTGCAGCCAGATTTCTCGACTCAGAAGAATGACCAGCAGAAGCAATCAGCTTAGTAATCATAGAGGAAGGAAATATTTGGACTGACATTTCTTTCATTCATTACCTTTGATTACTCTGGCTCCAGAGCTGGAGAAGCTTGTTATTATCATTAAATACAAACTATTGAGTTTTACTGCATGGCAGGTACTTTACTATGAGCTCTCCGTAATGAACTAATTCAATCCTCACAGGACCTCTTGGAGACAATCATATGAAGTAGGTATAGTTCCATATTACATGCATTTTTCAGATGAAAAAATTAAAGAACAACAAAGAAAAAGAAACAATTTTTCCAAAGTTGTACAGGTAGTAAGCAGCACAGCCACGATTCAGGACTCAGAAAGAAGTCTGCTCTGGGGGTGATGAGCTAGTCCATCTGCTGTGGTTTGGAGGTTTTGAGCAAATCATGGTCAAATATTTTCTAAATTTCTATATTGACCTCTCCCAGGGAATGACAATTCATGGTCTAAAATCTCAGACTTAACTGAGTAGCTGGGAATAAAAGGACTAACTATCATTTTCACTGGAGAGTAAATGAGCATGCAAAGTAAAGACCTGTCACGAAACCTTTTATTAGATATTCCACTTTTACTGTGATTAGCTCTGTTCGAGCACAGCTCTGTATTAGTTCTCATTTTCTCATTATTTATGTGGGATTAGTTATCAACTTTATAAAACATATATTTTTAACTGTAAGTTTATTAAAAATAGCACATGTACTTTGTACTATTGGATATAAATAAAACACATTTAAGCTGTGAAATGACTTATTGTAATTTATAAATCAAAACTCCCATATTGCAGGATAAATTCTTTGAATGATAAAGCAATGGGGACCCGTAACTTTCGAAATCTGGTGTTGGGGAGCAAGGTAAATTCCCTAAATAATGGAGTTTTTCTGTCAACTCCTTTTTACCTTTGATTCTTTGTCAACTGATATATAGCTTCTTTAGTTTATCTGAACCCTTTAGAACATCCCGAGCTCCTCATTCTGAAAACTCTCGTTATCTGTGAAGAGGCTGGGAAGAGGTGGGTAGGTTAACGAGTCTGTCTCACTCATCTCTGGGGCTATTCCATCAAGTCCGGGAGCAATTCATTTTCTTTCTTTCTTTTCACCATCGCCATTAGCAAAAGGGAAAAGAAAAGCCCTTTAGAAACTAGCCATTTCTCTTAAGACACCATAAACAAAGATAAAAAAGCAAACTGATATCCTTAGGTGAATTTTTTTATGGAAAACCTTACTTGTCTGTAACCTCTCAAGACATTATTATCCAACTCTATATAGAGATGGTATTGTGAACACCATATGCGTTCATATTCAGAAGAGAACATTATTTTATGTGTGTTAACTAAAATAGCCACACATACAGGTTTATACAAATCAAAATTAATACGAGACACCAAAAAACATGTTTCTAGGAATGTTACACTACAGAAATCTTTCCAGTATGTTTCCAAATTATGTTTTGATTACATGTTATGCGCTCTTACCCATGTTAAATATGGGCTGTGCCTATATTTCTCCCTCAGGAAAAGGAGGAAACTACCATCTCATGAATTATATAGACTATTGTCATTCATTTATTTGACACATTTGTTTTTCAGAGCAGAGGACAGACTAGTGAACTAGTTAGTTAAGATCCCTGGTTTTAAGAAGGTTCCATTCTATTAGAAGAGGCAGGTCATAATCAAGGCAATAAGATAATTTCAGATAATAGTAAGTGCTATGAAGAAAAAAATTTAAAGGGTGATGTGATAGACAGGGCCAAGGAAGGCTAAGAAAGGGGACCCTTGAAATAGATAATGGCATTTCTAAGAAGAAAATATTTGGGTTGAATCCTGAATATTAAGAAGAAAACAGCCCTGACTGGTGTAGCTCAGTGGGTTGGGTGTCATCCTGCAAAGAGGAAGGTCACCAGTTCCATTCCATTCAGGTTGGGTAGTGGGCCAGGCTCCCAGTTGGTGGTGTGCAAGAGGCAATAGATGGTATTTCACACATTGATGTTTTTCTCCCTCTCTTTTCTGTTGAGGACACTGGCCTGCCATGTCCGCATCATTATGGATGAAATGAGACATTCACGAGGACTACTGAGCCTGGTGGAGGAAAAGGGACAGCATCGCTTTTCTCTCAAGGGGAGCAAAAGCTGCAGCCCTTGCCATGACCAGCCTTTATTGGGTTTCTCAGCATATTACATGATGGTCCTCATTTACTATACACAGGTTGCTTTAGGTGGTTACCTTTTACAGCAAACAAAGCAGCCAATGCTGTGAATCACATCACAGAAGAAGGATATTTACAAATGAAAAGGGCAAAATTGGTTGAACCAGTTACACTCATCCTTGGAAGGTTTAGCATGGATTTTTGGAAGTTACTTTGCAGTAAATGTTTGTCACTGGGGGGCTGGGCCCACGCCACGCAGAATGGTCTCCTACATTTCCCCTATCTCTAAACATAAATAAGTAAAACCTTTTAAAAAAGAAAGAGGAAACAGCTAAGGGAAGTGTAAGGAGAGTATTATAAGAAGAGAGACTAGTAAATGCAAAAGCCCTGAGGTCTATGTATGCACCATCATCTTGAGTCCTCACCATGTTTCTATGAAGCAAATAGTAGCAGCCTAATTTTATAGATGGCAAAAGAGTAACATATGTACGGCCACAGAAGTAACGTATGTAAAGTCACTCAGCTACTGTGCAGAATGCCATGACCTGAGCTCAGAGGATCTTGACCTTTCTACTACCCATACTGGTTCACTGGATCTAAAGTACGAACACATGTTAGAGGAAGAAATTCCAAAGAAGGAGAGGTTCCTGTTCTAAACACAGGAAATTATTCTAGATGATCCTGATTCCTCATTTTCTTTCTACTATGAAATATACAACAGAGGCTGACATTTTTCCGTTTTAATTAATTCATTCAATAGTGTCTACAGTGTAACAACAGCAATTGTGTTAAGAGTTTGGGATATAGTTTGATGAATGAACGACTTTCCTTCAAGGACTTGAAAGCTTTTTTTTTTCTTTTTGTATATCATTTGGAAATTCTAGCAATATACTCTGTTCTGTGGAAAGTTACATGGGAAGATATAATTAATTAGAATCTCAGAATCTTCTCATCAGTTGGCTGGAAATGATCTCTGACATTCAGTGTTTGGAAACAAATGAAATCAAGGACCACTTTTATCCATCCTTCCTTTGGGTGTGATAAGAAAAGTGTATGTGGGATCTTTTCATGGGTTTGTCAGAGACTATTAGTACTGAGACTGTCTCTGAACTCTGAATCCCTAAGGAAAGACTCAAACATCTTCAATTCAGCCTTGTCTATATACTATTGTCAGTGATCATTTCTTTGTTTTGTGGTTTCTGGCTTATTCTCTTATTAGCTAATGGCTAGATAAGATGATAGCACAGCAAAGATAATGAAAGTATGTATTCCTTCTGCTCATTTCTCTTAAATATTTGAATGCCCTCGTGGAAGGAAGTCTATGGTTATTTGAGACCGAGCCCTCATTTAGTGTTTAATCACTACTGTTCTCATACCTGGAGTCTAAACAAATAACAGCAGCCATCTGTCTGTACATACTAAGTACTTAATATTTCTCAGTGGAAGGATAAATCCTGGCACCTGTTACTCTAAATTTTATAGTCTTTGATATCTAACATAATGTTGTATTTCAACTTATTATTGCATGGTTTCACTGAGAAGAGAGCTAGATCATGTAGGCCTAGTGGTATTGTAAGGGTTTTGGCTTTTATTCAAAGGGAAAGAGAAACTGTTAGAGGGTTTTGAGCATGAGTGCCCTGGTCTGGCCTATGTTTTTAACAGACCAAGCCTGGCTGCTGTTTTTGTTACAGAACAACAGGGCCCTAGGGAGGGCAATGTTTGGCCCACCCAGGAAATGCCAAAAACTGTTACAGAACAACAGGGACCCCGCGCCCAAGGACGGTATCCGAATACTGTCCTGACCACCTAGTGGGCTCATCTGTCCACCAACAGTGGTAAGACGTCTCTCAATGCCAGAGATTTGTGAAAAGGGAAGGCAAGGTTTATTTAAAGCTATACAGACATAAAGTAGTGACCCAATGTCCCCATTAAAATATCGAAGTCCTTTTGGATACCCACAGACACACACAATCCTTCCCTCTCCCCCTGCCCTAATTCAGGGTACCGTAACTCAGGAAACGAAGCACACATCCGGGATCCAGGCTCCTGCCAGTGTCCGGTGGCTCGCAGTCCAGGCAGGATCTCTAATTAATCCAAAGCCATGTGGCACCCTCTCATGGTCTACTGGCAAGAGTTCTTTGTACCCATTTTTCCAGGCAAAGTCTCTTCTTTCCTTCACCAGAGCTGCAGGGGTCTGCACTCTGGCCAAAACCACGTGGATGTCCCTGAAAAGCTGTGGAGAGGGTAGGGTCACCACTCTGGCAAAGCCGAGTAGTGACTCTCTGCTAAAGCTGCACGGCGATTCTCTCTACCCCCAGCTCTGGGGGTCCCCACTCTGTCCAAAAGTGCGCCACTCTCTTTCTGCACTGCCACAGCCATGTGCTTCCCTCTCCTTCTCACATGGCTGCGGGGGCTCCCCCTCTGGCAAAGCCGAGTGGTACTCCTCCAATGGCTGCTGTGTCTGGGTTTTAAATCCCCATGCCATTCCTCCATTGCAGCCCCATTCCTGACTCCTCCTACAATTGGCTATACTTGCCAGCATTCCTGTATTATTCCAAGTTTACTGGGCTGGCACCATAAGTCTGGGCAGGTGTGGCCCCATGGTGTGGAGCCAATCATTTCTAACCTCTCACGCAGGCATTATAACAGGGGCTGGGAGTTGCCTCCCAGTTAAGTCTTGGGTGGAAGTCACTCCCTTCTCCCTGGCTCAAAGCATGGCCACAGCTATTTAACATATCTATGAAACCAGTTAAAAGTTATAGATATGTTAAGTGACCATTCTAGAGGTTACCTGTGAAACTATTGCTATGCAAAACAGCTCTCAATGTCCCTGCTCCATTTGTCCCTTCCCCCAACTGACACCTGTGGGGGGTAAGGAGTGAGGACATCTTATATATCTTTCTAATATTTCCTGGACACCCTGAGTTCTGGACCCCATTCCAAATCTTTTTTGGGCCCCCCATCTTGGCTGCACCCTGTTACATTTTCAGTAGAGACTAAAGGGTAGATGGGTAGAAGCAAGGAGATGAGATAGCAGGCATAGCAATAATCTGGATGAGCAATGATTGTGGCCGTGTTTGGGGGTGGCAGAATGCTCCAGGGACAAGAATATAGTCATCAAGCTGCTCTGAACTAAGACCCAGGACCTGGTGCCATTTTTTGAGTATGGAAGGAACTCAGTAATTCTTGTTGAATAAATGGATGGATGAATAAATGGAAAAACAGACATTCATTTTTATGGCTTCCGTCTTCTCCCCAACTGTTTATTAGTTAGTTTTAAGATCTAAGCTACCTTAAAGTAAAAGGAGAACAAAAGCGAAGTAGCCAAGTTTCTTTTTCAATTTACTTGAATTCAACAAGTTTTTTTTTAAGTGCTTTTATGTGATGACTTCTTTGGGATATTAAGGACATCAAATGCCAACAGCATGTTCCAAGACAGTAAGATGAGATTATTGCTTTTGGGTCAGGGCTATGCCACAGCACCAGAATTACTTTAAAATTAAAATTGCAACATAAGATTTAATTTCCTCCTCAGCAAGGCAATAACCTTTCAGTGAATCAGGCGTGGCTTTTCTGCTTACTCTAAATGGGACTGTGTGGCTATAACTTTACAAAGTGCCTACACAGCGGACTATATTAGAAAAGTTTGGGGACAAGGGGCACAGAAGTGTATTTAGTATGTGACTGTTGTGTAAAATGCACGGCAACAAGCAGACACGTGTGCTCACACAGATAATTATTTGGATAGACACATGAAAACACTGACTAGATAAGCAACTAATGCCCGGTTTGTGTATGGAAGGCAGAGGATAAAGTGGAGAGACAGGAGCAAGCTTTTTAATAGATGGCTTTCGCTTCATTTGGATAACTGATTGTGTGAATTATTACCTAGGCAATGAATAAAGAAACAAAAAGCATCTTTTTAAAACTGTTGGGCAGAAAAGAAGGGCATAGGGAAACATTACGTAAAACAGGAAATTGCCTCAGAAGTGTTCATTTCTGTCCTTTTCTCAGTCTTCATACACTGCCTCTGAGACCCGAGTTTTCCGAGCGTGAAGTGTATGTGTGGAAACACTGGTAAATAATAACCGGTCGTGTCACGTTAGTCTGTTTCTCTTAAAGAATGAAGAAATTCTAGTCAAAGAGGCTGCTGATGCTTAATAGGGCGAGAAAGGCCAGATGAAGAGAGTCAGTCTGTGAGGAGGGCTGGGAGTTCTTGGGTCCTTTCAGTGGCTAAACAAGGTAAAATGCTGCTGTGGAAATATTTTGCTTTCAAGAAGGAGTCCTAAGAATCTGAGGTTTGGGCCTATCCCATCCCTCGCCCCGTATGTGCTGCTGCAGAGTCCTGCGGGCATCCCACAGGTCGCACCTGGTGCCGTCCCTGCTAACGGAAGAGTGTGAAGTTCCTCACCCGCAAGGCTCAGCCCGAAGCAGCATGTACACTAACCACGGACTTTCTGCACTTGCCCGGAACAGCCGTGAAATCTGCAAGTGGGCAGCGACCAGAGGGGAGAGGGAAGGGAACTTAAGGGGAAAAAGGGGGAGGGATTTTGAGGAATACTTGGGGGGGGAGAGGAGGGGGAAGGGGGGGGGGAAGAGGGAAAAAAAAATGTACTTGAAAAGTAACCAAATAAAATTATTAAAAAAAAAAAAAAAAAAAAAAAAAAAGAAATTGCATCAATCAGAATCACACCTGACCCTTACAAAGGCTTCTGTATTTTTCAAAATGTTTTCACCTGTGTTATTTCATCTTCTGAATTCATGGGAGCTCAAAACTGGGAGATCTCAGATGCTGTGACCCCAGTATAACAGGGCAAGAAATGGAATGCAAGAGAAGTGACTGCTATGCAGCAGCAGAGCTGAAACCAGTATTCAGTTCTGCTGACCCCTTACTCAGTAACTTTTCTCTATTACATGGCAACCTCAGGTGTTTCCCTGCGACTCCTCCACCTTTTTATTTACACTTTATTTTCCCTCTTTACCCATATATTATAATATTTTGTGCATTAAAGGTGACTTATTTACATAAAAATTAATAATATCTTTTTTGTTGTTGATGCATTCAAAAATTGCCTAAAAACTGAAGGTTTTTTTTCCAGCAGGCTCTTACATTTTCATCTTTAGCTTTCATGTCTCACATGCTAAAATGTTAAGCATAAATAGAAATGTTAATTACAGTCGTTTATCTCATCAGTGCTATCCTTTTTACTAGATGTATGTCCTGTTAGATTAACTACAACTACAACCTTTTAAGCAAGGACTCCTTTTGTACTTACTGTCTATCAATTAGCAAACACTAATGAATGACTGTCAAAAACCTGGCAAGAAAATGTTTCTTGCAGTCATAGCTGATGCCGAAAACTATCTACATCAGGTTTTCTCTTCCACAGTGGAGAAAAAAAAATTATACTTCTAGTGAAGATGGTGGTGCAGGCAGACATGGGTTGCCTCTTTGCACAACCACATCAAAATTACAATGAAAATATAGAACAACCATCACTCAGGAATGTCAGAAATTGACCTGAATGTAATTCCATACAACTATGGAATTAAAAACAACACATCCATTCATACTGGTAGGATGGGCACAGATACAGAATGAGCTGGTCCCACACTTAACATGGATAAAAATTTGGGAGAAATATCCTGGGACCAAGGACTCCCAGACCCACACCAGGCGCCCCAGCCCAGGATTCCAGTGCCAGGAAGATAAGTCCCCACAACTTTTGGCTGCAAAAACCATCAGGGATTAAGTCAGTGGAAAAAACTTCTGGAGCCCCAAGCAGTTCCTCTTACAGAACCCACACATGGGCTCATCTATTCAGACTCCCTCTGAGCTCTAACACCACAGGAGCAGCTTGAAAGATACAAGTGGCGTACAAGGAAAGACTGAAGTGACTGGCATCAGGTGAGCAAAGGCCATTGTCCCTTTGCTAAGACCTCCCCCCAAAGAGCCAGCAAGCTGGTGCCATATCGGAGACTCCATCAACCTGGTTGACACTGTTTGACCCACTTTGGAGATCCCCAGAAGCTCTGCCCCACCCAATTTATGGACCCAACAAGTTGGTTTTCCATGAGAATGGCTGGTCTTGTCTCCTAAATCCTATCAAACAAGCAACAGCTGATTTCAGCGAGCCCTAGCAACAGCCAGATTAGATTCACAGCTTGGCTTCACCTGGGAATCACTAAGCCCAGCACAAGTAGCAACCATCTCAAATTGCTTTACAGCTTAGGCAGGATACTCCAGGCAAAACATAGGTATGGGCTGACCATGGCCTGCACCACCCAGGAAACCCCAGGGTCAGTATACCCAGTGGATAGCTACAGACCACACTGGAGTACCACTACCCTGCACAGCTGATCTTCCACAGAGGCCAGAGAATGATGGTAAGTGTTTGTAGCCAGTCCTTGCTGCTGACTGACCTGATTATTCCCTTCCATTGATCTGCCAAGAGCAACCAAGGCTCAACTATAAGAGACGGGTGTACTCAGCCCACACAAATTGTGCACCTTGAGTACCCAGCTTGGGTGATAGGGGAGGCTATGCCACTGGACCCTACAGGACACCTACTACGTTAGGTCACACTACCAAGACTCGGAGTCAAAGCAGCCTCACCTAATACATGGAAACAAACACAGGGAAGCTGCTAAAATGAGGAGACAAAGAAACATGACACAAATGAAAGAATAGATCAAAACTCCAGAACAAGACCTAAAAAAGGGAAATAAGCAATCTATCAGATACAGAGTTCAAAACATTGACTATTAGGACACTCAAGGACTTCAGTAGCGTAAAAAAGACGCAGTCAGAAACAAAGAATATACTAATTGAAATAAAGAACATTTTACAAAGAAACAAAAGTAGAGTGGATGAATCCAAGAATCAAATCAGTGATTTGGAATATAAGAAAGCAAAAACCAACCACATAGAACAATAAGAAAAAATATACAAAAAATGAGGAAAGTATCAACAGCCTCTGGGACACTTTTAAGAGGTGCAACACTCACTTCATAGGGGTGCCAGAAGGAGAAGAGAAAGAGCAAGACATTGTAAATCTATCTGAAAAAAAAAAAAACAGTGAAAAAACACTTCCCTAATTTAGTGAAGGAAATAGACAAGCAAGTCCAAGAAGCACAGAGAGTCCCAATTATGATGAATGCAAAAAGTCCCACTCCAAGACACATTATAATTAAAAGGCCAGAGGTTAAGGATAAAAAGACACTCTTAAAAGCAGCAAGAGAAAAGTTAGTTACTGGATGTTTGCCATTTGGGAGGGTGAAGGGGGAGAATGGCTGAAGAGATGAAGGGGTTAAGAAATACAAATAGGTAGTTACACAATAGCCATGGGGCTATAAAGTACAGTAGAGGAAATGGAGTAGCCAAGAACTTATACACATGACTCCTGGACATGAACAATGATGGAGAGATTGCCTGAGGGAGTGGAGGGGAGCAAAGGGGGAAAATCAGGGCAACTGTAATAGCCTTGATTTTGATGAATTTATTTATAGTCAATAAAATATAATCAAGAAAAATTATGTCTAAATTTAATTTACTAAAAGAAAAAGTATTGCATCCAGGTCAAACTCCAATTCAGTGAGGTTTAAATCAATTGAGATATTATATATTTAAAGCTCAGTGCTTGACAAGCTTAACACTCAGAGATGTGCTCAGTAGGTAAAACAGCATTAAACAGAGTCAGCATGTTTTCAATTTGCAAATGTGTGTATCCTCCAAAATAGGGATTCTATTCTGACTGCTTTTCTCACTCAACATTTGTAGATTCCACAATTATCAAAGCTATTAAATATGCTCTGGCTATTAAAAGAATACAGCTGAAAAGTATACCTCACAGATATCCTTTTAGTTGATCAAAGACATACAATTTTCTTCCTTGTCCATAATCCTACTCCATGATTCAAAAATTATAGCAATTTTCTGTATGATCTCTTATTTGAAAAATGCTATGGTAGGAATTAGAAATCTGATATTTTTCCTGGATCACCTGCAGATTTACCCTTAATACTTTTGTTTGTTGTTGTTGTTTTTCCTAAAATATAGAGAAATTATTGTTTAAACCACCGGCTACCAGCAGCATTCAGTAAAACTTTTTTCTAATTAAATTTTTTTGTAACTTAATTGACCTCAGAAATGATGACCAGAATGAGAAGAAAGTAATATGAGAGAAGCTATATATATAAATATAAATATAAATATAAATATAAATATAAATATAAATATAAATATAAATATAAATATAAATATAAATATAAATATAAATATAAATATAAATATAAATATAAATATAAATGTGTGATGGGTATATTTGGCCATTAGATGTCATTAACAACTTGGGAAGAATGAGTCAAAAATTGAAAATATGGGAAGGTTGTGGGAGGAACAAATCTTGGCGGCAAAAATGATGACGGGTTTACAGTCTGACCAAGAGCATCTCTAGGGTGGCATCTTAGAGCTGTGGAAAGATAGAAGACCTGTAAGGGATATTTGGACTCGCTCTCTAGGAATGACAGCAGGGAGAGAATAGAGAACTAAATGGGAAGATGAATGAGGTTATGGTATAGAATTTCCTACAGTTTTTTTTTTTTAATGAAATTAAACTGAGAGTGGACTGGATGGTGAAGAGGATGAATTTAAAGAATATATGTTAGCAGTAAGTTTCCTGAGTTGAGCAACTGCCTACATGTTATTGTAATTCTTATACCTTTAAACTTAGATATATCTTCTCAAATTCCCTCAGCTAGGAAGGGATGGGAACTGGGACTGTCAGACTCCAAAGCTACAATTGTAAGCTCTATGTTACTATACTGTTCACATTTTAAAAATATTTTGATGAGAGCTGCAAATTTTTGAAGCAGAAATGAGCTGAAAGCATCATTTAACTTTGCCATTTCATTCCATAGTTAGAAAAATGAACCCAGAGAAAAAGTGACAGACTTCTTTATTTGAAACAATAATTTTATCTATCTTTGTATGATAGAGGAAATGCAATAAACATTCTACCTACGATCTACAGGAAGAGAACAAATTTTCCCTGCTGATTGAGGGTACCCCTTTGAATAGGGAAAATCAAAATCATTAGCATTTCAAATAATAGACAACTAAACTTATCTTTATCTGTTGATTTTTATTTAATGAAACATAACAAGGCATGAAACTATGCATGATTATTATTAGAGGAATTTAACTATAAATCATGACATTTATTTCATAATAGAAACTGTGACTTAGACTATTGGTTCCCATGATTATGCTTCTTCTTCCTAATGAGATAGCACTCTGTTTCCCCTATAACCTCTTTCTGATTTTCAGAATTTTCTTTATCTGTACTCCTACAGACCATACACACACACACACACACACACACACACACAAATAGGCAAACAGTTCAAGCTCTGTCTTGGAAATGACTGCCAATATCGAAGTCCTGTTTGGAACTCTATCAACCAAGATGAAGATTAGAGAAAATCTTAAGTCCTGGTAAAGAAGACGGAGCACTGAGAGAAACAAAAAGGAATGACTATGTCCCCTCCGCTCTCCTCTCTATTACCAATCACATCATCACTATCACCATCTGCACATCTTCTACCACAAAAAAACCAGATGTCAGTCTTACAGTTCTAGTCCTTGGGCCTTATCGTGGGCACCAGGAGAGCATGTGAGCCATAGCATATAGGGTTAGTGGGAAGCATTCTTATGTTATTTCCAGTAGACATCCAGTAGACATGGGTTGTTAGTCTGGAAATCAGAAATTTAGTAATGAAAAACATTAATCAAACATTTGGCTTTACTCTGTTCGTAAGTATCTCTGATTCTCAAATCTCTTATCTATAAAATAAGAGAAGTTATTTCTAAGGATACAGCACAGCATATTTGGGGAAACCCAGCCTTTAGATTTAAACAGAGTTGACTCAAATCCCAGCTCTACCAGTGTTACCTACTTAATCTCTGAACTTGTTTTGTCATCGATAAAATAAACTTTACATTGTTTAAGTAAAACTTTGTGGAAGGATTAAGTGGAATAACACACATATTGGTACAATGTCAATAATATTTATTCTACCAAATTCTCCCCTAACTCTGTGACCTTAAATCAGTTTTGAATGAACCATCAGGAGATATTCTGGAAGATTAGTGCAAAGAGAAAAGTTTCACCTGTTTTGTTTCAGTATTGCTGGTGATGGTGATTATTCTGGTAAAACTTGGCAGGTTGAGAAAATAATGACTGAGTACTGGACATTTTGCTTGGCATCCATTTACAAAGATGTCTCTTATACAGTTTGTACTTACAGGGAATTCACACTCTACTCAAGGAGATGAATACAAAACAAACGTTATAAAGAAATGTGGTAAAGTCAATGATAAAGTTCAATAATGAATATTATAGGCACATCAGGGAGACATGTAGCCCAACCTGGGGTGGGTTCCATGCACATGAATCTGTAATCTCTTCTTACCAGCATCTCAATATGGGCACTAACTCTCTGGTACGCTAAGTGTTGAGTGTTGAGGAACCCAGCAATCATTTCAATTTGCATAGGATATTCTTGGGTTGTTCTGATGCTTAGCTCTGCTTTTGGAACTCTGTAATTGTCAAAGATTTTATTTTCATTTTTTAGAAGGTCTTCTTAAAGACCACATTACGTCACTGCACAAATTCGCTCCACAAAGCTCCATTGCACCCAGTAAAAATGGCTTCAGTTATTATTATAGTTTAATGAAAGGGACTCTTGGGCAGACTGAAGGAAAAGGGGAAGTGGAAAGCCTTCCACTTTACATGTTAATAAGGGATGCTATTGTCATACAGGGGGGATAGCGCTGAGAGTCATTTAAGCAGAGATCCATGATTCCTTCCCTGGAGGTCCTTTTACTTTAAGATTTCTCCGTCTGTTCAGAAGCAATACACCCCTAAGACAACAGCTGCATTCTTTCTCCTTGATCTTCCCCATTCCAAAAAGGGAAGGGCTGGAAAGAAAATAAAAATCTTTTTCCTAGCCTGTGCTACAGGATATGGGAATTTTCTTTTTTTTTTAAATATTAAATTTTATTTAGTTACTTTTCAAGTACATTTTTTTTAATCTATTTCTCCCATCCCACCCACCCCCCCGCCCGGTCTCCCCCTTTCTTCCCATCCCCCCCCCCAGTCCTCATCTCTGTGTCTTTCATACTTGTTCCTCAAGGATATGGGAATTTTCAGAAAAAAAATATCTAGGCTGGTTAATTAGGCAAATAAATACCATGACATACTTGGGGTTGTTCAACCGGAAACCTGAGAGTTACAGAATGTGTCACGGTAAACGAATTAATGAAACATTGGAATGGATGCATTCATGTAGAAAAAACTTGTCAGAATATACTGGGGCTATTTTTATTTAAAGTGACACAAAATTCCTAAGGAGATAAGACTCTCCTAACAAAAAAATCTGTGAACATGTATTACAGGAATATATTAAAGTTTTTATGTCATAGTACTTTTTAGTCTAATTTGAATAAAAAACAAATCTGTCATCTTTTTCAGTGTTTGTAGAGAGAGAAGAAATTAATCTGTTTTTGGTTATTTAGTGCCAACCACGGAAGCTCCACAGCAGAGAGAGAATCAATAGGAGGTGCCTACCATCAGGTGGATTCCCCAGGGTGGATTGATTTTTGGTGTGAAGTGATAAGAGATGCAACCTTAAGCTTTTAGCATCCAGTATTGAAGCCTCTGCCAAAGGCTTCATAGAACATCCATCTCATCTGAGATTAAGCAGAGCCTACAGAACTGTAAGGACCAAATGCCAGACAGACCACGTTGGGTGGAGTGAGGGGCAGGGAGGGAGGGTGTCTCACGCCTTTCCTTTTAAGACTTTTAACATACGTTAACAACAGATATGATTTGTTTCTCAAATTTATTTTTTCTCCAGTTTAATGAATGTTATATTCGCTATAGAAATGTGTGGAAAATAGGTCCCAGTTTTCAAGTGTATGGTAAAGGAGGTTAGCAGATTTTACACACAAAAAGAAATTATAGTCCCAAAAGTTTTAAAAACCCTATATTAAACAAAGGCAAGCAGATTTACTGACTGCCAGGATTCTCAAAGTTATTAACATGCACAACCAACTATGAAGTGGCAGGGAAGGGAGTTCAGGGCTTCTCATTTTTAGTTGACTATCAAATCAGTAGCAAAGTAAAAAAAATAGAGAGACTAGTATCTAGCAGCTACCCCTGATTCTCCTTAAGACAAAAGGTACTTGCTGCCTTCCTCTTGGCAATCAGTTCAAGTTGGCTAAGGGAAGTTGAGATTGTTGAGTGCAAGGACATTTTAGACAGTTATTGCTTTGGCACAATTTCTTTGGGGGGCCCCATTATACCTTATCAAAATTGTTTCAATGTAGTCAAGTGCCATATTAAAGAAAATATTTTGTTTTAAAAATAATTTGGAAGCATTTCAGATGGTTGCTTTTCTGACTGCAACATGACAAAGTTAACAAATAAATCAAGACAAAGCAATGCAAAACCTGAAAAGCCATGAGCCTCTCTGTCATAAAGGGAGTTGGCCGTGAGTGGAAATGTTAAAAAAAAAAAAAGTGTCAGGGGAAAATAGATGGGCAGTACAGACTAAAATGCCATTTTGGAAAAAAGGTTTCCATCATGTAAATGGTACTTGCTAAAACTGTGCTCCATGGCAATGCTGTCTCTACGTGATGCGGGAACGGACCTGTCCTGTTTAGGAGGCGGCGGATGTGTGAAAAGGGGCACACGCCCGTCACAACGGAAGGCTGTGAAGCACTGCAATCAAAGCACCGGCGACCTCTGCTCTGATTCCGGGATCACTAAGCAGTCTTCTGATTATAATTTGACTTCCCATGCAGCATCCTATAAGAAAGAATATAAGGGTCAGAGAAATGAGTATTCCCCCTAGACAATTATTTTTCTTATTGTAAGTTAAATCAGCACTCTGGTGTTATCTACTAGTCCACTGTAATCTTTGTTATAGTGCATAAACATCCCCAAGTTTGATCCAGTTTTAGTTAGAATTTTGAGACCAAAATTTTGAGTCAGAAAATAGGGAGCTGGTGTAATTTTGCAAATAGAGTACAATTTTGTGGTGCTTCTTAAGGAGAGTCAGTGGGACAGAGTGGCATTTTGTTTGGCTCAAACACCAATGCATAGGAACTTATATTTGGGTGAGATCTTGAGTAATAATTAATAGACTATTTTCAAGCAGAACCTGAGAAATAAAGGAAAAAAATTAATATCAATTGTGCAAAGATGCTTTAACTACATAATTTCATTTAAATCTCATGTAAACCTTTTGAGGTAAGTTATTGTTATCCACAATTTGAAGAAGAGACAATGGATGCACAGTGAGATTCCTGTTTGTCTAAGGGACCACTGCAAAGGACAGGAACCAGCACCGGGTCAGAATTATTGGCTTTTAATTGCACACACATATTACAACATCCCGTAAGTAAAGTAACAGATGGAATTGGTTAGTATAGCTGACTGGAGAATGGGGAAATCTCTGAAACAGAGTTGGAGAATACTATATTGTAATGTGGATAATGATCACTATGTTGCCCAAATTTTTGAGGGAAAAATAAGGATGCTCATTATACATAGGCAGTACTAATTTGTTACCATTACATAAAATTTCTTGTACCTTGTGTCTGTTCTTGTATTTTGTAAATACTTGTTACATAAAATTTCTTGTGCCATAACACGTTACAAAATAAATGTTAAAATTTCTTTACATTACAAAAAACATATCTAAATATAAATAAAACGTTGAATTAAAATAAAAGATTTTTTCCTAAAAGTTTGGGTCAAAAATGTAGGTATGCATTATACATGGCAACGTACCGCATTCATAAAGCCAGAGTTTGCTGAGGAGAAGACTGATATAATTAGTGAGGACCTTAGACTATGCTAATGAATGACAGTAAATGGTGAACACTGTTAATAAAAATAATGTCCTCTTTCAAGAAGATGGGAAGTGGGCAACGACTACTCCATTTAATGGATATTGGTTACAACTTGAATTAGATTGTTTCTATATTTAGCCACTCCATGGGTTTATCTGTTTCCTACTAAATAATCTCTTACTGAGATAGCTGAAGCACAGCATAGTTACACAACTCATTCAGAGTCACAGAGCCAGTTAAATTAGACCCAAACACTGGCACAAGAACTGAGCTCCGACACAGGTAAGCTGCTTCCAGAGTCCATGCTTTCGGCTCCCTGATTTCCTACTACACCCTATTCCACTTTTGGTAGAGAAGCTTACACTCACTGTATTAACCTCCTCACTTCGGCCTTCTACAATGGCTGATGTGACTGGTTTTGCCAACTTCTGCTTCTTGGAACCAATGGAAAAATTTCAAGTTTATGTTTTTTGGTTATGTGTAGCCTTTGGTACATTATTTTCTCCTAGTTTTTTCTTTTTTTAATGATTTTATTTCTTAATTTTTAGAGAGAGGGGAAGGGAAGGAGAAAGAGAAGTTGAGAAAGATGAATGTGTGGCTGCCTCTTGCCCTCTGGGGACCTGGCCTGCGACCCAGGTATGTGCCCTGACTGGGAATCTAACGAGTGACCCTTTGGTTCACAGGCTGGCACTCAATCCACTGAGCCACACCAGCCAGGGCTCTCCTAGTCTTTATTGTGTCCCATTTCTTTCTTACCTCTTCTTCCTCTGTGGACATAGCTCCTTTTCAGTTTACATCTTCCTGCTGAAAATTTCATTCATTTTCATTGCTTTTTTTTTTTTAAGTACAAACATGGTAACAATTGCCAACTCTAAATCTCCAGCACAGATTTTTATCTTCCTTAGTTCATGTATCTATCTACTAAATATCTCTATCTACACAGACACTGTGAATTTTTTGTTTCATAATATAACTCAACATCTTTCTCAAGTTAACTTATTTACCTGGTTTCTCAAGCTAGAAAACTGAGTCACTCCAGTTTCCTCACTTTCTTTTTACCTCTTACATCCATGAATCAGAAAATCCTGTGGATTAAATGTTATCATTCCTTCTATTACCTTTTTAAAATCTTTTTACTATTCTTTTAATTGAAGGTCTCATAATTCCACAATCAGGTTTATTGCAAAATCTCTCATTTTATCTCCCATCTGTAGTCTCATTTTTAATTTTTTTATTCTCACCTGAGGACACACATATTGACTTTAGAGAGAGGACCAGGGAGGGAGAGAGAGGGTGAGAAACATCAATGTGAGAGAGAAACATTGGCTGGTTGCCTCTCTTACTGACCCTGACTAGATACCAAACCTGGAACCTAGGCATGCATCCTGATCAGGAATTGAACCCGCAACTTTTTGTTTTATAGGATGATGCTGCAACCAGCTGAGCCACACCAGCCAGGACAATCTCATTTCCTTTTAATCTATTCTACCTCTTGAATGATTTTTCTAAAACGCGTATCAATCATAGGGCCCCTTTGTTTGAAAACCTTCAAACACTTGCCTTATTTATTTATTTATTTATTTATTTATTTATTTATTTATCTCTTTGGTCTAAGACCAAATCCATTAATATTATCAGGATATATTAAGGTCCTTTTGAGTCAAACCCTGTTTTTATTCTTACTGGGGGTTCTTATAACACATGGTCAATGGCAAATAATTCATAGCTTTTCATACCATGGATTTATTCTCTATTTTGTTTTTGTACATTCTGTTCTCTCTGCCTAAAATATTCAGCAGTAAACTAGATGTTCTGTTTTCAATATTTCTGTTATAGAGCTTGAATAAAATGTTTTCATAATCTGCTATCACCCCTTCCTGAACTTTATATAAACTTATACATTTCATTATAGATAATAATGAGACCATACTTATCTTCTTTTTTGCTACCTGTAAAATCATTTGAAGTGTTTTGACCTTGTGAATTTTCTTTCCATTTTTCTCCAGTAGTGAGAAATTTTAGATCCCCAAGGGTCTTAATAGTTTTACAAGTCAATAGGTCAAAATACATTTGTGGTATTATTCTCTTTTATCAGAGAAGGGTGAAGAAACTTCCTTAGGCAGGCATTATTTTTGTGCAAGTCTGACAAATGTGTGCTAACCAGGATTTTCTATAATCTAAGACCAAAACTGATGTCACCTCCCAAGTTTGGGTGCATCACTTGGCAAGGACTGTGCACCTACCATAGGCCATGCCCACAATGGACACTCGGTTTATGACTGATGCACTTTGTGCAATGCACGTGTCTTCCTCATGGTTCCCACGGGGCACTTTGATCCATGCAGGCCATCCTGCACACCTCATGCACTGAGAACCGGGGCAATGCAACCTCAATCTTTCACTCCAGATCCCTTAGTCCTGGGCAACAAGCCCTAAAAAATTACAGTTTTTAGATGCATTTGAGCACATCAGAACACTGGCTTACAAAACTATTTTTTTTCTTCAAAGTGGATGTTTTAAGACTATGATGATGACAAAAGCAAGAATAAAATAGCTACTTCATAGAATAATGAGAATGATTTTTAAAAGTTCATTGTGTGCACAGAAATAGAATAGAGACCATAGAAGTTGATTTTTTTAAGTAGCTACGAGTAAAATGTTCCATTCAGTTTGACTGAAAAGAGCTGAATTTTAAATAGCATACTGGTTATTATCAATGAGATCTGCTTTTTTTTCTTTTCTGAATTTGACTCCTGAGTTCAAGGTCAGTTTAGTAATCTTCTCCTCCTATCAAGTCATTATATTTGAGTTTGATATTTTGGAGAATTCTATAGTAATACAGAAATATATAGCACATTAACCAAGATAAATTTTCAGGAAATAAAATTTTAAAAATGCATACTGTCTTGTCTTTTAGGATAAAGTACATGCATATATCCTTTCAACCCTACCCTGTTACCCTTCTCCTCCCTTTAGGCATTTATCTAATTCTAGAGTATTCCAGATGAGATCTTTTTCTGCTTATTTTGAAATGATCTCTGTCTCCATTATTTCCTTGTTTGCTTTGTCTACCTCCTCAGCAACATTTCTTGTTAGAACTGGAGGCTCCGAGGGAGACGTAGCAAAAGGAGAGACAATGTTGCAATTCACTCACCGTGGAAATGGATGTCCAACCTTTTGGTGTCTCTGGGCCGCACTGGAGGAAGAGTTCCCTGGGGCCCCACATTAAATACATTGTGACACATAATCACAAAAAAAATCTCATCATGTTTTAAATAGATCGATGCGTTTGTGTTGGGCTGCATTCCCAGCCATGCTGGGACGCACGTGGCCTGCGGGTCACAGGTTGGACACTCTGGAGCAGCGCTCTATAGAAATTTCCACAACATTCATTTTAAAAGAGTTCAGAATATTGCTTTATTAAGGGAATACTATGGTTTTAATCATTCATCATTCAAGTCGTAGCTTTGAATGCCCTGTGCTCTAACTACTAGGCCCTGGGCCTAAATTTGCTCAGTTATTATTTTCACATTTCCTTCTATTATCACTCTGATGTTGACTGGACCTTTTAATTTTACATTGAATATGAGTTTAAAAGAGATCATTATATAAATTCATATGAATATATAAATATATGTATAATATATGAAATATAACATAAATTGATATAAATATCCATTCCTTTTTATATAAATATCAATCTCCTTTAAAAAAGGAAATCCTGACATTTGGGACAACATGGGTGGACCCTGAGGGTGTTATACTAAGCAAGATGCAGAGAACAGGCCAGTGGTTGTCAGGCAGAGAGTTGGTGGGGCAAGGGTGAAATGGGAGAAGGGGGTCAAAAGGTACAATAAGTCATGTGGCTGTAATGTATGGTTACTATAGTGGATTACACTGAATTACATATGTGAAAGTTGTTAAGAGAGTGGATCTTGAAAAATTTTTTTGTAATTATGTATGGTGACAAATGTTTATTAGACCTACTGTGGTGATTATTCAACAACATACCAATACCTAATCATTATATCATACACCTGAAGTGAATATAATGTTATACGTCAATTATGTTTCAATTTTAAAGTGTCAATGCTAATATATTTTCATTGCTATTACCAAGTAACTCCTCCATATCCTTGATGCACAGTTGCAAAAAACTTTCAAATCCCTCCACATTTTCTTTACTATCAAAATCTTTGTATAGACCCATAGGCAAAATGACCATCTCTGTTATTATGGGGTCAAATCTGGACACAGTTAAAAGAGATGGCAAGTGAGAATTGTTTTATCTATCCATTCAGCATTAAAAGAAAGTGACCAAGTTTCTGAACCCTCAAGGCCACAGGGAAATTTTTCAGTATGCTCACCAAGTACTGACCAGAAGTATTCACTCATGGCTTTTTTTCATTTTCATCTCAGAGTTTTCATTGTCCAGTGAATTCCCAATTATCTTTTAGTTCCTTTATCTTAAAATGAAGGGTTTCTAATAGATTATCTCCAAAACTTTCAAGTCTGGAGCTCTATAGTTTTATGATTCCTGGGTATAGTATCATTGAAAAAAATTTTTTTCAGTTTCTTACTGATAGTCAATTAGCATTTAGTATTTGAATAAATAGAAGTTGCTCTCCAGGTAATACACTCACTTTCCTGATGTGGAAAGGAGGAAGGAAGAGCTCGAGTCTGTTTTATACATTTGGGCTTTACACTCATCTCAGATGTGATACAGTGTATTTCTGAAGGAGATAATGGATGCCATGAGGACAGGGCAAGGCACCTAGACAGTAAAATCTTCAAAGCATGGTTAAAATGTTTCAAATACTTATATGTCTAAACTTACTAATTAACAAACACCCAGAATCCTAATCTAAATATTTTAAAATCATTTACCATTTTATTTATTCTTAACCATTGGTTCTTATTATTAACATAATTAATCGAGAACCACCATAGATATAATCATTGAAAAATGAGGGGTACTTCTAATATTTACAAAGCATTAATAAATAAAATGCCCTGAAACATAGAACCGTCTTTTGAATGCAAATTCAGCTGATTTTATCCTTTCATAAATTTGAAGATCACATAACATTATTTGTGGGATCCTAGAAACTTTTCCTTCCATTCGATGTCATCCTGAAAGTTTCAATAATTAGATATTTGTGTAAGTTACTATATTCATTCACACGCACACCTCAGAATGTATTTATTGAGTGTTTACTAAACACAAAGACAATGGCCCTAAAGGTATTTTTGTTTCTGTCACATGTGACAGCATATCCGTCTACCATAATCTGTCTTTCCATCACACACAGGTCAATGCGGTTTAGCTAACTGGACACTTAAGAGCAGGTTTTCAGATAGGAAATAGAGAAAGCAGGAAGACAATGGATGGTGAAAAGATATAAGAAAATGAAATCCTGAGTGCTAGAATACATAATTTAGTTACATCAAAATTCCGTTGAGTATAATTCCTGCTGAAAAGAGAATGAACATGATATGTTAATATAATTGGAGAGTTCAATCGTGTATACTAGTTATTTCATAAGTAGGGCAATACCAATATCAAAAGATGCCACATCAGGGAATAACATGAAGCAAAGAATAAGCAAACCTTCCATGAAACATTTTATGATAGTCTAATTGAAATTTTGGCAATATAGAACCATGGAGGAGGTACCCCCCAAAACAGAATTTATTTATTAAAAAATTGTGTATTTATTCTTACATGTTTAAACTTCAGTCATATTCAAAGTATTCTCCATTTGATGTAATACATCTATTGAGACATTTTTCCACTGCTCAAAAAGTTTTTGAACTCATTGATTTTTTATGTCTTTTAGTGCTTGTGCTGTTTTTTGTTTGTTTGTTTCTCCTTTTCCACATCATCAAAATGTTTCCCTTTAAGGATTCTTCTCATCAAAGGAAACAAAAACAGTTGCTCGGGGTGAGGTCTGGTGAATAATAGGGTGGGCAGACAGGGTCATGGCGATTTTGGTCAAAAATAAATAATTAGGTCAAAAATCACCCATTGTGAAATGGGCAAACACACTGAAAGAGACTTAAAAAAAAATCACTGGAGAATGCAGCCTCTCACAACAACGCCAGCTGGTAAACTGACACAGATGGGTTCCTAGAACACTTGCCTGGCTGCGGAAGCCTGTACTACAGGAGGCCTGCCCCCCAGGAGATAATTCCATATTTCCGGGTCCCCCTTCATACATCTATTCAAGAGGAAGCCATACAGTACCATTGAATCACAGCTCTTGACCTGCATACTAACTTTGATTTCTAAAAGTTGAATTTTTAAAGTTTTGTTTTGTTGTAATTGTTGGTGGTTTTTTGCTATAATCCAAAATAAACATATAATATTAAAAATTTAAATAGAAACCAGTAGCACAAGTCAGAATGATATGTTTTAGCTGCGATTTCTCCTTTGGTCTGATTATTTTTAAGATGAATGGACACAAGGAATAAGGTTTGGGTGCCGGAAAGTTATTTTCAAAACCTAATAAATGTTTGAAGGTACCGGCAGGGTTGTTTGTTTGACCGTAGGTTGGACTGCTCCGGGCACTGAGAGGAGAACATGGTGGACATAAACGAAGACAACTCAAAGGAGAAAACACAGAGGCTGTTAGTGAATCAGCTGTCACCACTTGAATTTGGTGACGTCTCACACGCAGAAGAGGGAGCAGGAGAGCTTTATAGTGAAAAAGGGGAAGGTTTCAGGTGTGCCTGGATTGGACGTTGCTGTAATGAGGAAGCAGGTGGCAGGCTAAGGAGAAGCGAGACATCCCACCTACCTCCTTGATTAGGGGAACCTTTTGGTTTTCTCTGGTTGCTTCTGAGTAGGAGGAGCAATGATGGAGACAGCTGGCAGTCACTGACCAAGGCCTAACTGTCCTGAATTGGTGGCTGCAGACGTGGTGTTTGGCTTTCTGCACTGCCCACTGCAGAGCTTGTGGGTCGAAGTTCCGTTGTCCTATACGCTGGCCATTGTCTCTGTGTGGGGCCTCCCAGCTTTTAATAGGATAAATCAATAGATGTACATTTCAATGTGTGCCACGTATTATCTGAGTCCCTGTGCCTCATTCTTTTTTGGTTTCTGAAAGAGAAAGGAAATGTCAATTCAGTGAATAGTACTGAAAAGGAACTATACAACATTTACTTTGAATGTTGAATGCCTCGTAGGGCATCACTTTTGAATTTTGTATGCTGAGAAAAAAAAGCAGGAAAGGGCAGAAGTTCATGATTCTCTAATTTAAAAATGTGCTTTGACATTGACACCAAGAGGAGTCTTTGATTTCCGGGCTGAAAACTGAGGATATTTCAAAAGCCTAAGTCAATAAATGTCAATAGAATAAAGGAACGTGAGGCATGGGGGCGTATTTCCTGCCGCTTACACACACCGGTGCCTAGGAGTGACCATCTGGACTTCTGAAATTTGTAAGATCAGGTAGGTACATAATGCCAGTATTGTGAATGATTCCCTGGTAAATGTGGACTGCTTTCTTGTGCCCAGATAAACAGAAATCTGAAGAAACACAGTTTTGCTGTAGTTGTTCTGTTTTTGTAAGTAAAATCTACTCCCACCCCCATACCCACCGCCCAGCACACACCGACCTGCGCCCCCTCCCCCAGTGCGGCTCCTGAGCTCTTTTCTGCCTGTTTTGAGAGCTTTTGAGCACAATGATACCTCCGAGTCTGCTTTCAAAAAGTATCGATCACTCAGGCTCCCCTGAACTGAAACTGACCACTGTTCCCAGTGATGGCAACAAGAGAAACAATGAAGTACCGCGCAAGCAAATGTTTCACAAAATGGTAAGCTAAAAAAGAGTTGCTTAATACTGATATAAAATATAATGGCACTGTGGGGAAGAAGTTAATTGTTTTTCCTTTTGGAAAGCCTTTTCACTTTTATTATGCCAGCAGATCTCCAAAATCTACATAATAAAGGGGAAGCCATGTGGTCCGTAGTGGGAGAGGACCTACTTCTGCTTCTCTGAAGGATGTACCGAGAAGCCACTCTCTTGGGATGTTTGCCTCCCCGGATCCACCAGGATGCAGTGGAACACGGCACATTTTCCTGAACCACTACGTGCAGGCTGGGAACGGTGTGCCCGAGATTCTGAAGTAGAGAGCTGCTGCGAGAGAAAGGCGACTCTGAAACCCACAAGAGCACTTTCCAGTGGGGATGGAGGACTGTTTGTGCAGCTGGATTGAGAACAGATGAAGATATAGGGGACTTCTGGGTATGGTTTTGACTGGTAGCCTTCTGCAGAGCAAGGGAAGTGCTGGTTCTCACGGGAGAGGACTCAGCAGGAGTGCTCTCACATGGCACTCTACCTTCAACACTAATAGTTGGGTTATGGGTCAAGGCGCTATGTGGCCAAGCCCTGGTTTGCTCAGTTACGTGTCCTGATACAAATTTTATTTTAAAAATTTTGGCCATAGACCAAGGTTAATTGGAGGGAAGAAACTGAAGATGTCCACTAGGCAACAGAGAGAATTCTAACTGCGACAAAAATGTACACCACCTTCTTCATACTTTCTTCTGTTACTCTCAGTAAGGATACTTTTTATCCTCTATTCAAACATGTGTGACTTCCCTCAGTCTGACCCCATGCCTTTGCTTACGTTATGCTCCTCTGGTTCAATTCAAAGCCCATCTCTTCTGTGAAAGACTCATGGCCACAGTCCCTTCTGAACTTCTGTTCCACTTCAGTGGTAAAACAGAAAACTTTCTAAAGGTGTAGCTTTGTCCTTCCATAAAGTTTTAAATTCTTTGACTAAAAGGACTGTTCCCATATGCAGAATTTTATTTAAAGTCCCTTATACATTATTTTACTCCAAAATGTCTTTTTTAACTTCATTAATAAATGAGCTCCTTTTGGAAAACTGCTGATAACTGTTAACATTTTGCTGCTATAAAAAGATTTAGGCATCTATAAAAGAAGACTCAAACCTCTATTAAATGTTTGGTTGTATGAAGTGCTTTGCTGGGTCCCAGACAAATGGAATTATTCATAAATTACAGGAAATTTAGCTTTATTTTTTTTAAAGATCTGAAGGTCTTGGAACATGTCATTAAACATTTAAAAACACCTTTTAACATGCAGTTCATCTTTCTCTTTTCTCATCCAAATAGTATGGATTTTAAGAACTGGAAGCAACCTAAGTACCCATTAGTAAATGAGTGGATCAAAAAACTGTGGCACATTTACACAATGGAATACTATGCAGCGGAAAGAAAGAAGGAGCTCCTACCCTTTGCCACAGCATGGATGGAACTGGAGAGCGTTATGCTAAGTGAAATAAGCCAGGCAGTGAGGGACAAACACCATATGATCTCACCTATAAGAGGAACCTAATCAATGAAACAAACAAACAAGCAAAACATAACCACAGACATCGAAATAAAGAACAAACTGACAGTAACCAGAGGGGAGCGGGTGGAGAATAACAGGGGAAAGAAGGGGAAGGATCATCAAGGAACATGTATAAAGGACCCAGGGATAAGTCTACAGGTGGGTAAGATTTGGGATGAGAAGTGGGGGTCAGTGGGGTGAGAGAGAGTGGTAGGGGGAAAATGGAGACAACTGTAGTTGAACAACAATTAAAAAAAAGGACTAGGTAACCCTAGGTGGAAATCTTAATTTTGCCACTTGCTAGTGCATCAATGATATTTCTAGAGTACCTACCTCATAGATTAGGTATTAATAGAAAACACTTAAGGGTGGGAGTGAGGATTAAATAAAATTATAAAGTAGAACTAAAAATGTTTGTTTTTCTTATTATTGCTTATTTGTACATACCCTTTTGTATAGTTTTGAAATCCCCTTACTGAATTTCATTACTGAAAATTTATACCAACTAAAGAATGAAATTATTAAATTCTTAGTTCCAATTTTAGATAAAGGCCTCCCTTGGAGATAATATGTGTTTGAAGTAATAGCACCATGGAAATAAAACATTGGATGGTAGAACTGGGTAGGCCGTATATGCCTACCAGATTAATGTACATTTTTTCTATTGTATATAGATCTTGTAATAAAGGACAATTATACTAGGTTAATTAATACTTTTAGCAATTTTAATATTGTCTCTATTGACAGTTGTCTTAAAAGTACAGAGAAGGTGGAGAAACAGTGTTAATCAATTTGCATGTTCTTTCTGAAGGAAATGAGTAACTATTATGTTCTCTCTGTGATAAGAAATAAAAAGGTGCATAAAAACTAGATCTTATCCTTAAAGAGAACTTCCTTTACTCTGATACTGTGAAGAGTGAGATTAAAATAGTTTGATGTAAGATCTTTCTAGTGGTAATATTTTTACAACTTCAGAAAATGTTGAAGGGATTAAAGGAGGTATTTGGAAAAAATAATTGGAAGATATAAATTGCTACATGCAATAGTATAAGAAAAAAGAAGTAGTTGAAGGAAGGATTTTGTTGCAGTGCCTCACTCCCAATTGCCTGGGATGGATAAATTTACAAAATGAGGGTAGGCATTGCTGTGGTAAAATATGTCAGATTATGATTTAGACTGTGGCTACTCAAAATGTTTTATGAAAACAATGGAGTGGGTGAGTCTATCCAGTATGTCAGTTAATCGGAGCCCATCACATCGCAATGACATACCACAAGGCTCTCCAAGATACAATATTCAGTGTCAACTCATAATGACGAACAGAATGGAAATGTGACCCTGCTAAACCTACTTGTGTAACAAGTGGTATAAATATAAATGTGCGTAGCATATACCTTTATATATGTGTGTTTTTCCACTGGACGGAGACACAAGTACATGTTAACTTAGAAATAGAACCAATGTAAGTTGTTGTCATTGGGTAAGTTGTTGTCATTGTTGGAAATCTCCAAAATTATTTTTAATAAATAGCAGATTTCTTCTACTCTGCCCAAGCCATCAGCAATTTGAGAAGCAAAATAATAATGGAGAAAACCTCTCACTTTCATACAGGTTTGGGTCATTGTGGAGTAAGTTGCAGAGCCTGAGACTTGAATAGATCTGCTAAGTAACCCTTAGGTGGAGCTGATTTTCTGATAGGTGAATATCTTCCTCATCCCAGTTTCTTACCAGCTGCAGGAGCAACCACCCTAGAGAACCAGTGGTCAGGATGTTCCTTGCAGATGGAAAGAGCCAAAACAGAGTAGGGACAGCAGAAGTCGAGCATGCCTTTTCACTTTTGTCAAATTTACCAATATGATAACTTACCATTACAACCCTTATCAGCATGTTTCTTTAGAAGCAGAGTGAGTAAAGGCGAAAGCAGAATCAGAATTTGCTCATAGGGCAAAGCTTTCCTTATCTAGGTCAAGAGTGAGGAAAGATCCCCTTTGGCAGTCATTTGATGACTTTCTGTCACGTTTTGATTTTTACCACGTGCAGATTTTACTTTGCTAACAAAGCTAATTGAATATTATTTGATGTATATTCTTATTTTTTAATTTTATATCCTTAAATAAAAATTAGAACTGTCTAAAATTGGAAAACATGCCTCATAATTTATTCTTTCATTGATTTATTATATGCCATTTTTTAGTTATTGGACATACCAGGCCTTGTGGCAACTCTTAATAGATTAGACTGTAGAGGGAGAACAGATGCAGAGAGGCAAAGATTGTGTTCCCCTCCATTAGATCTGTTATAAAATGAGAATATGCGGTCAAGATTTGGGAAGACTTTCAGACCTGAAAATTACCTGCACCTCAAGGCCAAAATGAAAGAGGAGCCCTTCACAGTGAAACACGAAGTCAGAGTGTGACGTCTCCAGCTTCATTCATTTTTGTTAGGTTTTCTTTGGCTATTCAGGGTCTTCTGTTCTATTCTTGTTCTATTTCTTCAAAAAGTACCATTGGGTTTTTGATGGGGGTTGCATTAAATCTGTATATTTCTTACAGTAATATAAACATTTTAACGGAATTGATTCTTCCAATCCATGAACATGGTAGATCTTTCTGTTATGGTAGGATGAGCAGCTGGAGGGGAAATAAAGGCAGTGCCCTCACCATTGCAATCTAACAAAGAATGTAACCCAGGAGGCTGAAAGCAAAGGCTCACCAGTTGATCCAATAATCCTGAGCCTATTCCGATAAAGCTACCAGGCATTTCCAACAATATAAGTAAACTATGACAGTGCAGAAGCCCTTGAAAGTCTGTGTGTATCATCTCCACCAGCTGGGAAAAGGAAAACTTTGAGACTCTGCATTCATCCCAAGGCCTGGAAGGGAGAAGAGGAGGGGGACTACAGTGCCCAAAGAAAAGCCCATAAAGCAGCTTTGATTAACTGCCTGCCTTCTGTCACATATACAAAATGAGAGAATTCAGGCTGAAGCAAGAAAAGGATTTGGGATAACAGACTCCCAAACTTATGTTTAGGTGGTCACATCTCACTGGGAAAGTGGGCACCACTTTTGCCCTTCAATCAATATGTCACTTCTTCACCCCTTACCACACCAACTGTATAAGCCCTCAAAACAAAGGACTCAATCTCTTGGCTATTTTTGCCCCATGGAGGGCCCCTGGCAACCCAGCCTCTGGACAGCTATCCTCTGGCCACCTGGATACTAGTCACCCAGCCTCTTGGTTGCTCTGTTTATGCAACGCCTACTCTAGCAACCCTTACTTTTGCTTTCCCATTAGAACTTAGCACTAATAAATTTTGCTTGCACACTAGCAGATAGTCTGATCTGTAATTTTTTATTGCGTTGGCAAGAAGAATTAAATTTCTGGGAGTTTTTCCTGTAACATTTCCATCTCATTACGTATTTATCAATCTCTCTTGATAATGCTTTGTAGTGTTCAGTGTATAAGTCCTTCACATCCTTTGTTAAGTTGATTTATATTTTATTCTTACTGTTTCATTTGCAAAAAGGAATTGTTTTTCTCTTTCTTTAACTGAAATTTCATTGTTAGTAAATAAGAATGTTGTGAATTTTTATACCAAAATAAATTTTAAAAACTTGTGCAACTCAAAACCAAAGGATCTGATTAAAAATGGGAAGAGAAGCTGAACAGACATTTCTTTTAAGAAGACATACAAATGGCTAACAGCTATATTGTGAGCCTATGCTCAACTTCACAAGCTATTATGGAAACACGAATAAAAACTATAAAATAATACCACCTCACAACTGTTAGAATGGCTATTACCAACAAGGTAAGTAATAACAAGTGTTGAAGAGGTTCTGGAGAAAAAGGAACCTTCGTTCACTGCTAGTGGGAATGTACACCGGTACAGCACTATGGAAAACAGTATGGAGACACCTCAGAAATTAAGAATAGACCCAGCAACACCTTTTCTGGGTATCTACCCAAGAGAATTGAAACCATTTATTCACAAAGATATATACACCGCCATGTTCACTGTAGCATTCCTCATGGTGGTCAAGACAGGGAAACAGCAGCAGTGTCCTTCAGTAAACGATTGGATAAAGAAGATGTGGTACATACCTACAATGAAATGGAATACTATTCAGTCATGAGAACAAGTGAAATATCGCCATTTGCAACAGTGTGACTATATCTTGAGAATATCATGCTAAGCAAAATAAGACAGGAAAAGTTAAGAATCATATGATTTTACTCATATGTGAGATATAAAACTGAAAGCAACAAACATTTAAACAAGAAAACCAACAAAAACTTATAGACACAGACAACATTATGGCAGTTATCAGAGGGATGGGAGGTGAGGGAGTAGAAAAGGAAAAAGGGGGTGAAATATATGGTGAGGGAAGGAGCTTGAGTTTGATTGGTAGGCACACAATGCGACATACAGATGATGTATAATTTTATTAGCCAATGTCACCCCCATAAATTTCATAAATTAAAAAATGAAAAAAGAAGCAAAGTCCATAAATGGAACATGTAGCCTGGGTCAGAGTATGGAAGGTGGTGAGGTACAGACCAGGTGTGTGATGAAATAGGGGCTGTGCACTCTATGCTGGTTATTCCCATGGGGAGAACAGTCACAGAATCGTAATGATAAAAAAACACTTCTAAAGTAGCTGAACATGTTTAAAGAAATGTTTTGTACTTAGATATATTAATAAATTAAGTTTAACGGAGGGTAGAATAGGATCTTTAATAATTAGTAAATATCTATCTTTGGTCAGAAACTGTACTAACCACTCTCAGATGGTAGACAAATATGAAGAACCATTCCCTCAGTACCTTATACTATTTTGGGAGACATGATATAGCTATATGAATAATGATAATATAGCAATGTATTTAATAGCTGTCTTTAAGATATATTGCAAGTACTTGTTTACATATTGTTCCTTTCTGATAAAACTAAGACCTCTTTGAGGGAAGGTCTGTGCTATCTTCCTGTTTATATCCCTGGAGTTTAACAAATATTTGGCAGGCAGAGATCCATATGAAAAGGAAATGCAATCAAAACATCTGTGAGTACTGAATCTGACCCCTTTCAAATGCTATCGTTCACCATTAATCATGCTTAAATGGCAGCAAGGGACATGGCAAACCCAATAAAAAGGACAGAAAATACCAGTGACAAACCTGCTCTCAGCCCTTCTACAGAGTATGTGGGGAAAAGGTGCCTAAACAGATCTATGGCATGGGAGAGTGATCCGAGTTTATACATTTTGAACATTTGCATAAAATTGCCAGGTGAAAAGTGAATCAATGAGCAACATTTTGCATAAATGAAAGTGGCATTCTCCCTCATTTCAAATAAAATTAAAGAGTTAAGTAAAAATAGTGGCTATATAGACATAAAGCTAATCTAGAAAATATACCCTTGAGGTTTAAATGAATGATTTGTAATACTACAAAAATTATTATCTAGGGAATACTGGGTGATATGCAGAAGATATAATTAGCATAAAGTAGCTTCTTATGAATGAGTAAAGATTAGGAGTCACAGATGTGTGCTGCAGCTTCCCCAAGGCCAAGAATAAGGGATTGTGTTTGACTTGAAAAAAATGACACTTTCTACCCTTCTGTTCCTAAAAAAAAATTAGACAGCAAAAATTTTAATATTTGGTTATTCATTTATTTAGGTTTTAAGATAAATGGGGCCTACAGTGAAAAAAATTAAATATCAAAGGAAGTTCCATCATCCTGAGACAATGTCCATGAGGTCAACTTATCCAAAATAATATGGTATCTATCTTTTTTGACCTCTGGAATTCTGATTAACTTTTTATATTCTTTCAATTCTAGCTGTTCAATTTTATAGACATACCAAAGAGGATCACTTTTAAAATATTAAACTATAATGCAGATCCCGACCACTAACTTCTCTTTCTCTGGATCTTTCCCTTCTTTTCCGTGCCTATATCTACCCTTCTACCCCATGGGGTTCCCCTACTCCCAGACACCTCATTTCTCAAAATCTTTAAACAATATCCAATTTAAATATAATATCTTAACAAGTGGCAGCATTTTATAACTTACCTTCCTTCTTTCCTTCCTTTCTTCTTTTTACAACAGACTTTATTTTTTTAGAGCAGTGTTAGGTTGGCGCAGAATTTGAGAAGATACAGAAATTTCTCAGATATTTCCTACTCCAAAACCTTCATGACTTCCCTTATTACCAAAATTTCCCACCAGAGTAGAACGTTTGTTAAAATTGATGAGTCCGCATTAACATATCATAAGCCACCCAATATCTAGTTACCTTAGGGTTTACTCTTGGTGTTGTTCATCCTATGAGTTGGGAAAAATGTATGAGATATATCCATCATTATAATAACTTACGAAGTATGTTCGCTGCCTCTCAAATCTCCTGTGCTCTACCTAGTCAACTCTCCCTTCCCCCAGCACCTGCAACCGCTGATCCTTGCACTGCCTCCATAGCTTTGCCTGTCTCAGAATGTCACGTACTGTTGACTCTTGAACAACGTGGGGGTTAGGGGTGCCAGCACCGGTGAAGTTGCAAATCTGCATATAACTTGACTCCCCCAAAACTTAGTTGTCCCTCAGTATCCCTGGGGAATTGGTTCTGAGGGTGCTCAAGTCCCCTTCATAAATTGGTGTAGATCAAAGCATATAGTCGGCCCTCCACATCAGCAGACTCCCAGGATGGATCAGAAACCATACAAGTATTTACTAAAAAACAATCCATGCATAAGTGGTTGCACAGTTCAAATTCTTGTTTTTTAAGGGTCACTGTAGTTGGTGTCATAACAATATTCAACCTATTCAGCTTGACTTCTTTCATTGGCAAGATGCACTTAATATCCCTGCCCTGATTGGTATGGCTCAGTGGATTGAGAGCCAGCCTGCAAACTAAAAGGTTGCTGGTTTGATTCCTAGTCAGGGCACATGCCTGGGCTGTGGGCCAGGTCCCCAGGTGGGGGCATGTGAGAGGCAACCGATCAATGTGTCTCTCACACATCGATGTTTCTCTCCCTCTCTTTCTTCCTCCCTTCCCTTGTGTCTAAAAGTAAATAAATAAAAAATTTCAAGAAAAGATTGTCTATTCATGGCTTAATATTTCACCTTGTTTTAGTGGTAAATATTATTTTATTGTCCAAATTTACCACATTTTATTTATCCATTCACCTACTGAGGAATATCTTGATTACTCTCAAATGCTGGCAGTGACGAATAAAGCTGCTAGAACATCTGCATGCAGGTTTTGTGTAGACATAAATTTTCAGTTTCTCTGAGTAAATACCAAGGAGTGTGATTGCTGGATCATATGGAGCCCATTCTTTTCAGGATATATATTCTTAGTCTTTAAAATTTCACTTATCAGTACATCTGAATTGTTCTGTGCTCTGTTAAGTTGAATATTTAAGAAGTCAAATGACAGATACCTAATATTACCTTTCAAGTGCTGGACACAGACACCGCCATGGTGGTCACTAGAGGAGAGGTGGTGAAGGGGGTAGTAAGAGGTAAATGGGGTCAAATATATAGAGACAAAAATGATTTGACTTTGGATGGTGGGCATATAATACAATATAAAGATCATACATCATAGAAATATACACTTGAAACCTATATAATCTTTTTCTTTTTAAAATTTATTTAGATTTATTTAATTATTGTTCAAGTACAGTTTTGCCTATATAATCTTATTAACCCATGTAACCCCAATACATTTAATTAAAAAAAATTGTTTGGTGTCTTGCTTAAAATACAGATAGGGAAAATGTATTTCTCTTTGCAAAAGTGTTTTCCACACAAATATTTGCAAGTATTCTTTGCTATTCATGCTAATTAAGATTACAAAAATCACCAGATTATCAATTTACTATGATTACTGTATCTATTTGACTGTTCTTTATCTAATACTTAATAGGTTTTGTAATTATGCACGTATGTTTTTCTTTCTTCCAAAGTCTGGCAATCACTGAAACTAGTATTTATAATCCCACAGAATGTCCAGTGGAATACAGAGACACAGTCTGTGTTCAGTTCCATGAAACTAGTTCTCGTTATCTGTGCTCCTGAGAGACAATAGCATAGAAAAGTGAAATCACTTTAGCAAATCGGCACAACCACCTCTACTCTAATGAATTCTTTCAGCTGATATGCTTAGAAGGTAGCCAACAGATTCATCTGAATTTCATTTCCTTTATTATTCTGTTTTTAGACTTTTGTTACCGAGTAAATGCTAATGAGCAAGGAAGCAGCCAAGAGGCCAGAAGCAAAAGGGAGGAGAGAGAGAAGCCCTGGGAGTGAAGAGTCCGCAGAAAATCAGTTCCTGACTAATAGCAGGTTGTGATGGGCCCATGGCTGTAAGAATACAAACTCCCATTATATTCTCATATTGGGAAAAAATAGAGATCTTATTTTTCAAACATGTAAATGTGCTGAAGGAAACGTTCCATCTAATTAGTTTTTGTCTATTGTCAGGCTGTAATGGAGCATATGTTCTATTTCTAAAAATTTTTTTTTTCAAGATAGTATACATTGCCTTTCTTGTCTGAGCATTTCCCCCATTTCTCTCCTTTTATTAAGTTGATTATGATAGACACATTGAATTTGGTCCAGTCGTGCCAAACCTGTTTACTGCCAAGAAAAAGGTGAGCTATTTATATGTGCTCACTTTGATTATTAAGCTTTGGGAAAGAGTTGTCACTAGAAGGTTCTTCCCCCCCCCCCCCCCCCTCCCCATTTCTTGTGTACAGTGTGCTGGTGTTCGTGTTGAAATCCTTCCCATCTTCCTCACTGCCTGCAACAGGATAACAACACATAATGAGAGCCCCTAATTGAATACAAATATAATTTCATCGCAGGAATTAATGACCTTAATTTTGTTATTTATAGACTAATTTCTGGCTAGCAAGATAAAAAATTTGTTATGCAAGATGGTTATTAATTGTGAAGCTACCAAGAGATATTTTATCTCCATGTAAACTTTGTTAACCAGTAATTTAATATAAAAAATGTCTACATTATATTTATATTTAGTGAACACTCCTATTCCTCAAGAAACACACATCATTTTCTTGCTCTCTTTCAAATTTCATTTGTGTAAACAAGTTTAATAAAGAATCCAACTCTATTTGTTTTATTTTTGACTGATGATTACTTTTTAAATTTCACTCCTCCTGATACAGGGTGCAGCAAAGGGGGGCCCTCCCCCCAAAAAAAGATTTGGAATGGTGTCCAGAATTCAAAGTGTATAGGAATATTGGAGAGACATATAAAATGTCCTCACCCCCTGCCCCCAGGGGGAAGAGACAAATAGAGCCAGGGCCATTGAGAGGTGTTTTGCATAGCAACAGTTTTGCATCTAACCTCTGAAATGATTATTTAACATATCTGTAACCTTTAACTGGTTTCATAGATATGTTAAATAGCTGTGGCCAGGTTTTGAGCCAGGGAGAAGGGAGTGGCTTCAGACCCAAGATGTAAGTAGGGGCTGCACCCCTGAGTAAGAGGGGCCTGCGTTAAGGCTTGGAAAAGATGGGCTCCAGGACATGAGGCGAGAACTGCCCAGGTGAAAGGGAAAATCACGCAGCTTTTCCAGAATGGAGGTCCCTGCAACCAGGTGAAGAAGAAAGACAATGCGCTTTTGGTGGAGTGTGAACCCCAGCAGCTTTGGTAGAAGAGGCCCCATGCGGCTTTTGGGTGCTTCCTTTGGCCGCATGGCCTGGAAAGCAGGAGAGACTTTGACTGGAACTGGGTACAAAGAACTCTTGCCAGTGGACCATGAGAGGGTACCACAGTACTTTGGATTAACTAGAGAGAGAGAGGTCCTGCCTGCACTGTGACACAGCTGACAGGGCCAGCGGTCTCAAACACAGACGTGTGCTCTTTTCCTTATTTACGGTGCCGGATTTGGGACAGTGGGAGAAGCGGGAGCTGTGTGGGTGTAGGTGTATACCCTAAAGGACTTTGCTATTTAAGTGGTGGCGTTAGGCCTGAATAGCATTAAATAAACATTTTGTTTCCTTTTCGCAAATCTCTGGCATTGAGAGATGTCTTTCCAATTGGCGGCAGACATAAAAGCCCAGTAGATATTAGTATTCTGTCCTTGGGAGGGGCCCCTGTTGTGTATCCCTAGGTGGGCTGAATATTGTATTGCCCCTCCCTCGGACCTCTTGTTCGGTAACACTCCCTCTTTCTTTTCTGCTCTGCGTCTGACAAGCAGATAAAGTCCCACCATTTCTTCCTTTGGTGCCAGCAAAAAATTCATTAGAACCTGCACTCCAGCCCCACCCCTTAACCACACAAAAATCCGAAGCTAGTCTCTACTTTTCTCTCAGGACATTTTTGGACCAGCCCAAGAAGACTGCCCAGAACACTTCCTAATGTGAATAAGAAATCTTTTCAAACACTCATGATGTGAGTGTGGTGTCGTCAGTCTTGTTATCTGAACCGTATTTAGGGTTGGAGATCCATCCTGTTCCTTTGGTGCTTTCTCAACAACATGGTGCTGATCATGCATCTTTCATGCCTTCATTTGCATATTCATTCATCCATGAATTCACTTAATTACTGAGATTTAAAGATCTAAAATACTTAGTTTTGGACACCAAGAAGCCAAAAATCTATACAAATTGGACTTAACCTGGGGCTGTTTGCCACAATGGGGTTTATAATATTCTAGCAGTTATGGGTTGCAGACCCCACCTGTTAGTGAGACTTGCCCTTCCTGTAAGTAGAGTGCACACTGACTGCTTCTGTTCAACAGTAACCTGTAAAATTGGGAAGATACTGGGAAAGTGAAAACAGACTTAAACTTTTTTTAAAAGCCTGAAAACACGAGGTTACAGCAGGAAGACGGCCCTGAGCCTCACTATCTCCATCTCCACCACAGTCGTCCCTGCCAAACGATAATCATTTAGCAGCTTTCTCCCTCGTTTATTTCTATCATTTTCTCCTCCTCGACAATCCACATACAGCATAACCATCTTTAAAAACGTCAGTCAGATGACTAGACTCCTGGGTTAAACCCTTGAGTCACTTTCTTATTGCCCTTTAAATATAGTCCTGTACCCATTGAACTACATCTCCCACCTTCATCTCCTGTCTTACGAATTCTCTGAATTCTAGACCTTGAAAAACAAGCTGTTTGAAATGCTCTCTCCTCCACTCTAGTTGCCTAACTTCCAGTTCATAGCTCAGGCTACAATTTCCTTGCTCAGATAGGTTTTTCTGAGCCTCCTCAATCAAACTCACAGGCCTCTGTTTCTCAGAACACACTGTTCTTTTTCTCAATTTTTATCACAATTTATAATTACAGTTGATCCTCAAACGATGTGGGGGTTATGGGCACCAACACCCTGTACAGTCCAAAGCCCCTGTATAACTTTTTAGTCCCCCAAAAACCTAACTACTAATAACTCACTGTCGACTGGAAGTTCTACCAATAATAGAAATAGTCAATTAGCACATTATTTGTATTAAATGTTGTGTTCTTACAATATAGTAAGCGAGAGAAAATAAAATGTTATTTAAAGAAATCATAAGAGAAAATACATTTATAGTGCTGTATATACTGAAAAAATTAGTATATAAGTGAAACTACACAGTTCAAACCTGTGCAGTTCAAGGGTCAGCTGTATATATTTGATTTTATATTTGTTTATAAAGCCAGGCAGAAAAAGACCAAAAGGGAAGGTACGTCGTATTTTTAGTTACTCTTGGGATATAAATTTTTATGAGTTTCTCAACCTTTTGAACATCACGATGGCAGAAACACTGACTGCCTTCATTCCCATCTTTTCAGAGATGTTTGTGGAGCGAAGAGCCTTGGAAGATACAGTGTCACTCAGGCAGGCTCTCCTGGTGTCCACTATAGTATGATAACGACTTCGTCTAGAGCAAAGGTCAGGCGTGCTTACTGCCCCTTAGGAAAGACTGAGTTCCCTATTCTCAGGGTTTCTCTCTGCTGTGTGTGCAGGTGCCGTCTGATAACCTTTACAGCACCTGGGAAGGAATTGGGCTTGGGGAACTAATACAAATTCTTATATATTAGCTAAAGTTATTATTCTGAGTAATACGCTGAAAAAAACTCATTGTCTTCTGAATTTCCTCATTATCTTCTTGACCTAGCTGCCACCCTGAACTCTATACCAACACCTTGAAATGATTTTTGGAACCAAAAGATAAAACACTTCTTTTCATAGTGGTAGTAAACATTCTGGAATATTCCACTATGCAGAAAATATGCAAGTAAAACTAGATTCAAGAGTAGTTGGATAAACCCATGGCTAGAAGCATAAAAGTGAACATTAATTCAAAGTGAGTAGAGATTTTCTTGCCAGTTAATGAAAGTGGCTTAAGAAAATGAATGACAATTGCTATGCTCTTCCACAGGCTAATCCCTGGTACTCCTGGCAAAGACCATACCTAGTTCTGTGCTGAAATAAACTGGAATTCTTACATAATATGTGATGACTTGAAAAGAGCCCGGTCCCACTACTGACAACTCTTTAACCTTGGGAAAGTTACCTTTCGAATCTAGGTTTTCTCATCTCTAATGTGAGGTAACTTTATTTCAATTATAAGGTTATGTTAAAGATAAATAAGATTTTATGCAAAGAATCTGCACAGGGAAGTTTGGAAACAGTGATAGGGTAACTTCTTTACCAGCCCCCCATTGCATCTGTCCGTGAAACCTCATCTAACTTTGTTTTCCTTTGTGTTTAAATTATAATCTTGTATAATTGGCATGCCCTGACAATATGAAAATTTCAGTCCCATAGGTCTTCTAATATTGCTATAAAGTTTCATTTGCTGGAAATAGTACTATTACTTGGCTCCAAAGACTGTCAGTATTGTATTATGGTCCTCGGAATTTAAATCCAATGATCTTGATTTCTTTATGTAGTTAAAGGCTGGAGCCACTTAAATTTCTTTGTATTAGGAGTTACAGAGCCCAAACATACATCATAGACTAGAGGCAAATTGTGAGGGCATTGTATATAGATCTCAGATTCAATAATTACTTACTCACCGATTTATGGCAAGGTCTTTGTCCTCTGAATTTGGTTTCCTTCTTTGTAAAATGGGATATAATAACTAGAAGAGTATAATAACTACTAGCTACCTGCAGGGCTACTATGAACATTAAACAAGACTGTGTAAAATGCTCAAATATCTGCAGCTAGTCCTATATCTACATCCACATACACGCATACAAAACTGAAAAGTTTTGACTTAATTTTTCAGCATAAGAAATTGATTAAGAGAGGTCGAGCAGTTTATCCAAAAGCACACAGCTAGTAAAATGTGGGATTAAAATGAAAGTTTACATCTGTTTAGTTACAATATCCATTTTCATTCCATTCCTTTGTGCTCTCAGAGGTGATTTATCCCGACTTTAAGAGTATTATTTTGTATCTAACTCTATGTAGGCATATTACTATTCCCAAGTCTTCTAAGAAGAAATGTCTGGATGCACCAATCTCTTTCTCTCGATATTAAAGCTTTTAAATAAATGAAATATGTGCTCACTGAACAAAAGGCAGTTTAAAATTGGGCACATGAGCACCTTAGTAAGCATCTCTCAGTAAAAGACAAAGTATTTCTCTTTCATTATAGCCTTGAATCCTTAACACACCTCCATGGAAAGGCCGAATAAAAATAACACAGCAGGAATGCCACTATGAAAGATTTTAGTGAATTTTGTATTTTACTTTTTAATCAGGACTTATGAACATGCTACAAAATCTCTAGGTCTAAAGACAGATGAAAAGTGATTATGATGGGTAATGAGGTTTTCTTTCAGACTATGGGTTGATGAGTGAGCTGACTAGTAAAAGTATCCATTTTCACAATCATACTTACTGGTAGAAATATTTTGTGCTTCAGGTTTCCTCTTCGAAGTCTGGTTCGTAGACTGTGTGCTGTAATTGTCCCTTATCATACCATGGAGATTACTTCCACGTCTCACATGACTTTGTACTAATTTGCATCTCACTTATATTCAGTGAGACCTATTTCCCTCTATCCTCCATGGTGAGTGATTTGTGGTGGAGGACTGGTGCCTGTTTTAACAATGATATACGTAGATGGCTTCCAAAAGTAGGCTTTAGAGCTTAATATAGTCCTGAAATTGAAGAAATCCTGTGATGCTTCCCTGCACACATGTGATGTTGAGCCAAATGGTCGCGCTGCTCAGAGCACAGGACCCAGAAGTGCATAAGGCAAGTGGGGAGAGGCTAATGCAAGGATGCAAATTTTAGATAACTCTGGGAAGATCTAATGGATTTTTTGGAGGATAACTAAAATTTTTTTTAAATTTCAGTAATTTGATACTGATATTTGAGTCACATTTCTAGCAAAATGTGTATAGTTTTCAGTTCTTGTAGATTCTTAGTAAATGAAAATATTGAAAGACTTCATAAAATCAGTTGATAAATCCAGGAAAATGTGTTGATTTTTAAAGGATTGCTTTAGGGACAATTAATTATAAATGGCTCATTTTTGTATCAGCAACTTAATAAATCAACTTGGCAGCTGCCTTAAGAATCCTGGCTTAATAATTAATATAATGCTATTTGTCTGGTAATAAAAAAATATACAATATGCCTTCACAGAACTCAATGTATTAGGTCTACTATTTTTACCCTTTTAAACAGTCCCTTTTGCCAACTATTCCTGGCTGGTATTTCCTGTGTCGTTATAAGAAGTTCCAACACTGTGTCATGCATTATGCCCTGTTGTTTGATTTCTAAAGGACCGTGTTTTGGAGAGCTACTCAGTACATAACAATGATACAGAACTGAGTCTTAGCTAGGTATTATAACTGGTGTTTCCACACTGCTCACAACTGTCAACTCAGGGAAATGTACTATTTTCTCAGTTGACCTCCACACCATCTGTGCAAATTGACCTGCTTTGTGCCTCTCACCTGCTTTGCTTCGGGAGCTGATGTGCAGGCAAGGCAGATTTCTCAAGAGTAAGGAGAGTATTTTCCAGGTTGCGTTGAGATGTTTGTCAAACAGTACCAAAATGAATTCAGTGGCAGAAAAGCAGCAATGTGCTATTTCAACATGGGGAAGCTCAGTATTTAAAAAAATATTAGAACTGAGGACAAGACTTCAGGGGTCTTAACGTTGTATATGAGCTATTTTTTCATTTTGATGACAATCCAAGAAAATAAGTAATATGATAAAATGAGCAGATGATTTATTCTCCTCCTTTCTATGCTAAAGGTCAGAGTGCTCACAAACAAGAGGGAGGGGATATGGTGCAATTTGAACTTGCAGAGTTCCTGAAATACTGAGAGCAGACATTATTAAAGAGAAAAATGCAAGAACGTGTAGAAAAAAATTATTGCCACCGAAGTAGTGAATGCAAGGAAGAGGAATATAAACATTTCATTACAAACCAAATATTTCCATGTCAGATTCATTTCTAGAGAGGTTAGTTTTGTTACAAAGTCTATTGTGAACCCAAGCCAAAACGCATGTCAGCCTTGCCCAGGCTGGCAGAAGAAAACAGGCATTTCTTTTTGACAGCAATTAGCAGAATACAATTAGTCAGCACCAGTGAACTCAGAGATAAAAGCTGAAGAGGCTTTTCTCTTTTAGCACATTCTACAACAATTACCTTTCTGAGTCAGGTCAGCTCTTCTTTGAGTTTGAAGAAGGCAGAATTTCAAGTTCAATGCCAATCCAAGAGTAAAAGTGTAAACTCTGACATAACTTGAAAACTCTCACTTACATAAAACTGCTTTCCCCCAGTAAACCATTTATACTTGTGAGCCCATTAGCTAGTTCTAAAGCTCTGGAGCCAGATACTTGGTAACTATCTATAGTTGCCCCAGAAGTGTCTAAAGAGTGGAAACAACTTTTTAACTACATAAATCAAGTCAGAACCATAGTCAGAACGATACCGTGATTGGCTGCTTTCTTTTATTTTTAACTCAAAATATAAGAGATAAAAACTAGTTAACCAGAGTATCCTCTCTTATTATTTACAGAATAAACACATTTGTAGAATGAATGGCAAGTTCAATTTCATAATAATGCATTAAAACAGGTGAAGAGTGGGGCTGATGGGGTACCTACCATAGAGGATTTCATAACTTAGAAAAAAAAGCCAAACAGTTCCATAGGAAAGACAGTGCAAGGCAGAGAGCAATTGTTGCCGTACTAATGACACATGTATTGGAGTCTTGAAAGGGTCTGGAAAGACTTTCTGAAGAAGCTGCGATTGGATATAAACCTAAAGGTAATATTGACTCTTCAATACTTTGGAAAGAAAAATAAAATGGAAAGCAGACCTTGATTCATAAGATCCTCATGGACCATGAGGATTTTATGTAGGAAAATTATAGGGAGATTTGTATTTTAGTATGATAACTTTTGCACTAAGTTGTAGTTTAATTACATGGGAAAAATACCAAAGCTAGGGAGACTCATTTGGAGTCTTAGGAACCCACACATGATGTATGGAAAGAAGGAATCAGACTAGAAACACCTAATCATAACTGCAGGGGATAGAATTAAGAAGACTCAACAGCTGAGTGCTTGTGCTTAAGGACAAGAAAGGAGTAGAGCTGTGTTTCTCAAGGAACGGCACAGTGGGGTTGACAAGATGGCCTCACTGCCACATTTTGCCATGTATAACGCTCACCCATATTTTTGGCCCAAACTTTTGGAAAAAAAATCTTTTGTTTTAACTTTTAATTCAATTATTTATTTATTTATCATGAGATACTTGTTTTTTGTATTATACAGGAATTTTAGCATTTATTTTTGAACACATGGGGATCATTATTGTTTTCTAGTGTCACACTTTTAACACATAACCATAAACAAAAGATTTAAAAACATTTATATAGATACAGAATTAGTACTGTCCTTATATAACATGCATCCTTATTTTCCTCTCAAAAATTTGGGCAAAAATGTGCATTATATACAGCAAAATACAGTACTTTCCTCAGCTTCATTCTGTGTGCTTCTTCCTGACAATAGGCCTCTGACCTCCTTTTTCTTAGAGCATTTACTTTAAAAAACTTGCAATGTAAATTCTTTCTCTGTCCCTTTGAGATTTAAGTCTTCTACAATTTCTCTTCCCTTTGAGATTTAAGTCTTCTACAATTTAGCAATCTCTTTCTCAAGGACTTGGGACTGGTCCCCTTAAAATCTCATCATCGAGAAAGATAGCACCCCCATCTCCAAGTCTCTGTGAGAAAGTACGAGCTGGATGAGCAACAACAGGCAAACAGAGAAGGCTGAACCACACTGACCAACTATCCCACTAAATGTGCCATAATCATTTTCACTAGCTCTATCCAGTGTTTAAAACTCCCTAGCATTTTGCTTCAGCAGAGTTGAGCTCAGTCTCTTCCTTACTGCAAGTCTCAAATAAAGTCTTCCTTGTCTATTTCTTGTCTGAGGGACTAAAACATGAACAGGCAGTAAGAGAAGAACGATTAAGTAACCCTACGGGAAGCATAATAGACAGAGTTGGTTACCTAATTGGTATTGATTTTCTTCTTCCTTGAAAACTTTAATTTTGTACAGGTATTCATCTCTTCCTCACAAAGCCCATGTGACTTAAGTTAAGTGACTTCAACCCATTTTTAAGACTGGAGAAGTAAGTTCAGCTTAATTTAAGCCAGTCTCAGGAATCTCATTTTCCTTGACTACGAATAGTTCAGGAAAGGGCACATGATATAATTTTTAGCCGATGAAGTTGAACAGAGTCTTGTTTGTCCTTTTTGAGACAGAAGATTTCTTGTAATAGAGATCCTTATTCTAAAAAGCTTCCTTTTTCCTTCACTTCAGGAAAAGATAAGCCAGTTCTCTTTCCTCCTGTATTATTATAATTCATTCAACAATATTCACGTTAATATTTAAGTATCCACTATTTCCTAAGAATCATTTTAGGGAGTTGAGGTATAATAACACACCCCAAACTTATATCTTTATGGAATTTATATTCTATCAGAGGAGATAGACAATGGTCACTTGCTGTAATAAATAAACCATGTATGAAACAAGTTAGAAGGGCATTTATGCCATGTGAAATAAAGCAGGAGGAGAGTGGGATTGAGTATGCTCAGAGGTAGGTTGCATAATTAAATAAAATGATCAAAACGAATCTGTGAGATTAGTGCAGATTTTAAGGACAAGAGGGACATGGCCAAGTGGTTATGTGATGCAGAGTAATGGCTCCAAGCAAAGGCAAAATTAATGGGAAGGAGGACTGAGTGAGACATTGTGTGCTCTGTGAAGTCTGGGGCTTAACTTCAGATTACCAGAAGGAAATATTGATCTAGGATTAAGTCTGGGCTGTGGTCAGAAAACCAAGGATCAATCCCCTGCCAGTAAAGAAACAAAACAAAACCCTAAAAGTAAAATCAACCAAACGTGAAGCCTCTTCCTGCTGGACTGCCTTTTTCATGAAATAATAAATTTCTTCATTATATAAGCCAGAGTTCAATTTCTATGCCTTAAAGTTGAACCTAGCCTGAGCACAAAAATAGCTCAGTCTGAGTTAGAGAAAAAAATTACTCTTACCAAGAAGTCTTCATTTTAATGAAGAGCAACAAAATGAAATGGCTTAAATCACTTGAAGAAAAACTAAAGTCAAACATAGGGAAGAACTTTTTGATTAGCAAAAGATAGTACAAGAGTGTGTTGAATTTAATTCATAAAGAATAACATTTTATGTTCCAATAAAACACATATTTACTTTTCCAGAGGAAGAATACGGAATCAGAGAATGTCATGGTACCTTCGATAATTATATTATTTGAGATTTTAGTTACTGTAGTCCTCCTTCCCCCTTTATCTGAGGGAAATGTGTTTCCAGTCCCTCGGTAGATGCCTGAAAGAGCAGATAGTACCAAACTCTATCTTTCTATCTATTTATCTATCTATCTATCTATCTATCTATCTATCTATCATCTATCTATCATCTGTCTATCATTATAAATTTTAATGAATACATTAGATACAGTAAGAAATTAACAATAACTCATAATAAAGTAGTACAATTATAACTGTATTTTAATAAAAGTTATGTAAATGTTCTCTCAAAATATCTTGTATTCTACTGACTTTTCACTTAAAAGAAGTACTTTGTGGCTTCTCATTGGTGTGCATATCTAAATTGCCAGCATCACTAGTCTTGTGCTATGGAGAAATTATTAAGTAAAATAAGGGTTCCTTGAATACAAGCACTGCCATACTGTGACAGTTGATCTGGTCACCAAGATGGTTGCTAAGTGACTTAAGGTTGAACAGCATATATAGCATGGAGATGCTGGACAAAGGGATGAGTCTTGAGTGGGAGAGAGCAGGACGGTGTGAGATTCCATCATGTTACTCAGAATGGTACATGATTTAAAACTTATGAATTGTTTATTTCTGAAATGTTCCATTGAATATTTCTGGACTGTGGTTGACTGTAGGAACTGAAACCACGGACAGTGAAACTGTGAATAAGGAGCAACTGCTATCCCAAGATTGGTAGAGGGGGGATAAAACCAACTTAAAAATATAGGGTCTTCTGATATTGAAAAATGATGAAAAATGATGTATTTTTCCTCTGGGCAATCTTTAAAATAGAAGAGATTTCTCTTTGTAATTCATGGCTCATTTGTAATTCTTCCAACAAATATTTGCTGAGTATGTAAAAGCAGTGGGTCACTTGGAGTAAAGGGTAGGGTGAAAGTCAATACATGCTGCTTGTCAATGTTATAGCTATTATTTCATTAATGCCCCATGAATATATTCAAAACACACGTGTTCTCCCCCATTATGTAGCTGAGCTGTTTGATTGTGGATGACAGGAAGGAAGCAGGAAGGTTAAGTCAAGATGCAATTTAGTATCAGTATGTTAATGTGGTTAGATGAGATAATGCCTGTGGAGCATCTAACACAAGGATTTTAATGAAAAGCCATTATTAAAAATACTGATCATTCTTAATGTGCCCTTGTGGTAAGCGACAAGGAAAGTCACAGTTGCTCGGAGCTTCTGGCAAACGTACTGAAGAATGTAGATGGGGACAGTCCTTTTTAACAATAGGCGCCATTATTCCAGAATATTGCTGAGATGATTAACCCATAAAACCTGGTGCAGCAGAGAAATCTTTGTGCTTATACTAGGTTAGTCATTAGACCAGGTATAATCCCAGCTCTGCAACTTTGGGACCTTGGGTAAGTCACTTAATCATTCTAAGACAAATTTGCTCATCTTGAAAAATAAGTAGAGATATAAACAACATTTCATGGAATTTTTATAAGTGAAATGATATCATTAAACTCTGAGGTGCATACACCTTCAATTTCCTCAATTAATTCTTGTGAAATCCCCATCTCTCTTTACATGGCCTGGAGATAAATAGTGTTGGTGACCACAGTACTGGTTTTACTATTTGTTAATATGTCCTGAGGGAAGATGCCTAGACTTTCTTGCACAGTAGCGATAGATAGATAGATAGATAGATAGATAGATAGATAGATAGATAGATAGATAGATATACATACAGACAGGGAATTCGCTGACATAATTGTGGGGTGTGGTAGGTTTAAAACTTGTAGGGCAGGTTTGCAGGCAAGCTGAAGAGTCAGGTGAGGTGTTTATTTTATAGTCTTGAGGCAGAATTCCTTCTTGACTAGGAAACCTCAGATTTTGTTCTTCAGCCCTTCAACTGATTGTTCTTCAGGCTTTCAACTGATTGCATGAGGTCCACTGATATTATAGAGGGTAACCTATTTTACTCAAAGTCTATTGATTGTAAATGTTAGTCACATCTATAATATACCTACATAGCAACATCTAGGTTAATGTCTGACCAAACAACTGAGCACTGTAGTGTAGCCAAGATGACATGTGAAATTAACCATTACAAGTAGCTTATAATGTATAACATTCATCATAGATCCTAATCATTTATTGTTATATTCAAAACATCTTATTATACTATGTACAATATTTATAATAGCCATAAGCAGAACTTCTTACTCATCTTCACAAATTGTACAGATAAGGAACTTAATGAGAGTTTAAGTGCCTGAAATCACACAGGCTGATATTGGCAAGGTGGGACTTCAACTCAGGATTTTGACTTGAAAACAGGTATTTTTCTTTACCATCAATAGTTGATGATGATCGATTTATTTATTCATTGCCAATTTATGTCCTTGAGCACAATATAAAATACAAAAGAAAAAGAGAAAAAGAAAGTGCCTAAATTAATATAATTCTTACCAACACTACTGAAGAGAAAGAGAGAAAAAAAGTAATTGACTAGGGGAATACATGGCTTTAGCTTAAAATCCTGAAGATAAAATTGGAAGGAGTCTAACATAGTCTTACCTAAAATTCTGAAAATGGAAAGATTTTCTCCAATTTTCTTTAGATCTCTTAATTATTTTAAACTTTTGATACATCCTTCTCACTTGGCCTCTAATCTCGGGGATTATTTACTGATAAAAGAATGATTTCTCAAAGAATGCTTCTCCTAGATCAACTGAGTTGAAGTTGCTAAAATATCCATCTCTGAATACATAAAAAACCTAAACTTCAAAAACTATGTTTGTTCCCCCTGAGGGAAAAATAGCTCATTGAAATTAACTTTGTCTCCTTCCCCTCATCAAACTGCTATTCCTTGAAGATACTGAATTTGCACTGCTTTGGACCTTTTTCTTTTTTAGTTTAGATTCATGCTTGCCCTCACTGTTACTTTATTCATTCATCCATTTTTGTTTGTTCGTGGTGCTATCTGGAAGAATTTTAGTGTGTGTTGCTCTCTCTTCTCTGGACCTGTCAGGAGGAAGAAGAATTGCTAATGGCTTTCTTGTTAATTAAAGTGATAGCAAGGCAGGAGTGCCAAATAAGATATCAGCTGGTGAAGATGACTAATGCATGCCCACGCTATTACTGCACAAGAACAAAAAAGCTTATAGCGTGAGAGCTGCAATCATCGTGATTGTCTCAGTGTTTCGAACACTGCAAACAAATGACCCGTTAGGCAGACTTCTGGATTCTGGCTGCCTCAGCTGTCCCTAAATCACTGCTTATTTCCAGAGGAGAGAGACATAGGGGGGAAAAAAGTCTGTTGTTGCTCATTTGTAAAAGAAAAACAACAGTGTTTGCAGTTTCAAATGATTGTTTCAATGCCATCACAAATGAATCTCTTGACATTCCTGGGTGGAAAAAAAAGGCAAAGAAAAAGAAAGAAGCAAAACAAAACAAAACATGATCAATGCTTAAGGTCTAATAGGAGCTCCCATTTCTCAGTGGTTCAAACACTGTAATGAGATAACCTGACACTTCATTCAGTGCTCAGGACACAGTCCGAGTCTGCCCGCAGCTCTTCCGAGGACTTTCTTAACAAGAGCCCAAGTGATTTCATGTACTAGCCTATGCTGAAGCAGAACTCTCACTTGAACTTAGAGAAAAAGGGGTTTTGTTGATTGGTTTAAAAGAAAACTGTTAGGGAAATAAAATACTTAAGATGTCTAGGATTTCTGGACAACTATGTTAAATGTTAAAACATTTCTTAAGATCCTAGTTACATTAGAATTTTCTTGTCAAAATATCTTTCAAATATAGGTAGAGCTCATGGAGACCCTCATAAAAAGACACTGTTACCAGAGACAGGACATCGCGACAGTGGTTGCCTGAGTTCCTGGAACTCCAGTTTTTAACATCAGCTCTGCTGTAGGTTATGGGTCGTCCTATCTGATCTTGTTATTTACGAATGTCAGTTTTCTCATTTGTAAGTGAGAATATTGCACATCCTTCTAGAATTCTGTCGTTAAAGTACATTAAGTTGACATGCCATATAACACAAGTTCCACATAATAATTCTGACCCAGGGTCCAATGTAACTTTTCTTGCTATTGTTCAGACAATTGAACATTGATGAATTTAACAATATTTTTTGAATAAGAGATATTACAACTAAAGGTGTATTGTGATTTATTTATCTGCCCTTCTCACAAATGAATTAAAGCCCTGAGAATACATTGAAAACTTCGACAATGTACAGGACTGGTATTAGATCCCGACTTTCTGAAGTCTTAGCTATGAGGTCTTGAGTGAATTATTGGTAGTTATGATTCTTAATTTCACCATTTTTAAAAGTGGTAATTAACCAGCATCATGAGATTGCTATGACAATTGTAAAACTTTGAATCTAAAGCATAAATACTAAGAATAATTATCACCATCAATCATATCTGTTCTTTACCTTTTACATCTATGCAGTCTTCATTGACTGAACCTGTAAAAGCTTGAATTTACCGATTTACTTGAATTTACTCTATTTATCGATGTGCAAGTCAATCTTCACAGCAACACTGAGTCCGTGCAAACTGCCCACTGCACAGATATCATGGATCCAATGTCACGGATCTGTCATTTCCCCAAAGTCCTCATAGCTAGTAAATCTGAATTAAAGGAAGTAAAATATGCCTTTAGTAAAGGTAGTAAAGGTGGAACTACAGGTAGTAAGGCTGAATTAAAGTTATAACACCAAGTCCTGGAATAGAGGCCTGGAAGAGCTGGATAAAAGCAACAACAAAACCAAAAGGGAGTTGGCCAGAGAAAGGAAAACCCCTGCCCACACAGAAGCTTGTATGACAATGTTCACCGTAATGATCCGAAAGTCTGTAAACTGGCGAGTAGAAAAACAATGTAGTATAACCATAAAATAGAACGTGATTTTACAAGAAAAGGCAGCAAACAGCTGGTATGCGCTACAGCATGGATAAACCTCAATGCCATTTTGCTGAGTGAAACAAGCCAGACAAAAAAGGCTACATGGTGTATCGTTTCATTTATATTCTTAACTCTTAAAAATTATTCTAAATTATTTAGAATTATTGTTTTATATTCATCGTTCTTAAAATTCTTCTTAAAAATGAAAATGGAATAAAGGTGTTTTCTGACCAAAGAAAAACAAGAGAGCCTTTCATGGCCAATAAATACATGAAAATGGGCTTATCATTACTTATCAGACTTCTATGAGATGCCACTACAGACTCCCTGGAATGGATTAAGTAAGGACTCCGGAACATTCTATACGTTACAAGGCTATATTGATACTGGAACCCAAAGGCACTGTTGACAGGATTGTAAATTGGCCAAAATTTTGAAAATCTGTTTGAAAGCGTCTATTAAGGCTGAAAATGTGCATGCTGTATGAGTTATATCAATTCCACGTGTACATGTTTGTCTAACAGTAATTGGCACAGCAGTGTTACATTCCTGAACAAGCAAGTATGTGTTTACGAGCAATACAACGAATGAGGAAATAATGCATCCTTTTATAAAATAATACTATGTAGCAACCTCAATGAACAGATTATAACTACACATAAAAATATGCATGGATCTTACAAATATAATGTTAATCCAAAGAAGCCAGGCACAATAGTACATACTGTGTGATTCCATTTATACAGTGTACATACGCACACAAAATGTTCTATGCTATTTCGAGTCAAAATAGAGGTTATATCTGGGGGAGGGTGACAGGAAATTTCTTTTGTAATTGCTGGTAATATTCTGTTTCTTAATCTGGGTGCTGACTACATGGATATGCCAAATTCCTGAAAATGTGTGTAGCTGTATAATTATAACATGCAATTTTTTCAATACATGTATAATACTTCATTCGGTAAAGTTAAAAATAATTGAATTTGATATAAAATAACCCATCTTAGGTATTAACAAATAATCGACAAAAAATTAAAAGTACTAAAGAAAATACTCTAAAGAAAGTCTACCAGCAATAAAAAACAAAAATTGAACTTAAAAGGAGCAACTGAATTCCTGACCAAGTGTTAGGTTTATTTCCAGTAATTCACAACATATATCAGAGACCATTGCAACCTGGGATTTTTTTTGGCTAGCTGTTAAGTCATCTACATAGACACTAAATTTATGTAGCACGTCAATTTAGAGCTTTATTATGTATTTTGTTTTAAAAAACTGCAAAATTGAAGGTTCTTCGTAGAGGTGGGATCTAAAGCATAATATCCTGTGAAAAGCATTGTGACCTATCCAAATTCCATAAACAAGTAGACAACATGGTATGTTAGGCCCTTGTGTTACAAAAGTAGGTTTTGGCTGCCCACTGCCTGCCATCTATAGGCAAATTCTGAAGGTAGAGGTCAGTGGGGAAGGAGAGAGGTCTTTTATTAAAATATTGCACGATTTAGGAGGACAAGGAGCTCCCCATCTCCAGGTACCTCTCTTCCACAAAACACAAACAAAACCCATCCATTCTTACAGGGACCAAAGCCCAGAACAATGCCCCTAATTTTCCCTCCATCTTTATCTGTCCTTTGGAGCCCAAGGCAGCTAAGCAGGTGGATTTAGGTTCCCTCCTGGAGAACGCGTGTATTGTTGGAGCTGCCATTTGCTGTTTGGCTTCCAGGAACAGCCAATCTGACCAGTGTTCTGGCCCACAGGTCTGCCAGGGAGGGTCCAAGATGAAGAGAGCACATTTCTGCCCGCTCAACTTCCACGGGCTCTGGGAGGGTCCAGCTTTCCTCCCTGCCAACAATCCTGTCTCTTCCCCACACTTGACTGACAGCCCCTCTCTGGCACAGGACCTCTAAGGTACATTCAGCGCATCCTCTAGTCCCACCTCCACCCAAGTGCCAGAAGGGAGTAGGAGGGCTTCTCCTTTAGCCAGCCTTGCACAAACTGAGCACAATGATTTCCTCCTACTGCATCTTTGACCCGGGCCTGGGGGAATCAGTCATCAAGCACCGGGTTAGCCCCCTGTGGCTCCTCCCCTCTGCTCCTGCTCACACTCCCAGCACCAGCCAGGTCTGTCCACACCTATCTGTATCACTTACATAAAGAAGTAGGAGTGTAGCATATCTGACAAGAAATAACTATGTGAAATGGTCTGCATTTAAACATTTTTCATCTAAATGAGGTAATGTTATATGGCTCAACCTAGTAATAGCCAAATTCTGTACATTGTCCTCCTGTAACTTATACCAGGCCTCAACACGTTCAAAAGAACATGAAAAAAGATATACAAAGTGTTCTTAAAACTGGATTTATATAATCATATTATTTCTTTTCAAAAAACAAGTTTATTATTAAAATGAGGAAGTTACTGTTTTATTGGAAAGGTATAAGATCTAATCAAATCTTAGATGACTAATATGGTTCCTATGGTTTGTATGTTGAAGAAACTAACCAACAAAAGACTATTTCTATTCATTTTCTCTAAAATCTGTATAAATCACAATCCCAGTCCCAGAAATCTTCTTTGCTCTTTCAAAGAAGAAAGGAAAGGAAAGGAAGGAAGGAAGGAAGGAAGGAAGGAAGGAAGGAAGGAAGGAAGGAAGGAAGGAAGGAAGGAAGGAAGGAAGGAGAGAAGGAAGGAAGGAAGGAAGGAAGGAAGGAAGGAAGGAAGGAAGGAAGGAAGGAAGGAAGGAGAGAAGGAAGAAAGGAAGGAAGGAAGGAAGGAAGGAAGGAGAGAAGGAAGGAAGGAAGGAAGGAAGGAAGGAAGGAAGGAGAGAAGGAAGGAAGGAAGGAGAGAAGGAAGGAAGGAAGGCTGAGACAACCTAGAGCTCAAAGTTAGCCTTCTGATCTACTTGGACAGAAGATGAATGCAGCCTGTGCAAGAGGAATTTTTTAAAATTTATTTATTTATCTTTAGAGGGGAAGGAAAGGAGAGAGGGAGAGAAACATCAATGTATGGTCCCCACCCCTAACGAGGGAACCAGTGCGTGCCCTGACTGGGAATCCCTCTTCGCAGGCCCAAGCTCAATCCACTGAGCTACACCAGCCAGGGCAAGAGGAATTTTAATAACATGTTGATGACTTATTCTCTGTGCACCTTGGCATCTTGTTGATGGTATTGAAATATTTATAATTAGGCATTGTATTAGTCTTTATAATTAGGCACTGCATTAGTCACTGAGAAATCTCCGTGTTTCTTTCACACCTGGTAGGGTCTGAACAGTTGTACAGACTTGAAATCATTGATTTCAAATTATTTATTTCCTTTTCAAGAAACCAAATTGTTTGAGTTATGAGGAATTAACATCCTTCTAGCAATTTAGCTGAACTGGAGCTTAACTTGTTATCCCGAGGAGAAAATTTGGCCTGTGGTTCTTCTGAATTCTCTGGGATTTTTTTGTTTGCTTGTTTTGTTTTGTTTTTGCAGTAATGTTGTCAGCTTTTCCTTTAGGGCTGGTTTATGTATGAAGAATTTTGCTAGGAATGGAATGGGGAAATCTTGCCTAGGGCTCTGAGGAAACCAGTACAATTGAGGCAAAAATATATGAAATTTCACAGAAACTTCCAAGGAAGTGGCTGTGTTGATAAGCATTCTCTTTGCTTATGAGTTTACTTTTGACCATTTTAAAGTAAAAAGTAAAAGAAGTAATGTCTTAATCTTCTTTAAAGTAACCTACAAGAATATAGTCAAATAAGGAATAAAAAATGAGTCTAAACCCCAGTGGCAAAGACTGTGCTAGGGAGGTCACTTATGAACAACAGCTGTAACAGCAAACGATTAGCAGGTGTCCAGAACAGTGAGCTCACTCTCTGCATTGTGGTTCACAGCAGGGACACCCAAAACTGTCAGAAACTGAGTTTCCTGATCAAATGACTACATCAATAATATCATAGCCAAAGAACCTTTGGGGAAATGCCTCCGGACTCTATCTACTTGAACAGTTTTTGTTTGATGGAGAGACGTTAATCAAGCTTAAACAGATACAGCTGGGCTCACTTGTCTCTCAGAGATGCAGCCATTATGCCCATTATTCTTGCCAAAACCAAAAATTGTCAGTGCCTTTTTTGATTAGCCACTGGCTTGGGGTGTCTGTATACTAACTCCCTCCACTAAAATGGCTACTTAAGGGTTTATTATATTGTATATAAATAAAGGCCATGCTTGTAGTAAAAAGAAAATAATTCTCATAGAGGAGAAAACCTTCTACACGTGAGAAATCACTATTTTTACAAATATTATTTTTTAGGCATAAAAATAAGTGACCATGAACTTACACCATCACATTTTTACCTGGTAAAGGATCCACTTTTGGCCTCCAGCTTTTCTACCCAAGACTAACCCTCAAGCTTCCCACTGCAGAGCAAATCTGAGTGCATTTCTATTTCTTTTCCAGTGGTAAATGGGTTCAAAACATGTCACCTCAAAATATGCCACTTTGGCATGAAGATTATTTTGCACAGAAGGAAAACAAGGTGAAGCAGACTAAGGAAAACTTTACTTACTTCTTCGCTACCTAAAACAAAATATAAATTTCCCAATTTGTGTGGAAAATCTACATTTATAAATGAAATTTTATTGGAAGGGGAACTAGTAAGTACTGAAGATAACCAAAAATAACTTTTTCGTCTGAGACACTTATCTGCATGGCAGGGCAACCTTTGTTTAACATTTTCTCCTTATACCTGCCCATAAGAGTCCACATTCTCCCTGCCTCAAATCCCTATTCCTTTCCTTTCTTTAGCTCAGTATCCTATACACAAGTCTCCATTGTCCAGCTACCTTTGAGTTGAAACCAGAAAAGTCAGCGTTCATGCTGCCTGTCACCACCAGAACCAATAAGCAGAGACCAGAATTCAATCTTCAAGTGTGTTCTTTTCAGATGGTCAGTGATCTGAGAAGATGGCAGGTTATGTCCCCTAAAAGACCATCTTACATTTCATTTTCAAACCAACCCTTTTTATAAAGAGAAGAAAAGTGTAGGTAAGGGGTTTGAAATTCAGGGCAAAGGTTAATCAAATAAAAGCTGCAGCCTGGCAACTCCCCCAGGATTCTTTCTTCTGTTGACCAGAGATTCTTTATCTGTGTCCTGGGCGGCAGACATCTCTCCCCAGAGCACAGAGGCTCAGATACCATCGTGATCGCTTGCAGTCCTGGGGCACCAAGGTCCAATCGCTTGTGGTCTCCTGAAGTCAGGGTGGGACTTCGGTTCCTGAAACAACAGCTTTTTACATGCACTGACTACGAAGCTCATTGACTATTACTTAAAACTAAATATGTCCAACTCTTGAGTTCCCTCAACAGAGTCTCATATCTTTTAGGGGCCGCCATGTATATGTATGTAAGTAAGACTGTTTTTTTTTCCTCCTGTTAATGTGTCCTATGTCAACTTAATTTTTAAACCAGCCAAAGAACCTAAAAGGATAGAAGGAAAATTCCCCTCCCCCCAGTTCAAAAGTGCACTTCAGGTCACCATAGTTTAATAACTGAGCTGTATGCACAAGGAATCAGAGAAGCTGGAGGCAGCAGAAAACACCATATGAATACACAGTTTACTTTTAGTGTTTTCGTCCCATCGAAGAGACAAATGGACCAAATGGATAAATTGTGTGAACATTTACAACTGTTCTCAGATCAGTTTATAAAAATGGAGCTCTTTTTTATATTGTCACCCATACTTATTTGTTCTTTCTTGGAGTATTATCTAAATTCACATGCCATAGAATAGTACCTGTTTTAGCTATTCAAAGTCTTTTCTCCACCATTTGTCATTGTGGCTTTTAATAGTTTTCTGTGGCTGTTGCGACAATTTAGTACCAGCGAGGTGATTTACAACATCAGAAATTCATCCTTTCACAGTTTGGAAGTCAGAAGTCTGAAACCAAGGGATCAGTAGAGACACACTCCCTCAGAAGGTTCTGGAGAAGTATCCTTCCCCGCTCCTCTACCTTCTGGTGACTACAGTCATTCCTTTCCTTAGGCCTACATAACTGCAGTCTCTGCCTCCATCCTCACTTGGCTTTCTCTGTGTCTGTCTCTTCTGCTTCTGTCTCTAGTGGCGTTCAGGGTAGGATTAGGGCCCACCTGATCTATTCTGAAGAGCCTTTATTTACATCTGCAATGACCCTTTTTCTAAATAAGGTAACTAACATTCACAGGGTATTAGGATATGGACATATTTTGAGCTCCTTCATTCAACTCGCTCCATGTTACAACAGGGAATATTTAATGTCACTTACCAGAAACATAGAGGAAAGGGAAGGAGGCTGGAGACCTTTAAGCAGAGTATGAGAACACTGACATAGCGGCACAGTGCCAGGAAGGAAGTGTTGCCCTGATTACGCGTGGCAGTCACTTGGAACCGAGGATATGGATGGCCATATATTAGGTGCTATAAAGTTCGTAGGCAGCATAGTTCTTTACCCTCAGGAAGCTGACAGGCTACAGAAAATAATCTCAGAACGCCATGATTGACTCAAAGCTTGACCTGCGCCAAAGTTTATTCTTTTGTATCTCAGTTTTCCTTTAGGAACTTATTACTGTCAACTATTTCCCTCTCTGAAAACTACAGCAGGAAGCCCTGTGACCTTAAATCCATGTCATCTTCATTTGAAGTTTTCCACAGAGACAAACCAGAGGTCTGAGAATACTGCTGATCCTCTCACATAGATAATTGCAGCCAAAACAATTAATCACTCACTTTTCAGTCAACAGCATTGCCATCTCAACCTAAACCATCTAAAATGTAAATTATCCATAGTGATAGAACATTCATTATAATGAGATTTGTTGAGAATGCAAATCAAGTGTTACATAAATCATTCAAGTTCATGTATTTCAAAATCTACTCAATGCGAAATTTCATGCAGATGAAGCATGTGCTAAGTAACCTTGTACTAAAGAGCAAATGAGATATCAGTGCTAGAGGAATGCGTTTATACAGTTAGCTACAAGAAAAATAAATTTAGTGGCAAGGGGGAGAGAGAACGGAGACATTACAGAACTTGTGGATATATTTAGAAAAGTCATTTTAAAACTAATTAATGTTTACAATACTTCTCTCAGGTTTCTTGAGGAAACAAATAATGTGTGAAAAATGGTTTATTTTTGATAAGATGCCACATGTACAGTGTTCAATAGAGTTTTTATCATTATGAGAAAAATCTCTTCATTTTTGTGAATATTTGATTTCTTAAAACATTTATGTATTTATTTTTGGAGAGGAGAGAAGGGAGGGATAAAGAGAGGGAGAGAAACATGGCTGTGAGAGAGAAACACTGATCAACTGGCTCCCACGCGCCCCATCCGGGGACCCAGCCCACTATTGCAGGTATGGGCCGAAACCGGTGATCGAACTGGTGAACTTTCGCTTTGTGGGACGATGCCCAACCAACCAGTCAGGGCTGAATTTTGATTATTTAAATAATTTTTTTGAAATTGGTGATAGCTCCTGGAGAAAGAATTATATGGGTTACTCTAGTCTGTGGGCAGGTGCTTCTTCACATTTCTCCTTGTTATCCAACATTCATGCACATAAACCCCCACACACGTAATTTCCACGCTGATTTTAAGGACATGTTTATGATAGCTGTTCTTAGAATAACAACAAGAAAGAAAGAACGGGGAGGGAGTTAGCAGTGGAAGGAGTGGATTAATGGAGTTAATGTCTGTGTGATAAATTCACTGAGAGTGCTAAGTATGTCAGTGTTTAGTCAAACAAAATAGGAGGCGTCAGATATCTTGCTTAGAAAAACACGTAAGAAAGTAGTCAATTTTTAGAGCTTTTTAAAGAATACTAGGTATATGGCTACTTTAAATATTCAATTAGCCTGAAACAGGTTCCAGGAATTTTCTAATGCCCATATTTTAAAATATATAACATTAAAATTTTTTTGCAAAAATTTAAACATTATTGAAAAATAACAAGTTAATAAAAACAGAAATTCATTTAGAGCACCACCATCTTTTTTTTTTTGGACTTACATTAAAAATTTTTTTTTAAGTTTATTTCATTATTTTTCAAGTACAGTTTTCTGTCTGTTTCTCCCATCCCAGCCCATCTCACCCCATGCTCCCCACCTCCCTCCCATTTCCACCCCCCTTAGTTATTGCCCCTGTGTCCTTTGTACTTGTTCCCCTAAATCCCTCCCCTTTCTCCCCTTAAATTCCCTCCCCTCTCCCCTCTGGTCACTGTCCCCCTGTTCTCTATTTCAGTGTCTTTGTTTTTATTCTGCTTGCTTGTTTGTTTTGTTGTTTAGCTTCCTGTTAAAGGTGAGATCATATGGTATTTGTCTTTCAACACTTGGCTTATTTCACTCAGCATAATGCTTTCCAGTTCCATCCATGCTGTTGCAAAGGGTGGTAGCTACTTTCTCTCTGCTGCATGGAATTCCATTGTGTATATGTACCATACTTTTTTGATCCATTCATTTACTGACGGGCACCTAGGTTGCTTCCAGCTCTTGGCTATTGTAAATTGTGCTGCTATGAACATTTGGAGCACCACCATCTTAATGAAGATATCTTTTCTCACTTAATTTTTTTTCTTTCTATTCCTATAAATTTTGTAGCATAGGTAAGTATTTTTGCTAAAATTATTTCACTTAATATATGCACATATTTTCATTCAGCTGCACAAGGCTTTTATCTTAACATTTAAAAAACATCATAACATTTAATCGAATTGATAATATAAAAATTTACTTAACTATACTTATGTACCACAAAATTTAATAGAAATATAAATAGTTTACAATTAGTCAATGAGTTATAAACCAGTATACAGGGTCCAGCAGAAGTAAGACCTACTCAAGAGCAGTTGGTAAAAGGCATGTGAAGGTCTCAGGCAAGATGGACAGCAATTAGAGCATTTCACCTAAAATGTCATATGGTGTGCTTGAGTGTGATATTGTTATGTTACAGAATTACACGCTTATGATATTTGAAAAAAAGGTTTTATAATTAAAAAGGGCTTTATTTGTGTCAGACCCTGTATTTGTTTGAAAGAAATCTTTAGAGACCAGGATTCTAAAACATTAATTTTTTAAACTTAGGACTGAGACTAATTATAATTATTAGTTTCATTATGGCATAATTTTTCTCTTGAATGTATTCAATATATATATATATTTGTTATTTGTCCACTCATTCAGTATACTTTTGAAATTATACTCTGGGTATTATTAACTGGAGAAGTAATGATAAAAAAATTAAAAGCCCATTGTGATTAAGGATTAAATTCTCAATTGAGCAGAGAGAGAAGATAGTAAGTAAACAAATATCTTTATGATTTTTGATAAAGTTAAGTGTTTTGAAGACATTAAAATATGAGTTTGTGATTATGTATGATAGAATGATGAAGATGAACTTTAGATAAATCACTGATAAGGAGATACTTGAGATTTTCCTTCCCTCTTTCACTGTGTGGAAGGCTAGATACTAAAAAATAGTCCAACCGAGACTATCCATTCAGAATTCTGAAGTTAATCATTGCCGATGACTATAATTCCTTGAGAAAATATTTAAAAAATAAGAAGCCAGTAATTCCAAAGCACCAGTGAGTTTAAGAGGAGGGTTTCTCTCTTTTGTTACATTTTATTAGGAGCTGTTCAGAGACACCACCTACAAATGATATGATGGACAGTGATTTATTCTCTGAATGTATCTTGCCACTATTAAATCACCATGTCTGCTGCACATAAAATTGCTTGAGCTACAGGATTAGTATTAACTCTTTTTCTCATTTAAGTGATGAGATTGTTAAGAAGTGCCTTTTCTGAATGGATCTTAGTGTCAAAATTAGAATTAGATATTCCAGTCTTTTATGACCTGTAATAAGGGCCTATTCTCATCATGGTTCTCAGACCAAAGTAATTGCGTTCCCTATATTGATAGTATCATTACTGTAAAATTAAATTGCATTAGATTTTTAACTCTTTGAGCCCAAATTTCAGTTTGCATCTTACAGCCTAGCACTAACCTTTACAGTTAATGCCATTGTGGACTTCTGGTTGCTACTATACGTGTCTTTAAAAAAAAAAACACTTTAAGTGAACAATCTGACCTCTATTTGGAATTGAAAACAAAGGATGGTTTGTTGTTGGTTTTTTTTTTGCTTACTTAGCTCCATTTTTTCTGGCTGAAATGTTGGGGTATAGCAGTGTGTTACTGTGGTATTTGACAATGAAAACAAATAATTTCACAGCATGAAAAAAGGGAGAGCTTGTGTTATAAGAATTAGTATCGTCAGACCTTAGAGTGATTCATGATTGTTTGATATAAAAATAATAATCATTAACATATACACATGGTATTTGAGTTGAATGAAGACGCTGACCTCTGTATGACCTGGGCAGGATGACCTCCTTTCTAAGAATGTAGCACACATTTGTCTTCAATGTCAGAATATGTGCTTGGTGCATAGAACTGCTCCTGTGATCTGATGGGTCAGCAGAGAAAGAACTTGAATCTCATTCATACCTGTGGGCCTCAGGATTAGGTAGAATGTAGGTCTCCAAAAGGAGCTGGGCACTTGGACCCCTGAGAAAGAAGAACATTCACTCTGAATGAACGAAAGTGAGGGAATGGGCTGGGATGGGCAGCACTACCTGTATATGGAGAAATGGTGATTTTAGAAAGTATTTGCCAGGTTGTTCTTGATCAGAGAGGTCAGCACTGCTCCTGCTATGAAAGGGTCTGTGGTTCAGTGGGGTGCCGGGTGGGGGGGGGCCCTGACATTGAAGAATGGCTGAGATCATCATTGGGCTGGAGCTTCAGAACTCCCATCAAAAGTAAGTCACCCAAAGAAAACCCTGGAATATATAAGAACAGAGATCCTGAAAAAAATAAGGAGAATGAGAGTGATAAAGAACATGTCACTGGTATAGTCAGAGGAAATGGGCAGTGGGGGTGGGGCAGCAGAGCACCGGAGAACAGTGGCAGAGACCCCACTCCCTCTCACCCTGTACCTCCTTCCCACAGCGACCCCCAGCTGTTAGAATTCATTGACCCCCAGGGTTAGAATCCTTCTCTGAGACTCTTAAACTGATGGAGAATAGAGAGCATTCTATTGCATATGTAAACACACCTGGAAATTGTCAGAAGTACCGGAGGAAAATAATTACAGGAAAATATTGACATTCCTGTTTATCAGAGTGAGTAAGTGCACAGGGCAGGGTGATTTGGAGTCGAGATATGCTGCATTCCACAAAACATGATAAAAATTTCTTCACTGATTTCCAGGGCTTGGCATATTAAACGCAGACTGCATATAGGTAACACTGAAATTACTTTTGAATCTATTATTATTTTCTTCTCTGATAATTCTGTACGCTGAGTAGGGCTGACATTTTAATTTTTTTAAATAATGGAAAATCACTGCTCAGAAAGGTTACATGAGGTTCAGTCTCTATAATGTCACTCCAGGAACTTATTACTTTAATTGCATTTACTGTGAATTTTCTGTTTAATTTAGGTGCTTTATGTGCTTGTTCATATGTCTAAATTTTGGTATTCATATGAATTTATATTGTCTTTCTTATTAATATAAACTTCTTTAATTTAAAATAATAGATAATCATAATAAAACTTCTCATTCTCTTTATTAAAATTATCTTAGATTAAATTTTCATTTGATCATTTTCTTTTTATTGATTTTATTAATTTTTTCTAGAAGATAAGACATATTCAGATCCATAGGATTATATCTGTATTTTTGAATTTGAAACAAATATTAGAAGTCATTTTCCTAACCTCTCCGCTGGGGAGGAATCTTCCTGATGGATATTAAGCAAAAATCCAGCATTTTAAAATTCAGTTTCTCATAATTATCCCTTCGAGTCTACAGACTAAACATTTTATTCATTTCAAAGGACTTGCTTAGAAATCAGTACTGTACTCAGAAGTCTCCTTATTTCCATTATGACAAGAGAGGTAAACAAACTATTTTTATGGATCCCCTCAGCAACAGAAAACTAATTGGATTGTTACTGGAGGGTAGCAAAAAGTAGGAGATAACAAATACTGAATATTTAGCAAGAAAGAATTTGGTTCAATGAAAACCTCTTAAACACATTTCATATCATGTACAAAATAGTCATGCCATCATTTATCTGAGTGTGATACTAGAGGTGTCTCCAAAGCACCGTTTCATCCTCTGGCTAGTAAACCGAGGGCTGCATTTAACTCCCACGTACCCAATGCTGCTGCTCTTCTACCGAGCACTACATTGTTCTCAAGCCCTTTGACACAACAGTGACAGCTTTTTCTTCGTCGTCTAGGATTTGCAGTCTCTGCTGAATAGCTAACCAACATTTACAGAATAGTTAAGTTCCAGACGCTACTCCAACTCATTTACAGAAATTATTTCCCTAACTCTTCTAACCTCCTTATGAGATGTGTGCTACTAACACCTTCATTCTGTAGATGAGGAAACTGAGGCACAGAGACTCTAAATAACTCTCCCAAAGCCACACAGCTGGGAATGACGCACTAGGGATTTCAATTCAGGCTACCAAGCTCCTAAGGCTACGTATACTCTTAACCTCTTTGCTGTTTTGTCCCTAAACGCTCCAGGCTAATTTTAGATGGAGGTTACTACTGTAACTCAAGTCAGTTGTATTTATTCATTCATGTATTTCACATCATTTATTAGTAGTTTATGAAGAGCCATGCTTGACCCTGGATAAAAACAAGACCTTTCTCTGAAGAACTGCAACTTCTAGTGAGAAAGGCTGACAAGTAAAGCCACGATTACAGTGCTGGGTAACAAGTGAGACAGCCCAGTTGTGCAAATACAGTGAACTGTGTGGCAAAAGGAAGGAGACCTAGATTTAAGTGAGTCAGGGAAATTTCCCAGTGGAGAGATATCTGAGCAGAGGTTTGAAGAATAGCAAGAGTGATTCGGGTAGAGGGAGCTCTGGGAGAATCCTAGGCAGTGATAATGGTACAGATGGAAGAAAGGAAGCGTGGAATCAGAGGAATGTGCTGGCAACTCCAGTGGTTGATTTGAACAGCTCAGTGGTGCCTACATCAGTATGGCAGGAGATGAGAGCAAGACTAGCCAGCTTACATCATAGATAACACCTGTTCAGTGCCTGCTATATTGGAGGCAGTTTGAGGCATTAAGGCAAGGGCTTGACTTTGATTACTTCATGTAATCCTCACAACTGAAACATAGACTGTTGCTATATGATTTTACATATGAGAAAACTGAGCCACAAAGATGATATATCAATCAAAATCTTACAGACGGGATTTGAGTCGAGGAGAAGTCTGGGACTCATGCTCTTTCTCCTGGGTTATCCTGAGAAGTTCATCATGTATCTTTGCGTACTAGGCTGATGAGATTGACCTTTTCAGAATACTTCTGCACAGACACACCCAGACTGCCAAGTGCTAAAACAGATTCCCTTGTGCTAATTTATTTCATGCCCATCTTAAATTTGTCCATTAGTAATAGCTACAATTAATCCATGGCTTACTATTTGCTGAGTGTTATGTAATTTTGCATATTATTTCATTTGATTTGTACCTACAACAATGAACTAGATAATGATAATTAATGATGTTAGAGAACAAAACTGCCTAATATTATATAGTTACTAGTATCAAAGTCAAAATTCAAACTCAGTTTCACTGACTCTGAAGCATGAACTGAATTTTTTTTGCTATTTTCCTTTCATTAAAGCATTACAATGTTCCCATGAACTTCTGTTGCAAAAAAATATGTATTTGAGACTAAAATGTTAGCTTTAATGTGACCAGTCCTAGCACTTGGGTTTTGAGGTACTATTTAATTGACACTGCTCAAATAGAGAAGTACAGAAAACTCAAGTATTACTGCATGATTTACTATAGTTTAAACATTTATGAGCTTGTTCCCTTGGAGCTAGTTCTTATCAATTTATGATGTGATTCCCTTGCAGCTAAGTAAGCAAAGCTTTTAAAGTGACCTAAAAAGGCAAAGTGCTCCCGAGATTTTCTATGTGTAGCTATGCCAGTGACAATTAAATGCTTCTACTTCTTGCATTAGTTAGGAGCAAAGCAGATTTAAGTAGTCTGCATGTTTACAGGAAAACTTCAAATATTCTTTTAAACATTCAGTGCTCTTTTTCTTGTCAAGATTCTTTGGTGTAATAGATATCATACCACCAATGTTAAGGGAAATTAGTCTTGGTTTGAATTTTAGATCCATCATTCACTTGTCTTAGTCTTTTCTTTAATAAAATGGACGTAATAATCATAGCTACTTCACTGGGTGTCTGGGCACATTAGGTAATAATGCATACCTTAAAAACACAAAAACAGAAACATCTCACTGGGGCCTCACACAGAGTCAGTGTTCACAGACGTCCCACTGGCACCCGGCAGGCATACTGATTTCATCTTCTCCCTCACTTTCCCCAGCAGAACAGTTTCAGTCTAGCCAACTGGAACTTCTGATTGGCTTACAACTCTCCCGTCAATCCTGCTTCTTTTCTTAGGTACACAGTAAGTCTTTACCACCTATACTGTTCTTCCTGTTCCTTTTGTTGACTCATCATTATTATTTCGATGTTCCTTCAAACACCACTTTCTTCATTAAGGTTTTCTTGTACAATCATTTTCTCTGAATATTTTCTTATTTTATGTGTGCTCCATGTTTAACACTAGTGCCCATTAGGATACAAACAGATATATCTTTTAAATTGCTTTATGAAAGAGCACTGACTTGGGATTGTCACAGTCTGGCTCTAGTCAGTTTTGACAGCAAGTAACTAGATGAGTTTGGGGAAGTCAGCCCATTGAGACCTCATTTTCAGAATGTGAAGAATGGAGAAGCCATTACATTGGTTTCACTGACTTTGAAAATTGGAGTATACAATTTAGGATGTAGTAATTTTTTTCTCTTAAAAGATCTTCCTGTCATAGGTTCACCATAGGGAGTCTCACCTCCATACATCAATATCAAAAGAAGCCCCAACAACTACTATGAACAATCAGTTAGTCTCATTTCATGTACTTTAAAGAGAACTGCCTATAGCGTTTAAAGGGAAATGATGAAAGAGTGTAGCTCCCCTGCCTTGATTCTGGCACTGGAAATAAGCACGCACAGCCTGATTAGTATTCGCTCTGAGCAATATCCTAGAAACCCAAAGATGAGCAATCTGCACTGCCTACTTGACATGTGCCCTTACCTATGGGGTGCAGTTCAGTCCTAGGGAAAAGCTGTGAGAAAAACTTGGTTGCTTCATTTTCTGCTCTTCACAGGCCATTTGTCTATGGATACCTGCTAACATTTGTTTCCGAACTAAAGTGGATTACAAAAGATTTAAGCAAAGTAAGATTAAGAGTAGAACAGACCTCCTACATCTGAAATCCTATTTCCATCATTTTGTGGCTCTGTTGATCTAAGGCAAGTGAATAAATTTTTCTGTGCCTTAGTTGCCACATCTCTAAAGTGAATGTAAGGTTACTGTAAGAATTCAATAGAATAATATTTGTATAACACTTAGAAGATAGGAAGCACTCAATAGTAGTGCTTAGTTAGTAGGAGTAAGAGTAGTAGTTTTCCTACACACCCTTGTTTTTAGCTGTCTTCCTCCTGTAATGCCTTGCCAGAAATGCTGATCTGTCTCCAGGCTACTAACCTATATGAGAAAACCTGTATCATTGATTTTTTTATCCCAACCAATATGAAAACACTATAGCGCTTTATGAACCTTCTAGATAATGCAGGCACTTTGCTTTCTATTTGACTTGTCAAACTGTCCAATGGAGCTAATTTTTCAGTTACTTGAGTACCTGAAGATACTCCAAGTATATTTATAGGTTCACCTAAGAATTTTTTTATGAGTTTGAGCCAACCAACTATATAGTAAATAAACGTGGTTTATATGGATGATATAAGATACAATGACTAATGTTTTCATGCTGGCTGGAAGTGAGAGTGAAACTGAGCTTGGCGATATTTTTTTGATCTGGGTTCTTAAAATTCACTAAGCAGGTAAATGTAAAAGGTGTTGAAATCTTGATTTGGATGAGTATGTGGGGGGTGGGGAGCAGAGTAAATCCATAGTCGAACTCCTCAGCTGATGCAGTAGTATTAAAAATAAACATTGAAAGTTCAAATCTGACTTTCTCTTGGAGTCAGTGAAGAACTTCTAAAGATGAGGAGCATGATACTTGTAGGTTACACTTTGCACAAGGATATAGGGAAGACTAATAACCTTGACCTTATTAAGATCAGTTTTCTTAAACTGCACTGTCTCCAAAATATTGTCTGGCCTGCGATATTTTTATTGTCCCTGTCTTATTTATCAGTGTCATTTCTCCTGGTACCCACAGAACCAGTAATTTTTGTATAAATTTACATTTTTGACCACATTTCTTTATTCAGTCAGAAACTGGTACCGAGAGGTGAAAAGAAGTCAATATAATTTAAGTTTATGGTAAAGGGGGAGTGTTTCATAAGACTCAGAAACTGTTTATTGAGAGTCCTTGACTTATTTAACATAAAATCCCAAAGTCCATGTTTCAAAGGAGATCTTTACTATAGGTTTTCTTACACTGGCTCTTCTGAGCCAGGAGATTCTGAGTCACTTCTCTTAAGTGCATTCTTTGTGTCAATTTTACACTGCAGGCAAAGCAGTCCTGAGAAACTTGGAGGTATAGACTCTGCAGTAGTAGGAACAACTAAGCTTAAAGGCAACCCACCCTTAGATTTTTAATATTTGTTCATTTTTAAACCTAAATGTATTTATCCCTTCAGAGGAATGCTGTTCTTAAGGGCCAGGACATTTTGTTTGCTGCATTTAAAAACTAAATAGTATTTAGTCAATGCTTAATTTAACTATAACAAATGATGATGCTTTTTCCTTTTTAATTATATTTTATTGATTATGGTATTATAGTTGTCCTGATTTTCCCCCTTTGACCCTTTCCACCCAACACCTTCATTCCCACAGGCAATCCCCCCACCATTGTTCATGTCCATGAGTAATGTGTAAAAGTTCTTTGCCTACTTCATTTCCTACATTGTACTGTACATCCCCATGGCTATTCTGTAACTATCTGTTTGTACTTCTTAATGCCCTCACCTCTTCAACCATTATCTCCCTCACCCCTCCCATCTGACAACCATCTGGTAATGAACTTCTTTTCTATTGCTGCTTTTAAGAATGTCTCTTTATCTTTAACCTTTGGCCTTTTAATAATGATGTGTCTTGGAGTGGGTCTGTTTGCATCCATCATAATTGGAACTCTTTGTGCTTCCTGGACTTGCATGTCTATTACCTTCAGCAAATTAGTATAGTTTTCTTTCATTATTTTTTCAAATAGATTTCTAACTCCTTTCTCCTTCTCTTCTTCTGGCACCCTTATGATGCGAATGTTAGATCTCTTAGAATTGTCCCAGAGGCTGTTTATACAATCCTCATTTTGGGGGGGGGGTCTTTTTTTCTTCTTCCTGTTTTTCATGGTTATTTTTTCTCTTTTATATTCCAAATTATTGCTATGATTCTCAGCTTCATTCATTCTACTATTGTTTCCTTGTAAATTGTTCTTTATTTCAGTTAGTATCCTTCATTTCTGACTGTATCTTCTTTATGTTGTTAAGGACCTCACTAAGTTCCTTAGCATCCTTATAACCAGTGTTTTGAACTCTGCATCTGATAGATTGCTTGTCTCCCTTTTGTTTAGTTCTTTTTCTAGAGTTTTGATCTGTCCTTTCATTTGAGCCATATGTTTTCATTTCTTCATCATGGCAGCCTTCCTGTATTTGTTTCTGTGTATTAGGTAGAGCTGCTATGACATCCTGTCTGGGTAGCATGTTCTAATGGAGTAGGTGTCCTGTAGGGTCCAGTGACACAGCCTCTCCTATCACCCAAGCTGGGTCAAGATGTCCCCTTTCTGTGGGCCAACTACACTCTCCTCTTAGTTGAGCCTTATTTGCTGTTGGCAGGTCAATGGGAGGGATTTACCCAGGCCAGTCAACTGCAAGGACTGGCTGTGAACACTGACCACCAACCTCTGCTCTCTATGGAGGATCAGCTATGCAGGGACAGGGTGGTAGTGCTCAGGTGTGTTCTGTTTTCCACAGACCTGCTTTTTCCACAGACCACAGAGCCTGGGTAAGCAGGCTCTGGGGCTTCCTGGGTCATGCAGGCCATGGTCACCTCCAACCTGTGTTCTGCCTGGGGCCACCCTGCCTGAGCTATATAGCAATCTGAGATGGCTGCTGTTTGTGCTGACCTTGGAGATTTCCAGGCAAAGCCAAGCTGTGAATCTAGCCTGGCTGTTGCTAGTGCGGGGCCTGGAGCTACTTAGCAAGAAGTATAAGGGGGCTCACTGAGGCAGGCTGTTGTTCGTTTGAGAGGATTTAGTAAGGTGTGAAGCATGAGCCAAGACCTGCCATTTATATAAAAAACTAGCTTGGGTGGTCCTGTAAGTTGGGTGGAACAAAGTCTCCGGGCATCTCCAGGTTGGGTCAAACAGTGTTAGCCAGGTTGGAGTCTCAGATATGGTGTCAGCCTGCTGGCTCTGTGAGGTAGGGTTCAGAAAAGGGAAAACGGCCTTTACCAGCCTTTCTCTCTGGGATAAAACTGTCCTCAAGCTCCTGCCTTGATGCCAGACACTTCAGTTTCTACCAGTATTCCACTGGTGCCTTTCAAGCTGCTGTCTCGGTGCTGGAGATCAGAGGAAGTGAGTCTGAGTCTGTGTGTGGGTTCTGTAAGAGGAATTGCTTGGGACTCCAGAAGTTTCTTCCACCAACTCAATCAATCCTCGCTAGTTTTCTTGGCCAGAAGTTATGGGAATTTATCTTCCTGGCACTGGAACCCTGGGTTGAGGGGCCTGTTGTGGGGCTTGGACTCTTCATCCTGACATATGCCTGACACATGTCACGTGGTGTCAGCCCTTTCTACCAGCCTGGATGGGTGTGGTTTCTTCAATTCCATAGTTACCAGACTTCCCATCAACTCAATTTCTGATGGTTCTGAGTTATGGTTCTGTGTTTTAGTTGTAATTTTGATATAGTTGTGTAAGGTGAGCTGTATTTACTTATGCCTCCATCTTGACTAGAAGTCACCAAAAGTTTCGATGATGCTTTATAATTTCCTTTGGTTTGTCATTGATTTTATTGGAATATTAATATTTTTAGCAAAGATTATTTTGAATTTTCCAATATCTTATTCTTATTCAGAGATATTTAAATTTCTTCTTTCTCTTTAAAATAAGCATGAAGAAACAAAAATTTGAAAGTACATCTCTATTATAGAATCTAGAAGCCTTTACTTTCACAACTGTCCTGGGAGAGCATACAAAACTCCAAGCATTGTGGCTGACCTTAGAGCTGAGGAATTCCTATGCAGCAGAAAGTAATATAAATAATTTTCATTAATTATAAGCATGTTAATCTGACAGTGATGTTGGCTTTTGTGTGGGAATGCTGAATTTGGGGTAAGCATCAGGAAGTCAATTAAGCATTTATCTTTGAGCACATTAACATGCACTCCTTTTCATTGCCTTTATTTTCCTCAAACCCTTTTCTCTCCATTTGTTCAGAAAATTGATAATAACTTATATGTATACAACCCTTTTCATGTTAAAGGATCACTGACATTTGCAAATCAAACAGTTGTATGTTCCTTATCTACATATAATCTTTCTCGTGCTTCAACTAACTAGAAACCTAAAGCAACCAGTTCCTTTCTGCTCTCATGCACTTTGACTTTTGAGGACTGACAACTTTAATCATGGTCCTCATGCAGCAAGTGCAGGATGTTCCCTGGCAACAGAACAGTCCCAAAGAGCTGTAATTAAAATGAAGTGGTCAATAGGCTGCTTTTGATTACAGCAAGGTGAATCCACTTAACCTTCACCATGTGGTGACACAAACGGGAGAATTTAAGGAGGGTCAGCTGTGTGATATTTAAATATATCCATTCATAGGTTTAAATTAACTAAATTGATGTTCTAACTTTCTTTACCATCTGATTAATTATATCAATAAAACCAAAATCTAGATGCCAAAAGGAATGGGTAGAACAAGAGAAAAGGTTAAATTTCTATGTTAATTCTCTGTTTCTTTTTTCTCTCCTATGACTGCAGAAAAAAAGACATTCACAGCTCTATTTATGAGATTGATGGATAGAACTTATTTGTGCTTTGGGTCATACAGGCTTGTTAGATAAGCCAGTATTCCAAATCCTTTGGACACAGATTTTATTTAGACTTCATTAATTTATTTTTAGAGAGAGGAAGGGAGGGAAAAAGAGAGGGAGAGAAACATCAACGTGTGGTTGCCTCTCATGTGGCCCCCACTGGAGACCTGGCCCACAACCCAGGCATGTGCCCTGACTGGGAATCGAACAGGCGACCCTTTGGTTTGCAGGCTGGCACTCAATCCACTGAGCCACACCAGCCAGGGTGGACACAGATATTTTTTTTAAATAAATTCTGATTATCATACTTGTTACAAGGCTATGTATGTTATTTGTGCCTTTCATCATAGTTGAATGATTTGAAACCCAAAACAATCAAACCCACAAGAAGCAAGAGTATTCAGAGCTCCTCAGAACTCAGATTAATCGTTACACGTGTGGAAATACACTTCACCCCGCTGAGAATCCAATATTGGTCAAGGATTGTTTTTCCTTTCTCTCCCTAAACATGTCAATAGAAATCAAAACTCCAGCTATTACCTTTAATTTTGTGAACAAAAATCTGTTATCTGAATAGTTCAAGTTTTCATTTACCTCCTTGTTATGATACTAAAATGTCAAGAAAAATAACTGATTCAGAGTATAATTGAGAGTCTGGAGAAGCTGCTTATGAGGAAGGCCAGCAAATAGATAACAGAAAATCAGATCATTTGAAAACTAGGAGTGTGTGGAGCTTCTTCTGTGACTTAGTCTGTTTCATTTCTATTGTGCAATGAATTTTAGCTGACTATTGTTTTGCAGCTCTCTTTTTATACTGCTCAAATTGGACTCAATTTCTGACTTCTGATTTAATGATACTCTAAAGAAAGCACTCACTAGGTTTTATCTGGCTACTTCTCAGGAAAGGATTCTAGTCTGCCCTGATTTTTTCTGTTTATTTCTGTTTTGATGTAGTGTTTCTCTAGTTGGTACTATTTGTGAAATTCTAAAAACAGTGTCAGTTTGTTAAGTTATTCACAGTATTCCCATGTGTGATTTTAAAACAGCTGTCTCTAGGTATGGGAGAGAAAAGAATATGACTTCATTTGACATGGACGATACAATTATGCATTAAATACAAATATGAGTATTCCTAAAATACTGGTGAGAATCCAAATGGCTATGCTAGTGACCTGTGATTGGGGGCTGACATTTTTATCAGTTTATTTAGATCCCCAAACTTTGATTTTTTTGACCTAATGTCATATCACTCTTTGAATATCCTGTTCAAGTAAAGAGCTATAAGACTTTCTCCAGCACCAGTGGAACCGTGGCTCACGTCAGAGCTCCCATTCTGAACTGTGTGACCTCACGTTCTCTCCTAATGCTTTGTGAGAATGGCAGGTCCAGGACCCAATTCCATCGTGTTGGTGTTTGTGTGTGTATGCGACTCCATAACAATAAACAATTCTCTGACACCAGCAGTATATTTGAAAATTAACTCAACTCTGACACTATCTACACAGAGATGTATCAGATTACACTGGCAAAGGGCTCAGTCCTATAAGACTTCCTTCACTTCAGACACCAGTCTCAAGCCCAGGTTGCTACCTACCTGTGCTTCTGTTCAACTGGCTATAAGTCAGAGGCACCCACTATTGGTGTTAGTTATTAATAAAGGAAGAGAGCAAAGGGAATCAGATATTAGGAAACCTGCTTATTTCACCAGGAAACTACAGCTTCACACACTCCAAGGTATTGCAGTATTTTTCTGCCTAGAGGGTTAACATCCCTCCCCATCCTGTACAGAGAGGAAGGACTGGCTTTTCATTCTCCCTGGTCCACTGGCCCCCAACTATGGGAAGAGGTAAGCACATGCGAAATGGGGGCCAAGAAGGCAACCATAGAGGCCTGTAGGTCTAACCTGGGAAGGAAATTGATTTGTTCAGGGATGGACCCATCAGAAGCCCACAAAAGCTTGGGAAGTTGATTGGTTAATTTGTAAAAACCTCAGATGCTTCCCAAGCCCAAGGTAATATAATCCCAGGGAACAAAGAGTTCTCCTTCTTGCTCAATAACAGGAGCCATGTGGGTCTAACAGCGCCCCGGGCTCACGGCAGACCATGCCGGCTTCAAGTAGCCAAGCTTTAATATGGCGCAGAATCTCTGGGCTTCAGCTCTATTTCTGGCCCTGGTTTTTATGGCAGGATGGACAGAGATGGGACATTGGGAACCAGGAGGGGGACTTTTTTGACTTTACATCTGGCACCACAAATAAATCTGATCACTAGACCTCAATTCTCTCTCGTGGGCCTCCTGGAAGGCTTTCCTCGTGGTGACACCACAAGAACCCCACTTGTGCTGGCCACACTATGAACTCCTTTTGGGGTTTGATTTATTTACTAAAATGACTCACAACCTATTTACTCCATCTCTGAATTCCTGCAAAGCATATGAAAGGATCCAAATCAACAGCGTAGATGAAAAAGGGTGACCTAGTAGACAAGGCAAGCTCAGGCTGCTACATGGCAGACCTGGCAAAGCTCAGTGACTGAAAATGACCACCAGGATGGAGTGATCACAGATTCTTACCTGGGCAGACCATGGTGAAGTCACATCCCCACTTTATTGCTTCCTTAGCAAAGGTGAACCTTTAATTTGAGTGAGCCCTGTCCACTATTTTTTTCAAATTAGGATAACATACCTTTAAAATGTGAGAGTAATTTTTTCCCTGACCCCTCAGTGGCACAACCACAGGCACCAGAGCAGGTGACACAGGACTCCTCCTTGCTGTCTCGTCCCTGCACGCCACCTCCATGTGTTGTAGGTGTTAATTCCTGACTCTCCTGCAGGCACCAATGTAAAAGAAGGATGTGTCTTTCCATTTCCTTTTGTAACTAATCCTAGAGGTTTTCCTGCTTTTCTTCCACCTCCATATTCTACCACCAATAGATTTCATGTAACTTTCCTTATGTTTTCTCCTTTGATTCTAAATGTATAAAAATAAGCTGCAAAACTGCCATTCTCCAGAGCATTTTTCAGTCAGTTTGCCTCTAGGCCTGCCCTCAAAGCTTGCCTCAAATAAATTCTTATAACACAATCTGCAGCTTTGGAAGTTCTTTTCTGGACAACAGCCAAGGAAAGAGATATGTAGGGAACAGTAGCTGGTAGGGGCCGGAGCTTCCACGCCCTCTCCAGGTCCGCCACTCTCCTCACATCTCCCCCTGTCCAACAACTGGGAAGCTCTCTGAACCCTGTCCTTTTGGTTTATGTGCAGGCTTCCCTAAGTTGTCATGATTGATTAAAGCATTGGCTATGACAATTGATTTGATCTTTAGTTCGTTTCCTTCTTCCCCCCAGAGGTCAAGTCCAGCCATCTTCCATCCTTAGGCAGTTTCCAAAAGTCACCTCATTAACGCACCAAAAGATATTTATTACTCTAAACACATAGGGAATTCCAAGGGTTTGGGAGCTCTGATGCATGCACAGAGATGAGACCAGGCATATGTTTGTTATAAGTGACAATACTGCAGAATGACACCTTGTTTCTATAGATGACACAGCCTATGAACTATTAGGTCTTAGGCCTTCGCATTTCCTCTCTGAATCTGGTTGTTTTGTTTTTGTTTGTTTCTTTTGTTTTTTCTTTTTCTTTCTCTTTCCAAGTGATGTGCCACAAATGAAGCTGCTAAAGAAAAGTTTTGTAATTCCTTTTCCATTCAGCAGGCTGAAATTCTAGATCACGTGGCAACTTTGGTCTGACCCAGAAGCTATTTTTGAATCAAAGTCCCACAAGAAAATAACCAACTTGGCCTAAAGAGACATGTTAAGTAAGGCAAACATGGATAGAAATGGCAAATATTTATTGTATTCTTTGCTAACTGCCAAGCACTACTCTTGAGTGTTTTATATGTGCTAAATCATTTCATTGTCATCTCAATAACCTCATGAGTAGAGAATATATCACATACATATAAATATATGCATAGATATAAAGAGACTATATGTGCTACAGAACAGAAAGAGCTTATGTGCCTGGCACTATTAACACAAATACTAGACACCAAGAACTGCAGTGGAGAAATAGTGGATATTTTATTATAAAAGGATCCACCCAGGAGAATGGGAAACTAAGACTCAAAAGCCCAAACTCCCCAGTGGTGTGCAGGTCACAGATATATATAACAAAATCACAAGACACCTTGGGTTAGGGGTTTAGGGTTGTGCTGGGGGCTGATTGATTAGAGGTAAGGTAAGGGTGATAAATTATTTCTTCAGGTCTTGAGGACAGTTCTGAGATCTGCTCTGGAGTTTCTCTGTCTATCTGATTTCACGGGAAAGTAGCTGGGGTTGTTGTGCCTTAGGGCTCAGGAACTGAAACATAACTTAGGTCAATATTTTATCCTTAGCCTGTAGCCATGAGTCAGGTCTGGGCTTCTGTCTTCTGCAGCCTTGGGGATTGTTGATTATCAGGGGAAAGGCTGGGTCTCTGAGGGGTATAAATAGAGAGATGGAGATATGATTTCTAGAACTAGGATTTATAACTACATTTAAAGTCATAGGCCTCTCAGGTTCATTTGTAATATACAATGCAACATATATATGAGGAAAATATATATACAGAGCTGTATATGGCAACTTCATTCTTCCAGCTGCTTTGATGGCTCTTTCCAATTGCATATCTATGAAGAAATGCTACTGGTTGTGTCTTGAACATGCATCTAGGGCCTGCCCACTTCTCATCATCTCCACTACTCTCATCTTGGTTCAAGACAACAGATGTCTGCTTGGATCACTGTAATAACCTAATAATAGGTTCTCTTTTTTTTTATTCAGTGCAGTCCTCCAAATTTCACCACCATCTATTTTCAACAGTTACTCTTTTAAAAACTCAGATCAGAGCCCTGGCTGGTGTAGCTCGTGGTTGAATGGGCCGCGAACGAAGGGCGGACACCTGAGCACGGCCTGCCCTGCTTGAGCCAGGAGACCCAAAAAAAAAAATAAATAAAAAAAAAAAAAAAAAATAAAAACTCAGATCAGATCTTGTCTCTCCTGTGCTCAGTACTCTGTGGTCTATTAGGCCTTATGTGATCTGCCTCCCATGACCTCTCTGACCTCATTTCCCACTTCCTCTGACCACTGGGCTCCAGCCACATTAGCCTCTGCGCTTGCATATAGAAGGCACTTAAAGCCTTGATGCTCAGGCGCCCTCTTTCTGGAACATTCTTCCCTCAGGTATCCATTTGTCTAATAACCTACCTTTTTTAGATCCTTGCTCAAATCTCACTGTCTTAGTAAGGCACAGTATGTTCCAATTTTTAATCATCATTTTAATTAAGATTTAAAAATAGGCCCAGGGTTGTTAAATATCAAGGCTATGATTTGAACCTATGCACTTTGCTTTATACTGACAGATTAGAAGTATGGAAGAGTCAACATCTTAGCCCTGTAACTTTGTTTTACATGTGGATATAAAATTAGGGGCATGCATGTACAGCTGGAAGACAGGTATAATCTCACCCAGGACTGACTTGCACGACAGTAGCTTTGCTTTTCAAACTGTTTCTCTTTTTAAAATAAGCTGTTCCTCCTCTTTTACACTCTTTGTGCCAGATTCTGCACAAGGGCCATCATCTCTGCCAGGCTTTCCTCAGCCACCCAGGCGACTGGTCTGGTTCTCATGTCCTCTCCTCACAACATTCATGCTTCGACCATGACACTCACTGAGTTGTGCTACGTGAATCTATTTACATCTTCTATTTGCTTCTAATATAGTAAGTGCTCAGTGGCTACTAGTGTGAACATTGGATAAATGAGCAAACGTTATTCTAAATGATCTAGACACAAATAAAAAATTTGCCTACAATAAGACCTCTGCCCTCTGAAAGCGAGCGTAAATGAAGAGGCATCTGTGTACCTGCGTACCTGTGTGCATGCGCGCACCCCCACATGCACACACACACCTGCGTTTTGGGGACATGGGAGCTTATTCCAGCATATTTCACTGCTCCTGCCAAACCACATTATTGAATATTTGAATCTTTGAATGTGGCTTCTGCCTAACAAGTGACAAACTTTTCCTTTTTTAAATGTAGTTTACGGATAACGATGAGGAATTGTTACTAAAGAAATGTTCTAAACATGTCCAGAGTTTCTAAAAGAAGCACCATAAATAAAAAATAAAAAGAAGCCAAGGAACATGTATAAAGGACCCATGGACAAAGACGACGGTGGGGGAAGGATGGCATGTGGTGGGGGGGTAAATAGGACAGGAGAGAGCAATGGAGGACAGGGGGACACCTACGATTGAACAACAATAATAAATAAATAATAAAGAATATTCTGATCTGAGCTCCCTGTCAGTAGTCCACATTGACACCATCCCGTCCACACACTTTCAGGTGCTCATGAACCCCTGACAGCCCTTTCAGAGACTCGCCTAGTGTCCTGGCACCCCCAGTTAGGAACCTCTGATCCAGACAATGTAATTCTATTCACTGCAGTTTTGGGATTTACTGCAGCTTTCTCTAAAGATTTGCAGATGAGAAATGTTGGAGATCACATAATCTGAAATAACGCTTCAGATTTTTCTCACCAGCACTTCCTATGAGAAGCTCTGGGGTAGGGAAGTATGAGTTTCTAATATTGAAAAATTTACATAACTGACTCAACCAAGAATTCTGTAAACTCCCTAAAGCAGCCCACTAATTTCCTGAAGGAATCGACAAAGTAGGTTGCCTGTGATATTTTTAAAATCATGTGGGGAGTATTTTGAGATCTGATCACAGACCACACATTAAAATGAGTCATGATGCTGACCTATACTCCGAGCCACAGAGACACAGCCTTCAGGGAAATCAGGGCTTCTGTGAAGCAGCTTGTACGTTCTGATATATGTCATGTTACCCTAATAGACGTGAGAAATCAGGAACTATTAGAGGGACTCCCTGAGTTGCCACACTCGCTGTCAAGCTGCTTCCAGGTCTCTGGCAATGGAATGACTGCCTCCAAGCTGGTGAGGAGGGGTCTCACTCTTTCTCATCCCCTCAGGCACAAGGGGGCTAATGGTAAAGCTGCAGACTCTTGCTATCTCCATATGCTTTTTCACTAACTCCAAAAAGGAAAAAAAAACTAGAAGTTTATGACATTTAGCCTTACACTTTTTTCCCCTAACTAACCTTATAAACTCTAATTTGTAATGGTTTTTGTTTGAATGTAACACACCAATCCATATGATAACAGCCTAAAAATCAATTGAAGATTGTCTCAACAGTACTTTAATTATGAATCAAGAGCCTAGAAACATCCCTCAGTAACCCTTTTTATTATATTAGATGTTAAAAGGCAAACACATACAAAATGAAATGGTTCTTTTGTTACCAAGGGCATGTTCTGATGGACAAAAACATGCATAGTACACAATATGGATAATGATGCTGCATGTCTCTTGATCATTAAGACATTATGTTTTCCTCCTTTCAGAAGTCCATTTTACACGTCTGCTTCGCAAGCATGGGATCAGGGCGACAACATGTTGATGATGCTCTATGGATAACACTGGGCTAAAGACATCAGTGATAGAGAGGACAAAATTTTAAAGGCATTCGGTTTTCTAAAAAAATGGAGTATCTTTTTTTAAGCAGAGAAAAAAGAATCCTGTCCCAGGTCCTCAGAAAGAACAACCCTATTGCTATACGAGGAGTAGTATGAGACTGCAGCAGAAATCTCAGTTTCTCTTGAGCTTTGTGCTATTCGTGAATGCAAATAAGAAACAGAATTTCCCTTCCCTAAAAGCACCTGGCAGATAGTCAGAATGGCAGATTGGGAATATCCTTAGTCAGTAAATTTCTTAGATCGGGCCAAACACCATGACACACAACAGTTAAAACTTGGCTTTTACCTCCCACATACACGATCCCCATCACTGCCACTACCTGCGGCCCTGAGGAAAGGCCTAAGTGACCCCGGTTTTCTCTCGTGCCTATGACTTTGCTTCCTAGCTTCATCCTTTTAACAAATACTTGTTGGTAGATATGCGTTGGGACTTTAAACACAGACCAGTTTAAGACATTCTACCTATCACTTTGAGCGGGAAGTACAATTACATGCTTCAGAATATTTTCTGGGAATCTTTGTGAGATTGGTTGGCTGAAAAGAACACTGAGTTTTATTCTTGTTTCTGCTAATGGTATAACCTTAGGAAAACAAATCAAGCTTTGGAACTTGCATTTTCTTATCTGTAATGGGAGTGGTAAATTTCGTAATACCTTTCTCGGAGTTGCTGTAATGACAAAATTTAGATTATATGAATATGTATGCAAGTTCTTTGTAAACTGAAAAATGTTTTAAAAATAATAACATATTATTATTATTTCTATGGCTCATAACTCCTTCCTTCTACTGAAAGAACGGATTAAAGATTAAATTTACACCTGCCATCTGAAGCATTTTGTATTTGTAAACAGCACAAAAATGTCTTTTTATTTTATAATGTGTCTTTATCTTCATGCCAGTTAGCACAAGGCAGCTGGCTAAAGCAGTCCTTGGTCAAGTCTATGGAAAAAAACAGTGGAAGGTCTAGATTTAGAATAATGCTCTTTTTTTAGAGTATAAATAGTACTTATTCACTTTCAGCACTTAAAAATTATTACCATACTTCATTAAGCAAAACAAATTATGTAAGTAAATATTTTTCTTACCCAGGACCAAGAAACTTTAAAATCTTGGATGGTAATTATCTTTCTCTTTTCTTTCTTTGTTTTTGTGGTCAACATTCCAGTCAGAAACTCAATTAATTTTATTGATTAATTGGTAGACATTTGTGCCTATCTGTGCCTCTGTTTTGTTATCTGTAAACTGCTAATAATATTGAAACTTTCTTCATAGGTTTGCTATGAAGACTAAAAGGTGTAATAAAATTAAAATGCTGTCCTGGCTGGTGTAGCTCAGTGGATTGAGCATGGGCCTTTGAACCAGAGGATCACAGTTCAATTCCCAGTCAGGGCACATGCCTGGGTTGCAGGCCAATTCCCAGCAGGAATGCAAGAGAGGCAACCATACATTGATATTTCTCTCCCTCTCTCCTTCTCTTCCCCCTCTAAAGATAAATTAATAAAATCTTTTAAAAGGTTAAAATGGTTAAAAATCTTCCAGGAACAGTTAGCACTGATAAAATATCACTACTTTGATTTTAATGTCCTTCATTTATACACACATTGATTTATCACCCACTGTATGCACAAAGCACTGTTCCAAGGATTTGGGATAGAAAAGTTAATCCAGTGAACAAAGATTTCAACTCTCATGGAATTTAGATTCTAGTCTGAGGTGGGGGAAAACAGACAATAGTCAATAAGCATAATTTAAAAAGTATGATCACTGCTATGAGAACAGTGTGGAGAAGGTTAGGGGCCAGCAGGAGTGCTGAGGACCAGGAATGGGGGGATCAAATTTAAACAAAATAGTCAGAGTAAGCCTAATGAAGACGATACGTAAAAGGAACAGTTTGAAGAAATGCGTTAGCTAAGTACGTATGTGGCAGAAGAATGTTCCAGATAAAGGGAACAGCCTGTGCAAAGACCCTAAGGCAGGAATATACCTATCACATGTAAGAATGTTAGAGAATTCAATGTGACTAGAGCAGAGTGTGTAAAGAGAACAGTGATTGGAGTTGATGTCAGGGAGGGAACTGAAGCCCACATAAACCCCTGCAAAGACCTACACTTGGGAGCAACTGGAGGATTTCTAGGGAAAGAATGATGCCATATGACTGATGTTTTTAACAAGATCAAACTGCCAGGTGTGTTCAGGGTATGCTGTGTGGGCAAACACAGGGAACCCAGCCAGAAAGCAATGAGAATGTCTGAGGTGAATGATGATGGAGGAGGCTTGGACCGGGGGGGCAGTGGTAGAAATGATGACCAATGTTTGGGTTGTAGATATATTTTCCCAGTAAAACCAATAAGATTATTTTGTAGAAAAATAATTTTTAAAATGCCTAACTTCAATTTTTATGCCACAGAAATTTCCCAGAAGTAATCACAGAGACATATGGTTGAGCTACAAAGGATTCGTCTCAAAATCCTGGAGATTTCAAAAGAAAGGTGGAAATTAGCTATAAAGATTAGTACAAACTCTCTACAAACAGCTACACAGTTTCTATATTGAAAAAGATTATTTTAAAAAAGGTTTGAATATTTTGTGAAGGATAGAAGGGACTATCATCAAATACTGACTTGGTGGCCCATACCCTCCATTACTCCCAGAGAGACAAATCGAAATGTGATGCAAACACAAGAAAAAAGGGCAGGCTCTCTGGAGCTAGTGTGTCGTGGCTTTACTACAGAGTCCGGAAGCAGTTACTTGGGTGTGAACTCTGTTCTGCTTCTTACTACCTTTGGTTTCCTCATGTGTGTAAAGTGGGGAGGATGATAAAGTTAGTGAGGAGCTCACAAGGTTGTTTTAAAGATCAGACAGATTATTTTAAGAAAAGGACTTAGAGTGGAGCCTACCAGCGTGTGTCGGGAGAGGGTTTCTCTGTTCCATGTGGATCATGTATTGATTGCCCTTTTACACTTCCATTTCTCAGCAAGTTTGCAAAAGCACTAGATGTAGGTGATCAGACTCTGAAGGCATACCTGGTTTATGGTCAACAAACCCAAAAGAATGTTATTCCTAAACCAAAATAACTTAGTCATTGTCTCCGAAATAGATACTGCCAAAGGGACCACATATACATACCAGCAGATATACAACTTTTTTTCCCAGAACATTTGCCCAACAACAGAGAAAAAGTACCAGAAAGAAAAAGCTAGTGGGAAGACTTAAACAGCGTTTCCACGGAGTTGTGGTAATCTGATAGGTCACCATGTCCTACAGGGCTGCTTAAAAGGAAAAGAAGGATCCCAGTATCAGCCAGTCAGTAAACACAGTCTCAAGGCAGTGATGGGAGAATACACAATTATCATCGCCCCAGGCCACACAGGATTTTTAGTATTTTCAAAACATGACAGCCGGTGTCTCTTCTCTAATTACAAAATCCTCTCCATCACTTTAATATGCCTCTGGTGCATAGTTTCTTTTCCAGGGTTTCAATTTATTTTATACTAATTTTACTCATTGTATCTGAGCTAGAGTTTCCTGATTGCAGAGTAATGTTGAGAGGTAGGTACACTTTCACCTCATTTATCCATTACACATGTCATCATTTAAAATTTTATTATTTCTTCGAGAGGTATATTTCATCAACTAATTAATTTCATGCATGAATGAACTCTAGTTAGGTCCATTTTAAGAGGCTATTTTTCCCCAATTGTATCTAACTCTTGTATATTAAGAGTGCTCCATTTTGACAATCATTCTTCACTTACAGTAATTAGGAAAGAAAGGAGTGAAAACAAAAAAGGCAGAAAAATGTCCAGAGTGTGGTTCTGCTCGACATCGCCTAGCGAGATGGAATTCAGAAACTCCTGGAACTTGTACCAGCTCGCGGCTGTCACTACTAAATCCGTGAGACTCACCACGGGAGATGTATTCTGATGGGCTGTAATTTCAAGAGGACAGCTCAGAACCCAAAGGGATCCAAAAAGCAGAGTTCGCTTCTTTTCATCGTTACTCATTCTTTCTGTAATTCTATTTTTTCTTATTCTTTTAACCCATCCATGTATTTTTGGTGTTTTTGGAGTGTTCCCAAGCATCTATTTGACTCACTACAATTAAAATTTCATGATGTGACCCACAGGGTGCACCTGAATTTGGCATTGCTTTGGGAGTCCCAGTCGTGTTCCTGGGCCAAGAGGAACTCTGTTGAGAAGATGAAATATGAGCTTTTAGCAATAATCATGTTGCCTTGCCTTGTATAAGTATTGAATTAGTGTTGCAGAAAAAAGTCCTTAACTTATAATAATGTTTTCTGGAACAAAAAATCTGGCAGACCTAGTTTATGATTTTTAAGATAAATTTAAAACAAAGACATGTGCATATATATATATACTAATAAAATTATAAGGAGTCATTACTATTATAAGAGAAAAATGAGCTCTCAAACATAAAATTGATTATATTTATTAAATTATGCTATTAGTGCAATTTGAAATAATGTACCTTGATATGATGTTCTGATTTTGTAAATTACTCATATGTGTGATGCTTCTCAATTGTTATGGATATGAAATAATATTGCTAACAAAACAAATTCTCCCTGTAAATACAGAATAAAGAACACATTTTCCTATTGGGGGAGCATTATCAGATTTACAGACCTGAAAATCAGCATGAAAATGAATCCAAACTCTGAAGAGAATTTCACACAAATTTACAGAGTAAAGTAGGAAAGCAATAAAAACATCTTTACCACCTTGAGCGATAAATAGATGCAACTTACAACTGTTTCCTATAAAACCCATGGTACAACCATGAATTAAATTTGGAAGTATGTGCTGACAGTTTCAAACATCAGAAAGACCCATGGCCTTGAATTGTAAAATCACAACGTCAGGGTACTTATCAGGCCTATCGTGTTTACAAGGAGGAGTGGATAGGGAGGCAGCTGCCTCCTTCCTTTTTATTAATCAAAAATAACCTTATCATTTTATCATACATGATTAAAGAGAACAGTATGAATAATACTTATTAAGAAACTGAGTATCTCAGGGCCTTCTCTGTGCATGTATGTATTTAGAAAGGTATACAAGGACTGTGCAGAAGGTATGCAGCCATGTAATATGAAAAATAGAGGCATTTATTAAAGAAGATACAAGAAACATTGTACAGAGGACAATGACACCTCAGCCTGCTTCAAAGTAGGCACCCGGGGACTTCACACAGTTCTCCCAGTCACCATCAGCTGCCCTGTCCTGTTTTCCTGAATTTCAGTGGCAGTCTGAAATCTCTTCCCTTTCAAAGGTGATTTTAGTTTTGGAAAAAGCCAGAATTCACAATGTGCCAAATCTAGGCTGTAGGGTGGCTGAGTCACCTGGGTGATTTGATGTTTCAACAAAAAGCTCTGCATGAGATGTGATGCATAAGCAGGTGTGTTGTGATGAAGCTGCCAATCACCAGTCGCCTGTAGCTGTGGCCTTCAGAATCACCCAAATAGTTTCAGTGGAGGAATGTTCCAGCTTAAAGCAATATTTGATACAGGTTCATTGCTTTACTGGCTCAGTCATCTTCAATGCAACAGCCACACAGTCCACATGCTCACTCAACAATAGTTACCACCCCCCACTGACTAGTACAGTGAAGTCATCATTGTTCACACATGCAGATTCCAGTCCACTCTCCTTGGCTGCCAGAATACACTGATATTGTGCAAATCATTCTCATCATATTAACAATGGCTGTACTTTTTTCAGACAGACCTGTGTGTCTATCCATCTCTTTTTCTCCTTCATTTTAAGTTATTTTAATTATTGGATAATGAGTGATAAATATAATTAACTTTACAAAGTTTTAATATGAGCAGTCAACATATGATTAAAATCCATTTCTATGTATTTAGAAGTGATTTGTATGGCTATATCAACTATACCATCTGTTGATTAAATTAAGCTCAAATAAGAATATGTTTATGAAGTTAACTTAATATCTGCAAGAATGATTTAAAATGAAAATTCAAAATAAGATGTTTGACAATCTTCTGCTAAAAATAAAAGCATAAAATTAAAGTTTCTTGATATTAGGATGAAGGAACATAATTATCATTATATGCCTATGGTATGTTATTACTGAATACTTGATAGTTTAATAAGGTAAAGTTTGATAGTTTTGTGTTATTTTCTGTTACTTCAGAAAATAACACAAAAATGGGTAACTTTAATTAAAAATAACATATTTTTTTAAATTTTAGTTTTTTTATTTTGGAAGTTTTTGCCACTTAACAAAACAGCTCACTCGGCAAATTCATACAAAATGATATGCAAACCTTATGAAGAAAATTATTAAAATATATTAAGGGTCATAAATATTTCTATAACAGAGAAATATAACTTATTGGCAAGAAAATCAACATTGTAAAGACAGAACTTTACTAACTAATCTCTAGGTGCAATAGAATTTTTGTGAAAATACCAAGGGAACTTTTTTCTGGCTGGACAGTGTTTCTACAGTTCATCCAGAAGTGCTCATTTGTGAGAAGTCAGGCAATTCTGAAAAAAAAGAGAGAACTTTTAATTCTTTTCTTTTTTGAATAAACTGCACTATAAATTCTTACTAGTTCAAAGTGTGTGGTACTACAAAAAATATAGATGAGATAATCAATGGAACAGAGTTTAAATATAAAAAGCAACAAATTTAAATATAAAAATTGAAACTAAAATTGTAGGAAAAAATATTGTGAGTTTTTAAAATAGAAGTCAGATTAGGAAGGTCTTTCTAATACATCAAAAAGCCAGAAAGCATAAGAACTTTAATAGACTTAATTACAAAATAAATAAGTAAAAATTAAACTTCTCCATGGCAAAAAATATACCTTTAACAAGCTGGTAAGTCAAATTCTAAACTAAGAGAAAATAATGTTTGCAGCGCACCTGACAGAGACTTGATAACTCTGACAGGCAAAGGGCTTGTACAAACCAAAAGACAGATCCCAGAGGACATTTAGCCAGTTCATGGGAAATGTAATCTTTATATTATATTTAAAAAATCAACTTCACTAACAGAGACAAGAAAATAAATACAAATCTGCTTATCTTCTCTCACTGATTGCCAAAAAGCAATAATAATAAAGACAAAAATGATATTCAAACCCACCAAATTGTAACAGTATCTTCTCCTGTTTGTAAGTATGTTAATACAAATCTTGGAAAAATGATTTGGCAGTATTCATAAAAATTTAAATATGTATACACCATGATTCAGAAAATAATTCCGAAGAGATAATTGCCGCATGATTAAGTATGTATAGAATATTATATTCACTGTTGAGTAGTTTTTAACAGTAAATCATTGCAAAACATGCTCAATGTCCATGAAAAATGACTGATTAAATAAACAGCTACAATATTTTTATATTATGTATTTTACTTGAATAAAGATATTCCTCCTGGAATCCTATGAAGCACATTAGAATTGATTAGGTAGATCTCTATTGGTAGTGAAATGTGTGTAACTCTATGACATATTGTATGACATTTGTTTAGTGGGGAAAGAGCAGGGAATGAAATAGCATTTACAAAATAATCTCATTTGTATAAAATTGTGTGTGTGTTTATGCGCCTGAAAAGTACAATTGGGAAAGATGAGAAATTTTAATGTGTCCTCGTCTAGTTTCCTGTATTTTGATCTTATTATTTAAAAGTATATCTATAATTAAAAATAATGTTGCTTTTACTTTTAAAGTAAATTAATAAATTTTAAAATATATGCCAAATTATACACAATAATATTCAATATATGGAGAGTGGTTGCTTTTTATACTGCTTGTGGAAGCATAAACTGTTTCACAGTTTTGGTGCAAATATGATAAGATACATGAAAAGTATTAAAACATGCAAATTTTTTACTCAACAATTCCAAATCTACTGATTTGCTTGGCAAATGGACACGAGAAACAGGTGCTGTGTCTGTCATGAAGAAGGTCCTCGGACAACATCGACGTTGGAGCAGTCACAAACAGAATGCCACAGACAGTGTGCTTTGGCTCAAAAAGAGATTTGTTGTATTTTAAACTTAAGCCAACATTTAAATTTCCAATGTTTGACATAGAAATTGTGGGTTTCTGATTTTCCTGAAAATCTGGAAGATTTGGCATCCCAGGGTCATACATACCCTTGACCATGGGCAATTGGAACTCAGTCGTGGTTAGCCACTTTGACACAGGGTTTGTGTTAGCAGCTTCCCCCTAGCCCTACCAATTCTATGCTTAGATCATCTTATTTGCTTATTCCCATTTGGCTTTTGAATTTCCAGTTCCCGAATTAAAGTATTTGCTAATCAACCAAGGACAGACAATCTAATCCCAGTTCATTTACCTATGAATCCGAGAAACACTAGATTTGTAGAGAAGGAGTCTACGTTTTCATTTATGATTCCTCCTTGGTTCCAGGTCATGGGTCACTGTCTTCCCCAGGGGTTTTATCATCTTATATTGCCTAATCCAAACAGATTTACTTTTTGGTTTCAAGCCTAGAATTCTGAAGAGAAGAAATGTGTAGGCTTAATCATTTAGTGGAACTCTTAAGTTTACCAAATGTGTTGCCTCCCTCTCTCATGCAAGTCCCTGGATCTGCTCATCAGATACTTTTCTAATTATTTTCTTCCCATTTATTGCAAATTTGGTCTGGATAGAGACCAGATCTATTAACTCTCCATTTTGTAGGAGTGCTGGCAAAATTTTCAGTCTGCCGCTGCTTTTCCCTAAGCTGTAAATTTCTGTGCTGGGGATTTTTTTCCCAAAATAGTAACATAGCCTGATTTATATTGGAAATCTGTCAAATTGCATTAAACAGTTCTTGATTGAATTAGCCATTTCCAAGCCTCTTTCTAACAGCTGTCACCAAGAACTACACAGTCTGTTCAGGGCAGGTGTATTTTTTTTTGTCTCAACAAAAGTTCTTTCATTATACCAGTCATTCTGGACATTGAAATTTTCCTTAGGAGGATTATGAGAGGAAATCAAGGAAAAACAGTTTTTTTTCCACACAAGCAACTTCACTTAGTGCTTATCAGTTCACCCTAACCCTGTGAGTTATCTGCTTCATACATAGCTCAGCAAAACTGAAACTCTGGTTCCTGGATCACAGGGTGCAAGGAGGGAACTTGCACCTTGTGGCCCATAAACTGAGCTCCAGAAAATAAGATGCTTTTAAAAGAAACATATAAATGATAGAAACACCAGATATTTAGCCATCAGGGTTATGAGATGATATTTAAATCTTCCAGTTTGATGATGTTCCTAAAGATATTTTGGGGAAAAAAGAAAAAAAGATATTTTTGGGAAACAATATGGTAGAGGATGCAGGACTTTGATGCTGAAAGATTAAGGAGGAAAAACAAATTATTTCACCATAAGGAATATACGTATGCTGAAGAAAGTTAAGGGATATGCTAACAGACACAGTGAGGCTAATGGTAAAGTCAGGATAAGAATATTAATCCTGTAGATATGGGTTATCATACAATTTATATATCATTTAAAGCATAATACTCCTGTCTTCTAAAGTCCTAAAATCAAGAAGGGACTAAGAGACATGCACAGTATACACATGTGCACACACATACACACACACCCTAAAACAAACACCCTCTTCCAGGTTAACAAACCCTAGTGAGAATGTGTCAACCAGCAAACTCCCATGTGTCCATCAGAACCACTCACGGGAAAAGAAGACTCGGCCATTCAAAAGTGAACAGTTAAGTTTGAAAGAAGTGTTCTAGCAATGAAATGAACATTAGTTGTGAGAAAAGATAAGCAAAACAGATTTAGCGTTTGAGTAGTGGCAGTCCTGCTCTATGGGACTGGTAAATTTGAATGTGACATATTCCTGTAGGTCAGTTTCTGTGGGCTGAGAGTATTTCAGGACAAGCAAAATGGAGGATGTGGGAGAGATTAAAAGAAAGCAACCCAGCTACTGAGGACCTGCATAGATACTTCTTCAAAGAGGACAAAGACATGAGCAATAGACATATAAAAAGATGCTCAACATCACTAATCATCTGAGAAACGAAAATTAAAACAATGAGGTATCATCCCATACTTGTCAGAATGACTACTATCAATAAATCAACAAAAAACAAGTGTTGGGGAGGATGTGGAGAAAAGGGAACCCTAGTGCACTGTTGGTGGGAATGCAGACTGGGGCAGTCACCATGGAAAACAGTGTGGAGGGTCTTCAAAAATTTGAAAATGGGACTGCCCTTTGACCCAGTGGTTCCGCTTCTGGGTATATATTTGAAAAAACCCACATCACTGGTTTGAAAAAATATATGCACTCTATGTTATTGTAGCATTATTTACAATAGCCAAGATATGGAAACAACCCAATTGCCCATAAATAGATGAGCCAATAAAGAAGTGATAGTACAATGCACACTGGAATGTTACTTGGCCATAAAAATAATGAAATCTTATAATTTGTGACAACATAAATAGACCTGGAGGGTGTTACGCCAAATGAAACAAGTCAGTCAGAGACAGAAAAATGTTATATAATTTTACTAATATGCTGAATTTAAAGAACAAAATAAAAAAAAAACAGAAACAGACTCACAGATACAAAGAACAAACTCATAACTACAGAGAACAGGTTGCCAGAGGAGAGAGTTTGTGGAGAGGAAGAAAGAGGTTGACAGAGAGGAAAAGGTCAAAGGATTAAGAAGTACAAATTGGCAGTTACAAAATAGTCATAGGGATGTAAAAAGTATAGCACAGGGAATTTAGTTAATAATATTGTAACTACTTTGTATGGTGCCAAGTAGGTACTGAAAACGTTCATGGGGAACACTCTGCAAAGTATGATTGTCTAATCACTATACTATGCACCTGAAACTAATAGAATATATTATTGACTATATATAATGAATAATCAGTGTGCCTAAATTAAAAGAAACTTCAAAAATAAATAAATAAAATTTAAAAAGGAACCTAGCTACAGAGGTTTGGTCCAGAAAACTCCCCAGGTGATACAAAGATCTTCAGCTAGGATCACTGACATAAAGATGTCCAATCTGGTGAGCAGAGACTGTCAAAAAAGAAATGCCAGGTTCAAATTATCTTTGTAAGTCAAGAAAAGAGAAATTAATGAGAGGAAATCCCCCACGTGCATGTGGCATGCTCCTGCCATTTGTGTAGCAGCGACAGCAGTGTCCAATTCTGGGGAAGCAAGGCTGGCAGGAGGAAGAGCAGAGGCCCAACCCTCTAGAAGAATTAGGGTCCTGGAGGGAGAAGTAACAGAAACTGCTGTGGGTAGATCCTTGGACCACATGGATAGAAGTGAAAGATGGGACAATTCTAATAATCTTTTAGGACTATGAGGAGACTTCCACCAAGATGGAGGCATAGGTGGAGATGCCTTGCTTTCTCACACAACCAGGTTTAGAAACAACAAAATATTAGCAACAGAAAACACAGCAAGAACACAGAAAATTGAACTTTTCGGAGGTCTGATAACAACGAATTCTTTAGCCTGACCTAAAGAGGGGTGAAGCCAGCAGCTGGCAGAGCGAGACTGCACAGGAAAACTCGGTCGGACGGACTCAGGCGTGCAGATCCCAGGCGTGGGGTTGCAACGGGCGGACCCAGTGAGCGACCCAGTGAACTATCCAGTGAGTGACCAGCAGACCCAGCAAGGGTGCAGGGCTGCGGGTTGACTGTGGTGGCGCATTCCTGTGCAGATAGACCAGCGAGGGAGTGGGCAGTGAGATGGGACCGAGCAGGCCCCAGTGGTGGGAGGCAGCAGAGAGGGCCGCCATTTCACCGCTCTGACCCCGCCCCCACATACAGCGTCACAACCCAGCGACCCCACCCTGGTGGCTGTGCCCCACCCCTAAGGCTCTACTTCTCACACTTAAAGGGCCAGAACAGACCAAAAATGATGCAAGAAGATCTCAAAGCCCCAGAACCTATAGATCTAAGCGATGAAGAAATAGCAAAACTCTCAGACGCACAGTTTAAAACACTGGTAATCAGGATCCTCACAGAACTGGTTGATTATAGCCACAAATTAGACAAATATATGAAGGCGAAACTAATTAAATGAATGGAATTGCACAGGACACCAATAGCAATGAAAAGGAAACTGAGACTCAAATCAATGGAGTGGACCAGAAAAAAGCAAATAATGGCCAAACAGAAAAGAGTGAAGAAGCAAGAATTCAAAGAAATGAGGAGAGTCTTAGGAACCTCCAGGATGTCTTTGAATGCTCCAACATCCGAATTATAGGGGTACCAGAAGGGGGAAAGGCACAGTCACCAGTGGAAAACTTATTTGAACAAATAATAAAGGAGAATTTCCCCAATCTGGCAAAGGAAATAGACTTCCAGGAAATCCAGGAAGCTCAGAGAGTCCCAAAGAAGTTGGACCCAAGAAGGAACACACCAAGGCACATCATAATTATATTAGCCAAGATTAAAATGAAGGAGAGAATCCTAGAAGCAGCAAGAGCTAAGGGGGCAATCACCTACAAAGGAGTCCCCATCAGACTGTCAGCGGATTTCTCAAAAGAGACCTTACAGGCAAGAAGGGGCTGGAAAGAGGTATTCCAAGTCATGAAATCCAAAGACCTACAACCAAGATTGCTCTATCCAGCAAAACTTTCATTTAGAATGGAAGGACAGATAAGGTGCTTCTCAGATAAGATCAAATTCAAGGAGTTCATCATCACCAAGCCCTTATTATATGAAATGTTAAAGGGACTTATCTAAGAAAAAAGAAGTTAAAGAAACATGAGCAGTGAAAGGACAACAAACTCACAGTTATTAACAACCACACCTAAAACGAAAGCAAACTAAAAGGACAGCTAGATCAGGAGTGGAAACATAGAAATGAAGATCTCAAGAAGGGTTAGCAACAGCAGAGGGGGAGTGGGAGGAGGAGAAGGGGGGAGAAGGTACAGAAAATAAGTAGCATAGACAGTAGATAGAAAACAGAAGGGGGGGCAAGAATAGCATGGGAAATATAGAATCTAAAGGACTTGAGACACATGGTCATAAACTAAAGGGGGGGTAATGGTGGGGATGGGGGGGTAGGGTGGAGGGGAATGAAAGGGGGAATAGAACAACTGTAACAGCATAATCAATAAAAAAATTTAAAAAAACCAACCACATCTAAAACAAAAGCAAACTAAAAGGACAGCTAGATCAGAATCATAGAAATGAAGATCTCATGGAGGGTTAGCAACAGGGGAGTGGGAGAAGAAGAAGTGTGGAGAAGGTACAGAGAATAAGTAGCATAGATGGTAGGTAGAAAATAGGGGAGAGGGTAAGAATAGTAGGGGAAATATAGAATCTAAAGAACTTGAGACACATGGTCATAAACTAAAGGGGGGGAATGGTGGGGGAGGGGGTGTGCAGGGTGGAGGGGAATGAAGGGGGGAATAGAACAACTATAATGGCATAATCAATAAAACAAAAATTAAAAAAAAAATCTTTTAGGTAATAGGCTGACAATCCGTTAATGGCTCACTGCATAATGAACAGGTTTTATGGTCTTTATATGTTCTGGTAAAGTCCAGGTTAAGTGATAATTATAAGTATTAAATAAGATATCAAATGTAAATGCCTCTTGTAGTTTCTGATGCACAACAGACCTTCAATAAATGTTAGTTCACTCTGAAATAAGGGTACCTAATGGTTTCCATTAACCCTAAATTGTGCACATTTATCTAAATTAAGGTGTTCTGTGTACACATCTTCATGTTGTAATTACTCATGACACAATGTAGTAAGAGGTTTTAGCTCATTGTGATACAGTCATGAAATAATCTTGTATATTTTAACAACTATGCAAAACTCACTCATTATGGCTGAGTAGTTACTCTCTGACTTAAGATCAGAAAAAGATAGTTGTGCTTATCCTAAGGAAGCAGGTTATGGGTGGGAAAGAAGACTGGGGATTAGGAAAGTTTCTGTGAGATATTATGGCTTTTCTTTACAGGCTCTGCTAAGAAAAGATTTGAGGAATTACCAGAACTGACATATATCACTGTGTTGAAAGGAAAAATGATAACATGGTAGAGGCTTAGCCACCATACTCCTGAAATGGCTAAGCACAAGGCTGTTAAAAATATTTAACAAATCTAATGGTACTGCCTAGATAATATTATATAAAAATCAATATAAACTAAAATGTTTAATTTTAATTTATTTTTAAATCCTTTATTATAAACATATAACACATATACATGTATATAAATATACAACACATGATTTAGTATATACATGCTTGTGAATTGTAAGTTTCATGTTTGAACGTAATGGAACATCAGCCTATGAAGAACTTCGTGATCTGGCCCTCATTTAGTCACTTAGCCTCTCATATGCCCAAGCTGCTCCCCTCTCTGCTTTCCAGCCTCACCACGCTGCTGTCATTTCCCTCCACGTGCCATGCTGTTTCACACGTCTCTGCTTTTCTAACACCTCTTCCTTGGCCTGGGGGAGACTCTGTTTGGCAAATGACTCATCACTTTTCAAGAGCTATCCCATGCCATTTTCTCAACAAATACTTTCCTAGCTCCCAGCTTTTGGATCCTGATTAATTCTTATCTCGTTTTCATTAATAGCAGAGTCAGTGATATAAAACATCACCAAACCCCTAGAATGATATTCATAAAGCTGGGATCCATTGGTTCCAGCACTTAGACATATTCATGCTTAAGAGTCTTCCAGTGTGTATTATGTCATGGTGGTGATATCAAATGTAGAGAAAACACTTGCTCCTCATGTAATTTAAGTGTTAATGGATCCTCTCTAATGACAGGGACCTACACTAATCTCTAACAAAATGCAGCTGTTATTAAGCCAATACGCAGCCAATAAAATATCCCTCCCTCTACCATCTCTGCTTCGTGCCTTCCCCAAGTTAAGAGGGTGAATAAGCAGAATAACTGAAGGGCATATGCAAAAGAGCATGCAAAACTACCAAAGGGTCCTACCACTGCAGCAACCCTAAGGGCTTCCTCTTTCCAGAAGAAGGCAAAAGGAAATCTTTGTCAGAATGGGAACGTTTTTCTAAAAAAAATATCCAGGCATCAATGAATATCGAATAAAGATTTGTAAAGAAAAAGCAAATTGAGGTCAGAAGGCAAATTCTGGGAGATCTGTGAAACGATGCAAATTGCTCTGATAGATAATAATTTGATAATTATACTATCAAGATTACTCCATAATGACTTTGCAGAACTTCTCCCCCAGGACTTCTACCAAACAAAAAATGAACGCTTTCAGTGGTTCTACAATTGCAGTCATTCTAAATATTTGCTCAGAATTGCACACTAACAATCCCCAATTAATTTTCATAACAATCCCAGATTAATTTTTATAATAAAAGGGAGGGCAACCCAGGTGGGCCCCATATGCAGGAGACACACTTATACCATCTTTGATTACTGTGGTTGAAGATAACTTCTAAACAAGTTAGGTTTTTCTGTTCCACTTAGCTTTCTCATTCTCTGATCTCCTCATTCTTCACTGGGTAGAAAGGAATGTCAGGGGAAATGTCTGGAAGCACAGTGATGAAGTGGCTATTATAGAAATGCATTCACTCTTTTATCTATTCACAAGTTGTGATATTAAGTCACAAATATAAGAGGAAAGTGAATGAATACATTTTTTCATTTTATCTGCAAAACATTACATCTACTTTACAATTTCTAATCCATTCTTTGTAATAATTTTACATTTTGGAAGACATGAAGTTTCACTGCTTCTTTGAGAATTTTGCTTATTATCTCCAGAACAAATATGTCTTATTCACTTTTCTTTTGCCTTTCCTAGTTATTCCCCTGTAAGATTATATCTAAGGATTTATAGTCACTCTGGCCCTATTGTTAACAGATGAAGTACCTTGCTATCTTCCTATCCCAAGAGCCCATTCTGCTCAGTATTTGTATTTCTATAACACTTGGGCTAAAAAAGATCAGCTCATTTCCACGATTTTATGGAGTTTGTCAGTTTTCTTAAATTCATTTTCTGAAATGACTTTTTGGGCAAAGAAGAAGTTTATGGATACACAGTGTTGAGAAAGAAAAATAAAATGCATTTAGCCATCTAGTTTGCCCCAAATTAAACAATAATCTCTGAGCCCATCTTTTCTTGCATCACCTCCTTGTAAAAAAAACGACCATTCTCTTTGCTCCAAATCTTCTTTGATGCTCCCTTTCCACTTTGGCGTGTTGTTTTTCTCACCCCCTCTTAGTTACATCACTTGTGACCCAGTATCTTCTCCCATGAACCTCAGACACTGTCTTTTTACCCTTCAAAACTCTCCACACAATGGACGGTGTGTCCCCAGAACACCGTGTAGCCATTGTCCAGCAAAGAAAACTGTGGGTGTGAACCATATCAAATAACAATCTTACACCACAGTGTAGGATAAAAATACCAACAGGACCAAGTGTGAAGTGTAAGGTTATTTTGTCTAACAGAATAAAAGTATGCAGGGCAAGCACTGTGTCTTCTCAAGGTGTGTACAGCTCAGAAACTGCCAATAGTACTTGATCGGTAATAATTAATTTTATTCACTGCAAAAGAATCCAGCATGTTCTCAGCCAAAGGGAAGAAACAGAATAGCATGAACTTCAGTCTCAAAGAATATATTTTAGAACTACCTGACTTTGGATTACAGTATTTCAAATATGCTGCCAAAAATAATACTTAAGCAATTTTATCTATGCAAAGTAGTTTGTGTGTTAGCTATTTTTTAAGGAGTTTGCTTATCGATCGACAAGTTTGCCAAAGTCCTAGTTAAAAATGTCCATTTCACATTCACTCCCAGTGACACCAAAAGATCCAAATCTTATTTTCTCTTTCTATTCTTCCAGGGCTCAGTGGCAGTCATTTCTGAGGTCAGTACTTTCCATTCCAGATAAGCCAGAAAAAGAGAATTGTTAACAGCGGCCTCCCTGCATGGGAGCTTTGTTTATAAACAGAAAATAAAGAGCCCCAATGAGAATATCATATATGGTAAATGACTGACCTTGAAGTCTTTCCAAGAGCCTGAGTTAGGGGATATCTACCATCTCTGCTAACGGCACATCAGCAGTAGAAGGTAAAGCCTCAGTAAGCAAAGAGGGTGGAGAAACAGCCATTACCTCCTGAAACACTGAAATGGGGGCAAGGGGTGGTGCCCGTCAAAGGCCAGTGCATCTCACAAGAGAAGAACAGGATTCCTGCAGTTCAGGTTCTGCTTCCTTTCATTAGGCACAAAAGATTGACTAGCGGTAGTAAAAATGCTTGTAACGTTCCCCTCCAAAGAAAATGACTTCGTATTGTCCGTCTAATTATTCTTTCAGTGCTTACGTATCCACAGAGTCTAATGACCTATTTTCAGGGACTAACTGGGAGCATTGACATTTTTAGTCATAATAATACCTAAGTCAGAGGGGTGTTGTAAGAATTAGATGAGTTCTTTTAATTCTTTACTGATACTGTTATATTAATATTACTTTAAAATTTGTACAACTACAAAAGATAATACATTTTAAGTAGTTTAACATTTCATAATTAAAATATGTAATAAACTTGGATTTTAATTACATGTTCTCAAAGTGAGACACAGCTCCAATCAGCAAATATATTATTTAAAGGTATTGTTAAATGCTATTTTAAAGACTTTTTTCATTTTCAATTTTTTTAATTGTATTTTTATTACCATTTAGTTTCCTGTTACCCCCCCTCCCCCTGTCACCACAACAGCTGTCACCACACTGTGTGTCCCCATGTACAGCAGCTGTCACCACACTGTTGTACACGTCGGCGAGTCCTTTTTTCCTTTTTGCTTAATTCCTCTACCCCCTAATTTCCCCTACCCTCTTAGCTGTCATCCTGCTGTCTATGAGTCTTTTTCTATTTTCCTTATCAGTTCAGTGTGTTCATTATATTCTACACATGAGTAAAATAATATAGTATTTGTCTTTCTCTGACTGGCTTATTTCATTTAGCCTAAGGTTTTCCAGGTCCATCTGTACTGTCTCAAAGGATAAAATTTTCTTCTTTTTTATGGCCAGGTAATATTCTGTTGTGTAAATGTCCCATAGTTGTTTTATCTACTCATCTACTGATGGACACCTGGGCTGCTTCCATATCTTGGTCAATTGGAAATAATGCTGTAATGAACATAGGGGTGCTTATGTTTTTCAAATTAGTGTTTTAGTTTCCTGCAGATATATTCTCAGAAGTGGGATCCTTGGGTCGAAAGGCAGATCCATTTTTAATTTTTTGAGGTATTTCCATACTACTTTTCTCAGTGGCTTCACCAATCTGCATTCCCACCAAGAGTACAAAAAGGCTGCCTTACTTCCACATTCTCACCAGCATTTCTTGTTTTTTTCATTTATTAATAACAGCCATTCTGGCAGTTGTGAGATATAGCTCATTGTAGCTTTAAAGGTTTTAATGCAACACTTGCAAAATCAGTTTTAAGAAATCTGAGGATGTCCAGGTGTGAAAAAGAGAAGGTTGCAATTTTGGACATTTTGAGATATGTAATTGTGAAATTCCTAACTAACCCAACATTCTGCAGTTCTCTGATTTTTTTCTATTCTAAAACATATATTGTAGTCGAAATATCTTAAGGCAAATATTTCCAAACTGCCAAGAATCTGCGAATTCCCTTAAGAACTGCATAAAGGAAAGATGTGGACCACAGCCTTGCTTATTTCCTAGACCTTGCCCTGAGCAGAGAATGGCAATCTATGTAGAGATTTGGACCATATAATGAATAGACTTAGCCTATGAACTTTGTTATTAATGCCAGTCTGAAGGACAGGATAGCCTTTGATTGCCATGAGGTTACAGTCTTATATGGCTAACTCCCTACCTTAGGGCCAATAACCACCTAAACCTCACCATGTCCAAGACTTCCCTCTACATTTTTCTCACATCTGGAAACTTCTTCCTGGGCTTTTCCCAGTTCAGTAAGTGGCAGGTACATTTTGTCACTTGCAGACCCCAAAGTCTTGGCTACTCTTTCACTTACAACCCTCACAACATTCTATTATTTCTTCAAAATATAACCAAAATCTAACCAATTTCCATGAACTCCACCAGTATCACTCTGATACTACCATCAGAATTCATTAACTCCCTTTTTTTTAATGTTCCGATACATTCTCAGTCCAATGGACAGAGAGATATATTTTTGAGGAGAGCCTTTAGATATTAATAAAGTTCAAATATACACAATAGTAGAGAGAACAGTTTGATAAACCTCCATGTGCCAATCACTCAGCTACAGCAACCATCACCAATAATGACCACAGCATTTCATGTATAGTCCTATCTATTCCCCTTGCTTAAATTCCTTAAAAGATATTTAAGGGTCTCTGAGCTGTCTTAAATCACAAACTAGGATGATACTTTAGTGGCATATATGCAAGAGACAGACACTGACCCATTCTGATGTCATACTAGTTGTCTTTGCATAACACGATCACAGATTGACAGGCATTCTTTAAGCAGCATTTCCATGCACACACAATTAGTGCGTTTTTTGACACATTTACATGCAGAATATAGAAAATCAAATAGTCATAAATTTCTATCATTTTTTAAAAATTAATTGATTTTCAAAAGATATTTGTTGATTTGCATGTTCCTGGGTAAGGCTGCTTTTCACATTATTTTTCCATCTCTGGGATTTGTAAACGAATTAGCAATATGAAGTAGGTATTACAACCATTGACTGAACAGGGTTTTGGCACATAGGTAAATATTATTACAACAAAGAAATGCAGTATAAAGTAGTGAGCAATTTTTCAGGTTTCTTAAGTCACCTCTTTTATTCTTTCCTCCCTACCACACACTTTAAAATTATTAAAAAATTTAATGTAAAGTTTAATTTTTCATATTTGGGCCTTTTATTCCAAGAAATAGGGAAATGAAGAAGGAGAAAAGAGAGAGAGAGAGAGAAAGAAGAAGGTCTGATTTCCTCCCTCAACTCTACAATACCTAAATAAGTATATTTAGTTCATTCATCAAACTCAAGTTTGATGAATAGATACAGTATTTTTTAAATTTATTTATTTAATTGTTGTTCAAGTACAGTTTTCTGTGATACAGTATTTTTTATGGGCATTATACATCAGAAAATGTTGGGGAAATGATACTCTATCTTATCAGAGTAAATGATACTCTTATCCGAGTATACTCTATCTAAATAGAGTATTTAAGGAGACATATAATAAATACACTGTTGTGGACCACTCTGCCTGGTTTCAGGAATTGTAACTCTACCCCCTTGTGGCTAAGGATGAGTGAGTGACCTCTGGAATGTGAGTCCCAGGAGACAAAGCTTTTCTCTGGTAGCAAATGCTGCCTCAGTTTCCTCTTCCTGCCCCCAAAGTATGGTCAGAAGTCAGAGATGAATAAGACCCCTCAGAGGAGGGGCAACCTAAGCCAGACTCAATCACTTGGGAGGCCCTCATGGAAGAACTTGGGAGGCTGTGACAAAGAGGGAGCAATGTACCCTTGCCCCCCAGCTATCTGACATAGCCTGAGTCCCCGTGTCCTTTGGGAGAAGTGCTTCCTGGGTCTAATCCACGTAAGCCTGAATACCTGATGGGGAGGGGTGCAGCTCCTTGCCTTGCCAGAGAGAATCTCAGGGGGATGGGGGAGGGAATCTGGCATCACAAAGAATTCCTAAAAAACCTATGAAACCTGCTCTGCTAAGAGTGCTTTCATTCATATTTTAAGGGTTTGAGCAGGAAACCCTAAAGTTTCTGCAAAACTCCCTTCCTGACAGACTCTGACTCAGGCCAAGCTTTCAGATTTCTTTGAAATGTTATGTACTGTTTGATCCTTGCCGCCCTGTATTCCTGTGTATTACAACCCAATAGGAGTCCTTGGAGGAAGGGGCTCCTCAAAGAAACTGGCCACCTCCTGGCCCTTTTTCCTCGGAGAAACTGGCCACCGCTCCTCCTCAAGAAGATCACATCTTGGTAGTGTTTACTTTCATCCGTGGTGGATGGAGGAACTTGTAGGAAAAATCACCCCCACAATATACTTTTCATTAACATAGATGAGATTAAAAATATAAGAAAATGCAGAGGGAAACAAAACAAAACAACAGGACCCCCTTTCCAAGGTAGAAATGATCCTAATAAGGATAGTCATGCTACTGAGAAGTAGATTGGTTTTTAGTTTCTAGCTAATAATTTCAAGGTGATGCATGAACATCTCTGAGAACTGTTTTACTCTGGGCTGTTCCAGCACTAAAGGTGTAATTCCTAATCCCAGTCAGCCCACAGATTTGTCCTGAGGATCAATGAGAAACCCATCATATGGTGGAAACTATTCATCAATACCAAGGAAACAGTGTGCACATATGCACTCATTGTAGATCCATAAACTCATTGTGTTGAAAGAAAGACACATTCAGTTAATGTTTGTGAAACCATCACTGCCTCTATTATGCAAATTGATAAGCAGGGGAGAAGATCCAGTAATCAGAAGTCTCATTGATGACTCAATATTCAGTGTCTTCTCAAATATTTAAACCTGAACTTGGAGCCACTGGGTGAAGATAAATTGGCTATTTTTTCCATCAGTGGTTCTATGCAGAGTCTGAAACATGTTCTTCATTTAAAATGTGTTCAAATCTAATATTGGAAAATCCTCTAGTGCCTTGTGTTTGCTTTAATTTATGTTTTTAATATTTCTTTATTGCTTTTCTAAGAAATGCTCATGTTTAGAATAGAAAAAATGAATACCACACATTGCAACTAAATGGGGTAAATGAACAGTTTGGAATCTAATATATTTCTAAGGCATTATTATGAGGAAGAACAGACAAATTAAATAGTTTAGAAAAATTAAAGCATTAAATCTGTCTCATTATTTATCTAGAAAAACCAGAAAAATTCAATGCAATTCTAAAGCATGTACATTTTTTAAAGATTTCATTTATTTATTTGTATTTGTTTGTTTGTTTGTTTATTTTTAGGGAGAAGAAGGGAAGGACAGAAAGGGAGAGAAACATCAATTGGTTGCCTCTCACATGTCCCCAACCAAGGACCTGGACTAACACCCACGTATGTGCCATGACTGGAAATCAATGGGCAACCCTTTGGTTCACAGGATGACACCCAACCCACAGAGCTACACCTGTCAGGGTAAAGTATGTATATGTAAATTACTGTTGAAAACACAAGCTGAAAATATGAACTTTCATGGAGAAAAGCCAACCATGGTTTAGTCTCATGTAGACAGATATAACTACCAATTGATCTTTGTTACGATATCTTTGAAATAGAGAAAAGTTGTGCCACTGTAAAAGATCTGCGTTAAATAACATCGTATAGAATATGTCCAGCAAAATAAGGTAGACATTGCCTATGCACTTTTCAAGTCATAAGCAACAGACATTTATTTAGCTGTCTTATACATGCAAGAATACCATTGTGCATAAGATGTGGGTTTGTTCTCAACCTACTTTTAAAAGCTATAATAGCCTAGGAAGCAGTATTTTGAACAATAAAGGAATTTTGGGATGTGACTCATGCCCTACTCCTGTCACATGCTTGCTGTGGGACTTCGGTCTAGTGAGTTAACCTCAAAGCCATTGTATCTTCATAGATTAAAAAAAAGATGACAATAATCCTAGAGTGGTTTTGAAGATTAAGTAAAATAATACATATACATTCATTAATAAAGTGACTTAGCACAAAGAACTTAACAGATGCTAGCATTAATAATACATAGCAATTATGTATAATCATAACACTAGTAATCTAAACAATGCAATAATTATTAATATCACCATAACCACTTCTGTCATTCATTACCAAACATTCTCATGATGGACAATTTGTCTTGTTTTAATTTGAATCATAAAATTACTACACAATAAAATCTAAAAAATCTTCACAGTAAAAAATTCAGACAATAGAGGAATATATGTATCCATAGCTAATCGCTAAAGCCCTCCTACACCTCTCGTGTCTTCCTCTTTCTCCATTTCCACACTATTCTTCCAAGTCATCACCTAACTTGTCTAGGCCTGTTCTGCTTTTCTTCACCCATTTTTTCTTGTTTATATGTGCATATCCCAGCTTTGTTTTATTTTGTTTTTATGTAAATGATTAATTTAAGATCCTATAGTGTCCCATAAATTAGATATACCATGCTTTATTTCCCCTTTTCGTGCATTTGGGTTATTTGGCAATTTAAGGGATGCTGCATGCGGTGCAAATCACTTTGGAAGTCTTACTGTGGGTGTGGCATCCTTTCCAAATGGATACCTAGAAATAGCAAAGCTTAGTAGGGGACTATAAGAATTTTTAAACTTTAATTGATATTATCAAGTTACTCTTTAGAAGGCTATAACGATGTATAATTTACACACCCACCAGTCATACCTGAGGATGCCCATTTTTCATATTCTTTTCGATACCGCAATTCACTCATTAGTGCTGAGTACTAGAATTTGCATCATTATCCAAAAGCTTACATTCTAGTAGAGTGAAACAGACAAAAAGAAATACACATAGATATGAGAAAAAGTTGTATATTAGAAGATAAGTATTATGGGAAGAAAAAGTAGGATGGGAAATTTTTAGATAGTGGAAAAAATTGTAACTTTAAATGGGGTTGTCAGAATAGGTCTGATGGGGAATATTACATGTGAGCCACATCTTGGGTGATGTAATGAATTTAATGAATCCATAATTTAAATATTCTGTTTTTCTCTGGCTTCCAGAATGGTTGACAGTAACTTTTTAATTTACTTCATGCTGCTTCCACCCCATTCTACCCCCAACACACTTCGTAAGTGACCACCTTCTACTTCCTATGCAGATTTTCCCCCTCTCCCCCCCCAAACTCCCCCCCTCTCCCTCCCTCCCCCCCTTCTATTCACCTCTTCTCTTTTTATTCTTACTTCCTGTCAAGGTAGATCATATGGTATTTGTCCTTCAATCCTATGCAGATTTTCTTGAATTTGTAATTCAACATAATCACTAAGATATATATATGCCTTAAAGTATTTAAAAAATAATTTTCTGTGGTTCTATGAATTCTTTCAATATGAAGATTTATAGCTTCATCCATTTCAAAAACTTTTATTCCATTAAGCCTTGGTTATTATTCTTTTCAATTAGTTCTATATTTTTCTTAGAGACAAATAATACAAATATGGTTTCCTAAATTAAAAATAAGTCTAACTCAAAGAATCAGTGCTATTCAAATTTAAATTAGAGAGTGAGAGATAAAGATAAGAGGGTCTCCCAGAATACAGAAAAATAAGGAAAAAAATAAAAAATATTTTAAAATGGTAACAGCATAAAAGACTGATTTCAGAAGGTTCAACGGCCATCAAATAATAGGAAGTAATACAAACAAAGGAAGGAAATATACAAGGATAATATGGGAAATTTCCAGGGGTTAAAGAATGAATCTTCAGAATGAAAATTCCCATTAAGTGTAAGGCAGGATAACTGTTGAAACTTTAAAACCTCAAAGAAACTCTTACAGCTTTTGGCGATGCAGCTTACTTACAAGGGAGCCAAAATCAAGCTGTCATCAAGGTTGTGACTTCTAGTGTCAGACTACCTGGGCATCAGTTTCAACTGTGTTCCTTCCTTATCATCAAACAATTAAACACCACTTCATCTTTTTCAACCCCCATTTTTCTTACTTATGAAGTAAATAATCAGGACATATTTTATTGGTTAATGATATGCTTGAGGAGTGGCTGGGATTTTTTATTGAAAATCAAAAGTTTGGAGAAATTTGAATGAGAAGAGGAATGGGATAGGGATTACAGGTCAGAAAAACCGAGAGCTAGGTTCCTAGGGACCTGAGTGGATGGGGTAAACAGCATCATTCGGTTGGAGTGCAAGTGCATGCAGTGCTCTCTCTACAAACTGCTGTGTCCGACACATTTCACACCCCTTCACTGAGCATGTTTACTTGAATGTACATGTTTTCAAACTATAGAAAAGCAGGACTGTATTTCATTTTCTTACCTAGCCAGTAAGGCATTTAAATCAAAGTTGGTTGTTTCACTATTTTTTTCATTTGACAAACTGACTTCTTAATTTCAATATAATATACAGTACACACTTTTATCATGAAATCCTCCATGTATTGGAGGTCAGGACTGGTAACTGGTTAAATCACATTGATGCTTCAATAGCACCTTGAGAGCTGAAGCCTGGCAAACACTGTATTGCACCCACATTTAGATTCCACAATACTATCAGGAGTAGGGTCTCCCTAAGGAGTACTTCTATCTCCAGAAAGAGCCTCCCACTTTATTTTGAAGAAGACCCAGCACCCATGAGTTTAAGCAGTCATTTGTGGGACCCTGTAGGAAGGCTGACAAACCCAGATCCAGATAACAGAACTGAAAATCCTTTGACTATTCTCTTACATCTTGGAGATCTACAATATAAAAATTTTGAAATAATGAAAGACAGCATAATTATTTTTATAAGTTGGACAATTGAAGGACAGATTTAAAATCAAGGCATATTCTGTATCAGATGAAAATCAACTTGAACTTTTTTTGAATTATAAAAATAGTCTGAGTGCTCGCTTCGGCAGCACATATACTAAAATTGGAACGATACAGAGAAGATTAGCATGGCCCCTGCGCAAGGATGACACGCAAATTCGTGAAGCGTTCCATATTTTTTAAAAGTACAATTCTAAAGATCAATGAATCCAGGAGTTGGTTCTTTGAAAAAATAAACAAAATAGACAAGCCTTTAAGTAGGCTCATCAAGAAAAGAAGGGAACGGACACAAATAAACACAATCAGAAATGAAAGAGGAGAGATTACAACTGACACCACAGAAATAGAGAGAATTGTAAGAAATTACTATGAAGAACTGTATGCCAAGAAATTTGAGAACCTAGGGGAAATGGACACATTTCTAGAAAAATATAATCTCCCAAAACTCAATGAAAAAGAAGTAGAACACCTGAATAGACCAATAACAGCAAAAGAAATTGAAGCAGTAATCAAAAAACTCCCATCACACAAAAGCCCTGGACCAGATGGATTCACAGGAGAATTCTACAAAGCATTTAAGGAAGAGCTAACCCCCATTCTTCACAGACTATTCCAAAAAATACAAAAGGATGGAAAACTCCCTAACTCCTTTTATGAAGCCAGCATCATCCTAATTCCAAAACCAGATAGAGATACAACAAAGAAAGAAAACTTCAGGCCAATATCGCTGATGAACATAGATGCTAAAATCCTCAACAAAATATTAGCAAATCGCATCCAACAATATATCCAAAAGATAATACACCATGACCAAGTGGGTTTCATCCCAGGGATGCAAGGATGGTTCAACATTCGCAAAACAGTAAATGTAATTCATCACATAAACAAAAGCAAAGACAAAAACCACATGATCATATCAATAGACGCAGAAAAAGCTTTCGATAAGGTACAACACCCATTTATGATAAAAACACTCAGCAAAATGGGAATAGAGGGAACATTCCTCAATATAATAAAGGCCATTTATGAGAAACCTACAGCCAATATCATACTCAATGGACAAAAACTAAAAGCTTTTCCACTAAGATCAGGAACAAGACAAGGATGTCCACTTTCACCACTCCTATTCAATATAGTATTAGAAGTTTTGGCCACAGCGATCAGGCAGGAAAAGGAAATAAAAGGCATCCAAATAGGAAAGGAGGAAACAAAATTGTCACTGTTTGCAGATGACATGATAGTGTACATGGAAAATCCTATAGACTCTACCCAAAAACTGCTCAAACTAATTAATGAATTTGGCAAAACAGCAGGATACAAAGTCAATATCCAGAAATCAAAGGCATTTTTGTATACAAACAATGAATCAGCAGAAGCAGAAATCAAGGAAAAAAATCCCATTCGATATAGCAAAAAGAAAAATAAAATATCTGGGAATAAACCTAACCAAAGAGGTAAAAGACCTGTATGCAGAAAACTACACAGCACTGAAGAAAGAAATCAAGGAAGACACAAATAAATGGAAACATATACCGTGTTCATGGATTGGAAGAATTAACATCATCAAAATGTCCATACTACCCAAAGCAATATACAGATTCAATGCTATACCTATTAAAGTACCAATGTCGTATTTCACAGACATAGAACAAACACTTCAAAAATTTATATGGAATCATAAACGAGCCCGAATAGCAGCTGCTCTTTTGAGAAAGAAGAACAAAGTAGGAGGGATCACAATACCTGATATCAAACTGTATTACAAAGCCACTGTAATCAAAACAGCCTGGTACTGGCATAAAAACAGGCACATAGACCAATGGAACAGAACAGAGAGCCCAGAAATCAACCCAACCCTCTACAGTCAATTAATATTCGACAAAGGGGGCAGTAACATAAAATGGAGTAAAGATAGCCTCTTCAGCAAATGGTGTTGGGAGAACTGGACAGCTACGTGCAAAAAAAATGAAACTTGAGCACCAACTTACACCATACACCAAAATAAATTCAAGGTGGATAAAAGACTTAAATATAAGCCATGACACCAATAAAGTCCTAGAGGAGAACATTGGCAAGAAAATCTCAGATATTCCACGCAGCAACATTTTTACAGATATGTGCCCTAGAGCAAGGAATATAAAGGAAAGAATAAACAAATGGGATCTTATCAAAATAAAAAGCTTCTGCATGGCTAAAGAAAACAGTATTAAATTAAAAAGACAACCAACTGTATGGGAAAACATATTTGCCAATGATACCTCAGACAAAGGTTTAATCTCCAAAATATACAAAGAACTTACACGACTCCACTCTAGGAAGACATCGAACCCAATTGAAAAATGGGAAAAGGACTTGAACAGACACTTCTCTAAAGAGGACATACAGAACATCCAGAGACACATGAAGAGATGCTCAATATCGTTAGCTATCAGAGAGATGCAAATTAAAACCACAATGAGATACCACTTTACACCAGTCAGGATGGCTATAATAGACAAAGCAACAAACAACAAATGTTGGAGAGGGTGTGGGGAAAAAGGGGACCTTAGTTCACTGTTGGTGGGATTGTAGACTGGTACAACCATTATGGAAAACAGTATGGAATTTTCTCAGAAAAATAAAAATCGACCTGCCTTTTGACCCAGCAATTCCACTGCTAGGATTATACCCCAAGAATCCTAAAACATCAATTTCAAAGAACCTATGCACCACAATGTTCATAGCAGCACAATTTACAATAGCCAAGAGTTGGAAGCAACCTAGGTGCCCATCAGTAAATGAATGGATCCAAAAATTGTGGCACATATACACCATGGAATTTTATGCAGCAGAGAGAAAGAAGGAGCTACTACCTTTTGCAACAACATGGATGGAACTGGAAAGCATTATGCTGAGTGAAATAGGCCAGGCATTGAAGGACAAATACCATATGATCTCACCTTTGACAGGAAGCTAAAGAATAAAACAAATAAGCAAATAGAATAAAAATAAAGACGCTGAAATAGAGAACAAGTGGGCAGCGACCAGAGGGGGAGAGGAAGGGAACTTAAGGGGGAAAAAGGGGGGAGGGATTTTGAGGAACAAGTATGAATGACACAGAGATGAGGACTTGGGGGGGGGAATGGGAGGGAGGGGGGAGACCGGGCGGGGGGGGGGAAGAGGGAAAAAAAATGTACTTGAAAAGTAAACAAATAAAATTATTAAAAAAATAAATAAAAAAAAAAAAAAAAAAAAATAGTCTGAAAAACGAAGAGGCAGATTTCAAGAGTTGATGGTGTGTAAACATACATAAAGACCTTTAAAAAATGCATTATGCTGAGTGAAATAAGCCAGGCATTGAAAGACAAATACTATATGATCTCACCTTTAAAAGGAACCTAAACAACAAAACAAACAAGCAAGCAAAATAAAAACAATGACAGTGAAATAGAGAGCAGGGGGACAGTGACAGGAGGGAAGAGGAGAGGGTATTTCAGGGGAAAATGGGGAAGGATTTACAGAAACAAGTATAAAGGACACAAGGACAACAACTAAGGGGGGTGGAAATGGGATGGACGTGGGGAGCACTGGGGGCGTTAGGCTGGGATGGGAGTAAAAGACAAAATACTGTACTTGAAAAATAATTTTTAAAAAACACCTTTAAAACCCTGTCTACATAGTAGTAATGTCCCTCTGGAAGCATACTCAAAATTTCACTAGTGGCAACTGTTTTTATTCTATATTTTTATTGTGTGATCCACATCTATTATTTATAGCAAAGTTGCCGAAAGTCTCTTTTCTGTTCCACTCTAAAAAGTGCTCACTTTATTTGTCCCCCTTTGTCAGGGGACATTAGGAGAAGGACTAGAAGGATACAGAGTAGAAATGGTTAGTTAAACTCAAGAGCAAACTGGTGAAAGTTTTAAAATATGATCACCTTTGAAACAGCAACACTTTTAGTTCAGTAATGGGGGGCTGAGAGAATTTATTACTGGATTAACAATGGGCTGTTAATGTTGAAAAAGAAAGACTAACTTCTTTGGTCACTTCATTGCTAACAGGAAAGTAAATGAAAGAAATATATTTTTTTCAGAAAGAAATATATTTATTCAGAGCCAAAGAAAGACAAATACCATATGATTTCACTCGTAGGTGGAAACTAAGGAACAAATTGAACCAACAAGGAAAATGGAGACAGACTCATAGTTGGAGAGCAGGCTGACAGCTCTCCAAGCCGTAGGTTAGGGGGTGGAGGCATTGAGCACAAAGGAAAAAGGACTCATGGACATGAACAACAGTGTGGTAATTGCTGTGGAGGGTGTATAAAGGGACTAAATGGGAATAGAAAAAACACAATGAAGATTAAATTAAAAATATTAGCCATGATGAAATTTTAATTACAAAGCCTGAAATTACAATAAACCAAAATCTATATCTGTGTTTCTCAATCCATGGGATATATTGTTTCAGTTTGATTACCTGCTCTGTTTTGTTATTTCTATCAGCAGGACTTAACAGAGTATAAAACATCCTTTATCTTCACAACAAAATATTTAGGTAATATACATGTTTGACTGAGGACCTACAACAAACCTTAGTATTTAACAATCTTTTAACACTGTATTAAAAAATCTGTTTTCTACTCTTTGCTTTGATTTTTAAAATATTTTATTTATTTATTTTTAGAGAGAAGAGAAGGAAGGAAGAGAAGAGAATCATCAATGTGCCAGAGATACATCACTCGATTACCTCTCACACATCCCCAACTGGGGAGCTGGCCTGCAACCGGGGCATGTGCCCTGACTGGGAGTCCAAATGGTGGCCATTCAGTTCACAGGCAGTGCTCGATCCACTGAGCGACACCAGCCAGGGCATCTTTTTTAAATTTTTTTCATCTTCATTTTGTTGGAATATTTTATGTACATATTTTAACAATCAACCATCTTAGATCACAATAATGGAAACAATTTCAAATGTTATAATGCATTTCTTTTTTTTAGTACTTATTTTTTTTATTTTAATTGTTGTTGAAGTACAGTTCTCTGCCTTCTACTCCAATCCCGGCCCACCCCCCAGCCCTCCCCACGCTCCACCTGTTTCCACCTCCCCTTGTTTTTGTACATGTGTCCTTTATACTTGTTCCTGCAAAACCTTTCCCTTTCTATGATATTTACTAAATGGTGAGCATTTCTATGATATTTACTAAATGATGATTATTATTTTATATTTTTATTTACTTTTATATTGAACATTTCAACTTAAAACAAAATAGAATCTGATTTTAAGAAATCCAAGATATTAGTAGCAGTTGCTTTAAAATGTTGAAAATAAATGATTTTTAGTAATGTTAGTAACTATGAAAATAATAGTAATATCTATTTAAATTCATGTGGAGGCTGTATGTGACCATCAGTTTATATACTTGTGTGACTTTTTAATGGATTTGTTCTTAGCTGTTACGTTCACACCCAATTCTTGCACTCAGTTCTATTACCTTTTTGGCCAACATGGCCAGTTAGTTAATCAACAAGTCTTTATTCACAAAGCAAAATCTTTAACATAAATTGAGATGTTCAGTAGTCTGCCCTATTTGTCCCATTCTTCTTGAAGGTGCATCTTGATGGCTGCTCTTGTTAAAATTCTGTGCTTATGGCTTTGGTAAATTGCTGTAGTCAATTTCCCAGAAACCTGTAGAACAAGTGCAGGAAAAAAGTGGAGCCTCTTAGTTTGATTCCAACTTGTTTTTCTAAATCTCTCTAGTCTAATCTCCCTTGCTCTTAGTCAGTAAGGAAGTAGAAAAATGTCATGAACAATAATTTTTAAAAACAAAACTAGATTTCTAAGGCTTTAAAATGTCAGTTATATTAAGTTCAATTAATTTGAACAAACAAATCATCAGTACTCTTTATAATGTGGAAATGAATTAATTAGTATGTTCACTTGTGCTTCTCGCAACAGGGTACTCACTCTGTCAGGCAGAAACACCCTGGGGAAGGGCTCTGGGGCTGGTGTCCTCTAGTATCCCCTGGGCCTAGACTGTACTCTTTGTTCTGTGAGGTTAAGGTTACAGTGCACAGGGGTTTCAATGTCATCACACACAATGAACGTTGATTCCTTGTCTTATTTGGAATTACAAGCATTTGTGACTCACCAAAAGCTTGGAAATGATTTTCTTTCTTTGAAAATAATCAGTACAGAAAATACAGCCTCTCTCTATAACATAAATAGAAAGAACTCCCCTTACCCCTCCCCAAAAGAAGCTATTTGGCCTCAGTCTCCTAAATCTATAGGAAAAATATCACAAATTATAATAAATGGGTTTTAAAAGTAATATGGCAAAAAATGTCATAGTAAGTGAAATAATTTCAGATAGCAATGTATACACAAATAATTTCTGAAATGTTACTTACCCTAATTTTTAATGTATCAATCTCAACTGCAGACTTCTTGACAAGTCAATTAAAAAGTTTTTGATTTTATATCAAAATTCCCTGCAAAATATGAAAAAAATTATAAATTGTGAAGAACTAGTTATATTATAGGCAGAAAGTTCAGAATCAGGTTTTCTAGTCCAAATCTTGTATCTACCACATATTAGTCATCAGTAACTTACACTTAGCATATGCATTATTTGTACATAGCAAGTACTTGATCATGCTAATATGACTTAGATTATATTCCATTCAAAATATGTTTGGCATCATAGCCACACTTATCTAAGAAAGAAAAGGTTAACATCCTTGTAGACCGAGGACAAGCAATCTGTTAGATTTGAGAAGTATGAGGGAAAGGATATTTTGTGAAGAATAATGTTACAATGGACTTGCCACAAAATTGGAGACCAACATTTATAAGATAAATTTTTTATATTGGTATACCATCTATGTGAGTTTTTCATTAAAATGCAAATATCCCTTTGAGATGAAACATAGTAAGGGAAATTAATTTTTCACTAGAGAGAGCTGGCTGGCACCTACCCAACTCTGACAGGAGTGAGAAATAAAATGGGTAAAGTAGTTGAAGAAAGAGTAGTAATTGGACTACTGAAATCTTTCTTAATTAGAAGTTTCCAGCTTGCTCCAGTAAGGTAAAGAGATCAATAAAAATTTTTTGCTTATAGAAACACAGATCAGAAACACGAAAGTGAAAGGTCATAAATAGAAAAGAAAGGGGAGAAGAGGGGGGAGGAAGGAAGAGAAAGAGGAAGAAGGAGAAGAGGAAGGAGGAGGAGAGAGGGAGAGGGAAGAGAAGGAGAAATTTGGGGGAAAAGTAGGTGGAAATTTAGTATAACGAAAACCATAACTGAGATTCATAGATCTATATAAACAAAGGTGTTTCTGCCATGTTTTCGTTTAAGATTCATGTGACATTAGGTAGATGGATTTTCTATATATTAAGACAGCATACTGGGTATGGTTTATCTTAAAATATAACCGGCATGATGTATAAGAAAATCACTTTGGGAGCCTTGGGGTCTATGTCAAAAAGATGACAATCACCTGTGTATCAGAACAAAGTCTGTGAGACCCTGATTCTCTATGGAAAGGAAAAGAAAGTAAACAACACACAAATCCAAACAAATGGTAATTTCATATATGATTTCCAAATAACAAGGCACAAAGATGGATGAAATTGCTGACATTGGATTATAGGATTATAGTTAAGTTGCTTCTCATATAAATAAATCTTTGAATTATTTAGGTAATGGTGGTAAATGATCATATAATCTCTATAATAATCAAGAAAGAGAGCTAGATCATGAATTATATCAAAAGCCTACTACATATAGTTAAATTATATGGTGTATTATGTTCAGTATACATATATAGCTGAGATATTTAATATATTGCTTATTTATTTGCAACCCCATTGCAAACCAATTTAAAGTAGTTTATGAAAACATTTAAAATATAACAAATTGAGAATAAATAAGGCAATATCAATATTATACGTGGGAATGCTTAATGTAAAGAATTAAAATAGAATGTTCTTAAAATATTAAAGCAAAGATATGTTACAATATTTTATTATAATTTCATATTTGGCATTTTCCTGAAACTTCAAAGAGAAATAAGAAAAGCAAATTATCATTAAAGTGAAAAACATTAAATCTGAGGTTATTTGCCCTGATGGGCGTGGCTCAGTTGGTTGTGTGTTGTCTTGCAAAGTGAAAGGTTGCTGGTTCAATTCCCGGGGGAGTACAGGCCTGGCTTGTGGGTCCAGTCTAGGGTTAGGGGCATGTGTGAGAGACAACTGGTAGATGTTTCTCTCACACTTGATGATTTTCTTTCTCTCTTTCTCCTCTTTCAAAAATAAACAAATAAAATATTTTTAAAAATAAAAACCTGAGGTTTTTAATACTCGCATTTGGAATAAGGTTCTATGGGTAAAGAATATGTTCCAGGCTACAAAACTAAGCAAAACCTCTCTAACCTTAAGATGCCTAGAAAAAGAAGAGAATCTCTCTTGTTTCTCACTGACCAAGCATGGAGTTGGGGATAACCTCATTCTAAGCTATTTTGGAGCTGACGCAAGGAGCAAAGGACCGGGCAAGTAGGACCTTGGGGAAGAGGAAGATTTTTGTGGTAGCTTGGAGAGTCTTAAGAGATGGTTATGATGGGGAAGGGCAGTGCTCTATCAGTGATATCTCTGCCAGAAGTAACTGGCCCCCTCAAAAGGATCTGTGGAAGATGAATGAACGAGGAGACCAGTTTACAAAGAGTGAGTGGATGGAGCCCAGGGAAATCAATGAGAAATGGTGAAGCACACTGACTCCCAGCGGTGGGAAGTGTAGGAACCCAGATGACCCCTGCGCCCCCTAGCAGGTGTGTGGGAGTGGTGGAATGCAGATAGATGAAAAGTCACTCTCATGAGGACCAGGAAAGAACTTGAAACAAATGTTTGGACCAAACATGGAAGTAGTCCAGACCTCAAAAATGCCAGGGGATTGACAAAACAGGGAAGGCAGTGAGAACTCAGCCAAGTGTTCATGTATCAGGTCCACACAAACAATGAAGCTCTGCTTAAGGCAGAGTCTGTGCTGAGCCAGCCAGCAGAAGCTGCAATAGATAAAATTAAACCCCTTTTTTGTCTTCATCACAAGCCAAATTTTGCTGAAGCTGGAAGCAATCCCAGGATGTAGTAAGTCCAGGGTCTGTTCATGCGAAACTTTATGAAGAAGAGCCTGTCATTTAGGTGGAGTACAACTTGGGCACAGAGTCAGCGGAGTCCCTAAGTGCTTTTCAAAAATCAGGCTTTATTGGGGGTGGGCCTCTGAGAAAGTCTCTTTTGTACTAAGATTTTGAACAAACTGAGGAATAAGGCAAATAACAAATGGAACATTGAAGCATTTGTTAAAGATCAAGTTGGATGACGTAACTTACACTAAAATGGGCTTCCTAATATCAAATCTCAGATTTTGACAGGTTTCCCCAGCCAAGCCAACTCCCTACCCATCATCTCAAAAACAGAGCTTGACTCCTAAAAATAGAGCTTCTATTCCCTGTATTTTGCTCTCAAAAGGAAAACAGCTAAGGCTAAATTAAGCATGCTGGTCATTCTCTGGGTCTCTGGACCACGGTGTTTGTATTTATTGCTTCCTCTGCTTGGTAATTCTCTGTCCCTCCTCCTTTTGGGCTTAATAAACAACTACTTGTTTTTTAAAATCTCCTCCAGAAGTCCTTTTATCACATATTCACATTAAATGATGTGAAGATTATCCCACTACACTTAACCTTTCTCCTAACATTTACTTATCCTATGTCTTTATAATTGCCTGGTTACTTGTCCATAACTCTCATAAAAATGTAAATTTCCAGGCCTAAGTCTGGTTACTCTCGACTGCCTACCATCAACAAATAAAAATAAAAGATGACTATCCTGCTTGTATTTAAAAACTAATATTTGTGAGAGAAAAATTATCTACAAACTCAATTTTTTACTCCCTTCAAAATATCAGCTACCTTTTTTTTTCCTCCTGCACAGAAAAAGACATTGATCGCACTGCCATTCATTCCCTTTAATCTTGTCAAACTCAGTCAAAATGAGGAGCTTAATGTGAAGATGATCATCTTTCAAGAGTCTAATGAATACTGTGTATAAGAACTGATGGTTGAAAAAGCAAAAAGCCTAAAAGTCAAACCTAGGATCTTACATGCTATCTCCATGCCTCAAATCTCACCTAAGTCTGTCCAGCTGCACCATTCAACCAGTCCTTGACTTGTTTTTGATTCCCAGAGAGGTGCTGAAACTATGGAAAGTGGAAACTTGATTAAGGAAGAAAGTAGGGCCAATGCTGATGAACCTGATCACTGCCAGGTATAGTATGACAGTCTGAACGGAGCCTCAAGTCTGGATTGAGAACATAGCCTTTTCCTGAGCTGAAAATTCTTGGGCAAATGAGCAGGAAAATGAAAGCTGCTGTTACTGACTGGCTATTTAAGGTCAGAAAATTATTTCCAGAGTAAACGCTGTGGATTAACCCTGGAGTGCTCAGGGTAAAAACTAATCTTCATTGTTAAACTACCTGTTCTTCCATATCATATCCTGCTAACTGGTATGGCCGGCCATGCTGAAGGTACCCTACTTACCTGTTTATCTGACTCAGCCCTTGCTTACCTTTGTTGACATGTCCTGCAATCAGACTTGCTGTCCTCAAGAAGACTACAACCGATTTCAGCCGTATCGTACACCCAATTCCACCAAGAGTTTTGAATGGAAGTAACCTGCATCTCACCCACCAGCACTGACTGTTCTCAACAGGAAGGACCATACTGTATGCTCTTTGACTGGCTGCAGCCTTTTTTTTAAGTGCAGAGGAAGCTTCTAAGCCTAATATATTTGATTGTTTTCAGCACTTGGGACCCCTTCTACCAGATCTGAGGGAGTACAGCAGATCAAAAGCACTGTCAATTTCTCTTTTCTGCAATTATATAGAGGTGAGTCTGATCCACCAATACAGAAATCAGAAATGTTCAACTTGGCAAAAGACTTGAAAACAAGAAAAGTTTTCCATGAACTTAAAATTTACCACTGACTTAAATAGTTCCATAGAACTATTTGCCATCGGGATGCTAGTTCTTTCGCATTATCTCAACTAGATAGTTGGGCTCTCGGCCTCATGTTACTTATACAGAAACTCTGCTGAATCATCCAGAGTGTGTTACTGGACATGAGTATTCCATTACAATGGATTATAAGCTTCCTGAGTATGGAACATAATCCTCATGATGTTTTTTTTTCAGGAATACTTTTATTAACAAGAAAGTAACAATGTCAGCTACTATCATTCAACTTTATGAGTAAAGACTAAACTTTTTCAATACCTGGTCTTATCACTGACATTAGTTATTTTTAATTGGCCAGCAATTCATTCCATCTTTTTGTAACAACTCCCTGATGTTTCTTGGAACCATAACTATTTTCAGTCCATGTAGTCCAGACAGTCTGATCTAACCTTAGTTTTCATGTGTGGATGTGAACTTCAGGTCTGATCAATCAGAAATTATCTCCTTCACCACAGAGATTGATTCAGGGATGGTCATGTGATTCAAGTTGATCCAGTGATATTCAACACTAGAAGGAAAAGCTTGGAAAGTTGATTTACTGAGATTGCTTAGCTTTGTAGGGTGAGAAAGCTCAAACCAGCAGGTTCTACCATATCAAATGAGCCAGGCAGAAAATAAAGCCAGTGCAGAGGAAAGTGGAGCCAAATGACGGAGACTTGAGTCCTGATGACAATGCTGTGCTCTTGGATCTACCTGTGCCTAAATCTAGTATGTCCTCTGGATTTTTCAGTGTTGTGAACCAATAATTACTCTTTTGTTTAAGTTTTTTAAAAAGGGGAATGTAAGTTCCCAGAGGACAAATATAGTATCTTTTTTAAAAAATATTTTATTTATTTATCTTTAGAGCAGAAGGAAGGGAAGGAGAGAGGGAGAGAAATATCAGTGTATGGTTGCCTCTAGTGCATCCCCTGCTGGGAACTGGCCTGCAACCCAGGCATGTGCCCTGAATGGGAATCGAACCATGATCCTCTGGTTCACAAGCCTGTGCTCAATCCACTGAGCTACACCAGCCAGGGCCAAATATAGTATCTTATTTAACATAGTATGACTTCTGGTGCATGAAAAGTGCTAGCTTTAATATATATTTGTTGAAGAAACATCTGATTTTGACTGCTTCTAGGTCAGTTTACTGCCATGGCCCCCATCCCAGCCAGCCTCATTTGTACTCTTGCCAGTTGCCTGCTTGGTATGTGGGTGAGAGGAATTCCAGAGCTTAGTTTACCTGACATAAAGGTGGGTGCAGTCTTAGTTGTTTTTCTAAAAGTAGCATCTAGTTCCGATGCGTTATCCCAAAACTTTGCAGTGTTTCAGAGAACTGTCCTTTGTCAGAAATCTGACTTCGCCACAAACATTTATATCCAGCTGTGAAATGTTATGTAGTTTTTGAGTGAAGATAACTGAAATTTCTTCTTTAAGTGTGCTTCTCTTTAAAAAGACCTACCAAATAAATATTTTGGAGGAGAAAACCCCTCCCCGCCTTCTGAAGGTTGATTCTTGTTGAACTTTGCTTTTCTTTGTTGCTTTTACTCAACATCCAGCATGAATGGAATTGAGGTGTATGTAATTGTGTGTCTATATATATGTGTGTGTGTGTGTATTTTATTATATGTAAATACATTTATAAATAAAGTATATATATAAAGAGGGGCCAAGTCATGAAGATTGCTGCAAGCCCGTAAACCATGTTTGAAATTAATTCTTAGAGCAAAGGGAGAGGAGGTAATAAAATGTGTTAAGTAGGTAAATGACAGCATCATAACATATGTGTTTTTAAAATGTCAGTGGCATGGAGCATATGTAAGAGAAAGATCATCTTGAAGTCAAGAGCTCTGGTAAACCAGGTGAGAGATGATGACTGCACAGAACAATTGTTTAGGAGTAAATTCAATCCAAATCAGAGATTGTTGGAAGGAGAAAGGTTTATAAAAATGAGTTATAAGTTATAGAAAAAGGTGACTGCCATGAGTAGGTGTGCAGTTTATTTTCAAACTGTGGGGGTGGTTTCTTGGGAAAGAGGAAGGGGCTACGTGGCCCTGGTGTTAATAATGGCTACTTCCAAATGCCGTGTTGGTGGTATTCCGAGGACTGGCATACCAGTTGGTTCATATTTGCAAAGTATATCTGCTCTTGGATTGATGAAGCACAAGCTACTCTCATTTTTGCATGAAGACAAAACACAGTTGTTTTATTAACGCCATGTCTAAACTAAGCCAAGTTTAGTTTGCAGCATGGTACTTTAGAAAACGAAGATTCTTTTCACGTTCCTGCCATCAAATAATTTATTGTTCATAGAAAGATGTGAATTTATACATTTTTGTTTAAGTCATTCAACGAACATTAGTAACTGTTTTGTCCTAAGTACAGACAATTCAACAAAGAGGACGCAATTTCTGAATGATAGCTTACCATCAAATGGAAGTACTCAGCTATTAACCACTGCATGGTTTGGTTCCAAATGTACAGATATTATTTTGTAAACTCCACCAGGACAAATATGAGGAGCTTCTTTATGTCCCTGGCTGGTATGGGTCAGTTGGTTGGGGGTTGTACCACAAAGCAAAAGGTTGCTTGTTTGATTCCCAGTCAGGACACTTGTCTGGCTTGCAGGCCTGGTCCATAGTTGGGGTGTGTGCAAGAGGCAGCCAACTGATGTTTCTCTCACACATCGATGTTTCTCTCCCTCCTTTTCCCTCCCTGAAAATAAATAAATAAAATCTTTTTTTAAAAAGATCCTCTTTACAAAGAAAATAAAAATGATTTATAACATTTTTTTCTATTTCCACTAACATTTCTGAAAAAAAAACATTAAAAATTATTATATTCAAAGGAACATTTAACATATATGTATTCTGATACAGGCATTAGTACAAATATTGTATTATTAATGATGATTTTTAAATATTCAGAAATGGGAATACATATATTAAATAAATTTTTACTTCAAAAGTGGCCACTGAGCCCATATCAATCAGCTATATTTATTATGGGCTACAAGCAAAATGTAAAAAAGTACCTAGACATATAGAAGCTGACATTATAATGCCATTCATTGAAAAGAGATTTTTATCTGTAATCTGAGCTTTCTTTAAATGATATTAACTGGAGGACATTCTATTTTATATGGCAAGGCTAATAAAAATTTCTGATGAAGTCAGAACATTTGGCCTGCATTCTATCTGTCTGTGCCAATGACTTTGTAATTTTTCTCCTAAATCTCCTTGGCTCTATGGCTTTCTGTGTCTAAAATATTCATTAGTACAATATGTATGATAATGACTGAAACAATAAGAACCCAATTAAAATGTAACTGACTTAGTGCATTGCTTTTTGGACACTCCCTACTTACTAAAATATCTCAACCATTCTAGACAAGGCCGCTTGTTGAATGTATTTGTTTATCACTTCAGGGCCACATTAATGAAGGCATAAAACCTACAATGTGTCTAAACAAGGCACCCTTGTACTGGCATGTGGTAAGGAGAATGGTAAAAAAATCAGTTACTGTTACCTTACAATGTTTAGGGACTAAATTCTCCCTCAAATAGAACCAAATCTAGCAATCAAGAGGAGAATTCTCTGTTAGTTTACTTAGTCTACCTGCCCATCTTCTTAATACCTTAAAAAATTGTGTAAAAGTTCCTTGGGAGGTTTTTAGGTGGGAAATGTGGGTACAAGCTGAAACCCACAGTCTACAGATAATAAGGGACAACTGTTCCTAAGTTGTGTCAACCAAATTACAATAACAATTATAAGGCAAGATTTTACTTATACCATCCACTCTTACATGGAAGCTCAATTCTCAGATTTCTACCTGCTTTTCCTTGGAGTATCCATGGATGTTCTACTTGTGATTATAACACTATCTCCTTGACTATTTGCCTGTACATGTTTGACTAGCTGCTGTGAACTGTCTGCCTGTGCCTGCTTATCAAAAGTGAGCCCTTCTGTCCACTACTACCTGCCCAGAGTACATGGATACCAAGGAAACAGCACTGTCCACCCTGGCTGGGTGGATCATTTGTTTGGAGTATTGTCCCATACACCAAAAGTTTGCCGGTCGGATTCCTGGTCAGGGCACATACCTCGGTTCAGGTTCAATCCCCAGTCAGAGCATGTATGAGACTCAGTAGATTAATGTTCTCTCTCACATCCGTGTTTCTCTCTTTCTCTTTATCCCCTGTTCTCTCTTTCTAAAAACAATAAACATACACTTGAGTGAGGATTAAAAAAGATAGTGCTGTATCCCTTGGCTACAAACCAATAGGCAATAATTATTTTCAACATGGAAACCATAGACATAGGCTCTTCTGGGATAGAGGCTCCAGCTTTTCCAAATTTCAGTTCTGGCTCCCATTGTTCCCACAACCCCATCTCATTTTGTTGTTGACATTGCACTTCAAGTTTCAAATATCAATCTAAACGAGCTAATCTAGGAGATGACCCATGAGACAGACGTCATACTGCCCAACTACGCCTCGACTCTAAACTGCATCCGTTTTCCTTTCTTTGATCCACACTGATGTGACTCAATTCACTCTTCAGGTTTCAGCACAAATATAATTCTCTAGGGAAGTATTCTCTGACTTCCCTCCCTGAACTAGGTTAGGTCCCCTTATACTATACTTCCACAGCATCTATAATTCTTTGAAATGCTTATTTCACTTGCTCATGGTCTGTCTTCTCTGGGGGGCCAGAGATCATGGCTTTCTGTGCCTCACCTCACAGAAGGTGTGGCACTTTGCACACACAGCTGGAATTCAGGAAGTATTCATTGAATGAATGGATTCTGTGATCAAATAGACTTTATTACTGCAGGAAGTTACCTATTTATTAATAAAGGAAGGAAGCAAAGAGATTGAGACATTGTTGAGCATAATCAGAGCATAAGCCTGCTTGCTTAACCAGAAAGCTATAGCCTCACACATTCCAGGGAATTGCAGCATTGCCCCACCAAGGATTAACACCCCTCCTTTTTCCTCTTCAGTACTGGATTGTTGGGGGGAGCAGGAGGAGGTAAGTACATGTACAATAGAAGTCAAAATGGCACAGAGGGAGGTGCTTGACCATAGAGGCCTGTCAGTCTAACCTGGGAAAGGGATCAATTGGCTAGGGGATGGACCTATCAGAAACCCACAAAAGCATGGGAAGTTTATTGGTTATTTTGAAAAGGGGCCTGGTCCATCCCAAGCCCATGATAATATAACCCAGCTCGATAAAGCAGCTGTCTCTCTTTCCCTCACTCAGGAACACGTGCCTACCCTGTTTATTCATGGGGCTCTAGCAGCTGCACGGACTCCAAACACAGGCTCCAGGTGGAAGCCTGGGTACAGCAGCGCAGCCAGAAACCATGCTAAGCTATGTGGATGGTGACTGAAATCACCTAGTAGCCACCTTCAGGCTCCAAAAAAACTAAACTTTAATATGAAACAGAAACTCTGGACACTGGCTTTTGTTTTCACTTTGCTGAAGACATGGTTAGGTTTTTTCCATGGCAGGATGGACAGAGATGGGATGCTAAAAACCCAGGGACAGACTTGTATTTCCGCCCAAATAAATCTGGCCACACCACAATTGCCCGTGTGGCTCATGGGATGAACCCTTGTGATCCCGTGAAAGAGCGCCACTTCCCCCAGTGGCAGGTTGAAGCCTCCTGTAACTAGACTCTTGCTTGTAGTATCTCTCCAGTGGTACTCCTGACACTCCCAGCCATGCCCAAATCTAGGGTGAACACATCATAACCTCGAGACCCTTGCAATGTGAGGTGTTCTAAGTAGGTGGTGAATCCATGTTTCACATTTCACAGGAGACTTCCTTTCCAGAAGAGCAAAGGAAGGGCAGGCAACAAGCCTACAAAGACATATCTCAATCAAGTTTGACTTTTTGTTTGATTTCTTTGTGGTAAATGCAGGAATTTCAGATAAGATTGGAGAGCTTGGCAAATAAAGAAGAGATGAGAACAGGAAAACTACAATAAGTGACTCAATCACCTCCACAGTTGTAGTGAAGGGCCTGGCTGGGTGCTAGTTACTGAAGTATAACAGGTGACTCACACCTGCAGGGGGGTCCCAGTTTATAATCTGTGAATCCATGGTCCTATTTTAAGAAAATGCAGCTGCCTGCATGTCTGCTGATGCTTCAGTCAGGATACCTGCCTCAGCAAGAAGGAGGAAGGTAGATCTTTTTATCAAGGCAACCGAAATGCAGGATCACATGTCATCTTACCTCTGTTCTTACTGACCCCCTCCGTGAACACTCACTAAGAGCCAGTTTCTGTGCTAAGTGAATTGAAGTAACAAGATATCACTTCTTTTCAGTTTTTTCCCTCATTTCTTTTTTTATTAAAAAAGTTGTGTCAATGTAAGTTCATATTGGATCAATAAATGGGGTTCTGTGCTTTGCTTGTCTTCTAGATAGATATCAGCCTAGTAGGACTTATTGTTGAACCCCTAGTTTGTCAGGTCTATTCCAAGAGTGGCTGAATGGAGCAGGAAATATGTGATTGCCGTCCTTTGGGAACTTAGAATGCAGTTGAAGAAACAGGATACAATTTTTAAAAGGCATTTATTCCATCCATTTTCTATTACTCATTTCTGCAAATCTAATCTAAAAACTTTTTTTCTCTCTAAGAAGCTGAGCAGGCAGTAATATCAAATAATTGCTTTAGTATTCTTTTATACTATCTTGGTAGCAATTTTTATTTCATTGGGAATTTTAACAGCATCAGATTTTAACCCCTACCAACCAGAACAAACTGACTCTTCCACACATCATCTCTGCCTCCTTCTATTCCCTTACCTTCATTGATTGCTGGTTTTGCAAGCTTAGAGAACAGCCTTGTGAGCAAGTTGCCAACGCTAAATCGTAACAGTTATTTTTGAGAGCCACTGGGTCTTCACAAATATCTTCTAGTAATGGTGTTGGTTGAAAGGAAAAAGCTCCTGGTTTTTGTTCCTTCTTGACCTGAAGTTTCCCTCCCAGTTGGCCTTAGTCAATTGAATAAGCAAGGCTTCTTCATATTTATTATTTCCTAAGATTAGCAGAATGTTCAGTTATCGATGTTGTCAGAATCTTAGGGAATTGCACTTTTCACTTCAAGGCAGGATGGCTTTCTGATGGATGGTTCCCTGGGCTCCTCTGACTCTGCTTTCTGCTCTTTTTCCTTCTCTAGCTCATTGCATGCGGCTGTTGTCTTGCGAAACGCCTGATATTTTGAGAGCAGAGACAAAAACACTTAAACAGTGATGGAGCTGAGGAAGGAGAGAAATACTTCAAGTAGATTGACAAATTCCTGAAGATGTGATGAGCTAGTTACTGATCTATGTGTCAGACACTGTACCTGTATTACCTTATTTAATCCTCACAACAGCTGTACAAAATAGATGCATTTTACAGACAAGGAATGGAGGCTCAAGGCAGTCAAATATCCTGATCAAAGTTATGTGATTCCTGCAGTGTGAGGCCTGGATTCAGGACCAGATGAGCCTGGAATTGTTGTCAGTCCTCTAGGTTCATACAAGTTGCTGCATACCCCATGGAGCCATGGTCAAGATCGCCACTGGTAACTCTTCCCCTTTCTCTCTCTTGGCAGATCTCTGAGCTGCTCAGGAATGCAGAGGCTGTCTTTTTTTCTGCCCCAAAAACCTACTTCAGTTCCTGGCACATTGTGAATGCTTGACAATATGAATAGAGAGAATAAATGAATGAATGCATATGTTCTTCTCCCTATTACAGAGACTGCAACAAATCGAGTAATATAAAAGAGGAATTTTTAATAATAAAGTACTATACAATATAAAGAAAGGTAGTTATTTAACTTTATTATTAGATAGCATCTTTTGAGGAAAAATACTATATTCTATTCATCTTTGTTTGTCTTCTATTCCACCCAGCTGGATCTCAATAGTTGAAAGAGTTTAATGAATACTACTTGATTGAATGAATATATGATGATTTGTCATAGTAAGACATGAAAAAGTCCATAAAAACCCCTTAAAATAAAGATTACTATGGCAAATAAAAGATATTTGGAAGGAGATGGGTGTAAATGTAATGGGGAGACTAGATCAGAAGATGCAGAGGACGAATTATTATGTCCTAACCCCTTCAAAACGTCAGATGTTGAAGCAATGTTTTCATTCTATATTAGCTTAGTCTACCAAGGTATACAGTAAAAATATGTAGGGATCAGAAAAATAACCTTCAACCTGTCTGGAGGCACTGAATACTCTTCACTTGGTCATAAATTTAGTAATGCTTAAAAAGTAAAATACCTCTAAAAGACAATTTTTTTAAATAGGCATTTTAGTTTCAAAGCTTTTATTTAAAAAAAGTCTATTCTAATTAGCGTTCAGTTTTGCACCAGTAAGTGGGGATGGCAGGTTGTACCTTTTCCTTTAGGATAAATCTCCTCTGGGGCCATCCCATCTGCTCTGCTTTGGTTTGAGGCAATTTCTGCATTTCAGTCTGTATATGAATTCTACTTCTATTTCATGTTTCAATTGCCTTGTGTACTAAGAAAATGCAAATTCTCAGAACCTAGAAATCAGATGCCAAAATGATAGTTCCACTTCACGTGTTGTCACAGCGTTCTAAATATTAAAGAGGAGGGTCCAGCTAAACATCATTTTCTAGGCATAGACGCTAATATTGCTATGAAAGAAAGCACCAAAATGTTTATGTATTATTCCATTCTATAGTTGGCAAACAGATCTATGATATGGCTTCAGAATATCTTCTTGACTATACCACATGAAATATAGAAATCTTCTTTAAATACGAAAGGGCTATTATATTGAGAAGAATTAATTATACGTATCTATAAAAGTAAAATATAGCCTACATGCTCCAATTGCTTATAATTCAGGAAATTTATCTTAAAGCAAAAAAAAAGGTAGCATAATGAAAACCTTCAAGATAAAGGTAAAAAACAAGATTTAAATAATAAAGATGGTGAAAAGTGAGGGGAAGAGATGGGATTTGACCGTTTCCTACATGTACATGTGTATACATGTATGCTTTCAAATACTAAGGTCATCTGTCAGAAACAAAAATCTGGCAAATGATGATTGATAATTTTTGTTTTATTTTGTTTGTTCTTGTTGTTTTGCTAGAGACCCCACTAGGAAAAAAAGAGGGATCTCATTTAAAAGTTTATTATAGAAGAATCTCAAAGTTCCTTGTCAATATTGATTGAGTGAAAGATTTCATTTTATTGGAATAAAACTGATGCTTAGAGTGTTTGAGGCAGTTGACAAGAGTCAGCCATGAGCAGAGCTGAGAATTTAATGCATGGTTTGTACCATCTCAGCCTTGGTTCTTTATACAATTGTTTTGCTTTTTGAAGGAGGAAGAGTGGCATAGTGGGAAATTACCAGCATAGGAGATTTTTTTTTAAAGTAAAGAAAAGGAAAGAATCTTGTGCTGAGGTTAAGTTCGCTATTTGACTAAATGGATAACCTTGAGAAAGTCTTTTGAATTTTCAAGACTTCAGCTTCCTTGCTTAAGTAGACTACGTACTGTGACAAAGTACTAGATGAAATACGAGATCAGTTTTAAGAGGTGATTTGCTGCAAAGGGAACTTTACATTTTCAACACTTCAAACTAACATCCTGTTATCCTCAAATGCATCACTATAACACAGATTTAGAGAATTACACCCTACATGAGAAACTGCATGAGACCCCCCAGGTTGAAAGATCATCTTTCTCTGCTTCATTGATACCCATTCACTTTTGTTCTGAGCAAAAGCCTGCCTCATTTTAGTAGAAACTTGTAAGTCAAAAGATACTGAAGCTGTGAGAGAGAAATCACTGGAAAATCCACATCATCTCAAACTTATCCTCCAAAGTAAACTAACCTTGATGCCCGTTTTTAAACCTTTTCTCCCTACCATAATGTCTTAAACAATGTTTTTTCAATGTTCTAAGTTAGAAACAGCATCATCTTTTATTTCCCCTCTCTCTACTTCCGAAGTCAAAGTGTACTACTTCTATTGCACAAACTCAGCTCTAACTACTCTTTCTCATAAATGCATATTTCTCCTTATTCATGTTCCACACAATTCCTTTACCTCTGCAGCCATCCAAGATCTCTCTATGTCATCGATGAGCCTTCAGTGTGGTTCCAGCCAGTCTTCTTACCCACAGCCATTCTCACCATTGTGAATGTCCCCTTGTGCTATGTGGGTATGCCTGGTAAATGAAAATCCAAACCATTACTCACAATGTAAGAGCATTTGTTAAATATTTTTCAGGCCTTGACTCAGAAATGCTAGCTTTTCCTTTCCATCATCCACAACTCTTGAACAACTTGTACACTTCTCACTATTCCTGAACATTATATTTTTCATGACTCCATGTCTTTGTAAGTGTTACTTTGGTATGCAATGCTCTTCTTTCTGCTAATGTTCTAGTAGTTTTTCCTTTACTTTCTTGACCCATTATTTATTATCTAACTTGGGCTATCATTGCTCTTTATCTTTTCTTTTTGTATTGCTCTTACTACTTTTCAAGATATAATTTACTTACTGTAAAATTCAATTCACCATTTTAATTCACACACTTCAATGACTTTTAATATATTCATTAGCCTGTACAACCATCAACACCATCTCATTCCAAAATATTTCTATCATCTCCCCCATCCTCCCCCAGAAACCTCATGTCCATTAGTAGTCACTCTATTTTCTCCTCTTCTCATCCACTGGTAACTGCTAATCTACTTCTATCTCCAGGTGTTTGTCTGTTCTCAACATTTCACATAGCTGGACTCATACAATACGTCATCCTTTGTGTCTAACTTCTTTCCCTTAGCATAATGTTTTCAAAGTTCTTCCATGTTGTAGTATATTAATAAAGTGGTACCTCAGTACCCATCAGCTTCTGAGCTCATCAAACCTGGTACTCATCATATTTTGATGAGAAAAAATGTTTCAGGCCTTGGCCCTTGCTCACCATTTGTCACTTTTGCTAGAACTTGCATGAGTCACAATGCCACCTCTCAAGAGAAAAAGGTTCATCAATTATTGTTAGCTAGCCACTCATCAGAATGAATGAATGACGAGTACTGAGCTACCAATGCACCTCATTCCTTTTGTGGCTGAATAGTATTTATAGTATGGATAAACCACATTTGTTTATTCATTAGTTAATGGGTATGTGGGTTGCTTCTATTTTGGGGTTATTATAAATTATACTTATTTTCAAATAAATTTAATTTGTTTTATCAATATTACTACAGAGCCTCTAATAAAGAACTTCTCTACATATAAGCCCCACTCTCCCAAGGAAACCATTTTTAACTTTATCTTTTTATCCTGATATTTACATCCATTTTCTAAAATAAGCTATTTCCTTTTTTTTTGGACAAAATCTCTTGGTAGTCTACTAGAAAAGAGAAAAATTCAACATTATTTCTCTCCTATCCACATTTCCCACTCTCTGCATCCTCCAGATTGTTATTGCACAAGTTGTTTTATTTTAATAAGCAGTGTACAAACCATAATCATGTACATATTTCCACAGCTGACCCAATTGGATTGGCATAGTATTTATAATCATATAATTTATCTATAACATAGATAATACTTATATATGAATGTATATGATATTCTGTGAATGTGCGTATGTGTATTACTCACAGTTGGCCCAGTAGGTTTGCAGTACTGTCTATCGAAAAGTTTTGAGTTCATTCGAATTCCTGCTTTGTTGGTTTTTATTTTTCTGGCCTGTTTTCTTTTTAATTTTAATTTTGTTTTGTTGTTCTCTCAGGAACATTTTAAAAAGAGCTTCTCTTTTTCCCGCAGAGTGCTGAGAAGAAGTGTATGTGTATATTTAGTTTATTGTGTTTATTACAGAAATTTCTCTCATGCTCTTCTTTGATCATTTTTCTTACCTTTTTATTCTGATTTTGAATTGCTTGGAATTATCCCCTAGTTATCTTTATGTCTTTGGGGGGGGGTTTTTGGTCTATTGTCTGAAAATTCTTTAGCAGTTTCATCAAATCCTACTTTTGATTTTTTAAAAAAATTAGCTCTCCACTTTTTAATTTCTAAGAACTTTGTCTTAACCTTTTCTTTCTTTCTTTCTTTCTTTCTTTCTTTCTTTCTTTCTTTCTTTCTTTCTTTCTTTCTTTCTTTCTTTCTTTCTTTCTTTCTTTCTTTCTTTCTTTCTTTCTTTCTTTTACTATTTTTCCTAAAGAAATAAAATTATGTCTGGTTTCATGAAAGCATTTTTTTTCCTAGGATTTTTTCCCTATGTGTTTGTTTTGGTTCCAGTATTTCTGAAATTTTTCTCAAATGTCTAGTAATCCTTGGCCATTTGTGATTCAATAAAACAGAAGATATAAGGTAATCTTATCAGTTCTACTTGGGGAGAGGAACATCCCAGATGGGGACGTGGAGAGTCCTCCTCCACTGGCAAAAAGTGCTGATCAGCATTTAGGGATTCATTGTCCTCAGTTTTATTATGGTCTTGTCACACATCCCCATTCCAACTTTCAGGGTTATATTTGTTCTCAGTCAAAGCTTTCTCTTCAACAGTAGACACCCATGAGGTTGCGAGTTCAGTTTGTTTATAATTCAGCCACTCAGCCAGGTTTGGTGTGTGATTTTCGGCAATCTCAGCCCTGTAGCTATAGGACAGAAAGGACTCCATCAGGAGACCCAGACAGAGCTCACATATATTTACAAAGCATTTAGCTGAAATTCAAGTCACTGAACTCCTTCTTTTCTTTCCCCACTTAGTGAAGCAAATTTAGGGGCAACCAGCCAATCTCATAACATTCATTGGTTTTGCGGAAGTGTTTGAAAGTATCATATACACAATCACACAGTTCCTTGCTTTATAAGGGGTTGATAGCATGATCTTTTGCATCACTATTTCCGGATCACACTATGGATCAGTGCTCTCATTACTCCTGGAAATGCAATCATTTGATTCTATAATCAGATTAGAAAGCCAACTAAACAAACCCAGAACCAATTCAGGAAACCCATTCTTAAAGTTCTGTTCTGTAGAACTTTTCTGGGTACCAAAATATATGTCAGTTAGGATTCTCCAGATAAACAAAACATATATTCCATGTATATACGTATGTCATAGGTTCATGTGATTACAGAAGCTGTCCCAAGATCTGCAGACAGCGATCTGAGGACCTAGAGCAGCCAATAGTACAGTTTCAGTCCAAAGGCTGGCAGGCTTAAGACTCAGGAAAAGCCAATGTTTCTATACAAATCTAAAGGCAGGAAAAAACCAATAACCCCTTTTTAAGGCAGTCAGACAAGTAATTCCCTCTAATTCAGAGGCAGAATCAACCTTTTTATTCTCTGCAGGCATTCAACTGATAGGGTAAGGCCCACCCATATTAAGAAGGGCATCCTGTCTTACTTAGTCTATCAATTTAAATGTGAAACTCATCCAAAAACACCCTCATGGACACACCCAGAATAATCTTTGATCAACTATCTAGACACCCTGTGACCTAGTCAAGTCGACTTATAAAATTCACCATCACAGCTGGTAAATTTTTGTGCCAGACATTGCCAATTTAACGTTGCTTTGTTCTGGGATGCTGTTAAGCTACTGAGATTCTAAGTTTTATCCTCTTGGGTTTGTTGTAAGATTTGCTGGGCACTATTTGGAGTAGTGTTTAAAATAGGTTTAATTATTTCACAGCACTGAGATAAGATTCTTCTGCATCCTCTAGGAAAGCTGCATTCTTTCCCCCTCTCTGCTTGGTGAGATCGCACACCACTCTGATCCTGCTCCAGGACTAGGCATTACCACTTCTAACCTTTTTGGGTGATTCTTTCCCAGTCATCAGTTTCACTTGTTAACCCAATTTCACTGTTCTGAAAATTAGCCAAAACTCAAATATTATAATCAAATGGGAATTCAGAAGCACAAATGAGGGCCTAAACACTGCTCAGACTTTGCTATTTAACCTTAGGCATTGTCCTCAATCTCCCTTTGCTGCAGTTTTTACCATCTGTTGTGGAAGGACTAGCTGCCTTATGGCATTGCTTAGAAAAGAACTTTAAAACTTTCCCCTGCCTCTAGGAGACCTGGCAGGAAACCCACACACTGGTAACATTGGTTGGACAGATGTTGGAAAAAAAGGAAAGCCCAAGGTACTACTACTGCAGTTCAACAGAGAGATGCAGATGACTTAAAAGCTCATGAAAGAGAATAATCTATCGAGGTTTCCAGGCTACCGGAATAGAACCAAACATGCTCATGCACTTGCAGAATTGACTGAAAAGTAAGGATCACATTACCTTTCACGTAGAATAAAATTCGATACAGCGTCTCTCACACAGGGAAATTAATCTGTCAGGACGAGAGTGCTGCAGACTTAATTATTCTGAAGGATCTTTGGTTTTATAAATGGAGAACTGAAACTACTTTTCAGTGTATAATTTTCAGAATAACGTGTGGGGCTTTTCCTACCAGTGTGGGGGGATGGAAATCAATGTGCGCTTATGGTCAGAAAAATTCAATTAATGAATATGAGCAGGAGAACACCAATTGGTTTTTCTTCTGTGACCCCAAGGTTGCTTTTCAGTATCGATTGTATTTCTTATCCCTTTTAACTGTTTTTCTTCCCCCAAAATCCTTTCCAGTGTAGAAATTGACAATAATAATCATTTGATTTTTGCAGAGATGATCCCATGTCTACACTGTCAGCAACTTTTTATTCATAGGTGGTAGATGGGGGAAAATCCTCAGCTGAACTGTAAAGAGCAGGCTAATAGGCCCTCATTGGGAAGCTGGAATAACTGCTCTGTGAAGCTTCCTGAGAATCTGCCTAGGAACTCTTTCCTTTCAAAAGCAGCTTTTAAGTATGATTAGCCACTGGTTTGGCCCCTGAATTTTTCTTCTGCTTTTTTTGTTCTTCGATTTTAAGTAATAGTTTTAACGTCTTTAACAAAAACCCTTTTAGGTGTTTTATTCTTTAAATCACAGGATATTTGAGAGAACTTAGGACAGATATTATCTAGTGCTCTGTTCTAATTGCTCTGTGGAGCCCTTTGAGGCAACAGAGAGAACCTGGACCCCCCCATTCCCTCTCCACTGTCAGTTTAATATATTGGTTTATCCTTATGATTTCATTTCAAGAGAATTTTAAGAAAAATTTTAAAACCTCATCCAATCCTCTAACTTTATGGACAAGGCAACTGAAAGGTTAAAAATGTGTCGCAGCTCCCCTAGTCAGTGCAGAGCTGGGAAAACTATGTACTTTGACCCTTTTACTTCCACTCAGCAATCTTCCCACTACCATACACTATCTTTACTTGTGTATGTGACATGCATTGAGTCGGCTTACATTTTTCCATACCTATTTCACATTTGTTAGGACTCTTCCTGTTGTTATTCCTTCTACATTGTGGAAAACAGTCTGGTTCAGCTTTGGGTTTCCAAATCCCAACTTCCACCAATGTGAAAGAGACGAGCTTATTTTAATTCTTTCATTCTTAACATGAACCTTTCTAGTAAAGAAATTTGCTTGGTAAGCACAGATTACCAAGCAGATTTCACCAAAAACCTACTAAAACTAATAAATAAAGTAGTAAAGTAGCAGGGTTCAAAAATTAATATTCAGAAATCAGTTGCATTGTTATACAACAATTGTTACATCAATTGTTATACATCATTGTTATACACCAATACTGAACTAACTTAGTTTTCTTAGAAAAGGAAACTAAGTAACTGAACCCATGTAAGTTGCATCAATAAATACCTAGGAATAAATTTAACCAAAGACATTGAAGAAAGCAATTGAAGAAGATATAAATAAATAGAAGCATATACCATGTTCATGGACAAGAAGAATTAACATTATTAAAATGTCCATAACATCCAAAACAATCTACAGATTCAATGCAATTTCTATCAAAATGCCAATGATGTGTTTCACAAAAGTAGAACAAATAATCCAAAAATTTATATGGAACCACAAAAGACCCCAAATAGTCACAGCATTTTGAGAAAGAAGGACAAAGTTGTAGGAATCATCTACCTGGTAGCAAAGTATACTTCAAGTCATATTAATCAAAACAGTATGGTACTGATAAAAAATAAATGGACATATAGATTAATGGGACAGAATAGACAGCCCCAAAATAAACCCATGCCAATGGGTTCATTAATATTTGACAAAAGAGACAGGTACATACAATGAGGTAAAGACAGTCCACTCAATAAATGGTGTTGAAAAACTGGATAGATACATGCAAAAAAATGAAACTAGACCAACTTCTTGCATTATATACAGGGATTAACCAAAAATGGATTAAAGACTTAAATATAGGACTTGAAACCATAAAAACCCTAGAAGAAAACACAGGCCAAAATCTTGGACATTTCTCTTAGCAATATTTTTTTTGATACATCTTCTAAGGCAGTGAAAACAAAATAAAAAACAAATGGGACTACAAACTAACAAGTTTTTGCACAGCAAAGGAAACCATCGACAAAATGAAAAGAAAACCCACTGAATGGGAGAACGTATTTGCTAATGATACATCTGATAGGGGGTTAATACCTAAAATTTATAAAGAACTCATGCTACTCAACATCAGAAAACAAACAACCCAGATAAAAATGGGCAGAGTATTCGAAGAGACATTTCTCCAAAAAGATATACTAACGGCCAATAGACATATGAACAGATGCTCAGCGTCACTGGTCATCAGAGAAATGCAAATTAAAAACACCATACTTATCACCTCAGACCTCTCAGAATGGCTATCATCAGTAAATCAACAAACAAGTGCTGGCAAGGCTGTGGAAGAAAGGAACCCCTGTGCACTGTTGGTGGGATTGCAGTCACTGTGGAAAGTAGTATGAGGGTCCTCAAAAATAAAAAATGCAACTGTCTTAGACCCAGTGATTCTGCTTCTGTGTGTATATTCAAAGAAACACAAACCACTTCTTTGAAAGGACAGATACACTCCTATGTTCATTGCAGCATTATTTATAATAACCAAGCTATGGGAGTCAGGAGAGCAGCCCTTAGTTACATTCTGAGTCTCTGCTAGTTCCTTCTCTCTCCGGAGAGCAGACCTTAGTTCCCATCTTGAGTCCCTGCCACAAACTTCTTCCTCAGTCCCTGCCACAACCTTCTCCCTTCTGCCTGGCTCCAAACGTGGCCACAGCTATTTAACATATCTATGAAACCAGTTAAAGGTTATAGATATGTTAAATAACCATTCCTCCAGAGGTTAGCTCCAAAACTGTTGCTATGCAAAATAGCTCTTAATGGCCTGGCTCCATTCATCCCTTCCCCCTGGGGGGGGGAGGCGGTGAGGACATCTTATGTGTCTCTCCAATATTTCTATACACTTTGAATTCTGGACACCTTTCCAAATCTTTTTTTGGGGGCCCCCGTGGCTGCACCCTGTATCAATCCCAGTGCCCATCATTACACAAGTGGATAAAAAAGTGTTGATACATACATATAATGGAATAATACTGTCATTAAAAACAATGAGATCTTACCATTTGTGACAGCATTGATAGACATAGAAGGTATTATGTAAAGTGAAGTAAATAAGTCAGATAAAGACAAATACCATACAATTTCATTGACATGTGGAATCTAAAGAACAATGTAAGTGAACAAACAAAACAGAAGTAGATTCATGGATACAGAGAACAGGCTGATGGTTGCCAGAGGGGAGGGAGATTTGGGGACTGTGTGGTTGAGAAGTGAGTATTAATAGTTACAAAATAATCATAAGGATGTAAAGTACAGCATTGGTAATAAGTCAATATATTATAATAACCATATGTGATTTCAGGTAGGTACTAGAAATATTAAGGGGAACACTTTGTAAAGTTTGCCTACCCACTCTGCTGTACATTTGAAACTAATACAAAATAATATTGAATGTAAACTGTAATTGAAATGTAAAAAGTTTTAAATGTATTTCAGAAAAACTGCTATTAGAACATGGAGACCACTAATATTTCAGCAGTAATAAGGGTATGTAACTTGTTTACACAATCAAAGGGGGTTTTAAATCTATAGTTCTTAGTGCATTTGATTTTTTAGGCTTTTCTATTAGCAAAATTTGGGACTACCTGTACCTGCTGTCATAATATCCTTCATCTGCCAATTTCTTTTCCTATTCTTCCCCCAGCCCATCCCACTTACCTTACTATTCTTTATTTAAGGAGGTCTTTATTTCTCTCAGTTAGCTACTGAGAGAGTTTCTGTGGGGAATGGGCCATATCTTCTGACCATGGTTTGCATAAGAATTGTTTAGCCATACCTACTCATAGCCAACAAGGGTAAAAAACCATGAACTTCCCCCCTAATATAGCGGCTCCTCCCTGCCTCTCTTGTCTTGATGTTACAGAGGTGGCTCTGGGTTTTACACTTCAGGGTATGCTCCCCAGTCTCACTGCTTTTCCCTTAAATCCATAGCTGCTGCCGACCTTCCCAATGTGGTCTCCCCCACCCTTGCCCTACGTGTCTACCTGATCCAGTGCCGTTCTGGTGTACATCACTCCAGTTATTTGTAAATCTGGACTTTTAGTGGTTGACTCCTAGTTTCATAAAAAAAATCATTTTTTAAAAATTTTTTGTTTCACATCTCTTTGTTGTTTAGGGATAGTTTTTTGGGAGAAGAACATGCTGACGTTTTACTGCCTTATGTTAACTGAGGTCTAAACTATTTATTGCCTTTGTAAACCACCCTCTAATGGTTCCATTACAATGATATCAAGCATTTTCTTGGCTTTGAAGACGAGCTTTCCTCTTTCATTACAGTTTTCTGGTGCCCTTTTCATTCTTTCTCATGTCCTAATTTGCTGACGTGCCTCTGAACAATCATTTTTGCAAATTCATTCAGCAAGTTAGCTTCTGTAATGAAACCGGGTATTTGAATTCCGTGTAAGCAGGTTTCCTTTCAGTTCCTTGGCTTCCTTGGATTTCAATTTCTGTTTTATTGTACTTGTTCAATTTTAAAAATTCTATTCTATTCATTTCATTCTATTTTAATTTCCTTGCTAGAAAAAAAGCAGAAGCAAAATAAGAGCAGAAAGGGTCCGCTTTCTCCCTGTCACCTGTTACCAGAGTGTTACCTTCCCCCTGCAGTGTCTTGTCCCTGACCGTGAAGAGGAAAAGACACCATGATTATAATAAAAGAGAAATCTGTCTTTAAAAAAAAACATTCTTACATTGTTTTCTAAGCACGCACAAAATGAAATACGCATTTTTGTGCTTGGCTGTTCTACTCAAGTATTTACTCATTTTAAATAAATGGTAGAATGAATAAAAAATTAATATTTTGTACAGATGACTACATTTATCCCATTATTATCATATGCCCTTAATGACACAGTTTTTGTCATTTATTCTCTTTACTACACTTCTCACTGTCATCCACATTCTAATACACTGTGAGTCTGGACATCAGTGCCGTAAGACTGTCTCTGAAACTATATTTCCTGGTATTTATTCATATTTATTTTTCACTCTGCAATATAAACTGTAGCTCCAGACTACCCTTGTCTAAATCATTCACTTGTATCTCCACAAATCTACTGTATTGCTTAATTTATGTTGTTAAAAATCATCCTTTCACTTATCACACACTGGCCCTCAAAAAGCCTTAATTCTATTTACTTGTCTTCATGTCAAATTCTAAATTGCAAAACAAACCTTTTCTTCAAAGATTTGAAAGTAAACCAAAATATGAAATGGCTATGAAGTATTTTCAGTATGTATCCCAAATAGTGTTTCCCTGAGAGCAGGTTTGATGCACTCTCACATCATGTTTGATTAAAGGAGAGGGAGGATGGCTACCACTTCAACAAAGAGAGTAAAATAACGTAGAGCAAAGTCCTGATGAGACAAAGGGAGAAAAAACGAAGCCCAGCACTTTCAGCCGGTTGATTCGTGGTGTGATGATAGAAGACAGATGAGAAGCAGGGAAGCCTGGGTCTCGTCGCCTCTGCAGATTTCAGCTTGGAGAGATGGAGGCCTGTTTGGTATGTTCAAGGAGATGCTCCAAGGCAAAGTGCTTTTCCTCAGATTCAGGTACAAGATTCTGGGAGGAAAGCTCTGCATCCCATAGTCCTCGGTAGGCATGAGGCAATTTCAGAAGAGCTGGGCAGAGTGAGTATCTCTCTTGTATGGTTGATCCTTCTTTAGTTCCCTGCAAGTCTTCGTGTTGAATTAAGAGTTAGGTGGCCTGCCAGGGTTAATAGCAGTGGGAAGTATAGGGCTACCCACAGAGGATATAGCACAGACAACCCTAGCCAGGGACAGGGTGAAGTATATGCCTTAGACCCAGTAATCCTACTCTTTAGTGACTAGTGGATGGACTAGTCACCAGACACTCAGAGGCAGATACTCAGAGGCATCTCTAGAACAAACAGGAAGGCAGAGTCAGCAGGGTGAGTCTCCTAAGCCTTGGCTGTAGTAAAAAATTGCTCCATAATCTTCTCTATCATGGACTATAATCACCAAGCAAACAGGTATTTAATCAAGCCAAGTGTAGCTCAGAAGATGCCAGCAAGAACTCAATTAAGTATTAGAAAAAGACCAATGCATCCTTTGAATACTTTGATATCATATATTTCCCTCCCCTCTACAGCTCAATTCCATTTATACAATGAGTGGGGGGACAAGGAAGCTAGTTGGCAGATTGGGCAATCATTCCCAAGCAGCAGTGTTAAACCAGATGTCTCTTTAAATCATTAGATTCAACTAAACTCTGAACCTAGTTTGACTAATTTTGGGAGTGTGTCTGTTTCTTCTACTCGATAGGTGGAAGTGTCTCAAGAGAAAGATCAAGAAGTTCTAGAGAAACAACAGGGCTACTTTTAAAAATTGTTTAATATGGATTATGGTTTGACTACATTTGCAACATCACTAAAAAGATAATGGTAGCCTGGGCTGGTGTAGCTCAGTGGATTGAGTGCAAGCTGTGAACCAAAGGGTCACCAGTTCAATTCCCAGTCAGGGCACATGACTGGGTTGCAGGCCAGGTCCCCGGTGAGGGCCACATGAGAGGCAACCACACATTGATGTTTCTCTCTTTCTTTCTCCCTCCCTTTCCTGCTCTCTAAAAATAAATAAATAAAATCTTTTAAAAAATCAAAACCTTGAAAAAAAGATAATGGCAGTGTTGTTCTGATTAAATCAGTGGTAAGAGGTGCATATTTATTTTCTTATATTTTCCAACAAAATTGCATTCATTTATACTTACTTTTTAATTTATATGTACTTTTAAATATTTACAAAATATTCCAAACACAGAAAAGTAAAAAAATGTACAAACAATCATTATTGTGCTTTTTACATTTATCTTTACAACTCAACAGTCATCTCATATTCCTTTGTTTCCTCCACTTATTTTCTCATTTATTTTACTTTTCAAATAATTTTCTGTACTTACTATAATACTTTTGTATTTATTAAGAATTCAAAAGTGTCCTTATTGATGTGCCTTTAACTTCTAATATTCTCATGGGGAGGTGCCGATTTAGCTGGCTCACTGGTTATAACTGCACAAGTTCTGAGTGGACTAACAACAACTCCATTGCTCCAAAGTGTTATTGTTTTTAACATGTGACTTTTCAGAATACACATGTGTTCTTTTTTTGAAAAACATGTTAGCTTATTAGACAAATGCCTATATATGCAGTTAGAAGCAAAAACTAATTAAGGTGGCGTCCATCTCTACTTTTTTCTTCCAAATCAGAACAAAAGCACCTCTTTTTTTGCTCAGAGCTGGAGTCATTCCAGCTTGCAACACACCTGACTCTCTGAATCTTTTCTTTTGTTAGAAATGATATGAGTTCTATTCTGTCTTGTCCTTCTGTCCATTCAAATACCCCAGTAATTTATTTCCTACTCCTCCTGATAACTGCATTGGTCTGCCACCTTCTCTACCCTCCCGAGAGCATGCTTAATTATGATGGTGGAACTCGACAATCATAACAAGTTGGGTTGAATTTTCTCTGTTCAAATATTTAGTGAGGTCTTAGAGAGTACTCAGGAAAAAGTGAGCCAGATAAAGGTCTCACAGGCAGACCTCAGGGCCACCATGTCCCTCTTTGGTGGTCATCGCCATAGTCACAGCTTTGGGACAACAGTTACTTCCTGGGTGAGAGTGTGGTGTGGAGTCAGACACCTGGGTTCAAATTCTGGCCTCACCATATCCTGGCTGAGTGATCTTGGCCTAATTCCTTAATTTCTCTAGTCCTCAATTATTCTGTCTATAAAAAAACCAAGCAGTTCACCTTCCTTCAGAGATTATTGTGACATCTACTGTGATATTACTGAAACAATGCACATAAAACCCTGAGCACCTACCTGGTACTTACTTAGTGAGCATGAAGAAACATTACTATTGTTAGAGCGTTGTATGAATTTTGGAATGTATTGTTGGAAAGGGTGGGGGGGAAGTTCTATGAACTTCTGAAGAATCATTTCACTACCAAGTAAGCCCCAGAACATAGTCACTCTTTAATATGACAAATAATAGGGTACAAATTCATAGATTTGGGTTGTGACCTTCATTTTAGAAAGAACATAATTTTTAATGTAATGATATAGTCACTTAAGTGTATATTTCATTATATTTGGAAGAACTCAAAATAGAGTCTCTTGGCTTTGTGTTTTTCCTCCTTTTATACTCAGTGTTGGGAATCGATTTTTCTTGTATACTTGCCTTTGGCTAAACAGTGTTTTGCCCTCACCCTCACTCTTCTTTTATAAGCACTTACTCTCACACAAAACGACTTGCTGCCACTTGGGCTCACCCACATTAGCATTCAAACAGCTGCTGTGAGAGCAGGAATGGAGATTGGGGAGATTTTTGCAGTCTTTCACATATGTGTTACCAAGGAAACCATCTACATGTTAGCTCACAGTCAGGCTGGCTTTTGTTTTGTGTCTTCAGTTCATGTGAGGAAAAAGCAGGAACTCAGATTTCCTAAGGATGTCTCATGAACAACAGTTAAAGTCTAATTTTAAAAATTAGAAAGCCTACCGGTACCAGAATGCAAGTAATAGAAGGGCAAGTAGACTTTTCAGCCAAAATTCATTGTTAAGCTTGATAAAAATGCATGTGAGATTTTCAAGTACTACAGCCACACAGTTTACAGAGAGCAGGGAGCTTACGTTACAGCCAGGAGGAGGTGTGGCTGATTTATTTTCATTCCAAAGTGATTGTTATCATGACAATACTGTCAGGTGATAGATGAAAAGGCAGAAGACTGGCCGCTTATCCTAAATTGACCCCTTAACATCTTGGAGTGTCAGTTACCTTAGGTTTAAAATGGGCAAGAATATACCTTTTCTGTCTCCCTCAGGCTAGAAAATGGATGCAAAATACATTGTAAACTGCTGAATTGCCATTTAAATACATACATATATGTGATTTTCATAATTTCCCAAGATGTTGGGACAATACAAAGTCCAATTATTGGACTTTGAAAAGTGTTAAATTGGATATCCTACCCATATTTTAAAAATCAGAAAATAAATAAGTAATATGGATTTCTAAGACCTAAGATTTCAGACTTTATTTGTAAGGAGGCTGGCTCTCCAGGGCACAGAGGGTCAGGACCTCAAGACTATAACAGTTTTCTAGCCGTGGTTTCTGGTTTAAGTTTTTCTCTGCTGTCAATTACCCAAAATGCTTCTCACAGAATCATTCTGCTGCTGCCTTGATCAATTCGACTTAGTTATGTATAGAGATAGAATGCAGAGAAGGAAGGCGAAAGACACATTCCCGACATGAGGGAAGGGTGAAGGGCCTCCCATTGCCCAGGCCCAGCTCACGAGTCATCTGGTGACCTCTCAATGACCTCTTCCAACAGAAAGATGAATGGGTCACCGAAAAACAGTAATGCTATTATTGTTGCAATGATGACCCAATCCTTGCATTGAATGTGAGTTTCAGCCAAAATATATTTCATTATTTTATAGCATTTATTCTACAAAGCTTTCTCTAAATTTGAGATCTGTTTTTTTAAAAAAGATACTGATTAACAAATTGACAATAGCTTCTTTAAGAGGTGACGTGAATGATTCCGAGAAGGTAAGTGCTGTCAGACTGCGCAATCAAGTACTTATGAAAATCTTAATATATGTTCAGCACTATTTGCCTTGTAAGTATTCAAATTTAAAAAGCATATTCCATAGTTAATGGAGTAGAAATGGTTATGGCTTGATTTTTGTGTTACAATAAAGTATACATGCTGACAATAAAGAGACATGAGGCTGCAGAGACTGAGATTAGGTTACAAAGGATTCTTAACGCCAGGCATGTAATGAGTACCTGCATTTTTTAAATAGCCCACATTAGCTTGCAGAGTGATTTCTTTGGAAAAGTAGAGGATCGTTAAGCCAGAATCACAAATAGGTTGGTCTCAACACGATGGCACACTTCATTGCTTTTGGAAATGAGCAGAAGCTATTTAGATCTCCCCAGTCCACCTAGGTTCTGAACACTGTTGCCAACAGAATTTCCTAGGGAGATTTACCTCACAGGATTTGTAAGCTAAGAAAGAGATAAAGATACTCAGAATCCTTTTCAGTGTCTTCTCTTCCCACCTCCTCTCTATATCTTACTACCAGGTACGATTCCTCACACTTTCTAGGCTCACACCAGTCTCCATTGTCAATGTGCTTTTCTCAGACTTGTACGCCCCTTCCTTCCGTCCAGTTGAATAACCCTCACTCATTCTTTCCGTTTCATTTTCTGTTCTTTCACAACGCTTTTCATTAGTCCACTTCTACAATTTAAAAAATATTTTGCATGCCCTACCATTAAGTTTTAGCTCCTTGACAGAACTTATCGTACCATATTTATTGGTATTTTTCATAACGGTACTGTTTCACAGATAGTAGTCAATAAATGCTTGTTATTTAATAGTTTAAAATAGTTTTGTATTCCATTGTAACTAGGATAATTATGACACAAAATCCAGAATTTAATGAGAAGGAGCCTTGTAACTGATAGAAACACTGAAAGAAGAGATTTTGAATGAGGAGATGCTTAGGGAGGCCCAGCTAGAGCCAAATGGGACCAACCTCAGACCAGTTCAGGACCCCGGGAGAAGAGAAGATACATTTGTAGACAAGGTAAATCTTCAAATCTCAAAATAAAGTGGATTAGTGTGAAAAAATAGAAAAACACTTAGTGTAGTCAAAAGCTGAGGAAGGAACTTTATGTTGCCATAAATCGGATAAGCTGGTGTATATCAAATGCTGCAAATTCACATGATAATTGCACATGGGAGTATGTTCTTATTAAACTTCAGTGATTAGTTTGTCATATTTATTGTGCTTTTGCATTTTCAGCTAAAATCTTCCTTTGTTGATGCTAATCTTGAAATTTTTTAAAATATATTTTACTGATTAGGCTGTAACAGTTGTCACATTTTTCTCCTTTATTACTCTCCACTCTGCATCCCCCTCCCACCAGCATTCCCCCACCTTAGTTCATGTCCATGGGTCGAACATATAAGTTGTTTGGCTTCTCCATTTTCTATATTATTTTTAATCTTCCCCTGTCTCTTTTGCACCTACCAGTTATGCTTCCTATTCTCTGTACCTCTTCCCCCATTCTCCTACTCCTCCTCCCCACTGATAACCCTCCATATGATATCTATTTCTGTGATTCTGTTCCTGTTCTAGTTGTTTGCTTAGTTCATTTTTTTTAGGTTTAGTTGTCGATAGTTGTAAGTTTGTTGTCATTCTATTGTTCATAGTTTTGATCATAGTCTTTTCCTCAAATAAGTCCCTTTCACATAATAAGGGCTTCGTGATGATGAACTCCTTTAACTTGACCTTATCTGGAAAGCACTTAATCTGCCCTTCTATTCTAAATGATGGCTTTGCTGAGTAGAGTAATCTTGGATGGAGGTCTTTGCCTTTCATGACTTTGAATACTATTTTCCAGCCCCTTCTTGCCTGTAAGGTTTCTTTTGAGAAATCAGCTGACAGTCTCATGAGCACACCTTTGTAGGTAACTGAATCCTCTTCTGTTGATGCTTTTAAGATTCTCTCTTTATCTTTCATCTTGAGTAATGTAATTATGATGTGCTTTGGTATGTGCTCCCTTGGGTCCAGTTTTGGGGGGCTCTCTGAGCTTCCTGGACTTCCTGTAAGTCTATTTCCTTTGCCAGATTGGGGGAGTTCTTTTTCATTACTTTTTCAAATATGTTTTCAATTTCTTGCTCTTCCTCTTCTCCTTCTGGCTCCACTATGATTCAGATGTTGGAAAGTTTAAAGTTGTCCTGAAGATTACACCTCTTCATTTATTTGAATTCTCATCTCTTCATTCTGTTCTGGTTGAATGTTTATTTCTTCCTTCTGCTCCAAACTGCTGATTTGAGGACAGGTTTTCTTCCCATCACTGTTAGTTCCCTGTACATTTTCCTTTATTTCACTTTTCATAGCTTTCTTTTTTTCCTCTATTTTGTGACCATCCTCAACCATTTCTTGTGAGCATCCTGATTACCAGTGTTTGAACTCTGCATCTGATAGGTTGGCTATCTCTTCATCACTTATTTCTATTTTTGGAGCTTTGAGCTGTTCTTTCATTTGGGCCATGTTTGTTTGTCTTGTCATGCCTGTTATGTAGTAAAGGGCAGAGCCCCAGGTATTCTCCAGGGCAGGACAACCCACATTGCTGCATTGTAGCACTGTATGTGTGGGAGGGGTGTGAGAGGGAACAGTCCCTCTTGCTCAGCTCTCTGCCAGCTTTCAGTCACTTCCCCTGCTACCCACAAACAAATTGGGCCTTTCTGGGTGCTGATTCCTGGGTGGCTGGGTTTGTGTACATTCTAGGACCCGGTGGATCTCTCTAATGAACTCTCCTGTAAGGCTGGGAGTTTCTCCTACAATTGCAACCCCCGCGGTTTCTATAGTCAGAGGTCTTGAGGCTTGCTTTCCCTGTGCTGGAACCCTGGGTTTTGGGATCTGTCTCACTCTCCATTTGTTCCTCCCAATTTATCCACACACAAATGTGGAACTGCCAGGTCCTCCAGCTACCACTTTGCCATGCATCCTCTCTGTCCCAGCTTCCTGTCTCCACCCATCTTGAATAAATGTTTCTTCTTTAACCCCTTGGTTCTCAGACTTTCATATAGTTTACTTTTTTGGCAGTTCTGGTTATTTTTTAAAAATTTGTTATTATTCTTCTTTTGTTTGTGTGAGGAGGCAAAGTGTATCTGTCTACACCTCCATCTTAGCCACAAGTCCTCTAATCTTGAATTTTTAAAACTTTGATATAAGAGTGACCTAGTACTCAAAATTTTCTCCCACTAAGAGTAAGGTAGCCAATCAACACACCACAGAAACACTCTAATAAGAATAATTACTATCTTACTAGTGTACCTGGTTTATTAGTTTTCTATTTATTGCCACAACAAACTACCACAAACATAATGGCTTAAAACAATACACATTTGTTCCCTCAGAGTTCTGTAGGTTTAAAAGCCAACACAGGCCTTAAAATTTAATAGACTTATATTCCTTTTGGAAACTCTAAGGGAAAATCCATTTCCTTGCTTTTCTTTAGCTTCTGGAGGCCATCCCCATTCCTTGGTTCATGCCTCACTTCCTCCATGTTCAAGGCCAACAACACAACTCTGACACTGCTTCCATTGCCACATCTCTTTCTCTGACTGTGTTCTGCCTCCTTCTTCCACCTTCAAGGAACCCTGTGTTATAACGGATCCACTCTGAAGAATTCAGGGTAATCTCCCTATTTCAAGGTTGCATAATTAGAACCTTAATTCCTCTGCATCCTTAATTCCCTTTTGACATGTAACAGAACATATTTATAGGTTCAAGGTTTACAATGTGGACTTTTTTGGGGAAGGGGTCTTTGCTCTTCCTCTCACACCTATTAGTGGAAATGTGTGTTTAGCCCCACTCATAAACAAAATATGGCTTAAAGGAAGGCAGGAGTTGAGGTAACCAATGATATTAGAAGTTTCTTTCTGGTTAGGGTCTACAGATATAAGTGTAAGTTAAATAGTTACTTATTCTTTCAATTCACATTTGGCACAAAATTCTCTCAGAAAAATTTTTACCATACCTTGACCCCATCCTTTAAAAATATATACTGCCAAAGAATATGTTTCCAAACATAATATTTCATAATATGTTTTTAAATAAACCCAATGAGATATTGTAGAACAATTTTCACTGCTGACTTAACTGATCTAGAAATAGAACTGCAAGATGTTTCTAGTGCTAAGTAGGGCAAAAATGATCACAACTGTATTTGCCATTTTCTTGACAGAGAAGTGATATTAAGATCATTATCAATATCAGAAATGGCGTTAAACTATTACTCATTTTGTTTAAAAGTTTATTTGTGTTGGAAAAGTTCAAAGGAGAAGAAAAGGTAGTCCTTGTCTCTAGAAAGAAACCACAGAAAATCAATAGGGCATTCATAATTAAATTGAAATAAAAGTCCATATTTGAGAGACTGTAAAAAGCCAGTCATAATGCAGAGAAAAAGGGAGTTCTTTGTAAGAGTCATGATATAATTAATCTAGAAGAGCTAAAGCTACAAACAGCATGCCATGTTTGATCTTGGTTGGATAAATTTCAAGTAGATAGACATAAAGCATAATACCCCAAAGAAAAAGGTGAGATGTTATCATCTCTGTGCTGTGGTAAGTAGTCAAAAGCTAGAAATATAATTTTACAGGTAAATAAAATTTTAATAAAAATTACTTGTTATGTAACTAAAAGAATAGTTACTTTTGAGTTAAAATGAATTATATACCAATCTGTCCATTTTATATTAGCTATCCAGAAGAAAAACAATTATGTTAAATAATAGTATACACAGTAATTAGTAAATATACAACTATATAGCTATGCCATTATACTCTATGTTTTTTTTTAAATTTATTTATCTTTAGAAGGGAAGGGAAGAAGGGAGGGAGAGAAATATCAATGTATGGTTGCTTCTCATGCATCCCCTGCTGGGAACTGGCTCCTGCTGGGAACTGGCCTGCAACCCAGGCATGTGCCCTGACTGGGAATCAAACTGCAATCTTTTGGTTTGCAGGTCAATGCTCAATCCACTGAGCTACACCAGCCAGGGCCTATACTCTATATTTTGAATTAACCAGACACTGGCCCTATTTCCACAAACTTTATAGTTGATGATTAGACATTAGTATGAATATTAATAGGAAAAACATAAAGCTTAATGAGATCACAGAGATAAAGTACCATGAAGAGCACAGTTCAGTATAAACAGTACGTACTGGTACATCTGAGACTACACAAACAGTCAAGCTCTTACTAACTTAATTTAAAGGGTGTCATTGCAGGAAGGAAAAACAAGGAACTGCCTTTGGAGCTGCATAAGCAGATGTCATAAAACACTGACACAGCACTCAGGGTACAGTAGTGACGGTAGCAATCTTCCAATCCCAGCAAGCTGCCTAGAATCCCTCTCTTGCTTCCTACTCCAGTGCCCCCTCCCATACAGTGACTCAAGTATTTTTATCTACTTTACAGCACTGTCTGCCTCATGTCTTCTTCTCAGTGCCTACCATTTGCATTTGGCTTTAGCCTTATTCTTTCTGTAACTTTCATTCATGTTCCCCAAGAAGAAGAGACTCTGAGTGCTTGGTAGTTATATCCACTGTAGATACTCTCTTCTCATCAATACAGATGAAAGCTTTTGCAGAGTTCTTTCTCATAGTGCTTCAAGAACCTCTGCCATTTGTCTTTACAGCCAGTCCATTGTGAGTGGATTTGTGTGGCACAAAGGTGAAAGGAAGCACTTACAGAGGGTTGAAAGTGTGTCAGGAAATCAGAAATCTTTATTTTGCTTATATGTAATAAATATTCTATGAAATTTGGTGAATTGTAATAGCCTAGAATTTTAGAATTTCTAGAATGAAAACCTCTAAAAGTTCATATTCACACACTAATAAGGCAGACGCATTATACGATTGAGGTGGTGGTTCTGATGGTAGAGGTGCATGTGTGTGTGTGGACATTATTCATTCACTTATCCATTATTGGGCACTCATGGAATAGTAGCTATTATTCTTCTTGCTGAAAACACAGTGATGTATTATATACACTAATTCAAGATTTTCGAAGCTCAAAGAAAGCTTGAAATATAATGGAAATGGCATCGTTTAACCATGAAATCAAAATAATAATTTCAAATGTAGTAAATGCTATTTTCACATGCTGCCATCATCAAATACATTTAAACCATCTACTTCTATAGTTTTATACCCGGTCTTCCCTCCTGTTATTGTGTATCAGTGACCCGTGCTCCCTCTAGGACCAGCACTTGAGTTGTGCATTGGATCCTCCCCCAAACTCAAGATCTTTGCTGCAAGTCTCCCTTTTCTCTTTCACCTCAATCACTTCCCCCATCCATTTGATTATTCTCATTACCATTAAAAGATGACATTTTCTTCACATCTTAAAAAACAAATGTTTTTGCCCTGACAGGGTGGCTCAGTTGGTTGGAGCATCCTTAAGTATACCAGAAGGTTGTGAATTTGGTTCCTGGTTGGGGCACGTAAGGGAGATGGCCAATGGATGTTTCTCTCTCACATCAATCAATGTTTCTATGTCTCTCTATCTCTTCCTCTCCCTCTAAAATTAATAAATATATCCTCAGGCGAGGATTAAAAAATCAAATCAAATTAATAAATGTATCTTAGAGTGAGGGTTTAAAAAATGTTCTTTTGATCTCACGTTCCTTCTAGCTACAGCTCAATAACAGCAAAATATCTCCAAAAAATCATCCATGTTCATTTTATCTCATCCCTCTTTTCTTATTCTTCCTTGTTCTCCAGTCCAGCTATTTACCAGTTTACTGGAACTGTGCCTATGGAAGCCTCTGGTGACCTCTAACTAGCCAAATTATATGGTCAGTTCTAGTTTTCATCTCATTTGCCTTATCAGCAACATTGCTCATCATGGAGCACTTTTCCTCTGAAACATTTTCTTCACTTCACTTATGGCGTACAAACTTCTCTTGATTCTCTTTACAAGAGACTGACCACTGCTTTGTTTCCTTTGCCGATTCTCCTTATCTTCCCTATATTAAGTGCTTAGCCCCTTGTCCTTGGGTCTCTTCTCTAGCTATACTCACTGTTTATGTATGTTATGTACTGAGTTTAAAGAAAATCTAGTTCTACTCTCTTGAGTGTCAAAAGAAGGTAAAGAAAAATGAAGGGTATCTCAGGTAATAGCGGCACAACTAAATTCTTGTTTACTATAGCCTTTTACATAGATTCCATTTTTGCTCTTAGTCATCATGGTTTCAACCCAAAAGAAAAAAATTGCTCATGTATACATGAGATACACAATGCATCTTAGTGAGTTTTCTAGATTTCATAGATGATTATGTAGGAAAAACTTGGAGAAAGATTTCTAGCAAAGCCTAAACAAACATGTTAAACACTTTTACTATACAATTTAGTTTTGCAAAATCACTTTTAACTGTCAGATCAAATGGGCTTCTTGTTTTTGTTGTTATTTCATTTCTTTTTACTTCTTTGAATTTATTTGTATGGGCTTTTTTCCCCCCAACTCTTTATCTTTTTGTGTACTCTTCCTTCTTTGATTCTTCCAAAATTTAAATTTTCTCTCTTCTATTTTATGCAAAGAGTTCAAGTCCTTTTGGCTTCTGCTTCAAAACTTACATGTGCATCACTGTTCATTTTTTTAAAAGGATACACTAAATATTGGAAATCCATACCTGTAAAAGACAGTTTATCAATCACATGTTGCCCTTTAATGTTTTCACCAATCCACAATATTTATTAGACTTTCATTATACTGCCTGTAACAGAGAACCCACAATAGCAGGATATGACAAAGTATAAGTTTGTTTCTTTCATAAGAGAAATCTTATTTAAGTCCCGGGCTGGAATGATATGCATGGTAACAAGAACTGCAGCTTCCAACCTTTATTTCTCTGCCATCCTCAGTATGTGTCTTTTAGTCTCTTTCAAGATGGCATCTCAAACTTCAGACATCTCCATTTCAATAGCACAATGGATAAAGTAACAAAAGAAAGTGACCTCTCCCACTTCTCTTTAAGAATCTTTCCAAAAAAAATTGCACATAACACTTTGCTTAATTTCACTCACCATTATTGTTCATCTGGTCACAGGTTAGCTTCAAGCAAACCTGAAAAATTATTCTGGGCAACAATGAGTTCAGTTAAAACTGGGAGATTCTATCATGCAGAAAGAAGTGGAAAATTGAGACTGAGAAAGTTCACTCACCCCGATCATGTCATCATCTATGCAAAGTAGTTCATTAATCTTTCTCTTCAAAAAATTAATAATATTTGCCATATATTTTGGTGATGTATTTTCGCTGGTATATCTAATCTATGTGTATACGTGTATGTATGTATATCTGTATGTATGTCTGTATTTATCTAGTTTCTATTTATCTACCAATTTATCTCTAATTTACTTACACATCAAATTTACTTACCTATTTATCTCTATATTCATCTAGTTATCAGGTTAGCACACTATCTATTTCTCCATTGTTTGAAACTACATCACTGCTTTCGACCTCTGGGCAGTCCAGTCCTAAGATTTTGTTGTCTTTGTTGTTATCAATAGCTAAGAAAGTTGCTTAGAATGAAGATAAGGGCCTAGAAACCTTGGGGCTATGTGGGGGGTACTGTCGTTACTGACACAGGGGATTAATCAACAAAGTTTTGAAATCACCAGGTGACAGCCAGAGCCTCTCTTTTGCTGCACAGCGAGCTTGTTGCTAGTTTGATAAGCACTTCTGATAAAGCCGAAGCAGTGCATGTGATTCCGATGGGGAAATACAAGAATATTTCATCAGTGCCAGAGCAGTTACTTGATGAGAGGCATAAATTTACAATTTACCTATTTTAAGCTTTGTGGAGAAATTGATTGATCTCCATTATTATCCACAAATTTCATATCTATTTGCAAGAAAATGTGAGTAATTGGAGGTAGAGATCATGGCTTCAGAGGATGACTCTATTTTTCTTGAAATGGCAAGAAAGGGCCAAAAGCCTCTTTTTCCATCATTCCTCTGCTCATGTTTAGTTCATTTTAAAAGAATAAGTGCACCGTTACACCCAGATATCATAATTCCAAACCACAAAGCATCTATCCGCGTGATAAAGACTGGAAATGACTAATCTTTGCAGCCAGGGAGTTAGAGACATTATCAGTTCAGCTGCCAAAGCTGCTGAAGCTGATGGCAAGGATGGGGACAGGGTGTCCTGGGTAGCAAGTGAAAAAGCAGACTATGGCAGAGTGTGTCGGCCTGTACTCTGCAGAATAGAGCAGGAAAAAAGCTTTTTCAAGGTAAGAGTTTATTTACCCAGGTATTGGGAAAGGCAGAATTTCAACTCATGTACTTGTTTTGAAATTTTTAGGTAAATTGGACTGGGAATGATTTTTCAGATATTGCTTCAGAGATATAAAGCTGCTAAACCCACAGAAATATTAAGAAAAAGAGACCTACTGCTTTTTAAATAATCATATTAGTAAAACAAATTTTACCATTTTCTGGATTCTTAAAGTTTAATGTTATCTCCTATGAAATACAGTTATCAATTTTGCCTTGATAATATTTAATATTATAACATTCATTCTGTGGTTTTAACACCACCTAAGTAACTATTTGAATTTTTCTTTATTACACAGGAGAGTTGCCATTCATAGTCTCCATGTCCTCACTTCAGCTGATTATTATTGGCACTACCGATGTTAGCAAATATATTTTCTTAAAAATTTGCATATTCAATTTGGTTTTTACAGTTGATGCACAGAGATCATTCTTTCCTCGTCTGCCTAATTCCTGATTTTGTATTCCAAAGAAAGAAACTCCACATCCCTGAACTAATTAGAGAGTTTCCACCATCCTTTCCAATTTACTCCTCCCTGAAGGAAGACAGCCTTTGGAATTAGAGAACTGAGCATATAGAGTTCTGCCCCTCATTCTTTTCTTTCGGACCTGCCAGCATGCCCAGAGGATACACGTGGCTCAATTCCCGATGCTATGTGGTGAGTATATGGACACAGGAATGCCTTCTAGGTCTGAGGAAGTCTATCTTCCTTTTTCTCTGCTGTCTGGTCTATATGCCATAAAACAACTACTCTTGGTAACCATGAGATATAGAATAGCTGTTGCTGAGAAGCCTCATGAAACTACATATCTAAATCCCACTAGGTACTATATTTTCAGTAATTTAATCTCTTTTGGTGCTCAGCTGCAGAATCAAGGGTAATAAGAGCGACTCATCACTTATTTCTTGTTTTATGTACACAATCACAAACATCTTCCCCACCCCACCCCCATTTTCATTACTAATTTACACAGAAACAATTCAGTAACGGTCAAATTTTTACTTTAATTCTAAGGTTATAGGATATTAATATCTATCTAATGATGATAGTGGTAGAATAAGAATGAACATAACTGTAAGATAAACACAGTGAGAAGATGAAATTTCTATGTCTTCTGACTGGGGATAGTTTAAGTTACGTGGGAGAGTTGTGTTGTGTTAGTTAAGGTCTAACTGAACTTTATTTTTGGCAGTGTTGGCATTGAGAACTCTACTGACAGAAGCATGTGCATGAACGCTGAGCGAACAAAGGGACTGACTGTGTTGTAAACTAGGAGCACATCCATTTCACTCTCTTCAATGATCCCCTCTATGGAACAGAATGAAAGCAGGTTAAAGTACTTTTTCCCCTTTACAGCTAGAATTCTGCATGTGGTTTCCATTGTATCCATGAGATTTACTTCCATAAAGTTTGGACATAAGAAATGTGACAGAGACCATCTTATCTGGCTGTGACAACCAACAAGAATGGTCTGACAGTGAAAAGGTGTGAGGAGAGACAAGGCAATTGATATCAGCTGTTGTAGCAGAAGCTCCAGATGGCAACTAGTGTTGTGACCTGGAAAGCAATTGTCCCTGAAGCCCTGACTTGCATCTTTCCTACCTTTCCATCAACTTCGTAAGCCCTTTATCCTCTATTGAATCAGTTTCTGCCTGAAATACCTAACATGTTTTCTATTCCCTGCCTGTAACATTGCTTGGTATACTATGATGGTAGCTATTAAGGAAACCTCAGTTTCCTCATTGTGAAGTGCCGATTATGATACATTATAAGATTCTTTGAGAATTAGAGGGAATGTATACAAAGTGCTGAGCTCTAATAAATACTCAATGAACAATTGCTATTTTCATCAACCTTCATTAATAATGCATTTTTGTTTGAATATAAAGGCATGAACACTTTCTAAATACTCTATTTTTATTGCTAGATCGAGAAGAATAATAGTACAGATAATTATAGTTTTTGTATTGCAGTCATTTCCACAAATTATAATTAAACAATTCTGTGGGGTCTGTTAAGACATTTCTTTGTGGCTTGTGTAATAATTTCTTTTCTCTCTACTTGCCATGTAATCCTTCCAGTTGTAAACCAGGTGGGAGAGATGGTACATTCCAGTTTCTACAGGGGTTACAATCAGCATGTCTTTGTTCATAAGGAGGTTCTGATTGAGAGGAAGGGAGAAGAAAACCTCTTATGTTGTTCACAGATTTGGAATTTTCCCTCCGGTAATTTATGCAGCAGAGACGTCACATTAGAGGGAAATGCCATTGAATTTATGCTTTGATTGTGTGTGTGTGGGGGGGGTGCTAGAGATCACAAACAAAGAAAAATTTTAAATATATCCTCCTACAATATAGTAAAGTCTAGAACTCAAAAATGCAGCTTCTTAATCTTTAAACTCACATTTTCGAGGAATCTGAAATCCATATTCCTCTGTAGTAAAGTAAGAAATAAAGAAATGTCTCTGCACACTCTGCATGACCTTGAACAAGCATCACTTCCAAATGGCCTGAGCAGCAGCAGGATTTATCTTCCACAGAGGTTTTTGTGCTGCCAGGTGGAAATAATCACTAAAAATAAACACCTCAGGTTTTGAAAACAGTGTTTGCCTTTTTATTGTGCTTACTCTGGTTCTGAACAGTTGATTTGTTCGGTACCCCACCAAGTCAGAGTAGGAGGACGAAGGGATGTTTGGGGTGGGATAAACTGTGACTTCCTCGAGTCTTTTTGGTTTACAAACTGATGTCAGCTTTATAAATAAAGCACCAGGAATTTCAAGAATTTTATTGTAAATATGTTGAGAATCCTCATTTCAGGATTTTTTTCTCTGCATTTCTTCTCTCTGAAAACTACTGATTTTTTAAGATTTATTTTATTTGGAAAAATATGCACATTTGTAGATATTAAACAACATACTCTTACAAAACTTAGTGGATCAAAGAAGAAATTACAAAGGAAATTTAAAATTATTTAGAAGTGAGTGAAAATAAAAACACAGCATACCAAGATATAGTAGTCACAATAAAAAACAATGTTAAAGAAAACATCCATTTACCTTTAAAAAAGATATCACACTGACAACCTAAATTTACAACTGAGGAATCTAAAATGAAAAGAACAAACTAAATCTAAAGCTAGGCAAAGGAAGGAAATGATAAAAATTAGAGAAAAGAAAAATCATACAAAGAATAAAAAAGTAATGAAAATCAATAAAACCAATAGTTGATTCTGCATAAAGATTAATAAAATTGAAAAAGCTTTAGCTTGATGGACTAAGACAAAGACAGAAAAACCAAACTACAAAAAGCAGAAATGAATGTGGGAACATTGCTAATGATTCTGCAGAAATGGAACGAACTGAGTAGAATTCCATTGTGTAACTGTCCCATAGTTGTTGTATCCACTCATCTGTTGATAGACACTTGGGCTGCTTTTGTATCTTGGTAATTGTAAATGACACTGCAATTAATATAGGGGTACTTATGTTCTTTTGAATTAGTGTTTTGGGTTACATCAGATGTATTCCCAGAAGTGAGATCACTAGGTCAAAAGGCACTTATTTTTAATTTTTGAGATATCCCCATACTGCTTCCACAGTGGCCACTCCAGTCTGCATTCCCACAAACAGTGCACAAGGGTTCCCTTTCTCCACACTCTCGCCAGTACTTGTTTATTGATTTATTGATGACAGCCATTCTGACAGGTGTGAGATGATATCTTATTGTGGTTTTAATTTGCATTTCTTTGATGATTAGTGACAGTGAGCATCTTTTCATATGTCTATTGGTCATCCATAAGTCCTCTTTGGAGAGGTGTTTATTCAGGTCCTTTGCTCATTTTTTTTAAGTTGGGTTGTTTGCTTTTTTGGTGTTGAGGTTTGTAAGTACTTTATAAATTTTGGATATTAACCCCTTAACAGATATATTGGTGAATATGTTCTCCTATTCTATGGTTTGTCTTTTTATTTTGTTGATGATTTCCTCTGCTGTGCAAAACCTTTTTAGTTTGATGTAGTCCCATTTGTTTATTTTATCTTTTGTGTTCCTTGCCAGGGGAGATATATCTGATGAATAATTTCTATTCGCAATGTCCAAGGTTTTGCTGCCTATGTTTTCTTCTATGATTTTTATGGTTTTGGCTCCAACATTTAAGTCTTTGATCCATTTTGAGCTTATTTTTGTGTGTACTGCAAGAAGGTGGTCTAGTTCCATTTTTCTGCATGTATCTGTCCAATTTTCCTAACACCATTTATTGAATAAACTATCTTTAGCCCATTGTCTAGGCTTGTTTCCTCTGTTGGATATCGATTGACTATAAAGGTGTGGGTTTATTTCTGAATTATCTATTCCATTCCATTGATCTATGGGTGGACCTGGAGAACATTATTCTAAGTGAAATAAGCCAGTCAGAGAAAGTCAAATACCATATGATATCATTCATATGCAGAATCTAACAAACAAACTGAACTAACAAGTAAAACAGAAACAGACTCATAGATGGAGAACAGATGACGGCTAGTGGGGGTCAGAGAAGTTAGAGGGTGGAGCAGAAAGAAAAAAGGACTCCACCATGGACATGGACAAGAGCATGATGGCAGCTGTGGGGAGGCTGGTAACAGGGGACTAAATGATAATGGAAAAAATACAATAAGGCAAAATCAATACAAAAAAATCAATAAAGATTAAATACAAAAATACAATGAAAAAAATTTAAAATAAAATGAAAAGGAATATTTAAGAGTATTACCAAAAATTATACATCAATACATTGGCTAACCTAGATAAAATGGGCAAATTTCTGGGAACACAATACCTACCAAGACTGAATCATGAGTAGGATGGACCATTGAGTATGATGTTCTATATGGGTTTTTCATAAATATCTTTTATTATTTTATGGTTAATTCTTTCTATCCTTAGTTTGTTGAGTTTTCTTATTATTAAAGGATGTTGAATTCCATCAAATGCTTTTTTACAATTGAGAGAATCATGTGATTTTTATCCTTCACTGACAGATACATAGAATAGACCTAATTCACTTTTGAACTTCTTTAGTCTGAAAACTACTATTATTTAACATTAGTAAATTATAGCCATTATCCTCTCTTGGACAATTATCTTTCCACTTTCTCTTTATTTCTAATTCTGAAATATCTTTTCTATATGTTAGATTTTCATTTACTACCTCACATGTTCATAAGTATTTTTATCTCTTTATCTCACTTTATTAGGCATAAACTACTAAATCTCTTCTCCAATTTACTATCCTTATTGAGTTGACTTTAATGTTCTATATATCTTTTCTTGTCATTGTTAGAGATTTCATTTGGCTCTGTCCAATATTTAGGTTTTTTTTATTGCCATACCACTTCCATTGTGGGGTTTGTACCTTCTTGTATTTAATAACTTTAAATACTAATATCTGACAGTCATGTGAGACTAGGGATCATTTTTATCCCTAGTTTTTAAATGTTAATTTTTATGTTTGCTTCATTTGTTGGCTCTTTTTGCACTGTGATTAATTTTTCATGTATTCTTTGAATTGTTTATTGTTATATCATCTCCAGTAAGGGTGGATTTTCTTTGTGGGAGTCTCATGTATTGTGGGCTATAGATACTGCTGGAACCAATGTTAACGTATCAACTTTTGTCTTCCTATCTCATGAGCAGTAAACGTTCAGAATTCACAGCATCTGATTTGGAACTGGGATTTTTATCTTACCTAGGCTACATTTTTTCCATTCATGGATGTGGTAATGACATGTTTCCTGCCGGATCTCTAGACCTGTGGTTTTTCTAAGCCAGTTTCTACAGGCATTGTAACCAATAGCGACATCAATACCTTTTGTCTTTGCAGAGGGTTGTATCTCAGCTCACCATCTTACAAGAAGACAAAACTACAGCTTCTGTTCCCACATGAGCTGCAATACTCCGATCTGTCAACTTTATTCCAGATCCCATACCTCTGAACTACTTCAGCAACAGCCTGAAGTTCTGTCGTAATGTTCCCCCATCATTTACGGCAACAACAAAATCCCATTTCTTTCTTCCTGGTGAGTTCAGCTGTTATTTTCCTAATATATTTTTCTCTTAAAATTCAGTATTCTTCCTGTAGAAGTACAGCATTTGTAGGAGTTTTGTAAGTACAGAGCAGAATAGTATTAGCAGAACTCGCTATATATAACCTATGTTACTCATTTAGTAATCAATACAGATATATTTGCAAGTCTTTGATTTTCTATGGTATTGTTTTTACCAGCTTAAACAATTTAATTATATTTTTGTATTCTAATATATACAACTAAATCCCTATTTTCGTTGTTTCCAGTGTTTTTCTTTCTCTCATAAATGTTTCTCATAAAAATATTGCAGTATACAATTTGTCACATATTCTGTAGAAAAAAATCAAAGAATATACATAAAATGATAACAGAGTAAAAAAAGTAGAAGCATCTAGAAAGTAAATAACAACAGTGAAGAAAGGAGTTAACAAATGTGAGAGAATCAACATGTTTTTCAATGTTCCAGCAATATCAAAAAGGCTTATTTGTTTTTTAGAAAGAGTCTTGTTGGTTTGTTTGTGGCAGCAATGAATGACCCAGAAAACGAAAGAATCTTCTAATAAACCAAGACCAAATTCCTTTACTGGCACCGCATCTCAGAATGTGACCTCTGTGCTCTCAGAAAAACATTAATATTATTGAAGTGTACATCACTTTCTCTCTTTCTTGCTGCCTTCTTTCTATTTTGAAGTGCCTGGCGGATGCAGTACATTACCATCCACCAGGCACCTGGAAATAGAAAGACATCATTTTATCAGTTTTGAAAAGGGGTAGCCGCAATGATTAGGGCACCTCGGCTGAAATGAAGATAAACTTGTTGGAACTAATCCCCTAAAGTGTTTATAACACCAGAAAAGTCAGAGTTGCTTATCAAAGCTGAGGCAGTTCAGCACTCTTTACAGCTTCCAGAACTCTCTTTTATCTTGAAAACATTAGACTGAATAGACATAGAAATATTACAAAAAACTCCCAGAAAAACTAAAATAAAATATTTTAAAAAATGAAAGAAGCAACAAACTAACTGCAAGCAAGAGCACAACACATAAACCCAAAAATAACAGCACTGGCTGGGTGTTCAGTTGGTTGGAACGTTGTGCCATATACCAAAGAGTTGCAGGTTTGATCCCTGGCCAGGGCACATGCCTGGGTTTCCGAATCGTTTGTCTCTCACATCAATATTGCTCTCTCTCTTTCTCCTTCCCACCCTCCCTCCATTCCTCTTGTTGGGTGAGGATTAAAAAAACAAGAATAATATACAAGATTCCAGACAAATTGCTAAAATAAAGGAGGGGAGCTGTTCGTTTCCTAATACCAATTTTCCTGGGCAAAAAAAAAAACCTCAATGACTTTCATTGGAACTACTCCATCCTCTTTACACTTAAGGTTTTCTTCATAAACCAACAGTAGACCCAAGTTCTTAATATCATTTTTGTCTGCTTCCTGTGGCCCAGGAAGAGCGGGTCTTCTAAGATATTCCAAGTTGATGATCATGTACTTTACATTTTATCTGAAGATCCTAGTTTTACTTTCACAGATAATGGAAAGCTAAACTGTCTTCATCTATCATGTGGTTAACTGATTTGCTTTTCAGTTCCACAAAATATTCTTCCTGTTTACTTTGAAGTTTAATTAGGTCCCTAGAGTTTTACATGAAATACAGCCCTGCTTAATCCACAGTAGACAGACACTCTATTTGGTCCATGGAGCTCAGACAGGGTAAGTGACTCACCAGCAGAGTCACGCTGTCCTCCCAGGTTATTCAGGAAAGCCCTCACGTGGGAGATAAATCCTGACCAATTCTGATGAACTTGAACTAGAAATAGAAAAATATATTTTTAAAGAGAAAGCAAGCAGACCATCCTACAAGAGAGAAATAAAAGTTTATACTTTTATTAGTATAATTAATTTAAAAAAATTTTAAATGTACTTTAAGATCAGATTCTACATATCAGTGTATCTTAGGTCATAGGAGTTTGAAGAAGTATGAGATCAGAGTGGGCTAATTTTACTCTTGGCTGCCCGCAGGGTAATTCTAAAACCATGTCTACTAAAAAACAATGCAGAACCCACTTGCTGAGAGCCTGGTAGGACTTACCCAGAATCAGGTGTGGACATTGGAATAAAAAACTCATCATTGATTCCTTTGTTCAGCCATCACTGGGAATCTCTAACCTCTGTTGTTGCAGAAGACCTTTGAGAAGGTATAACTAAATACAACCAATACAGGATGGATAGAGTTTTGGCTGGTAGATATAACAGCTGAGGAAAAATCAGACATTTCGGGTCAAGCATGAATGAAGACAGTGTCAGTGTTTTAAATATTTCCTATAAAGGCCATTCTGGCCACCTAGGAGTTTAAGAAAAATTTGCATGTTTCATAACCAATATTCCACTTCAACCTTTGCTCTCCTTTACATTTCTTGCTTTCCTATCATGGTTTATACTAAGATTTATATTCAGATTTTTCATTTATTAAGGATCTTTTCATGTAGCAGTCATCAAGACCTCTATATGACTTCTCCCTGAATCTGCCTCACTTCCTCGTATTGTGTATACACACACACACAGTCCATCCCAGCCAAATATTATTTAATTTTGTACAAAACTTTATTTTTTATGGTACTACAACCACCACCTACCATACTCCTGCATCCAGGGAAATGGAATACCATAGAAAAAGCTTTAAGAAAAATAGAAATCACCCAATAAAGACAGCTCTAGTTACGGATTATGAGTCTCCAACTCTTTTAGTCTAATTTACTTCCTGTATGAGTTTTTCAGAAATTCCTTATTACTTCCAGTTTGTGGTTCCCATTATCCTTACACACTACTTCACTTCTAGCTGTACTACCAATCTTCATACTCTTTCAAAGGTCAGCTCCAAATTGTTTCTCAATTAAGTTATACAGTATAGATCAAGGGGATTGAGAAGATGCAAATGTAGGTAGATAAGCACTGTACACACAACCTCTAGTCTCTGGTTGCCACTTAGAAACATTCCTCTATTAGATAGTCTCTGATTTAAGCTCAGAATGACCCCATGACATTATCTACTATTTTCCAGAAGTACTGGGAATTTACTTAACTACTTATTTCAGGTAGTTTTGTTCTCAAAATTACCTTTCTTGTAGATTCAGGTCATTTTACACTTATTTTTTCCAAATATGCTGTACATTAACTCTGAAATCTCTCCTCCAGAGCTTGACCATATAATTATGTTGATTGCATTCACACTTCTTTATTTGCGAAGTGCACCAGGTAATTGTAGAGGTGCAGCTAGTCTATGCTAGGTTCAGGCTCATTTACTGTGCTAATAAAAGGTTTAACCCTTTGGTATTGGCAGCTTAGTAGCTCTCGCTGCAGATGTGCCTAAATTTTGTAGCATAAAAGAGAATTCCTATCACTGGAGCTAAGTTAATAATCAAAAGAGAATTATTAATGTCATTTTTTAAAGATTAAGATGCTCAGATTTGCTGCTTCCATCTTTGGCCACCAGAGACACAGTTGCTAAAGTCAACTTAATTGGAAAATAGAACATTTTATAGTACTTAACAAACACAAAGAAAATCACATTTCAAATTTAAAACCTTCTATAGTCTACTAGGTATGGCAAATATAGCAGAACTTAAATAACAAGCTCTTATAAAGATAATTATAGTTATAATGGCTGAATATCAAGAATTATTTATGAACAAAGCTATGAACTATTTGAACTTTTATGTGTATATGCTGTGTCCATGGAAGCAGATTCTGTGTATACAGATAGACGTTCACACTGGATGATCTGAGGTTTGTATCAGCAGAAGTTCTGGCTAAGGAACATACAACTCTTCCTGTGTTTTATGGGCTTTCAGAAGCATATGAGCCAGTTTTGACATAAGCTCTAAGATCACAAATGATAAATATTACAAAATAGGCAAATGTGTTTCATAAAAATTTTAGATTTGTTTGTAAATAAAGCTTGCCATTTAGGAGTTCAAAACTAAAAAAAGTTGTCCTTCATCTATTGGCTCAAACTCTACTATGTTTAATCAATTTCTTTTTTAATTTAAGTAAAAGAAAATAGAATAAGGGGAGAGTGGAATGATACAAGATACTGAGCATACTAACATGTCATTTTAATTAAGGAAGACTGGCACTGATGTACGGAAACACAGATTAAATAAAAAGAAATGACTAAACATGCCATATGTGGGATTTAGCATATAAATGTCAGTGAGAAAGATGAAGTATCAGTAAGTGTTATTGGAACAAATAGGTAAATAGTAAATAAACCTGGTTCCTCCTGTCACCTATTATATCAACATAAATTTTACATGACTCAAATATTTAAACATTAAAAAATAAAGTTCTAGGGAAATCAAAGAAAGTATCTTTAAGTGAATAATATCATTTCCACATGAAATATATAAATAAAAACTACAAAGGAATTACATTTTTACTTCACAATTTTGAAGTTCTGTAGAGCCAACTACAACAAAGAAAAAATTTTAATCTAGAGAACTTATTTGTATATGTATAGATAAATTACAACTTTTCTTTGTGTATGTTCTTTAAATTGACAATAGCCCCATAATTTCACATCTAAAAATTTATCCTAGATATGCAAACATGAGTGTGCAAATTAGGTTTACTGAAGCATTATTTGTAATAATAAAAATCCCAACTAAATCTAAATACCAAGTAATAGGAAATCATTTGTTACATTATGATATAGCCAAATAGCTAATATATATATATATATATATATATATATATATATATATATAGTACAGGCAAATAGATTATGGCTTGGTAGCAGTCATAAATGAAGGAAGGAAAGAAGGAAGAAAGGAAAGAACAACTCTTACTTTATCTCACTTCTGATCAAGATGGAGATGTAAATAGACAGGCTTTGCCTCCTTGTTCAACCATAAGAAGGATCACAACTAACCTCAAAACAAAAAATACCCAGAACTGCCAGAAAATTGAACTGTATGGAAGTTTGACAACCAAGGATTTGAAGAAGCCATATTCACCCAGTTGAGTAGGAAGGGTGGAGACAGGGAACCCGGGTGGACAGAATGCAGTATGGCAATGGTAAGACGGCAGTGGTGAGACAGCAGTAGTGGTGGCAGCCAGCAGAAAGGGCAGTCTCACATTCTTGTGTGGTGAATAAAACTGGGAGGGATACCTGGGGAGCAAGCAATCCCAGCCCAAGGCCTGACCATGCAGCCCAGGATCCCAGCACCAAGAAAAAATAAAGTCTCATAACTTCTGCCTGTAAAAACCAGCAGAGGTTAAGGTAGTGGAAGAATCCGCTGGTCTCTCTGGAGAGTCCATCTGAAGGGCCCATATGGTCCTAGAACAGACATAAACCCACCCACTGTGGGAACCACCACTAGGGCAACAGTTACAAGAGTGCCACTCTCATACAGGAAATGGGTGAAGTGACTGGAAATAGGTCTAGTGCTGAGAAAGCCTCCACCAGCCAGGCAGTGGCGCTGTCCCTTCTCCAAACCCTCCCCCACATACAGAGCCACAAAGCAGTGAAGTAGGTTGCCCTGCCCTGGCCAATACCTAAAACCCCACCCCATACAACTTAACAGGTAAGCCAAGACAGGGAATCAAAGGAGCTCTACCTAATTCACAGAAACAAACCCAGGGAGACTGCCAAAAGAAGGAGACAAAGAAATATGGCCTGAATAAAGAATAGAACAAAACACCAGAAAAAGAACTAAATGAAATGGTGATAGCCAACCTATCAGATGCAGAGTTCAAAATGCTGGTGATAAGAATGTTTAGAAAACTCATTGAGTACACCCAAAGCAAAAGGGAAGAAATAAAGGCTACACTAAGTGAAATAAAAAAAATTATATATAGGGAACCAACAGTGAAGAGAAGGAAGCTGGAGTTCAAATCAATGATTTGGAACATAAGGAAGAAATAAACAGTCAACCAGAACAGAATGAAGAAGAAAGAATTCAAAAAACAAAGACAGCGTAATAAGACTGACATCTCCGGAAGTGCCAACCTCTGAATTATAGGGGTGCCAGAAGGAGAAAAGGATGAGCAAGAAAATGAAAACTTATTTGAAAAAATAATGAAAGAAAACTTCCTTAATTTGGCAAAGGAAATAGACATATAAGTACAGGAAACATAGAGAGTCCCAAACAATTTGGACCCAAAGAGGACCACACCAAGACGAATCATAATTAAAATGCCAAAGAGTAAAGATAAAGAGAGAATCTTAAAAGCAGCAAGAGAAAAGCAGAGAGTTACCTACAAAGGAGTTCCCATAAGACTCAGCTGATTTCTTAAAATAAACTTTGCAGGCAAGAAGGGACTGGCAAGAGGTATTCAAAGAGATGAAAAGCAAGGACCTACAACCTAGATTACTCTATCCAGCAAAGCTGTCATTGAGAATGGAAGGATAGATAAAGTGCTTCCCACACAAGGTAAAGCTAAAGAAGGTCATCATCACCAAGCCATTATATGAAATGTTAAAGGGACTTATTTAAGAAAAACAAGATAAAAACTATGAACATTAAATTGTCAATAATTTCACAACTATCAACGATTAAATCTAAAAAACAAACTAAGGAAACAAGCAGAACAGAAACAGAATTATAGATACAGAGATCATTTGGAGGGTTATCTGTTGGTGGTGGAAGGAGGAGAATGGGAGAAATGGTACAGGGATTAAGAAGTACAAATTAGTAGGTACAGAACAGACAAGGGGATGTTAAGAACAGTATAAAAAATGGTGAAGCCAAAGAACTTATATGCATGACCCATGGACATGAACTAAGAGGGGGGATTGCTGGAGGGAAGAGGTTATTGGCTGGAGGAGGACAAAGGGGTAAAAGCGGGACAACCGTAATAGTATAATCAATAAAATATTCTTTAAAAAATAAATAAAGTTTACCTCTATGTATAGATAAGATGTCCAATATATTCATAATGAAGTCCAGTTTCAGAAAAGCAAGTATAATATAATCAAATGTGTGTATGTAGAGGAAAAGAATATCTTACATGTTTGTAAAGGAATAGATTTTGTGAAATAATATGAAAGAACCTGCACAAAGTGGTTATCGCTGAGGAATGACACTTGAATAAGAGATGTACTTCTTCACTTAAATCTATCTGGACTATTTTATTTTACTCAAATTAAAAAAAATTGAAACACTCTAAAGAGGTGGAAGTAAATATATTGAGTTCTTCTACTGTTGCCCAATGCTTAATGTCCAGATTATTTTACCTAGAGTCTTACTTCTGGCTGACAAGCCCTCTGGCCTTGGGACTACTTGTTAAGTTGCATTGGTGAAGCATGTTTTTGTAGAGTCTGAGCCTGATTTTCAAATTCTATTTCTTCATTAATAACTGCAGTCCAGGCAAACTAATCCACAACCTGATATGTGGGTAACCACAGAGTGAGGCAATTAGTTCTTGGCAGGAATAAATGCATTCACCCTGCATGCTCAGTGCAAGCTACGTTTGCCAAGCATATTACCACTGCCAAGGCTTTGCATGGGATAATAGCCTTATTCAAAGATTTCTGCCCCCTTAGCCAAACTAAGAGCTGCTTGGTAGCACCCTCTTGGCTGACATTGGAATTATAAAATTTTAGACCTGGAAGAGACCTTGAAAATAATTTAGTCTAATATTTTTATCTTGTATGTTGGAAGTCTTAAGACTCCCACCGAGACCAAGACTCGGTGATAGTCTGTCTGTTCACTAATCTAGGTGATGACAGAGGTGAAATTAATTTTTCCTAACTCCTAGTCAAGGGCTTTGGACACTTTCTACTTGGTAATAGAAATCCAATCATTTTCAAAGATGTAGACAGATAAACATTTTGCCTCTTCCTACTGCTGGCCATTATCGACACTCTAACTGAATGGTTTTGATGAAATTTTAATTTTCACATGCTGACTCATAACAACTGCACAATCCCATGCCTTCAGAAAAAGACCAACATATCTCCATTCTTTTCAGCAAAAATGCTTTCTAGGCATAATGAAAAGGAACAAGGGCTGTAGAATCAGTATGTGATTTTGAATCCTAGTACCATAACTCACTAGCTGTATAATTTTGGGTATGTTACTGAATCTTTTGGTAGCTCAGTTTTCTCACATATAAAATGGGAAAAATGATAATTATATAGGGTGGTTATGAGAATTGAGTAAAATAATTCATGTAAAAGTTGGAAATATACCTGATATATGAAGAGTACTCAATAATTATTATACTAGCTTTTTCTATCACTATTACTATTATTATTATTAGTTCTTAGAGTTTTTGCCTGTTCTCCTATTTTGAGTATCTGATCCAAATTTTCATCTAGATTATTGAAATGACTTCCCACCTTCCTCTCCTGATCACAAGCTTTCCTTATTCTTTCTTACCATTCCCAGTGCTGTTTGCATAAACTTTATATAATGTTAATATGATAATGTTGTTGCCCTTATAAAACCTTTCAATGGGTTTCTCTCATCTGGGTTAAAGGTAAACTTCCTGGCATGACTCAATGCCATTGGGTTTTGAGGGAACCAATAGGTCATTGTTCATTCTATCCAGTTGTCTCTCCCACTTCATGTGTGATAAAATTGTAACTTTTTGCACAACTTCTTTTATAATGTGAATTAATGGCATTAAAGTGTGGTCTTGTGTAAAAGTTTTAAAGATACTCACATTTGGGTTCATAGGTCATTTAAAAATTGTCTTTTTAATATAACTAATTTATTGTATTTAGATTCAGTACGCCTAGAGATACTATACAATAATATTAAGATGATACCACATTTGTTTGATTAAATTGTATATTTTATAACCTTTCTACACAGGATAGGAGACTAATGATAGCACTGAAAACCCTTAAATATTGGTATAGTCATCTCCAGTTCAGAACTTTCTTCTCAGATAATTGATATGAAAGCTACTGAACACCGCCACAGGGAGATAGAACAGGCATTTTAAACTTGACAATAAAATACTGCTCCACCTCCTTTATTCTCTGTCCTTATGCCAAGCATTAGTATGTACCCAGATGCCCCGATCAATACCTCAAAACTCAATCATGTACAAATTCCTTTCTGATTGCTTTAAAAACTGTTCTATTTCCTCCCTTCTAACAATCATTACTCTTACCATGCCTCCAAGTGCTCATCATTTCTTGTCTGGATGATTGCGATAACTGAAAATCTCCCTACCACCAGGCTTATCCCACTTGAATCCATGCTCTCCAAAGTTACCTAAGTACCTAAAATATAAATCTGAGCCATTTCTTCACCTGCTCCAAATCCTTATAGTTCTCTCATAAAGCTTTGTGACAAAATCAAAACTCCTCTATTTAAGATGTAAGGTCTTTCATAAATTTTCTCCGATCTACTTATTTTAACTTATTCCCATTTCCTTGAATTATTCTTTACTTCATCCATACCTAAGGAACTGTATTTCCCTGAATGTTGTGCTGTTTCATGCTCTATGACTTTGTACTGTTTTTTTTTAAATCTGGAATACCTGTATTCTTTCCCTACTGCTACCATCTTCATTCGTTTAAGTACTTTCTGCACATTTTAAAAAAGTAGTGTCATTGTCCCTCCATTTCTAGGGAGCCCTATTGACCCACATGAATTAAAAGGTATTCTGTGCTCTATTAATTCTTCTGTGAGTACTCATTTAAAACACCTACCTCACTTTCCTAAAATTATTGTGTGCTCTTTGAGGCTAGAAACCACGAGTTATTTATCTTTGTGCTCTGATGCATTCACAGTGCCTGGCAAGCAGTCTGTGAGGACATCATATGGTCACCACAGCAGTAGCAGCAGGAGCTGGGGAGCAGTTCTGAAAGGAAGGAGAAGTCTGAGCATCTCTCCACTTTAAGGATGGGCCGGGCTTGATTACTTTACAAAAACAAGGGAGTTTCCTTATATTGACACTTGTTTTCTTATAGAGACTCAAGAAATACATGCTGAGTGAATATATGGGTGAATGAGTGAATGACAAGAACTGAGTTCTATTGCGAAAGTGTATCTTCCAATATACCAGCCCCTTCCCTGGCTGTATGTTGTCAGATTCTACAAAAAGGACATCCCGGAGGAAAGGTTCAGTTCTGCCTGTTGTAATATAGACTCTTCACAGCATGTGGAATCAGAGGATCCTAACTACCCACCCGGCCACCTCAGGGGGCTGCTGCATTTTCAATAATTCTCATAGATGATTGTGAGTAAAAGATAGACTATTTCCTAGTGCAATGGTGAAGAAAAAGAGCATTTGCTTAACCACAAAACACTGTTGAGAATTCTTCTGTTCCCTGTCAATACTGACCCCCTCCCACACATAAAAATATCAAAACCTAGAAGTTTAAACTTTTTCTGATTCACATGAGTTAAATGTGTCCTATTTTTATTCACCAAAAAGGCTTAGTAAGAGTGCTTTTATAGCAATTACCCAAGCCTTGCTTTGGCGCAGAGAGTGTCCTATGTGAAGAAGAAAAATGTATCACTACTGAATATTCCAGCACATATTTTACGAGATATTGGTACTGGTTTGAAAAGGACTATTTCTCTTTATGTACATAAATCTTCTCACACTCATGGAAATGGATGCCCTATAAACATTTTGATGAATGTTATCCACTTAGAGGAAAAATCATCTGTGTAGAATTCTTGTTAAAATGCTAATACAAATATAATGTTCTGTTTAACACTGACGAGAAAGAGGTAAGCCTCTTTAATGTTAAAAATCTATGGCTCTCAAATAAAATACGTGAAGCGGGTTTGGTTAAAATTACTTAAATTGTTTAAATTCACTTAGTTCAATTTACTCTCCCCCATCCTAATTATCTAATTTATTTCTCTATTTTCCACAATCTAATTTCCAAACAATAATGACTATGCTAATTATCGTTCTCTGTCCTTCCCAGTAAGAGGTTAAGTTCCGTGAGAGCAGAAACATGTTTCTATTTTTTTCTGCCCACTGATGGATCACCATGGCATTGCACAGCTTCCTGAAAAGGGTGGGTTCTCATTAAATATTTGTTAAGTAAATAAATGGAATTTTTTGAAATAAAAGGTATAGAAGTTAGGAGGGAAAAAAAAACAACGCATCCAATAAGTTAAACCGGTTATGTTCTATTCACCTATCTCGCCCACCCAGCAGAGGAGGCAGACAGCAGAGCTGACGAACACACACAAAGCTGTTCACACTAATGTATCTGCGCAAGTGTGTTTTTAGATTACCTGCATTTTTGGAATAGATTGTACAATCTCAAACAGGCAAGCCTGAAGGAATAAAATGTCATCATTATTTTTAGGAGTATTATGCAGAATTGTCTGAGGAAATCTGTTTAATATGCAAATATATTTAACCAGAAGTAAGGGATATTTTATAACCATGGTTCCTGAGAAAAACTGTTTGTTGGCTTTTGAGTGTACTAGCACATTCAATTCAGTTAAGTCTTTGCTAAGTAACTGCCATTCATGGGGCAGAGTCCTGAGTGGTACAGGAGAGAGCATTAAAATTATCCTCTATCAGACTTTTCAAAAGGGCTTTTTGTTCATCTGTGTTGGACCATCTTTATTTCTTTACATTGAAAATGTCAACTTTTTGTTAAATTTCACTGTGGCACACTGGGATGAGGCAGGACCCTCAGAAGTCATCTCAGAAATCCGTGCCGTGTTGGTTTCTGTGATCAGGACATCATTCTCAAAACCCTTCTAAGCCCAGCCTGCATATGTGGGAAAACCTCATAGCAAATTGGATTTTAAACTAAGAATGTTTAAAGCAGAATTCTTTTTGGGGTGTGGTGAGTGTCAAAGGTTACTAGAGGCTCTTGTCAATCACTGTCTCTATATTAACTTTTGATTAAGTCCTCTAGATGTGTGGATGCCTTGCGAATACAGAGAAGACAAATTTAATTGCTCTATTGAATTCAGGGAAATACGTGAAGTATGCCTCACTATCACAAGTCATCCAACCTATACGGATTCTGAAACTTGAATCATTTATTTTTAAGGGTTTTTGAAAAGACCTTATTTATTTGTTTCTTGGAGAGGGTAAGGGAGGGAGAAAGAGAAGGAGAGAAACATCAGTGTGTGGTTGCCTGTCACATGCCCCCTACTGAGCACCTGACCCACAACCCAGGCATGTGCCCTGACTGGGAATTGAACCAGGGATTCTTTGGTTCACAGGCTGGCACTCATTCCACTGAGCCACACCAGCCATTGCTGAATCATTAATTTTTTAAAATTCTGCAATGTCTTATTGAATACCTAGCCAATATCAGGTCCTAACTGTGCTGTGTGTAACTCAGTAGAGAAAGGGAGAGAGAGACAAAGAGAAAGAAAAAAGATATTACAGTATAATGTGACAGAGTAGTTCAGGAGCACCTAACAGGGTAGGTGGGGCCAGCAAGGCTGCCCAAGGGCAAAGAGTAACTGAAAAAGAGTAGCCAGGCAGAGGGAGAGGAGACAAAAAGAAGCCATATGTAAGGAATGGGAAGGTTGAATGGTGTGAGTGTGTATGTTTGGAAAGGAATTAGGGAAGAGGGGGTGGGTAAGACACAAAACCATGATAACAAATTCAGGCTTTTTCCTAAGGGCAGCAGGGAACTGTTGATAGATTTATCAGGGAGAACAGAGTCTCCAGACTGATGAAGATCCTAGGCTGTTCTGCGCAGAGAGGCTGGCAACAATTGACAGAGAAGGAAGGGAAGCTCATCAGATGGCTGTTGTCATCATTCAAGTTGATGATGTTGGTGGGTTCATATAGAGAGGGGGCAGTGGGAAGTGAGAGAGCTGGTGGGTTTATACAAGAGGCATGCAAGGTATAGAATAGGCAGGAAGGACTGAGGGACAAGACATGGGGGAAGGGAGACAGAGGTTTAAAAGTAATATCTGGATGGAACGTGCGTGCTAGTGTTCACAGAGCTAGTAACTATTTCCATATTTTGGCAATGGCAAGAAGCAACATTCTAACTCCAAAGTCGCAGCAGGGCCTTGTCTGTAGGGATGAACGCACACCGACAGAGCAGCTTCAGCATCTGCCCCTGCCTCTCCTATTACGTCATCATTCCTGGATAGACAGCAGTCCAGAACAGTGCTGGGGTGTGGTCAATAAATAATCTGGACTTTCAACAAATCACCCTGAGGCTGAAAAAGTGGTGGTGATTAAAGTAATGAAAAATCCAAGAAGAATAAAGGCCAAGTTTGGTGAGAGTGTTTTTATGAGTAGCTTCCCATTCAAACTAAAGATATTTCTGAGGGGAATTGACTTTGTGTAACTCAATGCTTCAGAATACTCTACCCATCTTAGTGTTTCAATACATAATAAAATGAAGTATTAGTTTGAAACATGATTATATTTAATAACTTCTAGTTCACTCAAGGTTTTTACAATTTGAATGTTAGTTTAAAATCAAGTCAGACATTTTATATAGCCTGATAAGAAATTGGGAGAGTTGAGTGAAGAGATTGGGTTTTTGAAAATTATTTTTAAATTCCAGTTTGCACTCAATATCATTTTGGATTAGTTTCAGGTGTGCAGTGTAGTGGTTAGATAATCACATATTTTACAAAATGTTTCCCCCAATATTTCAAATACTCACGTGGCACCGTTCCTTCAAATCAGTTTTAGGGAGAGAATGGTGATAGCCATAAGTCATAAGAAAAAATCAGATTTAGTTGATGATATTAAAAGTATTTTCTAAGATTTTAGAATGACTGTCAAGATTTTCATTCTGTAAAATGACTGACAAACTGTACTAGTTTGATCACCTAGTTTGATTATTTGTTCCAAAGCACAACAAATATTTCTTATTCATTCATTCATTTATCTGACAAACACCTACTGAATACTCAGTATGAACAAACACTGCTAGAATTTGGAGTTTAAAGACAAATAATTGTTATTTTCCCTGGTGAGTTGGGAGTGGGGCCACATCTGCGGTCACACGTGTTGTGCTTCTCCCCTTCCCCTTTTTTAAAAAAAAAAGACAAATAATTTTTATTTTCTTTCAAAAAGCAGAAGTGTTCTTAAAAGATAACCGCCAATAACTCCATAACAGCATTAGGCTGTAAATAATGTGATCAAGAATGTGCTGAATAGCAAGGGGAACAAGGCCATATTTTAGCAATACAGCTTAATCAGATGAAGATGCAGGGAGTGAGAAGAATAAAAATTTTAAAGTGAGAAATCTACGAACTCACAAGCATGATGTTCAAGGGCACTACAGAAAGTTCCGAATAATGAAAACAAAGCTTATGTGAGGACAATACTGGAAAACGATCCTGAAGTCTCAGCCTGGATCAGCCATGTTATTAAGAGGCTTATGCCAAGCAAAGGGGTTTGATTTTATCCTGAAAGCTATGGGGAATTATTGAAGGATATTAAGCAGAAAAGTGACATAAGCCAATTGACATTACATTATGAAAGTTGGCAATCAGACACAAACAGACAGCAGCCAGCTTTGAGAGATGGAGAACTGCGTTTGCAAAACATTTACCAAATATAACAACATGTGCAGGTCACACGAGATGAATTGCTAAACTTAACTACAGTAAAGAATACACAGAGCATCACTAGGAAATCTTCTGAAAGTGGGAGCAGATCTATGCTAAAAAAACAGAAAAAAGAGCATTAACAATGGAAAGGCAAAGTATAAAAAATAAATATATGGAAAACAATCTGTGGACTAGATCCCAAAGTGTTATAACCAGCTGAAGTAAAGGGTTTAAACCCAATTTGGCCAGAAACTGCCATGAGATCTTAATCCCCAGCAAATGCCCTTGTGAGATTGTTAATCTCACACACTGAGAAAAAAATAATGAAAGGTGTATCAGGGTTTTAGTGGGTCATTTGAATGTAATTGCTGGTGTGGAAACGCTTCCAGACAACTTCCTACTATAGCTATCTTGCAACACACACACCTAAAGCAGCCTGATCTCAGTTTCACGTATATTTAGCTGAGAGATCATGAAAATTTATAATAATCATGGAGGAACTTATATTGCAAAATCATGCTAATCACCTTCCTTAAAGGCCATATGCTTATAAACAATGCTCTCTAGTAATTCAATGCATTTACTCAAGCAAGTCAGGAAATTCTAAATTTTATGAAATGTTCCAACAAGTATAGCAGGAACAATTGGCTGAAGGTGAATTAAAACAAATAGGGAAATACATGCAAAAATGTAAATCCTGTATCTTATTTTTTCTCTCATTAGTTTATTTTTATTTCATTGTTTTTTTTATTTGAAAACATAGAGATATACATAAGTGGTTTGGGAAATCGATGAAAAGTAATAAAGAATTACAAAGAACTGGGACCTTCCACATGGAGAAGCTAATATACCAACAGAGGAAAAATTCATCAGGGATGTTCACTCTGGACCAAGCAACAATCTGGTCAACTTTTTTATTTCCATACGCTTGCTATTTACTATATTTTTTAACTTAGTAAATGTTTGTCAATCTCCTTATGAGTTCACCTTGTCCCCTAGTTCCTTCTGCTTCTGAATGTGGGTCAGCATATGACTTATCCAGGAACCTGCTTCAAACCCCACACTAATGCTTCTTTCTGCAGATTTCTAGTGAGTGAGTCCATGCCACAGTTTTCCCACTACAAGAGTGATCATTTTCAGAGGGAGTCTGAGTGAGCTGCTACAACCTTCAAAAATATGTGAATAAAAAGCTCTTTACTGAGGGCCCTGGTTAGTGTGGCTCAGTGGATTGAGAACTGGCCTGCAAACCAAAGGGTTGCTGGTTCAATTCCCAGTCAGGGCACATGCCAAGATTGCTGGCTAAGTCAGGTCCCCAGTAGGGGGTGCCATGAGAGGCAACCACACACTGATGTTTCTCTCTCTCTCTTTCTCCCTCCCTTCCCCTCTGTCTAAAATAAATTAATATTTTTTTTTAAAGTTCTTTACTGAGAGTACAATGGAAGTGGTCAGGAAAATACGCAGCAACATGGGGGAAGCAAGATTTATAGAACAGAGTTTTATATCATCTAAAGTAATTGAGACTTCAGAATAAAAATGAGGCAATTCTTTTCATCCTTCTTAAAATGTTGGCTTCTATGGATCACAGAAAGCAATCTTTTTTCTGGACATTGAAAAAACAATTTTGTTGAAGTATAGTTTATATACCATAAAATTCACCACTTATAAATAATGTAAAATTCATTGATTTTAGTAAACTTGTTATACAACTATCACCACAATCCAGTTTTAGAATATTGTCATGTTTCGTTGTTTGTTGCTTGGCAAAATGGACATCTTTGAGGCCTTTAACAAACAGATTAAGGGTATCAGATGAATCCCAGACAAGGCTCAAACAACATGAGGCTGTCTGGTGAACAGGTGCATTGAACTGCTAAAGTGGCTGCCCCTTAAGGAAATTTATTCTGAAGGAAGATACAGCCATAAATAAGCAAATTTTTTGAGCAGCAGCGTGTTAGACAGCACAGGGACCCATCCGTGCTTCTGACTCCTAGCAGAAGCACGGATGGGTCCCTGTGCTTCTCTAGGAAAACATATGTGTTGCTAGAGATGTGTCGCTTCCTCCACTCCCATATTTGATTCACACTCAGTGGCTTTTTGACTACTGTATACAGGGGGAGGGAAAGTAGGTTTACAGTTGTGCCTATGAAAAATAATACAATAATTAATAAATAACAATACAAGACTAAACTCTATGTTTTTGCATACTAACAATTCTAAACCTACTTTTGCTTCACGCTGAATTAGGCACTAAATAGATGTTTGTTGACTACAAAAAAATTTTTAGTAAGATAACTTGATTTATGTAGAAGGAACAAAGAGCAGGTTTTGAGACAACAGGACAACTCATAGAATGTAGCACAACTAACAGAATACATCACAATAAGAAAAAGGGGTGTTTTCATGCACTCGGCAGAGAGACACTGAGCAGCTTGGGCACAGGACAGTTGCATTAACTGGCTATGGGAAGAAACGACCTTACCTGAAGCCAGAGCAGTACCTGTGAATAAAGTTGAACCCAGTAGCCATGGTTTGGTGAAGGACCAGAGAGGAGTTATAATGAGTGTGCTATCGAATTGTCCTGAACATGTCAGTGTGTTTGGTGAGTCTCAGAGACTCTCGAGGAAGAAGAGACCCTGCCCTCCTTCTCCACTTCACTCTGTACCACCCTGCTCTAGCTCATTAGGCTGCTGCCATAGTGGCTCTTTTCACTGATCTCCTGCCATGATAAACTGTTTTCTACTCAGAGCCTTTTTGCTAGCTATTTCCTCTTCATAAAATGTTCTTTTCTTCTATATCTTGGAAGTGAGCCTCTGTCTTCAGATTTCATTTTAGATGGCCTCCTGATGGCTCCATCTAAAATAGGCACCCACACAATTTTTATCATATCACTCAGTTTATCTTCTTCATTGTATTTAGTATACCATATTATATATACAGCGTTTGGCAAGATGAAGTTTGCAAAGCACAGTTTATTCTTATATTATATATTATTGTATTATTTTCCATATGAACAACTGTAAACCTACTTTTGCTCCATCAAGTTATGCTTATAAATATACACAAAATATATTTATATATAAGCTTATATATAGTGCATATTTAAAATATGTGCATATCTAAATGCCTATTTTATACAGTATATGTACAAAAATGTTTTAAGAAAAAGTATGACTTGGAAATAATAACAAAGCAACACTACTTGGGTTAAAGCTTTAAGATTATCTTATAAAAATGTAAAAATGTGTTGCTAAAGAGTTTCTATAATACCTCCAAAGGTGTTACCCAGCTCTTCTGTTAAACAGATCCAGTAAGAGAAGATTCGCTGTTCCCTAGGTCAAGTCATTCTGTAGTGAATGGCTTGAAAACTGGCTAGGGAAAGGAGAGGACTCAATTTTTTGAAATTTTCTCATATTGATACAAAATGTTTCCTTGTAACTTTACAACGAATCCTGTTTTTCTCTCTCTGAAATTACATAAAATAGGTATACATTCCATATTTACACATTAGTTTTTTCCAGTATTTGATGGAATATGGGTTATTGCAAATTCAATCTTTAAATGAGACCGAAAACATTATAATGTTATAGGAGGATGGTTTCTTGAAAGTTTATTGAAATAGCTAGGGAATGGTAACCAAAGCAATAGCATTATCAAAGAGCAAACAAAAATACACTGATGTCACTGAAGCGGTTGGCTGGTCCTCGATATTGCTGTCATAGAATTGGGGAGGGGAGGCTGAGGCATATAAGGTAGGGCAGATGAAAGTTCGAGAATTTGGGTTTGCCTGGTGCCTGGTAGGCTCAAGTTTTTATTTTGTAGTTTATTTTAACCAGAAGGTGAAGAAACATCAACCACTGAAAACAGCTCAAAGCTTTCAGAGCTGTTTTTTTTTAACCAACATGAAATTTTGTACCAAAATAATATCTTTCTACTTGCTTGCTGCATTGCACTGAGATTAGAAGAATGATTTCCATCATATTAGAGGAAAAAGAAACACTCTGTGAAGCTATTTCCAAACAGATTCCATCACAAAAAGATCAGAACGGTGTGAACACTTTGTTGAGTTTCATGCTTTTCCTAAAAATGTTAGTAGAATGGGTGAAATTAAAAATTTTTTCTTCAAGTTAAATTGTATGGACAAGGTTCTTGACTATTTCTATAATGGCAACCCATGGGACATTCAATTTGGTTAATGTGTATTTGGTAAGCACTGAATGTGTCTCGAGCCCTGTTCTGCCAAGAGAAAGTCAACACAGAGGTACAGTCCCTATTCTCAGGAAGCTCAGTGAATGGTGAAGAAAACAGGCCCATAAGTGACAAAATAGTACTGTGCAAACACAGCTATGAACAGGGTTACTGAGTGGCCCCTATGGAGCACACACGAGGGACATCTGTCCCAGTCTTAGAGGCTCAGGGAAAACTCTTCAAGAAACTAATGTCTGAAGTGAGACATAAAGGAGGAGAGGAGTGAACTAGAGGGAGAGTGGAGGATGTGAATGAGGCTACAAACACTGGGCTGGACCAAAAGCCTGTATGTGTATTTTTTTGTAAAATAAAAGACACATTTTTTATTTTCACCAATAACTTTGTCGATTTGGATATTCTCTCCTGCATGGTAGAATGTTGATTGTTCTCCATTAATGTGTTGACTTCATTGCTATCAAGTTGAATTGGTCTACTTGACAGTGGAGCATCATCCAGGGAGAGATCTCCAGCCCAAAACTTCCAAAACCACTGCATTTAATCAGTCACAGCACCTGCACAAATCAGTCCACACACTGCACAAATCTTTTTTTTTGTATTTCAGTTGTGTTTTTATCTTTGTTGAAGTAATAAAGCATAATATGCCGAAAATGTTGTGCATTTCCTTCCATCTGCACTATTAAAGTGGTTACACAAAAATTCACCAATTTGGTAAGTTTTTTTAAATGCACACTGATGTAACAGCTGTCTTAATACAATCTAACAAAATTGTTTTGAATGAAGTTAAAGACAACTAAGCACTACTAGAGCCATCTTGCGGAAAACAACAAAAGGACTTTTTGGCCAACCCAATACAAGATGCCATGACACCGTGAGACACAGCAGTAGTTCAGTGTGGCTGAAGCACATGTATGAAGCTGGGAGGGATAATATTATAAAGTTAAACAGGTGAACAGAGAGCAGATTTTGAAGTGTTTCACGTTTGGTTATAAAACAAAGGAGAAAAGCCAGTGGATTCTCATTCACATCATCTGATCTCAGGTGATATTGTACCTGTGCAAGACTTCATATTTTCCTATGCTATATTTCCCCATTACAGTAGTATGAAACACAACAGTTAAATGAATGAATAAATGAATGAATTTTAAAACTTGATTCTCCTGGTCCTCTAAAATCAGATAGACACCTTTTAGTCAATTTCTTTATCTAGCACTTCAGTCTTCTTATTTTCCCCACTTACCCAGCAAATACCTTCCTCTTGTGGCCAAAAAGTCCTTTCCTTCAACTTAGATTGTTTAAGACGCTTACATCAGTTTAAAAGAACTTACCAAATTGGTGAATTTTTGTGTAACCAATCTGTTCTCTCATTAAAAGAATAGATTACTTGTCTTTAGGAAACACTTATTGTAGAAGGGAATACACACATGTTAATAATTGCAGGAGCTTCTATTTCTAACCAGGATTGAGGAGATTGAGGAGCTCGTGACAGAGGAATACTTACACACAGTCACACCTCCCTGGAAAAGCCACAGGAGAAGAGAAGTGAGGAAATGATGAGGAGGGGGAGGAAGAGAAGGGGAAACTTGTAAATCAAGTATGTAACTATGGTAGGGATCCTCAGCCCATATACTAGGAGTGCACAGTCAATTACCATAATGGAGGATTAGGGCAAGGGTCCGGGAGGAAATGATGCCACAGCTGAGAAAGAAAGAAAGTCCAACTCCTTGGAGAGAAGGGATGCTCATTTAGTCAAGCTCAGCATTCTGCACTGCCTTTTTTTATTTGGGACATTTGCTGAGTCTTAGATTGGGGTGGGTTTGGGCAGGTAAAAGTTAAGATAACATGCTGATATCAGTTGCTATGGAAGTGAGAATCCAGCCAAGATTTCAAGCAATCTCACTGAGTTATGAAAGAAAACTTGTAATTCAGAGCCACCATGAAAAGAGCTTGGTACTCAACCTAAAATCTTATTAGGAACCTTGCAAAGCGGCACTCTAGGAGCAGGGGTGAAACAGAGGTAGGACTAGCTAACAGAGCGTGCACTCCTGCAGCGAGACGCCTGATGAGATTTAGGTGACCCACCCAATCCGAACCATCCACCTGTATGAAAACAGAGAGAATACCCTGGGAGAAGAAAACAAATTTTCTAGAAATTCTACAATTTTTCCAGACATGTTTCAGGTTCAGTATAAATTAGCAAGCAAAGAAACAGCACAAGAAAGTATATACATCTCAACATCCAAGATATTGAAGTTATCAGACATAGAATTTAAAATAATGGTGGTTAATATGCTAAAAAAAATAGACAAAAATGTTCTTAAAAGTGAGTGCAAAATGAAGACCTCTCTGGTAAAACAAAATTGAGAGAATTTATTATCAATAAACTCTAAAAAAGAAAAAACAGGATTTTTAAGGCAAAAGAAACATTATCTCAGATGGAAATACTGAAATGTAGGCACTAATGGAGAGAAATGGAAAGGATATGTGGGTTAGTATAAAGTACTGTAAACTGTACAAAATGAATGACAGTCATCTTATTGAGTTTAATATCTATGTAGAATTAAAATACATTACAACAAAGTCACAAAAGTGCAGTTAAGTTTACAATTCTGGCATTATCTGGGAGGTGGTATAAGTACTAATTTATCTAGAATCTTATAAATCAGGATACATATTATAATCTCTGGTGACACTAAAAGAATAGTGTAAGAATATATAAACTGGAGGCGAGCAGATTGGTGATTTTATTATGAAATAAGAAAAAAGTATTTGAGTAATCAAAACATAAGTCAGGTAAGGAGAAAAAACAAACAGTATGAGTAGAACAAATTTTTAAAAATAGTAAGATGGTAGATATTAATCTAAATATATCAGTAATTATATTAGTCCCCCCTCTGGGAGATTACCTCCCTTATAAACTACATGTCTCTGCCTAGGGGAGAGCACCAAGTGAGATTGGTGGATTCTATCCTGCCAGGTAGAGGGAACCCTCCTCAGGAACGGCTGTGTGGAGCCACGTGGGAGATTGAGTAATGTTGTGGGCGGGGGACTCATTGGGATACTGGTGGGCTATATGAGAGGCTTCTCTAAAGCAATCAGAAATAGGACAAAGGAGTAAAGTAGACGGGAGTTAAAGCATTCCCTTTATCTCTGACAAAAGTCACATTGGAGAAGGTGACTCACATCTTTAGGCAGATGGGCTTCCTGTTAATGAACCTTAGACTTCGATGAACCCCCCACAGTGTTATGGTAGTAAGAAGTTCCCACTGCAAACATGGCCTGCCCCTAGGGAGGCAGAGCAGAATCCCTATATACAGGCTGGAGAAAAAGAGGTATTGATTCCTACTAATACAAGGAATGCAGGAAAGCTTTGTTGAAAATCAGCATTTGAGCTGAGGCTTGGTAGATGAGCAGAGCTTTGGTAGGTGTAGACAGAGGTTACCTGTGAGATAGTGCTATGAAAATGATTAAATGCTAAACCAAAGTTGTTACTACCATTTATAAAATAGTTATAGGACACAGATTACCTGATGGAGGGTACAGGCAAGATTTTGAATATGTATGCATCTCTTCTTAGAAAGTTAAATAGAATTCAGTCTTATCAACTGGTAGGTGGAATTCTGAGCTAGAACACAAATATGTAATACAGTTTTCTACATTTCTTCTCCACAGCCAAGTTCATATTCATCAAATCCTTCCCCCTTGTTGCTGAGCAGAAGATACAAGAATACATTAAAATCATAAATATTAGCATAGTAGAATTTGCAAGTGAACCTATCCTATTATGAAAGCAGTTGCATGCACAGTTCTAACCTTCCATGTTCTTGCCCACATTCTGTGCAGGCTGGAATACTTCCCTGGGTGGAATCAGCACCAGGAAAAGCAGCAAACATTTGCAAGCATTGTCTTTTCTTCTGTTCTTGTTTATTGTCCCTACATTTCTTATTGCCTGTATGTATGTGCAGGTACATGAGTGAGTGAAGGCATTTAATCACTCCCAACACACACACACACACACACACACACACACATACACACACACACACACACACAATCTACCAAGAAATACCCAGGGCACAGGTACAACCCCAAGGTACGAATACAGTGCACTCTTCCAATACCTAAAGTACAAGTTGTTGGGAACCGCTCTGCCTGTTTTCAGGAGTTGTAACTGCCCCCCATGGCTAAGGCTGAGTGAGCCACCACAAGAATGTGAGCCACTAAGGAAACAAAGCTTGTCCCTGGCAGCAACACTGCTTCTGCTTCATCACCTGCTCCGAACGCTTGGTTGGTTAGTCAGAGATGGGTAAGACCCCTCAGAGGAGGGGCAACCTAAACCAGACACGATCACTGGGGAGACCATCAAGGAAGGACTTTGGGGGGGGGCTGCAGTAAAGAGGGAGTGATGGAACCTCACCCCCTGGCTATTTTGACATAGCCTGAGTCCCCATTTCCGTCTGGGAGAAGTGCTTCCTGGCTCTAATCCACTTAAGCCTAAAAACCTATGATGGGAAAGGCGGTGCAGCCCTTTGCCGGCTAGAACAGGATCCAGGGTGATCAGGCATAAGAAAGAATTCCTAAAGTCCTGTGAAACCTGATTTGTTTAGAATGCTCTCATTTAAATGATAAGGGTCCAAGCAAGAAGTTTGTTCCTCAGAGTTTTATGGCTCTTTAGCTATCTGACCCTGACTGAGAATAAGCCCTCATAGTTCTTTGAATGCTATTGTTTGATCCTTACCAGTATTCTTGTGCAAAACGAACCCAATAAAAGCCCCTTGAGGAAGGGGCTCTTGGTCTTTCTCCTGTGAGAAACTGACCATCTTTCTTCCCCAAGCAGATCATGTCTTGGCAGTATTATTTTCATCTGCGGTGGATGGGGGGACTTGTGGACAAAGTTGGCCTCACGACAAATTATTTTTTCTTTCATTTTTAAGGTAGAATGTAGTCCAACATCTTTTTTAAAAAGTGTTTTGTTTTGTTTAGTTTTATTTAGTACATTTGATCAAAGGAAATTTCAGAGCAGAAATAATATAAAATCCTGGCATTTGTGAGTACTTTCTTCTCAGACTATCCTGAATCAGCACCTGTGGCTATCAAATGCTTCAAAGCTTCATTAATCTCTTCTCTCCTGCTGCCTGCCTGTCTTTTGACCATTTCACTGCTAATTAGCCAGAAAGCAGGTGGAAAGAGAGATGCTGCTAATCTCTATTCACTCTCTTCACAATTTGGTTTAGAGGGGAGATAGATAAATATGGAAAAAGTATGGTATACTGAGGTTTTAAAATTGTATTGGTGCATTGAAATTCAGGCTTATCTTAAAATGTGATATTCTTGGTGATCAATCTTTTGATTCAATTTAGTTTCAATAATTCATCTGATGACCTGCTTATATACAGACAGCAAATAAGTAATTAACACTGTGACAAATGACAGGACAAGAAGAGCAGGGCCACCCAGAGTCATGAGGACACACACAAAGAAATTCGAAGGCATTCACAGGGCAACAGAACTCCCATTTCCCCATATATTCTTGGTTCTCAGACCAAGAAATGGTGAGAATTCATGACTGATTTGGAGTAATGATTTAACTAATCACCTGCCTTTTAAATAAGAAGCTGAGATTTTTCACTTGCTAACCAGTCTCTCAGAAAGCCCTTTGATAGTTCAGTACATTTTTTAATAATCTCTTCCCATCAGGCTCTTATAGAGCCAAGTTACAAGTGTGCTCCAATTAAAATAAATTTTATGATTGAGAGAACCACAGAAGGGTGGTGCCGTAAAAACCTTTGGAATTATCACCCTAATAGATGGATGATAAAAATTAGGCTTAGGTATTTAAGTGATACTTTGCCAAACCCAGATAGCTGAGTTGGAATCTCAGGTCCTCAGACTCCAGCATATGGCACGGTGGGTGCGTTATGCCCCTTCTCATAAGGCTTCTGGAGACCCTACAACCAGCCTATGTAAGAGGCTAAGCACATACACAATCTTTTGGATTTAGATTTCAAATCATTAATTTAAAACTACTATATGTCCTCATAAAATAAATAAAAAATGAAATGTACCTGTAACTCTCTTCATCTCTCCAGACTGTCGCGTGATAACCTAACCCATCACTCTTTCGATATGTTCATATAATGTTTAGGGACTTTAAAGTTTGTTCTCAATGAATTTAAAGGGGGTTTTTAATGATTGTTGCTCTGTTTTATCAGGCCCCCCACTTTTAAAGAGTTTTCTGGTGAAGAATTATTATCTAAAGTGTATGTTGAACTTGCCCATCTCTAAATTATGGCATATGCTTTTTTTGCTATTAGTTAAAAATGATAACCGGTCAAACAATTTTGTTAATTTTAAATAGACTCTGATTTTATTTTTTAAAGTTTTAATAATAAATACATTTGATAAGTAAATAAAATGTATTTTATATAGTGTCTCTTGTCAGAATTATCTTGTGTAAATGATAAGAGTTATCAAACTGGTTGCTCACTGTCAAAATAACAGAATCAGTGTTATTATTTCCACTAACTTATTTTGTAAGGTGAAGAGCTATTTTTAAGCCACCCTGACTATATTTCTTTTTTCATCCTCCTTCTTAATTTGTAAGGTCAATGATACCGACCTCATTGACTAATACCAAATCCTATCTCTGTGACATTAGCTTATCTAAACACATTAGGGATGCTCAGCGGGCCTGTTTCATGGAAATTAAATTAGTGAATAACTTTGTGATGAGAAAATCATGAGGTCATGGCCACTACTGCTTTGAAACTAAATGAGCAAATCTTTAGAAGAGTTTGTTTTTGCTCTTTCCATGATAAGACCTCAGTGGTCCTCGCTCTTAGATTTTGGTCCTCAGAGCATCTCCAAGACCCAGGAGGTAAGAGCAATGGCAGATGATGGGGTTGGAGGTGGTTTGATAAAGTAGGAAATAAGCAACAACCTTTCTTTATAAGGTTTAAACATGCTTCCTCTAAAACTGAGCAGAATTCTGTAATTTAAATTATAACTGTTGTCTTTAGATACTGTTCTTAGTACAGATACCAGAGACTTGTGTTTATGATGCCAGTATAGTTTCTTAAATTATATACGATTATTCCCATAGCTTAAAATAGTTGTTGGGAGTTACATCAATTTAAAGAATAATTTTTACATGGATATTTATCTTACTCGCCATTGGACAAACTTGTATGTAGTGGATGCTGATTCTGGTGGTGAAACTGAAATCTGAGATATGAACAGTGCTAGGATGACCATCCATGAAAAAGAGTGATAAACGCAGCTCAGGCCTGGACTGTGGGTTCTCTCAATTTCCCTTTCCCATTTCACAGGAAGCCCTTTCCAACAGTTCTGTACTCATGATGTACCAAGTCTTCCCTCACCAAGGGGAAGGGGCAGCTTAGGAAAAGATCTAATGAAGAAAAGCCTTTTTAGAAAAAAATGACAAAGTGTGCTTATTAATTTTAAAAAGTTCCAGGTGTTTCATCTCAGCACCTCCCTATATTGTGTGGAATGAAAGACTCTGCTGATTGTTAAGGAACTTTCAGGCATCAGCACAGCAAATGAAGGAATATTTGGTGGGAAGATAGAGTGAGGTGCACAGGAATAGTGAATATTCGTCTCTGGAAGTTTTCATTGTACAGCCCCTAACAGCAACTCACTAAGGCTCACGTAACAAATATTTCCACAACAGCAACAAACTCTGTTCTAGTTACACAGTCCTGGACAAACAACTTTACTCTTTTAGTCTTGGTTTCATCCTTTAGGCAAGGGTGAGACAAGACTAAGTATTCTGTAATCTTACACATGGAACCAACGTCACACAGTTCTGATCATTACTGATAGCCATACAAAGGACAGGTTCATAACTGAGATTGTTCCATTCTTGGCTGTTTATCCCCGGTAGGTTTGGACACACTATTATTTACATAAGAAAAGGCACCTCTTTCATTTTTGCTGATCTGGTCACAGAAAAATGACTGATGTCTGACAAGAAGAATGTTGATGTTATTTATTTTTGTTATTTTGGACTGATAAAGATAAATAAAAATCCATAGGTTAATAAACTATACTGGAATAAATATTTAAGGTCAGAAAAGGAAATCATCATACTCAATGTCATTAGAAATAAAATTTACAAAGCAAATAGTTATCCTTTTAAATATTTTAATACATACTTAAAAATGGACAACTTAGTAATACATAATTATATAATATTGATACTGTTGGATATGTGGATGTATATATTTTTCTTTCCAGTAAAATAGTTTCATGCTTATAAAAGTCACCCTAAGTCAACTTGGGACAAAGAGAACAACATACAGTAAAAATAAACTGAGTAGTAAATGTGTAAGTAAGGAAAATATTAGAAAGCAGTTACATTGTTGACACAAAGAAAAAATAAATACACTTTTCTATTATTTAAAGGCAGTTCACAATCATTTCCAGAAATTCTGTGAGGATTTAAGGCCATTTGTTCTAAAGAAATGTTTTAACTTGGACACAACATCACAAAACTGTAATTCTTGTAAAAACTGTACATGCAAAAACTCTTTACAATTAATCGTGGACAGGCAGATTAGTATATAGGAGTAGGTTATTTCGCAAATGTGTTGTGCACTAAGTCACATGGTTGTGTATATTTAACTGGGAATTTCACAAAAAACTTCCAGCCTGTGCACCCTTGCGTGGCAATGTGGAAAGGTGATAAGGAATCCAAGAGCGCCAGTATCCCTTTGAATTAAAATATCTAGACAAGGTATGATGGAATAAAAATTTTAAAACTTCTGCTACATAGTTCACAGTTAAATATTCTGGGTTTCAGTCTTTCTAAATAGCATTATGATATAAAGAGGCTACTTTTTACACAAAGTATTTTTTTGTGCATCTTCAGTTCACAATGTTTGAGTTTTTAAAAATTTCTACTTAGCAGTACAGAACATAAATTGACTGCAGTCTAAATTTAGAACCCAAGCTCCATGAGAAGTGCACGTTCTTACAGGATACATCTGCTGAGCTGAAACTCCCATACTTGGCAAGTGCAGAGGAACTGATTACTAAGCAGGTGCAGCTTCGTAAGACAATTCACTCGCTGAAGAAATATGCAAGTGTCTTCCCTCCCCCTTGTTTGCAACCATATTTGTCCAGACAGCCATTCAAAGAGATATTGCTCTTGTAATTATAGCTATTGCAGTTTAGAAGACAAAGGATTCAATATGCAAAACCCTTATTCTTAAGAACAATTATAAAAGTATTGAAATTTAAAAAGTAGTAACATGTAAACATCGATACAGAAAGACTGCTTTCCTATACACACAGCAGTCGAGGACAATATTTTAGTTAAAAACATAGTTTGTGCTTTTCCCCAACGACACATTGGAAATTAGCTGTTTCTGTCCAAAGGAAAAAAAGTAAAGGTTCAGAGAAGACATCCATATTTTGCTTCAAGCATTCAAAGAATTTTTCTGTTGCTCATGCAACAACCATATTTACAGTTTTGGTTTAGGAAGAGAATAGTTTTGGATCCCAGAAAGCATATTAACCAGTACTGCTGAAACCAAACAGAGAAAAGGTTCTCATTCCCTGGTTTGTTACAGAGCATCAGGACCAAGCCTGACTCGGCAGTTCGAACTGACATGTCATTCATGGTAACGTTTCAGAGCGCAGTCATATTTGAGTCTGTAACACATGTGTAGGTGGGGTGTATGGGGGAGGCGCAGGCAAAGGTTTGATTCCCCGGGCCCTCATGTAAGAGAGGAACTGCTCAGGGATCTCAGCTAGGACATCCTTAGCCAATCTAGCCATGCTCAGTATGTGGTTTCCGCTTCTGTCAATATAATCTCTGAAAGGCACAAACTAGAAAGCAGAAGTGAGAGAAAGTTAATTCATAGACTTTAGCATACTAATTAACAGACACAAATGTCAGCACATGAACCTGTTTGGCTGTACGAGTATCCGTGACCAGAGTCACAGGAAATGGACAATAATCACTATGTATTTTAAAGATATTTGATTCATTACAAATAACCATAATCATGACCAAAACTTTCTAATAAAAACTTTGCCTAAAAAGGGATGTCATTGTTTTCTATCTTTTTCCCCCAATAATTCATGCCTCCTGGTTCCCAGATGTCCATGACATTGCTACATGGATTTTGTGGTTCTGAGGTCTCTACCTGGCCTGATTTCCAATAGGAGGGGACTCGGAACCACTTGGGGGCTCAGTTTCTTGTGAAGTGGAGTTAATCCATGCCTAATTCAGATTTCAAAGCAGAAATATTACCCGATGAAGGGTAAGAAAATGTAGTGCATATTGTTAAAGACTTCTAGACACATGTATTTTAAATTATGATTAGAACACCAAATCATAAGAACATGGTTATGCAATTCACATGATTGATATCAGCAGGGACCTAAAATACAGGGTGGGGAAAAAGTACATTTACTGTTGTTTGTATGGAAAAAAATACAGTAATTAATAAATAATAATATAAGAATAAACTCTGTTTCACATACTTACAACTGTAAACCTATTTTTCTCCTACCCTGTATTTAGTCCACTGAGTTTCCCCCAGTGCTGATTTTTTTTTATATCTGTTAAGGCACACAAACAAACAAACAAACAAACAAACAAAGTTCAGCATGAGATTTTATATACTTCTTATGGAAATATCATCCTTCTTATTTTCACATCATATAAAAATGGCTGCTCTATCTTTATATAAGCAATTATGTGGAGTCCTTATCAGCTCAACCCCAGATACTCTGGCAACAGATTGCCCGATTTCACTCTCATATTTAATGATGCTGAAATTAATAAACACAGTGCTGCTTCAGGGCATTTATTCAATTCCCTTAGAGACATGATGATTCTTGAAGCAACTTGGAAGTGATTGAACTGTTAATGTTGTGGTAGTTCAGGAACATAGTGATTGTAGGTCTTAGAGAAAAAGCAGAGTGAAGACATTTTAGGATGTTGAACAATTTCTAAGTATAATGTTTTAAATTAAATCATTTCCCCCAGAGAAAGAGTGAGCACACTCTTATAAATATGTTTTAAGTTTATTTTGAAAAACTTCCCCTTGACTTAAGCAGTTACTGAAAATGTGATTTCAGAAAATAACTATTATTAGGAAGTAGGCTTTAAAATGTCAGGTTGCTACAGTTAAACCAAGTAAAAATGTTAAGAAATCAATTAACAGGGTTAATACCTATCATATACAGTGAAAACAGTGTGTTTTAAGAAACAGTAGAAAAATCACTCCCTTAAAAACAACTAAAACACACCATAGGCAGAAGTACATCTCTATGACTATAATTTTACTCTATCCATCTGAGGAGGAAAACTCAACTTTTTTGAAAAGCATAATAGAAAGGTGACAAATCTTACTCTTACCTCTGAAAGTAGCTAAGTAAGGGTAAGAAAAAACTAACAGAGCAAATATAATCCTCAGTGGAGAAAAGTGCGGGATGTGAACTTCTGTGAACTTGCATTAACTATGGACAAGACTTGACATTTTTAACTCAAAAAAATCATAGATGCAAAAAAAGTTAGGATTTATTTTCTCTCTGAAACTGTAATTAGAGAAGTGATAAAACAGGAATCAACATAGTTAAGGATTAATGAGAAAAAGATATCTACTTGTAGCTATAATTATTTTCATCCTTATTTTAAAAGGTATGGTATTTTAAATGAACATTTTGTAATGTTGGTGTGGTTCATATATATCTAGTTAGCTTTTATGCTGCTTTTTAAAAGGGTCTGTATTTTTTTTTTCTTCAGAATATGCAACTCGTATCTGCCTTTCAGGGAAATGCTGACTCCTCGGGCAAACAGTTGACACCTGGGCAGGGAAGGAGCACTCCTGGCTGGCCTCTCCTTTACCTCAACTTGGTCTTAATATTTTTCTTTGATTCTTTACCTTTCTTCTACACCAGGGGTATTAAACTCATTTATCTTTTTACCACTATTCTCATAAACTCTGGAATTAGATTTCCCAAGTTCAGAGGCTAGTTCCACTATTTATTAGCTGCATGACCTTGGGCAAGTTTGCTTTCCACTCTTGGCCTCAGTTTCTTCTCCACAAAGTGAGGACAATAATACCAACATACTTCATTAGGTTATCACAGTAAGTTGACATGTAAAGTGCTTAAAACAGTATTCAATTCATAACATGTACTATATATAGTAATTATTATCATTACCATAACTATTCATCAACTTATACACTTATATATTCAATATAAATATGAAACTATCTTTTTAGTATTATATTTACATTCTTATCAACACGAAATACAAGGAATATTCTTATCGACTTGATCTCTTTCAGATTTAAGTACAGTATCAGTACTGTAATTTAAAATAGTAATTCCTGGCCTTTCTATAATTTTAAAACATCTATTGTTTCACCTTTCCAGCAAATGCTATAAGATGCGCTAAATTTTTTATTGAAGTAAATTGAAATTTATTTTTAAGAATGTCATGATATTCTAGAATGTCAAAACTAAGAACCATGATCACACAGATACAGTTATACTCATCTAAAGCATTTTTATAAATAATGAATGAGAGAACTATATATCATATCTAACTTAGGTTTATTAGATGGAGGCATAGACAGCTACCTTCAGTATTAAGGGGCCATTCCCAGACTAAAAATGACTGGCATACCAAGTTACTGTCATCCATAAGAGTGTACCTCATTCCATATGTGCATTTGGTATTAAAAAAATGTTGAGAATTTTCTATTCATAAACCTAAGATTGTCTAAACCTTTTCCAAAGGGACATTCATCAATTCAGTCATGTCAGGGTGAAAATGACAAGTCACTCTTCATTCCCTTTACCTGTTACTAATGACACACCTTAGACTTTTCATGAAAAAATAGATGCCCTCTTTCTTAAACTATTGCTCATATCCTTCTACAATCAGTTATCCACTCCATCTCTCAGACCACTTGTTTACTGTTATTATCTTTTAATCACTTTTTATGAGCACTGTACTTGAGGACCACCTGTTCAGAAGAATGCCCACACATTTGTGAATGAACGATCATTGACTATTATTACAAATTAACATGGACTCTTAAAATGCTTAGGTTAGAGGAATAAATGCATTCTGTTCTGTAGAAGTGTAGCACATCCTTCATACTCTACGTCTTTCTCCGAGGATCCATCCTGCTCTGATGGCTGGCCTTGCATATTTGTGAAAACAAGTTTAAATCAGTTTGGGCAAATGGGCTTTTAGTTGCTGTTCTGTGAAATATTACTTGATTGCTGCTACTGTGCAGAGCTCCATTAGTGATTTTCAAGTCTAAGTCTTCAAGGTTATTATTCTCCTTTTAATAGAAATTACAACTTGAATATAATTTTTAAGAAAATGATAGGTTGGCCAGCAGCTGTATGAAACCAAGAGAAATTACACTGCTTTATGCACAATGCCCAATCTCTATCACAAGCAAGCAAAAAAATCTCATGTAAGTTTTAGAATAACAATCTTAGGATCTCATCCTGCTTACTGTTTGTACTCAAGTCATATGAGATTGAGTCCTGAGGCAATGAATATAATCACACATCAGGTGGACTAGTGTTATTTGTCAAGGTACAGCCATTATGAAATAGTGACATAAAATGCTTTCTCTCTGGATTATGCCAACGCACTAATGAGAATAACTGATACTGATATTAATGCATTTATTTAGCAACTGGTAAGTGGGAGGCCTTCTGCTAAGAGATTCAGTACAATATCTTATAATATTTACTTTTTATCATTGTGTTATCCATATTTTGAGCTGACAAGAGGAAACCAAAACTTGGGGAGTTTAATTAACTTATCCAGTATCAGATAGTTAGTAATAAATGTCACTTATTATTTGAACCCAAATTAATCTGACTCTGATATATTAACCATGACAGTATATGAAAAGGGGAACAGATCTTAATAATCTTCACTAGTATTTTGCATTTTAGGAGAGTAGGTGTATTATCGCATGATAAATATAGGATTTGGAATGAGAACTCTGTTGACAGTTTGGATCAACCAACTTTTGATTTAATAACTTCGTACAAGCTGTTTAACACCCCATCTTGAGTCTCTTTTTTCTTCGTCCATAAATTGTTATAAGGCAAAAACTGACCAGTATTTTTAGAAAGATATAAAATAATATAAATATAGTATTTTTAAAAAAGAAAATTAGTTCAAGTGTGTAGAGAGAAGCTATTGCAAAAGGTAGTATAGTGGTATATTCCAAAATATAGAATTTTAATCAACCCACTGAGGAAGAAGACTATTCTAGTAAAATGAAAAGAGAAAATAAGAGCAAGAACAATGGAGATGTGTGGTACAAAGATAATTAATAGTCCTATTTGTCTAGACAAAGTGTGTGTGTGAGAGAGAGAGAGAGAGAGAGAGTGTGTGTGTGTGTGTGTGTTTGTGTGTGTGTTTAGCTAAAGAGGAAGGCTGGAGTCAGGGCAAGGAGACTCTTAAATGCTAAGATTAAGATTTAGAATCAGTTATACAGAATATTGATTAGAAATTTTAGAATCAAATATTTTAAATTAAATTGTGACTCTACTTCTTACTAGCTTGTGACTATAAACAAGAGAAACTTCATTTCTTCTTTTTTAAAATATGGTAATCTTCCTATCCCAACAAAGTCAATTAAGGACTGAGTGAAGTAATGCTATAGCTCTTAGCCTACCTAGGATATGAAGGACTAAATAAATGATTGAATGTCATTATTATATGAAGAATTTGGATGTCACTGAAGAGTTAACAATATAATGAATACCCCATCTACTACCCTCAATTATCTGTCAAAACTCCAGCTACCTACTATTATCTGCAGCCTTAGGTTTGTGTCCACTTAAGAAATTTGGAGTTGTTTGCTGTGCATAAACCTGATTAGCTTCAAAGTGGAAATGTAAGAGAGCCTAAGTAGGTCCTATTTTCTGACGATATCACAGCCAACAGTGTTTACAGCATTTATTATGACGGCTTACATAGCTTCTGATGATGGGAAGATTGATCCCGCCGTTCTTTGTGTGCCCTTGCAGCTCTGATACACTGAATAATCAAGGGTACTTCTATTCTTGAAAATAACTCATTTAAAAAATGTTTTAGTGGATGGTAGAGGCTGGAAAACTGTGATGGTGGAATGTTTTAAAATCTTATTCAAGATGAGAGAGGATGCTAATTGTTCTTCAATAAGATACTGTATGTAAATGACTATCTTGCTTGCTATTTTTAGAAGACCAATCACTGGGAATTTCTCCATGAAATTAGAAAAGTATACATCAAATCTCCTTAATTAAATGTAGGCATGTAAGTCAAGATGTCACTGTCATTCAGAAGCTACTAACGCTCTAAGGACATTTTAATTTTGTGTTCAGAATCTGTAAGATCTCACAGCTCTTTCAGTTCAATTTTATGGGGTAAAATCCCTTGTGTGTTTAGCTGTGTTCCCAGGTTCCTGGAAAACCTTTGGGGACCCCTGTATCATTTTATGGAAGTGGACTGGTCTTCAGAATTCTAAGTATAAAGGAGAGGAAGTATATAATTGTACTTACACATACCTTAACATATAAGGAACGAGTATTTTCATGTGTTTTACATCCTCTGAAATTCACATCGTAAGAAGAGCAAAAATGAAAGAATTTAGTGTTTGGAGTTAATGAAACAAAGGCTCAAAGAGATTTATTGAAGTGTTTGGGGTCAGAGTGCCAACAAAATAATTTCACAGAACTGAGTTCTTTAGCAATGTTCTGTCCAATATAGCATACCCACTGAGAGACTAAATACTTTCATCAATACTTATTATACATATAATAAGAACTGGCTATCACCAACACAACATATTAGCTCTCTTAAAGAAAACCTTAAGACATGAGCAGTCTTAAGCAAGTAATACCAAGTCTCCCATAAACTTCATTCTGATAATATTATGATATATGGGATTCCTCTGTTAACTTTATAAAAATGCATTGCCACCGCAACATAGCACATTATCACGGACTTCAAATTCACACTTCCCTTTAGTAATTTAATTGTTGGAATCTGTGAGCCAGACATTGTGGAGAGCCTTTGGATAAACTGTAATTACTTGAGCCTATAATTATGCTAATGAGGTTGGGGTGAATAATCATGGGTCTAATCATGGAACCACCATGGGTTTCTGAAATAGATGACCGCATTACCATGCTTCCTTTCGGAGGTGCCTTTAATTTGATCACTCACATGTGTGGCCACGTGCTTTTTCACTCTACCGAGAATGACAGGTTGAAATGAATGCCATATTTAATTATATTTTTGTATTAAATCCTCACCCAAGGATATGTTTTTATTGATTTGAGAGAGAGAGGTGGGGGGAGAGAGACAGACAGACCGACGAAGCATCAGTCTATTTCTTCCCTGATGCAACCGGAACCCACACCCTAGGCATGTGTCCTGACTAGGGATGAAACTTGCAAACTTTTGACGTACAGGGTGATGCTCTAACTAACTAAGCCACCCAGCCAAGGCCGTGTTTAATTATCTTTTTAAAAAACTGCAATACAAATGTCCCTTACTTAAAATTTAATTTTGCTGACTGATTAAGAAAAATGCTTTTAAATCTTTATCAACATTAATCTTTATATTATCATATTTATAAAATGTGTTATAATCTCCCTCAAATTATTTTAATAGTTTTTTATTATATTTTGCTGAGTTCTATTTTAGGAATATATTTTATGTACATTATCTCATTTAATCTCTACAACCACGTCAGAACACTAAAATTTAGAAAACTTTCCCAAGTTATCACAATTGGAAAATCCAGGATTTGAACCAAATTCCAAATTAGATTGTCTTAATGACTGTATTATGGGTGAATATGTAGTTTATTACCTTAAGAGAAAGTACTGAAGCCCATTGCTGGCTCCTCTTAAATATTCAGATTGTGTGTTTACACGACCCTGACACCTCCCCTTTCCTATTTAAGAAGGTAAAGCTCACAGCCTTTTCCCCTTCTGACATCCTAAAAGATATGGAGACTCAAGTATGCAGAAATGTAGTTGAATTAACTCCTTGTTCATACTTATATATTTTAATTATATTGGTTACTAATTATTTTTCTTTCTATTATTCTTTTTAAATTCTAACAGAATTGTGAATCATATATACAAAAAATATTATCTATTTTGTTATGTATGATGTTATCTTTATGGATATATATAATTCATATATTTTATATATAATTTATATATTTATTGTGCTTTTAAGATCTATTTCTCTGCCTTTCTAACCATAATCTATAAAGAAAGTATGACAATATCTACATTTTTTGGTTTGTTTATACTAAATTTATTTACTCTGAATATGTATCAGCTGCTTTAAAATATATTTAGTCTTTGTTGCAGACTAAATGATTAAATAAACATCATTAAAAAGTCCATATGTTTCTAGATTCTAATTTTACTAAAAATCTCAATACTTTATGGTAATAATAAAGTAGTAATAAAAGTAACTTACTGATAATTCAATTTTGTGTATCATGGATCTAAAGTCCATAGGGAAGTAATTGGTGCTTATCTTAGGCCCTGTTACTTAATGGGCATCTCATAAAGAATCTACCAATTAAATTAAGCAGAACCTGAAATTCTTCATTTCAATTTAGTTATGTATGAGAACTGCCAAGAGCTGTTCACAATGACCAAAATAAATAATTTTTATTAAATATCTTACCTGCACAATGTCCCTTTCAGCATATTTTCCTCTGGAGGAAACTCTTACATCATCTCCATCCAACTCAATCATTGCTTGAAAATAAAATGCAATTATTAATGCAGTGTATTTTAGCCATTTACTAAAACAGTGTAGGCAATAAGGAAATCAAGATGCACAAAGTAGAGATATATCCTCTGTAAAATCAGAAAGCTGTTGATCCCTTCATCTTCTCAGCCCTTTCTCTCATAGAACTTGACTGAGGGTAACTGTACACATGAAGCAAAGCCACGCCCTGTGACCCTTTGAAGGACAAGAAGAGCCGATGCAGTAGACAATAGTCTTTGGGCGCATCCGCCCATCCCAGGGTTCTCAGATCTGGGTTATATGCTTGACATGACTGAGCAAGTGGTACTAAGCCATTCAATCTTACTTTTTTTTTCTAACTTAAGAAAGTTGGTGCTAATCATCACAGAATTTCCAAAAACAATTTGAACTGTATTCTAACTGAAACTATAACAAAACTATGTATCCATAGTCTAATTTCCAGTTTAAAAACAGATTTAAAAGCAAAGAAACATGTTCTCTGCCCTTACACTGACTGGATAAAGTATAATTTTTCTGAGTATGATTTTTTGTTGGTTAACAGAGAATTTCAACATTACACAGAACAGCTAGCATTTGTGAATGCTGTGATGTAAGGGTTCATTTGGTGATACAGTAATGTTATGCTGCAATTAAGAACATTTTCCAGAGTTTATCAGGTTTTCAGTGAGATTCTCTAAATAATTAATTACATGAGGAATGCTAATTTGTGCTTAAAGTATAATTTTATTACTGACAATTCATTTTCTATACACATGACATTCACTGGGCTCATATGAGCCACTTGCAATGATAATGTTTGCCTCTGAGCCCTCCAAAACTTATTGCTCAGTTAGAATATAAACCTGACATTTTTTTTAGTATTTCCTTTAGTGCATGAATAATGCATTTGGGTGAAAAAACATTGTTTTAAATTTTATTTTTCTACACATGGTCTTGAGTCTGGGCTGAATCATCATAAGTTCACATAACTGATAGACAGCCACCACTCTGCTTGCTTAGGTAGATAACACAGGTCATTACACAGCAAAACGTGTATGAGCATATGACTGATGATGAGGTAGTTAACTTATTCAAACTACAGAAGATCTATTTTTGTCACCCCTATATTTTAGGGGCATAAATGAAAGAATTCATTATACTCAAATACTTTCGAGAGTTAATTCCTTTTTGTTGTCTAGATTTGTTTTCAAAATGTTCCTGTTACTTTGAGATACAAATGTATATTGATAATGACATGCTGGCAAAAGTTCTTTCTTATTGAATTTGCTAATTAAAGAAAATGACAGTTATTTACACAATAATATGTTAGAGTGAGAGCCTATAAAGTATCTCCCTCCCACTTTCCAGAGTGTCTTTTGGGTTAAAAGGTGGCGTGTGGCCAGACTACACTTCTGAGAGCAAGGAGAAAAGAAATGACGAGCAAGTGGCGTCCACCCTTCAGGTTTACAGATCATCTTGTCCTCAAGGATCATGATGCTGTAAACCCCAGTGCCCCACCAGTACCTGTCCTTGGACAAACAAGTATGAGAGATAGACATGCAACACTTTCTAGCCACGGGAGACAGGATGAAGCTAGAGCCCCTTGAAGTTCTTCCCTTCTAACGTGAGTGGATCAAAGCAGGCAGCCAGATGCTGCTTTACTTTTACTTTTTGCCTTTTAAGGATGAAGAAATCCCACCTTGAGGAATCTTTCTTCTTAATGAAGGTGCTTTATAAAAAAGTAAAAAGTCACTGGGGGAAATTTTTACAGAAAATTATGAACTGTTCCTATTAAAATATAGAAATCAATTTGAAAGTGCATTAAACTAATAGTTTATTCCAACTTCCTCAACCTTCAAAAAATAGATGGCAAAATATTTCCTTTTTTTGCCCATACAAATCAGGGGTAGATTTTGTATTTCGGTGGTTAACTGATAAAATTTGCAAGATTTATTTCTTTTTTTCCTTTATCAGTTTGTAAATATGTCATGTAAACTTACTTGATGGTAGTCTTGGCAGTAAGTGCCCAGAGAAAGGCCCTTCTGATAAGACAGCAGGGATCTGAATGTAAGTTGGAGATTTTCTACATTAAAGATGAGTATTCTGTCCTTTTCTACTTAGCCATAGTTGTGTTTTGAGAGGAAAGAAAAAAATCCTTTAGAGAAGCACCTACTGTCTCCTGGAATAATCTAACTGTTTAGCACCAGGCCTGGAGGCTGGTCCATCCTATTTAAATCTGCATCCTGGTGAAAGCGGAAACCAAGTGGTGCAGGACCCTAGTTCCCTGTCCACAGGTTTGCCAGGAAAAGTCTCCCTCTAACTTCCAGGTGGCAGCTCTACTGGGACAGAACTTCCCTCTTGGACTACAATCTTCACTTCCTTTTCCATGTGGAAAGATGAAGGATTCATGGAATTAGTAAAATTAGGAGAAGAAACTGACCTTGAATCTCTCTTGGAGCTGCCTGTCCTCAAGTTGGAGGCAGTTCCTCCCTGTGGCATCTACCTCCCTGTGGTATGGAGGATGCTCCTGTGGCAAGACCCCGCCCCTGTACAGTGGAGGCCTTGAGATAAGGGTGGGGTCATTTAATACTGGGGGAAGAAAGTAGTGGGAAGTCTGCCACTGCACACAGGTTAACCCAGATTCCAATTCTGCGTCGCTGGTAATAAAGCTTATTTTCTGGTCCCTATCTGTTTCCTGTGTATCCCCCCCCCCCCAGTTACTTTAGGAAGTCAGAGAGGGAAATGATGAATAATCATACCTCAAAATGCTTAAAAATAATTTATTGGGAACTAAAGAAGAGAACAAAATAAATAGCAGTATCTTCTGCACTAAAAAGAAATAGAAACTAGAAATATACACCAGGAAGAATCAGTGGCTCTGTATTCAAACATTATGTGTGGGGGCTCTTGAATAGATGACCATGGTTACCACCTCTGAGTTCATACATCTACTAGTGGACTTCCTAGGAGTCTGAGAGACCTGAGATGTACCCAATCAGAGGTGTATCCTTGAGAGGCAAAAGCAAATTAGTAGCTGAAGAAGAAAGCATGAGTTATTTTAACCTGGCAGTGAGTAAAGATTGTGAATCTCAGCCTGTCATTAATTAATGCAGATGATCAAGTGCACAAAGCATTAAGAAAAAAGATGTGTTTTAGCTTTCTTGACTCCAGAGAAGGGTGTCATATTCATACCTGAAATACAATGCAAGCAGATGCAAATATCCAGAGACAGAAAATGTTCGCAGAAGCAGAAGCCATCAAGCTAAATGACATTTTGCTGTAGAAAATGGGAGATTATAATGATAAAAGGCATGACCATCCAAGCATGGAATCGAAGAGAGGAATATTCAGTCAGCAATATAATTCTGCCTGTGGTTCTTTATCTGAGACAGACAGATGTACATACTACTTTTAGGGAGGAGGCGCTGGTGGCGAACTGAGAGCCAACACTGTAACGATCATACTGAAATTAGCCACCGACATGCCTAAATTAACTTGTTGACATAACAAAGGTTGTTCCAAAGTCCTAAAATTATTTTCATTTCCAAAGGCCCAAGGTAAAGAAACTGTCATTGTTAATATAAAACACCTGAACCAGGTGAATGTTACACAGTCATGCAGGTGCAGTCCAGTACAGAGTTCTCTGAGAGGAATTCACCAGGTAACTAGTCAGAGACTTTCCTTTTTTCATTTGCAACCCAGGCATGTGCCCTGACTGGGAATTGAACCCACAACCCTTTGGTGCATGGGATGATGCCCCAACCAACTCAGCCACCAGGCCAGGGCTAACAGGCTATCCTTAAAGAACTTTGCCCAGATCACTAATTACACAAATGCCTGTCACTGAGCATTTGCCCATGACCTGAGCCCAAACAGAAAACTAACTACCCAGTAAGTCAATTTAGCATAATTATATAAACTCTCTTTAAATTTTGTATGGTCAGTTCTATTTTCATTTTGCACTTTCACATGAAAGAATATATATATATATGTGTGTGTATATATATACATATACATATATATGTATAGCTAATGTCAATCAAATACTGTGGGACTGAAAATCCATTAAAGTAGAATTTTATGCTGTGTTAATATTTCTATTCACAACCTAATGGTTTATTAATTTAGTGTTCTCAAAGGTTTTTAGTAAACCCAGAGTATTTTGCCTTGGGAACAAAAATCCAATTTACCTCTCTATAAGTCTTTAAAAATATTATTTTGAGCTACAAAGTATCTTTATGAAATGGAAAGATACAAGTTGCATTAATCTATACTGGAGTGGCAATGTTCTACTCAGAAGACAATGTTTTAATCTACTTACCTCAAAAGACTTCATTGTGAAAGATCGATACTAATGCCTAACGTACAGAGGCAATACATACAAGCCTACATGCACGCTCACATTCATATATTTTAAAAAGAGTGATAGGAACTCAAGAGCAGGATGAGTCAGATTAAATTAAATAAACTCCCAAGGAATACTATTGGATTTTGTTACTCACCATCAAATTCTGCTGGTCCAACACCGACTATAATTATTGACATTGGAAGTTTTGAAGCCTTCAAAGAGAATACACAATGAGTTCACACTAGGAGATTGAGTTCTTAAGACAAGAATTAAGATGCAAGATAAAATTAATATCCTGTTTTATCTTTTTACACAGATGGTCATTAAAGTACTTAGGAACATATTTAAACATATTAAAATGTATTAAAGCAAACAGAATGATATACTAATTCCACTCTTAGGCTTTCCCAACTTTGTACACAAGTCAACTTGGTGGGACATTCTTCAGGGTGGACCAGCTTCAGATAATATAAAAAATAAAAAGTACTGAGATTCAGCTTTCACTTGCTATTATCAGCCCAAATTTACCTAAGATGACATTGGGTATCCTTAGTCAGTCATTTTTCATGTTCTCTCTCCTCTCAAAAACCTTTCTGCGGCTAAAGGGGGCAAAGGTTAGCATGTTTGTGAAACAGTAGTCCCTACTCTACCTCATTTTTACCCCAGTTTGGGAAAAAGAAATTTGTCTAGCAAACAAAGGAATACAAATGATAATGATGGAAAGTTACTTATTAATATGGTTAATTTATGCATTAACTATCCATAAGATTGTGTGGGACACTGACTATGTTATGCCATGTTTTCTTATATTATGTATCACTTAAATGAAATCATCACTTTAAAATAGTTTAATGGTAAAAATCTGAGATCCAGCTACAGAATGACGCTACAGTATAGCAACCACATCTTCCTCTAGGAAGGTCACTGAATTATAAATAATTGTTCCTCAGTGCACCATGTCCTATTAGTTTAAATCTACATGATTAAATCCATATTTTAAAGTGTACACTAACTCCACTGCATATTAAAGAAATGTGGAAATATGGCCAGAGCATTAAAGAAATCAGGATAAACTGCACCCAATGTGTCTACTTAAAAAAATAAATCTGTGAGCTTCTACTCCTCCTCCTTTCTGTGTTTGTTTTTTTTCTAGCCATATGTCTATAAGCCCTTGATTTTTTCCTACATGAAACTATTTTTCTCTCACACCAAAGAGCTAATTGTATTTTCTCCATGCTATTAATAATTATGAGGCGTGATAAACATTCATGCGACCAATTTGTACTACACGTCTACTTTGCCTCAAATGTTGCTAAGCCTGGTTATAGAAAGGAGAGTAAAAACAGAAATAATTTTATTGATTATAATCTAGTATATGTAGACATTATAGCTTACAGACTAATGAAGACAATCAAGTAATCATTAAATATAACACAATTAGAAATAATAATGAGAAAAATGTTTTTTAAACCAAGTCCAGTTCCTATCTAATTCTGTAGAAATAGAAATTAGCACAGTTCTGTAACTGAAAAGTGAATATTAAGAAACGGTTTGCACAAATGATAAAATTGTGTACCCGCACATCAAACTAAAAGGTAAACAAATACACTCATGCCATAAAGGTAGTGTTATTATCTTACTTTTTATTCTTTGGAAGTACCAGTAATTTTGTTACACCGGTTATCCATACCCTTACCTTAGTATGGATGGATCAATGGTACAAATGTGCCTGAGTAATGTTAACAACACACTTGGCTCCAAAGGCATGGACATTTGTTTCACTGTGGCATCAACAAAACTCTGGTCTCAACCAGAATTGCACGCTATCCCTTGGCCAGCCCAAGACCAAATGACCCCTACTTACGTTCACTATAGACTCCTTCGTTTGAGCCATATCTGAGATAACACCATCTGTCACAATCAGGAGCACAAAATACTGGGAGCCATCCTTTACAGAAGAAGCATATCTGAAAGGCAACAAAAGGGTAAAGAATACCACAGAACATAAAACAGTTCTCTCTGCAATGGCTGCTAAATATAACTTGAAATAGTCAATAAACCTTTTAATCACAGGAGAGTATGTAAACGTATGTTAAGAGCCTATATCATGCAAACTCTCAAATGCACACTTTCCTGAACTACTAGCACACTAGAGTAGCAGCAGCTGCACTGCAGGCTGGCACACGGAAATGCCTGGCTACCTTAGAAACGCATTCGCTGATGAAAGGTGAGGTGGAGAAGGGGATGTTGAGCACAGTAAAATGGATATAACTTGGAAACAGGCATTCTGGCTGGGTAATATATTACGTGTATGATCTTCAGTAAATTACTTAAGCTATCTGAACTCTATTTTCTCTATTATCTTAAAATCAAGATAACACACATTTGTATTATTAATAATGAAACCACATATATGGTACTCGATACATAAGGCAGTTCTGTAAGTTAACAATAAACTGAAGTGTTTTTTTTAGAACTAGGCGGTGTGGATGGTTGCACAACTTTGTGAATGTGTTCAATGCCATTACACTGTACTCTTTAAAATGGTTACTTTCATGTTCTGTGAACTCCACCTGAATAAAAAAAAGTGACAGAAGAAAAGCTTTTTGAAACATCCATTGTTCAAGTTCTTAACACATCTTAAATTGATGAAAGCTGGCACAAAAAGACAAAAATTAGGCATGTAAGACCATAAAAAAGAAAGAGATCTTACCCTTTGCAAAGGCATGGATAAACCTGGAGTATTAAGCTAAGTGAAATAAGCCAGTCACAGAAAGATCAGTACCATATGATTTCATTTACACGTGGAGTCTAATAACCAAAATAAACTATCAAACAAAATAGAAACAGACTCATACTACAGGGAACAGACTGACAGCTGTCAGAGGGAATGTGGGTTGGAGGACTGGGTGAAAAAGTGGGGTGAGGGAGGTAGAAGAGGTAAAATGGGGATAAATGATGATGGAAGGAGACTTGACTTGGGGTGGTGAACACAATACAATACAGATGATGATTATAGACTCCACACCCGAAACTTATATAACAGTATTAACCAATGTCACCACAATAAAATCAATTAAAAATGTGGTCAGTTATTCCCAGTACTCCCTCAAAAACTAGGCATGTAATAAGAACACAGTACTTAAATAAGTTTATCAGAAGTCTCACCAAATAATTTCCCAATAATTTAAAAGGAAAAATATGTTATATTTTATTATCAATATATCTGTTTTGCATTATGTTGTATATTTTGGGTATCTAAACTATATTCTCAACAGGTAAACTTTTATGATCTTTAGCACATAACTAGCATTCAAGTCTTATCTAGTAATGAGCAAGCATTATGGATATTTTTGGAGGCAGTGAACTAGAAGACTTTGTTCTATTTCTGTAAAAGTCATTAAGTGAATCATTGAAAATTTAAGTTCAAAAACACTGTCATTAATATCAGTGAAATTCCTTCACAGCCTAAAGGATACTAAGGAAGTAAGTTTGAACAGGTCAAGAACAAGATCAACAGCATATTATTTCAGGACAGAACTCATTTCTTGGAGAGCAGAATTAACTACCATGTGGACAAGAAAAGTGTTTATGATTTTGCCACAAACTAGAGAAACTAATAATTTCTCATGCTGCTAATAAAATAATTTTACAGATTAATGAAGAGACTACAGTAAGTGGCCTATATACAATACTATCTGTAAAGATAGTGTTAAACTAGTTCCACAATGTATAGTCAAGAATTGTCCCATGATACTGCACAATTGACCTTAGACATGAAAAACTTGTATAAATTTGATTGTAACACAATCAATGGAAAACAACCCAGAGCAGATATGAGCCTCATCTATTTTACCCTTAACTTTTTTTTAAGAAAAGAAGTTGCTCATCTCCCTCACGAATTTTTTTCTTAAATTTTTAACCTCACAGAGGTTGTGGTTGATGTGAGAGATACAAACAATTTTTGTTAAATATCCATTATTTTTTAAAGCATTTCTTACTGACTACACTTCAGAAGCAGGGGGTTTTCTATTTGGTGTGACTGACTGAAGTCTATAAATAGCAGTGAGAAAAGCTTCTATGAGTACGGCAGTGAGGCTTTTATACTGTTCTTTCCACACCATGCTCTTAAAATGACAAATTTCTACCAGGTCTGAAAACAATATAAAATATTGAGTGACATGCAGTCTTATAAATACCTTAAGTTGGCTTAATGGTCTGATTTTTTTTTTGTATTTACTTTTTATTTCACTTTCAATGCTTCTTTCTTCCATGGAGAAAGTCTCAGTTGTTGGCATGTCTCCCCACCACCCCAGATTGAGTTATAATTGGTATACAGAAAACTGCACATAATTAACGTGTAAAATTTGATGAGTTTAAACATATGTATATACTTGTGTTACCATCAAAACAATCAAGATTATAAATATATCCCTGAGCTCCAAAAGTTTCTTTTTGTCCCTTTGTATGTGTATATGTGTGTGCGTGTGTATTAAGGTCATTTGAAATAAAATCTAGCCTCTTAACAAAATTTTAAGTGCACAGCTCTGGCTGGTGTGGCTCAGTAGATTGACTGCCAGCCTGTGAACCAAAGGGTCACTGGTTCGATTCCCAGTCAGGGCACATGCCTAGGTTGTAGGCCATGTCCCCAGTAGGGGGCACACCAGAGACACCCACAGATTGGTATTTCTCTCCCTTTCATTCTCCTTCCCTTCTTCTAACTCTAAAAATAAATAAAACCTTAAAAGAAATTTTAAGTGCACAATACCTTGCTAACTATCGGCACTACATGGTACAGCAGAGCTTCGGAATTTATTCATCTTGTATATATGCACCTTTATAGCAATCGAATGTCTAATCCACATAACCCTTTTCCCCAACCCCTAATAACCACCATTCTACTGTCTACTTCTGTACATTTGACTATTTCAGATGCCTCATCTAAGGGGGATCATGCAGTATTTGTTCTCCCATGATTGTCTTATTTTACATACCATAATGTCTTCCAGGTCTATCCATGTTGTTGCAAATAGCAGGATTTTTTTTCTTTTTAAAGGCAGAATAATATTCGTATCCTGGGTGTTGTAAATAATGATGCAGATATCTCTTTGAGATCCTGATTTCAATCGTTTTGGACATATATTCAGAAGGGGGATTGTTGGTGGCTCTATTTTTATGTTTTGAGGAATCCCTATATTATTTTTTTCATAGTGGCTGCACCAACTTGCATTCCCACAAACAGTGCACAAGGGTTCCAATTCCTCCATATCCTCACTAACACTTATCTTTTAACCATTACATAATATAGCTATCCTAGAAAGTGTGAGGTGATAGTGGCTCACTGTGGTTTCGATTTGCATTTTCCTGATTAGCGATGTTGAGCATCTTTGCATACAGCTGCTGGCCATTTCTATGTCTTCTTTGGAGAAATGTCTATGCAAGTCCTTTGCACATTTTTTAAATTGGATTATTTTTCTTATGCTTTTGAGTTCTAGGAGTTATGTATTTTGAAACTTAACCCCTGTCAGCTATATAGTTCACAGATATTTTCTCACTTTCCAGAGGTTCCATTTTATTTCATTTTCTCTTACTGTGTAAAAGCTTTTTAATTTGATGTAGTCCTACTTGTCTATGTATTTTTGGTTTTGTTGCTTGTGATTTTGGTGTCACACCCAAGAAATCATTGACAAAACCAATATCAAGAAGCTTGGTAGTGCTACACCAATTTCAGGTGTAAAATATAGTAATTTGATGTCTGTACCAACCACAGGTTAGTTTCCTTCTGTTACCCTATATTTGACCCCCTTTACCAAATATGTTCCCCATCCCCCCACTTTCCTTCCCCTCTGGCAACCACCATTCCGTTGTAATCGAGGATATTTTCTGGTGGTCTCTCTGTCTTTGGTATCAGGGTGATGCTGGCATCATAAAATAAGTTTGGAAGTACTCCTTCTATTCTTTTGGAAGAGATTAAGAAAGATTTGTACGAATACTTTTTTAAACAGTAAAATTCACATATGTATACATATGTTCCTGGGTTTTCTCTATTAGCAGGTTTTTGATTACTGATTCAATCTCCTTGTTTTTGTCCGTACAGGGCTTGCTATTTCTTCTGAATTCATTTTTGGTAGGTTGTATGTTTCTAGGAATTTCTCCTCTTCTAAGTGGTCCAATTTGTGGAAATACAATTGTTAATAACAGTCCTTTGTTAATAAATTGTTAATAATTTACTTCTGTGGCACCAGTTTCATGTCTCCTCTTCCATTTCTGATTTCACTTGACTCTTCTTTTCTTAGTCTAGCTAAGGGTTTGTCAATTTTGTTTCTTTAAAAAAAAATAACTCTGAGTTTTGTCTTTTTTCTATTGTTTTTTATTCTCGACTTCTTTTATTTCTACTCAAACCATTATTTCTTTCCTCTGCTAACTGGGGCTTAGTTTGTTCTTCTTTTTCTAGATCCTTCAGATGTAATGGTAGGTTGGTTGAGATTTTCCTTTTTTAAGAAAATGGTGCTTATCACTTTCAACTTGCCTCTTAGGGCTGCTTTTGCTGAATCCCATAATTTTGGCATGTTGTATTTCCATTTTAATTTGTCTCAAAATATTTTCTAATTTCCATTTCCTTTTGATTTCTTTTTTGACCCAATGGTCATTCAATGTTATAGTAAGTTGCATTTATTTGTGAGTACTCCTGATTTCCTGTTTGTTACTGATTGATAGGTTTTTTTCTATTTTGGTCAAAAAAGATATATTGGAATGATTTCAATCTTATTAAATATGTTCAAACTTGTTTGTGACTATTGTGTGATCTATCCTAGAAAATATTCCATGTGTGCTTGAAAAGAATGTGAATTCCACTTCTGTCAAATGGACATTCTGACATCTCCATTAGGTCCATTTAGATCTAGCAGTGAAGTCTAATATTATTGCACTGCTATCTATTTCTCATCTCAGATATGTCAATTTGTGCTTATATATTTTGGTATTTTTCTGTTAGGTGCATACATATTTGTAATTACTGTCTTCCTCCAAGAATTGACAATGTTAAAATTATTTATTCTTTTTAATGAAGGCTGTACTTATCTAAGGTATAGAACCTAGTGAAATGATTATTAGTCAAGTTAATCAGCAGACTGTCTTACCACATAGTTGCCATATATTTTTTTGTGATCAGTGCACCTGAAATTGACCCTGTTAGCAAATTTCTAGTATTCAATATGGTATTAACTATAGTGACACATTACATCTCTAGATCTATGCTTCCTACATAAAACAACTTTGTACCCTTTGACCAAGATCTCCCCATTTTTTTACCCCCCCCATTGTTAACCACCATTCTAGTCCATTTGCTTCTGTGTATTCAACTTTAAATTTTTTCACATATAATTGAGAACATTCAGTGTTTTTCTTTTTAAGTCTTGCTCATTATACCTAGCATAGCATCCTTCAGTTTCATCCACATTGTTGCAAATGGCAGGTGCTCTTTATTTAAGGCTGAATGTGTATGTGTATGTGTGTGTTTGTGCATTCTCACATAAAATGATCCTTTTATTCTGTAATGACCTTCTCTGTCTCCTGTGACAGAGTTTTTTTTAATTTAAAGATTTTATTTATTTATTTTTAGTGATAGGGGAAGGGAGACAGAGTAGGAGAGAAACACTGATGTGTGAGAGAAAATAAATTAGTTGCTTTTCACATATGCACCCAACCAGGGACCAGGCCTGCAACCCAGGCATCTACCCTGACTGGGAATCAAACAATGAACTTTTGGCTTGTGGGATGATGCCCAACCAACTGAACTACAGCGGTGAGGTCTCCTGTGACTGTTTTTGACTTAAAGTCTACTTTGTCTGATAAAAATATAGACACTCCTGCCTACTCTCTTTTGATTACCATTCGAATGGGATTTCTTTTTTTATCCCTTCACATTCAACCGATGTAGCTCTTTAGATATAAGTTAAGTTTTTTAATAGAGAGCATATGGTTGGACTTGTTTTTTTCTTAAACTTCACCAACTCTGTTTTTCTATTGGTGAGTTTAATCCACTTACATTTTGGTTTCCTTCTGAATCATTAGAAAGTATACCAAAAAGAACAGGAGAATATGTTCATACTACAAAGAGAGTTAGGACTTGATGCTAAAGCAGATACAGTAAACTAGGAATTTCATAGGAATTTTTCATTTTACTTTAAAATAAAGGTCTTGTATTCATTTTTCTTAACTTTGAGAAAAGTTAATGCTGCAGAACGATACATGAGTTCATTGTGTGGCTCTCACTACTGCTTAGATAAACTGCTTTGAAAATAAATTACATTCTACATGAGAACTACTCAATCATCTTCATCTTTATAACCATCGGCACCAGAAATCATCTCAAACTACTCATCATTTGTATTGCATGTGCTCTACACATTCTCACATGGTTGCACTTCACAAGTTAACCTAAATTTCAAATGAAATCACATCTTGTACTAAAAGTATTCTATGTTTATGAAAAAATAATATAAATGCTATAGCTGTGTAAAAGTAGAAAGCAGAGGCCGATCATATCCCAATCTTCAGAAAGGTAACATGGATATACAGATAATGTGGATTCAAATTGCATTTTAAATAACCTGCTTCACAAAGGAACTTAATGGTTGATCCTTTTACAAATTGTATAATTAAAACTCTTAATATTGAAAGCCTGTTGTCTTTTTCAAACATAGAAAATCTATAATTTACATTTTATTATTATTATGACAAATCTGAAGAGAGGTTAACTTTGTCAGGACTTTGTAATTCAAACACATTTCTTCGGACTCTGTCAAGTAAGTTTCTGGGATTGTTTTCATAAACTCACAAATGGTCGGCTTAGATTTGTGAAATATTCTTTCCGCTCATACCAGTTCACGGGAATAGAGAGGACAACAATACCAGGTAAGAAACTGACTTGAAAATGTTTTATGTAAGTAGTTTAATTTTGACATACACAATGAATTAAATCTTTAATACTAAGTAAAGGGATACATTAAATAGTCCCAAACAAAGTAACACCATAAACTGTTATGTTCCTAAGTTGTTACTCAAACGATTTTTGGCAGTGTGCTGAAGTGACCACTGTATCCATAATAGGTAGTTTTGTGGCACTTTCTTTGGTGCATTTTTACCTCTGCAGCAGAGACAAAAAGGTTTCAGTGTATAAGATACAATGATTTGGAATCAGATTGTTCTGTTTGGAGCTTAGCTCCACCATGAATGGCCACTACATGTCCACCTGGTCATCAGGAAAATGGGAACAATAACACTACTGTCAAGTTTTAGAGTGGTTTAGATCAAAATAAATAAAATAAACCACATTATAGCTTGAGCCTATTGCCTGAGGCAGACTTTGGGTTCAATCATGATTGTCATTTTGACTTTATTATTATTGATCTGCAGATGAAAGAGATAAAATATAGCACAGTACTTGGATTTATTTTAAAATTAGCTATGAAAATTCCAAAATAAACAAATATTATCTTCTGAAAAATGAAAATAAATTTTAGCTGATGATCAAGCTAAACCTTGACCTTTCTCAATATCAGGAAAAGAAAAATAAATCTAGTCGATAGTTACAAATTGATAAATCCGTCTTAAAAACTGGAATGTGATTGTCTCACAAAGTAACTGGTTATGCACAGGAAACAAATGACAGACTGAAAAGAGAATTGATCATTCTCATTGGTGTATTAATGAAATAATAAATTGGGGAAATATACCAACAAAATATACTCCAAATAATTTGAAATTATTGAGGTGGTAGTCTATATAAAAATAAACCTTTGAAAAAAATGACCTGAACAGAAATGCAAAAATGGTAATTGCCATATCCAAGGGGAGATTGAGGCTAACCAGGGGATGAGTAAACCTCTATTTTCCTCAAACTACATATCTGTAAACACATAATTTCCTTAACATTTTTCCTATTGTTGTTAATTATTGAGATTTAAACATAGTGTTATAGATAATAGGTTAGTAAGTTCATGTATGAAAGTGTTACCAGCAGTATTTAGCTAGAAAAGGACAGCAAAGAAAACTAGACACTGAATTTAATAAACTGACAAGCACCAGCCTGCCTGCTAGCCAAAAGGCTATAGCTTCACACCCCAGAGGACTTCAGCCTTTCTCTGCCAGGAGAATTAGTAGCCCTCCCTCCCTGCCTCCAGTACCAGATAACCAAGAGGGAATGGGGAGAGGCAGGAACAAGTGCAACAGAAATCCAAAGGGTTCAAGGGGGAGGTGCTGGACCAGAGAAGCTTATCAGTCTTGCCTGGGGAAAGAAGGATTAGTTGGGAGGTGGATCCACCTGAAGCTTTTGAAAGTCTGGGAATTGGTTGGTTATTTTGAGAAAGCACCTCCTCTGTCTCGTAATTCCAGGGGGAAAAGGAATTGTGCGCTCTCTCTCTCTCTCTCTCTCTCCCCCATGCAACCTGCACTCGCCCCATGTGTTTGCAGGTCCTCTCTCCTATCAGCCACAGGACCCATGGCCATGCCACTCCACACACAAGCTCCAGGAGGGAGGCTGAAATGGACTACAACCAGAAACACAAGCTAGGCTAGCTGGATGCTAGGCTGAACTGCACTTTAATAACCCATTCCACAGAGTCACATCTTGCTGTGTAGGTCTCAGGAAATACTTTTCTTTAGGTACCACAAAAGCCCCATTTCCACAGGTACCTAAAAGTATTCTCTGATTTTTAATTTGGTTTTGATTTACAACAAAATAGTAATATATTTCTTTTGAGATATGTGATGGTTACTCTTATGTGTAAACTTGTCTAGGCTATAATATCCAATTATTGAGTCAAACCCTCGAGAAGGTATTTCTGTGAAGGTATTTGGAGATGTAGTTAACATCTGCAATTAGATGACTTTAAATAAAACTTCCCCTGACAATGTGGTGGGCCTTGTCAAATCAGTTAAAGTCCTAATAAAACTAGTTTAAAAGCAAAAGCAATTGAGACTCAAGATTCCAACAATATCTAATTCTGCCTGAGTTTCCAACCTGCCAGCTTTCCCCACGACTTTCTAACTTGCTAACACATACCATTGCACAAGCCGATCCTTTAAACAGAATCTCATTACCTATATACCCTATTGGTTCCACTTCTCCTGAGACCCCTGACTGATATGGTAGGAACTAATCCCTATTACACTTTTCACAGCTCATGAAGGCTGACTAAGTATTACCATAAAGTGTTTCTTTAGTTTCCTATTATAAGCTCATTAAAGTATACTCATAATATATGGTACACACAGTATTCAATTACACAAACAGATGTGGATTTTTTGGTATAAAGCAAAGCATTGTGAGATTAAATCACAATTCCTCTCTTCGATTTTCAAAAGATCTATGTGTAACAATGGAGAGGAACCTATCTATTAGTGAGAGCTGTGGTAGAGGTACACTTAGAAAGACATCATAGCCCAGAAGCAGTGATTCTTTATGACTGGAAGTGCACTGTATTTGGGAGGACGTGGAGAGAAATGAGGTTGGATGGGTGGGTGGCAATGAGATACTGAAAATTCTTGAGTACCAGACTAAAGTGTTTGAACCCAAATTTGTGCCAGGCATCAATGATGCCGAGTAGGTTATTTTCTACATTATCGAAAAGACTGTTCTCTGGACAACTCTGTAAAATAAGGAGTACAAAGGTAAAAAATTAGAGATGGGGGCTTGAAAGCCTCAGATTAGCACATAAAACCTTAAAGGTTCACAGACTTGATGTCTTTGTTCTTCACTATTTCACATTATCTCATTAATATTATCTCCAAAACCAATAGTGTTATGACATAAGTTTTATTTCTGAAAATAAGCATGCTACGAAACAATAAATATCATCATAATGCTTATAGAAAGCTATCATAAAAAACTAAGCTTTACCAATAAAGAAAACATACCTTTTTAAAGGGAAAAATCAAGCAAATAAGAAAGTTAAAAAAATGTATTTGCTTTTGACTGTACAAAAAAAATTTTTTAATGACAAATACTTTTACACACATAGACTGTACTAGACACTCGTTGAGCACTTAACCTCCGTAGGATGGGCGTGGTGAAGTACTCTCGAAATTCATTTACATGTGGCAAAACGCACAAGGAATTTTACGTGGAGGTCATGCACACTGTAACTATGGTGTCCTTCTCTTGATTTAGAAACAAATAGTAACCTTTATTTTAGTTGATAAATTTTGGGAAGTAATCATTTTGGACCACAGAGAAAATACCTGTCTTAATAAAAGCTTAAAAATAAAAATTAAACAAAACTCTCAAAGATAAAAGGAAAGAGAAAGACATTTCTTACAGAGAGTTATAACAAGAAATAGATATAAGAAATTTCAGATTGTACTGGCAGGAACAGATGATTCCCCAAGACCCACCATTTACTGTGTTTCCTATCTTCTGGCATGAACAAATAATAATAAAGAATTAATAGATCACAGTTTATTTCCAAAGAGCCTGAAAGTGTTAGGTGGCAATGACCTCTACACTTCTGAATTTAAAAAATGCTGGATCGAACACAAAAAATGCTAATAGGACAGTGTGGAGCCTATATTTTAAATGGCATATAGAAGCGCACCTAGAAATTCCTATCCAAAAGTTTAACATTTATACTAGATATACAAGGGCAAAAACAGAAAATAAAGTAGTAAGTGATGCTGAGAACATCTATAACTAGCATGAGTGAACACAAAATAAGTCCTATCGTTTTCTCTTATCTTTCAATATAAAACAATGATCTGTATGCTAGTATATGACAGAAAGAGTGAGAACCAACTATAATTTATGTTCATTAATATTATTTTGATTCTCCTTTATTTGAAAGCCATAAAAAAGACTAGAAAAATAGAGTACAGATAACACTCCTTATACAGGCTAATGCAATAAGCTAGGAAGTCCTTTTCAAATTACAGGTAGTGACCCATTAGTGAATTTTAAAATCAATTTTGTGGAAATCAATTACAGGTAGTGACCCATTAGTGAATTTTGAAATCAATTTTGTGGGTCAAGACCTGCATTACAAACAAATTTAATAAAAGAATAAGATACCATGGGATAGGAATAAGTATTATTTCTTAATCTTTTTTAAAGACGTTGTATATATCCAGAGCTGAGATGTAAAATTTATAACAGTACAGACTGTGGATAAAAATGTTTGTATGCCTGAGGTAAAGGGTCACACTCAGAGTAGTTATTGATACATCCTTTTCAGACTGAGGTGGAACCTCACTGGAGCCCCAGTGGAGTCCACCGAGGTCAGCCCCGGGTGCAGAGTTATTTTAGTGTCTTGTCTATGCCCCAGATAAGGAAAACTAAAACACATTTAAGTGCTCCTGATGTCCAATGGAGAAATGGTAAAAGTACTGGAACCTTCGGAGAACTGAGGTTTCACATTGCATTGTGCATTATAAACTGATCTGAACACAGTCATTTTTCAAGTGCTGGTTACATATTAGGAAGGACACAAAAGCTATTCTTTTTTTTTTTTTTTCTAATTCTCACCTGAGGACATTTTTCCATTGCTTTTAGAGAGAAAGGAAGAGAGAGAGAAAAGGAAAGAAAGAAACATAAAGGCGAAAGAGAAGAATTGACGGGTTGCCTCCAGCACACACCCAGACTGGGATTTTATGTGCCCAGACTGGGGATCACGTGCCTGGACCAGGAATAGAACACCACAACCTAGGCATGTGCCCTGACAAGGAATGGAACTCGCAAACTTTCAGTTAAGCAACCAGCAACCTTTCAGTTACCCTATGATCCTCCAACCAACTGAGCCACGTTGGCCAGGGCAAGAAATGTGAGTATACTTTTTTTATATTACTTAAACATTAGGCAAGTTTTCTGAAGATTTACAAGTGGATTAAACCAAACTTGCAAGTTTTTCTTTTCTTCTTTTCTTTTTTGTTTAGACCTTAATTTATTTTTAGAAATGGGAAATAAGGGAGAGAGGGGAAGAGGAAGATCAATGTGTGGTTGCCTCTCACGTGCCCCATACTGGGGACCTGGCCCACAACCCAGGCATGTGCCCTAGACTAGGAATTGAACCAGTGACCCTCTGGTTCACAGGCTGACACTCAATCCACTGAGCCACAGTAGCCAGGGCCAAACTTATAAGTATTTAAGATATGATGTCTAATTTATTTATGCACTAATGAAAAAATGATAAACAAATATAAATACATTTTTACATGAAACTTTTTGCTAGACCATGTACTTGGAATCATAAGCAATTATATTCTGACCTTAAAACTGCATTATACACAGGTAGAGCTCTGGGGATTTAGAACATTAACTGTTACATTAATTTCAGAAAGGTGAAAATAATGTGCTCTACATATCATTGAAAGGAATAGTCATCTTCATGGGATTCAGTTCTTATTACTTCTCTGCTACTATGGAATATAACACTAGATATGAATAATATACACAGCTCAGATCATGACTGATCTTGTTATTGCTCTCACACACACCTTTTCAAAGAAAGGAAATTTTCTTTGGTTAAACTAATGCAAGTCCTAACATAACCCAGTATATGTTTCTTCACTTGAGATGTTGACGTAAAGTTTAGCAAAGTGTCATATCAGCTCATAGGAGACTTTCTACTATATGTTGAAATTCCTCACTTTCTTGAAGGTAAAAAGGAAAGACTTTCACCTGCAAGGTCATTTTAACAGCAATGTTGTGATTTCACTGTGGTCCAGTACACTAAAAGAAATATCTCGTGGACTTCCCTTACCTGGCTACATGATTGATTACGGGAGCAAAGTTGGTTGGCCCGTACAGCTGTACCGACTTCAGACTCCTGTAGTAAGCCTCCATGACGCCCTCGATGCCATCGCAGTAGGGGTTTTGAGGGTTCCCATTCTGTAGAACATTACAGGCAAAAAAACAGTAAAAAAAAAATTAATAGTGTCTGTAAAGATCAACTGAAAAAAGAATAACAAACACTGATACTCATAAAGAATTTTCTGGAATACTCATTTATATATTTATAACAGCAAAAGTTAAGTGGTCAACATTAGATTGCAATGTATTACATGGAGTGTGATATGATACTAGAATGTGTACAATAATTAAAAATAGATACATTTCAAAACAATGGCAGGAGATGATTCTAAATAATCTTGAGAACTAAATATCACATTCTGTAATTAATAACGTCTTCATTTTACACAGGTCTTGTACATGTCAGCATGAACATACAAAAATTCTGAAAAGTAGTAAATAAAATATTTTGGGTAGTTAATACTGAATGGTTATATAATTGGAGACTTTTATTCCACTCTTTAAACTATTGTATATTTTTCAAGTTTCTGCAGTGATATGTTAAAATCAAGAAATAATAAATGTTGTCTGTTCGGTTTCTCTTCATAGAAAGAAAAATGTAAACCATCTGCCACACACACAGCTTCAAGATACACCTGACAACACCACTGGAGAAGGGGTCAGAGGGAATGCAATTTGGTGTCAGAAATATCAAAGCAAAGGCAAAGGAAAAGAATCAAAGAAACATATCCACATTGTTCAAGGGAAAGGGAGCTTGTCACCAAGGACTTGTTCTGAAAGACAGCACCCAGAGGGGCAACTTTAAACCTGGAGACCTGCTCTCGCTTTTTCATACTTTCAATACTCTATTTTATTAGGTTTAATTTTCCTGGTCCGGATTCCACAGATAACACAAATAAGGCAATGTATTAGTTATCTATTTCTATGCAGCAAATTATCCCAAAATTAGTGGGTTAAAATAATAAAAATTTATTAGTTCACACATTTCGGGGGTGTTAGGAATCCAGGAGCACCTTAGCCAGGTGGTTCTTGCTAAGCATCTCTCACAAGTTCACAGTCATGAGGTACCCCTGGGGATCAGAACGCTTGTCCAGAAGATCTGCATCCTGGAAGGCTCACTTATGCTGCTGTTGGTGGGAGGCCAACAGGAACTCCCCATAGGGCTGCTTGAGTGTCCTCACAACACGGCAGCTAACTTCCTCAGAATGAAGAACCCCATGGAAAAAGCAAGGAGGAAGTCCCAACGCCTTCATAAGCTGGTCTCATAAGTTGCATACCAATACTTCTACTTTAATCTATTGGTTAGAAATGAGACACTAAGTACAGTGCCCACTCCAAGGAAGGGGCATTAGGCTCCACCTCTGGAAGGTGAGAGGAGACGTAAATGAAATTTGTGAATATATTTTAAAACACTAAGGGCAGTAACTATATTTAACATTGCATGTATGTTTTTACCTGAATAATCACAAGTAACTGTGAATTTATAACTGAAATTGTTGACTTCTATACACCAAGCTTTATATCAAATATTTATATATATTACGTAGTTTTTATAACAAGTCTAAAAATGTAGATAAAATCATGTCATTATTTCCACTTTACACATGAAGAAACAAAGGCACTGAGACTTTAAATAATGTGCCCCGAAGTCACACAATGCGGTGAACAGAGCCAGTATCCGAACGCACGCAGTCTGACCCCAGAGCCCAATGTCTTCCCCACCTCTCTGCCACCACGTTATGAATTCCTGGGCATTCTGAAGGATGGAGACCCGAGGAAGCTAAACAGATGTTATGGACCACTTCAGCCTTGCCACTTGTGAGAGGAGTTATATCCACTTTTTCTTGTTTATTTTCTTTTTTCTTCAAACTTTTTATTAATGAAACCTCATGTAAATGTTTAAAAACATAAAAATAATAAAAGACTTCTTTATATTATAAAATTGGTTATGGTAATTGATTGGTATTTTAGCACAAGGCGGTTCGTGCTGGTTTTGATGTTAATCTGCTCTGACTTATTTAACCTTCCTTTAAGTAAAATTTTACACTGTTCTTTTCCCTTGATAAGGTACAAAGATAATTAAAATTAAAATTAATTATTCTTTTTTTGCATTAAAATGTGTTATATAGCTTCCTTGAGGGAAAAATTACAAACCAGGATAATTCTGTGCTTCTTTTTTATAGTCTTTTTAACATTTGAATGGCGGTTTATACTTCCCCTGTGTCTCTAAAATTGAAATTACAAGGCCGCCATTTTTCTCTCCATTTCATTTTTATTAATGTAAAGATGAGTACTGGATGTTCTCTTCATCGTTATGAAATATCTGAAGCACAGATTTCTGTATTAGTTCTAGTTACATAAAACACTGCTCTAAGTTTTCCTCATATGTCATGAATTATAAAAATACTTTATTACATAAAATTATACATTTTCTTAAATATATGCTTTGCATTACATCAGAATTATTTAAAATAATTTACAAATATTAAAGTGAGATTTTCCTCTTAATGACAATATTGTAATGGGTTATAAAAATATTTTTAAGTCTCTTTTAAAAACTCATTTCATAAAATAATTATCTTGGGAATTAGTTTTTGCTTGTTAAAACAAATTAAAAGAAGCTTACATCTGGATCTAGCCCCCCACCCGCCCCCAAAAATACAGGATGTTTTGAAAATAAGAGCATTTAATTCTGTTTTACATGAATGAAGACAGCAATAAATGCTCTGTTGCATACTTTGTTTTTAATTAACAACCTTTTCCATTTATAAAACCATGCATGTCAATTTGTAGAACACAGAAATATATATAGAACTGAATTCAAAATAGCAATAATTCTACTGTGGAGACTAAAGTGGGGAAGGTGTCCAGCTTTCCCCCATTTTCCTTCCACCTGACCCCCTAAGGGATTGTAACTGGGAGTTAAGAGTCAACTCTGGACAAGAAGCCTACAATCTCCTTTGTGACCTGCAGCTGGCAACACTTCTTAGCTGGCCTAACACACTAAGGAAATGCTTTCAGGGGCTATTGCTTTACTCTTTGAAATGTTAACTGTTGCTGCCCAGAGATTGCTTATTACAGGAAAATCTGAGGGAATTCTCCCTCTTATTCAATTTTTTAAAGATCTATTGAGCTATTGTATTATGCATACAGTGGTAAAGACGCTTGGTTGCTAAACTCATGTCTAGTTAAAAGAAAAAGGGTACACACAGATATGAAAATTTATAGATTCCTATAAATGCCAAAGTAAGTGAAAAGCATGCAAATCCTTTTAGATATTTAGTAGGAGAAAGTGCTTGGACAGGTGTAGCATTTCTCTACTGATCAATGTAAAACCTTCTTTTAAGTCTCACTGGCCACATGCCTGCTAGAAATGGGTCCTCTGAGGCACCACAATATTCTATTCCAGGTCCAACTTCACAAGAATCATCAAGAGTCATGAAGACATGAGAGCAATGACTCATCAATTTCACAATCAAAACTGCTTATCATGATAATACTGGGACATTTTTCCTTTCTTTTCTTATCCAATTACATCCATTCTTATACTTATTTCACATGAAAAGCCTGGTTTACCCGAGATCCTTTTGATTCAGCAAAGCTCAATTTCAGCATTTGAGCTAATATGAAACTCACCAAACAGGGAGTAATTAATTTTTTAAAAAGCCTCCCTTGCCACCCAAAACATTATTTGAACCTAATGTGGATTAAGAGATTAATAGTTGTGAATACACATCACATTTCTTCCCATGGAAACCTGTGAGTTTGTGAACATTAGGTGGTATACTAAGTGTTAGACTGACATGTGACTACAGTGTTTGTATTTGCTACTTTTGGCATTTACAGAATATATATTGCAGTTATGATGAGGTTAATACAAAGTACTTTAGCAGAAACCAAGTAAAAGGCTACCTCATTGGAGATTTATTTAATCCTTGTCTGGCTTACTTTTCTAAGAAAACAAAACTATTTCGAAAAATTAAAGTGGCATAACAGGTAATATTAATGTTGAACAATCATCATCATCATCAACATCATTGTTTCCACCATCCATTTGGGAGGCTATTTTTCATACATTTAAAGGGGTATAACTCTATCCTATAAGTTCATGTTAAAAGAATAGTTTAAGATGTAAAGAAGAAGTCTTCTTTAGCAGGAATATTGCATAAGTTTGGTTACAAAGAATACATGTAGAAGTAGAAAAAACAGAAAAGGAGATGATAAGAGAGAGAGAGAAGGGAAAAAAATCATATACAAGGGTGACGGAAAACTCAAAGAAGGAAAATTAATAACCCTCATTTAGATTAACATAATTATTCTTTCTCTCAGGCTTAAAATAGCTTGTGACCTTTTTCCTGAGGCACTTAAGACTTAGGATCACATGAGTGATTTTCATGGTTTCATAAATTTTTGTGAAGTATTCATGCTCCCAGAAACAAAATCCAAACAGACAATCATTTTTACATGACATTGGGAGTATGGCGTGTGGGCTATTTCATGGGAGAAAGAATCAAACCCTACAGCCACCTTTTCTGAAACCGTGGGTGATGGAATAGACAATAAGTACAGCAATAAAAATATTAAAATACTATTCTTAAAGCATACATTTAAGAAAAGTGAAGATCACTTAAAAGCTTCTGGAAATGTGTATATGTATATACATACACATATATGTGTATATATGTACAGGCATTGCCATTATATATGTGTGTATACATATATATTTATATGCACATGTATATATTATATGTGTGTTTTATGAACACCGTTATGTATAGTATCTCTATATACTAATATATAACATGGTGTCAATAGAGCACATTTCTAAGCAGTAGTGTTACAGGTATTTCATAAAACCCGGCTAAGTAGTGGTCAAGAGGATGAATTCTAAAATAAGACTGATCTGGGTTCAAGTCCTATCCGTTGGAACCCCAGTAAAAATTGAGCCTCTGACCTGAGTTTTGTACTCTTGGGCACACTCTTCTTCCATATTTAATATAAGGGCTTTTGCTAGAGCGGCATAATGTGACAACTATGATATACTTACTGCACAGAAATTTCATGAAGATTAAATAAGAAAATGAGTATAAAGTATTTAGATTGATACTCAGTAGTTCCTTAGTAAAGATAGTATTATTGTTCATTTTGAACAATATTTACCATTGTTCGCTTTTGTCTATTTTTCTTATACACTTAAACAGTTCCTACAATAATCATGCATTGTTTCTGTAATAAGAATAAAAACAATAAACAAAGACCTACAAAAATGTGGGTGACAAGAGAGTTTATCTACATGCTACAGCATGTAGGGTAGGCTGGAGGTACCTCTGTTAGGAAAACCTAATTTTTTTCTAAAATAATAGCCTCATCATCCTGTACTGATTTCCCCATTATTTACGAGAAAGTACAGGTGAGAGTAAGGTTGGCTGGGCCTATCAGCATTACCTGTGTGGGGTTTATTTTGAAGGTAGACTGCAACACATTGCTTATCTGCAATCACACAATATGAAAGTATATCTATATAAATTAAACATTAATGAGAAACATATTTTTATTCCAATCATATCTTCTACAGTATATTTAAATCTTAATTAATTATAGCCATCAGTGCTGCTTCACATTTGAAAAGATTAACTCTAGCTATAATTAGTCCTTTACATTTGAAATGCCATTTTAGAAGAGGCTGTTTATCAATAGAAGATTTATAAGTCAGATGCATTTTAGGTATATTAAAAATATCCACACATTCTTTGGTCTTCCTCCCTTTGAGACACAAAAGTTACTTCTGCTACCTTGTTACTGGTAGTGACTTGCTTGACCAAGAGAATGTGGCAGAAAGAATGTTCTGAGACTTCCCAGGCTGTGGTATACATCCTCTACCCCAGCCTTTTAGAATATTCACTCTGGGGAAGCCAGCTGTCATGTTAGAAATCTGACTACGGTGAGACCGCCACACTGTGCTGAAGCCCATGATAACTGCATGGAGAGGTTGTATGCAGAAAGAGGGAAGATGTCCAGGCAACCCAGCTCTCTCAGTCATCCTAGCTGAGGCACAGACATGAGCAAAGAAGCCAGCTTAGGGAGCATGTTATCCCCAGAAGACATGACATGGAGAAGAAGAGAGGAATCCAACTGACAGCCAGAATCAAGAATATGGCTCCACTCAAACAATTCCAGCCATGTCTAGTCATTCAAGTCATCCCAGGAAGGCCCCAGACAGTGCAAAAATAAATACATAAATAAAGCATCTCCCATTGAATTCTCCTTGAATTGCTGACCCCCAAATCACACATAACAGAAATGTTGGTTTACACCTCAGACTCCTGGGGAGTTTCGTTATGCAGCTGTAGGTAACCGTAATTGACTCCCCTACTTATAAATCAGATGCGCTGTAGGTAGATTTTTTGCTACCCTATTTAACTGTCATTTTTTCTATTAATACAACACTCCTAAATCAGTCATTTAGCAAAATTAACCTGAGTCTACAGTCACAAACAGCTGCTACATGACTGACTAAAGCAGAAGCAGTGAACCAATATTTAAAAATCCAGCATAAAAAATTTTCTTTCAAATATCAAATCCTACGGTATATCCTTACCAAAGCAAACTCATGAGATATCCTTCCATCTGGAGGCAGTTTTGCACCAAAACCCAGAGCTGGGAACATTTTATCACTGTCATAATCTTGAACGATTTCTCCCACTGCTTTCAGAGCCATGCCATAGGCGTTCAGCTGGTAAGGGTTCATGTAGTGCAGAGAGGTGGGCTGAGCGGGGTTGCCTGATGACGGAAAAACATTTCAAACGTGAGTAATGAGGCTAATGATGCAATTTGTTTAACCATTTTCCTTGATATCCATGTCTTGATATTTATTTTCTATTCCTTGGTATTTAAATATTATATTTTTCTACCTACATTCATAATGTGTCAAATAGTGTTTTTAGGGGGTGGATATTAACATGGAAATATGTATTACATTGGATCAGACGTGTAGAAAATATACCAATTATTATCTATCAAGTATATGTATTTTTTTCAGGTATCATGCCTCATCATCAATTGCTTAGACTATTCTTGAAATTCAGTTCCAGAGAAGTATAAAATTACTTTTATTAATTTCATTTTATTGTAGTATTTATTTTTGAAAAATTATGTGCCTTTAGCTTGAATTCTTCTGCCTAAATCAGAGGATCTAACTGAATTAATGCACTTGAATAATTATGAGGTCTTCCTAAAGTGGTATTACAAAAACAAATGAAGTATTTGAGAAGTATCCCAAATTGTCATTTTAAAAAGGAGAGCATAGTGATTTTCAAATTCAAGCTAATAAAATATCTAGATCTGAAAAGATTATTCAGGGTTTCTCACTAGACTTTAAGGTAGGAGGCAGAAGGCCCAAAGCTGAGTCTTGCCATTTGTAGGACAATATCTATAAAGTACCTGCAATAAATTCTGCCACAGTGTTTACTGGGAGGACAAGACGAGACTGTGTGTGTGTGGAAGTGACTACAAACGGTTAAGTGCCATAGAGATGTAAGGTTTAACAACTAGTGTTATTGATGTCTGGATCCTGAACCAGGGTCTGAATTTTCAGTATCTTATGCTATGCAGGATGTTACATTTGAATACAGATGAATTTGAGAGAAAGTAATGTATGTTCTGCCACTTAAACACATTGAGATTCACACTGATTTGCCCTAATTACCAGCACTAGGCAGCCTGAAAATCCATTAAGTGTCCTAAGTAAAAATGGAAAGTTAAATGGAACTCCTAATAGCACATATAGCTCAATTCTACTTTAAAATGTTGCCTGAAGAAGGGAAAGCCTCAGGGCATAGTTTTTTGTTTTTTTTTCTGACAAGGAAAACAAATAATAACAAGTACTTGAAATCCAGATAGAAACAAAATAATGGAGAGATCTTCCATTGGCTTATAGTACATGTAATTAAACCAAGAACACTTTTGGTCTAAAAATAACTTATTGTGTGTAGACATTTATATTTCCAAAGAGTTAGAAACATTCGAGGGCTGGTTTCACATGACAAAACGTCTAAACAAGTGTCTGCTGGCCAAGATAGCCTTGATCCCAACCCCACCACCCTCCAGCTTGACCAACCATAGACAGGTTTCTCCTGACTATGGGCCCTGAGCTCCTTTTTCTTACAGCATTTACTTTAGATAACTCACAATTGTAAAATTCTCCACTGTTTGAGATCTAAATCTTCTACATTCCAGGAATGTCTTTCAAAGCCCTGGGAGCCAGCCCGTTGAAGTCATCATAAGACACCATGCCTATCACCTACAGTCTCTGTGGGAAGGAAGGTAGGAGCCTAACCTCTGTAAGTGTTACTTAGCAAATATAGACAGACGGTGGGGTCACACAGACCAAACCCCCCTCTAATGTCCCCAGTGTTTACCTACTAGTTCATCAAGGCACTTAAATTCCCTCCCCTCTTTTGTTTTGGACATATTGAGTCAGTATCTCTCTTCTACTGCAATAGCTTTGATCTCTGTTGAAATAGTTATGAAATCTTCTTGGCCAGTTTAATTTGCCTGGTAAAAATTTCCTATGACACTTTCTTTTAAAGGAGGTATTTTGTCAGTGAGTCAAGAGCCCATGGGGGCCACAGATAAGCAATACCATTCCTTGACTAAGTGTTTATTTAACCACACCTCTTAAACATAAGAAGAGTTGCTACCCAAAGACTGCAATATGGCTACTAATTCAATTTCACCAAGGAAACCATAACTTAAAATAAAAATACCACTAATATCCCAGCATGTCCAAACATCTTAGCCTATATCATGCACAACAGGCCCTGATCCTACCCATTCAAAGATGTTCCCTAACTCTTTCCAGAAACTTCATGCAGACCAGTCTCTCCACTGGACCACTAATGATACTTCCTTCCGACCACTACCTCTCGGTGACCAGCCTGTGTGGAAATTCACTCTCTTCATCTCCAGCTTATGTCTCACATGCACCAGAAAACCTTCCCTGTTTCTTCCAGGCCTTACTGTCCTCTCCTATTATTATGGCTCTAGTGTTTTGCACCACAAAACATGGCAATTTGAATTGGGCAATTTGAAATTGCCAAAGTAAGTGTCAATTTCTGGAATCTGGAACCATGTTTTTACCAGTTCTGTTTCTGCAACACAATGCACATGAAGAAAGAACATGTAGTGGGTTGGTAACACTAGAGCCCAATTAATGACAACAGTTATAATTGCATGAAATTTAAAATGTACTGAATACCTTACTTCTTATCTCATTTTTCAACAGCCCTCTTATGGGTACTTTTATTATACTCACTTTTCAGATTATATAATTTTCAGATTAAACCACACAACAATACTGGTAAAACTAGAATATGATCTAAGCATTCAGATTCCATAGTCCTTACTCTTATCTATAACTCTTACCTAAAGATCTTGAAATATTTTAAACCCTGAATATAATCTAACATATTTGATTTTGTTTTAAAGGTACACCATACCTTTGTTTTAAAAAATCCCACTTGGATAGACTTTTTAAAAGAGCTTTGCTGAAATATCATTCATATAACTTACAATTCACCCATTTAAACCATGCAATTCAATGATTTTGAGTATATTCACAGACATGTATAACCATCACTCCAATCAATTTGGGAGCATTTTCATCACCTTGAAAAGAAACCCTGTACCTACTCACTATTATTTCCAAATCATTCCATCTAGCCTAGCCCTAAACAATAACTAAACCACTTTCTATCTCTATTAATTTGTGAATTCTAGACATTTTGGACATAGATTTACATAGTATATGGTTTCTTGTGACTAGCTTCTTTCACTGCATGGTGGTTTCAAGGTTCATCTATGTTGTAGCATGTTTCATCAGTTCATATTTCATTCCTGTTTATTGCTAAATAGTATTTGTATGAATGTACCACATTTCTCTATCCATTTATGAGCTGATGGACATTTTAGGTTGTTTCCACATTTTGGCTACTTATGGTGCTAAAGATATTTGTGTACAAGTTTTTGCATGGAGGTTTGATTTATTTCTCTCATGTATCCAGAAGTGAAATTACTGGATCATGTGGTAACTACATCTTGAAAAACTGTCAATATATTTTCTAAAGTGGCTGTACCATTTTACATTCTCACCAGAAGAGTATGAAGAGTTCAGTATCTACACACATCCTCACCATTATGTTTCCTGATTTTTAGATTATAACCATCTAGAGGGTGTGAAACAGTATTTCCTTATGGTTTTGATTTGCATTTCCTGATGTCTAAGTATGCCAAGTAACTTTTAATGTGCTTATTGGTCATATTTATATCTTTTTTTTTGAGAAATGTCTATTCAATTTTTAAATGAGGTTGCCTTTTTTATTGAGTCATAATTGTTCTTTATACATTCTAGATGCAAGTTTCCTATGAGACATATGCTTTGCTAATACTTTCTTTCAGTCTGGGATTTGTCTTTCACTTGGTTATTAGTGGTCTGTGAAGCATAAAACATTTTAAATCTGATGTTCAATTTTTATTTTTATTTCTATTTCACATCTATTTTTATTTCTTTTGTTGCTCATGTTGTTGGTGTCATATCTAAGAATCAAATACAAGGTCAAATACAAGGGCCAAATACAAGGTCATAAAAATGTATCCCTATATTTTCTTCTAGTAGTTTATAATTTTAATCCTATCATGGAGGTCTTTGATTTAATTTGCATGAATTTCATGTATTATGTGAGATAAGGGTCCAACTTCATTCTCTTGCATATGGCCATGGGATTGTCCCAAAAGTAATTTGCTGAAAAGCCTATATTTCTTTATTCAATCGTCTTGTCACCCTTCTTAAAATCAGTTAATCTTAGACACATGGGTTTAGTTCTGGAATCTCAATTTTACTTTATTGATCTACAATGTGTCTTTAAACCAACACCAACTGTCTTGATTCCTTTTGCCCTGTAGTAAGTTTCAAAAGTGAGAATATGTGAATCTTCCTGCTTTCTTCTCTTTTTCTTCAAGTCTGCTTTTGTTCTGAATCCATCGAAATTCTATGTGCATTTTTGGGTAGTTACCCATTTCTTCAATTTTTGACAGAGAATGCACTGAATTTGCCAATTGATTTGGGAAATATTATCAATTTAACAATGTTGAATTTTCAGATCAATAAACATGGCATCCTCTTATTTAGATCTTTAATCTTTCAACAGTGTTTTTTAGAATGTAAGTTTTACACTCACTTTGTTAAATTTGTTCCTAATTAATTGGACTACTTTAATACTATTGTAAATAGAATTCCTTTCATAATTTCATTTTCAGATTTATGGGTAAAAATTTATATATGGATATTTTATCCTTCAATCTTACTGAATTCATTTATTAGTTCTAATGAATTTTTAGTGGATTATTTAGGATTTTCCATATATAAGACTATGTCATCTGTAAATAAAAATAGTTTAGCTTCTGCCCTGGCTGGTGTAGCTCAGTGGACTGAGCATGGGCCTGCGAACCAAACAACTGCGGTTTCATTCCCAGTCAGGGCACATGCCTGGGTTGCAGGCCAGTTCCCAGCAGGGGACATGTGAGAGGCAACCATACATTGATATATCCCTCCCTCCCTCCCTCCTTCCCTTCCCTTTCCCTCTAAAGATAAATAAATAAAATCTTTAAAAAATAGTTTAGTTTCTTTCTTTCCAATCTTTTCATATCTAATTGCTCTGGACACAACCTCCAGTCCAATGCTGAACAGACTTTCTTGTCCTATTTCTTGTTTTAGGGGGAAAGCTTTTCACCATAAGTATAATGTTAACTATGAGTTTTTCACATATTTCCTTCTTTAGTAAGTCAACTTCTATTCCTAGTTTCTCAAGTATTTTTAGCATGAAAATATATTGTATTTGGTCAAATGCTTTTTCTGCATCAATGGATATGACCATGTAGTTTTTAAATATTTTTTCTACTGATATAGTGTATTATATAATATTTGACTTTCTAATATTAAGATAACCTTGCACTTCTGTGGTAAATCTTATTTCTTCAGGGTGTATAATTCTCTCTGTATATAGGTAAATTCATTTTGCTAGGGTTTTTTGAGAATCTTTATATCTATATCCATAAAAAATATTAATCTTTATTTTTTTCTTATGATACCTTATCTGGTTTGGGTATCAAGGTAACACTGACCATGCAGAATGAGTTGGAAAGTGTTCCCCCCTTCTCATTTTTGGAAGAGTTAGTGAAGAATGTAATTAATTCATCTTTAAATATATGGCAGAATTCACCAGTGAAGCTATGTGGACCTAGGTCCAGATAAACTTTGTGCTTGTTTATTTTTTTATTACTAATCTAATCTCTTATTATTCATAGTCTATTTTTTAAAGTGAGTTCCAATAGTTTGTGTCTTTCTATTGAGTAGATTCTTGCTCTTCTTGCTGTGCTGATGTTCATCAGTGAACAAATGCTAGTATTTTAGACCAGTTGAGCTCGAGGTTTTTTTTATGTTCCATAATTTATTGAATAAAACACATGAGTAAAAATCATTAATTGGAAGTTACAATGTTGGAAAATAAACTTAACATGTAGTCTAAGGTGGGTTGGATTAGAGTTTGGTTTCCTAATCTCTATTTCTACCTCAAGAACTAACCGCTGAGATATATTTATTACTAAAAATATATTTGGTATATTTTATTTTCATTTGTATAAGAGGTAGGTTGGAGTGTTTCTAAGGTTCTTACCTAAAAATTCTATTATCTTGTGAAATGAGAGTTAGCATGAAAGAAATGTGAGGTAAAGGGAATATAATGTGAGAGCCATAAATGCAATAAATAATTTGAAAATAAAAAAGAAACCTAGATAAATATAAACCGATGAAAACTTCAGGTACAAGTTAAATAATGAGATTTGTGTTCTTAGGATACAAAATAATTGATTTCAGATGACTGTTCTATTTGAAACAAAGTTACTTCAAAATAAAATTAAATTTCCACTATCCTCCCTTTCTTAAAATAGTTGTACAGATATCTGCACATGGGAGCTTAGATGATACTACTTCTGAATTAATTAAATATAAATGTATTAACATGAATAATTCTTAAGAATAATCAAGTAAAAATGAAGCAAGTCAAATAAGGTACATGTACTTGCCTTACATTTATATAAATTAATACACAAAATGTACTATAAAATGAGGATTATAATTAGACAAATTTCAAAATCATAGTTATATGTGGAGAAGAAGGCTGGGTAGAAAAAATGGGGCAGAGGTGCACAATGTGGTTAACTAGATCTACAATTTTCTTTTTAAAAATATTTGAAACCAAAATGACCATGTTTTGATATTTAATAAATTTGAATGCAACTATTGTGTACTTTTGTTATATTTCTCATAGCCATTTGTATCCCTGAACTAATTCATAATGTCACAAAGAAGAGAAAAATTATCAGAGTTGTTGGTCAGGTGGCTCAGTTAGTTAGGATGCTGCCTCATCTGCAAGGTTGCAGGTTTATTACCCAGTCAGGGCACATAAAAGGAGCAAGCAATGAAGGCATAAACAAGTGGAACAACAAATCAATGTTTCTCTTTCTCTCTCAAATCAATAAAAAACTTATCTGAATATCTGAATTTTATATAAAGCATTTCAAAAGTATGAAAGTGTAGAAGAAATATCTAAGCCTCATGAAAATAAATTATTTATTTCTTACTTATTTGCTTATAATTTTTACTAGGGGATACTCTTAATACTCACCATTTGATGCTGTAAAGTCGATAGCCACTGTGAAGTTGATCTGTGTTCTAGAATATAGGTAAATAAAAATCATTAATTAAATAATTCTAAAAATTTTGGACTTCCATTTGTGTTATATTTTCAACATAACTACTTTTCACAAATATTACTACTGGGATCTATGTTGCAGTACACATTGGAAAACAATAGGCAGGCAGTTTTCAAAGGCAAGAACTTGGTAAAATACAATCATATACCTGTAAAGTAAAACAAGCCATCAGCAATCAAAACTGCTCCTGTTTGGGAGCATGACAATTAAGTAAGGTGCTCATAGTGAAGAAGTCAAGCTGCTAACAGCGGTTTGTTACTCTCTGACGTCAGCATTCATTCTTAATTTGCTTTCAAAACTATCCCATCATCCATGTGACATTATTATGCCCTTAAAAGTGTGATATAGCTAAAATCACCTCTAGTAATATCAGTTCTTAAACTAATTTTTCCCAACAATTTTAAAACACATGATTTTCTCCTGCTTTACTCGAAAGAGAAGTATTTCAGATGCCAATCTATCTCGTGGTGGTTACTGCATTCCTGGGTGTATGTGTATTTATAGATAAGTATTTATATAGATACAGTTGGTTACACATACTTGCAGCACATGGTAGTTAACCCAAAGTGATTTTTCTGGCTTACATTTTTTCTTTTCTTTTTCTGGTAGAAACCAAAGTGGTGGTATTCGCATAAAAGCTTCACTCTTTTGAATACACCTCGGACTCTTTCTATATGTAACTCAGCCTTTATTTCTTACCAAGTAAGGAATACAAACATAAATATGTGCCTGTGATTCCATTACTGGGATAACCTGCAATCAAATCTAACTTTAAAACTATTTTTTTAATTTAAAATTTAAACAAACAAAACAAAAATATCATTTTAAAATAGGAGTACTTCAACTATTTTTAGTAACAAATTCTTTTGACACATTGCACAATTAATTTATTGTTTCAAGTTTGGAACTGTTGTTTCAATGGTTGGTAATGATGATGATGATGATGATGGTCAGCTATTACAGCAGAGGGTCCTTTGTAGTTTCTCTTAGTATTAACTATAGTAATATTTCCTTCTGCCTTTAAAAATGAAGCCTGAATAACTCTAAATACTATTCAGGTATTGAAACAAACTCAATCATCTTTTTTCTAAGGAATGGATCTGTCATGCCGTGCATTTAGTAAAAAACTAATATAGTTTCTCTTTATAGCTATATGGTAGTTTTTTCTTAGAATAGAAATTAGGTTTATAGGCTAAGAATATAGGTTAATTTGGAACATACACTAACCAGTATGAACAAAAATGAATTAAACATTTTTAGAAAAAAGAATATAGAGGTATATTCAGGAGAACATTTTGAGGTAACAAATCCCTTTGAGGATCTGAAAATATTGTCACCATCAGTACATTGCTTTGTCATTCTGCTGATAGGGACAGAAGTAACTAATACAGGAAAGTATGGTGGATTAGAAAGGGACAGCTTTTGGGTCTGAAAAAACTGGGTTTGAATTCCAACAACCCAGTTACTGATATTAGCCAAGTTTTAAAACTCTCAGAGGTAAGGCGTCTGGCACACAATAATTAAGCAAGAACTGACAGAAAAAAAAAACCAAAACCTACATGAACCATTATATCTCTCTGTTTATATATGTATGTAATACACATTATACATTGTATCAATTAACCTCACAATAATTTTTAAAAGACGGTAATACTAATCTTTTACAGATAAGAAAATACATGCTCCCAAAATTTTATAACTTTCCACTTGAGTAATAAATGCCAGTATTAGAATTTGAATTTGTATCTAACCTGAAAGACCATATTCATAAACTCTATACTACTCTATTTCTACAATTAAATATCTGTGAACTGCCTGGCTACAATAAGAACACAATAAAAGATAGGATAGTGATTATTATTTTGCAAACCTAAAAATGATACTACACAGGTATTATTAATGACAAAGATGCCAGGATATATTCTGCGCTTGAGCAAATTTGTGCTATTAAGTATGTTATCAAATACATCAATCACAAAATTATTGGTATAAATAGTTGTGTTATTTTATTCAAATAACACCTCCTTAGGAATGAAAACTACGTGAGCTTCAAGAACACATTTCAGCAATTTTAAAGATCAATTTAGGAGTTGAATCTTTGGGTCAATCTCCCTTAGGCTGTAGGGAGAGACACCTTCTATTGATTCAATTCTCTTTCATAACAGTGTCCGCACAATGCTTTTCACGCACTGGAATAAACACCTGCTGGCTGGTTGACTTTAAGATTTGATTAGCCTTTGCCCCATTCTGCATGTCAGAAAGAATCTCACTGCTTTACTGTTCTGAATCAGCAGTATTCAAATCAGAAGGAAAATATGATGGCTTATTCCATAAAACTCATTTCATGGTTGTGATGGCCCCTTAATCTATTTATTACACCATTTGGATTATTTCATTAAAAAAACTACCAATCAACAATTATTTATTGAGTATCTTCCAATTGTTAAGCATTGTGGTTAGATGATAAAGGGAAAACAGGAGCAAATCAAAACCATCCTTGAACTCACAGAGCTTACAACTCCAGTTTCCTACCATTAAAAACAAAAACAGCACAGGAGTTTATAATTGAATTCACATTCAACAGCACAACTTAAAATTCAACTGTTCATTTACTGGGCAACAGCTTGTTTATTCCCAGGAATTCTAAGGTTCTGCCATTCAAATTAGAATGTATACTTACTGTAACAAGTGCTTTTTGAAAAAAAAATTAGTAAAAGTTATTTTTTAAGTTGCTAGCAAAATGATAACTTTAGGCAATAAGGCAGATTTCTTAAACACTATGATAAATTATTTGTGTCATAAAAGTAAGCCAGACAAAGCATCTTCATCATTAATCTTGTTACCCTTTTTAATTCTAGAATATTGCTTGAAGCTTAATGTTAGAAAAAAAGCAATCAGTCATGCGTCAAAGTAAAACATCAAATTTACAGGAGATGACTGATAGAATATTTATAAAACTATCACATGTAAGTCCTCAAAATATTCTGCTTAGGAAGTATAACCGTAGCTGTCATTTTGTCATTTTATGTTTTATCACTTCTTTATTTGTTATATTCTAGAGTATAAAAAAGGCATGTCTGCCATATTTCATGAGTTGGTAGTAACATCTCATGAGATTTCCCAATCCTAGTAGGGCTAAAATATACACTCAGAAAATGTCCTTATTTTACTCTGCCACCTGTCCAAAAGCTGTGAATGACAGACACAGCAGATGTCAAGATGGAAAATTTAACCACTAAAGCAAAGAACCACAGGAAACAAGTAGGTATGTGCATATCAAAGAAAACTGCACGTATGTCTGCATACACATAACACACACAGAGTGATACCATCTTAACTGTCTGCAACAGTGATACCATCTGCAACTGCCATTACAAATTCATTCTCGAGAACTAATAATTGTGATCAGGGAGTGTACAGGAGGACTGCACTACTTTATTTCAAATTTCAAATTCTGTTCAGTTGCATAAACTTAAGGTTATCAATATGAAAGCTGAACTTTCCCCCATCCTTCTTTAAGTTAATCTTGACAAAGGCAGATTTAGATCCACAAACTGCTGGAATCTAGAATCAATAAATGCAGTTCAGATGCCCACCCACTCTCAATACAGTATCCCCTCCATTAGTGTTATGCTGCCACTACAGCTATGTTTTTGCCTTGATTCACTTGACATGCAATCTAGCTCCTACTTCATTCAGTTCTAGAACCCGCCCTTGAACCTATTCTCTTGCCTCTGGCACCATCATCCAGACTAATGCTTCATAACTCTTGCTCACCTTGAATCTTTTTCTATCTTACCTTTTCTTTTTTTCTTAAAAGTAGTTCACCTTTTTTGCTGGATCTTTTCACAATTCTTGCTTCCCATACCCATAAACTATTCACAGGATTCATTACACCCTTGACGACTGAGATCTGCTAGAATGAAGGCAGGCTTTGAGATGCAAAGTCAAATATAAATACTTTCACCCACCTGCAATGTGATCTTGGGAAAGCTATTTAACCTATTTGCACCTCCCTTGTAAAAAATTAAGGACAATAAAACCTTCCTTGGATTGTTGCAGGGACAAGAAAGGCATTTCTCCTTTAGCAGATACTCCATAAGTAGCTGTTATGATTTTTATCACCATTATTGATGCTAGTTTTTCAGGACTTGATTTTAGAGTACTTCTTTGAGCCCGGAGTGTTCCATTGCTCATTAAATTTCTGGATCCACCAGAGAGCTTTCAGATATTCTTAGAACCTGAGCCTCCCAAGTCAGATTTCCTTTCCTTCACACCAGCTGCTGAGGTGCAAACATGTCCCACTTCAAACTGCACTGCGAATAATCCACAACCTTTTAGAAGCTGTTGCCTAGGTACCTCCTCAAACAAAATCCCTCTGCCTTAAGTAATTGTAAGCTTTGAACCCTGTCTTGTTTTCATTTCTATTCCTCCACACATTCTGGTTTTCTGAGGGATCAATGAAATGTCAAAAGGAAGAATAAAAAGAAACTGGAGACAAGTGATGCGAATCTTCAACTATTTACACTAATAATCTTGATCTTTGCTAATTCGACTTGTCACAAATTGAACACCGTTTGAGCTTTCTCCAGACTTAAGATTGATTTCTGTTTTTGGTTTTTAAAAATAGACTAAGAGTGTTCCAAAGTACAACTTCTCAAGGTCTTACAGTTCAAGAACTCAAAGAAGCTATGCAAAGATGCCCAACTTCTTTTTCAAACCACTAGTTTAGAAAATATCTCATATTTGAGATAAATAAATACATGCACTAACTAAATCACTTTGAAAATAAGGAGGCAATGATGCCTGGTAGAAAGACTATGTAGTTTTGAATCACAGACTGAAGTTTGAAACCCAGAATCACAAATAGATAGTTTGTTGTGACTCCTCTGCAAAATTACCAAGTGTCTGAGTCCCAATTATCTCATATGATAAATAGGCAATAGCTACTCTGAAAGTCCTCTAATTATTAGAAATAAAACCCTGGGCTAGCCGTACACAACACATATTCTACATGCCACAGGACAAATCTCTTGAGCAATCCATGTGATTCTCTCCTCGTCCCTATTAATCCTTCCCTCTGTTGGGTCCAAAGAGACAGTTCTCTCTTTACATTAACGTATATTTCTTTTTCATTATTCTTCCCAAAGAGAAACAAAGGTGACTCTATCTTAAAGCTAATGTAACATTTTGACTCCTGAATGGACCCAGAACCTAGACTCACCCTTGCATGTGGAATGTACAGAAGAGCTTCTCTGGGCTAATTACAAATACCCATTAATTCAGCCTCCAGAGCAAGATGCCCTCAAATGTTATCTATCTTTGAACAGGTGCTTCCCAGCACCTGCTCCCTTTGCTCACCCAAGCATTCCTGTTCCAGCATGTAGGCTTATGAGATATAAGCACGCAGTTCAGGATGGGGTGGCGGTCACAGGTTGGGGGGCAGGTGGAAGGCAGGAGGATACACATTCTTCTTTCTAGCACCCAGCAAGCCCCTTCTATGTAAGCTCCCTTAATAAACTCTTGATACAGTGATGGAGTTTCAGACCCTTTCTCCAGTCTCTTGGCCCTGAGAAATTTTACTTAACACTGTTGGTCAATGGTGTATCAATGATGGGGAAATGAACCCCCAACTAGTATAGGCAGTAGGAGGTGTCTAGAGAACAAAAACAATAGTGTAATTCTTCTAATACTCAACTTACATTCTAATTTCATGATACACCAGCAATACCAAGCAATGCCAGTAATAAATTCTCCCACCCTGCCACAACCTGCCCTTTATTGAGCCACCCTCATTTGTTTGTCTTTGTTTCTCTCCCCCTACCCCAGCCCCCAACCTTTCAATTGCCCACCAAAGAGATACTGTTTCATAGATAATGTGGCTGAAAGTACACACACGGATGATGAAACATAACTAAGAAACTGCCTGATACAAAATAGATTGTTGGTATTTTGGCTAAACCAACACTGGTTCTGATGATGGCACATACATGGGTTTCCTTTGACTTTGAAATGGACAGCACTGAAAAATCACTTGAAAAATAGCATGAGCTGGCAATCTTAAAGGAGATAACTGGGCATCTCCAACTTTTCAAGCATGCATGTTAAAAAATCAGAATCAGGCCCTGGCTGGCATAGCTCAGTGGATTGAGCACGAGCCTGTGAACCACATGATCGCAGGTTAGGCACAAGCCTGGGCTGCAGGCCAGTTCCTGGCAGGAGAGTCATGAGAGGCAACCACACATTGATGTTTCTCTCCTTCTCTCTTTCCCTTCCCCTCTAGTGATAAATAAATAAAATCTTTAAAAAAAAATTGGAATCAAAGCAGACTTCCGCCAAGATGGAAGCATAGGTGGAGACGCCATGCTTTCTCACACAACCAACTTTAGAGACAACAAAATATTAGCAACAGAAAACACAGTCAGAACACAGAAAATTGAACTTTTCAGAAGTCTGATAACAATGAATTCTTCAGCCTAACCGGTAAGAGGGGTGAAGCCAGCAGCTGGCGGAGCGGGGTTGCACAGGAAAACTTGGTCAGAAGGACTCAGGCACCTGGATCCCAGGCGTGGGGTTGCAACAGGCGGACCCAGTGAGTGACCCAGTGAGCAAGGGCGCAGGACGGCGGGTTGACTATGGTCTCGCATTCCTGCGCAGATAAACCAGTGAGGGAGTGGGCAGTGAGACTGGACGAGCAGGCCCCAGTGGCAGGAGGCAGCAGAGAATGCTGCCATTCCCTCGCTCTGACCACGCCCCCACACAGCATCACAACCCAGCGACCTGGGCGGCCCCGCCCTGGTGAACTCCTAAGGCTCTGCTCCTCATACTTAATGGGCTTGAACAGACCAAAAATGGCTCAGGAAGATCTCAAAGCCCCAGAGCCCATAACTCTAAGAGATGGAGAAATAGCAAAACTTTCAGATGCACAGTTCAAAACACTGGTGATCAGGATGCTCACAGAACTGGTTGATTATAGTCACGAATTACAGGAACATATGAAGGCTAAACTAATTGAAATGAAGGGAATTGCACAGGAAACCAATAGTGATGAAAAGAAAACTGGGACTCAAATCAAGGAAATGAACCAGAAAGAAGGAAAAAATGACCAAACAGGAAAATATGAAGAAACAAGAATTCAAAAAAAATGAGGAGAGACTTAGGAACCTCCAGGACATCTTTAAACGCCCCAACATCTGAATTATAGGGGTATCAGAAGGGGAAGAGAAACAGCCACCAGTGGAAAACTTATTTGAACAAATAATAAAGGAGAATTTCCCCAATCTGGCAAAGGAAATAGACTTCCAGGAAATCCAGGAAGCTCTGAGAGTTTCAAAGAAGTTGGACCCAAGAAGGAACACACCAAGGCACATCATCATTACATTAGCCAAGATTAAAATGAAGGAGAGAATCCTAGAAGCAGCAAGAGATAAAGGGACAGTCACCTACAAAGGAGTTCCCATCAGACTGTCAGCGGATTTCTCAAAAGAGACCTTACAGGCAAGAAGGGGCTGGAAAGAGGTATTCCAAGTCATGAAATCCAAAGACCTACAACCAAGATTACTCAATCCAGCAAAACTTTCATTTAGAATGGAAGGACAGATAAAGTGCTTCTCAGATAAGATCAAATTCAAGGAGTTCATTATCACCAAGCCCTTATTATTATATGAAATGTTAAAGGGACTTATCTAAGAAAAAGATGAACAGTGAAAGGACAGCAAACTCACAGTTATTGACAACCACACCTAAAACAAAAGCAAACTAAAAGAACAGCTAGATCAGGAGCGGAAACATAAAAATGAAGATCTCCTGGAGGGTTAGCAACAGGGGAGTGGGAGGAGGAGAAGGGGGGAGAAGGTACAGAAAATAAGTAGTGTAGATGGTAGGTAGAAAATAGATAGGGGGAGGGCAAGAATAGTATGGGAAATATAGAATCTAAAGAACTTGAGACACATGGTCATAAACTAAAGGGGGGGAATGGTGGGGGTGGGGGAGTTCAGGGTGGAGGGGAATGAAGGGGGGAATAGAACAACTGTAATGGCATAATCAATAAAATAAGAATTAAAAAGAAACCTAAGGGCCCTGGCTGGTGTAGCTCAGTGGATTGAGAGTGGGCCTGTGAACCAGATAATCGCGGTTCGATTCCCAGTCAGGGCACATGCCTGGGTTGCAGACCAGTTCCCTGCAGGCAAGTTCCCAGCAGGGGAGGCACAAAAGACAACCATACATTGATGCTTCTCTCCCTCTCTCCTTCCCTTCCCCTCTAAAGATAAATAAATAAAATATTTAAAAATAATAATTTAAAAAAAAAAGAAACCTAAGCAAACAATAGAACAGGAACAGAATCACAGAAATGGAGATCACATGGAGGGTTATCAGTGGGGAAGAGGAGGGGAGAGAATGTGGGGAAAAGGTACAGAGAATAAGAAGCATAAATGGTAGGTACAAAACAGGGGGAGGTTAAGAACAGTATAGGATATGGAGAATCCAAATAACTTATATATGACCTCTGGACATGAACTAAGAGGGGGAATGTTGGTGTGAGGATGCAGGGGAATAAGGGGGGATGGGACAACTGTAATAGCATAATCAATAAATATATTTTAAAATAAATATAATATAAAAAAATCAGAATCAGGAATTAACCAAAGCAATGTTTCTGAGTCTTAATATTTGTAAAAGTTTCCTTTCCAAATCTTAGTTTAGATGAGTTTAAATATGATAATGTTCTATGTTAATGTACTTATAGAAGGCAGAATGGCTTTATTTTTTTAGATTTATCCCCATTCAGTGCGGCAGGGTTTAGCTCTCTGCTGATTTGATGACAGCAAAACAGTTGGGCGCCACAAGAAGCACCATTAAAAAATCCTGGACACGTATACTCAGTTTTCAAATGAGAAACAGGATTGAGGGGGAAAATCCTTATAGTGTTGCATGTTCCAGCAAGATGCGCTGCTCCCCAGAGCAACATATCCAATATGATGCCACCAATTTTATAATACAAAGGCACTGGCTTCAAGTATTTTTAAGGAAAAAAAATCCTTATGGAGCTTGTTGATGATAACAGGACTTACTGATATTCAAGTCATGTTTAAAATAAGGAGTATCATGTGAAAAAAATAATAAAATCAACAGTATCAAGAAGCCCACTTTAGCCATTGAAATTAGTTTACAATAGGTAGGTAGCTTTTTTCTTTTTCCCTTCTAAGACTTTTTCACTTCTTTTAAGTTGAATATAAATCTTTCATCAATAACTTCAGACAAATTTGAGACTCCAGGTCAAGAGTTTGTGTTGAGATTGACTAGAAAGAAATGTCCTGGCCTTCTTGCAAAGCGAATTAAACTACAAAAAAATTGAACTAGTCCTCTTTATTGACTTTGTACATTTGAATATGTCATTTTTCTCTCCATGTCTCTAATAAATAGGACAATTACTACCCATCATATTATGATGACCCAATAAGGTAAGACATATTGGAACTTGAAACAAATTCAAATTATTCATACAGATGATAGTAACATGTATTGAGGGTTAACTATATGCCATTTAATCCACACAGCCTCCCCGTGAGATGAGCATTCTCTTTTTTACTCCTGTGTCATAGAGATGGGAACAGGCTGTGCTAACAAGAGGCAGATCCAGGATCTCAATGAGGCTGTTAATGCCAGCGTCCAGCTTCTTGGCCCCTACTATGTATGGACTGTCTCAATTGTCAGCAACCACATTTTTACAGTCAACTTGACCTTTGCCAGACATTTACCTCTTGTTTTGATTCTTGCCCAGAACCTGCCACTTATAAACTCCCCTGCTACCTTCTCTCATGGTCCTTTCCTAAAATGTGAGGAAGACAAGCACTTGATGCTTCTAATCTCCATCTTGCCTTTCTCCAAGTCACTATGATCCTGGATATGGAGTGAAACTGGGATTATTTCTGGCAAAAGCACCAGAAAAGTATTTTTTTTTATTCCCAGAAAGCTTGGCCCATCTGTTTTGTTGGGTAATTGTGGTATAAGGCAAGCGAAGAGAAAGGTCACAAGATGGTAAAGTCTTAAAGAGACACACATGGGGCCATGTAATCCAGTTCAATGAATTGTCGCACTCTTTGTTTTAAAGTCCTATTTATTTATAATGCTTCATTATGTTAAGAAATTTGGGGTAAAGAGCAAATAGTCCAGCTTAAAAATGGCTTTCTAATTAATTTACATTTTTACATTGGCTACATTGTGTTTAGCTCCCTAAAAACATTTAAAAATTGCCAGTCTCTTTGAGATGACACCTTATATAAATAGACAATTAAAATGACACCCAGGGAAACTAGTAACTGCTGGATGTAAGTGGTAGGGATTTGTAGGGCTCATCAGGACCAGCTGGATGTGAGCTTGGGTTTTCTTCAGAGGAAGAAAATGACCATCTGCAGATCTGCAAGTTTCTAGCACACTCAATTTTTTGGTAAAACATAGACTAGGGTTGGTGTTGATGTTAAATCCTGGGAGTTTAGAGGGACTCAGTGTGCACCAGAACTTGTGGTCTGTTTTCCCCCTTCACCTGCCAGTGGAAGAGATACGGAGAACTTTATAGATATTTGTTCATGGTCGTGTTCGTGGCAGAATAGAGTTTCATGAAGACTTAAGACACATAGAGGACTGAAGGGCAGACAAAACCTAATAGAAATGTAAGATTCTGCCCTCTGAACTTACCATGGGAGTTGGTGGAAATATGGAAGTATTTCACAGATCTGTAGAGGTCAATAAATGTACTTCACCAATAATAATTATAATAATGATGAACATTACTCTAAAGGAGTATCGTATATTTCAAAACATTCTGTGCTTTTAAATAAATCTGACATTGTCCCTATTAATGGTTATGGAATATTCAGTACTATAAATTGATTACTGAATAAACATCTTTAGTTGCCAGTTATATCAGACATTTAAATATTTAAGAAATATTTAAAATTAATATTTCTTAATAAGAAAAGAGAAATAAAAATACTGCAATAAATGTACAGAATATGATAACAAATAATTACCCCAAGGCCAACCATCCAGATGAGGCCATCACGTTTTAATATTCTACACTAAGACCTTCTTTGTGGATATTACTATGTAGAAAATAAAACCCTTTACTATCAAGTCATAAAATGTATTATCGACTACAGGAAAAGCATATTACAGTCTAAACAAAAAAGTTCTAAGTCTCCCAATTTCTATTTCACACAACATTTGCATAAAAATGGGACCTTGGCTGATTTAGAATGGGTCTCTCATTTGCCTCATCTGCTCACTGTGCACCTGAACCCATAAACCTGGCAACTGCAGCTCAGCACAGTGTTCTAGGAGCTCAGACAGTGAATGATAAGTAACAAGCTAACAAATGATCTCACAATCAAGGTTATATTTTCATGTAAATACCTGTCTCACTAATGACTAAAATAATGCAATCCTAGAATATGCAACACTAAAAAGTGGGCCTGGAAACATGTTCCTTTGAAAGGAAAGATTTTAAAGGACTATGAACACAGACTTGTTTAGTATTTCAATGTCTTCATTCTTAACTCTGCATCATTTCTACTTGGACTCAGGAGAAAACAACATTTTTATAAATTTCTATGCCATTATTTTTTGTGAGATGAAATTTTACAGTGCAGTTCAAGAATTTCGAAGAGTTTAACCATGGTCTGTTAGTCCTGCCTATTCCACACCAGTCCACTGTTTTGCCTCTGTTCTGCTTGTTCTCCCACACATTTAGTGTTTTGGAAATGGTTTCTAAAATTAATGTAGGGAACCAAATTGACACAGGAAAACCTCAACTAACTTTATTTTAAATGGCCCAGAGCTGGCCAGAGTACCAATTTAATTGCTGTTACTCACATTTTATATGAAGAACTTTCACATTTTCTGAAGATCAATAGCTTACTGGTCAATTAAGATTCAGCATAAATAAGCATAAGTCAACAATGGTTCTTCCTAGACTAGAAAGGCTCTGGTGTAGTGTAAGTCCCTGAATCACTGCCATAAAAATTAACAACAATAAATGCTAACTCAAGTCAGCAACAAAACAACCCACAAATCCCAGTAACAGATACTGATAGCTTGATATTATTTTAAGTTAAAAGGGAGTAATCACTGCAATTTATTTTTAAAACAAAACTGAATTCAATACTTAGTTCAAATAGCTTCTGAAATATCATACTTATTTGGAAATATTCTGGATCATTTCTTCAAAAAAGCAAACCTTGATGACAAATCTTCAAATATGCTCATACAACTTCCAAAATACTATTTTGGGTTGCTTGCTTGATTGTAGTCCAAAGTGTTGGAAATATATATAGATGATATATATAATGTATAAAATATATATTATAGAATATTGTGCACAGTGTGATCCCACTGTCACAAAAATAATGTGTGTTTGAGAATAAATGTTTAATAGTAATCGTCTCTAGAGTGTATGATTACAAGGGATCTAGTTTCATACTGTTATTTTCGTTTTACCTAATTTTTCTTCTTACCATTTCACATTTTATGTTTAGAATGTGAAATGCAAATGTAGACATTTATGTTTAAAATTTGGGAGTCATAATATTTCTTTCTCCATACCTGAAAATAAAATAAAAGGAAAGTACTGCATGGCTTTTGAAAAAAAATTTACTGTGAGGAACACTAAATATTACCAAGGTGTTTAACAGCGTTCAGAATTATTTTTTAGTTGCGAGAACAAGGAATTCTGACATGTTGCTCTGAAGAGAGTCAACAGGCATTATTGAAACTATTACATAATTACTTGCCTATTATAATAATTCATTCTTATCTGAAATGAGTGCAACTCATTATATTCTATTTTGCTATTATTCAGAAATTTTATATAATTATGTGTTTGTTTTTAATATGATTTTCCACCACTGCAGTGCATTTATCTACTTAGAGCAGCAAATTTCAGCCACTGTGCCAGAAGAATTTTTAAGACATGCAATGCCTGACTATTTAATCAGGGACACCGACCTCTTTCTCTGAGATTGTCAAATTAAAAATGACAACAGCCAACATGACAATAGCCATCTGGTATGAATGAATCAAAATTATACCTATTTTTTTCCAGATCGGCAATAATATATTATTTTTTGGGTATCCCATACAATGTTAGCAATTAGCTTATGGGCCCCATGAGATAAAAAAGATTGAAAATCACTGACATAGGTGTAGAGATTTCTTAATAAGTAGGAGCAGAAAGCCCACAAGGCTTAAAATGTCTAAAACAAGTGAAAAAAAAATCTGACAGAAAATCTATCAAGAAACAAAAACTCACGATTTTCCCCAAGAGAAATAGGTCTTGGTATAAAAGTTTATTTTATAGGCCTGAAAAAACAGTGCGACTTGCTTGTCCAGAAAACATAACAAAGGTCTTCATTTCAGTTGCTCATTACCTTGGGTTGGCACTAGCCCCCTCACATGGAAAGAAATGCTTAAGCAATGAAACAATCTCAGAGAATTACTTACCCTCCTTTAATGTAGTCAAGGAATGAAACTTCTGTTTCTACCAAGAAAGAGAGTAAGGTTACCTGGAACAGAAAAAGAAAAACAAGGCAGAATTACCTTCTAGTGCTACTTGTAACCCCAAATGGACTTTTTTCTAACAATTAGAGGGAAAATCATACATTCTACCATTTCAAAATCAAAGATGTTATTCTTTATTAGAATCTTCAGGACTGATGGTTCTTACATTTAAAATTATCAGAAGGAAAAGGGCCGAAAGTTTTTAATGAATTCATTTCTGGGTTCATTTTACTTTCTTTAAAGAACAGCATGAAAATGACTAACAAGGACACTGTGTTACTTCCCATTTAAGGTAAAAAGAAACGATGAAAGAGAATTGGAAAACAGTCAAAAACTAAAAAATCAAAATCAATGAGCCAAGCTGTATCAGGGGAAATGGTGTTTTTGTCACGGTCACATGATGAAGCCATCTAATATTTTAAGTGTCTCACTTTATAGAAATCTTTAAAAGGAAAGTTGGAGAAAATGTAGATTTTTGCTTTTCCCAAGGAGAATAAATCCTAGGATAAAATCTCCAGTGTATTTTTCATCAAAATAAGATGATTCTGATTTTTCAGAATTTTAAGTTCCTCTCATTTTGCCCCTTCCTGTCTACAGAGCTATAAATTTTAATGTACCATACACAAGTACTTTCACAGGCCATAGAATGGGCCATAATACTGCAGTGTATCACATACAGAATATAGTACCATATAGCAGTATACAGTGTTGCCACTCACACCCTGTCAGGTCTGCCTGACTCTCTCCAGTGTGGTTCCACTGAATGAAGGATTCCGAACAAAACTTCAGCTTCCCTCAGAAACCCTTCCAGCCCCTGGAGCAGCCTGCACAGAGGGTCTCGGCCTCCCCTAAGGTGTTCTCCATTACAAATATTCTGACAGCAAGTTTATTTCTCTATTATATACGTTCACATTAAAATTCTAAGTGAAACAGCTCAGTCTTGAGTTACCTCCATTCTGATCAAAAACGGTATTTATTTATTATTTATTTGTATTCTTAATGAATTATATAATCTTTGACTTACTGTTCCGGAATTGATATATTTTTTCTTCTTTACTTTCTTTTTGGGATTCACCACCTTAAAAAGATAAAACAATTACAGGGCGTTAGGTTTGATAACTAAAATTACTTCACAACGTGCAATTCAGCCTGCTGCCTTTACCTCTTATGCATTGCTTCATTTACAAATGCCTTTAATATGACTCCTGCACAATCAGGTAGCCAAAACTTCTCTGCAATATAGTTGCTAAGGATATTTATCTTTAAAAACATTTTTTAATTAGTGTTCTCAATGACTTTATACATTGATTGCCCTTACCCATCTGCATCTCTTGATATGAGAAAGACTCTTTAATACCCAAGGGTCTAAACAATGATTGCTTTGTAGAAAAAAAAGTGAGTTGTAAAAGAATAGTCAAAAGATAATTTTTCACTTGGTTAAATACACTAGCATAGCAAGTCACTCAAATATGCAAATACATAAGGGTTCTCTTGACTCTAATTCTTTATTCTGGTCATAATTTCCACCAGACACCCAGGCTGCATAATAATTGGTAAAGGTGTGGTTTGTGGACAGAAGACTAAACTTTGGGCTGTTTGTGTCAAGACAAAATATTACTGCAGCCCTACATTGTCCAAGACTCTGGAAGACATAGGGAATATAAAGGTGACTGAGGCCTGTCAATCTAGTAGGATCAATCAAACATGTAAGTGCCTTAAGACAGGATCTTTCAGCACATTTCAATCCAAAATATAACAAAAGCATTTTGATTGGAAAATAAGGATAAAATAATTTATGAGTGTTATTTGAACTAGAATTTATTAGAAAACTAGGGCTCCAATGAAAATAAACATAAAAGCAACATTCTAAAGAGAGGGAATATACAATTGGCTCAGGTCAGCCAGACAGAGAGAAAAGACATAAAGATTAAGGAAGAATCCGAAGGCTGGCTGGCATCAGATTCTCTCCCTCCACACTCCAGTGCCCCCCTGCACTCTTGAAGATCCTGATGGGTCCTTTCCTGGGTCCTTTACTTGGGTCCAGCCCCTCACAGCTGCAGTCCACCAACAGTCCTGTGGATCCAGAGTCCAGGTGAAAGCCATCCTGTCTACAACCCCATAGATCTTTAAGGGCCTGTCCCTCACTTCCAGAGCCACCCAGGCACAGACTCTGATCTGAACCGTCTTGCTGGCATAGAGACCCATCAGGACACACTCAGGTCTACACCTCTGGAGATCCTGAAATATTGCTATATTTGGCTGTAGCCCCTGCAGTGTTAGTCAGGAAGCAGTTCAGCCCACCCAGTGGGTCCATGGGAGACAATCTCATCTGCGCCTCCTGAGCCAGGTCCATGGACCTGTCTTGGCTATGGAACCTAAAATATCCATGGGGCTTCATCCCAGGTCCTCTTAGGCATGGTCTGGGACCAGTCCTGCCTACTCAGCGAGGAGTCCTCCCAGGGACCTGGCAGGAGCCACACCTGTTTGTATACCTAGTAACAGGTTAGCTACCAAACACCCAACTGTGCACCCTACAGAGGAGCCTTAGACCAGTTATCACTGAACAAGGTACTAGAGCCAGTCTCATACACCTAGGGACCAGGCAGAATCTATGTCCAACCAAGTCCATGGTAAAAAGCACACTGACCAAAGACCCCACTGCAGACCTAGCGACAGACCCCAAACAAGCTGCAACCCAGTATGACTGCAATTCTAGAGGTAATGCTGTCATCCTAGAAATCAGGCAAAAGCTTTACCTGCCAAAACTAGCCTAGGCTTTTAAAAGCTCAGGCATCTATTTAAAAAAAAAAAAAAAAAAGCTGGGAATCTAGAAGGTCAAATACATGCGTAGATCTCTATGCATGGCCAAGGAAGACCTAAGGAAGTCCTAACTCTTAATTTCTGACTGACGACAAGTCTGTTAAAACAGCAAGTGATCACCAAGTCAGAGTTTCACACTGTTAGGGCACATACGAAACAGTGCACCCACGTATACAGAGTGGTGATCTTGGAGGATTATGTGCTGACTGGCAGCAGGCAAATCCGAAGTACAAGGAGGGCTGGTACATGTGTCATTCCTTCTCTACTTTGAGGCCAGCGGAGAAAACAGGCATCTTTGTAAGTACAACCTGTCTTATATTAATTTCATCGTCTGATTAGAGCCTTCACGTTTCTTCCTTGGAAGACCCGGGTAGAAAAACCGCTCTATTACTCAATCGTTGTCCTTCACTGGGAAGCCTTTTTGGGTTGAGTTTGTCCCCTACTCAAATATCTCATAGTCCACTATGAGTCCACTAAGTATCCTATTATATATAGCATTTTTCAAAATGCACTAACATATTCCTTGTGCTTGTATTGCCCATTAACACTGCAATTTTTATTCATCTCTGTATCCCCAGGGCCTGACACAGAGTGGAAATACAGAAGCCACGTAATAAACATTTTATTTATAAGTTAATGCATGAATGAATACATATAATACAACATATTCAGGCCTGGAAGAAGGAAGTAGAAAGTGATTTCTCCGCTCTTAACTTCAAAACAGTCAATTTTAGTATCAGTTTGGCAGGGAAATAGTTACTGCTATTAACTATATACTGAGATATACTCATCTGCTATCCCTGTATATTAAATTTATTAAATTTCAAAATAGAGAGAATATACAGATAATATAGCTCAAGAGTTAAGTGGCTGAAATATATCATATGCTCAACACATATCTGGTAGTTAACTGGCACAGTACTGTTAAGGCAGAAATAACTGGTGTGTTTGCTTCAATAACTTGGATTTCTTTAACCACTGAGTCATACTTTGCCATTCCCTTCAGTCTTCATCTACACACCAGTGAGTGTGCACAAACTCACTAGGGAGATCACAGTTCATTTGATAACACCATGTTGATGCAACTAAAATTCATATTTTACTCTTTTTATTAAAAAGGGCTTAAGGAGGAGGTTGGTAGGAAGGCAAAACATAAAGTGGGAAGCTTAAGGGAAAAAACGTGCATCCTATTGAATTTTTTAAAAATAAGAAAAAGTTACATGGGCAAGAATTTTAAATGTCATAAAATAGATTTAAAAGACCACATGACTTGATGAGAATATCAGTTAATCTTAGAAACAAGTCTGCTCAATAGTTTAAAGATGCTTATATATATGGGCACTACATTAACTTTTGACAATTATACCTTTCATAATCTATACTTTTGAAGCATAAATATATTTCTTCCAGAGGAAAATAATAAAATGATTCCTCTTACCTCATATACATTGAATTGTGATTGCCCTCTAGAAAGTTCCCTGTAGCTTGTTGTAAATTCTCCAATGAAATCATGACTGAAATTAAGAGGATAAAATGGATAGTATTAGTTTCCATAGAGTTGTCAATTGTATATATTTTTTAAACGTATAGTTTAATTATGAAAAACATGCTTCATATTGTTATAAGGATAGCTTAGATTATATTTAAAAGAGGCTGACGCATAATTTCATTGTTCTTTACCCCAAAACTTAGTATATTCAAACATTACATTTCATTCTCATTCAAATATTAATATTTCAAACAGATATATTAGTTTTAACAATTCATATCTCAGAAACATTTGATCTCCTATGCTGTCCAATTGATTAACTGCTTGTTAGGATGAAAGTAAGACACTCAAAACTTTTTTATTACCCATATCAATTATCACAATACACAACAACCACCAAACTTCCTTCTGATCAGGATGTAATAGGATACTTTTTAAAACATTATCCTGTATATTAACATGGATAATAGTCACCAAGCCTGATAAATACAAATAATTTAAAAGTACATTGCCAATACCAACATTTCTTCACCTTTTTAAAGCAATTGCCACTATCTTCTCAAAGAGCAGGCTTTCTACAGGTGCCTTCTCTGTTTAAATGGGGAGGGAAAAGATTATGTAAGCATGCATTGGTTCCCACCATAAAATGTTTACCAGCCTGATAACAGAGACTGACTCACACAACTGTCAAACACGTGATGCACTCATCTTAGAGGGGACCCATATTCCATTACTCTGTGCTAATTTAATGGTCCACACCAGGCTGAACGCACATTGCTAGAAATAAGATGCTGCTATTCAGTGGCATGGCAAAATGCAATGCCTCAAAGTCAGAAGATAAAGATTGTAGGAGCTAGGGTCCTATAACAAACATAAGAGATCTTGCTGCTATTTTTACCATAGAATCTCAGATTAGCCTATTTGCTTTGCAAACGCAAGCTGTTCATTACTATAAAAATGGACATTTCCCCAAACCCCCACATCAGTTTAATGCTTAGCTGTCAACCACTAAAATCCATAAACCTCCCATAGACCTGATGACCAGTGAGGGACAAGCCACAGAAGAGTTGTCTAGCCAACAAAAATGATTTATAAATAAGAAACGTGGAAGAAAAATCTAGCTGTCATTTCACTTGATTAGAACTTTTGCAATTAGAATCATTTCTTTAGAAATTATTTTAAAAACATAATAAAGGACTGTATTTAGTAATAAAAATAAAAGAAAGTACAGTATTTAAAGTATAGCCCTTCAGATAGATATCTAGTTCCCCAGTTCTCCCTATCTCAAAGATCTCACACATATATCACAGTATTCCATACAAGGCATTTCTCTTTACACCAGTGCCATCTTGATCTTCCCATATTTAATTTTCAGGAATAGATGTATTCACATGAAAGTGGGTAAAGGAAAATACAATCGAAGACCATGATAACTGGTTTTTCCTCTAGCCCTCACTCTTTCATATTATATGAGGAAAATTATAAAACAGTACTTTGGAACTACACATTTCTTAAAAATAATTCTCTTTGACCTTCAGAAATGCAAACTAAAACTTGTGATACTTTTCATTCCAGATCTTAAAAACTTGAGTTATGGAGATTCTGTTTAGAACCTTTCTCCTCCATTGCCATGTGTGTTCCTGACATGTTAAGTAATAATCTCCGAGATAGGGGTCCTATTTATAGCACTTCAAACAAACGCTTTGATATTGATAAGTATGGACAAGCCCTATGTAACTAGAGCTCACCACAATAATGGTAGGAATGTAATATGGAGGCTTTAAAAATAATGCCTGGATTACTTAAGGCCTTATGGTAGTTCTTTGGTGCAAACCCTGCCCCCATTTGGTTAATTGTTTATATTCAGTTCTTATTGTTAAGATTAAATCCCTGCCACTCAACACTAATCAAAAACTTGGTAGAGATGAGCAATATTTTCTGTTCTCAGGTAAATGCAATGACTCAATCAAGTCGCAAATAATAACATCCATCTGGATAAAGCCAGTCTAATGGAGGAGCAAATCTAGACCCAACTGCAAGTGGTCAGGTTTACCAAAATGAACACTGAATTGCCCATGTTGAAGTCATCGTGGAATTATCTAAGAAGCAGTTCTTTGATATTTGGTTCTGTTTTGTTCTGGTCAGATTTGGTCTTCTACAGAAGTTAGTGATGAACAATGGGGTACAATTCTCAGTGCTAGGATCTGTGCTTCTTTTTTGTGTTTTCTGTTCTGAAAGACCCTGTTTCCTTTGCAACAACATGGACGGAACTGGAAAGCATTATGCTGAGTGAAATAAGCCAGGCGGTAAAAGACAAATACCATATGATCTCACCTTTAACAGGAACCTAAACAACAAAACAAACAAGCAAGCAAAATAAAAACAAAGACACTGAACTACAGAACAGGCAGACAGGGACCAGAGGGGAGAGAGGAGAGAATTTCAGGGGAAAAGGGGAAGGATTCATAGGAACAAGTATAAAGGACACATGGACAACACCTAACAGGGGGGTGGAAATGGGAGGGAGGTGGGGAGCACTGGGTGGGGGGACTAGAATGGGAGTAAAAGACAGAAAACTGTACTTGAACAATAATTATATATATATATATATATATATATATATATATATATATATATATATATAACAAAAGACCCTATTTATCATGAAATAGGGATTTTTCCCTCCTAGCAGAGGGCTTAAATAAGCCAAATTTGTGGCCCATTTCTAGAAGAATATGTCTTCACAAGGTACTACTGTTCCCCACAGACTTTTCAGATAGATAGCTCACCATTCTTTTTCCCTTTGCTTCAATTTCCTCATATTGTTTATTTTTTAAAAGATTTTATTTATTTACTTTTTTAGAGAGAGGGGGTAAGGGGAGGAGAAAGAGAGGGAGAAACACATCAATGTGTGAGAGATACATGGTTGCCTCTTGCACAGCCCCACCTGGGGACCTGGCCCACAATGCAGGCATATACCTATATAGGGAATCGAACTGGCAACCCTTTGGTTCTCAGGCCAGTACTTAATCCACTGAGCCACACCAGCCGGGGCAGATCTCCTCACATAGTTTAGTTCACCATGTCTTACTATATGCTTTATACAATAAGTTTATTATATTTTATTATACAATGCCTTGGGTCCTTTTAAGAATAAGGTCATAAATAAATTTAAAAATGAATAAAATACTTGCCTCCCCAACCACAGCACACTGAATCTTATTCAAGGTTATTTTGAATAAAACATTGAATTTGCATTTCCTACAAATGCAGTGCTATTCTTAAGATGTAGAGGGGAAAATGTATTAAGTGAGTCACAAATTGCTTTTCAGCGTCTAAGACATTTTTGTGAAATTTAAAAAAAAAAAGCACATCATTGTTTCTATTCAGATCCATTTCCTGGGAAATGGATAATCAAGAAGTGACAATTTGTTAAAAAGTCATAAACATAAGGCAGTAAGTACACAAAAATAAAATAGCCAATCTTAGAAATAAGGTGCCTTGTCTCCAGAATAAGTCATAGAATTTGGGTGGCGAAGTAAGAGCTTCTTGGAACAATTTTGTTATAGACTTCTTAAAAGATTGTAAATTTTTAGTTTCCTTCATTACCTGTCCTACTTTAAAAACTATATATTAAATTATAAATAAATACTTTTTTAAGTATCAAACATGGTTTTTGCTTATTTATTCTTATAAATATCTTTTTCCCCATCACAAATTTTCCCAGATTTTATTAAGAGTAAAAAGAGGAAAATTAAATTTGCTATCATATTCTGTTCATGATTTTTGATAGTATAATACTGAAACAATTTTTACTATAGAGAGAAATATGACAGATAGACTTTAATTATAAATCACAATTTCCTTTTGATTCATTAATACTGTTTTGCTATTTCCTGTGACTTAACTGACACTAAAATAGTTCTCTATGTTATAATTCTCAAGCCCTCTGACTGCATTTATAAAGTTTACTCCATGGCTATTTATCCGTTTTGCATCTGTTTACATCTCTAATTTTCCCCAGTATTTTTATTATATATATATATATATATATATATATATATATATATGACTTCAAGTGTGAGGAAATAAATTTAAAAATATATTTAAAGCAAATTGATGACTACTATAGCTAGTTGTTTTGCCCTAAAAAGCCTTGCTTAAGTGGTTAAATTGTTAAAATCTTACAATCATATCTATAATCTATAAATAGTGAGAACAATGGATATTACATGTATTCACATTTACATCTGAAACCTGCAGGGCACTCGCTATCTAACAAATGAGCCCAGGAGGGGATCCAAGATGGCAGCCGAGTGGCAGGTAAACTCACTTCCTCCCAGGACCAAATCAGAATTGCAACTAAACTACAGAACAATCAACCTCAATAACCAGCTGAAGACTAGCTAAATGGAAGTCTTATAACCAAGCGTTTACAGAAGAAGCCACAACAAGACTGGCCGGAGAACAGAGATGCAAAAAGGGCTTGCCCCAACCCACATACTGCTGCTGAGAATCCAGAGGGATATCTCGGCAGCAAAGGTCTCTCTGAGGAGCAAGTGGATTCATCTCCAGGCTGAGCTCCCCATCCCAGAGTGCTAGAGCCAGGAAGAAGAACCCAAATAACATCTGGCTGTGAAAATTAGCAGAGATTCCATCTACAAGGGCAAGATGTTTGTCTTCTAAAAACCCAAGCACCCTCTTAAAAAAGCAATACACCAAATCTCCTTCTGAGCCACTTACCCTGGGATCCAGCAGAGGGAAGGCAGGTTAGAAGGTTGTGTGGCTCTGAGGAAAGGCTAAAGAAACAGCCACTAAAGTCCCTGTGGTGAGTCCCTCACTCACATTGCCCACAGACCTGATCTTTCTTGGGTCAACACTCCATTTATAAGGCGTCAGCCTGAGGGAATGTACTAGCCTCATTCTCCTGTGGCCCAGCCCTGCCAAGCTCATGCCCCAAGGGGAAGTCTGTTGGTTGCCACCAGCCTGGGCCCTTGGTGCAGACTTTCTTGAAGGATTCTGGGTAGACTCTGGGTGTCAGAGACACCCGGGAAAAGACTGGGTTATGGAGTTCTAGGGCAAGGACCACTTCCCCAGCCATGGGAAATCCACCAGCTCTTAATTCCCATCCTAACCTTTTATATGAAACTTTTATACGTAAAAAGGTTTTTTAAGTTCTAAATAGAAAACATGCTCCCACGTTTCATTAGCATTTAATTTGGTCTGGATGTATATATTTTTTTTCCATTTCCTTAGAGGCATTTAAACACTAGGGTTAAGTACCTTCAAACAGCTATGATCTCAAACTGTAATAAAAGATACACTTTTAGTAGAGAAAAAAAGCCTGTTATAAGTCCTTTTCTACTCAACAAGCATAACATCTACAGAAAATGTCCACATGCTCCCATTTTAAAAAAGATCTGTTATTTTCTGTAGCCACAGGTCACCAACGAGTTCATTTTTGAACAAAAAAGGGGGTGAGGGGTTCCAAATACTGTAGTTATACAAAGTTCTTATTTCTAAAGGAGGAAATAAATTTGATAAACTGGCAATCCACTTGAGGAAACTTGTATAAAGTACTTGCTTTGCACTAGGCACAGTTCTAAGGCTCACAAAGATATAAGAGTACATGGAGTATCATAGTCCCTGATACGGCGTTCATTAAACTATCCTCACTATTTTTGTTTTTATAGATGTTTGAGGATTATAATAATAAAACACATTTACTGATACCCAGATTCCAATATTACATGACTAGAGAAGTTATAGATGAGCTATCTATCTGTAATACATAATCACATATTACATAAGTATGTAATACTGCTAGATATGGATCTTCCTGAAAATGGGATAGGCGGAGAAAATATGCTGGTTTGGGGATAAAGATCATATCGAAAAGAGGGTTCAATGTGAGACACGGTGAGATAACTATGGATCTTCAAGTGTAAAGTATCTTGAATGTCGCTGTTTATCTCTTTCCAAATCGAGACATCTGAATGATAATATCCTCAACTCCAGCCACTTTATGAAGAGAGTTACATTGCTTCAAGTAGGTTGGCTTTAAATAATAGGTCATAGAAATTACCTACTGAGTTCCTATTGGTCACTGGCCAAATGAGTTCCTAATATTAGAGTCATCAACTCATAGTGAGAAAGACAAAAAAAGAGCAATGGGGGAGGGAAAGAAAGAGAAAAACAAGGCAAAACAAGATGAGAAACCAGAACCTGCTGGGACAGCCTTGCTCCAGTGACTGAGTTAGAGACTCTGAGAGATGGAATGAAACCTCCTTGACACTCAGCCTCTGTCCGAGACTCGCCTAACATTACGTGTCTTTTCAAGAAAAAAAAAGTTTCATTAAGATTTTCTGACATGAGATCTTTATCTCTCGAAAATCTAAAACACTCAGGGGAATGATTCTTTATGATCTGGTTGAACCTCACTCACCGAGAGAAAAATTCACCTATGAGACTGCAGATACCAACTGCCTGTACTAATCAAAGGCGAGCACATTGGCCCTCAGTTTTTCTAGGGAAGTGACATTCCTACTTATTACTTATCCCTTTCATTCTTCATGAAAAGCACTAAGACCACCTGTCCAGCATTTATACCTACAAAAAACTGACACTCTGAAAGGGAATACTGTCAGGATAAAATATTCACAGATTTCTGAAAAAGGAGAAAAAAAAGACTCAGGACAAACTCTGACTTGCCCTTTGGTAGTCCTCTCAGTGCTATTTAGTAGACAGAATTTATGCAGCCTTTTCCCCACCCCAATACATGAGCAGTTGGCTTCAGAAAGAGTAAATGAGGCACTTGTCTCTTCTAGATTTTGAGAATTAACTAATAATATATAGCATCTCTCTAATGAAAAATGTGTCTATTTTTCTTAAAACACTCAATTTACATAAACTAACATATCCCCTGCTTTTCAGAAATCAATGAACTACATCCCTGATGTTGATACATCACAAACTACCACCAGCCAATGGCATGGCTGTATATGTAAATTGCACCTGCATATGTCACTTTAGATAGAAATTCTTCAAGTCCCTCCAGCTAGAACTTGACTGCATAAATAGTCAGGGAACTTGGAGAAAAACCAGATCTTCAGGGGTTCAAGAAGAGGTTTAAAATGTCATTTTTTATGACTGTCTTCCTCAAAATTTATCACCATGCCTATTTTAATGATAACACTGAATGAACTATCTTTTCCTTCTGCTACTTGCAATCAAATACTCAGTTCTGTGATAATAATAACTACCAATTATTTAGTTTTGTAGCCAGGCTTTCAGCTAATAATGAACATGCAGTATCTTACAATGCTCACAATAACCCTATGATGTTGTTATGCACAAGGAAACTGAGGCAGAGACCTTATATAATTTGTCCAGCATCATGCAGCAGTAAACAGTGAAACTGGAAGGGTTTGGCTCCAGACCCTTTTTAAACAGCACACCGTTCTTCACTACCTGCCCACATTTGTTGATTTAAATATAGATTCTTCAGTTTATTACTCAAAAAACTCTTCATGCTTCAGCCTGATTGATCCTTCCAGATTTATCTAGTATTTCAAGACTTCACACAGAACCCCGACTCTGGACACATGAGACTGGCCATTTCCCCATACATTCTGAATTTTCTCCACTTCACTATTTTACTAATAGTATTTCAATACAAAATGCAGTCACTTATTAGAGCAGAGAAAGAACTGAAGCCACTTAAAAATATATAGATAGGAACTATATAATGATTGTAAAGGCTAATATTTATTGATTGATTACTATGTGCCAAAAACTGTGTTAACCTATTCATATAACTATATCATGAGCAAAATTATGTATAATAATATGTGTAACATGAAGGTATTGCTACCCTGATGTTACAGATGAGGAAGCCAAGTCTTGGGGAAGTTAAGTATCTTGTCTAAAACAACTTAACAAGTAAGGGGTAGTAGAGTCACAATCCAAATTCCAACTCTTTGACTCCAAAGAGCAAGCTCTTAATCATACATTCTAGACTTCATTTATTCCAAATTCTAATAGCATTATAGTTGTTTGAGAGTAAGTTTTATATCTATCTCCCTGTTAAACTGTACCCTTCTTGGAAAAAAGGCTAGATTTTGCATCTCTGAGTATCCCCCCCAACAATGACACACACACACAGTTTTGAGCATAGTGTTGGCGGAAGTGATGTAAGTAAAGGCAGAGTATTCTAAAGTAAAACGTCAATTTCAAGGCTTCTGGAAGGAGCACCCTTCCCCCACCCTGTTGAAGCACTACCTCTGTTACAGGGGCACTACTTTTGCCTATGGATAGATTGACAGGAAGCTGGCTTGCCAGAAAGAGCCAGTGTGTGGCAGGTCCTCTTCTGTACAGCTCCGCCTGATCCCGGTTGGAAATGGCTCACAGTCCCTCACCTTGCTCTGAATGCGGCCTGAAAAGTGTTGTGGTTTGTGAACATAATGGAACTCATGTTAATTCTCAAAGACCATAAAACACCAAGAGACTGTACAATTAGGTAAAAATTTTTAAAGGAGCCTATTTTCTGGAGATTTCTTATATTCCTGGTTGCACTGCCAGTAGGCAATGTGAGAAATATGTATCTAAAGAGAGCTATTAAAACACACCAGAGTCAGAAGATACCAATAAATCTGATTTGGGTTCTCAAATGGACAAAAACTCAAGTCAGCAAAATTTGAGACCACTTCTAATTTTTTCTGACCCCTGTGGGTCAGAAGAAATTCATACTGCTTTTGGGAACTATATCGGTGCAGGTATCACAGAGAACTAACCACCATGGTATATGAAAAGATCACCAGGTTCAAAGAATACCAGGTTCAGCAGATATGGATCCAGGTCACGTCAGAATGTCACTTTGGAAACTAGTTTGTAAGAGACCTGTACATAAGCATGGTCTTTTGGTTGGTAAAGTTGTGTCCCACGGGGTACTTGTTAACAATTTTGAATTTGCTATACAAGCACACTGGAATTAAGCAATTAAGCATGTAAACAGCAGATAGTTGAAACAGGTTCCTCACTATTAGAGACAGAGTTTACACATAAGCAAGGGGAGAAAGCTAGAACAGTCCACACTAACTGTATGGTTTTTATATATACTGTAGACTCTTTATATTGTATGTGTATATGTATGAACATATGTGAGTACATATACATATGAGTAAGCACACATATATGTTCTTGCTCTGTCAAATGACAGACTAGAAGCAATGCCACCCTAACAGTGACCATATCTCGCACCTAGATCTTTATTTCTAATCCTATTATTCAATAAAAGAAATCAAAGAAATGGTTGATCCTAGAACTAGGGCAGATAAATAAGCCTGGAAGAGGCTCTTGTAATAACAGAGAATAAGATACTTAAAAAAAAAAAGCACAAAGTCAACAAACTTACAATGACGATATTCCTTCTGTCAAAGGAATGCAATATACAACTGAAAGAGATACTAATGGCCAAAGCTGGAACAATTTGAGTAACAAAATAGTTACGAGGCAAAGCTGCATTATAATTCAAAGTATAAAATAAATGTCCATGACATAAGTGACAATTGAATAGCAAAATAAATGGAAAGAGACAAAATTCTAATGCAAAAGAATTCCAAATAATTTATATAGATATTCTACCCTTAAAGAGGAGCATAACTCCTACTCCTCTGTGTGGGCTGTACACAGTGACTTCTTTCCAAGGAGAAGAGTGTAGAAGAGGGTAAATGAGTAAGTTAGTGGAGAAACCTGGCAACCACTACCTCAGCCAAATGATCAAGGTTAACATCAAGAGTGGTAGGTCATGCTGACGCTGTGATATGACACAATAAAAATGGCACTTTATCTGTGTTTTTCTGTCAAAAGCCCACAGCCCTAGCCCAGTCATGAAAAAAACAGCCAGGAAGTGCATAAGGACGTAAGAAAATTAAATGTAATATGATATCCTGGACAGGATCATAGAATAGTAAAAGAACACTTGGTAACGATGAAGGAAATCTGAAAAAATTATGGACTTTTGGTAATAAAAATGTATCAGTATTGGTTGTCTAAAATTATTATAGTATCTGGTAAGATTTAAAATATATATAGAATTAAAATATATGACAATAGCAACATATTAGTTGGGAAGTTGATAAATGCACTATTGGGGGATATAATTGTCTATGGTTTGTATTATTTATTCAATAATAATGATAAAAAATTTTATTATGATGAAATACTTATCATTTTCCAATATTAAAAAAGAAACACTTGCTTTTTTATAGATAAGACTAATAAGACCTCTGTAAAATGGAGCGTTAGTATGTGGTCCCTAGACAAGTAAGGGGTTCCCAGTCTTGGAAGGCCAAGCAATAAATCTTGTCATAATAACTCAATACTTACAATAAAAAGCTTACAAAACATAAAATGTCTTGCAAAAACAACATTCCCTTTAAAAAAACTCCTCAGGTTTCAAGTTCTGTTTCTGAAACTATAACTTTCAATTTTCAAAAAACTTTCAGAGAGTGTAGGGAAAGTGGAGTGCACTTGTATACTGTTTCTCCAAAGAGCAGAATGGAAGTCTTAAATTCTGAACTGCAATGCAGTTGCCATATCGTATCACAGGACTGGCAATAGTTAAATGAAGCAAGGCATTAAAATGAGATTTTCTTTTTACCATTTCATAGAACACGGGGATTTGTGGAGTTCTGTTTTTTTCTGGGGTGTAAAGACTGAATGTAATATTTCAATCATACCTGAAAGAACATGAGTTAATATTTCACAGCTACTTAATCTATTCATTCAGAAACAGTAATGCAAATGTTTAAATATTTATGCTTCATAGGCAAAACATGGCACCTTGAATTATTGTGCTCTGCTCTCTTAAACCACTGACTTACAACTCATTTCAGATTGGGTACCAAAAAATCACTGCATTCACCAGGGGAGCACTGGCAATAAAGTCTTTATATTCAAAATTCTTTCATTTTTATTTACACATAAGCCTTATTTGCCTTTTGAATAAAATTAAAATATTCACCAATGTTGGTGATGAAGACGTTGACACCGTGCCTTTAATTTAACTGATGGATCTGACTGCAAGTTCCCATCATGTGTAAAATTCAAAGGCTCTTATGAGAAGAGTGATTCTGTGTGATATCCTGTTATTCCCAGACATGATGAGTGCCTTCAATATAAACTTCCCACCACAACCATAATCAAACTGTATGTTGGGTTTTCAACCAACCCCATCTTTTAGTGCTTCTAAAAAGTGTTTTGAGAGCATGAATAAGGTCACAGAGGAATCACATTAGTTGGAATGCTTTTTACTCATTTCGTGACCTTCTTTCTACTATCACTATCCCCACACTATTGAAGCAGAAAATCAGGTACAGACAAAAGCTTAGACCTTTCAGAGTGAATTTAAGAGTGAAGAGGTGGAGCTTCAGAGGTACACTTCCTTTTCCATCATCTCACTAGCCTAAACGATCTAGTAGCTCTAAGGGACATTTTCAAACTATCTGTCATCAAGTACCCCTTGATATAAAACACTGACAAGGACATATCACCTCTCTGCTATCTTCCCCAGTGATGCATAATCTCAATCTAATCATAAGAAGAATCAGACAAACCCAAATTGAAAGGCCTCAGTCAAAATAACTGGCCAATTCTCTTCAAAAGGGTCGAGGTCCCAAAAGGCAAGGCAATATTAAGGCCCTGTCGCAGACAGTAGGGTAACATGAAGATGTGACTTGATATTTTTCTATTAAGACTTAAAAAAAAAACCCAGACTCTCAGACTTTTGAGGTGATTGTATAATTCTAGGTAAAACATTACCCAAGTGAATTATTTACAAAGCTGCAGGAAACTGCGACCTCTGGAGCACTAATCTTTTTGATATCCTCATCTCCTAGAGGGCTGTTTGGTGGCCCATTCTGCTTCCCTTTTGCAGGTATTCTGGGATTTCTTTGGCTACAGCTGCCCATTCATCTCAAAAGGCAGCTCAGTAGCTGAAAATGGGAAGGAAGGATGCAGTCAACAAGTCTCTCTGAGCCCCTAATGCCTGCCCGCAGCTTCCAAATGGGTAAAGAAAGACTAGGCAGTGACAAAAGAAAATTGAAGACAATGAATACGTATACATATACTTATACAAATACATATACATGCATATATATATATGTGTGTGTGTGTGTGTGTGTATTATTTTCTAAACAGAGCCTAAAAGTGTTATGTCTGTCACTCACCAAAGGCTTTCCCCAACCCTTTAGAGGCAACTCATTGAGAAAATCTGTTTCACAATTTCAAGAACACACATGAATTTTTGCTGTTGTTTTTTTTTAAGACTTTATTTATTTATCTTTAGAGGGGAAGGAAAGGAGAGGGGGAGAGAAATATTAATGTATAGTTGCCTCTTGTGTGTCCCCTGCTGGGAACTGGCCTCCAACCCAAGCATGTGCTCTGACTGGGAATCAAACCACAGTTGTTTGGTCTGCAGGCCCACACTCAATTCACTGAGCTACACCAGCCAGGGCACTGTTGTTGTTATTGTTGCTTTTAAGTAATGTTACTATAATCAGACCACAAAATCATCTGCTGGACCCATTATGGTGGCCAAGTAAATGGGAGTTACAATCCTCTCCTCTCAGGACCAAGCTGGAATTACCACTTAGAACAACAAAATTAAATATAGAACAACCAACTGAGGACTAGTAGAACAGAAGTCTTATAACCAAAGATTTATAGAAGAAGCCACATCAACACTGGTAAGAAGGGTGGAATGCAGAAATGGCTGGTCCTGCATCCACCTGAAGGGCCTGTGAATCCAAAAGGATATTTCAGCTGTAAAGGTCCCCCCTGAGGAGCATTGGGTCTCAACCCTATGCTTGGTTCCCCATCCCAGAGTACCAGAGCCAAAAGGAGGAGCCCAATCTAATTGTGAAAATCAATAGGGGTTCTGACTGCCAGGGAGAGACAGGAATTCACTAGAAAACAAGGCACACTCTTAAAGGAGCAGCAAAAAAATCTCATTGGCAGCCAGTCACCCTGATCTCTAGCAGAAGGAAGGTGGCTCAAAGGTTTTGTGGCTTCAGGGAGAATGCAAAAGGAACAGCCTCCAAGGTCCCTCGCCAACACCATCCACAGAACCCATCTTTCCCGGGTTCAGCACTACTCTGCATGTGGCATCAGCCTAAGGGAATGCACTAGCCCCACCCTCCAAACTCCTCATGTCCTTCCTCTGTCAAGCTCTAGACCTGCAGAGAAGCCACTTGGCTGCCACCAGCCTGGACCCATAGTGCAGACTTTCATGGAAGGCTCTTGAGAGGTCTGAGCAGACTCAGGGGAATGGAAAAAACTGAGTTGTGTGACTCTCAGACAAGGGCCACTTTTTCTTTCACATTCCGGCACCACCATTTTTGTGTGGAGCCTTCCTTCCACAAATCTTGGTCTATTTTAGACTACTGAACTCTTGTGGTCTCACCCTGACAACTCCCTGAGACCCAACTCCACCACAAAAGTCTACAAATCCCAGCAGGTGGCAGCTGATGAATGACCTCAAATGCAGAACTGGCACCAAATGTGAATCCGCACCAACCTGGTAAATACCACTGATGCCTACCTGGTAACTTCACTGAGAAACTACCTCACACTCATCACGTACCACAGAGGCTCTTTCATTGACTGGGCTAATAGGCAGCTGGCAAATAGAGGCAGCTCTGTAGTGGTCCCAGGCCTTTTGCTGACCTGTCCCTGGCCTTGGTGCTGGTGAAAGCCAGACTTGGTATGCAGCTTGGCCCTTTCACATGCACTGAGGCCCAGCAGAAGCAGCCGCACACTATCGACCACTTTATAGCACCAAACAGGCAGCCCAGGGCTGGTCCAGAATCCCTCCCAAGATCCCCAGCACCGTTAAACCCAGTGGCAGGCTTTAGACCACATCAGAGGATGACCCAATTAGCTCCACAAATAGCACACCCAAAGGGAGATCCCAGGCACCAGACCCTGCTGGGGTGAATTCCACTTCATGGAATCGGTTTCCACACAGCAGCACATACACTGCAGTTTAGGTCAATCCTCATATTCAGCCAGCCTCAGGGGCAACCTCACCAGCAAATGGGCCAACAGCAATCAAAATTCAGCTATAACAGGAGAACTCACATAACCAAAACAACAGATGTTCCTGGAGCTCTTAGCACAGGTGATCAGAGAGACTGTGCCACAGAGCTTCACAAGACACCTACTGCATAAAGCTACCATACCAAGACTGGAAGACATACCAAATTTACCTAATACACAGAAACAAATACAGAGAGGCAGCCAAAATGAGGAGACAAAGAAACATACCACAAATGAAAGAACAAGAAATCCCCAGAAATCAGAAGTAAATAAAATGAAAGCAAACAATTTACCAGATATAGAGTGCAAAACAATGACTGCAAGAATGCTCGAGGGTTTAGTAGAATGGAATAACTCAATGAGAACTTAAACAAAGAGATAGCATAAAAAAAAAGAGAGAAAACAAATAATGAAAAGGAATCTTTCAGAAATTAAGAACACAATATTTAAAATAAAGAATGCCAGAAGGAATCGATGGTAAGTTAGATGAAGCAGAGAATCAAAACAGTGATTTGGGAAAACAAAGTTAGCAAGAAAGACCCAATCACAATAGCAAAAATAAAAGAAAAATTTTAATTAGGATAGTTTTAAGAGACCTCTGGGCCAACATCAGGCACAGCAAAATCCACATCATATGGGTGCCAGAAAAGGAAGAGAGAGAGCAAGGGCTTGAGGATTTACTCTAAGAAATAATGACTAAAGACTTCCCTAAGCTGGTGAAAAAAGAAAGGACGCACAAGTCCCAAAAAGGTCCAAACCAAAACATATCACAATTAAAATGGCAAAGGTTAAAGACAGAGAATCTTAAAAGCAGCAGGAGACAGACAGTTACCTACAAGAGGCTTCCCATAAAACTGTCAGCTAATTGCTCAACAGAAACATTTCAGGCCAGAAGGGACTGGCACAGAGTATTGAAAGTTATGAAAAGCAAGAATTGCATTGTAAAATTAATTTTTTAAGATTTAATTTTTTTTACTTTTAGAGAGAAGGGAATGAGAAAGAGAGGGAGAGAAACATCAATGTGTGGGTGCTTCTTACATGCCTCCTACTGGACACCTGACCCACAACCCAGGCATGTGCCCTGACTAGGAATGAAACCGGTGACTCTTTGGTTCACAGGTTGGCACTCAATCCACTGAGCCACACCAGCCAGGGCTGTAAAATTATTTTCTGTTGTTTTGTTGCTCTCTTTACTATTCTTCCAGTATCTGTTTTTTTTTTTAATTATTCCCATTACATTGTTGTACAAATTGATACTGCTGCAAAAACTTATTTTAACTTAGTAATAAATATTTATACTCTTTTTATAAATATCCATATTTATTCTATCTGTTAACCTAGTGGAAATTGTAAATAACTAAAAATTAACTTCACTAAAATCAGCATCATTTTTTTGTTAATTTATTACAGGTAGAAGAGATGGCAGTTGATTAGATATGATGGTTGAAAACAAGGGAGGGGTCAATATTATTACAGTCTTTCAAGTCTGCAAACTTTGGATTATGGTAATGCCCAGAGATTAATATTCAAGGAGTGTAAATCGGTAGAATAAGGGCAGATGTAAAGATACAAAGACATTTGTCTAGTCTCACACTGATGAACAGACACTGTTCAGACTCTCAGACTATGTGCCCTCCTACTACCCCAGTTCCCGAGGATGCTCCCCTGAACTCTTCAGGCCACCCTGTGATTTAGCAATTAAACAGCTGACCTTGGCAAAGAAAAGGGCTTCCAGGACCCTATTCTTATGGTACAGCTCTCATCTATTTTGATAGTTGATAAAAAATTTTAATATCAACCCAGGTATTCTCACAATGAAATAAAACCTATGAGAGGAAAGGCCAATTTAATGCTGAAGCAGATGATTAATTCAAAATTGTAAATAATTAGACTCAGCCTCCTCCTTACTAAAAGTTAACTCTAAAGGTCCTTTCCATCCCTAAGCCTTCTAATATTATCTTATACCAAAATTAGAAATTAGTTTATATTCTAATTTGACTGATGACATTCTAATGGAGTCAAATAAAATAAATAGTAAAGTGATCAAAAATTGAAATTTACACTATAAATGTGTTTATTTAAATTAGATAGTTCTGCTGTTGAGTTGGTAAAAGTCATCAATATTTGAACATGGAATAAAGCAGGCAATTCAATCTGTATGACAAGGAGATCACAATATATGATTTTAATATAAAATCTAAGATGTCTGCAAATAGTGAAAAAAGAGACAGAAAATGACAGCTTAATTAGTTACTCATTGCCTGACATTTTACTATAGAAATAAAAACTCTAATATTATTGAAGATAATTTCATAATTCTGATTGAAAGGTGGAAATGAGGAGATCTAAAAGCACTGATGGAGAATTGTTTATTAGAAAGATGACAAAGTTATTTCAAATACTCTCTTCTACAGTTTTGAAATGACACAGCAAGAAGCTACTACTTTAAAGGTACTGTAATCTGCCCTGTGAAAAATAATAAACAGCTCTTAACCTCAGGAATTTGCCATTATGAAATACTTTTGCAAATATGAAAGTTCACAAATATGAAAGATAAAGCAGAAACAAATCATTTCAATCTAAGTCATGATGCATTAGATATGCTAATAAAAGTCCTAAATGGAAAACACAACACATAGGAGAAAGGAATTAAATAAGTTCAGATGTATAACGAAAGATTTCAGACAAGTGACAGCATTTAAATTGGACTTGAACAGAAAACCAGCAGGCACAAATGAACACAGAAGGGCTTTCAAAGTGGGAGGCCATCTAAGCAAGTTTATGGTAATAGAAGAGCTCAGGGCAAACCCTGAAACATCCCAACATCTATCTCCAAATATTTCTTAGTGAAGGGCCAATGTGAAATGTTTATTTATGTCATTTTCTTTTTATTGAAAATGAAAAAAAATCTTTTCCCCCCTTGAAATATAGATCTGAGAGATCCCAAAAATCACTCCAGGTAAGTGATTATAATATAAAATATACTAAGGAAAATTAAATATTGTTAATATAATATAAAATATATTAAGGAAAATTAAATATTGTTATATAAACATTTAAGTTTCTCATTAAGTCACATCACCTGGCCAACACGTTAATACATAATAAATATTCCATAACAACTTCTTTGAAAATAAATTAATAAAATTTCCTTCCTTTGGGTCATAAATATAAATATTCAGAAGTAAAGAAAAAAGATTATCACTTCGAGTATCAGATACATACATAATTCAATCAATCCTGCATGAGGACAGAATCATAGATTGAAAGGAAAAAGGGGTTAAAAAACCCACAAGCTGCAACTGAGAAAACCATTACCTAAAACTTTCGTAGGTAGAAGAAAAATCGGTGTCAGTAACAAACATGTACATTATGATATTCCATTATCAACATTTCTTAAGTCTCAAAGACGTGACAGGTAGTGGGACGAGAAAAGAGTCTGAATTTTGCCTACTGAATATGCTCTCAGGAGTCAACTACAAGCAAATAGAGGGCTATTTTCAGGGAAGGATTAATTAGAATAAGAAATTTAAAATAAATGAAAAAATATAAAAGGTTTACACATGTTCCTCCTAAATGAGTTATAATGTCGTAGACAACTTACAAGTAAGTTCTTGAGTGAAGCCCTGGAATCACTTATTTCATATCATGATGATGCGTAATCACAGAAACAAGATATTGAGTGCACTTACCAAATATTATCTTCAAAGATAATTAAAAATTTACAGCATCCATACACATTTCACAGATAAATGAAGTTTCCACTTATTATAAGTATCACCATTTAAAATGACTAGATTTGAAAAAAATAAAAATAAAATGACTAGATTTAATCAAATACAGAGTAGTAATAACACGAAGCTCTTTCTCTCCCTGTCCAGCAGACATCACAGGCTGAGCCCTTTCATCAAATCATCGCCTGACAGTGAGCTACGTACTTGGTGGCCTGTTTACAACCAGTTCCACAGTAGAGCCCCATGGTTTTGATGCAGAGCTGTTCCACTGCTGCTTCTGTATTTTAAATTAAGCTACAAACATGTAGGAGACCATTCTGCATGGTATAGACCGAGCTCCCACTCCAAGATGCACCGGACCCACGCCCATGGATAGGTTCTCCTGAGGCCGCTTTGAGTCTTGCTTTTTGCTAAAAATGCCCTCACCCAGATTTGTGGCAAACACTTACTGCAAAGTAACTTCCTAAAATCCAACCTAAAACCCTTCCTAAGACCAGTGTAACCGGTCCAACCACTTTTCCCTTTTCATTTGCCAATATCCCTCTTCTGTGATGTGATTAGCGGCATTGGCTCTTTTGTTTTCTGTAAAAGGTAACCACCTAAATTTAGCAACTTGTGCATAGTAAATGAGGACCATCAGGCAATGTGTTGAGAAACCCAACAAAGTCCAGTCACGGCAAGGACCACCACTTTTGCTCCCCTTGAGAGAAAAGTCATGCTGTCTCTTTTCCTCCATTGGACTCAGTAGTCCATGTGAATGACTCATTTCATCCATAATGACGCAGACACTGTGGGCCGGTGTCCGTATCACACAAAGTCAGCTGAAGCACAAGCAAATGAAGCTTGTCAAGTTTACCTCCACTGATTGCCTTGTAACCCAGACTATTCGGTTTCTCAGCACTTCAGGTTTTCAATTGTTAAAATGAGATTTAAATATTCTTTCTTCACATCCCTTGAAGAAATGGTGGGAATCATGGGGATGATTTAAGTAAAGTGGTTTAACTTGCAGGAAATCAAGTCCATTTAAACTGATTATTCATACCAAGGCCAAGTAATGCCTCTGCACTCTCATGCCATTGCCAATGTGTTTAATAAAAAAGGACAAATGACTAGGTTTCTTCTATTCTAGATGAGTTCAAGGCACCTAATTTCATGTCAACTGGTTACTTGCTCAACAACATTATCATTTTTGTATAGCACCAAATACAAGAAATACAAGAGATGTTCACTTCAGAAATAATTTCAAGCTGATGAATTGAGTCAAACACACTATCAAAATTCTGACTCAAGATCACAAGGCTTCTGAAAGCTCCTAATATGGTGAATGTTATCACCTGGACTGTCTGAAGTGCCCGAGCTAATGAAACAGGATGTGACTGTAAGCAAGTAACACTTTCAAGCATTTTCTACCTTGCATTTTTGAGCAAAACATTCTCTCTAGATTGAAAGACCAGACTATTTCTTGGTTTCTTGTGGTTAAATTCATACATAAAATACAGATGTCTGAAGAGTTTTTCCACAATAAGAGGACAATTCTAAACTTCTGTTAAATGCAGGTAAAACATTCCATCTGATCTGAAGTTACTTAGGATGTGTGCTGTATGCTTTATTGAACTCTGCATGGTGCTGTCCATATGTTGATAGAGGGCACTTGATATATAGCTAGTTGAATTGAGATGTGCTATACAGATAAATGCATATCAGATTCCAAAGACTTATAATTTTTAAAAATGTAAAATTTCTCAGTAATTTTCATATTGACCCAATATTAAATGATAATATTTTGAACATATAGGATTAAATAAAATATATTATCACATTATTTTCACTGGTTTCATTTTAATGTTGCCACAAGAAAATTTAAAATTGCATGTGGCTCACCTTATCTTTCTATTGGAAAATGCTAGTCTAGACTGTCAAAAAAATCTACTCTTCAAATAATATTTCCTAAAAAGGGTGATACATGTACAAGATTTGCAACAACTATTAAATACGAGAAAACAAATATAAAGAATAGGAAACAATCTCTGCTGGTAATTACACTGTATTATGAAATACAAGCAGCGTCATATATTGCACTCTGATTTAAGGAAAGAACTTGAGAAATTATGTCAGATAAAAAAAAATACATGAAAACAAGTATAGTCATCTCATGTTATTATACCACATATAACCATAAGCTGGAGTACCAACTTGTATAAGAATCTATGTACACAGTGACTATTATTACTGCATTATAAAACTAGTATTTGGATTTGATACCTTTTATATATTTTTAGTGGACACTAATATGCTTTTTAAATTTCACATATATTATTTAGTTGAAAGAGTTTTCAAGAATCATTTAATCATGATTTTAATTTTGCTTTTTATATGTCATCCACAAACTGATAATCTTGCTAACTGTGAAAAATGCTGCTTTAGTGCACATGGATTATACAGAATTATACACTGAAATTTTTCACATAAAATGTAGAGCTATATTTTTGGATTAAAGAAAGAACATCTTACACCAATGTTAAGAAGTTACTAGAGCACTTATAAAATCACAATACTTTCCTCTTATTTATTCTACTAATCAGATTCTTTTCTAAGGAATGTTTAAAGTTCTTTGACTCTTCAGACTTCTTTTGAATGTACTGTTAACAATGGCACATTGAAGTTTAAAAACTAATCAGCATCGTATGAACCAGTAGCAATCTTTCCCCCAAAACACTGATGATCCAATGACAACATGAGCTTAGAAAATCTCTTATCTAAAGATTTCCCTTGTTTCTAAATCCATGTCTCAAAAAGTAAATTATCATTTTTATTGGAAAAATTTTCTCCAGTCTAAAGATCCAAATCCTTCAGTCTTTTAACTACATCCCATAAATAACCTCTTTCTCTATTTTTCTCCCTAACTGGACTCCCTTTCGCTTGCTCCTGATCTCACTTCAGCTCTCACTGTCACAATCTGAAACAGCTCCTTTATATATTTCACTGGCCCATTCAATGTCTGCTGGTATTCTTTCAAAATGTATAGTAATCATTTCTCTCTACTTAACTTCCTGTAACATAAAACTTGCTTCCTAGGAATGTTTCATCCACTATTCAGATAACATAAAATGTCAGATGACATATTGCTATACTTTCTTAAATAGCCCTTGAATTCATAATTAGCACATTATCAATTAACAAGGAATCCTGGAGTAAGGACAGTGCCCACGGTTGAAGGCTTTTATTTATGTGCCAGAATTCGCAATTATAATACTGTAGAAATATACAGTCTATTGTTATGACTGCACTGTTGGCAGCACACTGCCAGGGGGCTGAGGTCCCGGCTCTGCCATTTATTAGTTATGTGACCTTAGGCCTATTACTTCTTTGCCTCAATTTCTTTATCTATAAAATGATATAGATATGGTACTTATCTCTTATTGTAAACATTAAATGGGGAATAACATGAAAAATGCTCAGAGAATACCGGGCACATTGGAGACAACCAATAGGTCACAATCAGTATAGGAATGTTCAAAATTCCAACATCAAAAGAAAAAAACAATTAAATTCCAAGGTAACTCTGATCTTCAAAGCTATTCAACAATTTTGTGACTCAGAAGTAAAAGGAACAGGAGAATCATAAAAACTCACCTTTTAAAGCAAGACAGTAAAATATCTACAATTTTTGCAATTCTGGATTGAATTGTCATGGATACGAAAGAAATTGGAACTTACGTCCCTCATTTCTAAGTTGTTAAATTAAAATCTTTTCTCTAATTTCCTACAATTACTAGGGAAAGGCCTAACTTTTGCCCCTCAATTAAAATGTTTATGATTCATCATAAGAATGTATATGATATACCCTAGATTTATATCATCTTGGTATAGTATATAAGGCATAAAACTCTACCATACTCAGACTGGCATTAGTTCTTTTTCCATTATTCTGAGCAGCAAAACTCATTTTCTCAGTAAATAAAGTTTAGTGAAGCAATGAGGCATCAGTCCCTATGGGAAAACACAAGGTTTTCTTGTGAGATTTCTTCAGAATGCATGTAGAATTTGTGTAAAGAAAACCTAAATAACTAATTAAATGAATAATCTGGCAGAGATGTAAAGATCAAAAAGATACAGCATTGATAGTCTCTAAGAGTAAACATCAAACAACATTAGGCCACTTGAGCATCGTCTTGTTTGGGATGTAACTTGAACATTGCAGCCACTGAGTCTTATACAACTGTTTGGTAGTTGTTGAAGGGTGGAATATGATCTCTACTTCTTTCTCTATCCTCCCTTATCACTCCTTAGAAAGGAGAAAATACTAATTGGGCCTAATTTCAGGGCATCTAATGGACTATGTGTGTGAGTGTACAGGAAAATGGCCCAAGGTGTGTGTATGAGGCACTGCAATTAGGCATTTCCCTACCTGAGCCGCAGAAGGGATGAAGGGAGATGCCCCCTCAAAACAATGCAGGCTTTTCGACCAAACTTGTTCCTGCATGAACAGGAGTGCTCAGGTATTCAGACCCTTGGAGCTTGGCTGCTGATTCGTATATAATGGGGAGAGAAAAGCCTTAGATCTTGAGCTTTAACTTCATGCTTCAACTCCATTTACCAGTGACCTCTGGGAGGGAGTTTAGGGCACGTACGTAGCCAAGTGAAGTTAAATGCTCTTTGTCTTCCCATTTGGCCTCTGTATGTTCAGTCCCTGGAACTACCTGCAGAGACGGTTATCTAGGCCAGCAATTGTCAACCTTTTTCTTCCAATAGCACACATATACTAATTACTAAAACCTTATGGCATACCAGATAATATACTATATTTTTTGGTGATTTGATCAAAAATATGTATAATTTTGATTCATTCACACCAGACAGCTATTGTGCTGGTTGTTGTAATTTTTTTATTTGACAGTCTAAGAGAAAAGAGGTCAGTGCCCCTGACTAAATAGTCAGGTATTTCATGTTTTAAAAATTCTTGTGGTATATACATCAGTTGAAAAGCGCTGATCTAGGCCAAGGCGAGAATTTCTGGGTACCTTAGCTTTAACAACATTTAAAAACACCTCAGTATTGATCCTACTTAAACCATAGAAATAGTGAAAAAACACTTAAGAAGAAAAAAATAGTACATTCTCTCTCTTTTTTTAATCTTTAACAGCTACTGTGATACACAGAGGGAGAACATACTTGCAGAACTCTGTACAACTATTTGTATGGCAATCACCAGATGCAATTCTAGCATTTTATTTTGTTGTTGGTTTGTGAGGGTATATCATTTGGGGGGGTTAAGGGTGGACACTCAGTTGTGTTCCCATGAATGATATAGGATATAAAGATTATAGGAAACTTCAGAGATTATAAAATAGAGAAATTTGAGAATCATTACTCTACAGATATAAAACTAGATATCTGCAAGTTGGATACAATGAGAAATCATCAGATCCAAATTTATTATGCTACTGGAAATGAAGAAGATCTCTATTTCAATATCCTAGTTAAAGAAAATAACTTATTCTAAATGTCTCATGTAAACACTTCAGTAACATTTGGAAAAGCAAGATAAAATTAAAGTTAAAAAACGGTCATTTTAGTATACTTGCTCCTTAAAGCATATTCAGTAAGCATATTCTTAAAGCATTTCAAGATCAAGAATAAAAGAAAAGACAATGTCTTACCTGCCATCTCGATCCCAGTCATACACCTCTACTTTGATTGTTCTGTCCACAGGAAAACATACACAAAAAGTTACTTAGCAATATAAAAATAAAAATAATATGATTAAGAATCTAAAACTAAGTCGTGGCTTTTTCATATAAAATAGTATATATGCCTGAAGGTCTCACAAAGTAGATGGAAGTTGCTTTCACTAATTGTATTGCTATCACTCAATTTATGTCTTAATGTAAGTCTCTAAAATCTGCATGGACCTTCAGAGGGAGCAGGAAAAGTATCTGGGAGTGATGCGTGGTCTGACAGAGCTCCTTCCTCAACAGGGAGGCATCCAGCTACTTTTCTACTCCTGAAAAACCTTGTTAGAGCAGGATTTCTCATCCCAGCATGGAGTAGAACCACACGACGAGCTTGCTAAAACACAGATTGCTGGGCCTCATGAGCAGAGTTGCTGGTTCAGGAAGTTTGGCTTGTCCCTAAGAACCTGAATTTCTATAAGGCGAATCATGTGAACCACATTATGAAGATGACTTTCTAAAAGAAAGAATGACTAAGTAAGTCATAATCCTATTCAATGAATAAAATGACAGTCAAGTAGTATGATAAATATTAAAATAAAAATAACATACCTACAATCAGCAGTTCCTTCCATATTAGTTAATAGGATAAATTTCCACTTTTCTAATATGCAAGTAATAAGACAAATAGATTGGTTTTTTTTTCCTTTCTATTTATTTGCTTTCCTTCTAGGGTGAATAGAGTTTTTATATTATAACCCTACAAGAAAACTTTCGTAAGAAAAACAAAAAGCTTGGATACTAAGAAATTTTCGGGCACATTGTAGAAAGATCCTCACACCTACTTGTAAAACATTAGAATCTCCCTGTTCTAGATCTATAGAACTTAGATGATCCAGCAACCACGAGAACAGTGTTGCCAAATAGCGTTTTCAAGAGTTTACAGGGTTGATAATATATCTAGCCATAGTCTTATATTTCACCTATTCCCTTATTCCAATCCAGAAAGACAATAACAAGTGAAAGCCTTGGGGCAGTGAAAATTCTGGAATGACTTTTGAATGATATTTTTAAAGTTAGACTAATAGTCAATAGGTTTTTAGCACTTTCTACGTTTTTGGTGTTAGAAAAAGTCAGTTTAGCCAATTTTAATTTGTGAAATGATTCCTCTTCCTCCAAATCACTGTGGATTTAAAGAAAAAAGTTACTTTTTAAATTCTAGATAAATCACTCATTCTTTCGTGAATAGAAATTTACATTGGTGAAGAAGCCACCTTAATTTTTTTTTAATTGAATTAGGATTATTGCATACAAAATCTCTAGGGAATAATCAAAGCTCTCAGAAAACAGTCCCTTATTTTACCTGTCATAGTCGCCGTTACACAACGCTCTGACTGAGATCTTGAACGCTTGCCAAACAGGATTCAGAGTGTTTTTCACAACTTCTGTTTTATGACAAATTGTAAAACTGCAAAAAAAAATTTCTCAGTTATTTTCATGATTCAAGTATGACATATTGTTTTAGTTGTCATTCTCCCCTTTCTTTATGTGCAGAATAAATGTTGCCAATCCCTTTGTTGCTGCTATATTAGTTAATAAGGGATTTGTGGTATTAAAACTTTAAAGATCAGCTCACTATAATACAAAGCAATAATATTTTTAATTGAATTTACTGTAAGTGATCTTCTGCAAATTCAGTAAGTTCTAAAGCTATTTTGTAAACAATCTCTAAAACTTCAGATGGGATATTAAGATAGTGAAAAATACCCGTGGGTCACTAAAAACATGACGGTCTTCAAACCCTGGGGAAAGAAGTGTTGCTGGAGTACTGGGGACAAACACTGGGTTTGAATTGGTTTGAGAACAAGATGAGAAATTGAGACTGAGTGTATAAACAACATTTTGGGGGAATTCAACTTTAAAAAGAAAAAGAGAAATTGGGGGTAGCTTAAGGGGAATGATTAGTCAAGTGAAAGGTTTTGTGGTTGTTACTTTCTAATTTTTTTTTTCAAAAAGGAGAAAATAACAGCAAGCTTGTGAGCTGAAGGAAAATATCCACCAGAGAGGAACCAACGTGTGATGTGTGACAGAACGAGGAGAAAGGCCAGAGCACCATCCTCAGGGCAAGGGAAGCAGAGCTAGGGCACCAGTGCAGGAGTTGCCCTTGGGAGCACCGAGAGTCACCCTTCAGGAGCACTGGGGAAGAAGCCACAGTACCACAGCATGGGGTGGATGTTATGACAAGGCCATACGGAAGTTCTCCAATTGCTTCCACTCTCTTATGATATTAGAAGCATGACCAGCAAAGAAGAAAGAGGTCAGAGTGCTGAAGTGTCTGGGAGAGAGAAAACACTGATGGATTAATGAAAAGGAGTAGGATCCCTGGGAGCCCAAAGCCCTATTTAAATTAACATCAAGCATTTTAGTGAGACCTTCTGTATCTAAATTGTTGGTTCCCTGTCCCTCTAGAAATCTGAAGAATTCCCAGAGGGACGGAAGATAGCAACTCAAGAATACACAAGAAAGAATAGATTCACCTACAAAGCCTTAAATTCAGTTTTCTGATGCAATTTCTAGTGTTGTCTCCACCAAACCAAGTCTCTAGATGTTAATAGAGTCTTATAAATGTTCTTGCCTAAGGTGAATTTATGCAGCAGTTCACAAGCTATAAAATATTATTTAAAATATTTTTGTTTAGAACAATACATAAACCTAGTCCTCACCAAGACCTTAGTCACAAAGTATTCCAAATGCAGGGCTCCCTCTGATGACCACGAACATGAGACTATTACGGAATTACCATTATGAACATTCTGCACTTAACCCCCACCAGAAAAAAATTCCCTTTTGAAAAGCATTTGAGTCCATTATGCTCCTTTCAGGCAAGAAGAGTTTGTTTCTTTTAAGATGTCAAATAGAACTATAATATAAAGAGATCAAATATTTATTACAAAAACTATGGCATCATACCACCCCTTTCCTGGTACTATCCTCACCCATCCAAAGAAACTCATGTTACTAAATTGAAAGAGCTCTGTGGTCAATATTCTTAGAGTTGACTCGCTTAAGCTATTTAGAAACCACTAGGGAAAAAAGCTATTAAAGTGATAGAGAAGACTCAGAAAGGTATCATCAACCTACTCAAGGCAAAGGGAAGAAAAACAAAGGGGACAAGAGAGAGGTAAGCGGGAAACAAAAACAAGGACCTAAATAAGAAAAAGCAAGAGCGCGCAAAAATGGTTCAGAAAAATTCATAGAGACAACATTATATATATTGTTTTAGACAGAGACATTGCCCTCCTTAATATAATACATACGCTTAAAGATCTACAAATGGGCTTTCTATTCTTGTCTTATATCATATTCTACGATATACTAAGTCTTTGATATACAGACAGAAGATGGATGATAGATGATAGATAGATAGATAGATAGATAGATAGATAGATAGATAGATAGATAGGAGCAGGCAACTAACACCATCTTCAAACCCACATGCTCAACAATCTACTTCTTTTTGGCCTCTTTGCTTATGTTTAAATCAAAACTGCTGTTATGGTCCTAGTATCACCAGCCATAGCAATTTAAAGCTTTGATACTTGAAAGTTCTTTTAAGACAGTGACTCATCTTCTTAGTGAGCTATTTACTAGCCAGGTAGTCATTTGTCTTCTATTACTCATGCCCACTCACAGTACGTTAGATGTGATATAGACAGCAAAATCTCACTAGAAATTCCAAAGCTAGTGTAACTAGTGAAAATTCTGGCAGGAATCTGATACAGTTCTTTCTAACATTCAGGAGTATTTTTATATAAATATAATTTTTGTGAATGCATTACAAATAGCATTATAACAAAAAATTGTTAAGTAACATATTAAAATACCTTAAATTAAGCCACTTGCCCAAAACCAGCTATTCCAAAAGAAAATTATTACCTAATTATAAATATAGGCCAAGTTACCAAATTACTATGAAAGCAAAAATTAAAATGTGTAATTATGTATTATTAATGTTTTTATGTATGCTTCTGGTGGAAATTGGTTTTACTCTTTTCTATAAAATGAGCCTAAAATACACTAGGCAACAGGCAATTTTTGAAGTAGGTCTCTATTCAAATAAATTCTAAAAATAAGTCTAAAATCATAGCAGTAAAAAAAAGACATACATAAAAAAATGAGGAGTAAATAAAATTTTACTCATTTAAAAGAAAATACATATATTAATGCATTAATATATATGTCTTAATATATATACTTAGAGCTAGCCATGAACTAGTTTTATGTGTATAAATATATGTGAAAATTTTTCTGAAATGAGGCTCACTAAATTTTAGTAATGTTTTTAAATAATTTGAGGTTTTTGGATTAGTTTCACTTTAATTCCTTAATATTTATATTTCATATCATGAATAAGTTATCATTAAACAAGCATAATAAATTTCTGCAATGTAACTCTTACCAGTAGCATTAAATATGTGATATATTGAACTAATCTTTTCTTTTTAAAGGTTTTATTTATTTATTTTTAGAGAAAGAGAGGAAGGGAGAGAGAAAGAGAGGGAGAGAAACATCAATGTGTGGTTGCCTCTCATGCGCCTCCTACTGGGGACCTGGCCCTCAACCCAGGCGTGAGCCCTGACTGGGAATCAAACTGGTGATGCTTTGGTTGGCAGGTCTGCCAACCGAAAGGTTGGCAGGTCTGCGCTCAATCCACTGAGCTACACCAGCCAGGGTGAACTAATCTTTATGAACAAAAAAACCCCAAAGAATAAAAATAGAGAATTCAGGAAACAAGTAGTTCAGGCAGGAGGAAACAAGGAAATTGTGATTCAAGAAATTCTGAGCTCATTCTTTTGTTTTTCTCTATCTTTGAAATGACTGGCAAATATAATTATTTTCTTTATTGTCCAATATTTTTGGCATGGATGAAATCCATGTTCAGTTGCCAATGTTACTCTGATATCTTAATCACCAAAATAGAAGTATGTAAAATCCAATAATATGACACCACAATAAAATTAGCCAAGAACAGCCCAGTCCCTGCATCAAAAAATCCCACAATAATAAAGCATCATTTTCTACTGCCCAGTGTATTCACTTTAAATAGCAAATGTTTTATTTTTACATAACATTTACACACTTATTAATAACACTAACATTTTAAAGAGTTTTTTTAAGTGTAGCAGTAGTGACGAGTAATGATGAGTTTCTTTTTCATCCCTGTCTGCTCACTTTTAATTTCTAAATGGTGTTTTCTCTTTAGCAAATGTTTCATTATGCATAGTTAAGGAAAACAATATAAAAAACACTATAGGATAATAATCACAACAGCAGCTATTTAAATTTTTCTAAAGGGATAGGCAAGCTTTTAATGGTTTTTGCATAGTAACAACGTAGGACTCTCAACAACCCTATTAGGTAGCTATGATTATTAGGACCATTTGATGAATGAGGAAACTGAGTCTCAGAGGTAAAGACTTCCTTCCCTATGACACTCTCCTGGGCGCCAACACAGCACCTTTTTTTATATACTGCTTGTATTCCACAAATGTCGTTTTACTACAGCTATTTCTGTGAACTTATTTTCTGCAACTAGAGTCTTTCAAAATCCTCTAGGACTGTAACATAAAGGTTGTTCAATAATATTTGCTTTTATAAATAAATGACAATAAATGTGTTTGTTTTCCTTTACAAAAAAAGAAAACTTTCCTATGGTCCCACAGCTATTTAGTAGCAGGGTCATGATTTAAACAATGGCAACAAAACCTTAGCCCATAATTCTGAACACTAAACTTTCACATAAATGTTTATATTTAAATGTGAATCAAATAAAAAATAAAATATATTTAGTGGTAGAGTCATACATATTAAATTATACTCTATACCCATGGATACTTTTTCAAACCACATGGAAACTATTCTAATCGTGACTGGTAAAAATATTCAGATTACTAGAATGTAGTGAAAAAAATTTTATTCAATGTTAGATATTATTGGGAAAAAACCCTCTAGTATTTAAAAAAAAATCAACCCATGAAGTCCAAATTCTTCTTCAAAAAAATAAAGTCTATAACAAAATATATTAGATGTCCACAAAAATATAATTCTCCCAAACTAGTAGGGCAACATTATAATTTTATAACAAGTAAAGAGGATATGTTTCCATGAAGCTGAAAACCATTAATTTTAAATATTAAATATATATATAAAATGCTTAGGCAGTTATGCATTGTTATTAAAATGTAAAAATCACATCAATTTTTAAAATACAAAAATATTTTACTCTATCAATTTAATGAGCTCTGAGAAAAATAATTTAAATAGCATCCTCACTATAGGGTTACAATGAATAAAATATAAATATACCTGCCATCTTCATTACTTCGATAAAATACAAGAAAAGGATCTGATTTTCCAAAGAAGTCCTTCTTGTCCAATTTGTTAGCACAAAATTGCATCAGAACAGCATCCTGGAAACAAAATTAATAAAATGGCTCAAATAACTAGAAACTGCAGATCACAAGCAAGACTTGACAAGAAAACAAATTTGCCACTTTAATGCAAATGACCAAGTGTGTGAGAATCCCAGGCAACATAAAATTGCTTTTTAAAGGCCTGTGGGGCTGAAAAATTGACATTGTAACTGTTTGATCTAGTTACAAAACTGTAACTTTTTAGAAATCTGTAACATTTTTTTCCTGAAATAAACAGATGACCCACCCTATCACCTCATTAACCCAATTATCAGCATTTTTAGAAAGAATTTTCTTTAATTCGGTGCTATCCACATCACCAGCACCAGAGAGATGCAAGATGTGTTAGATGAGGAACAGGACAAGACCCAGACCTCACAGTCGGCTGTCTAGAGGGCAAACAATGCTCTGCCTTCATTATAGGCAAGCCCTCTACACTGTCTCAGTAGCTACACTGCAAAATAATTTCTATTACATCGCGCTTCAAAAAAAAAAAGCAATGCACCTTCTTTTTCATTTTATTTTAATTTAAAATAAAGATCTGTATGTTAATCACCATGCCAAATCAATCATTTGTTATCAATTTATATATACTCAAGCATCCATAATCTATGTGATTTAGCTTAAACACACTGTAGTGCCATAAATCCAGAATATAAAATATTATTCAATTAGGTAGTATACATTTTTTTTAAAAGGTAGAAAGTATATAGTAATTTTAATGATAACATCATTATTCTGGTTTGTTTGCTTTTTAACTAAAAGTAGATGCTAACAATTTTGGAAAGAGGTGAAGGGTTAGAGTAATTTAGACCAAATCAAAGAGGGCACAGATTTAAATACTATTTAATGAAAATGTTAACAATGACAAAACAGGCATTCTCTTATTCACCACTTCTTTATTTTGCAGAGTCCAGCCATATTTATTAAGCACCCACCTACAATGCTGTTTTTCATTCATTTATTCATATACTTACTTAGCAAACATTTCTCAAGCAATACTTCAGAGAAGTTCATGCTCTAGGTTTCTCATTTTCAAAAGCATTGTTAGAGTGTCAATTTACTTTGTTACTTAGACTACAGATGTGATAACTTCCGCCAGAGGAATACTCATATTAGAGCAAGCATTACATTTCTAAGCAGGCAAGAACAATATAAACATCATTAATAGCTCAAGCTTTTCAACCATGATCACTTTTCAAATCTGAGGTTTAAAGATCAACAATTTATATGGTGTCCATTCAAGAAGCAGTGAGAGAATCACCTGGAGGATTGAACTACAAAATTAATGGCGAAATTAATAAAAAAGGGCTGGATTTTTGTTTTGTTTTATTTGTTTTGAATGACCTTTCATCTTCATATATATTAAATGCCCTTGAGTGAGAGTGGTTTTCTATGACCGTGGGACAAGGACCTTGTTCTTGCGGAAAAAAAGCCCCTTGAAGATATTTTCCCAAAGCACTTCAATCAAAACACAAACTCCCAAAAAACATTTCAAACTGTGAATTAAACTTCAAAGAGATAAAATATTATTAAGAATAATTTTTCATATGATTATTGGTAGATTTAATAACAAGCTGTAATTTTCAAATCATGTTAAGACTTACGAAATGAATAATCAATTAAAAATAAATATTTCTTTCAATGTACCAACTTATAGAAATTTAGGAAAAATATATTTTGCAATTACCCAGGACAATAACACAGCAGGGATTTCATATATAACAAGCATGCAAAAAAAAAAAAGAAATCTAATATCTAAGGGAAAAATCAAGCATTTACTTATTTTCAGAAATATACAGGCATCACTGCAAAGTTTGTTTTTAAATGTCTTATGCTTAATGCTGAGAGAATTTTTTAATGTTTCTCGAATACTCCACACCAATATAACAAACTTCCTATTGAAAAAATCCACTTCAATATTTTAACAGACACTTCTAATAAGTTCAGATCTAACTTGCTTCTCCAACAATTTTTCGAGCTCAGTTAGTGGCTCATCATACACCCAGGTGATCAAGGGGCTGTTCTCAATGTCTTCCTTTTCCTTATCCTCCACGCAACCCTTCACCTTGTTGCACCGTTCCTCAAAATGTCATTTCGGCTACACTGGCACCACTGTAGTCTGAGCCAACCTCCTCCCTCACCTGGACATGTACAGTGGCAGTTATTCCTTTCTCCTTCTTCCACTCTTGCACCTATCCAATCCATTCTCCAATGAGCAGATGCAGTATTATTCTTAAAACATGAAAGAAATAATGCTGTACACGATTTAACTGCCCTTTCTCCTGTGTTTCAGATAAATGGAACTTTTAACGCGAGCTACTAAGCCCAACACCAAATGGGATCTGAGCTGCCTTTCCACCTTCATTTGGCAAAGTTTTACCTCAGTCATCAGTCACTCCTAGGCCCCAGTCATCAAACACCAGACACAATTTTTGACCTTAAACAAGCTGTGCACATTGCTGAAATACTTACTCTTTGCTGGCAAACCATTCCTTAGGGCTTCGCTTAAATGTTACTTTTTTTTAATAACATTTAAGGCCCACATGACATCCTTCCCCATATAAATTACATTGTCCATTGTCTCTCTTATAATACATTTGACCACTTAGTACATATTATGATGTATTTGAAAAAGATCAGGTGTGTTCAGGGCGGCATGGCCATAGACATACCATGACGTATTCACCTGCATAGTCAACTGATAAATGTTTGGTTTTCCACAAACTATGAGGTCATTAAAGACAAGGCCCAAGGTTGTCTGTTGTTTTTTTCCCACCATGGCACTCCAAGCATTCATTTCTGAGACTAGCACGCTTGTACAATATTGTGGAATCAACCCATCAGAATGAAAAATATTCTTATAGATAATTTCAAGCTATTTGTAAGCTACAATTTATGCATCACTCAATGATGCTTTTTTCTTTCTGCAGAGTAACCATCTGGGGGAGGCATTGTCGAGCACTTGCTGTACAACTGAAACAAATACAAACTAATATTGAATGTAAACTACAACTGAAAAAAATGTTTAAATTAAGTTAGAAAAACAGAATATCAGCATTTTACAAATGCAGAAATTAAAGCTCCAAGAATCTAACCTCACTCATCTGAGAAAGAGATAAAACTGAAATTTAGGTGTCCCGACTCCAAAGCTTACCCTCAAGTTAAGATCTCACAATATATTTTAAAAAGGAAAAAAGTCAATTCATACAATGTAAAATATGAAATAAAATTATTTCATTCAAAATTCTAAATATTTTTAAATATCCTAAAATGTAAATTTAAAAGTCATGGTCACTCTTGAAGTAACTAGGAACATTTCTTTTAATACATTTGCTTTTTCTATTATACTAGCATAGCAATGAAATATTTTAATTTTTATACATATTAATAATGATGTTGATTATCAATAAGTCTGTAGTTAAGATTCAAAACATAGAGTATATAAGGTGAAGTTTAAACAATATATTAAAAATATTAGGTCTATAATTTCTAAGCATGAGAAGTATATGTTTACTTATTGAAAGATAATTTCAGATGTGCTTAAAGCTTTAATAATAGAAAATAGTAAAATTGCCTCTAGATCATTAAATAACAGATTCCACTTCATTTACATGGAAGCTTTAGAAAAATTTTCCTGTTTTCCAAGCAAAACAATAGAATTGAAAGTGGAAGACAAATAAGATGCAAACTGGCCATACTCAATATGTGCCTGGGTATCTTGGTTCTCTTTTGAAATACACAAATAAAAATGTGTTCATTGGCTTATTTATAGCAAATGACCTTATTGCCAGATTTTGACGAAGAAGTATGTAATTTTTACTATCTTACCTAACTGAAATTTTCTTTTTCTCCCTCCTCCCTCATAATGTAAAACTGATCACATACATAAACAAATTCAGAGACAAGAAGTGTAATAAATGATTAGATGATACCATTAAAAGAAATAGTTTTACAGTTTAACTAAAAAATAACTGGAAATTTCCAGTTTAACTAAAATTTAGTTTAGTTTAGTTTAACTAAACTAAATTTCCAGTTTAGTTAAACTGGAAATTTTTCCAGTTTAACTAAAAATATTATTTCTGTAATTATAGTATCTTTGTAAGTTATTTTAATATGTATAAAATGCTTTTGTATACATTATATTTTTAGATTTATATAATGTATAAATGTATACACTTATATAATGTATACATTTATAAATGTATAAATGATATGGTAGTCAATTTTCAGAGATGGAAGAAATTTTTAAAATATTCTAGTGACTGGTTCACACATTTGGCTCCCCGGCCTCCGTCCCCTACAAATACTGGAAGGAAAACACAGAGCAACCAAGTGACTTGGTCAGCCAAAGAACAAATTACTTGCAAAACCAAAACTCAACTCAGTCTGTCGGTCTTTAACAGAATTATACTGTAAGTAGTTTCTGGCATTTTATATGTGAGAAAACTAAGACTGGGGTGGCTGTGACCTGCCTAGGGGATAAAGACAACAGGAGCAAGCAAAGGGGCCTCAATTTGAATGCATCTTTAACTGCTTAGAACCTAATATTCCCAAAGACTTTATTACTTATTTTTAAAAAGTGGGAAAGGGAGGGAGAAAAGAAGAAAAACAGTGATGTGTGGTAGAACTATCCATTGATTGCCTCTTGCATGGGCCCCAGCCTAGGACCCTGGCCCACAACCCAGGCATGTGCCCTGACCGGGAATCGAACCAGTTGTCCTTCACTTTTCAGAACAACACTCAACAGGCTGAGTCACACCAGTCAGGGTAAAAAAAAATCTAATATTCTAGTGTAATTATCTCCATCAGCCTCTTATTATACTTTTCATTTGTTATTTCCCTACCCCTACCCCAGAATCCCAAAGGTAGATATTAAATTGGAATACTCAGTTTCCATCACTTGCTGGAAAATACTATCATGTTTTTCTGACTACACAGCTTTTATAAACATACTTATATATATAAAACCACAGTGGTTATCTTAAAAAAAAAGTAACTTCAGATTAAAAATAAAAACTCAGGTAATAAATAACAGTTCCCTGTATGAAAACTATGGTCAATGTCACCGTATTAAGTTCTGGTACTTTTTGTGGAGCTTCTGTTCCTGAAAACATTGTAAATAATAAAGCCCTGAAATATAATTTCTTTTCCCCAGAAATAACAACTCCCAGCAATCCACTGGGCCACACTAAACAGACAGGATTGACTTCAGATTCAGAGAGGCATCATTACTCTCAGTGCAGAGTGGCATAGCCAACAGCTCATCGTGACAACAGTGGAATCCGTGAACATGAGTCAATGGCTGCATCAGCAAATCATAAATAAACTAGCAGTTTTCTAAAAATACTATGTACTTCCCATCATCATGTTCCTAGTTGACTTCCCAAGTTGACAAAAGAGGGAACTATAATGTATATTCTAAATTAATTCAATTAGAAATATGGAAAAACTAGTATGTTATGCAAAAGGGCTAATGTCAAATGACTAGAAATGTTCCTTCAAAGTCACACATATGTCCTCAGAATGTTTGCAAGAACTGAACTGATTGGTACAATTGACAATTCCTTATATTAATGTCCCCCAAATGATAATGACACTAGCTTTTGTTTTGAAATTTTCTATTCCTTAAAGACTGTTAAAATAACTGACTATCCTGTTTGGACAGAATAAGTCCCTCTGGTTCTATTCTATTATGGAGACTACATAATAGAATATAGTCTCTCTGGTTAAAGTACGAAGTATTTAAAGTGATATTTTATAAGTCACAAAATTATTAGGTTTTGTTTATAAGTATATTCTATTGATTTAACACATAGTTTCAGTTATATTTTGTTAAAGTTGTTCAAGAATTAATCATTTAGATAGTGTCAGAAATATCATTTTGAAGAAATGTTGGAAATACTATTTAAACCAAAGAAATATTTACTTACCCTGCAACAGTTTAATTCCTCTGCTGTAAGTATGATAGTGCCACATTTCTTCCCTGGAATTCCTCTAAAATGACAAAAAATATATTTATATGCAGTAATATTTTATATTTATAACATATATTCTATTTTTATGTAACCAAATATAGAGAGTACTACTAACAGGCAGGCTCTTTCTGAACAAAGTATGTTCCCACTTCCAACATTGATGTTTTTAAGGGACCTCCAAAACAAAGAATTATCTTCTAGAGGGTGGGTCCCTTATAGTACAGGTTTCCCCTGCTAGGTGAGTGTTCAAGGAACCCATCTGTATCAATGTATCACTGAACCAGCGTCCCAGGCGGTTTTATTTGTACCAGCACGTATGTAACAAATCCATAACCCCATATTCTCCATGTATAAAGGGATTGGAGTCTTAGTATCTTGACTGAGAACAATTTAGAAGAGTGGAAAGTAAAAATTTTCTGAGTTATTAAAATATCAGTGAAACTACACTCACTGTAAAATCACTCTTATCTTTTCTTTCTTTCCATTCTCAAATTTTTTCTGGAGAGCACCACTTGGTTTTAAGCTAAAAATTCCAGCTTGTGCAAGAAAATTCCTATCACAAAATCTTGTTCCCTCTATCACTTTACTCTCCATCAGGGAAATTGTAAATATCAGGACCTTTCATCTCTCCAGGTTTTTATAACTAAGAGATCATTAATTTATCCTTTTATGTTTTTTACCATATTACATGTATCATGTCTCAGTTTTCTAATTTACCTGTATGTCTGCTTTTCTTCTGTCTATATGTAAATATTTTCAGCATTGTGGAAAACTAAACACCTTAACTGAATTTCTACCTGAAAATACTTTGAAATGCTGAATAAAAATTGGAAAACGTCTTGATAAATGCTCTGATAATCAGGCAAGAAAGTAAGGACCAATCAGAAGTTGAACATGGAAAGCCAGAAAGACAAGCAGAGGTGAACCCTGGAGAGTTTGATCTTGGGCTTGATTTTTATGGCTTCTTACGGCATAAAGATAAAAGGCAAAAAAAAAAGACACAAGGGAGACTCACAAGGTGAGGATTTCAAGGACCAGTCAACTCACAGCATAAAGCTCAGATCACAATGACTGTACTGACTGACTGTAGCATGAATTAGATACAAACCTCTCCTTTGGATGGGCCTACAAAATAAGTCTCTGCTTTAAAGCTGGGTGCTGAATAAAAGAGAAAAATATGCCTCAACCATTCAGAGCTTAACCAAGCTTTCTGCCTCAATTTCTATTTTTCTATTACTTAACCAAAAATTCAGTAAATGCAAGTGATCATAACGGCCTGGTAAATGCAAAACCTCTCTGAAAGAGTTTACCTTCAAACTATTGTACATCTCAAAATACTCTCACATTAAAAGTATATATATCACTGAAGGAAAATGTACCATGTATTAGAGTCTCCAAAAACAACAGACTGCAGAACCAAACACAGACTCAGACTCCTGAACATGTTATGCATAGTATATAAAGGGTAAATATGCATAACGAAAATTTAAAGAGAAAAATGGAAATCTGAGTAACTAGCAAAAACCTACACAATCGTTGAGACTATTTGGAGAAAAAAACAAATAATAGAACTTCTGGAAATAATAGAAATAGACATTGAAACTCAGTGGATAAATTTAACTACAGATCAGACACAACAGAATTAAGTGAAAGGTGACTGTAAAGAAATTATTCATAATGCAGCAAAAGGAGGCAGTCATAAGAACTATTATAAAGAGGATGAGAAACATGGAGGGCAGAGGCAGAAGTTTTAATATACATCTGACTCAGAGGTCTAGGGCAAAAGAAATAATGAATAGAAGAGGTGGTGTATTTGAAGGGAGAATGGCTCAGAATCGATGATAAAATGAATTTCTAGATTCAAAAATCCAATGAATCACAAGCAGAAAACATAAAAATAAATTTATATCTATACACATAATAGGAACATTGTAAAATACCAGAACTAAAGAGCATATCTTCAAAGGAGCCCAGGAAAAAAGACAGACTACAAAGCATAAATATTAAGCTAAGAGCTGAATGTACAGAAGAAAGATTTGAAGCTGAAAGAAAACTGAAAAGATATCATCGATGGTTTGAAAGAAAATAACTGTCACCTGAGGATTGCATACCATACATGTCTTCAAAAAAAATAAAAGCATGAACTACTGGTATTTTCAAACAAGTAAGATTTGAATAAATTTAAAGCTGAAAACCCTTGCTTTAGAAATTGCCAAAGGACAGACTTCAAACTGAAGGAGAATAGTCATAGATGAAATGTTTGAGATAAAAGAAGAAATGACAAATATTAAGTCAATAACAGTACTGTGAAAAACTGAAATAAACACAAGTGGATGATAATAATGATAATCAGGAAGGTGAAAATCTAAATTAAAGTCTTCTGATGGTGTTTTATTATTCAGGGAGAAAGTGAAAGATGTCTTAAAGTAAACAGACAAACTAGTTTACTTGATAAACTAGTAAATATGCTTCAAATCTTCTAGGAAGGTACAATTTTTAATGACTTTATAACCTAGAGGCTAAAAAATGAAAATTGTGTTTTAAAAATACAACGAATTCAAAAGAAACTAAAGAGAAAAAGGGTGGAGCAGATGGGAAGCCTTCTTCTAAGTAGGTGAAGAACATAAATCCAGGAGTGGTTTCAGAAAGTACATGTTAATAAACTAAATGCTCCAGATTAAAAACAAAGATTGCTGCTCTGTATGAAAAAAAATAAAATTCATCCTTAGCTATTTACAATAGACACCAAAATTTAAGGCTTTAGAAAATTTAAAAGAGAAGAACGGATATATTAAGGGGAGAAAATCATCTCAATGAAAATCAGTATACATACATTAATAGCAAACACATAGATTTTAAATTCAAACATTGGTAGAAATGGCTGCTGTGTAATAACAAAAGTTTCAACATTAAGGAGATGTATTAATACATCTATATGCTCTTATATATAATATAATTATAAAAACTGATCATACTTCTACAAAACAACAAATACACCATTATGCAGAGCAATTTTCATCTGGCAAACTAGTCTGGCCAGTGATCAAGATTAACATCACCAGTGATATCATATTTACGTCATGTACCCTGATATGATACAATAAGAAGGCTTCACCATCATGGCCTTCTCCTCCAAACCCATAACTCAAATTTAACCACGAGGACAACATCTGATAATCTTAAACTGAGAGTCATTCTATACATTATCTGATTTGTACTTCTCAAAACTGGCAAGGCCATCCTGAACAAGGAAAGTCTGAGAAACTGTCAGACAACAGAAAATACTAGGAGACAGGATAACTCAATACAATGTGATAGAATATTAGAACAACTATATGCCAACAAACAGGATAACCTAAAAGAAATGAATAAATTCCTAGAAACACACAACCTACCAAAATTGAATCAAGAAGTAAAAAAAAATCTGAATCAACCAATAATGACTAAAGGAGATTAAATCAGTAAGCAAACACCTCTCAGCAAAGAAAAGCCCAGGACCAAATGTTTCTACTGTAAAATTCTCCCAAACATTTACAGAAGAATTAACATCAATTTTCCTAAAATTGATCTAACAATTTGAAGAGGGGGAACATTTCCTAGTGTATTCTATGAAGCTAGCATTACCCTGATACCAAAGCCAGACAAAGTCTCCATGAGAAAAAAAAATTATAGACCAATATCCCTGATGAATATTGATGTAAAAACCCTAAACAAAATGCTAGCAAACTGAAATCAACAACAGATTAAGGATTCTACATTATAACCAAGTTGATTTATTCCTAAAATGCAAGGATGGCTCAACATATTAAAACCAATTTAATATACCATATTAACAGAATGAAAGACAAAAACCATGTAATCAACTCAGTTGGTACAAAAAAAGTTTTTGACAACATTCAACATCCTTTCATGATAAAAACACTCAACGCACTAGGAACAGAATAAAACTACCTCAATATACTAATAGCATATATGAATATCCCACAGCTAACCTCATACTCAATAATGAAAGACTAAAAGCTTTCCATCTAAGGTCATTAGTAAGGCAAAATGCCCACCCTTGCCTTATGTATGAAGTACAAATGACTTCTATTCAACACCATACAAGACGTTTTAGCCACAGTAAGGGGAAAAAAAGGCTTCTAAATTGGAAAGGGAAAAAAAAAGAGAGAAAAAAGTTGGAAAGGAAGATGTAAAATTTTTTGTTTGCATAAAACACAATCTTATATGTAGAAAGCCCCAGAGTTACCACATTAAAAACATGTTAAAACTAGTAAACAAATCCAGCAAATTTGCAGGAAACAAAATGAAAATAATAAAATTAGTTGTATTCCTAATATACTGACAATGAACAATGCAAAAAAAAAAGAAAATAATTCTGTTTACAGTAGCATGAAAATAGTATAATACTTTGGAATAAACCTAACCAAGGAGGTGAAAGACTTTTATACTAAAAGCTATATAGCATTAAAGACACAAATATATGGAAAAATATCCTGTGTTCACAGATTGCAAGACTTTATATTGATAAGATGTCCATATTACCCAAAGCAAACATAGATTCAACATAATTTGTATTAAAATCCCAGTGGCATTTTTTGCAGAAATATTTTTAAACTCATCAAGAAATTGTATGAGATCTCAAGGGACCCTAAATTGACAAAACAATGTTGAATTAAAAAAAAAAGAGGATTGACACTTCCTGATTTCAAAATTAATTACAAAGCAGCTACAGTAATTAAAAGTGTGGTGCTGGCATAATGAAGGACAAATACGTCTGTGAAATAGACTAGAGTACCCAGGAATAAACCCTCAGACGTATGGTCAAACGGTCTTCAACAAGGATTCCAAGACCATTCAATGAGGAAAGTACAATCCCTTCAATAAATGGTCTGAGGAAAGTATTTACCCACATAAAAAGAATGAACTTGGACCTTTATTTTATACCATACATAAAAATCAACTCAAAATGAACTTAAATGTAAGACCTGAAACTATAAAACTTCTAAAAGAAAAATAGCAGGAAGGATTCATGACTAATTTCTTGAATCTGACATCAAATGCACAGAAATAAATTGACAAATCGACTGCAAACCTGAAAACTTTTGTACTCCATAGAAACATAAAGAGAATGGAAATTCATTTTATGAAATAGGAGGATGTATTTGAAAATCATATATTTGATAAAGAGTTAGTAACCAGAATATCTGATATAGGTTAATATACATAAAGAACCCCTTGAACTTTATTGGAAAAAAATACCATATAGCTTGATTAAAAAATGGGCAAAAGACTTGAGTAGACATTTTTCCAAAGGTGATATACAAATGACTGACAAGTATATTAAAAGGCACTCAACATTATTAATCATTAGAAAAAATGCAAATTAAAACCACAATGAGATGTCACCTCAAACCTACTGGGATGGCTACCATCGAAAAAAAACCCCACAGAAAATAACAAGTGTTGATAAATATATGTAGAAAATTGGAACCTTTGCATACTATTGATGGGATTTTAAAATGGTGCAGCCACTATGGAAAACAGTATGGAGGCTCCTCAAAACAGTAAAAGTAGAACTACTATTGATATATGATCCAGCAATCCTACTTATGGCTATATACCCAAAAGAACTGAAAGTAAAGTGTCAAAGAGATATTTGTATACTGGTGCTCACAGTAGCACATTTCTCAAAAAGTAAAGATGTGGAAGCAATCCAAATGTCCATCAATGAATGAATGGACAAACAAGATGTATATATACATGCAATGTAACTATGTTCTTTAAAAGGAAGCAAATCCTGTCATAGGCTACGAATGAATAATCCTTGAGGCCATTTTGCTAAGTGAAATAAGCCAATCACAAAAAAAACGCAACAAATACTATATAATTCCACTTACATGAGTTACTTAAAGTAGCCAAATTCATACAAGTAGAAAGTACAATGGTGGTTACCCTTGGCTAGGGGAGAAGGGAAAATGAAGCTGTTGTTAAAGGGTATGAAGTTTCAGTTTTGCAAGATCAAAATGTTCGGGAGATTGGTTATACAACAATATGCGTGTACTTAATACCAATGCAGAAGATGCTAAATAATAAAAATAAACAATCCAATCTCTCAAACACTTGATAATACTACAATGATGAGTTAAGACTATTCTAAGAATAAAAGATTATATAATGTTTCAAAATCTAGAACTTAAAAGCAGGAAGCAAAAGAAAATGTGACTTCAGAATAATGAATAATTTCTTTGACAAGTGATAAAAAAGTACAAATGAAAAATAAAACAATTTAAAATTTGACATTAAAATTGAGAATTTCTGTTCACCAAAACACACCATAAAGAAAATATCAAGTTGATGGAACTTTTTGTGGTTTTACTGTGGTTTATTCATTTTTTCATTGCTGTGTAGTTCATAAATTCATATAGTTTATGAATCATAGATTCACCTAGTATTAAGTTGCAGAAATTTTATATAGCTTTTAGTTTTTTTCTACATAAGCAATACAACAACAAAAATTATTGTATATTTCCTTACTATATGCCTAGGAATAAATTTCTGGGATCACAGGGGGTTGCAGCACAAAAAGGAAATAGTGAGTTAAGTAACAAACAGCAACTAATATTCTTTCTGTTTCTTTTCTCTGAGAGTGAAAAGGTAAGGCTGTGAAAGACAGGGAGTGAAGACAAGAAAAGACGTGTGAGAGAGCACTTGAGGATTGCAATGGTCACTGCCCTTATCTGTGGTTTTGCTTTCCATGGTTTCAGTTACGTGCAGTCAACCACAGTCCAAAAGTATTAAATGAAGAATTCCAGGAGTAAAGAATTCCAAAGTTTTAAATCCTGTGCCATTTGAACTAATGTGATAAAATCTTGCATGTCCCACTTTGTCCAGCACAGAATGTGAATCATCCCTTTGCCCAGAGTGTCCTCACTGTAAATGCTACCTACCCAATGGTCACTTAGTAGCCATCAGGGTTACCACATAAACAGCCCAATAACTGAACACTCTAACACTAACATTCAAAGGGAAAGAAACTTAAATTTTAGTATATTAGTTTTCTTACAAGATCTAATTTTAGGAGGAAATTATATCATTTCCAAAGGCAAAAATAAAAGACCCACGCAAGCAGTATTTCAAAACTAATTATTCATTCCATTTAAATCTAATGCACTTATGTTTCTATGCAATGTTTTGTGTCTAAAATATTAGCATAGTGTCATTTGTAAGATTTTTACCAAATTGATTATCACAAAAGAAAATACACCATACTCACCGTGAAAATGTCGTATCCCAGAAAACTAATACTTCAACTTTTGTTTAAAATTCATTTGTTATTCAAGAAATTTACTTGTTGCCCTTTAATTTTTAACATTGTAATTAAATTAAATGTGATCCCGTTGTATAGTTAGAATGCTAACTGTTGACATTAAAAGGAAAGCAAGATGGTTATTACCATGGCACAGAAGCATGATGAGGACCATCAATGATTTGATACACCATTTATCAGTTAACAAAAACAAAGTAAATTGCTCGTAATCTCTGAAGACTGAGATTTCCTTTCAAAGTAATTATTGAAAAGAATGGTGTGATTCTAGCTCTGAATTATGGTGATAAATCTATTCAACTACAGAAACAGTTTTCTTATCTAAAAATATACTTTAAATTTTAATGTAGTAAAATGCTTGTGTAGCAATAATACTATAATTTGAAAATTCTGTCCCAAGTATTGGGAAACTGCAATGACAAGTTACAAAGCGCCAATGCTAAAGTGTTTTTAATAAAAAAGAAAAACCATATAAATGTGACTATTATGCTGGAAACTCAGTTGAAACATTATTAAATCCTTACTATTTACAAACCACAATAACGGTTCTGTACAATACAGAGGGAAAATACTTTATTTTTTAAGTCCTTTCACAGTTGTTATAGGAAGAAAGGGTGGGGAACATATTCAGTCTCTTGACTGAATTTTACAAGGTTGTTCAAGTGCTTTGCCTCAGGATACTGTGGAACCCACAGGTGCCATGGTTCACAGAAGAATTAGTAAGAACAAAGCAGGGATATCCACAAGTGCATTTCTTTATTTTTTTTTCCAGTGGACCTGCTTAAGAAAAAATAGACAGTTTAAAATGAACAAAAATAGTATGGGCGGAAGAGGGGAAGAACCTTTGCTATAATGCCAGGAGAAGCTAGCAATTTGGTTAGCTAGAAATGGTATATTTATACATTAAAAAATGAATACATTGACATTAGAATGCCCTTTCTGAACTCTGAAAGGGAAGAAAGCAGTGCTTTCAGAAATGGAGGCAAGTCATCCTGCCTTATCAAATGGAAGGAATGATAAGAACACTGTACAGTTTACTTGTCGGCATACTATGAATTCAGAATAATGATCTTCCAAAAGATCAGGAAAAAAATTGATGTACTTTCTACTTCTTTCCAAAACTAGATATAAATTTCTTTCATTTCCTCCAAGCGTCATTTTATTTAGGCTGTGTTGGCTCTGAGAAAAGAGTACTTTCATCTTGGGTGACCACAGAAAGCGTGATTATAGTCACCCTGCGTTGGACATGGGGAATAGAAGGCCACACTCCCCCTTACCTCAAGGGTTATTGCCTTCTTCTCAGTCAACAAAGAGAAGAGAATCTCAGCACATGTCCTATTTAGGCCTAGAGTAGGTCATAAAGGTTGAGTCTTCATGACCCAAGATAGATGGAAGAAGCAGAAACTTTTGAAGGGATGAGCGCTGTTTACCTCAGGAAACAAGGGGGACATTGGACTATGCTGGCAGAAGACTTGTGTGGGAAGGCAATGAGGAGCCTCATTCCTAAAATGACCTCTCAGAATGGGTGCCCCTTGAAAGCTCTTCTTACCGTCCAGAAATGTTCTCGACTTGTAAGTAAATAGTTTTGTACTATTAAAATGGAATAAAATAAAAAAGATTTAACTTCTCTCAAAGATGTACATATACACATTCATTTGTTGACAGCAATATAGTGCTGTGGTTAGGCATACGGCCTCAGAAGCCAAACGCCTTCTATTTGACCTTTGGTTTCTCCAGACTCCTTTTAGTTTCTTCCTCTAATAATAAGGAATACTAACAATACCTACCTGTCCACCTGGTGTTATGAGGCTTTACTGTGTGTGAAACAGGCTGAATAGCAACTGACATATTATAAGAACTCAATCAAGTTTGCCATTAGCATTGTTCTAAAAAAAATCTCTTTCCCTCTCACTTGCATTGATAATTCTGGTATTTTTGTTTTACTTTTAAAAATTCACTACTCCCTTTCACTTACTTTGATGATAAAGAATCCACTGACTCTCAACAGAGGAGCAGACAGAATCCCCAAATGTTTGTTACAAATACTCATTTCATCAGTGGGTTGGAGCTCAGACCAAGGTGTTTATTCTATGGTTGGCCCATAAAAGTCGTTCTTTACCCACTGGTTTGTTGAATTAGAGTTATCTAGCCTTCATTTTCAATCCCCAAATCAGCAAATTAGGCTGTACATGTGAGGGAAGAAAAGAAAAAGAGCAAAAAAATTCACTGTAGAGGAAATTGTAGTTTCTCTTAAATGTAATTTCTGAACATTGCCTATGCAAAGAGTAGCACTTGAAACACTCATCTGATTTTAAAACTAAGTGCAATTAAGAATGTTTGTTCACTAACAGCAGGTACTAAAACCCATCCTCCAAAATACCACACATTATGTACGTTCTTTTCATCAAGATTTTCCACCAGTGTTTTGATGGAACTCAATGAGGTTAAGCAAACACAATTACAAAAAGTTTTGCAAATGTTTACACTCTGGGTGGACACCAGCATCTACAACACAAGGACAGAATAATCTACCTACTCCTAAATTACTAATCAGTTATGGCAAGCCCATGAATGAATTTCTTTCTCCTCAAAATATGATACATCCATGCACCCAGTTAGTTGTGCAAAAATTCTGAAAGTCATCCTTGAAATCTTCTTCATCTAAGACTATCAACCTATCATCAATCCTTGTGAAATCAACTTTCAAAATACATTTTAAATATGCCTATTTCTTTTTATTTCCTTAGTCCAAACTGCTTGTCTTCTCTGAATTCTATTATTTCAATAGTTATTAACTAACCAACTTTTCTGTTAACTACCCCCAACCATTCTCCTCATAAAAGGAAATAAACTTCTTTGAACAAAAATCATGAGTTTTCCCATTGTATTTATGATAAAATTCAAAATATTAAGAATGCCTATATATTCTGGTCTAAGGATACACTCTAATTTTAAAAAGGCTTACATTAATAAGTAATTATATTTGTATGATTATTCATTTAACAGATAGATGGTAAACTCTATGAAGATAAAAACAACTCATGTTTTCAAAATTGCATGCTTAGTGTCTAACAGTTTGTGGCCTATAACGTATTCCCAGTAAAGACTTGCTGAATAAATGAAATTTTTTAAAAAAGAATTCCTAAGATCTCTACTACATTCAAATTATATCTGACAGAAAAATAAGCAAATGCAGTCAGCAAATATAGTCTATATATTAATCACTAACATTAAGGTGATTTTGCCTTTTGTTTTTCTTTCTTAAACAGAGGTGCCTGAAGGAGTTACTTCACACAGCCTCATGTAAACAGGGAAATATTACATCCGAGTCAGAACAACAGATCAACCATTCTGGGGCTTGTGTCTGAGGAGGACGGCAAGGGCTATTTTAAGAAAAATGTATTTATCTTACCCATATTTCTCATAACTGGCCATATAATTTTTAGAAACCTTTTTATGCATAAGAGTCCATCTCTATGCCCTTAGCTTTCAACAACCACTGAAACTTCTGAGTAATATAGAGAAGCATACGAGTTTGCAGCTGTATACAGTCTGCTCACTTAGGGTAAACACTTACATCCCTGGAGATGCTTCCAGAGCATCAGCGCAGATCCAGAAAGGAATGTAAGAAAATGATCCAGCTAAATATTTATTAACTGTCACCTTATGGGAGACTGATAGTCTTGTGCAAGACACATAAGAAAACGTACTAAAATTTCCCCTATTTTACACAACTTTGCATATCAACTCTCTTAAAAAGAGAGCTATTTCTTATAACAACTCTTTCAAAGGTATATTATTCATACATACATTTCTGATAAGAAAACCAGAGCTCAGAAATTTAAGTTAGTTTGTTCAAATTATATCTCTAACAAGTTATGAAACCCAGATCTGACTTTTCCCAAAGGCTGGATACTATCAACTTGATTGTGATGGTTATTTACTTATTTCTAGACTAAATTCTTCATATTACAAATGTGACAGCTATAAAATATAATATAAATGTACAAATTTTATAATATTACACAGCAAGTTAGTAGCAAAAATAGGATTAAAATCCTTATCTGATTCTCAACCCAATATCCTGTCCAGTAAAACAACCCAGAGTATAGCAGTATCACTCTAATATTCAGGAAAGTTAATGATGTAAAGATGGCTTTGAAAGTCAAATTTTCCCCCCAAATTGACTGTATTTGCACATGCAAACATTGCTCAGTGAAGACACACATTGCTTTATTGCAAACTTGTATGTTTCTCACCTTCAAGACGAACAATCCTCCTACCCTTTCTCCTCCTCACCCTTCCCACACTAACTCTTAATCTCTACAGGCACTCGTGGCCACAGTATAGCTTTCAGAATAACACCACAGTTGAGTCAGATCTAAAAGCCAACGCTTTAAGGTTCAGTCTCAAGTCCCCCTCAAGATTTATTTCTGTATTTCAGTCTTCTGCTTTATTTTCAAGCTCCCTTTCCATTTTGTTACCCTCCCCACATTTTTCTTTTTGAACTTCAACATGCACCTGGCTTCACTCTTGAATCCTGTGTCAGAGGTGGATTCCCTGTCCCTCAGACAACTGCAGGACGGTCTTCCAATTACATACAGCCTACCTCTGAGTCTCTGTCTCTACTCGGCAGCACCTATCAGGGCACTCACTAATCCTTCTTGGACCCCTCCCTTTATTCTCACTCACTACTATTATCCAAGATTATATGCTGCTATAGCCAGGCTATAAAGAACATAATCTTCCCCTAAGCCAAAAGAGCTGCTAGTTCAGTTACCCTTGGCAGTCCAGCTCAAGTAAGAATCTTTCTAATCACACCAGTCCCTGCCTCCTGGCCCCATGCTTTCACACAGAGCCAGTCATGCCTGGATGAGAGTAACAGGAACAAACGGTTCTGTTACTTGATGAATATAGTAATTGCTTTTTACCCAGAGTAGAAAATGGCAATCTTCCTTAAACTGGTGCTGATTCCAGCATTTTGGGAGACTTTCTGACTCTGTCACTGAGATCCCTAAAGATAGAAGTAGAACTCTGACAGCATCACGCAGAAAATTGGATACAGTCTCACAGCATGAGAAGACACACTGCTCAGTGGGCATAACGCCAAATCATAACGTGACGATCTAAAGAGAGGGGCCGATGAGTCATAGGAAGACACAGGGGAGGCTGCAGACAAACTAAGTAGCATGAGACTCATTTTCAGAGGGCTCAGGGAAAAGACAAAAACGTAGGATGGAATTAAGATATGAGAAATGTGTCTGCTCAAAACTTGAATCCAGCAGAACAGACTGCTGGAAATTGTAAAGATTTGAGCTGCTATTAAAAAGTAAGCTGAAAATTGCTTAACATCAGTTTCAAAAAATTTCACATAAGTTTCTACAAGATATTAAAAAATAATTTTTATTTTCATAACAAATAAAAAAATCTATTTTTAAAAGGGACAACAATAACTAAAGCACAGAAAATAAAGATAAGTTTAAATTCTAATTCTAATTACTTAATAGAGTATATGGTTAGGTACAAGAAACCATATTCCTTTGTAATAAACGTAACTTAATTCTCAAAGACTAGACTAAGAATAAATATGGTCGATTAATATTTGACAAAGGGAGCAGAAGCATAAAATGGATTAAAAATAGCTTCAACAAATGGTGTTGGGAGATCTGGACAATTACCTGCAAAAAAAAACGAAACCCAATCACCAACTTACACCATACACAAAAGTAAACTCAAAATGGATAAAAGCCTTAAGAATAAGTTGTAACACCATAAAAGTCCTAGAGGAGAACATAGTGAAAGCTCAGACATTTCATGCAGCAATATTTTTCACTGATAGGTCCCCTAGAGCAAGGGACATAAAGGAAAGAATAAACAAATGGGACTTCATTAAATTAAAAAGCTTCTGCATAGCTAAAGAAAACACCAGCAAAATGAAAAGGGAACCAACCATATAAAAATATATTTGCCAATGATACCTCAAACAAGAGTTTGATCTCCAAAATATATAAGAATTCACACAACTCCATTCCAGGAAAACAAACAAACCAATTAAAAAATGGGCAAAGGACCTGAACAGATACTTCTCCAAGGATGATATACAACTGGTCCAGAGACATATGAAAGGATGCTCAGCATCACCAGCCATCAGAGAGACGCAAATTAAAACCACAATGACATACCACTGCACACCAGTCAGAATGGCCATCATAAACAAATCAACAAACGACAAGTGCTGGTGAGGTTGTGGAGAAAAAGGAACCTTACTACACTGTTGGTGGGAATGCAGACTGGGGCAGCCACTGTGAAAAATACTATGGAATTTCCTCAAAAAACTAAAAATGGAACTGCCTTTTGACCCAGCAATTCCACTACTGGGATTATATCCTAAGAACCCTGAAACACCAATTCGAAAGGACCTATGTACCCGAATGTTCACAGCAGCATTATTTATAATAGCCAAGTGCTGGAAACAACGTAAGTGCCCATCAGTAAATGAGTGGATCAAGAAACTGTGGTACATTTACACAGTGGAATACTACACAGGGGAAAGAAGGAATCCCCCCCCCCTTTCACAATAGCATGGATGGAACTAGAGAGTATTATGCTACACGAAATAAGCCAGGCAGTAAAAGACAAATCCCGTAAAATCTCACCTCTAAGTGGAACCTAATCAACGAAACAAACCAGAGACCAAAATAGAGCAAAAGACATGGAAATGGAAAACAAACTGATAGTGATGAAAAGGGGGAAGGCTGGGGGAATAACATGGGGAAAAAGAGGAAGAGTCAGCACGGAACATGTATAAAAGACCTATGGACAAAGATAATGGAAGGGGAGGATTGAATGTGGGAGGTGAGGGTGGGTAGGGTGGGGAAGAGTAATGGGTGGGAAAATGGGACAACTGTAATTGGGCAACAATAATAAATAAATAAATAATTTAAAGCTCTAGTATGCCTACCTTAAGTCTCTAAATTTTATAGTTATCACTTTTAAAACTTGACTTCTGAGAAGATATTACAACACAATGGCAATTAAGAACCCAGAAGAAATTCTTCTTAAAACCTAAGATAATAATTTCAACTGGGCCATTTAAAGGGAAGAAAACAAGGGGATATTATGAATAATTTAGAATATAAATGGGAAACTAATTGGAAAGTAAATCTCTAATCCAAAACAAATTAGTAAATAAGCACTAAATCATTTGGATAATGCTATTCACATAAAAACATCCAGGACACAGGAAGACTCTTAAAGTTCCAGACGAGTCCATTTTGTTCATTGCAGGTGGGTTATCTGCCTCAGGAGGCACCCACTGCTGCAGTTCCAAAGCCTAAACTCACACAAGACAGAGAAAGTCCCCTAACTCCTTCACCAGACGAAAACTCTTACTCCAAAAGTAATGGCTACAGCAGGAGAGTATACACATCTTACTTCTGTCTCCAGCCCTGAGGAGCAGACAGTGACATACTGGAAGCTGTTTACTGCTCACCTTACAGTGTTACCTTTGCAGAGCTAAGCCCTGGCCAGGGCAGGTTCACAGGGAGGACAGGGATGGGGCAGGGGGACGAAAGGGAAGAGGAACTATGACATAGAGAAGTAAGAGCTGCATGTTAAATACATATTATTTCCTTAACGTGAACTTCATCATTTCTGCTTCCATATATTTCTTTTATTTTTATATATTATGTGATAAATCATGGACTCTTTAGAAGTTGTGTTTGTCCTAAAGCTTCCTGTCAAAGAAGAAAACACTTCCTTGACCTTTTATTACTTCCAATATTCTCACTGGCCCCATCCTTTTTCCAAAGCTGTTTCTTTTCTACTGACATTTCCCATACCTTCCAACCTTCCCATCTCTCCCTGCCATCTACCCATTAGATTGATTCAAAACCTCAAGCCCATGGAAAAGGATGTCACTAGAGACCAGAGTCAGCAGGGACAAGGGTAGACACCTGAGAGCATCCCATAGAGTGGACCAGCTCTTTAAAGGGCCACTTTGACATGATGGGAAGATAAAGCTTCCATGCAAATAGCATTTCACTCTCTTCCTCAACCCAACTATGCTTTTTGAAACAAAAGGTATGAACGGTTTTGATTGCTTTTCTTTACTGATGAGGTAAAGGCATGAAATGCATTTGAATAGAAGTTACATCTCTTAAAGCACTTGAACTCCCAAGAACCCAAGACAGCATGCTCAGTCTAGTGAACCTGCTCCTTCAATCCATGTTTCTCTTCCTCTAGATACATGCCCCTCTCATAGCTAGGGTTTTTAAATATGTCAGAATTTTCTCAAGCATAGGGTAAGTGACTACAAAAACCATTTTTCTCCCAATCAACTGAGTTGGAGTAACTGCACAGGTGGTCGCACATGAAGATATTGCTACTGGATGCTTTGATTAATGAATCCAAGATACCCTTCTACCAGGAAGCTAACTATATTCAATTTTAATTTTTTATTTTTTTTATTAATCTCCCATTTGAATTTCCTCTCTCACATTCTGTTTATCTCAAGTAAACAGATATTCCTTATTTAATTTTTTCATGTAGTAGGGCCCTATTCTGCAATTCTTTAGGTTTTGTTCTTTGCTTCTTTTGTAGTCAATCTTTTTCCTACACTGAAGCCCTATATTTCATTACCCATTTAATACTTTTTTACCTAGCTACAGTTAGAAAAAATTTTCAATCTCCCACTACTCAAAATATAAACCTACCTTTAATCGCTTTTACAATAGAATGTCTATTTGCATAAGAAGGTCGCCCAATAAGGTCAAAGGCTGAATAGATTAGTGGCATATGGTTTTTCAAATTCAATCAATTTAATGTATTCTATCTTTTTCAATAAGACAGACATAATATAAACACTTTTGTGAATTACAAAATATCCTCAGATGACATAAAGAGTGTGGTTACAATATCTCCACTTTATCTGAACAGATTTTTAAGGCTTTGCCTCATATATGATACCAAAGTCTCAGCAGGAGCTAAGAGATATCCAAAGGGCATCTCATCTTTTCTGATTACGTAAAATGATCATGACTCAAATGCCAGCAAACGTTCCTAATATTTGCATACTCTGCTAATCACTGCTGCAGGTATTTCACCTCTTAGAATGAATTTGTTTTTCTTAGTCTTATCTGGTGGAAATGGTTGAATTAGCTGAAGAAGGACCATATCTTACACTATACATGGGTGAGAAAAGCAGGTTTACAGTTGTTTGTCGGGAAAAATACATGCAGGTTATGCTTCCTACAGTGTCTTTATCAACACGATGCTTCATGTACTCACAATTGTGAACCTACTTTTGCCCACCCTGTACTCTATTTACCACATATCAGACACAACATATCAAATTTTTAACAAGTTTCAAGTCTGACATAACAATAATTTTCCATTGTGAAAAAATTCTATGTAATTTAAGAGTTTTATGATTTCCTTTCATGGGAAAATTTTCAGATAAAAATTTCAAATAAAATGATCAATTTGAAAATATAAATACAAGTTCTATAAAAACCACTATTCTGTTGTTCTGAAATAATAATTCTATTTTGAACTGCTTTTGTTTTCTGTCAAAGCATATTAAAAGGCACCTTTAAGTTGGCATTGCATATATTACGGATTTTTTTTTCAGAAAAAAAAGTAGATTTAGTGATCTTCTAAGAATCTTCATGGGTCTCAGTCACTAGACTAACAAATGGAACATTTGCTATATGAATTATATTCATATAATTGAATTTGTTCAATTCAAAATTATATATTCATATAATTGAATATAATTTATTTGTTAAATGAATTATATTCATTTCAAAATATAAATACACTTAATAAAATACATATAGTTGCTTTACAAATAATGTATTACTAACTTATTAAAGTGAACAAAATATATTTGAATCATAATCTTCCAAACCCTATAATTATGTGAAAACAAATTACACATGAAATGAATATTTAAAAGGTACTTGATATCCAAAAGTTTTTAAAGTAACATTTAATAATAATTTTCTAAGAAAATCAAGTGAAATAAAAAGAAGTCAGAATTCACATCACTGACAGGTGTGAGTCAGTGGGTGGGCTGTTGTCCACAAACCAACAGGTCAGAGATTTGATTCCTGGTCCGGGCACATGTCTAGGTTGCAGGCCAGCTCGGCAACTGGGGGCGAGCCAGAGGCAAGCAGTTGATGTTGCTCTCACACATTACCAATTCTCTCCCTCTCTTTCTTGCTCCCTTCCCCTCTCTACAAAAATAAATAAATAAATAAAACCTTTTCCCCTAGCTTGTGTGGCTCCGTGGATTGAGTGCTGCTGTAAGAACATAAGGCCTGCCGGTTCCATTCCCAGTCAGGGCACATGCCCAGGTTGTGGGCCAGCTCCCCAGTAGGGGGCGTGTGAGAGGCAACTACACATGGATGCTTCTCTCCCTCTCTTGTTCCCTCTCTTCCTCTCTGTCTAAAAATAAATAGATAAAATCTTTAAAAATAAATAAAAATAAAATAAATACATACAATCTTTTAAAAAAGAAGTTAGAATTCACAGACCTCTTATTACCCTAAGAAGTTGTTGCACAGCACTGAACATTAAGCATAAGGCTCAGTTTTATACAGGGAATGTAAGAATGATGGCTTGGCCATAATGCTTGAGGTCAAAGGTGAATAGACTGGGGAGTTTTGACATTTATTTTGTAAGGATAGGATTCTTAAAAGACTGGCGAAGATACAGATTTCAAAATTCCCCAAACCCTTAGGCATTGCATTTAGCTCTACATATGCCTTAAGTATCCTTCCAAGATCTTTTGATTTTAATAAACAGGTAAATTCATCCAAATAATCACATTAGCAAGAGGAGAAGAATGAGGACAGGGAAGATGAAGTATAGGAAAAATGTCTAGAGTTTGTTTTCTGCCTTATTTGAAACTGGAGAAAATAGGATTATCACATGCAACTAATAAAAAAATGAAACATAATCCCAGTAATTGAAGGTGGAGGTAGAAGATATGATCCATAGTTACCACTTTCTCTTATCGTTTACACACTTACTGCCTTCATTATAAACTAATTTTGTAATAAAAATCATTAAAACGTTAGTCACTAAAAATGCATGTATTTGTAAAAGATGGTGCTACATATAGTTCATGGCCCAAAGGACTAAAATCTCTTTTAAAAAGTACTAAATCTCTAAGACTTAACAGCACAAACAAAAGGAAAACACACTTCCTACTTTAAATGTGCTCATTTCATTTTGTGAACATTTTGTGGTATGGCATATGACGGCTGAAACATAAATTATCCTCTAAAAACATGTCAAAATTATTTTTTGAAAGTAAAGCTCAAATAAGATTTTAAAACCCACAGTTGGTTTACAACCATGTATTCATCAATTCCAAATTGCAGAAACAAAAGCAAGAGTTAATATTTAATTGTCTGAATTAAAAAATACTTACACTATTGGCTTTTCCAGGCGACTTCCCTGTGAACCAACAATCTCCCCCAACGTACAAAACACTTGTCCCAGAAAGTCCTAAAATAGACAAAAGGATTAAAGCTCATAAGTTCCCAGACCATCTTTATACATTTTGCACATCATATTTGCATTGTTTTCATTACTGAAATACTGAATTCTTTTTAACTTCCAATATTAAATGACAATAAGCTCAATATGTATTAATTTTAGCAATGTGATTTCCTCTAAGTTTGTACAGTGTTTTGTCCTTTTAATCACAGAGCAGGCTTGTTATTGTGTTTAGACCTTGTGTTTATTTTGTTTCTTTTTTTTTTTTAATGACAAGGAAAATGGGAAAAAGTTCCAGGATTTGAATTCACCAGTGGCTTGCCTCTGGATGTCTCTAAAACTACAAAGCTCTCGGCCTAGGCAGTAAACTGTGAAAACACAGAACAATGGTGACAAAGAAAACCAGCACCACTTAGGGAGAGGCCATGCGGTGCACAGCTGTACAGCCAGGGTCTGGAGCCACACTGCCGGGTGACTATTCCTGTACCACCACTACTACCTGTGACTGTGAGCTTAATTGCTCTCCGGTTTCCTCATCTCTAAAATGGATTAGTCCCCTTCGCGAGTGTTCAATGAGTTATTGCATGAGTTGATACTAGCATATATGAAGTGCCTAAAATAGGGTTTAGTATAAAGCATTATAAAGTTCATTAATCATGATTTTTGCTTTCAAGACTCAGAATAACCCTGCAACACGTGAGGCTGGTTATTAATGTTTCACCTCACATAAAAATAAATTCATCATCGAGAAGGTTCACTTTTTTAAGCAGTTAGTAAATAGCAAAGTTAGGACTAAGCCAGATGTTCTGACTCTAGATTGATGTGCTAAAAATTTAAGTACCAAAAATACAATGCAACTTCACAGGCTAATCAAATAAGGGCTCCAACATCATCTGAGTATTTGGGGCAGGAAATAAAGAGGTGTTTCCGGCAGAGAAACTGTTGGGAACTGTCTTGCCTGGTTTCAGAAGCTGTAACCCCCCATGCCTAAGGCTGAGTAAAGGACTTTGGGACCATAAGCTACTAAGGAGACAAAGCTTATCTTCCAGGTAGGGGCACTGCCTCTGTCCCCTTTTATTTCATCCTGCCTGGCCCCAGATGACTAGTCAGCCAATGACGTGTAAGATTCCTCAAGGGAGGGACAACCTAAGATAAGCACCATCTCAAAGGGGCTCTCAGGGAAGGACTTGGGCTATAGAAAAAGGAGGTGATGGACCCTCGCTTCTCAGCTTTGAAGTAGCCAGAGTCCCCATTCTGTCTGTAGGAAGTCTCCTAATCTCTTGGCTGCTTTACTTCCCCTGCCTGACTTAGCCTGAAACTATGCTGGAGGTGGGTGAGGCCCTGTGCTGGAAAGGGCAGGTTCCCCAGGGTGATCAGGCCTAAGAAAGAATGCATAAAATCCTGTGAAATCTGCTTTGCTAATGCCCTCAATTTAGAAAATAAGGATCCATGCATAAAATGAGTTTGTTTTCCCAAAATTTTATGGCCTTTTAGCTAGACCCTGACTCAGAATAAGCCCTCAGAATTATTTGTATATTATCTACTGTTTGATTCTTACTGCCCAACAATGATTAATGAGCTTTACCTGTATCCCTGTGCAAACTGAACCCAATAAAAGCCCATTGTGGACCAGTCTTCTGGCTCTTCTCCTCTGAGAGATCGGCCACCTTCCCCCGCCCCTCAAGCAGATCTGGTTCTTGATAGACTTACTCTCATCTGTGGTGGCTGGCGGGGGCAGAGCCGGGGGCTGTGGGTGGACCCCCCCCCACAAGACACTTTCTAGTTTAGTCCGTATATAATTCCAATCTATCTTAAAGGAAAAAGGGGGAGATCTCCCTCAATCTGTGCAGCAAACTTGCCCAGGGGAAGCCCTAGAAAATTTGGGTACAGGAATGACAGCAAACAAAATGTTGTTTCAGGTTTTACAAAATAAAATTTCAAAATGCCTAACAAGCCACAAAAGTAAAACTATGTTCTTCAGTGAAAAGAAAGTGGGAAGGTGAAGGAAGCATGCTGTAAGGTGCATAAGAGTCAGGGGGATATTTTCCCAAAGGCAGGAAGCCTTGAGAACCGGGCAGGCAGGAGTGATGGAAAGAAGAAAGCTGGACATTCTAACCCCAGAGAACAGATCCGAGCTATAGGCAGAAAAGAGATGATGAGAAAAGAGTGGCTCTAAACTAAAGGGCAGAAATGGGGATGAAGAGCCAAGACTCTGAAGGAGCCTTTTGACTAGGCAAAAAAAAATTATCTTAGGATAATCAGAAGCATTCTAGCATTCTGAAAATTTCAGGTAACAGTTTGCAGAATGGACTTGAGGAGGGAGGAAAATCTGGAAGCTGGATCAATCAGAAGTCTGTAGTAGTCAGTAAGAAGCAAAGTGCTAAGTCCCAAACTAAAGTTGTAGAAAAAGGCAGGGAACCACACAGAAAAGTGACAGTATTGGTGTAAACCGTACTTGCAGGTGGCAGGAAGGGTACAGTGGCAAGAAGGAGAGACAGAAAGTAAGTCGTCTGGAACCTGATGGCTCGCAGAATGACAACGCCTTCATACACTCACAAATCATCTAAAATTTTGCTTTCGAATAGGTAAAAAGTACTTAAGGTGAAACCTTTACATATTTACCTTAAGTGTTCTTAATAATAACATATCTTTTCCCATTTCAAATTACAAATATGTTTTGGGGGTCTCTAAACCCAAAAGTTTCTTAGGGAAAGTCTAAATTTCCCTAAGTCTCATGGCATATAGTTAGGGCTGAATACTAAAGATTTAGAATATATCATTGTTCTTCTGAGTGAACAGCAAAAAACACATATGGCGGATTCTAGAATTCTTTTCAAGGGATACTGATATTCACTGTCAGCTGCACACACTACGTATTAAATGGATTTGTCGAATGGAGTAATAGGTCTCGGTAAAAGTTATCCTGTGCTGTAATTACCCAAGAAAACAAAGCAGAAGTCTTGAGCATGTATTATCCAAATTAGGGTGGACACACATTAGCTAATGATGAACAGGCAAATATCGTCATTGCTTGACCAAAAAAATAATAATAAAATAAATAAAGTATGCAACAAAAAGATATGGTGTGCACCTGTGTGTACTAATCCCACTGTTATTGCACACCTTACCCCTAAGTATTTATGGCATTTATGTAGTTGTTTTATGCCTGTCTCAACTTGCATATTCCCTACAAAGCAACACATTTACTACCCACAAAGCATAAATCAGCAAATAATATTTGTCAACCATTCCTTATGCTGGAAGCTCTACTGCTTCCATTCTTTAGTCTTCTCAATGGTTCACATTTCCTATGCATTTTACGCAATATTAGTAGTATAATTAGTGTCTTATAATGAATATTTTTAGATATTTTGGTCTTTAGTTAGATAAATATAGAAATAAAACCTAGCTATATAACAAGTACTGATTCCTTGTGTCTAGCTATGGTGGTTTTTTTTTCTAGTTTATAAGTCATTATAATAAGGTCATAATAGTATTTCCAGTAATAAATCCAGGCACCTTTCCACAACTCAAACACACACACAGACCAAATCTAAACTAGAATGATAGCAGCTTGGAAATGCTTTAATGTATTCAATCACATTAATCCTTGGGCTTTTCCCAAACTGACCATGAGATCAATAAATACTTGCTAATTGAGTGAAATTTTACTTTACAATCTAAACAATACACAGATAGAACTTAGCTTTTTTAATTTCTTTAAATGTACATAAACCACACTGATTATATATAGGATGCATTCTACCAGTCTTTAAAAGTGTCCAGATATTACCCTGAGTCCAATATGCTGGTGTTAAACCCGCGAGACCTAGCAGGTTTAACAGGAGAAGTGCAGGAGACAAGAAAAAGGTGTAGAGCACAGCAATACAAAGCTTTATAACAATAACAGGAGTTTTACATTGCATAGGCAGTTATAAACAAACACAGAAGCATATCAGAGGGAGTGTTTGGCTTATTCCAACAACAGTATAACCTGGTTTTGTTACTAGCATAACACAGCTCAAAATCCATGGAAGCAGTGCTAAACCATCAGATTCCAGCTGATTATTGCACAAATCCACGTATGTTTCTCTTCTCTTTCCTTGTTAATATTCAGAGAAATATCTACTTTAACGGTATAACTATAAATGAGTATAATATTCTAATTTCTTCAAAATTATTATGTATAATTTCCTCTGTACCAATTTTTACTGATCAAGTTCATCCATTTACATTTTATATAATATTTAAAAATTACATTAAGGCTATGTGCTTTAATAATTCCACATATTTTAAAAGGTAATATACTTTGCAGAAAATAAACTGGTTATGTTTGTTGGGGTTTTGCTTGCTTGGTAGTTACCAGTTTTACTGATTCCTACATATTCTTTTTAAAAGATCTTTCTCAGCCCTGGCAGGGTGGCAGTGCTGTTTGGAGCGTCATCCCATCCACCAAAAATAGGCTGCAGGTGTGATTCCTGGTCAGGAATACCCAGGAACCCACATACCTAGGTTGTAGGTGCCATCCCTGGTAGGTAGGAGCACGCGAATCCAGGAGGCAAGTGATAGATGTTTCCCTCTCACATTTCTCTCTCTCTCCCCCCCGCCCCCACCGCTCTATAAAATCAACTAAACATTCTCAGGTGAAGTTTTTTTTAAGTGATCTTTTACATACATACATACATACATATATTTATTTGTTTACTGGTACAAAGCAGTATATAACATATTCCTCCACAGTGAGAATTATGAGAGTCTATAATGTACTCCCTGGGTTTATATTCTGGCTATTTACTAATGTCTCTATGCCTCAGTATCCTACTCTATAAAATAAACATGATAAATAATGCCCATGTGTTAAATTGTTGGAAGGACTAAATAAAATAATATGTGCAAAGTGCTTAGAACAGATGCTTGGAACATGGTAAGCACGTAAGGAATACATGCCTCCCTTCTTGTCCCCACTTCCCAGGGTTAATAGAACATTACTATGTATTCAAAACTCATTCCTTACCACCAGATGCCAGTACTGAAGATACTATAATTATCTGAATAAAATAATACATGTCTTTTCCAAAACCACTTCGCACTCGTGGTCAATACAAATGCTCATTTTGGGTGTCATTATAAAATCCAAATGCGTCTTATATACCAACTTATCTTGTACGTTAACTAGTATACATGAAAACATATATATGTAAAAGAATGAGTTTTTAAAACCATGGTATAATAAACCTGGAGGCATTAATGGTGTACAATTAATGATTTCTATACTTTTACAAAAGTAGTTAATGCATGCAGTCTATCATTAGCATTGTCATTAACAATTTCATAAGTATTCAATAGCAAGGTATATTTCTCCTGAAAGGACTACAAAGATAATTTTTAAATATCTTTCTTGTTTTATAAAGTGGTCAATAAACACCTAAAATATAATATCAGATGTTATTCATAAAGAATTAATTAATTAAAAAGACATTAAATAAGCTATTGCTAGCTCAAGTTTTGGGTTTTTTTTACTCTTTTAATTGTTTATAACACACAAATTTTTGTGGGTAGCAGGAGCTCCTTCTGTATGTGCTCTTTTTTTAATTGTTGTCCAAGTACAGTTTTCTGCCTTTTATCCCCAACCCAGCCCACCCCATCCCCTAGCTCTGCCTGCCTCCCTCGTGTCCACCCGGCCTTGTTATTATTGTCCATGTGTCCTTTTCACTTGTTCCTGCAAACCCTTTTTCTTTTCCCCTGAAATTCCCTCCCCTCTCCCCTCTGGTCACTATCAGCCTGTTCTCAATTTCAGTGTCTTTGGTTATATTTTGCTTGTTTGTTTGTTTTGTTGATTAGATTCCTGTTAAAGGTGAGATCATATGGCATTTGTCTTTCACCACCTGGCTTATTTTGCTTAGCTAAAGTTTTAATACAGCAGAGTAATTGGGTGCAGTCAACTGCCCAAAAGTTGATCATTCAATTTCTTGATAAGATAGAGTCATGATTTGCCTTCACTAATTCCTTCTATTCTGTATTCATTATACTGCAACTAAATACATTCGCACTAAGAGAAAATATGTGATACAAAATTTCTTGCTTTTACAGTATTTCAACCAAGTGAGAAAAAATTGGTGCAGAAAGTTTTTATTACTTGTGCTATTTTACTATTGGAACTATACTATTTCATATTGGAACTCTGTTAATACTGCTGACTTCTTTTGTATTTAATTAATTCATACTAATCACATGAACTGTAAAGATCAACGTGTGACCAAAGATCATATTGACCAAGATCAATTTGGCAATAATTCCTACTTATCAAACAAGGTGGTTCTTTACTCCAGTAATCATTCCTACTATCTTACTGGTTGTTAGTGTATCTACATGTTGCTTGGGGAATAAGGCAGCCTCAATACGAAACAATTGCATGAGTTTTTCAAACCATGGTATAATTTACCAGGAGGCAATTTTTAGTAGAAACAACTTGTCACATTTTAACATGACTATAACACAGCTATTTTTTTTCAAAAAGGAATCTGTCTTATTAATGAATGGATTGACCTACAAATCAAAAATGCTAATCTTACCTTCAAGAGATTAATAAAAAGTACTAAACTCAGACATCAGTAGTTAAATTATAAATACAATTACAAAATCATTTTCTAAAGCTCAATTTATTCCTTTCCTTTCCCTCTGCACTTGTTAATTGTCAAAATATATCTTGCTTGCTAAGACTACAACTGAAGACAGTAAATAAGGCAGCTGATTAAAAAGTAAGCTTTCAACAATGATTACCTGGTCATTGATATAAATTAACCATTTAAAATTATCCACAACATATATATTTAACACTTGCAATCCATATGACACATAAATTTAAAAATCATCTATGCAATTCAAAAATATAACAAATGTATAGAATAGTTACCTTATGGAGGCACATCACTTTTATTGAATGCTAGTACTCATAAGTAAAGAATGGATAATATAACATGCTAACACAAAATAAGTAAATATTCTCACTACTAGTAAACATGGTGAGACAATCAACAGTCCAAACAACTAGAAAACTTACTAAATATTATTATTAAATAATATGAAATATATTATAGCATTATTAAATAATAATATCACATACAACAACTATCAAACTATATCATTATTAAATACTAAGTTCTGGGTAAGGGCCAGTTTTACATACAAACAATCTTACATAATATAACTTAACAAGTGCTGAAGACACTGTCATCAAACATACTTCAGGCATTGTCCCTATCTGTCTCAAAGTCAAAGGCAGATCTACAAATCCATATTAGAAATGCAAGTGGAAACAATCCACTTACAGAGCATCAATCATAAATTCTTTAGCTTGAATGTGCTTATAAGGGTAGCTCTCAACCTATAAGAAGGACCAGAAAGCATACAAAGAAGATGAAAGTCATTACTGGAAAGGCATCAGGGGATACTAGGCAATCAGGCATGGCCCCTCAGTGAAATGTTAGTAGAAATCTGATCAATGTGAGGGAGAGAAACATGTGACTATTGGGATAAAAAGCATTCCAGGTAAGAGAAAAGCAAGAACAAATGTCCTGAGACAAGAATATACTGAGGGTATATATATACACATACTTGGGGAGAAGCAAGTGAGCCAGGGGGGGCCAGTGGAGAATTAGCAAAATGAGAATGGGAGGAGAGGAGGGAACTAAGGCCCACAATAGGCTGTGAATTCCATCCAAGGTGCGCAGGGAAGCCACTGGAGAGTTTGTACTGGAAAGTGGCATGGCCTGACCAGGCTGTTAAGGTGATAATTTCAGCTAATCTTCCATCAAATTTCTAAATGCTGAAGTTCCCCCAAGGCTGTATCCTCTTCTCTTTTCCATTTATACATACTTTTATGAGATAACTTTATGGAGTTCCAACTCCATAAAGTTATTGGGCTAAAAGTATTTGGGCTGATGGTTCCCAAATCTACATCTCTAGTCTCCAGACACGGACCAATCAGTATCTCCAGGTGATTCTATTCGGGTCTCTAAACAATATAAACCTGCCCTGACTGCTGATTTCACTATACTCACCTCTGCCACCTCTCTGTCCTCCTTCCCAATGCACCCTCTGCATAACACTGTATCACCATTTATCCAGGTGCTCTCACCACGAACCCAGTAGTCATTCTTCTCCTATCTTCACACCTGCCATCTAATTGATCAACAAACACATCACCAAAATATATTTAAAATAGGATCACCTCTTAACCACTTCAAAGGCTATCTTCACCAACTGCTCACCTCACCAAACTGCAGCAGCCTTATACCTGGTATCTGCCTGTTCCCAACCCTGGGTGAAATCTGAATCTGCCCCCCCCCAAACACAAAAGGCAAGTAGGAACCAAATAAAGAGGCAGCCTACTACAGATTGGTAGTGACAGTTTTGATAAGTGAGGGACTTGCATACTAGGTTTCTCTTGGGCAACAGAAAAACAAGTGGATTGCTACCTCTACCCTCAAGAATCTTAAAAGTTTATACAGCGGCACTAATGGGGTTCAGTCGTGTATTCAGTGCTGATGGTCTAACAACACATTACTTACTCAAGGCTGTTCTTGAGTAAGCTCAGGCTATGGGCAGAATGTACATTTTAAGGAAAGGATCGGGGGGAGGGGTGTGGAGCCTCTGCCTGGGTCCGGCTTGGGAGTGAGCCAGCAATCACGTCCTCTCAGGGACCTCTTCCAACAGTCTCCTTAACTCCAGTCTTGCTGATACCCCGTTCTCCACTACAGCTGCCAGTCATGTATCAAATGAATAAATAAGATTACATCATCCTCAAGTGAAATTCATGAAAAAAAATTCCAAACTTTTTAAACTATGGCCTGCACATCTCCACATCATCTGAATCCTGTAAACCTTTCCAGACCATTTTATTCCACTCCTCTCTCATTCACAATGTTCTCTATGTGGTAGCTACCTTTCAGTCACACCAATATTTCAAACTTTTTCCTGAGTTAAGGTCTCTGTTTTGCTGTCCCTTTTTCCTGGGAAACTTTTCCCTTAGATTTTCAGTAACTCCCTCCTTCTGTTTAATAAGGACACCTAGGATGAGAACTGGTACAAAATCATACTGCCTGCCTGGTTGAGAGAAATCTAAGCTTCTAGTTAATGGGCTTCATCAGTAACTCTCCCTCAGTGCTATAAAAATTAACTTATCCTAACCATTGGTTTGCATTTATTTCTTTTTTAATTATATAGCTTTCAAGTCTACAATTCTATGATATATCATATGTACATTGTATTCTGTTCACCATACAAGTCAAGTCACCTTCCATCACCATTTACCCACCCTTTGCTCTCTTCTACCTCATCATCCTCTCTTGCTCTGTGAATTATCAAACTGTTAACCATATCTATGAGGTTTGCTTTTTTTTTTGCTCAATCCCTTCACCTTTGTGACCCAGCCTTCCAACACTGCTCCCCTCTGACAGCCATCAGTCTGTTCTCTATATCTATGAGTCTGTTTTTATTTTGTTAGTTTATTTTGTTCACTAGATTCTATATATGAGTGAAATAATGTGGTAGTTGTCTTGCTTTTATTGGCTTATTTCACTTATCATAATAATCTCCAGATTCAACCATGTTGTCACAAATGGTAAGATTTTGGTGGGTTTTCTTTCTTTCTTTTTTTTTTTTTTTTTGCCAAGTAGTATCCCATTTATTTCTGTTGAATAAACCTGCCCACGCCACCTACCCAACTTCAAAAACATAAGCTGTTTTAGGACATGGAACATGTTTGTCTTATTGATTGCTATATGATCTGTCCACAAAAAGTCCAGTTATTGTTAATATAATGAGAACAGTTTGTGTAACATCCATGTAACTTGACATCCAAGGACAGTGGACTCGAATGAGCATGAATGAACAATGACAACTTGACTGTATTAGCCAGTAGGGGCAGTTGATGCCACTGAGTGAGCATGTGCACTGTGTGTTTGTCATATTCAAAATGACTAAGTGAGTAGAGCAACAAATATGCATCAAATTTTGCATTAAGCGTGAACATCCCTCCATGGAAACTACTTAGAGGACTCAGAAGGTTACAGCTATGGGCAACTGGTGATTGGAGCTTCATTACGACAACATACCACTTATGCATTAAATCTTCTGCAGAGTTTTTCTGCAAAACATCAAATCACCCAGGTGACTCAGCCCCCGCTAAAGGCCAGATTTAGTGCCCTGCAACTTCTGGAGTTTCTCAAAACTAAAATTACCTTTGAAAAGAAAGAGATTTCAGACTATGGATAAGATTCAGGACAGCAAACTCACAGTTATTAACAACCACACCTAAAACAAAAGCAAACTAAAAGGACAGCTAGATCAGTAGTGGAAACATAGAAATGAAGATCTCAAGGAGGGTTAGCAGGAAAGAGGGAAAGGAAAAAATAAGTAATAAAGTGAAAAGAGGGATCAATTGAGACACATTAAAAGGGTAATGATGGGGGGAGGGAGGGGATGAAAGGGAATAGAAAACTGTAAATATAATCAATAAAAAAATTAAAAAAAAAAAAAAGATCTCAAGGAGGGTTAGCCACAGGGGAGTGGGAGGAGAAGAGGGAGAAGGTACAGAGAATAAGTAGCATAGACAGTAGATAGAAAATAGATGGGGGGGGGGGGCAAGAATAGTATGGGAAATATAGAATCTAAAGAACTTGAGACACACGGTCATAAACTAAAGGGGGGGTAATGGTGGGGAGGGGGGGTAGGGTGGAGGGGAATGAAAGGGGGAATAGAACAACTATAATGGCATAATCAATAAAAAATAAATTAAAAAATAAAACTTAAAAAAAAAAGATTAAGGAAAATACCACAGGACACCTGATGGAGACTTAGAGAACTGTGTGAGGTCCCAGTGAGCCTACTTTGAAGGAGACTAGAGAGTCACTGTCTTATGTACAATGTTTCTTGTATCTTGTACCTTCTTCAATAAATATCCTTATTTTTCATGGTATATGGCTGGATACTTTCTGGAAAGACCTCATACTCTTCAGCACTAGAAAACTGTCTAGAATATATTTATTACTTGTCTGATTGTATGAATATACATTAGAATTCAGTTCAGTTATATTTGAGTCAAGTTGTCTTTTATTCTAATAAAAGAATCTTGCTTCACTTATAAATGTATTCCTATGAGAAAATACATTTCATGGCCCAAACATTAAGTTTTAAATAAAACTTTTGCATACATCTGATCTACATGTAGTAGTTTATAAATGTATTTAGAAGACATATTAAAGAACAAACCCACCTCCATCCTATCTGATGTTTTGTGACCAGTATAATCTGGTGAGCCATTAACATGTCTGAAAACAAAAATTTTAGTGGGGACCCTTTGATATCAAATGGATAAATGCATTTTGGAAAGCCTCGTGGGCATGAAAATGTAGTAAACCAAGTTCAGTGTTGATGTCATCTGGCCAGAACACCAAACAGAACCTTAGATACACCAATTATGGGCCTGTTATTAATCTTTTCACTAATAAATTGGCTAATGCAATTATGCTAACAAAAGTATGCCATTAGCAAACACAGCTGGAATTGGGTCAATAGCAACTTAGAGAACACAGCTGGAATTCAAAATGTCAGATTTTGTTCACAGTATCTAACACTTCTGGGGATAATATTTTAGTAATTTCCTTAGGGAATTATAAAATGGATTAATCCTCTAAAAGAATATGTCCCTGGATATCATAACTCAGACTGGATCATAACATTTATCTACCAAAAAACTTTTCCACCATCAATAGGGTCAATTAAAGTTTTACTGATCATTTATCAATGTATCATGCATTTGTTTGCAAGGTCAGAAATCTAAGGTATAGTTCCATATTTCCATTTTCCCTAATAGGACCCCAAATTTAACAATCTCATCCAATATTTTTAAGTATTGAAAACCAAATAAAGTAATTCAGAAGAGAGTTGCTTTCAAAATTACCAGAAATGAGAATGAAAAATAAAAATATTTTATGATTAAGGAGTTTCTCTTGCTATTCAATTCCTTTTGTAAAAGACAAGTACCTGCACTCCACATGAAAACCCAGGCACTTAGCAGTCTTTCTTAAAAGGTTCCAGTTTTTATTTCACTCTGCAAAATTGGCAGGTAGACAACAACACTTTTAAAGAATTGTATCCTTGGAAAATAGACTTAGCTTGTTTACTGGTTCCTTTGATCTTCTAAATGCCTCCTGAATTCACTAGGCTGAATTGGTTATATGCTCTTTTACCTAAAATCTGTACTTTGATGCATTCAAATAAGAAGAGGTTTTTGTTCAATTTTTAACAGAATTCTTATAGCAATTCAAAAACACATTTGTTTCCTCTTTTCACATGCTTCATTCACTTATAAACTCAGGCTCTTATCAACTAATTTGTATTGCTTACTAAATATATTTAAGAAAAATAACAGAATAATGTACAGAATACATTAAAATGCGAGATAACATAAACCACATGAACTATAGGAAGCTAGTAATACTTAAGGAAAAAGGTGATGAGAATCTGAATTAAGGCAGTAACAGCAAGAAAGTAAAAAAGGTAGAAGAAAAGTCTTTATTAGAAGGAACAGAATTTGTTGCCTCACTAGATTTGTGAGACAGAAGTTTAATTAAGGAAGACTGACCCTGAAATACAAGTGGAGGGAGATGTCAAGCAACTTCACTCGAGTTAGTGCTCAGTTTTCATTCAGCAAGTAAATGAGGTAAGATTCATAAAGAAATGACGACTGAATGAGAAATGTGAGTCCCAAAGGGAAGACTTCCTGTAACCGACTCAGGGCTGTCAGAGCTTCACGAGACCTCTCCTGTGGTGGGACCACCAAGGTTCTCTACAAGCAGCACCCCACCTTGCATGGGAAGGCCACAGTGTAATACCTCAGAGCCCCTGCCTTTGGTAGAGGTAGATGTTATGTGTTCTAAGTCAAACACAATTTGGTTCTTGGTTCTTTTTAAAAGATCCCTAGAACACTGTTATGGAGTTAAATGAGCCAGTACTGCATCTGTTATTGATTATTTATTTTTATTGAGTTGTTCAAAAACTAAGGAATTATTTCAAAACTTTTAAATGTTTTTGTCATAACAAGTACCAGGGTAATGGTATGAAAGTTTCAATCAAGTCCATCCTAACTACAAGTGAATACATAAATAAACAAAAAAAAAAAAACAAGGAAATAAATAAATAAGAGGTTGATAATACATCCAAGTTTTAACCTAAGGGCTTTCTTTCCTAACAGAAAGATGTTAAGGAACACTGACCCTGCAACACAAGAGAAGGTGTTAAGCAACTTCAGTTGAGAATTCCACTAAAGAATGCCATGACATAAGTATACTGTGTTGATGATAATTCTCAAGATAGACAATGGAGATAATGGAAGTTCTTCCATTTATCTATCTTGGTACACACACACACACACACACACACACACACCCCTTCTGCAGAAAATCTGCCAGGCGCTACCTAACAAGCAGCTGGGACTTGGCTTTCCGGAGGTTTCAGCGGGCTAGGTGCTTGGGAGTCCTCAGGGCAGGGCATGGAAATGGCTGCGATCTCCCAAGAAGATTCCTACCTCTCATTCCTACTTATACAGCAAGATGAGAAGAAAACTGAAAATAAAGTCACAAAAAACACTAATAGTAAAGGATAAAAGAATAAAGAGAAACTAAAGCATGGTAGATAATGAATAAACATAGATTTAGGAAAAGAAGCAAAGGAAAAGTTTCCATAGAAGTCAGAGGAGTATTTCAAATAAAAGGGAGGTCAAGTAATATAAAGAATGTACAGCCCTGGCTGGTGTAGCTCAGTGGATTGAGCGTGGGCCTGAGAACCAGACAATCGAGGTTCAATTCCCAGTCAGGGCACATGCCTGGGTTGCAGGCCGGTTCCCTGAAGGCCAGTTCCCAGCAGGGGACGCACGAAGGCAACCACACATTGATGTTTCTCTCCCTCTCTCCTTCCCTTCCCCTCTAAAGATAAACAAATAAAATCTTTAAAAAAAAAAGAATGTACAGAGGCCACTAGATTTGATTTAACCTATGTCAGAGTAGTTTAAGCAGAAAGGAAAACCAGAATATAATAGAGTAAGCTGAAGAGAGAATGAAAAGTAAGTTATGAGCCGGTTTGGTTATGGGAGCATCATCCCATAACCGAAAGGTTGCAGGTTTGATTCTGAGTCAGGGCACATGTCTGGGTTGTGGGTTTGATCTCTAGTGCCTGGTCCAGGCACATAAGGGGGGCAACCAATGCATGGCTTCTCTCTTGCTTCAATGTTCTCTCCCTTCCTCTCTCTCTAAAAGCAATGTCATCAGGCAAGGATGAAAAGGAAAAAAAGGAAGTTATGACAGAAACCCAGGCTGTTCTCTAAACAAGTATGCTAAATGAAAAGTTAGTAAAAGGGATATCATGAGGATAAAGCAAATTCAGGGTAAGAATTTTTAGCATGAGGAAGACATGAAATTTTTCTTATCGGGAAAACAGCTATTTTACAAAAAAGGTATATATTCGGAAAGATATTTACATTCATTACTTCTACAAAACATATCTCACCATCAACAAAAAAAAAGAAAACACAAATTACTGAATGGGAGGAGATATTCCCCAGTGGTACATCTGGTAAGGAGTTAATTTCTAAAATATATATGGAGCTCATGCAACTTAACACCAAAAAAATAAAACACAATCTGATTTTAAAAATGGGAAGAGGACTTGAATAAACATTTCTCCCAGGAAGACATACAGATGGCCAACACACATATGAAAAAATACTCAAGATCACTCACTAATCTTTAGAGAAATGCAAATCAAAACTACAATAAAATATCAGCTCACACCTGTCAGGATGGCTGCCATCAGTAAATCAATAAACAAGTGTTGGTGAGGATGCAGAGAGAAGGGAATTGCCGTACACCGTTGGTGGAATTGTAGGTTGGTGCGGCCACTATACAAAACAGTATGGAGGCTTTTTACAGAAAAAAATTTTAAAAGTATGATATGACCCAACAATTCTACTTCTGGGTATTTATACAAAGAAATCCAAAATGCAAATCTGAAAGTATATTAGTACCCCTATGTTCACTGCTACATCATTTACAATAAAGATACGGAAGCAGCCTCAGTGCCCATTATTAAATGAATAGTAAACAAGTTGTGGTACATATATACAATGGAAGGTTACTCAGCTATAAAAATGAACAAAATCTTCTCATTTTCAACAACATGGTTAAATCTACTTGATCTAATGATAACTGAAATAAGTCCGAGAAAGACAAATACACTATGATATCACTTACATGTGGAGTCTAAAACACAACATAAATGAACAAACAACATAGAAACCAACTCCTAGATACAGAGAATAGACTGACGGTTACCATTTGGGGAGTTGGGATGGGGAGAGGGCAGGGTTAGGGGATAAGTGGGGGCAGTGGAGAGACTGAACAAAAAAGAAAAAATCTCATGGACACAGACAACAATGTGGTGATGGCTGGGAGGAGGGGCTTAGGGAGAAGTAGATGAGAGTATAAGTGGGATAAGTGGTGATGGAAGGAAACTTGACTCAGGTGAACACATATTACAGTGTACAGATGATGTGTTGTGAAATTGTATACCCGAAGCCTGTATAATTTTGTTAACCAGTGTCACCCCAATACATTCAATAAAAATAAAAAAAGAAACACAAATTGCCAGTTTTAAAAATAGTCACAAGGATGTAAAGTACAGCATAGGGGATATAGTCAATAATACCATAATAATTACGTGTGGTGTCCGAGAGTACTAAACTTATCAGGATGATCACTTCATGAGGTATATAAAGGTCTAACCATTATGTCATAGACCTAGAACTAACATATTATATGCCAACTATAATTGAAAACTAAATTTTTAAAGAATAAAGAATGAGTCAACTGTTTTTAAAAAGAAGACATCTCCTGCATAATATTTAGTCATTACTGATTACTGAAGGAAAACAGAGTTAATTAGGTGGGAGGTACCTACCACTCTACTACTCTCTGCCTGAACTCAAGGCAACTACGCTGGTGAGGACCACATGTTGCTACCTTCACACTCACCCTCAACATACCCAACCCCATGGGAATGTCCTTAACTACCCAGTTATCATGCCCCTAAAGACTAGTTTGAATGAGAAATGCAGAAATTACATTCAGGGAGAGAGGGCCCTTGAACGTTTACGTCCAGTCAAGGTTAGGGAGGTCGTTTTCCATTTATGAACAATGATAAACAAAGAAAAGTGATCTTCATTGAGAAACAGAAGTTCAGGGAAAAGTCACAGTGTAAAGAACATGTGGCCTGAGAGAGAGAGAGAGAAACTCAGTGTAATCCACTTCCTTTTTCTGCTGCTGTTCCCATAAAGCCAGGTTATATATCACATGATCCCTTGCATAAACTACCTATGTGTGAGATAAATGAATGCATTTTCTTTCCTAGCAACTAAGTAATTCCGACTAAAAAAAATGGATTTTTTTACGATCCTTCCAATACAAAGGTATAGAAATTGTGTATGTCTAGCCACAGTGCTATGACTCTTATCATGAGGAGAAGGAAGGTGACATGGCAACTGCACTGAACTTGACTTAGGGACACTAATGCGCTTATTACAGCTTCTCTGAATCTTTCTTCAAATGCTTCATAATAAAAATAAATATCAAAAATATTCCTTTACTGAAAGAAAGCAGCAGAAATTATATTTTTTACCACCATACCTAGGCTTCTAGTTTCTCTATATAAGTCCCTAAGCTCATGTCCCTTCCCTCTTCTCCAAATTAAAATATTCCCCTTTTCCAAACAGCACTAGAAATCATATATATATATATATATATATATATAAAATATATATATACATATATATACAAAAACATATATTATATATACATATATATTCTATTATAGTTAATAACCTCCAACAATAGAAAAGTAGAAAATCTCACCCTCCTGACATTAGTCCTGCTGGCCTCTCAACCCTGGTACAGCTGCCAATTCCCCATCTCTGTATTCAGACTTCACACGGCTCCTAGTTAAACCCCTTTCAGCCCTTCCTACTAAGTCTGGCCTAATTCCAATCCCACAGGTCAATGAATAGGCTGTTCAGGACCATGAATGCCTAGCCAAAAAGCCCCACACCCATCCCTCTCTTCCTACCTCCTCCTCTTTATCCGCCTCCTTCTACCACCCTGTTGCTCCTGAACCTGTACACTCCCCTATAGGCAACCTATCTGCATGGCAGTGGCGATGGAGCCCAGGCCCTGATTTACAAAACTGGTGGGAAGCAAGTCAGCACACAGGAACTGGGCCCACAGATTGGTTTTCCCATGGGGAATCAGGCCTGTATTGTATCCAGGCTGCTTTGAGGCTTGCTTTTTGCTAAAACTCCCTCACGCTGAATTGAGGCAGAAAGTGTTGACTGCATATCTTTAAAGGAACTTCCTAAAATCTATGCTAAACCTCCCAAATGTGGAGTGTAACCAGTTACACCACTTTTCCCCTTGCATCTGCAACATCCTTCTCCTTGAAGTAATTAGCAACATTCTTTCCTTTGTTGTCTGTAAAAGGTAATCTCCTAAAGCAAACCTGTTACATAGTAAATGAGGACCATCCTTGAGATAATGTGCCCAGAAAAGCAATAAAAGCCTGCCCAGGCAGGGATGGGGGCCCTCTCTAACAGAGCAGCCGTGCCATCCCTTTTTCTCCACAGGACTTCTGCAGTCCATGTGAATTTGTTCATCGCAGCCACAACACACTGGACCCCACTGGCCAGAGTCCGTATCACTCCCCAGGTTATGGCTGGTGCCCGTCGAGTACAGCTCTTTACAACAGAGGAACGGGAAAACCAGAGCCCCAAAAAGAACAACAACAACAAGAAAAAAACTGTAAGTGACTCTAGGACAGGCTTTATGTCTGTTTCGTTCATACTGTACCTTCAGAAACTGGCGTGGGGCCCGGCATGAAGAGGTAATTAAAAAATATTGTTGAGCAAATGAATTGCAAGGACAGTGGAATAGTAAATCATTCTGCCAGCACCCAAGGATGTACGTCCATTCTGTCTGAGTGACGCCTCCCAAAAAGCCACCAGCTCACTGTTTTCCCAGCCTTAACCTGATCCAGAGAACTGACATCACTTCTTCACCAAAAACAAATAAATAAATAAGACTAATATATTCCACATACTAAAATAGGACTATTATTACATGAATGTTATGGACATGTACATTTTGTATTAATAAATCCACATAAATATCGATCATAAATGAAGACATTATAATTTTTATTGTATAATCATCACAAAAAAAACATAAAACATGAACTTACATGTTTGGACAAGTTGGGGCTCTTTGAGTCAACATCATACCTAAAAGATTAAAATATAAAACTCAAATTATTTCTATAACATACAGCTAGAGAAAAACATCAGTATTTTCTAAAAACACATAAATAATATTAAAAAAAATAAATCAAAATTATAGCAATGGGGAGAAAAACTTTTATTTCTGCAACCTAAATAGAAATCCCCATGTTTTAGTCATCCATTCTGCTGCTTGATAAGCCAAGTTTAAACTTTATCTGTCTTATGAAGCAATTAGTAGCCTAATAATATTTAAAATGCCCTAAAAACTGCAATTCCTCTCCCCTGGATACCACTGAAAAGGAAACAGAGAGGATGGCAACTAGTAAAAGGCTGTCATTTGTATACATTATAATTCTTACTTAATATGTTAAATACTGTTGTTAACTTGGAAATGTGGCTAAAGTAAGGAGATATTATTTTTCCTCAATCACAGAACTTGGGGGAAACATGTATCTTACAGTAAGAGAAAAATCTGTTTATATAGCACTACCTCATATCCTGTTTTAGACTAGACGGTACTCAGGATGATTCCTGGAAGAGACCTTGGGAACACATCACTCACTGTCACCTTAGCCCCTCTTTCTAAAGAATTTGTGGAAATGGTAAGATCACTAACAGTGAAAACAACCAGAATATGCTGAATTCTTGAACAGGAAAATACTTGTACTGCCTCCAGTCTTTCTTCCAAGTCGGATTCCTTGTACGTCCCTTGTGCATAGCTTCCCAGTGAAAATTAACTGCTTTGTTTCAAAGGTTAATTAAAGTCTTCCCTCTCACATAACAAGAATGTTTTTGCAAAGAAACAAAGCATCTCAATCAATAAAAGGCGAAGAATCAGAGTTCACGGAGCGTGCTGATGCTGGGCAGAGGGGCACTCATTCCCTGGCAAAGAATGCTTAGCACATAGTGGCTTTCAAACTGCGTGATGCAAATATGTGCCTCGGAAGCATTACTCTGCTTCACATCAGGGAGTGCTGAACACTCTCAAGAGCTGTAACCTAGAATTTTAAGCCAGCAAATGGCCAACATCTACTGAAAACTTACAGATATTAGTATACAAAAAAATAATTCTTATTCGAGAAATTTTCGTTATTCAACGCTTTTGTTTTTTTCAGGATAAGACTTAAATTAGCAACTGTAGCACTATCAAAGGTGAAACATAACTGCATTGGCTCCTTCCCAAGAATCAGTCCTGGAAACAGTTTTCTATAAAAGGTTTAGTGGCTAGGGAGAAATTACATGGTATGCTCACTTAAAAGAAGCAAAAAGAAAAGTTATGTTTTAATCACAAAGGATTATTTTCAAATACAACCCTCATTTACTGTTTTTAACAGTTTTTTTAAATGCTATTATCTCAAAAATAGGTAATTTAAAGCATGCCTCTAAAGGTAATATGTTGAATTATAATGCATTCAAAATGACTGTGATTTTTCTATCAATGGAATTTTCCTTCTAATTTTTTTTAAAGCTTTTCTTTTTAGACAGAGTGGAGGGGAAGGAGAAAGAAGACGAGAAACCAAAGTGTGCTTGCCTCTCACGTGCTCCCTATTAGGGACCTGGCCCACAACCCAGGCATGTGCCCTGACTGGGAATCAGACTGGCGACCTTTTGATTCCCAGGCCAGCGTTCAACCACTAAGCCACACCAGCCAGGGCTCCTTGTAACTCTTCTAGAAGACTAACTCTGCTCCTCACCCTCACAGGTGAGAACACAAACACTACATGTGTATGTTGTGTGCATATGTGTGTGTGTCCAAGTTTATGAGTGCCATACTCTCCTTAAGAAAAAGAGAATATACATTGCAAAGCAGGAAGCTCACTAGTTTACCCTGAGGAGAGTGCACCCCAGGGTACTTAACTAAGGGGGATTTTGTAAGCAACTTCATCTTGCTACTGAAATCTTATTATTAGAATCCCTGATTGGCAGTAACTGATTTGGATGGATCCTAAGGATTATGTTTTCTACTTTATGGTAACAGACGTTGAATGGAGTTATTCCTATATTCTAAAATTCCAACTGAGGTCTAAAGCTGAAAACAAAAGAGCCTAAGTATCCCCATGCTCAGCTCAGAGATGACAGTTGATGATCAATGAGTCCTAACATTAGGGGCAGACCCTTCTCCATGAAGCTTACTCATAAAGTGCCAGCCTATTCCCTACCTCTCGGGAGGGCAGGAGGTTCCACTCCCCAAAGCCAAGTGAAGGGAGTTCTAAAACCTGGGGTGCTTGTGAGAAGGGGCAGTAGCATCTGGTCCCCAGTCAGTTATAGAACCTGTCTGCAGGTCCATCCTTCAGCTTGCAGAAGAAGAGAACGTCAGGTCACAGACCTAGGAAATGCCTTCGGAGGGCTGAGGAATGAAGAACAGTGTTCTTTCAAGTCCCTCCTCCACAGTGAGGAAGATAAGCAGGGTGCTAAGCACAGGTCCCTTGAGGCTGGTACCCTCTAAGACCTAGATTTTCCAGGAGGTAGGACACCCACATTTCTGCCTGCCACCCCCTCCTTTGTGCTCTTCCACCTCCCTTCTCTCCTGCAAGTACTGGGACAATCGCTCGAACTGAGGGGACTGGAAGTGAATTAAGTTTGAGATTAAAGTTTTAAAGTGAAGATTTCCCTAGTGATTAACAAAGGGAGATGGCATTAAAAAAAAAAAGGGACTGAAAGTCTTGAAATTAGACCATTAAATAAGGGAGCCCTTCACCTGACAGTGTCAGAACAATTACTGGAAGAAATAAAATAATATTTGTTATTGGGGTGAGAAGCAACTTTTACTTTTTTGATGACTACATTACTTAAAGTTTATAATAAATATTTATTATTTTGAAATGAGAGCTAACTATACAGAAGAATGAAAAAGAAGAAAAAGAAAAAAGGGAAATAAAGAGACAGAATGAAAAATCATGAAATACTGGCTGGTTTTAGGATACAGTTAAGTCTAAACTACAGGGAGAAAATTCAGGGTTTACCACGCTGATGTAAGAAAAAAATGATTTTAAAAAGTACTATGAAGGCCCTGTACAACAGGAGATAATCAACCCACATCCTACATGACGTATGTGTCTGCTTTTAAATAACAACAGTACATGCAGTCTTCCTGATAAACATCATCGGGAAATCACTACATTCCACTGTAAGTTACTTTTTCATAAGCCTCATTTTTTAAATTATTTCCAAAAGGGTTTCAAGCAAATAAAATCCAAATGGGGCATTAAAATTTCTATTTGATAAGTATCATGAATACTTAGAACTTCTACAAGCCTTAAAGGAAAGGGGCTGGTATAAAATTGTCCTTTTTAAGGAAGCACTGCTGGTTATTTACTGGACACAGTATAGAGGAAAATGAGAAAAACCACTAACAGTAGAGACCTTTTTTTTTTTTTTACATAAGGAGGCAAGATTTTAAAAATCATTATAAATTGTAACAACGTGGTTTACTTTATTATTTTTGGCTATTCAAAATAACATATATATCTTTCTAAATACTTGTAATGTTCATAAACTCTCTTTAATTATTTCAATATATTAAGCATATACTATAATATGTTACCTTTTCCCCTCTCAATGGATTTCCTTTTAACAATATCCAGACACTTGAACTATCTGGATAGAGAGTTCCTCTATCAGTTCCTCTCTGGAACTGATGATTGACAGACTGACTCCAGATTCTCTGTAGAGAGGGAGTTGATTTTAACAATAATAATTTAATATGCCTAATGAAGCATCAAAATCACAAGAATATTAAAAACATCAGGTATCCCATGTCTTAGGAATATGAGGCCATGAAGTGATAAAAACACCACAGCTAGGCAGAAATGCACATACTATACAAAGAAGGGACTGAGAGGAACTTAAAGGTCTGAGAGATGTCCGCATGGAGTCAATGAGATCACCTTGAGTATATGCAGAACTTGCAAGAAACCTACCAGGGCATAGGACAGTTTGAAAGAATGCCCATATATACTGCCCAGCATTTCTACATGGTTAAATTGTTCACTTACTATATAAATGAACAGATAGCCCAAATCCAGTAAAACACAAAGAAGTACTACGGACGAGGCTCAGGTCACACTCTAAATAAAATTACAGATAATCCAGTTTTCTACCTGTATAATCTAGTATTCAGTGCAACCACAGGACTCAGCCTTATGCTATTATAATTGTCATTAAATATTAATTTTAATACAATCTTTAGTAGAACTTACAAATCAAAACGAAGGTTCTCTTTTTCTTCAAAAAAGTAGTCCAGAATAAATTTTCTTACAAAATCCGGATTTAATGTATTATCAATTACTTCAGTTCTTCCAAACTGTTGAGAAACAGAGAGAGAGGTGAAAATCAAGCCTTGCATGGTTACTTATTACAGTATTGTACTTAGTATTAACATGGTTCCTCGAAACATAAGCAAAAACATCCAAGTAATGTGATACAATAAAGCCCTTCAGAAAGGTTTTTAGAGGTCAAACCTTTCCCTCTTACTTAAGGAAGCCAGAACATGCTCACTGAGTTCATTCACATTACTAGGCAAGCAGCTTCTGAAAATTCATGTAACAAGCTGCAGTATTTTCTCCTTCTGTCCCCACCGGATCCCTTGCTAATCAAAGAAATTATTTCTACCTTAAATTTAAATTTATCACATATATTTTGCCTAAACTAGTGTGTAATTAAGCCAAACAACACATATTCTTACAATTGGAGGGTTCACAGTATTCAAAATCAAGCAGTCCTCTGCACAACAGTGATTAGCCACATTCTGAGAAGAACTTTCTTATGATGCTTCAATCATTTAGTTTGGTTTTTATTTGGTTTAATCTTTATGGTATCTAGACAGGCAATGTGGGGCCTATGATTCTTACATATTCTGAAGTTAGTGCATTTCACTTGTGCTTTGAAAAAGTAAATTTGTCCATGTTGGGGGAAGTGGAAATCTAGGAACAAATCTCCATGCTTTGGTGTGAAGGAGGTCAATCAGGCACCCCTCCTGAGATAGACAGTGCAGAAATAAAACTTAACATCTCTGTTTTGTATTGGGCTCACATCTTCCCCTCCTACTGCCATGGAATTCTAATGAGGGAATTTTAACCTTCAGTTCTGTACAGCATTATGCATGCTGTCTTATCAGAGAACCAACTGTTATTAAAGTTCAAGGAAAAGCTATCCTTTTAATAGGAATAAAAGAACTGTGCTAATCCACTAAAAAATGAAGGTCATGAGCTTACATAAATTTTGGTAATAAAACTATAGTACAAAATACTGATGACAAAGAATCTACTATGGCTATTGCTAATTATTCCAGAAAGAAGTAGCTTGTAGAGTTTATGCATTGGACAATGTTTTACATCATGCACAGGTTCATACAGACAAACCACAACCAACATAACTAATTGAACATTTTCAAAATACTGAATATTTATTTTGAACAATAATAGTAATGACAGCCACTATTTATTGAGTACTTACTTGATTCTAAGCACTTTTCACACAATACTTTAAATCTTTATCCTAACCCTAAACATTAGGTATCATTTGTCCCAGATGGGAGGATTGAAGAGGAAAGTCCCAACCTCAGTCACTGTGGCTACAAAATCCACCTTCTTCCTAGGACTCTCTTCTATTTCAGGTGGGCCCTGCAAAGATTCCACCGTGAGCTTATCCATGTTTCCAGTTTTAAGGAAACAGGAACAAGGACTTGTACCTAATCACCACAGGCCCACAGTGCTCACAGGCCCCAAAAGAGCAATGCCAAGGGTCAAGGAGTACAAGTCTGGTCCAGAGAGAGCCTGAGCCCTCACAGCCTTCCTACAGCTGGAGGGTAAAGTGGTTTCCAGAGAGCATCAAACTGGCAAATGCACAATACTCTCACAGAGAAAGTCAGCCAACATTCACATTTCCCAGCACCCAAATCCACATAGTAGATTTTAACCCAAATTCACACTCAGGGGTAAGAAGATAAAGTGCAGTTCCCCAAGGTAAATCCCACTGAATTGCAATTCCCTAGGGCCACTGAGCCATTAAGACATCAGGAGCCTGTTTCTTAGGGAACAGTGGCTTGTCAGCAACACAGGTGGCTAGGCATACTCCACTATCTCAAGTGAAGATTAATCTGTAGCCATTAAAATTTTAGATAATCTTCTATAAATATCTATTACAGTATGCCTTCCGACACATAGTCCCGATTGCTTTTGAGATCTCACCAGTAACTTTCACTTTGCTATCTCCAGGGGACACTTTTTGGGCCTCCTTGCACTAGACCACTCAGCAGCATCTGACACGGCTGCCCACTCTTTCCTTTCTGAAGACTCCTGTTTTTTGACAGCACACTTCCCTGTTTCTCCCCTCTGCTTAGGTTCTCAGGCATGCAATCTCTCATTGTCAAAGCACAGTTCTAGGCCCTCTTCCTGTCTCTATCTTCACCCATCTATTAGGTTGTTTTATCTGTTCCTGGGCCTCTAAATACCAAGTACATGACCATGACTTCTAAATGCATATCACCAGCCCAGATTCACCTGAACAGAGACTTACAAATATAACTGTCTTCCTACCTTCCACACGTGGTTGTCTTATAGGCCCCTCTAAATTACTGTCTAAACTTAAATGTTTATTTTTATGCCACAACTCCCACCCCAAATCTGCTCCTGACCATGTCTACCCCCGTCAATAAATGATGCCACTATCTACTTGATTTCATAGGCCATAGAGGGAGTCATCCTCCTAAACTACCGCTCATCACAAACTCAGAAAGTGCCAGTTCCAGCTCTGGAACATAGCCTAGAGCTCTTTATTTCTCTCCAGTTTCTGTCATTAGCCTAATTCAAGCTTCCATCTTTCTCATAATCAAATCAAGGGCCTCCTAAATCATATCTCTCCTGCTTCTTCTTCCCTTTGTAATTCCCCCTCACATAACATCCAAAGTAATCTTTTAAAAAAGGTAAACCCAGTCGTGCAATTTCATCACTCTAAAAGTCTTTAATAGCTTCCCAAAGTATTTCTAATAAAATCTCTTTTCTTTTGTCTACAGGACTTGGACCCGTCTGTCTTTTGAACTTCATCATGGGCCAGTATCTGCCCTTTCTCTTTGTCCCACAGCCAGCTGGTCTTCCCTTAGGTCCCTTTACACACCAAATCCTTCCCATGCTATGGCCTTTGAACCTGCTAGTTCCTCTTCCTATAATGCCTTTAACCCCACCTTTGCATGGCTGACTTTTTTCCATCCTTCAAGCCTCTGCTTAAATGTCAGTATTCTGGCTCTACTAAAGTTGGTCCCCACCTCTAAAATTATCCCCCTTATAGAAAACCTGTGTTTTTCTTAATGAAACATATTTTGGAATTATACTTTTATTTATTTGCTTGTTTTATATGTCCTTCACCAGACCGTTGAGCTCCATGAAGGCACAAGATGTGTATATCTGATTGACTTACACCTGTATGAAACTGAACAAATGGTTCAGGGGTGTCCAACCCATGGGCCGAATGCAGTCTAGGATGACTACGAATGTGGTCCAAACCAAAATCATAAACTTACTTAAAACATTATGAGATTTCTTTGTTTTCATCAGTGTTTGTATATTTAATGTGTGGCCCAAGACAACTCTTCTTCTTCCTCTAGTGTGGCCCAGAGAAGCCAAAAGTTTGGACACTCCTGGAACTAAAGAAAATTTGCAGTATATTGCTCAGGGAAAAAATATCAACGTATGGTATATCAACTTTGATTTTAAAAATAATATATATATATATATATATATACACACACACACACATAGATAAACAGAGAAGGTATATCAGAATATAGAAATTAGACTTCCACCAAGATGGAGACGTAGGTGGAAATACTTTGCTTCCTCACACAACCAAATCTAAAAACAACAAAGTTTTAACAACAATAAACGCAACCGAACCACAGAAAATCGAATACAGAGTCCGAAAACAACGACCACTCAGCTAAACCGGTGAGAGGGGCGAAGCAAGCAGCAGAGCAGGTCGGGCAAAAAAGATCCTGACCCGGGCAGCGCGCAGGCAGCCCAGGGCGCAGTTCCCCGGTGCGGGGTAGCTACAGGCGAACCCAGGGAAGAGGCTGGCTGGCTGTCTGTGGTCAGTCGCACATTTGCGAGCACATAAACCAGTGAAGAGTCGAGCATTGAGACAGATTGCACAGGCCTGGCGGCACAGGGCTGCAGGCTCGCACATTTCTGCTCAGATAAACAGGTGGGGACGAGCAATAAGGTGGACTGGGAGAGCGGAGAGGACCACCATTGCTCCCTCTCTGACCCCACCCCCACATACAGCATCACAAACCAGCAACCTGGGTAGCCCTGCCCTGGTGAACATCTAAGGTACCTCTCCTCATACATAACAGGCACGAAAGATCAAAACATGGCTCAAGAACAACTCAGAGCCCCAGAGCCAATAAATCTAAGCAATGAAGAAATAGCCAAACTTTCAGATGCACAGTTCAAAACACTGGTGATCAGGATGCTTACAGAACTGGTTGATTTTAGTCACAAATTAGAGGAACATATGAAGGCTAAACTAATTGAAATGAAGGGAATTGCATAGGAAACCAATAGTGATGAAAAAGAAACTGGGACTCAAATCAAGGGAGTGAACCAGAGGGAAGAAAAAAATGGCCAAACAGGAAAATATGAAGAAACAAGAATTCAAAAAAATGAGGAGAGACTTAGGAACCTCCAGGACATCTTTAAATGCTCCAACATCCCAATTATAGGGGTACCAGAAGGGGAAGAGGAATAGCCACCAGTGGAAAACTTATCTGAACAAATAATAAAGGAGAACTTCCCCAATCTGGCAAAGAAAATAGACTTCCAGGAAATCCAGGAAGCTCAGAGAGTCTCAAAGAAGTTGGACCCAAGAAGAAACACACCAAGGCACATCATCATTACATTAGCCAAGATTAAAATGAAGGACAGAATCCTAGAAGCAGCAAGAGATAAGGGGACAGTCACCTACAAAGGAGTTCCCATCAGACTCTCAGCGGATTTCTCAAAAGAGACCTTACAGGCAAGAAGGGGCTGGAAAGAGGTATTCCAAGTCATGAAATCCAAAGACCTACAACCAAGATTACTCTATCCAGCAAAACTTTCATTTAGAATGGAAGGACAGATAAAGTGCTTCTCAGATAAGATCAAATTCAAGGAGTTCATCATCACCAAGCCCTTATTATATGAAATGTTAAAGGGGCTTACCTAAGAAAAAGAAGATAAAAAAGATGAACAGTGAAAGGACAGCAAACTCACAGTTATTAACAACCACACCTAAAACAAAAGCAAATTAAAAGGACAGCTAGATCAGGAGTGAACCATAGAAATGAAGATCATGTGGAGGGTTAGCAACAGGGGAGTGGGAGAAGGAGAAGGGGGAAGAAGGTACAGAAAATAAGTAGCATAGACAGTAGATAGAAAATAGATAGGAGGGAGGGTAAAAATAGTAGGGGAAATATAGAATCTAAAGAACTTGAGACACATGGTCATGAACTAAAGGGGGGAGTGGTTGGGGAGAGGTGTGCAGGGTGGAGGGGAATGAAGGGGGGAAAGAACAAATGTAATGGCATAATCAATAAAATAAATTTTAAAAATTTCAAAAAAAGAATGTAGAAATTATCTTCTAATTATTATTTTTACTGTGTATTTCTGGGTTTTCTTAACTTCTTACAGTGAGTTGTTTTACTTTTCAAATCAGAAACATAAAACTTTTAAGCATCACTCATGTTCATTCATTCAATCATGAAGAGTGGAAACTGGCAATGATTATAAATCCACAGATACATTAGCACTAGTTCAGCTCATGGGAAATATGTTGGTTCTTTCCCAAAGGCTGGAATTATATTAGCTATCCACAAAATGATTAATCTTTCTGACTTGAAATAGAATTTCTCTTAGCTAATGCCTTATATTACTAAATAAAACTTTCTAATTGCTAAAAAATATACACAGTTACATACAATGCTATGTAGATCAGAAGGGATATGAATTTGGAGGAAAGACAGTAATATTCATAATGGTCTATACCTAAAAAGAGCTACATTTGAAAGAACAGTAACTTGTATTCTAACAAGTCTTTTTCTGAATATCGACAATTCTGAACTGTCAGATGTACCTACAAACCTGATTATAATAATCTCTAGCACAATGACCTTATCCAAATGCAGACAGTCAAGCACTTTTACATAATTGCACAGTATTAAGTTTCATCATCTCCTAATTAGAAAAAATGTACCTTGGCTCACCAAATGTAAAAGTTTTCAGTCACTTGGAAAAAAGGTTTAAACTGCTAATTATGATAAAATGTACGACAGTATTTCTTGTAAAAACTTTAAGCAAAAAGAAAAAACAATTCACAATCAAGACTTTGAAAGTTCTTCTTTGTTTTATACTTGAGCTAATCGAATAAATATGTACTTGTCCTATTTAGGAGCAAATCTTGCAGAAGATGATGGGATGGAAATAGTCCTGATTTCTAAATCAACTAATTGTTCCACTGCTTCGGAGGAGCAGCACTGGGACGGACATTCATCTATTTACGGCACCAAGAGGATGAACGCTTGTTTAGAGGAAAAGTGTTCAGAAATATTTAATATATTGTGAAAGTCCAGAGCAGCCACCCAGTGTCACATTTGTTTTTCAACTAAAGTAAAATTGATGGAGGAAAAGGGCCACCTGGACCAGCATCCATCTCTAATTTGGCTATTATATTAAAATTCAATCTTAGTAGCAATGATACAGAGAACAGTCTCCACAGATCAGATTAAAAGACTAGATACACTGAGTAGTGTGGATTTAATATTAAGATAAATTCGATAAGAAGAACCTCAGTTTAGGACCACACATATTTCACACGCATAAAAGGTACCAGGTGGAAGTGCCTGGACCAGTGCACAAACACAAACCCCAAACTGCAGATCTACATTCTTACACACTGGGTCTCGAAGCTAAACCCTGGGCTTGCTTACCAGGATCCACACACCTGTTCTTTTAAGGGCAAGAGGTTAGTTTTGTCATGTAACTCATTATCCAAGACCTTTTCTCTTTACAAATTAGTCATTGTAAACTTAATGATAAGAAAACAATAATATAAAATCTGAAGGCTTTATCTGGATGGTACACTGTAGATCAATGAGATGTAGCTATGGAAATAGATCTATACGTACACACACAGAGGGAGAGAAAACAAGAAGTGACTTTCTTCCAATATTCTTGGTTAAGACTGAATAGCTCACACATGGGACTTTCTTTTGCTTTTTAGGATCTTCTATTTTCATAAATGAACCTAAATTATTGACCATAGAAAGAAGCACGCCTTGATAATGCACTATAATTGCCACGCATACAATATAGAAAGGACTAAATTCCATCAATTTTTAAAATTAGATTATAAATTGTTAAAGCCTTATTTAGAACATTTTAATATGAAATCATACTCTAAGAAATAATATTTTAAGGAATTGCTTTTCACAGTGTCTGTCATTGCTATTAACCCCTAAGATTAGTAACATGTTTTACCATCTGAAAAGGAAAAATTATAAAGTGGTCTCAACTTACCCATGTGGTTTGTACTGGGGATTATGGGTTGATTTTTATCCCAGATTAGTTAGTTTTTAATTTATGTAAGATAAAATATTTTAAAATTATTTTATTTATTTTAAGTTAAATTGTTTAAATTAGATTACTGAATTATTTTAAATTATTTTACTTAGAATAAATAAATATTTCTTTCTTTCTATTGAAATGTATTCTATGAAATGTATTCATACCAACCCTGATGTTTTTGAATATTTAAAAGCAGTTTTCACCCAAATGGACGGTAACTGTTGTCAACTGTCATTCATTAAAAAGTAGATAATAATGTATTTAAGATACTCAAGAGTAGCTTTTAATAAATTTCTTAGAAATTATCCAAATTAATAATTCCTAGATTTTTAAAATAATTATTCAATTCTATAACTGCCTTTTTTTAAGGTTTTGAAAGATGCTTTCTCCCCATCCTGCAATTATTTCGTAAGGCAGACTGAGATTCTTAAACTCTCAGTGCTCATTTTCATGAGTTTTATTTAGTTTCATTTTTTGTTTTTGATAATTTTACAAGAAAATAGATACATTGCAAAGCTAAGTCTGGAATTATTTCCATTCAAAAGTGGTCACAACAAACTTTATTTCTGTCAATGGTAAATTAGGTTGTTTCAAACCAACCCTTCTTCTCAGAACTAGAAGAGTTGAAAAACTTTTTTTGAGGTGCCGGAGGAGCTGATACAAAACTGTAAGTTGTGGGAACAGCGCCTCGGGGAACGGGGGTCCTTAGGTTCCTGCATCTAAAAGGGAGCAGGCAACGCCGAGCGGAGTTCGCCACAGTCTCGTCCAACCGAGGAGGGCAATGAAGGGTTAAAAAATCTACCAAGGGGGTAAATTTCTTTCCACCTGCCAATATACTTAATTTTTTTTAAAGGTGGTATTTAAAAAATAAGGCAACAAAGGCTTTAAATTGGGACCCCAAAAGGCTACATCGAAGAGTAAGAATAAATCAATCAGAAAATTCCCTATGGTCAGTAATTTACAAAAGGGGCAGGAGCATAAAGTGGAGTAAAAATAGCCCCTTCAACAAATGGTGCTGGGAGATTAGGACAGACCCATGCAAAAAAAAAAAATGAAACTATACCACCAACTTACACCACACACCAAAATAAACTGAAGATGGATAAAAGACTTAAATGTGAGTCATGACACCATAAGAATCCTAGAGGAGAACACAGGCAGTAATATGTCAGATAGCCCACACAGCAGTATCCTCACCTATAGAGCAAGGGGTATAAAGGAAAGTATAAACAAAGGGGACTGCATCAAATTAAGAGGCTTCAGCACGGGTAAAGGAACCATCAGCAAAATGAAAAGGGAACCAAATATATGGGAAAACATATCTGCCAATACCTCAAGACAAGGGTTTGATCTCCAAAATATTTAAACAACTCATATGACTCAACACCCGGAAGACAAACAATCCAATTAAAAAATGGGCAGAGGACCTGAACAAACATTTCTCCAGGGAGGACTTACAGAGGGAACATATATGTAAGAGAAAATATTCAAAATCACTAGCCGTCAGAGCGATGTAAATGAAAACCACAAGGAGATACCACCTCACAATGGTCACAATGGCCATCATTAACAAATCAACAAACAGAAAGCGCTGGCAAGGATGTGGAGAAAAGAAAACCCTGGTGCACGGCTGGTGAGAATGCAGACTGGTGCAGCCACTGTGGAAAACAGTATGGAATTAAAAAACTTAAAGATGGAACTGCCTTTTGATCCAGTGATTCCCACAGCTGGGATTATACTTTAAGAATCCTGAAATACCAGTTCAAAAGAACCTTCATAGCAGCATTATTTATAATAGCCAAGCACTGGAAACAGCCTAAGTGCCCATTAAGTAGATGAGCGGGTCAAAAAACTGTGGTACATTTTCATAATGGAATAGTACACAGAAGAAAGAAAAGAGGAACTCCTACCCTTCATGACAGCATGGATGGAACTGGAGAGCACTGTGCTAACTGAAATAAGTTAGGTGGCAAAAGACAAATACCATATGATCTACCTATAAGAGTAACATAATAAACAAAACAAACAACAAAATAGAACCAAAGACATGCAAATAAGGAACAAACTGACAGTGACCAGAGGGGAGGGGGCAAAAAGATAATGGAAAAAGAAGGGCAAGAGTCTAGTCAAAGAACATGTATAAAGAACCCATGGTAATGGCCAACAGGGAGAGGACTGACTGAGGGAGGAGGGTTCATAGGGCAGGGGAGAGCAACAGGGGGGAAACTGGGACATCTGTAATTGAACAACAATTTAAAAAAAAAAAGGCCATATTAACAACAACAACAAAAGCATTTCTCCAGAGGAATGAAGCTCAGCTTCGAGTCAGTCAAAACTTTAACTGAAATAGGTGAATTTTTCATAGTTTAGCTGTCTCCCCAGAAGCAAAAGTAAACTCACTGTGGAGAAATATAAAATCAACCAAAGCCTCAAGTTATCTCTAATTTATCCTATTCAATTTTCAGCAATTATTATCATACATGAGAACTTTTGCCTCCAGCCCTAATGGAGTTACTTTTAACAGACCAACACTCTGCTGAGAACCACAAAAGGTAGGTAAAATACAAAACCTTATAGTTCGGTATTATTGCAGGATGCAAAGGCAGCAAAGAGTCGATGGGCTGAGTGCTGGAGCGAAGGGAAGTTAATTAGTGTTATACAACTTTTGCTTGGACCAACTAGTGATAAAGAAAAGAGACAGTTCAGATAAAAATGGAGAAGAGACACCGCAACGTACAGATCGTGTGTCATAGAAATGTACATGTGAAGCCTATATGGTCCCATTAACCAACGTCACCCCAATAAATTTAATTTTTAAAAAAGTGAAAAGAGAGAAAAGCAAAGCCAGGAAATCTCAGCATATTGATACAGCTAATAGCCTTCAACTTAGCCTTATAAACTATGGGCAACATACGTTAACCCACAGCTTCTTTTTATTTGTTTGTTTTTATTATTTTTTTAAATTTATCATTGTTCCATTATAGTTGTCCCCCCTTTTTCTCTATTGCTCACCTCTACCCCACCCCCCACAACCACAGTCAATCCCCTCCCACTGTCCATGCCCATGAGTCCTCTATTAAGCCACAGCTTCTAATTATTTGCGGTCAGGAATATTTGTGAAACCATTTTATGTCTTTTTCTAAACAAAACAATTTCAAGACCAATCTGTGGTTTTCTTTCTAAAATTTGTATGACTGACATTAGAAATCCAAATAAGTGCACATGGTATTTTTCTTAGGGACACGCAACATATTTTCACTAACATAGTAATGCCTTATGACTGATTAACATTCTATAGAATATATCAGTTTTATGAAGTTCTTCTGTCCACATGATGCACAACTGTTCTCGTAAGCAAGCATCAAATGACCTCTGTTACAACCCCCTGAATCAGTCACAGTGGAGAAACCATAATATGTACAGTAAGAATCCTTCAAATGTCCACTACAGAAATAAAATCTGTACAGAGTAAATACACAGCAGTGTATTGTTGTGGACCACTCTGCCTAGTTTCAGGAATTGTAACTCTATCTCCAATGGCTAAGGATGAGCGAGTGCCCTCCAGGACTGGAGCCACAGGAGACAAAGCATGTCTCTGGTAGCATATACTGCCTCAGTTTCCTCCCTACCCCCTGTTGCATCCACCAACGCGAGAGACAAATTGTCAGAAACTTTCAGGATTCAGAGATGTTATTTTATTGGCCAAAGTTTTAACCTGCGCAGGGGCGGACCCTCATAGTGTCGGAGACACGGTGCTCATAAGAGCTGCAAACGAGAGCGGCCCTACGCGCTTACAGCTAAGTCTTTTTATAGACTCGAGCAAGCAAGTATTGTATGGAAGCAAATGTGGCTGTTAGCTACTGGCTACTGGGGTGATGCAAGCATGACCTAAGCTTTCTGGGTTTTGAGTAATGGAAAAATTTTAATCTAGACACTTGAACAGGTGGTCCTCTACTTGTTCAGCCCCATTGGTTTTGTAGTTCCGCCTTCTCCACTCCCTGTTCTTTCCTTGTGGTTTCTGTCCCCAGGCCAAATCTCTTTAAGGCAGTCCCTATTTTAACCTCTATTTTTCTGGTTTCAACACCCCCAAAGCATGGTCTATGTTGTTGATGGGTTAAGTCCCCTCAGAGGAGGGGCAACCTAAGCCAGACATAATCACTTGGGAGGCCATCATGGAAAAACTTGGGGGGCTGCAACAAAGAGCAAGCAATAGACCTGTGCCCCCTGGCTATGTGTCATAGCCCGAGTCCCCACGTCCTCTGGGAGAAGCGCTTCCTGGCTCTAATCCCCTTAAGCCTGAATACCTGATAGGGAGAGGAGCAGCTCCTTGCCTTGCTAGAGTGTGTCCTGGGTAAAAATCTGGCATCACAAAGACTTCCTGATAAACCTGTGAAATCTGCTCTGCTAAAAGTGCTTTCATTCATATGTTAAGGGTCTGAGCAGGAAACTCTTAAAAGTTTCTGCAAAACCTTCTTCCTGATGGACACTGACTCAGATTAAGCCCTCAGATTTCTTTGAAATGTTATCTACCGTTTGATCCTTGCCTCCCTGCACTCCTGTGTATTACAACCCAATAAAAGCCCCTGGAGGAAGAGGCTCAAGGCCCTGCCCTTTTGGGAGATCGGCCACCTCTCCTCACCAAGCAGATCATGTCTTGTTTACTTGCATCTGTGGAGGACGGAGTGGGGGTGGGGGGCTTACAGGAAAAGTCGGCCCCACAGTGTATTGTAATTAAAATCATTTTTTAAAAAAGAGGAAAGCAAACCCAACCAAACAAAAATAGTCACTCAATCTGCAACAGTGAAGACAGTGTCAGTAGCTCTGCAGGACCCTCCATGGTTTGGCAACAGTGTTGCCCAAAGACTGTGGGGAGCTTCCTTTGTCCTGTATCAATAACTAGAGATGTTTCACTGTAACATTTCCATGGAACAAAAAGGAGGAAATGAAATGAATACCCCCTAAGCTGTAGGACATAAATAGCATGTCTCAACAGATGCTGTAATACAAATTCCCAAATATATTGTTAAAGGCAAAAGGCAGCCCAACGAAATTAGGTTCTCAGAACTTATTAGCATACCACATAAATGTCCTCACATGAGAAATGTGACCTTTGTACCAAATGACCTGAAGGCATTCTTCCAACTCATAAATTCTGATAGCATGAAACATGTGTGTCCATGTCTGAGGGTATCCTCAAATTTATCCCTTCAACAAATATTAATGGAGCATCTTCTGAAAAAAAGCCCTATCCCACAGGCTGTAGTGTGGGAGCTTGACCTTTAAGGAGCACTGAGTTAAGAAGTGAAGCTAAGGCATACAAGAAAACAAGTTCACGAAGAAGTCCTTGGTGTCTGTTGAATAATATAAAGCAGAAGGTAACAAGGACCAGAAGAAACATATAGACGTTATGGAATTTCAAAGGTACAAGAAGGAAGTTCTAAGTTGTGAAGGTCAGGAAGGTCAGGAAAAGCTAGCAGGTAAAGTAACATTTAAGCTGAGCCTTGAAGAATCTTCTCGTGCTTTCTGAATATGTGAGTGTTTATCTATTGTACACAGACTATTCGGTAGGAAGATGAATAAATGTTAAAATAGCTCAATGCCAATGGAATGGTACGGGAGCAGAGACAGCAGCAAGCTGTAATAAGTCAGCACGTGACAGTAGATTTGCCTCCAAACTATAATCGCTGTGGCTTATAAACAACTTCAGCTTGCTCTCTTTCATCACAAACTAGCTTAGGAAATTTTAAGTGTTTAAAAATAATTCACAAAATAGATTACCAATGGATAAGTAAAATCTAACTGAAAGTAGTTAATTGCAATATTTTCAGAACCTCTCAAAGTCAAGTGCACATCCGTAGGGATATTACTTTGCTATTTCCACTTGCCACTAAAAGGTTTTCATATTTTCATAATTCATGGCACTTAAGTATCATTTCTAGCTCTAAAATTATTACGCTCTAAAATATAATTTTAGTTTTAAAAGATCTCATTACTTTGAGAACTTTTAATAATTTGCAACCATTATTTGATAGAATTTTGGAAGATATGCAGGTAATTCTAATAGTGTCAGACTTAATTTTTAAATTGAAGATTTTATCTACAGAATAAATTTAAATAATTTTTCTATCATTTTATTTGGAGCAATTATTTTAACTGCTTCCTGTTTTTTATGCCTCCATACAATCTAAAAGTAATTCATCCCAGAACATTAAATCATGTAGTTACTCACCGCACAGTTTTCAAGAACACATCTAAATTCAAATACAAACACCACCACCATATTATTGACCTAGTGTCTGTACCTAAATCCTTACCTTGATTGTATAAACACAGGGAAGGCCCTGGGAAATTTGTCAACTCCACTGCATGCTCCTTGAGGTAGAAATATTGTCTATTTTAAAATTTTAGCCACCACTACAGCTACACGCTAGTCACCCGATAAATATAGGTTAAATTGATAAGTAGGGAGATATACTTAATATTATTAATCATCTTACTTAAAGTAAGATGATTACTTAATCATACTTAAGATATACTTAAAATTATTAATCATCTATGATACTGTTTTACTTGTTTGATCACAAAAATCCTGAGAGTAATCACTGAGGGAGTCCAAACCTGACTTCCACAAGGTGAGGTACTCAGGCAAGTGAATTATTTTGAGCTGAAGGCAATTGGGGCCACATAGGCTTATGAGAAACTTTTACCATTCCCTTAAAGAATTTCGGTATGGGCCCCTACCCATTATAGGAATGAGCACCAGAAATACCTTTCTATGACCTGCCTATAGGGCAGAAAAAAAAACTTTAATTATTGAATATGCGTGCTTCCCATCAGCCTGCAATGCCCTCTCTCCTCTCTGAAGCCCCAAGGAGCTTCATCCTTAGCTTGGAACACCACATACGCTTCATTTTCCCTTCCTGTCTCTGAACATCTCATGTGCATTGGGTCTTTAACTCTCTCATGTATATGGGATTCCCATGTATACATATGTAACTAAATATGGACATCGTCTTGTATTATCTGCTTCATGTCTATTTGATTCTTAGACCAACTGAAGGTACCTAGAAAGCTAGAGAAAAGTTTCTTTCCCCCCCACATTACTATCCTGGTTTTGCTATTATCTTATAAAGTAATGTTCAATACTTAAAAGATACTTGAGTGAACTGATACAATGAGTAGAAAACTCTTTTTGACTCTATACCACCATAAAATCACAGATTCACAATGAACTTGCAGCTACTCAGGTGCAACTCCTTACCTGTTGAACCAGTCTAACACCTGCGTGAATACATGATGACTATGGGAGTCCCAGGATCCGGTTCTAAAAAACCCATTCTACTATGCGATGCTTCAAATATCAGAAATGTCTTTCGCACAGTGGACCACGTGATGCCTCTTTGTCCCTCGATCCTTTGGGCCGAGTTTTTTGTTTCCCCTTTTTTGTTGTTTCAATGTCAAGTAAGTATACCCCAATTTCTAAGTGGAAATACTTCAAGAATTTGAGGACAATTGTGACTATCCACAGTCTGCATTTTCCAGGTTAAACATGACTTCATTGAAATGGCATGGCTTCCACACTGTTCTTCAAGAGGACAATCCTTCTTAAATACACACTTGGCATTTCAAAGGTCTCAAATATAGAACTGAAAAAATAACAGTCTACATTTGCCCCCACCAAGGCAAAATACAATAGTGTTCGGTTGAACCACATGAAATTACCAACGCAACCATTTCTGACCTACAAAAATGACAATTTCACAGAGCTCAGCATAACAGCATTATCTTCCTAGATGTAAGCACTGCACATCCATCAATGAATCCTCAGATTGCATTAGCTTTTTAGCAGCTGTGTAACACCACAGCTTCATATTAGGTTTGAGGCCAAGTAAATCCCGTAGGTCATTTTCAACTGCTCAGCTTCAGCAACGAATTTCACAGAATTTTATGGCTCAGGAATTTACATAGCTGTCACCTACTAGTTTTGTTATGCTTATGAAAGTTTTTTGATCCCTTAGAATCCCAGTGTATCCTAATCATATAGTTCTTACTGGGTGCCAGACACAGAATCCTTATCAGTGGCTCACATTTCACCCTCACAACCACCACATGAGTTAGAACCATTATCACCATTCCCCATGTGACAGAAGGGGAAACAGAGACTCTGAGAAGTCAAGTGCACTCCCTTAGTCAGTATATCACACTGGGTCCCAAAATACAGAAACTGTCTTTCTAAAATGGTTTGGAATAATTTAATAATATACATAGTATATTTCATCTTTTCACCCCTTGTCCTTTAACCAGCATGTTCCTTTTAAATATGATGTGTCTCAGTGGATTCTTTGGGTCCATCTTGTTGGGGACTCTCTGTGATGCCTGGACTTGTATGTCTGTTTCCTTCACCAGATTAGGGAAGTTTTTGGTCATTATTTCCTCCAATAGGTTCTCGATCACTTGCCCACTCTCTTCTTCTGGTATTCCCAGGATGCAGATGTTGTTGTGCTTCACGCTGTCCCAAAGGATTTTTAAGCTCTCCTCATGTTTTTAAATTGTATTTTTTCTTTTTACTGCTCTGCTTGGGTGTTTTTTTCTACTTTGGCTTCCAAATCACTGATTTGATCCTCTGCCTCATCTAACCTACTGTTTATTCCTTCCAGTATATTACTTATTTCAGATATTGCATTATTTATTTCTGACTAGTGGGTTTTTTTATGGAAATTTAGTTGTTCTTCTGGTGTATTCTCTTGTTTTTCATTTGGGGCCTATTTTTTTGTCTTCCCATTTTGGCTGCTTCTTTGTATTTGTTTATATATATATTAGGTAGATCTGCAAAGATTCTGGTGCAGCCTTATGTCGGACACTGCCTGTGTCTGGCTCTGGGCAACCTGTTTGAAGTTATCAGCAATCCACAGCTTGTAGCTCCCTCTGCTGGGCCTCGTTGTGTGCGGAAACAACCAGGCTATACACCCAGGCCAGGTTTTACCAACACCAGGCTTGGGGGAGGGTCAGCTAACGTTTCAGAGCTCCCAGAGATACTCCTTTCCTACTAGGCTTGATGATTGAAATAGCCTCCAGCTGTATTTATCAGCGTGGCTTAAACTCCAGGGTAGGGCCAGAGGGATACCTGCAGGTGGGGCTATTGCTTCCCCTCAGGCTGATGCCACCTGGAGGGGAGTGCTGTGCCTGAGAAAGATGGCTTCTGCAGTATGGGGATGACTCGGCACAGGGACCCTGGAGGCTGTTCCTTCAGATCTCCCCCCAGAGTCACCAATCCCTGACTCTCCTCACACATCTCTAGTCCACTCTGCTCTCCCTCTGCCACAGCCCAGGGTAAGTGGGATTCTCATTGTGGTGAAGTGGTTTCTCCCATATGTCCTTGGTTATAAGGCTTTTCTCCAGCTAGTGTTCAGCTGGTTATTTAGGATGGTTTTTCTTTAATTTATTTGTAAATCCAGTTTGGTCCTGGGAGGAGGTTAGGATAGTTTCCACCTATTCTGCCATCTTGGGTTTGCCCCTACATGTCCAATAAGCTGCTAAATGCAAGGGATTTTAGCTACAAAATGCTTGTCTCTTGTATCTGACACATCTTTCCTATTTTTCTAGATCGCTCTTTCAGTCCTAACATTTTTAATTCTCTTGAAATTCTGTCTATTGAGATTGTCTCTTAACTGGTATCTCCCCATATTGTCCATCTGCTTCTACCCACTCTGTATGATTCTAGGTCCTATTTCTCATCAGCTTCTCAACTTCTGCTTTGTTTCCATACCCCCGCTGAGTATTATTTCCTCTTGCTAATAATTTCTATCCCTTCAAAGAAAAAATAAACATGTAAATTATTGTTTTCTGTTTTCATTTTTAAATTATGCTATTTTTCTTAAATAGTAGGTCCCCCTCTCCTACTGTCTTTCCTTTAGAGTCAAGTTTCTAAAAACTTGGTGTAGAGCCCCAAAGATCGATTTATTGAATGTCTTTCCATTAATAAAACCAAAAAGTAAAGGTTGGGGTCAGAGAAGGGTTCTGCAAAGGAAGGTGGTCTAATAGCAGAGACTCTGGAGCCAGCTGGCCTGGGTCGAAATCTCTACTCTGGTTTTTACAGTTGGGTAACTTTTGTCAAGTCACTTAAGCTTCAGTTTCCTCATGGGTAAAATAAAAATTACAATAATATCTACCTCTTAGGGTTGTCGTGCAAATTGAATTAGTGTGTGTGTGTGTGTGTGTGTGTGTGTGTGTGTGTGTGTGTGTGTAAAGGTCTTAGAACATTAGTCATTATTACTATTACAAAAGACTTTGTAAATTAAGTAAGAAAGTTGTATCTCATTGCTTAGGCAACAGGAAAGCCTCATCATTAGGGAGCCGCATGGGTCAAGATGCCCATTCCTGGACCTATGGATTCTTATCTCAGTGCCTTAATTGGTCCCTCAAGTAATGCTATTTTTTAAACACAGCTGGTAAATGCTCGGCCTTATCTAGTCTGACCTGTGGTCATTCAGCAGATCCACTGCATTGTCCCAGGCCTTTGAGAAAGGGAACTGTAGAGTGAAAAACAAAAGAGAGCATATTTTTTTTGGAAAATAGTCAAGGAAATAATTAGAGAAACAAGAGAGGGAGACACAGGCTCACAGGAAGACAAAAGACAACACAGGCCTGAATAGAGGAGGTGGCTTATCTGAGAAATTTTTTATGAAAAAGAATTCATAACACTGGATAACTGACTAAATGAGGGAGGTGTGGGAAAGAAAGTCAAGGATGGCTGTAAAAAATTACAGTTTGCTATTTTGGCTGGTGATGTTATCAGCTACCTTTGGAGTGGAGAATAAGCAGGCCTGGTGGATTCACACTTGGGTATGTGGAGTGTCACATAAACATAGGATAACGATATGGAAATGTGCAAAAGCAATTAGATAACAGAAAGTGGTCTCAGCATCCCACCGACCCATTATCAGCAGAGACACTTTTTGAATGGGTTTATCCTTTCGGTTTCCAGAATAAATTACAATGATCTATTCATACCCTCTATCTCACGATTGAGGCACACTGATATTATAAAATGGCTGCAAAGCAATCTGTGGCAATAAATAGCATGAACCTCACTAGGGACAGCGCACCAGAAATTGTAACCTCATTAAAGCAATGCACTAAATTCCTGAGGTAACCAGCAACTACCAGCAGATGGAAAGGCCTTTTATTAAAATCTGTTCCTCGCCCCTCCAGCATTCATGCTTCTGTTTGACATACACCAGAAAATGAATTAACTAAAATAGAAATTCTGCCTCCTTGCTTTGGCTCTACTAAAGCATAATTGCATCAGGAAACTGAGTTTCTACTTTATTTTCAAATAATATGTGACTAAATGCCAAAAAGCAGGTGATGTTGATATCACACACATACTTCAAGCCCTTTAAAGCGGTAGTTTATGAAAATCTGCAGCTGACCTCTAAAACTGAGACTAAGTCCACAGACTTCAGTTACGTAAGAACTGCAACACATTCAATTTACTTTGGACCGAGGGAAGTACAAGTGTCAGGGCTAGAATATTCCACAGGAAAGTCATAAATCAGCCAAATATTCAGGATTATTAAAAATAAAACACAAAGGTTGCTTTCACAAAATAAAGAAGAAATTCAATCTTTGGGTTCAGAAAGGCTTAAAATAACTAAAAGCAGGAAAGAATCACTTTCATCAAATTGTAACTCATACCATGTCTTCCAGCACAGTAATTTTTTTTAAATTTTAATTCTTACCTCTCTCCATTCTTTATTTCCAACTCCTTGTACATATAAGACACAGACTACAAAAGATGAAAAAAAATATGAATGTCATTTATAAACAGCAGACATGAATCCAATAATTTATTTTTTCAATTGTCCAAAACATCAAAATTAATGACTAATTCCCAGCCCTACTCTTGCAAGAAATTGCTAGTAAACCAATAAGTGACTGAAATTTTTTGTAAAGAAACAAACAAAAAACTATGTCACATTTCTAGAACTTAATTATATAAAAAGCTTGGTTCATAAAAAAATAATGATAATGTCTTCTTCACTAATGTCTTCTACATTACAGATGTAGATAAATTTTTAAACTATTTAACAGCTTGATATATTTCGATGTGTTACTAGGCATAAGTCGGCAGTTTTTTCTAAATACCTACTATGCTCAAAGCCATCATAGAAAGGACAACCCAGAGTAAATAATATATTGTATTAAATTTTTTCAACTCCCACCCTTGATGCAGACATAGCTCATTTTATTGTACTCTGCAGATACTGCACTTTTTACAAATAAAAGGTTTGTGACAACCCGATATTAAGTCTATAGGCACCATTTCTCCAACAGCATTTGCTCCCTCGAGTCTCTGACATTTCCATGATTCTCTCAATATTTCAAACATTTTCATTATTATTAGATTTGTTTTGGTGAGCTGTGATCAGTGATCTTTGGCAGTACTACTGCAGTTGTTTTGGGGGTGCCAATATAAAATGATGAACTTAATTGATAAATGTGTGTGTTCTGAGGGCTCCACTGACCATTTCCTGCTCTTTCTCCCTCTCCTCGGGCCTCCATCTTCCCTGAGACACAACAATATTGAAGTAGGGCCAATTAATAACCACACAGTGGCCCCTAAGTGAGAGGGACACGTGTACATCTCTCACTTTAAATCAAAAGCTAGAAATGATTAAGCTTACTCATGAAGGCACGTCCAAGGCTAAGACTGACCAAAAACTAACAGCCAAGTTGTAAATGCAGAGAAAAGTTCTTAAAGGAAATTAAAAGTTATTCCAGTAAACACACAAATGATAAGTAAGCAAAACGGCCTTTTATTGCTGATACAAAGTTTTAGTGGTCTGGACAGATCAAACCAGCCACAACATTCCTTTAAGCTAAAGCCTATTCCAGAACGAGTTCCTAAGACTCTTCAGTTCCTGAAAGGCTGAGACAGGTGTGGAAGCCACAGAAGAAAAGGCTAAAGCTCGCAGTAGTGGGTTCATGAGGTTTAAGGAGAGAAGCCAAATCCATACCATAACATGTAAGTGCAAGGTGAAGCACAAGTGCTGATTTAGAAGCTGAAGCAGGATATCTAGAAGATCTACCTAAGATCATTAATGAAGACTTTGACACTAATTATCAGTGCAGGCCAAACAGCCTTATTTTGGAAGCAGATGCCACCTAGAACTTTTGCAACAAGAGAGTGGAAGTCACTGCCTGGCTTTGAAGCTTTGAAGGACAGCCTAGCTCTCCTGTTAGGGGCTAAAGCTGCTGGTGATTTTAAGTTGAAGCCAATGCTCACTCACCATCCTCAAAATCCTAGGGCCCTTCAGAGTTATGTCAAATCTACTCTGCCTGTGCTCTACAAATGAAACAACACAGCCCAAATGACAGCACATCTGTTTACAGTACGATTTGCTGAATATTTTAAACCTACTGTTAAAACCTATTACTCAAAAACAAATGATTCCTTTCAAAATACCACTGTTCATTGATGATGGCACCTGGTCCCCTAAGAGCTGTGCTGGAAATGTACGTGAGATTAACGTTGTTTCCATGCCTGCCAGCACAACATCCATTCTGCAGCCCATGGATAGAGGAATAATTTGGATTTTTAGGTCTTATTATTTAAGAAATAGATTCCATAAGGCTGCTGTAGATAGTGATTCCTCTGGTGGATCTGGGCAAAGGAAATGGAAATTCTTCTGAAGAGGACCTGCCATTCTAGATACCATCAAGGTCATTTGTGATTCATGAGACAAAGTCAAAATATCAACACTAACAAGAGTTTGGAAGAAGCTGACTCCAATCTTCATGGATGTGTTTTGAGGAGTTTATCACTGCAGTGGAGGAAGCAACTGCAGACTTGGTGGAAGTAGCCAGAGAACTAACAGTGGAGCCTGAGGATGTGGCTGAATTGCTGCAATCTCACCATGAAATTTTAACAGATGAGGAGTTGCTGCTTATGGATGAGAAAAGAAAGTGGTTTCCTGAGATGGAATCTACCCCTAGTGAAGATGCTGTGCAAACTGGTGAAATGACAAAGGATTTGGAACATTACATAAATTTAGTTATGAAGCAGAAGCAGGGTTAGAAAGAACTGACTCCAATTTGAAAGAAGTTCTACCATAGGTAAATGCTATCAAACAGCACTGCATGCTACAGAGGAATTGTTCATGAAAAGAAGAGCCAATTGATGGGCAAATTTTACTGTTGTCTTATTTTAAGAAATTCCACAGCCACCCCAACCTTCAGCAGCCACCACCCTCATCAGTCAGCAACCACCAACTTCAAGGCAAGACCCTGCACCAACAAAAAGGTTACTACTCACTGAAGGCTCAGATGACAACTAGCATTTGTTAGCAATAGTATTTTTTAGTTAAGGTGTGTACATTTTTTTAGACATCAGGTTATCACATACTTCATAGATTACAATACGGTGTGAACATGACTTTTATATGCACTGGGAAACCCCAAAATCAATGAGACACTTTTTATTGCAATATTTGTTTTATTGGGGTGGTCTGAAACTGAAACCACATCTTCAAGGTATACCTATATTTGTAAACAGGTAGGAAATCCTGTCAACCATAAAGGAAAGATGCAAATGGGAGATGAAGGGTTTGGGGTAAAGATTTAGGAATTAAAAAGAGTCCCATCCATTTGCCAAATGAGCTACAGGAAATTTTAATGCCCACAAATTATAACGTCATTTCCTAATGACTGCCTCAAGAATTTTAACATCTGACAAAACCTTTCCCCTGTAATTAAACCACATGTTTATCACATATTTGTAGAGATGAAGAGCTGTCGGGTATCAGCTTTTAAATGCTACAAGATTTGTAAACACTGACAGATTTATACATTAATTCTGCTATTTTCTAATTCAAACTATCTTTATTATTTTAGAAGTTATCTCTAGTTTTCAAAGTCTCTAATTAGCCAAAAATTCAGCTCATTCAAGAACATGTTATATATTTCATTTAGTCGTATATGCTTTATACACGGCTTTCATTTACAAAAAAAAAAAAAAGGAAAAGCATTATTCTATGATGAAATCACTTAAAATCACGGCCCATTACGATTGTTTTTTGAATGTAATTTGCACCCTACGGCCATGCTATGAGGCTGCAACTTCAAAGGAGAGTCATCTCTCCTTACACGGGGGTCATCTCTTTCACCACATTCTTAAAATGCTAAGCAACTTGCTCTTCAGGCAAAGGACTGCCCAGAGAGATGAGCATGCGGCGCTTGAGACCATGCCCCTTCTTTCTTTTTAGGCTTTAAAATGAATATTTAAACAATAACTATGATTTTCATACAATTTTTGCAAAATCAGAAAGTAAAATAAGTGGACTTTCAAAAGGAAGTAAACAGATACTTACTTGGATCAGATTTAGAAAATGTGTCTCTGTCGAGAAGATTTCTGTTGAATAAAACAAAAAATGTTAGATGAATATAAGGCCAAAATATTTATATAAATATGTGTACAAATGTGTATACACTGTATATAGTATATATGCATTGCATATATATGTATACACACATTCACACACAGAGTCAAATAAAAACTCACCACAGATCTGCCTGTATTTATTCAATAATCATCACTGGAATTTGGGAAGCCAGAGGTGGCTGTTTTTTCAGCCTTGCACTGCAGTTAGCAGACAACAAGACTTCCAAAATGCTAAGACCAAAAACTGCCTTGACAGAATTAACTGTTTTAGGTGTCCTTTTATTCCTTCATTAATGAGTACACAGATGCTCAAAAATGTTTCCTGAATTGAATTGTGACTTGTTACCAATGCAAAATTGATTGGGATTCACACCACAGGAGCACATCAGTCCATACAATTAGAAGGCAGCAAGCAGCAAAGCATCATCTATGAACATTTGCGTGACATCAACCCTGATGAGTTTTATGTTTGCTACAAGGTGTGGGAATTTAAGGTGAACGTGCAGATCTTGCTTGAAAATTCTTCCCAGTAGAGGAAGAGATTAAAGAGGTAGACAAGGCCATTTTAGCACCTACTTATTCTTTTTTACAGATATTTTCACCTCTACCACAGAGTAAAAATGGAAAATCAGAAAATGGAAAGGTCCGGATTTCTCTGGTAGTGGGCTATACTCTTTTACTCAGTGATAGCATGTAGTCCTATACTTTATGCTGATAATAACCCTGAGTAATAAAAAGTCAAGTTCATTATGCTCTGATTAATAAGGTGACCCATTATTATAAAAATATTTATCTAAAACTAATTTATTCTAAATAGTGATTATTGGAAGCTACAACCTTTTCTGGAAAACTTGTACTTAAGCTTCTAAAAGTTAAATTTGTGCTCTACGTTCATCCTCCATTAATTGGTAATAATTTATAATAGCTAAATTATACTTCTATATTTTATACTTATAAGAATCCCACCTCTAAACTGTCTTATTCCTCTACCAAAACTACTACTTATGTGCATTCATCTGTACTGCCCTTGGCATTTGAAAGGCCTTCTGTTTTCACATCAATCTGATTATCTTGTCTTATTTCAGATTCTCAAAATTACCACTTCCATTAAATCACTGTACACTAAGAATATTTAGGGGAAAAAAAGTCAACAGACCAATGCAGCACATGCCAAAATAATGAGATTATGTCTTGAAATATTGTCGAAAGAGGGAAAATTATGTCAGACATATTTATATTTGGAATTAAATCAGATTCAAAGACACTAGTCAGAAATCAAATTAAAATAACCTTTCTGTCCCCTAAGCAGATATCATGACTGCAGCAATAGTTGGTAAACAGTAAATTAAAACATTTTCATCTGAGAAATTAGTGATAGATATTTACAAAAAGTAGTTCTCCACTTACGAAGAAACTCTCTAGCCCTTCCTGTGTCTGCAGCTTTTGCTAATCAAATGTCCTTAAAAAATGTGTTTCAACTTTCTTTTACATTTTGTAAATATCAAGGAGAGATGACAGTGGAAAAAAATGCAGTGTGGTTGGAATTCAAAAATCATCTTATACACATATTTTAAAAACTTTTTAATTTTAACCACAAATATAAAATAATAAATTTCTATCAACACAAAGGTAAATATTCTTAATCACAGACTTTACTGATAACATTGTTTCTTCTAGCCTATAACATTCATAGTAAATAGGTTAAAAAATGGGTTTGTTTTTTTGTTCAAAAACAAAGAAACAAAAAATCTTAGAGCTTTTATGTGAGAAATAAAACTCCATCAACTCTTCATAATTGAGTCCTTGAAATTTACAATTTAACTTTCCCATTGCTTTCTGATGATAAATTTCATTTATTCTTTGGTCATATGAAGGTAATAAGATGTTATCGAAATGTTATCTAATGTCTAGTTGGAAGCCTGAAATACAAGTAGATAAGCAAGAATTTAGTTACATCTTTCCAGGACCACCCAGGAGAAAGACTTCCCTGGTACCCAAGTTTCTCTTCAACACTCACAGATGTTAGTGCCTCAAGATAGAGGCTGACACATCAACCCATCCTCCCTTCATAGCAATAGCCATCTAGCTCATCCAATAACCCTGCCCCTTCTGATTTTATGCTCAAGTCACCTTTTGATTTTAGGATAGTTTCTCATCTAATTATTGGCACAGAGCTGTGCTAAGTGGCCAACAATGAATAATAGTTTTCTTGATGGTTCTAGTTTTTATTCTCATTTGGTATTCCAAGACCCATACTGGGCAGCCAGCTAGCCCTTAAAATAACATCTCAGGTTTTTCCTTCTCCACCTGGAAACTAACAATTCTCTTTAAACTTCAGGGCAATTCTGCAAGTATTTTTCAAGCAAATATTCTAGGCCTAAGATCTAACTAAGCACTTGTGAAGATAAAATAAAATAAATACTAAAGACATGGTTTCTTATTTCAAGAAACATAATTTTATTAGGAAGACAAACTCACAGAATAACTAAATAGCCATACTGGATAGTGTATAAAATAAGTTTATTACAGGAAAAAGGAATGATAACCTAAAAACAAACTCAAATTGATTCAGCTACAACTAAATTTTTTAAAAAAGGTACAATGGTTAACTCATATTTCAATATTCTAGTATTAAAAAATACTAGAATAAAACAATTTATAGGTATGTCTATAAAATTAATATACTCTAAACATGTATATAGCTTGTTCCTTTTCTGTTATATGTATATGTAATGATACTTTATTAATGGAAAATTAAAACCCCTAATTCTTATTTTAAATGAGCATAATAACATGACCTATTAAGGTAAATGTGATTTGTGAGTTGAACTAAAGTTGCAGATTTGCTTCTAACTCTTTCCTATTTAGTAAATGAATTCACCTAATAAATACTCTTCTTTCTTAGTGTGATAAATATTGAAGATTTAAAAAAATGCTTTAAAAGAAAAGTAAATATCATTATCCTAACACAGATGCAATTTGGAAAATAAAATGTACTTGGTATATATTATGAGTCTTAAACTTGATAGTTTCAGGTTAAAGGCAATCATATCATTTGTGACCTTTTAAAGTGCTAACTTAACAAAATCTACAATATACTTGTTTTATGGAATAAATCCTCGAACTGAAGGTATGAAGTGAGTTCTAAAAAAAACACCGCTAGCCGCGGCCAACAGAGCTTAGACAATATGTACAGAGGCCTACTGCTACACCTGGTGGAATTGTGCTATTTAATTTTTAATAAGAAAAAAGGCATGGCTTATAAATAGAGCCAAACAAAAGTTTTTCTATTTAATTTTCCACAGAAACCAAAACATAACTTATGAAATAGAGCCCACCAATGCTTCATCCCTTTACAGGTACGGCCCAGCACGAACTGTCCACATGAGGACAGAGAACCACATCTCCGCATCACGTACTCCTCCCTGAAAATTGTTCTGTGTCTGTAAGCCACATTATGCTGCGTTAAATCAAAAGTTAGGAAATGATTAGGGCCCTTCTATTTACACATCACTCAGTGTCCTCTCGAGACCACTGTCGACCTGCAACCAAGCGTCACTTGGAACCTAGCACACCACAGGCTTGCACATAGGCAAGGGCTCCACAAGCACCTGCTGTGTGCACGAGTGAGAGGTTTCAGTATCCAAGCAAAAGTATCGGCTTTTTGCGCTTCGGATGTGGCAACCTGTTTTATCGTGGAAAGACATGTAAAACAGGAAGGTGGTATTCATGGCCTTTGCCCTGATAAGTTAGTAATCCACTAACTGGAAATATTTGAGAGTGACTGCTTTACTGGGATTGAAAACAAGTCCCATGTCACTGGGCCACCATGCCCAGGGCCCTTACCTTGGCCATTACATTGTTTTATGGATTGGAATTTGGAAGTTCTCAGGGCGGGGGGGGGGGGGGGGGGGGGTTGGGTAGAAGAGGTCTGTGTGTGTATATACATTTAAAAAAACACATATCTGCAAAGTGATTTTCAGGGTTTTTTTTAAAAATAAAGACAACAAAATAAAAACATTTCTTACCAAACTAAAAGAAAATTGATCAAATCTGGATGTGATTTGAATGCAAAATTTAATCCCCTCATTTATTCATTATTTTAGTCATTAAATAAATATTATCTCTAGAAATTTTAGTACACACATTTAAGGAAAAAATAGTTTTCCTGAAACTACAATTTCTACAGCAAGAGGAATCATTGTGCACAGGTGAAAAGTAAAGCTTTAAAATGGAAAAAATAAAGTCTTTGAAACAGAAGCTTACTGAAAAATCAAAGTCAGCCAGAATCTAAGATACCAAGTAATTCTGAAGGATGGAGTTATTGGAAAGTATTTGAGATTATCTGGCTTTCAAGAAAGAAGAATGGACTTTCAGACTTGAAGTTGTACAAATAAGCTAAAATTCAGCCCATACCCAAGCATACAAACAGGACCTCACCAATACGTGGTACATATGACCCCACAAAAACTAAAAATAAAATAAATTTTAAGATAGTCTCACTTTTTGCTGCAATGAGTTATTTAAAGTATTTATTAATTAGTACTATTGAGCTAAAACAATCAGCAATAAAAATAACAGTTGCAACCTTTGCATGGGTTGAATTTGGTTTAGATACCAAAAGAAACTTGAAGGGTAAATAATTAACAATTAAAACTTTCAGGATTCTCCTGAAGTATTCACCTATGACCAAATGTTCTTGAAAATCACTTCAAAGGAAACCAAGCATTTTTTTAAAATCCAACACATCAGAACTCTGGTTTTTCTGAACCAGGGTAAATAGCAGAACCCACTGGTTTGAACTATTGTTACATTTTAAAAAAAAGGTGCAGGACCCATCCCTGATTTCAGCTGAAGAAGAGAAACGTGACATTTATGTTAACAAAATTGAGCAGAATAAAAAGAGACTGAGAACAGAATCTGGTCTTCTTAAAAATCTAACACATACACACAAAACTAACTTCACTATCTTTTCCACCATGTTATAGCTCCTCTATCTCCCATCTCGGTGGCATGGCAACTGTGGAGGGCAGAATAAAGACCCAACCCCAAACATATCAGATCCTAATCCCCGGAACCTATAAATACCACCTTTTGGGGGGGAGGGGATGTCTTTGCAGCTATGATTAAATAACAGACCCTGAAATGAGAGATATTATGCTGGTGTATAGTGGGCCCTACATGCAGTCATATATATCATTATAAGACAGGGAGATTTCACACAAACAGAGGAAAAGTCGATGTGAACAGAGCTGAATGAGATTCTAGGTTCTGGCCTTGAAGACTGAAGCAATCTGGCCATAAGCCAAAGTACGCCAGCAGCCACCAACAACTGCAGAAGACAAGGATTGGATGGATTCTCTACCAGAGCTTCCAGAGGGACAGCAGCCCACCCAACACCTTCATCTCAGGCCTGCGGCACTGTCAGAGAACAAAGTTCTGTTGTTTTAAACCAACAAATGTGTGATGATTTGTCACAACCACCACCGGAAACAAATACAGCAATACTGTCTGACCCACCTGTCTCCCAAGGGAGAACCCTGTCCTCTCTCCCTTCCCCTTAATGTATCCCCTACTTTGGCTTCTGATTCCAAGTCCCAGCTACTTCCCAGACCTTACAGCCCTTAATTGGCCTTCCTGCATCCTGTCTCCCAGTTCATTTACCAAGATGCCTCCAAGAGAAAAGTGTTCCACTATAAAACCTAACTAAAGGGCTCCCTTGTATAAAACCCATTACCTTCAGAAACTCCAAACTCCTTAATACAGCACTAAACATACCTGCCACATTCTGACCCCAGCATTATCTCCAGGTGCACCTCCATCCACGCTGTGTATCATACAGACTCTGCTGCTGAAATTTCCTCATCAAACTCATTCCTTCTGGGAAATGTGAACCCCTTTCATCCTCTCCCCACTGCTGTGCCCTGGGCAGGTAGAACTGATTACTCTCTTTTTGTGTGTCCCACCATAGCCAACAGGAAACAATATCACAAACTCTGCAGCTACTATTCATTTACTGGACCAGGTACCGACCACTGAGCTCAGCAGTCTAAAAAATCATTTCATTTAACCTTCACCATAATCCTAGCAAGTAGCAATTATGACCAGAATACATTTTCCAGATGAGATAATAAAATGCAGAGAGGTTAAATAAAGTGGCCAAAATCGCAAGAAGAGTATATGGTCATGATGCAATGATTAATTTTTTTTAATTTTTATTTTTGTATTTGTTATATTGACTGACTATATTTTGAGAAGACAATGAAATGAACTACAGATAATGTCATCATTCAGCACCACTTTGGAAGTTCTAGGGAATAAAATATAAAATAAAAGTGATATAATGTAAAGAGAAGAATTTAATTACTACCTGCAGAAGATTTAATTTTGTACCTAGAAAAAAATAAGAAAATTAACAAATAAAATCTTTAAACATTAGTAAGATAATTGAGTAAAGTGATTGGAAGCATGATGACTATAAGAGTTAATAATTTTCTGGGTCTCAGTTCATAATTGTCCTGTCCAATTCATATGTTTCAGTAGTTATCTGTTGTCTTCTATTGCTGAAGTATGTGAGCACTGTGCAGCTCTCTTTAATTATAACCTCTCTCCAGTATCCTATGTTACTTATCATGAAAGCAAGTCAAGGACAAAATTCTGCCAACAGGGACTCAAAACAGTCATGCAACACGCTCTACAAATTTGATCAAGTTCCATCCCTCTGTGCTTTTAGAAACAGCAACTTAAGGCAGATGCAACAATATTCTGGTGACATCAAAGACATTCATGATGAAAATTTGCAGATGTTTAATGGAGCCCAGAGTCAGAAACATAACTGATCTATGGGAAGAAGTAAACAAGAACAGAACCACAAAGCACTGGTAAATACAGACACCAGCCCCATGAGGTAAGGGGAAGGACTACAGGGACAGCAGTCCCCAAGACCACAGGGCAGGCCCCACAGCAAAGGGGCATTTCTGGGACTTCCCTGAGGCACCCAACACCGACATTTTAACAATGAACTGAGGGCTCTGTGGATGCAGCAGAGAAAGGAGGAGGGATTTCCTGGGGTGGCAGCTGAGGTCATTTCCTCAGAGGGGTGCACTGGAGTCTCTGCTCCCCCAGGCAGGGGACACGCCAGGCTTGCAGACAGGAAGCTGGGTTGCAGTACGAATTCCTGAAGTTGGAATATTCAAGAAAAAAAGTGTCCATCTTGTCTGGTTATCAAAATATGAATATAAATGATACATGTTTAGTATATAAAACTAAATATGTGGAGAGAGATATCTAGTTGGTATGATCTACCACCAGGTTGAATTTGGGATGACTTGAATGTTCTCCTCTCTATTTTTCAGTGTTGCTTGGCTTGTTTCTTTGTGTGTTTTTACAATGAGCAAGTAGCCCTTTTGCAACAATTACACTATCTCTCAGGGAGCCTGCACTATCTTCCACTGCTTTTCAGCTGTTTCTGTTGAATGCCTGTATAAAAATAAGTTCCTCGCTAAGTGACATGAACTTTCTAAATACTTTATCATGATGTCATAGTATACAATCCCCACAGCAACTACATGAGAAAGAACTTCTATCTTTATTTATAAACCAAAGCACAGACAGATTAACTTTTTATCTGAACTTCATAGTTGGTAATATATGAAGTGGCAGTCTAAATCCAGATGTTTCCATCTCTAAACGTGTGCTCTGCTCCTTAATATATTACACCATTCCACTAATTATGTTACAACACTTGAGACTGTTGCTAACAGCCGGGAGGGGGGCAATGAGCTTGCACGTATTTTAAACAATTAGCCAGATTAGCAGTCTGTCAAGACTTATTACTGCTCCCACAGTCAATGCATGATATTTGTAGGTGGCAATCACTAGTCCGAAAACTAGGAGCTGATGATTCGGATAGGTCTGCCCCAAAGGGAAAAGCTGCAAGCTAACACTACTCTGTCTTCAACATCCGCTCAGATGTTGCTACTTTCCAAGCACCACGCCCAAAATTTGTTGGTCCTATTACTAGGTTTTCTGTTTCTCTATTAGCTGCTGAGCAATAAATATATTGCTTCTATATTAATCTTTATCTGTAGGCAGGATTGTCTTCATCCAGCTCCCTTTAAGATTAATCCATCAGTACATAGGCTGTGCCAATGAGAAAAACAATATGCCTATAAAGGCAGGCTAGGTTGGCAGGGTTTGGTTTGGTTTTGTCCTCTATATTTTTAAGTAATATTTTTTGTAATTTCTTTGGATCACTAACCACTGAATGACTCAAATGTCTTTAAAAGCAATTGAGCTTTGCAGAATCAACAACAGAATTTAAACAGAAGGAATTAATCTGGAAAAGAAATTTGTTTGTAAGCATAAATGACCAACCAGCTGAAACAGAGAGACTGAAAACAATCCTCTAGTACGCATCTGTTATCCTTGTCACAAATGATGAGAGCAGGAATTTGTCCCTGACTCAAAAATACTGCTCTAGGTTCCCAAAAAACAAAACAAACAAACAAAAAAACTCTCAGTAGCTGCTATGAACCCATTGTATGTGTAGTGCTACAAATCCTAAAAATTTCAGTGAAATAGGAGTAGATAGTTGTTCAGTCAGCTCTCCCTCATCCTGCCTTTATACAATTGATTTTCTCAAATCAATTAATATTATACTATTTCCTGTATTTATGTCTTCTAAGCATGTTCAAATTTCTGAGATGTTCAACTTTCCTTTTGTCAATTATACATTGAATAAATCACTGTTAAACACTTTCTATATGCAAAACATTGGATTTGATAGATACAAAGCAGAAACAAAGGTGAACAAGACAGTTTCTGTCCTATAAGAATTTGTAATTTAACAATTGCCTAATACTTTCAAATACTCATTCAATAAACACTTAGCAACTATATGACAGAAAAAGGATTCAGTGTTAAGACCGTGAAATGAACACATGGGCTCTGGCCCTAGATCAGTTACATTCCATTAATGGGACAGATTGGTAAACAAATATGTGCAGCAAAATATGGAAATATTAATAAACTCTTTACAAATCACATGAAAGGAGGGCTAGTCCATTCTATCTGAAGAATCAGGCCAAGTTTCTACAGTGAGCGTGATGCCTAAACCATCAGTCGGGGCTGTCGAGTAAGATAACAACACGAAGCAAAATTATTCCCACCAGAACCGAGGTGTGAGTACCACAATTCTCTCAAGAAATACAAGTAGTCCGGTAGGGCTTAGTGTTTAGGAGACAGCTTCGAGAGAACAGTGCTGGGGGGATGGGGGTGTGACACAGAGAGAAAGAGATGGGGCTTGAAAAGCCAGGTCAGACTTACTCACACGGGCAACTAAAGGGTTTTTCACAAGAGAGCAGACACATGATGGCATTTTTCCCTTTTTAAACACGCATAGGATTCATGGCAGTGAGAAGGCTGCCCAGAGCAAGATGGAAGGTTGGGAGGGACAGCGAACCTGCACCGTGGTCTCTGCTGAGTCAGCCAGGTCTGGACCCAGGCAGAAGCAGAGTGGCCGGCCAAGTTAATAAGATAACGTAGAAGTGAAAGAGGGAGAAGGTCCGGGTGTGAGACTCAATTGGCAGAAAGTCTACTTGAGTACTGGGGGCACAGAGAAAAGGGTGGGGACCACTCACTTACTCCCTGGTAGGGAAACAAACTGGAATTTCAGGTCTGCCCATATGCAGTTTGAAAAACCCCTGAAGACATTCTGATGGTCATGACCCTCATTCAGGATAGCTGGTTGTGACCCTCATTTAGAATAGCTGGTTTAGACCGTGCCCTTGAAATGAAAGTGACACAACCACATAATAATTTCATTTGTTAAATCACATCATATTCTCTGTGTGCTGGAAATGTTCATAAAACAGCAGCAGCAGCATGTATTAAAATAATTCATCCATCCATTGTCCTCACTGAAACAAAGGGGCTTTTTAATTTTGTTTTTTTTTCCAATTTTACAGTTAGGACCACTCTTGAGGTCAGTGTCTCTGGAAAGATCTGATGTAATAGGCAGGACAACATTTTAGGTTAAACATAATGGACTGAGCACTTAGATATTTCAGCTGTGTTGCAAGGACTTAGGTAATTATTTAGGCAAACCAACAGATTCTTATAACCAGGCAAGTGTCAGAAATGATGTAAGCTATGGACAGTGACTTAAATAAACATGGTCATTTTTTTACCTCTGCACATAAAAACTAGATCTAGGTTTTGTTTTTGTTTTGTTTTGTTTTTCTGCACAGAAAGCATTGTTTCCTCTTCCCATTCTTGACACTTTTTTTAGTTGAATTTAAACTTTTCTAAAATTTTGTTTTACCACTTTGTGGCTCAAAACTAAAATTGGTGAAGCAAATACAAAAGGAAAGTGTTAGAAGGTAAATACCTATTGCTTCTTAAAGAGGCGAGGCCACCAAATAGCTCCTCTCAACACTAGATTATTCGCAAGTGGAAACATCACATCCTGCTGCATTTTATCGGCTCGGCTCACCAGGTAATTGATTAGAGACACCTTTCCCAAGACAAAAATCTCCATTCAGTGAATGATATGTTCATTTATATCCCTATGTGGATATGTTATTTAGGAAGTCATACATAAAATTCTATTTCTTTTCTTTCTCTCTTTTTGCATATCACATAACAGAGATTAAATAAGCAAATTGTCTGTCTGTAATAAGAAAGTCCTAAATGTCCACTTCTAAAACTCTTTGCTCTGCTTGGAGACAAAGTTAATTTGGTATTATTTATTTGTTTTTCATTTCTTCAAATAAAACTTTACATAAATTAGTTTAGTATCTTAGTTTATAAACTAAGCTAAAAACATGTTTCATTAAATTGCACTGGGAAAGTGAGTAATTTTAATACTCTGTGTATATAAACTAATATTTTTAAGGGTACAGACATAAACAAATTCATGAGTATACAGATTCTTTCTTCCAATCTGTCCATCAGGCAGCCAATATTTGTTGAAAACCTCCTATGTAGAAAGCACACAGTGAGATTTTGTGAAAATCAATGATAAAACAAACTTCTCAAAATGATTTTAAAACCACTATTATGCTAAGTAAGCCTGAGGAAAGTGTTAGTTTCAACCAGTTGTGGAAATTATAATCATATCTGGTTGATACCATACTCTCTGACATTTGTGATTGTCTTTAATAAAATTAATGTCATTTGTTTCACAATTCACATAGCATACTGTAGTGATATTTTCAATATCTAAGTAATTATTTTATTTACATTGGGATTCTGAAGAACCCATTTGTTGTATGAACATACTGGAACATATCTGAAAGAAAACCCTGGAATTTATTATTAAAAAGTTAGCAGGTTGAACGGTGACATCCTCATTATTCAGCAGTGGATTGAATTAATAGGACTTGAGATCAATTTTCAACTCTAGCAACAAATATGAATGTCACAGAGTCAGTCCAATTAATTTTTTCTTTTTTTAAAAATTTGCCCAGTCCATTACCTTTCTCCAGCATTTAGCTTTTATCTTATCCTGTCTGCTGATTCCCAGTTAAACAGTCCTCTCATTATTTATAATTTCCCACAGCTTCATTAGGTAACTCAGCAGCAGAAAAAAAAGATAAGAATCAATACTTGGAGATGAAACATCAAATGGTTAACGTTCACACCACTCATCTGCTCATCTGAATTGTTCTATTCACAGCTTTCATCAATTGGGGAAAAAAACACCAAAGAATTTTATATTCTCCTTAGTGATAGTATTAATATCATCCATTGTAATTGTGTCTCTCCACTTTGTCATTTCTCTTCAGTCACCAACACCTGGGCACGGATAGGAATGAGCCCCACCCTTAAAGCCTAAAATAATTTATAGAAAAGTGACCAAATAGGGCTAGATGTCAGCAGCATACATCTTAGAACCAGACACGCTGGTTCTAAGGATTAGGAACTCAGCCTTGCTACCTCCTAGATGAAAGACTTACGCCAAATTACTTACACTCTCTTGAAATCCTAATCTTTTCAACTATAAAATAGGACATAACATCATCTATTTACAGAATTGTTGCAAGGATAAGTGAAGGAGTATATAAGTGCTGTATACACTTTCACATAGCTTTAGACTTTGACATTAATTTAAATAAAATATACAGTGAACGTCCAACACTTTCATGTTTTTTGGCCTTATTAGTACATCTTTTATCTTTTAGTAGTTTTACTGCCAGATAAATAAAAATATTTCCCAAGGATTATCAATGAATGATATTTTGTTTCTTCAGAGATTCAGGAAGATAACTGATAATTCGCTCAGGAGGTTTGGAGTGTTATTCTTTATAGAATAAACTTGACAAAACATCTCACAATTTGAAAGAAGAATGCCTGATGACTAACGTCCCTGGCTGACGAGGCATTCACACTGACAGCTGTCATAAGGTTGAAAATATAAAGGCAACTGTTGACCACTGCAGCCAGCACCTTTTAAATACACCTTATTTTATTATCACCAATAAATTCTTGCTCTCCTTTGGCCTGGGTTGTCATCTACTTCAATATCTCTTTTATCACATGTCCAACAGGAAAGAGCAGTCTAAATGTCAGCCCATAGCTTTTATTGATCACATGTAAGAATTGCTAAAATGTGCTTTCATTCCAAAACTTTGTTGTTAAACACAGCCTCCTCTCTGTCAAATCCCACCAAGTCCTCAGGGCTGCGTGTGTTGGTGTGGGAGAGCCATGGGGTGGAGTCGGTGGAAGTTGAGTGTGCGTTTTCAAATCTACACTCTCTGGTCACTGGTTTATCCACCCCCCTCTCTGGATACAGGTTGTATGCAGCCTGGGCTACGACATAATGGTCTTTAACAGGCAGCTTTCAAATTGTCACCTTGCGGTTAGTGTTTCTCCGACTCTCCAAATTGATTGTAAATTTTCCTAAAGTACAGGTACCCCCTCTTCTGCATTGCTATTTGCCTCACAGTAATTGAAAGAAGAAAATGAGAGAAGACTAACAGCTATGAAGTACTTTTTTTTTTTTTTATCATAGGCATGATGCTGGGCACTTTGCTGACTATTTCATTCACTTCTCCAATAATGGAGAATAATGGATATTCTCCATTGAATATTGAATTGAATATTTCAATTCAATTCTCTTATAAATTTGGTTTCTTGATCATTTCCATATTACTGATTAGAAAATGAGATTCCAAAAGTCGAAAAAAGTTCCCCAAAATAACATTCCAAAAATGGATGAAAATGGGACTTAAAGACATCTATCTGACTCCTAATTCCACGTTCCTGCTGCTACACTCTGCTGCCCTAAATTCTCATTAATCTTTACATGCAAGTTTCTCATGGGATAAAAGTATTAGAAAGGCACAGCCAGTAGTTTAGACTTGACTTTGTTAATATGGGTAGGGAGAAATAACCAAAATAAGGTAGTAGAATCCCTTGAGAAGATAGCTTTTTAATTACTTTAGCTCTAGAAAACTATCCCCAATTTGGGGGTGGAGGAGGGAAATCACAGGAGTCACCAAGAGTTGCTGAATAACAATGCTCACCTGTAGCATTATTTTGAATATTTAGTATTTGAGATAAATTAGGGAAAATAAGAGATAAGTTAAATAAATACAGTATTTATTAGACAATATAATAGACTGTTACACAGTCATGGAAGGTTGTATTTTCCAAAACTATGACAGCAACATCTACATGATATAATATCAACAGAAAAGTAGAGAATAAATTGTATAGAATATAATATAACTTCATTATACAATATATGTGAACATATGAAATATGTCCACAAAAGATCCAGCCATTGTTAATATCACAAGATCAATTCACACAACATTGATGTAACCTGGCAGCCAGGAGAGTGGACTGGAATGGGCATGTGTGAACAATGAAGACTTCACTGTACTAGTCAATAGGGTCAGTAGATGCCATTGAGTGAGCATGTGTGCTGTGTGGCTGTCACATTCAAAGTAACTGAGTGTGTAGAGCAAGGGCTCTGCATCAAATTTTGTGTTAAGCTTGAACATTCCTCCATGGAAACTATTCAGATGATTCACAAGGCCGCAGCTATGGGCAACTGGTGATGCAGCTTCATCATGACAAGGCACCTGCTCATGCATCATGTCTCATGCATAGTTTATTGGTGAAACACCAAATCACGCAGGTGACTTAGCCCCCTACAGCCCAGATTTGGCCCCCTGCAACTTCCGGCTTTTCCCCAAACTAAAATCACCTTGGAGAGGGAAGAGATTTCAGACAATCAATGAGACTTAGGGCAACACAAGGGGGCAGCTGATGGCAATTGGGAGAACTGTGTGAAATCCCCAGGTAACTACTTTGAGGGGACTGACTTACCATTGTCCAATGTACAATGCTTCTCGAATCTTTTATCTTCTTCAATGAATGTCTCTTTTTCATATCACATGGCTGGATACCTTCTGGAGAGATCTCATCATATACATACATGAGGAAGTGAGAGGGACTATAAATGTGATGTTATAAATAAGAAAAATGAACTAAATGCTCATTGTGTGATGGAATAAGGGGTGGTTTTTATTTTGTGTTTAAATCAATTTGTAATTACTGAGTGCTTACCTAAAGTGCCAAGTAGTGTTTTCACTCATACAGGTGTATTAACTTATTTAAGCTTTGAAACAAATATAAGAGGTAGGGTCTACGATTCCCCCTCACTTTACAAATGAGGAGATACAGGAAAAGAGAGATGGAGTCACCTCCCAGGGTTGCACAGCCTGTAGTGGTAGAGAGGGTCTAGTTCCACACCTACACTCTTCGAGGCAAATCAAACTGGCACTCATACACAAATGTTACTAATATAAACCAGGCTGACAACGGAATGAAACCCCTTTGAGTGAAACTCTTTCTTCCCCGCCCAGAGTAAACTTCCCCATTTGAGAGTAAACTCAAATAGGGAATGCAGGCTTCTCCTTCTTATGTCACAAATAATGTAACTAAAACAGCACAGCCATTAACACCCTATTGTCGATAGGGGGGTTGCTTTGTGAATTGCTTCTAGATTCCCATTCTCTACATCCTAGCATTCTTTTAGAACACATCCTAGGGTTCTTTTAGAATGCAGAGTAATCCAACATACTGGTAGAACAATGTAGTAAGCCTTTCTCTCCTAAGATATACCTGGGCAACTCCTACACTGTGATTTCAAAATCACTGACCAGATATACCCCTAGAACAAATTTTCCTAAAACTCGGAAGCTGAAAACAAAAAGAAGAAACAAAAACCATAAAATTCGGCCCTCCTAAAAGCACTGTGAGATGACTACATTCTTTACCAAGACCTCAGGAACTGCAGAACCAGAAGAACGAGGTATGGGCATGCCACACCTTGACCCTCAGTTAACCTTCTATCTACCTCATTAACAAGCTAACAGGAATTCTCATCTCCCACGCTTACAGAAACAGAATTTATCCCCTAACAACATCATCTGAAAACCTATTTGCACACTAACTTCAAACTGTCTGACTAAAGAAGGGTACAGTGTGTCTACGGGATGCACCAGTGTGGACCGGGTGGAGCCAGCACTCTGCTTCTCTTCCACCACAGATAATCGGAACAGCACAGTGCTCTGCTTCCAACTGGGCCCATTCCCACCGGACCAATCACGTTCCCTTTTTGGGAATCGGAATTGGCTTTCCCGCACGGTCAGTTAATCACTAAGTGTAACCGGAACTGTGACATGTACACTTGCAAGGTATATGTCACCAGTGGATGGAGAAACAAACAAAAAGTCTTTGAACTAAGAGAATAAACATGTGTAAAGGGCCAGATGAAAAGGAGAAGAAGTAAGTAAAAAGCATGCAAAATTCCAACCATCTTCCTGTTTCATTCACAATGTGCTTCTAGGCTGCACAGCCTTTTCATGGATTATGAAACTCAGACAACCCCAGTTGCCCCAGCAGACAAGCAAGAGCAAAGACAGTGCTGAACTTGACACTGTCACTTCTAATAGTGACAGTCTAACAGCAACAATTTTTTCCTTTGTATAAAGCTTTGTCTTTTACCAAAGGCCTATAAACAATGATGTGAAAGTAAGTATATGTTTACCAATAGCCCCCCAAAAAAGTAAATGCAAGTATGTATGTGTGTGTGTTTACATAATTATAAAGTTTACAACCCATAAATAATAGTAATATTTAATATTTTTAAATTCCATAGGGTTAACTGATCCCCACAGAATGTCTTAAATGCTGACAATAACAAAACATGAATCAAGCCCTGAGGTGCAGTGTTTGCATTGTGTGTAAATACTCCCACCACGGCCAACTTCAAGCTACCAATGTGATGTCACTGAGCATGGATTGAGAAGAGATGAACGGCAGCACACAACTGCATATTTTCAACACACAGATTCAAAAGACAACACAGATCATGGCAGAATAACTTAAAGTAATAACTTTTCAGTATATCTCAGCTTTCTTTTAAAATGTAATTTATTACATTTTGGGTTTACATATCTAATTTTTAATAATCATTTTATTTAACAAGTGAGATGCAAATTCCCGTCTCAACCCCATTTTAGCCAGCTCCAGCACACCATTAACAAGTATCCTAATACTCCAGTACTGCTAATTCAGATCAGATCAAGTGACTATAATCACAGAGTCATGTCCTCATCAAAGTAATTTCTTAAAAAGTTTAATGTGAATAACCAGTATGTGGTGAACCTAGAGACTTTGATTTAATAAATGTAGTGTGGAGGCCTAAGAATCTGTCTTTGAACAGGCAAAGTGCCTTCCCCATGCCAGATGATTTATTGAGAGAATTACAACATCCCATCCTGCATTTATTGTCTACATATTCTGTGCCAAGCTCATGTTATACTGTTTTGTGGGTGAATAAAGGGTTCTGTAATAAAACTTGACAAGTCCACTGATAGAAAGTAACCTTGCAGGGTGAATAACCACAAATTTCCTAACGGGGCAGGTCACGGTGGGTCGTCCTGCTCAGGCCCACATATAACTTTCTACTAACAGGCTTCTCATCTCCTTCAATGAGCCCCACCCGTTGTTTCCAGGCACCTAGGTTAACACACCTCTGAGATGCCCCTTTCATCCCCCTAGAAAGCATAATCGCCCTCAACACAGCCCAGAACCTGGACTCTCCTGGAGTCCAATCCCCACCTTGCTTTCCCCCATCTTCACGTCGTCTTCCTTAGGTCCCCTCCTTAATTCCTAATGCATAAAAGAAACCGCAAACTGTCTTTCCTGAGACATTTTCCTCATCCTGGTGAGATCTTGCTTCCAGGCATAACCTGTTTGGTTCAAAGAAATTCTTATAAAAATTACATTAGCCAAGATTAAAATGAAGGAGAGAATCCTAGAAGCAGCAAGAGATAAGGGGACAGTCACCTACAAAGGAGTTCCCACCAGACTGTCAGCTGATTTCTCAAAAGAGACCTTACAGGCAAGAAGGGGCTGGAAAGAAGTATTCCAAGTCATGAAAACCAAAGACCTACAACCAAGATTGCTCTACCCAGCAAAGTTTTCATTTAGAATGGAAGGACAGATAAAGTGCTTCTCAGATAAGATCAAATTCAAGGAGTTCATCATCACCAAGCCCTTATTATATGAAATGTTAAAGGAACTTACCTAAGAAAAAGAAGATAAAAAAGATGATCAGTGAAAGGACAGCAAACTCACAGTTATTAAGAACCACACCTAAAACAAAAGCAAACTAAAAGGACAGCTAGATCAGGAGTGGAAACATAGAAATGAAGATCTCAAGGAGGGTTAGCAACAGGGGAGTGGGAGGAGGAAAAGGGGGAGAAGGTACAGAAAATAAGTAGCATAGACGGTAGATAGAAAATAGATGGGGGGCAAGAATAGTATGGGAAATATAGAATCTAAAGAACTTGAGACACATGGTCATAAACTAATGGGGGGTAGGGTGGAGGGGAATGAAGGGGGGAATAGAACAACTGTATGGCATAATCAATAAAAATAAATAAATTTTAAAAAATTCCCTAGAGGTTTGGATGTTCTCACCCCAACACCATGGACTCAGAGAAAATTTGTCCTCAATGGGCACACAGAGACTAAGAATTATAATGCAACTACTGAAGGGAAGATAAGTTTGTCACCCCAAAATATGCCTTTTGGGGAGATACTGATTATTTGGGGCTAGTTAATTTTAAGAAACAGACTTGGGAGAAATTCTGAAAACCAAGTAAACCAGCCAGGAATACCTTGAAGTGTAGAGGAAAATTTTTTCTCCCCAGCACTGTGATACTGCTCCATCCCAGCTGCTTCGGGGAAAACAACAAAATCCACCATGGGGGAGAGACATAAGAGAAAATGATGTTTGACCTGAGTCTTGAAAGAACACAGGCTCATGAAGAAAAAAAAGGGGCAGGGAGGAAGGAACATTCAAGGCAGAGAGAGCAGCATGGGCTTGGTGAAGCAGCCAAGAAGGATTTGATTCACTAGGATAACACAGCACGTGCTTTGGGACAGTACCTCTTATTTGTGTTTTGCAGCCACATTTATCTGGGAGCAGTTGTAGACATGGTAAGCACATGTTTGACTACATTCAGTCACACAGTACATGGGAGGAGGACCTGGAAATTAGACAGAAGAGGTACGGCCAGGTCAAGAAGGACTGTTTAGAATGCCCAGCACAAAGTAAGTGTTGAATAAATTCCCACTTTGTATTCTTCCTTGGATATTAGTGTTCACAATTAGTTTTATCAACATTCTAGTATCATTGCTGTGAAAGGACTTACATATGATACCTAAACTACAAGGTCTGCAAAAACAGAATTCTGTTACTGCTTTTATAATTCTAACTTCTCAATCAGAGAAAATGACAAAAGTCATCAAAAGCATGTGTTAGTGTAACTAAGGTTCCAGAGAAAACAGGTGATTACTATGGTATGTTATTTTCCACACTTGTTTTATCTCATTGTAATTAATCATTTTCAGGAGAAAATGGGAATATTATAGGTACTATTTTCTGTTTCTAAGGTGGTATCATTTCAGCTATAGACATTTAGGCAACCTAATTAATTTAAAGAGCTTAACATAGTAAAGAAAAAAGAATCCAAGAGATAAATAATGGGTAAAAGGAATGTCATAAATCCAGCAAGAAACATATTTGTCATCGTAACACACCAACTTTGTAGCCACTACAAAACCTCTATATACACAGTCCCTTCTCTAACACAAACTATGCCTGTCCTGTCTTGTCTCCCCTCAAGCCTGACTTCCTCTTTGTAGTGTATTCCAAACACTCTGTTCCACAATGATCTGCCCCCTCCATGTGCATGAACTTCTTTGGATCTACTCCTACATTTTCACGTTATGTAATATTTACTTCCCAACCAGATTTTACATTTTCAGAGAACTTCTCTTGCATTTCTCATGGAGCATGGCATAATGCTAGACATCGAAAAGACGCTAAAGCACTTCGTAAATAAACAGAGTAAATGATTTCCAGGAATTATATCTAGCTTCAAGCCTCAATTCCTGACTTTCTCACCTCTTCCAAAGTAAAGATGAAAACATAAAGCTTTTTAAAAGTCTTAGATTGGGCACAGGGAAAGGAGGTTATCAGAAGGGTTTCTATTTCTGAGTTGCTTGTTAAGTGTCAGCAAATTACCAGAGGGCTCTAATTAAACAGGCATGGGAATTTTTTGCGCTACTTGCCCACTGTAAGGCTGAGGGGCCTAGGCTTGCCCCTTGCTGCTCAGTGAAATTCCCACAAGCATCTTAGGATACATGCTCTTCATGGACATCAAAGACCAGAGAGAAAGAGCACACAAGTATCTCAAGGCTGCCTCTATCCTTGTCTTCTTGAACCAGTTTTTCGAAGTTCAAAAGAGGACTATTTATAGAATCGCATAACTGAATCAGATAATACATTTATTAAGTAAATACTATTGCTGGTATCATAATAATAACAGCATTTGTACCACTTTCTTTGTGACATACATTGTATAAGCACCTTTCAGACGTCATCTTACTAAACTCTGACAATGCTCTGTATAAGATATATACCATAATCATCCTCATTTTAGAGAAGAGGAAGCTTAAATTAGGTAAGACCTGGTTCCAGGTAACAACATAAGTCACAAAACCAGAATCTGGAACCAGACCTCTTATGCCAAAGCCCAAAGAACACCACCACCTATGATTACAAGATTCAATTCTTAACAATATAAGTACAATAAGTACTTGGGGCTCTCTTGGAACTTTACGTTTCTATCTGAAAATTAAAAACAAGAAACCAAATTAGTGGCATGAAAAAGGCCGGAACAAGGGCATTTCCAGGATCTGAGGTAGCAAGCTGAAACAAACCGCTTTAAAGCCAATAGACTTCAGGATTCCCAGCACACTCACAGCAAACAAGCATCCAGGAAAATAATAAGAACAACAATAACCATAACCACCCAGAGTGGTTAAATGTGGACCCTTTTGGCAGAAAGACCAGCTAAGGTATAATGCCTTCAAAGGTATAATCACCCTAAGAGCTTATGGGAAATTCAGTAAATTTACAACATATTTATACAGGCCCCATATCACATTCCACATACAGGCCACGTGGCATTCAGACTTCGTAGGATATTCAGCAGAGGATAAGAACTCTAAAAAATGCAGTTAGTGTAGGACTTCTGACTGTGCATTAACTGTATATATTAATAACCTTCCTCTAGCATCCAAAGCCAGCCTCAGAGTTAAAAAAAAGGCCTAGAAATAAATGTAGAATTTTCCATACAGCTTCACCAGTTCAATTGACAGAAGAAACCTGTGGAAGCACTTAAAACAGTAGCCATACGGTAAAACAAGAATTTAATGTTTAGCTATCAAATTCAGCATTATATTTCGCAGTTTGAGGTCAGCAGTAAGAAGAATAAAGCAATCATGGGAAAAACACACACACACAGTTTTTTTCCAGGGAGAGCTAATTAACACCTGTAGGGGTTGTTGGTGCTTGAATTCACTCCTCCCTCAAAAAACAAACAAAATCATTCCTTTGGCTTTCGACCTTGTCTTCTGCAAATGCAAAATCAAGTAATACTTCATTGGTAGCATTTTAAGCTCCAAGGCATATTTATGTGGAAGTTCCCCATGTTAATTAGATTTCTGTAAGGCAAGTTTTAGCAACGAAAGAAAGGAAAGAAGGATTTGGGGGCATTAAAAACAATCTTGGGGCAAAAATGGACAAGTGAGAAGAGAGTTTTCCAACAAGAGAGATCAAAGTGTGCCCACAAGGGAGTGAATTATTGTTTGCAAATTCTCTGTCCTCCCCCCCCCCCGCCCCGTTTCTATTATCAGTTTAGTTTAGCCCACTTCCTCAAAATCTGCGATATAGCAGTGGGGCTGCTTCATTTACAGGGAAACTGACCCAAAGAACGGAAGGCGAAGGTGTTTGAAATTTACAGTCCTTGGGCAACAGTGTAGGTTGTAATCGGCACCCAAATGTGTCTACTTCCTGGCAGAAAATCGCGGCTTCCCAGATTTTAGGTAAAGCACACAGGGTCTGCAAAGTGCGCTGGAGCCACAATCCCTAAGTACCAAGCAGGAGGCCGACAGCCCGGAGGAGTGGAGGGGGCGGGGGAGCGCGAGCCCAGGGTTCCAGGAAATGGGTGGGGAGGAAGCCGCAGAGGTTGGAGCCGAGGCGGCAGCAGCACGTTTGCCTACGCCTCGCAGGGAGAGTCCCGGGCCACTGCGCGCCGGGGTCACCAGAGCTCAGGCAAGGCTGTCCCCGACGATTCCCGTCATCACCCAACAGTACCGCTTGGGTTTGGGACGTAAAAAGGGCATGCAAAGTGGGTGGCGGCAGGACTTCTCACCACTGAGTCACAGCCCAGCCAACTTTTACAGCATTTTTCCATAAAAAAAAAAAAAAAAAGCCTCAGTCCCGTAAACCAGTCGCTTCTAGTTCACGCTGTCCGCTCTGCGCCCGCGCGACCCGGGGGTGACTCCAGACCCCACCACTGGGGTGTTTGTCACTCATCGCGCAACTTCTCACGCGCTCAAAGCCTCGGAGTATCCGGAGCGCTGGCGAAGCGCTACCAACAGGGCAGGGGAGGGCAGGGGAGGGAAGGGAAAGGCTGCGTCCTCACCTGCAGGACACGGACACCTCCACCCGCGTGGCCGGGATGGCCGCGCTCAGCTGGTTCAAGTCCCCGATGCCAGCGGTGCTGGTGTAGCGGCTGTCCATCTTGGGTGGAGGCGCGGTGGACTTGTCCGCTGCCCACATCCAGAGCTCGGGCAAACGAAGACTCCGAGCCCAGCTCCAGACAGACCAGGTTAGGGGCTGAGGGTGGAGGCAGAGGAAGGAGGCGGAGAGCTCGCGGGTAGGAGGAGGGAGTGGCAAGGCGGACCGCAGCCCGGAGCCCCCTTAGGGAGCCGCGAGTTACAGTCCCGGCTGTGGCCGAAGCTGCCGGGGAAGTGGTGCCCCAGGCTGCTGGCTCCCCTGCCCCCTCCTTGCAGTCAGAAGCCTCGGCGGACACTCCGTAATCCTTTTCTGGCTCTGAGAGCTTCAGCGAAGCCACTGGGCAACCTGGCGGGATAGGTGGCACCAGACCCAGACGGTCTAGGACAGAAAGCTCTGGCCCGCTCAGCGTGCGGTTTGGGTTTGTCTCCGCCCCTACACACCCACCCCCGCCTCCTGGGCTTGACTCCCGTCTGTCAATCAGGTGTGGACAGGAATGTCAAGCAGTTTCTTAGCCTGCGTTGGGAGCTGGATGGAGGTGTGGGCGCCTCTGCAGGTTCCTCGCTCCTCTATCATAAGTCCACCCCTTCCCCCCCAGCGCCGATCCTCACCTCACCCCTGGAGCCCAGGGACGTCCCTCCCACTCTGCCCTTAGGCAGACGAGCTGGGTCCCCACTTCTGGAAAGCCCACCCTCTGCCGCTTGAGGGTTGGGGATGATGGGACATGAAGACGAATTCCAACCTTATGTAAGCGGCGATAAAGTGACAGTTCAATATATGGGACAAGGCGAGGGCAGATTGGACTCTAAGGCGGAGGGAAAAAAACTCTTTGGGATTTAAGGGAGCCATCTGGTTTCCCTCTTCTCTCAGCTCTTTGGAATGTGGGGGGTCTAATGGTGACAATTATACAGTCGGGACTCTTCTGCGCCCCCTCGTTTCCAAATGCATGTAAATTCTGCCCTGAAACCCGGAGGTCACAACCCTACAATGCAGCTGCCTCGCCCCAATCCCAACCGGCAACACCTGAATGGAACCGGAGGGACAGAAGCTGAGAAGTGAGCGCTGGGTCTAAGAAACCGGATTCTGGGGCGGCCGGACTGGTGCCAGGATGCAGAAGCGGCGAAAGCACAGGGAGGTATCCGCTGCTCACCTCCGTTTCAGCGACCTTTGTTGCCTGCGCCTGCCCACCAGCCTCGCCCGTGCGCCCGCCAGTCCCCAGGTGCTGGCCACCAGGGGCGACCGAGAACAGGACACAGCTTAAAGCCAACTAGGAAGTAGAGGGCGGATGTCCGCCTTCATTTAGTGCGTCAAACACAAAGTTTCTAGCTGGTAGGAATAACTCATAAGAGAAAAATTTTCATGACTGAGGACCAGTCATAAATTTTTAACATTTTATTCCACTTGGAGCCACTTGCCTAGCGAATCTATAGAGTTGTGGGATGTGACAAGTTGCACAGTCTTGTCACTTCCCTCTGCCAAGTATCCATTCACGCTTCATTTTGGTTTATTTTCCTCATCTCCACACCCACCACTTGTCACCTCATAAGCCCAGAGGTTGTATCTTTCTCTTCCTCTTTCCCTATCACAGATTAAACTGTAGTTTACTACTATTTGGAAATGCCCTAAAACTCCATACATTTCTATTATTTTGCCCAAAATTAATTTGAGAGAGGAGACCTGTATTTTCTTAAGCTAACCAGACTTCATTTTATAGAAGCCTCCTGAACAAATACAAGTTGAGAACTTTAAAATATTACTCAACTCATATGGCCTTTTACTTGTCTTTCCATTTTACTGAACTGTATTTGATATATAATAAACTGCCATAATTCAATTGTCCCATTTGATAAATTTCAATACATATATACTCCTGTGAAGCCATCATGATCAAAATAATAATAATCCACTCCACCTCCCCAAAAGTTTTCTCAAATCCCTTTTGTTGTCACTTTCTCCTTTTACCACTACAAAAAAACCCTCAAGGCAACTGATATCCTTTATATTGCTATCGATAAGTTTGTGTTTCTATAAGTAAATATATAAGATGTGGAATCATACATGTACTTTTTTTTTCCTGTGGCCTCTTCCTCTGAGCAACATTCTTTCAGGATTCATCATGTTGCTGAGTACATTGATAGTTAATTTCTTTTTATTGCTAGCTACTATTGCATTATATAGATGTGCCACAAATTGTTTATTCATTCACACAGAGGTAGATGTTAAGTTGTTTCCAGGTTTGGGATTTTACAAATAGAACTGCTATGAACACTTATGCTGAAGTCTTTATGTGGATATATGCTTTTATTATTTTTGGGTCAGTATCTAGGAGTGGAGTAGTGGGATCGTATGGAATGTGAATATTTAACTTTTTAAGAAACTGTGAAACTGTTCCAAAATAGTTTTACTACTTTCCATTCCCACAGCATTAGATGAGTTCCACTTGCTTCACAACCCTACCAACACTTATGTTACTCATCGAAATTTTAGCCAATATTGTAAGTGTGTAGGAATGGGAAATGACGAATGATATTGTCTTATGGGTCTCACTGTGGGTTAAAGACTAATGACAAGCTTATTTTGATGTACTTATTTGCTATCTGTAGCTCTTCTTTCATGAAGTTTCTGTTCAAATCTTTCACTCATTTTTGTTGAGTTGTTTTATTATTCCTGAGTTTTCGCAGTATTTCATATATTCAATACTCATAGTTCATGTTGGAGTAAGCTTTAAATGACAACACTTAAAGAACATTCAAATTCTTTGTTAATGTAGTCAGCACAATACATAAAGAATTACAATAAAAAAATAACTTCTAATAACCTAATAAATATCATGAATGGTGACATGTCTTTCTTTAAACTTTTATTTTGAATAATTTTTAGTAAAAAATTTATACTTATTGAAATCTATTTGGATGTCAATGACTTTAGGATGTATTAAGAATTAGATGGATTTTATGTACTAAAATTTATAAGCAGCCATATTCACCAAGTCAGTGATACAGTAAAAATTAGTTGAGTGTTTCCCATGTGCTTAGGCACTGGGATAGACCTAGGAGGGGAAGACTTTCTGGCAAGGAGTTGGACGACTGGGCAGAGATTATACTGAATGAATCACTGAGTTTTTATGTCTGAGATTTTAATGATTCCCCAGAGGTAGAGAAGACGTCAGTTTCTACATTAAATTGTCATTGTTAGTTACTTTTCAGAAACACTTATTTACAAAATAGCATGGTCAAAAAGGATCAGCTAGCTTTGAAGAGCCTATCCTTCTAAGGACAAAGTTCATTTATCTCATCTGGCAAGTGCTGGATCAGCTCCGCAGAAACCAAAACACATTGCACTGAGCACTTCTTCAGGCTGTAGCTGCATCAGTGGAAAATTTGCTTGGTTGGGACTAACAACTATGACACTTCAAGATAAGTCAGAAATGCCAGCATTGCCATATGCTCACCTTCCAACTGTCCTCAAAAAAATCGAAGAAAATAGTTATGTCATTGCTTAACCTCTGTAGATAGCTACATAATAATTTAGCCACTTAACCTGCTCTATGGGGTACAGCTTACAAAATAAACTTAATAGCAAAGAATGGACGAGCTATTTAATTATGGGAAAATTGAATCTGAGGAGAGACTCTTTTAAAAGATTTTATTTATTTTTCAAGTGAGGGGAAGGGAGGGAGAAAGAGAAAGAGAGAAACATCAATGTGTGGTGCCTTTCATGTGCCCCATACTAGGGACCTGGCCTGCAACCCAGGCTGAGCCCTGACTGGGAATCTAACCAATGACCCCTTGGTTTGCAGGCTGGCACTCAGTCCACTGAGCCACACCAGCCAGGGCTGAATCTTTTTTTAAAGTTTTAATGGTAGTATTTCAGTTATCTATTGTTGTGTAACAAACCAATCCAAAACTTAACCATTCACCCTGACATGTGTGGCTCAGCTGGTTGGGCATCATCCCACAAAGTAAAAGGTCACTGGTTCAATTCCCAGTTAGGACACATGCCTAGGTTAGAGGTTCAGTCCCCCAGTCAGAGTGCACAGGAGAAGCAACGCTGATGTTTCTCTCCTCCTTTTTCTCCCTTCTTTCCCCTCTCTCTAAAAATAAATAAATAAAAATCTTTAAAAGAAGTTAACTACTCAAAACAAGAATGGATTTACTCTTTTTCACAATTCTTTGAGTCAGTGATTAGTGTAGGATTTGGACAGGAAGTTCTGCTCCACGTTGTGTCCGTCAGCTGAGGTCATGCACATACATGGTCACACTCAGCTAGAGATCTGGCTGGCCTGGAAAATCCAAGAAGTCTTCCTTACCTGTGGGGGAGCTCTGCCAGCATGTCACCCCACCCCCACCCCGCCTCTGGCCACCACGGATGAGAATAAGTCTATCAAGACCAGATCTTCTTGGGGAGGAAAGGTGGCAGATCTCTCAAAGGAGAAGGGCCAGGAGCCTTTTCCTCAATTGGCTTTTATTTGGTTCACTTGCATAGGAACACGGGCATTTACGTAAAGCTCATCAGTCATTGTCAGGCAGTAATGATCAAACAATAGATAACATTTAAAGAACTAGAAGGACTTATTCTGAGTCAGGGTCAGACAGCTAAAGGGCCATAAAACTTTGAGGAAACAAACTCATTTCATCTTTGGACTCTTATCAGAAAACTGAGGACATTCTTAGCAAAGCAGGTTTTACAGGATTTTATGCATTCTTTCTTAGGCCCAATTGCCCTGGGGAACCTGCTCTTTCTACTACAGGGCTGCACCCACCTCCAGCATTGTTTTAGGCTTAAGTCAGGCAGGGAAAGTAAGGCAGCCAAGAGATTAGGAGAGTTCTCACAGACAGAATGAGGGCTCAGGCTACGTGAAAGCAGAGCAGCGAGGGTCCATCACCTCCTTTTTCTATAGTCCAAGTCCTTCCCTGAGGGTCCCTTCCAGATTGTGCCTGTCTTAGGTCATCCCTCCCTTGAGAGATCTTAGCCTTAATTGGCTCACCAGTCATGTCCCCAGGGCCAAGCAGGGTAAAGTAAAAGGCGACAGGGGCAGCACCTCTGCCAGGGAGATAAGCTTTGTCTCCTTAGTGGCTTAGGGTCCCAAGGTCACTCACTCAGCCTTAGGCTTGGGGGGTTACAGGTTCTGAAACCAGGCAGAGTGGTTCTCAACACTTACCATGTGTGGCAGCTCAATGCTCTTCCTTCGTGAGACTTCCCTGGTTTCTCTCCACTCAGTACTTTAGCCAGAACTTCCCATCATGGTGACTGGCTTTCCTAGAGCCAAAGTGGAAGCTGCCAAGACTCTGAAAATCCAGACCTCAAACTGGCTTAGTGTCACTTCCACTGGTTTCTATTTGTCAAAGCAAGTCATAAGGCTAGTCCAAATTCAAGGGGTTGGTGGGAGAGGTGGCTGAGTTCACCTAAGGGGCGGGTCAGCATAGACATATTGGAAGATAAGAAATTGATAGCAGTCTTCTTTGGGGACTACCCACTAAAAATAGTCAATTCAATTAAGGCTAAAACAATTATATGTCCCTCATTTTAAAAAACACTGATCTAATTTTTCCACCACTTTTAATTTGTCCTACTTGAAACATAAAATTAGTCTCTATAAGGAGCCAGAACTCTTATAGCATACATTGTAATGAGTAGGATCATATAGTAAGCAAGGATTTGTTTTCAGTAATGAATTTGCTCACTAGATGCTGAACAGAAGAGGAAGAAATATAGAAAATATAAAGAATATCTTCCCTACTTTCCAGCATTAGTTTAGTTTCACCCACCATCAACTCATCACACTAACAAAAAATAAGAAAGAACAAGAAATAGGCTATGACCTGCAACGAGATCATATAGACCAATGTGACTGACGCTCCAGGAAAGACATACTAATGAGAAAGAACAACCATTCAATCTTACCTGGGGAAATGGGACAATATTTTTCAATAGTAAAAGGAGAGGACGAAACAATATAGGTGAGAAAATATGAGCAAATACAGAAGAAAAGGAAGTACTGAATATGTTTGTACAATAGTGAGAAGACCAAACTCAGCAAAGAAGAAGCCTGTAAATTTGGATAGAGTGAGTTTATCTTAGAAGACCTTGTAATTCAGAGAGAATATATAAAAGACAGTAAGCTAAAGTTATCCAAATCCTCCTCTGTCCAATAGAGTAGCCAGAAGTCTACTATTTAAAATTAAATTAATTAATATTTCGCCCTGGCGGGTGTGGTTCAGTTGGTTGGAGTGTTGTCCTGGAAATAGAAAGGTCTTAGGACTGATTCCTAGTCAAGCACATACCCAGGTTGTGGGCACATATGGGAAAGCAACCAATTGATGTTTCTCTCACACTGATGTTTCCATGTTTCTTTCTCTCTTTCTATCCCACCCCCTTTCTTGCTCTTCCCCTTTCTCTCTAAAAGCAATGAAAAAATGTCCTCAGGTGAATAAAAAATTGATAACTAATTAATATTTAAACAAAATTAAAAAAATGAAGTTCCTCAATTGCATTAGCTACATTTCAAATGCTCAATAGACACATACGGCTAGTGGCTACCCTACTGGATAGTATAGATTATGGAACATTTCCTTTACGCTGTAGAAGTTTATTAGACAGTACTGACAATCTAGTGTACCTCTTCATATTTCTGAAATCTGTTCAACTTTCACTTCCCCTCTGCCTTGAGTTCAGTGCACGACCGTCTTTCACCTGGGATAATGCAGTACTCCCCAACTGTCTTCCTGTTTCCAATCATGCCCTTCTCCAATCTTCTCCCCATTCGGCAGCAAGAATACACTTTATAAAATATTAACCTGGTCTTCTCAAATCCTTGCCAAAATCACTCATCATCTTTTTGCCAGGAATATTCCTCTGTGCCTCGTTCTCTAACTAATACTCATTCTTCCCGTCCCAAGCCAGATGTCGCTCCCTCGACAAAGACTTCTCAAACATCTCTGAGCTGTTCTTATCCTCAAAATATACCATCATCTGTGACACACAATTGTAGGAGACCATTCTGCGTGGTGTGGGCCCAGCTCCCTCTGTGAGATGCCCAGGACCCACGCCCATGGATAGGTTCTCCTGTGGGTAATCAGGCCTACAATGGGCCTAAGGCCGATTTGAGTCTTGCTTTTTGCTAAAAACTTCCTCACCTGGATTTATGGCAAACCTTTACTGCAAATTAACTTCCTAAAATCCATGCTAAACCTTCCAAGGAGGAGTGTAACTGGTCCAACTACTTCCGCCCTTTTCATTTGCAAATATCCCTCTTCTGTGATGTGATTAGCGGCATTGGCTCCTTTGTTGTCTGTGAAAGGTAACCACCTAAAGCAACCTGTGCACAGTAAATGAGGACAATCAGGTAATGTGCCGAGAAACCCAATGAAGGCCAGTCATGGCGCAGGCTGTGGGCTTTTGCTCCCCCTGAGAGAAAAGCCATGCTGTCCCTTTCCCTCCATCGAACTCGGTAATCCATGTGAATGACTCATTTCATCCATAATGACACAGACACTGGGAGCCCGTGTTCACATCACACAGTTGGTAAAAATTAATTATATTGTACATAACTCACTTAGTGCTTAGCATTTCAGTGAGAGTAGTGTTAATGCTCATGTTAATAATAATTTGGTGAGGATGGTTTACGTTCTCCAGCTCTATTTTCTCATGTGGTCACCCAATGCTGCATGTCAAGAAGTATCACCTACCTGTCAAGTACTGATTTTAAATGATTTACACAGCTCATTTGACTAGAGGGGTCCGCACTTACTGTGACTGAGTCATATGGCCTTCCCTGAACCATTATAACACACTTGGCTCCTCTCCTCCTTGAAGATTTTGGTTTTGTTTTATATATACCTTCTTAAATCCATATTTCCTTGGTCCACCTCTTATTCACCCCTCATGACCTATCCAAAAGATCACTTCTCCACAAAAGTGTCCAATAGATGTCTTTGCATTGGTTTTAAATAACCAATCTAATAGGACTACTTCATGCACAGAGAAGAGGTAAAGATGAAGTTCTAGAGCTCTTGTATCTATGAAAAAGTCAGTTTACATTTCTTCTGGAAGTATAGACATTCATTTGACTATGATTATCCACTGACAACCAGTTAACGTTAAGAACTCTCATGCCCTGGCTGGTGTAGCTCAGTGGACTGAGCGCGGGGCCTGCAAACAAGACACTCGAGGTTCGATTCCCAGTCAGGGCACATAACAGGGTTGCAGGCTGGTTCCCTGCAGGCCAGTTCCCAGCAGGGGACACATGAGAGGCAACCATACATTGATGTTTCTCTCCCTCTCTCCTTCCCTTCCCCTCTAAAGATAAATAAATAAAATCTTTAAAAAAAAAACAAAAAAGAACTTTCATAGAATAAACTATATGCTTCTTGAAACACAGGTCCCTTTAAATGGGGCCTGTCATAAGAATTTCACAAGGATGTATTTTCATGGTTACTAAACACAGAACACAGAACATTTATCCTGTTGATAAATGTTTTTAGCCTTCAAATATGTCTAAATTTTCTTCTAAGCAGCTTTTTCCTAAATCTGTTAATTCAGACAGTTTGATTTTTCAAGTTGACTGAAAGAAATCCATTCACAAGAATAAATAAAAAAGGGTAGGCCCAATACATTCTGAAACTTACCAAAACAACATAGGAAAGAAAATATTCTCATAAAAGGATATGAAGTATAAAATATTTTGCTTCTGCAGGAGCCTTCCTAAATGCCCCAAATAGGGTAGGTCGTAACCCCTTTTACCTATAAATGTATTATTAGAATTAGTATTGTGTGACAACTTTCTTCATATCTGTCTCCCCTGCTAGACTTGGAGCTTCAAGAATATGAGCACCAGTCTCTTTTTTACTGATTGTCTCCTGAGACCAGCATAGTAACTGGTATGAGTGAGGTGTTGTGTGGCCAGTGATTGTTGAAACTTACTTTGATAAATGGAGTTCAGGAGACAGCTGAGCACTCCAGTGGGATATTCAATAGATATGTAGGGCTATGTATGGTGAGGAGACGGGATTGTCCGAGTTGGAGTCAATAGCTTAGAGTTAGCAGTTGAAGCCAAGGATTTGGGTGAACACTCCAGGGAAAGAGGAAAGAGGAGTAAAAATAAAAATAAAATCTGAAGAGTAACTGCCCCGAGGAAAGGAAGACAAATGATGATCCCATCAAAGAAATGGCTGAGAAAGAAGCACTTGGACAAATAGGGGAGAAAAAACCTCAGGATCAAGACAATCAGTACAAAAAGGAAAATGCTTTTAAGGAGGAAGAAAACCATGGGATCATCATAGCAGAAGCTGCAGAAGTCACATTATTGCCTGGTTTTTCTATCATTGTGGGTTTTCACACTCTCTTCCTTGAGCAGTTTTGAGTATTACAGAATCCTCTAAAATGTTTCAGTTATCATTCCAGGTCTGTCTTTCGGATTCTCTGGCTGAAATGCCTCCGGAAGTTTACCTCTAGCCTCACTCCACTTCTAGAGCATGAAGCCCGCCCTACCCCAGAAGGCTTCAGTGCCATCGTGCAATTGCCTGCCAAGGACCTCACATAGGAACCACCCCTCTGGCATTGTATGGCCACCACGCATGAGGAATGAATGCCGAATTTCAAATCTGACTTTAGACACGTCTAGAGCAGGACAGGTAAGTGTTAACCAGTGTGTGGTCAGAGTTAACTACTCATCTGTCCTGCTTTGACGATTAGAATGGGCAACCATGCAAAAGAATAGAAGTTTTATTGAAAACCAGGGAGACACACAAAGACAAGAATGGAAATCTGCAGTACTTAGTAACTTGGTGAAGTTAGCATTCTTCTGGGATAGCCCAGCACTTCATTGTATTTGAAAATAGTTATTTTAATGCAAAAATGCTAACATTTTGCAGGACCTTTCTTTAACTGTCCAAGATATTTGGACAAAATTTATAAAAGTGCTTTTCAGGACCATGACAATTGCTGTTAGATTTGTCACAGTATATGGTGTATTTTCTATTCCAGTTCAGATCATTAAATTATTGTGTTTCCCAGATGAGTCTTAAAATGTTGTATGGTTTATAGAAATAAACTGGTTTTGTTAGGTGTTTAGATGTTGAGGGATAGTTTCTAGTCACCACGAGTGACTAAAAGAAGGACTTGAGTTATTTGTTGTAAGAGGATGGTTGAAGAGGTTTAGTTTCTTCTTTAATAGAAAGATAAATTTACATCATACAATCCTCCTGTTTTTGCCTGTTTATATTGAAAGACCAAACCCATGTAGATGATACTTCCACTAAATAACATTGATGCTGTGAAGGGAAGTCACAGTAGGAAATCTTTCTGTTAAAGCCACACAGACATTTTATTTACTGGAGCTGTTTCTCTGCTATGTGGCTTTGTTTTGCAAACACAGACAGTACCTGAAAGTGAAACACATGGTCTGTTTATGTCAAAGCAGCTATTTGCATGGGTTCCCTGGGCCTGCGGACTTTTCAAATGCTGGTCTAGTCGGTCCATTCATTAAAAATTAACTTGGTGAATTAGGAGATTTGGATGTCAAAGTCCCACACGTAACTCAGCAACAGTTTTCTGATGAAGTATTTTGAGACTTCGCTTTAAAACAGTATTTTAGTTTTAAAAGTTCGAACATTTTTTACACACTCAGTGTTCATATGTTATACTCTGAACTTTTTTAGTTTTTAATTTCTTTATTGATTATGCTATTATACCGGTCCCAGTTTTTTCCCCTTTGCCCCATCCACACAGCACCCCTACTCCCTCCTGTGACAGCCCCTCCTTTGTTCATGTCCATGGGTCAGGCATACAAGTTCTTTGGCTACTCCATTCCTATACTTGCAATCAAATAGAATTCAAAATTTTAAGTGATTTCCTAACACAAAAATAAAAATGACTAATAACCTAATAGAAATCATGAGCCAAGGACAGAGAGTTCACAGAGAAAAGAAATGCAAATAGCTCTAAAATCCATGAAATGACGCTCAACTCTCTTATAATTTTAAAAAGGCAATTTAACAATAGATGACGACACTATTTTTTCCTGGTAAATAAGTGTTGTGGAACAGTGAGAGACGTTCTCATAAATTGTTGGTAGAAGTATAATTTGGTATAAACTTCATAGAAAATAATCGGATAATATTTATCAAAGTTAAAAATAGTTCAATTGGATATCCAATTGAGAAAAGAATGAACTTTAATACATACCTTGTATAAAAAGTTTCCCCAAATGCATCATAGACCTCAATGTAAAACCTAAAATTATAAAACTAGTAGAAAAATTTTATGACCTTGAGTTATTTTATATTTGACAAAATTTTATGACCTTGAGTTATTTTATATTTCGCACCAAAATGTAACACATAAACACTGAGTTATGGCATCAAATGCATAAAAGAACAAATTGATATACTGGACTGCATTAAAATTAAAATTGTTCTTTGAAAGATATTGTGAAGAAAATAAAAAGACAAAACTCCACTAGAGGAAATATTTTATAAAACATATCTGATCAAGGACTTTCTATTCATAATATGTAAATAACACTCAAAACTCAATAAGAACCCTGGCTGGTGTAGTTCAGTGAATTGAGCACAGTCTGGGAAGCAAAGGGTCGCCAGTTCAATTCCCAGTCAGGTCACATGCCTGGGGTAAGGGCCAGGTCCCTAGTGGGGGCCACATGGGAGACAACCACACATTGATGTTTTTCTCTTTCTCTTTCTCTCTCCTTCTCCTCTCTCTAAAAATAAATACGTAAAACCTTTAAAAAACTCAATAAGAAAGCTAACAAGTTTGCCAAAGATGATATACAAGCAGCAAACAAGTATGTGAAAAATATAATTAATAACTAGAAAATTATAAATTAAAACCACAATAAAATGCAACGGCACACGTATTAGGATGGCTAAAGTAGAGGAGACTGGCCACACCACACATTGACACCTGTATTTCTCATATACATATTGCTGGTAGGAGTGTGCAATAATCCAGTCACTTGGAAAAACAGTTTGGCAGGTTCTTAAAAGTTAACTGTACACCGAGCATATGTATGATTCAGCCATTCTACTACTAGGTATTCTCCCAAGATAAATAAAGCATTTGCCCATACAAAGAGTATATATAAATGTTCATTGTAACTTCATTTGTAATAACCTAAAACTATAAACAAAAGATGAATGAATAAGCAAATTATGGTATAATCATACAATGAATTCTTAGTCGACAAAACAGGGAATGAACAGAGGTACCTGGTCTTCATTTTAGATCTCGCCGAAGAGTTCTTGTGTACACATAAGATTTATTTCTGTCTGAGAAGAATGATTTTCAATTGCTCTGTTGAACATGTAATTCTTGCCCAAGTATTTCTATGATTACCCTGTTTCAGTTTTAATACAAGTTTCTGGAACAATTGGACTTTTATTATATTGACATAGCTGTTATAATGCAATATTATAAAAATTTTTGATAGTCACTGTTATAATTATGAAGTTTTGATTCTAAATTGCTCATGGGATGGAAATTGTTCCTCTCAAGTAGTTTTTACTTTAATAGTTTTTACTTTAATACTGCTTTGGATCTGGGTGATGGTTTGTTTGTTTGGAAATTTGTTCTGTGTAAACTTTCCTTCAATGGCAGAATGTTTTCTTTTGTTCTAGCACGCGACATGGCTGAGAAGTTACCCCTGGTATTTGTTTGTTTATTAGCCTGCTGTGCACACATACATTAAAAAAAAGTTAAAAACAATTAGGGAGCCTATAATATCTAGAGTAAGTGGTAGATGGCGCCAACCAAGTAACTCCAAGTCTGGATTCTTCTCACTATGGCATATTATCTCCCCTTCCTTCACAGTTAATCTGTTGCCGCTCTGAATACTCATGGTGTTTATTACTGTTCACAGTCATTTAGCTCTGCTGACAATTTTGTGTGTGTCATGTCACCTGTTTCTTTTACTAATTTCTATTTTTACTTTTATTATGCCCTTTTATATATCTTTTGCCTTTGCCATTTCATTTTTCTGACTTATTTAGTTAAATGATTTAAAGCTATAAATTTCCCTATGGCACTGCTTTAGCTGCATAGTATAAGTTTTGGTATATAGTACTTTGTTGTTGTTCAATCCCAAACATTTTATAAATTTCATTTTGAATCCATCTATAAATAAGTGATTTTTCAGAATCTATCTTTTTCCAAAGACTTTACCTTTGTATTATTGATTAATAATTATATTGGAATGTTGCCAGATAATAGGGATTATATGATAACAGTTTACAATTTGTCAAGACTTCTTGTATAGCTTTGTATATTGTCATTTCAGAAAGTTGTCCATAAATCTCTGAACATCTCCATAAGAGGCCTTAAGAAGCCACCTGTCCTGTATGTAATCCCTCCTCATAATATAATGTAGAGATGAATCTTCTCCCAAGGATTATTTCTGTAATGCAGTTGAAAATTCTCTTATACCTGCCTGGGTGGAAAGGAAATTCAGTAAACAGGAAAAAACACTAAAAAAAAACAACAACATCAACGTTAGTTTGTGTTTGTGCAGAAAGTGGATTTCAGCTCGAATATGTAACCAACGTTATTGCTTCATAAATTAAATCATCAGGGCATTGAAAGTGTAATTTGAGAGTTATGTACAATAGAATATCTCCTTTTAGAACAGTAGAAAAAAGGCTGTTCTGAAGAGGTTTTGCTCTGTGGAAATATGTCCCTGTGCCTGCAGCGTAATGAGAACATCCACAGCTCAAACTACCTGACCAGCAGGTGGCACGTGCCTACCTGCCAGTGAGCACAAATAATCAGTAACCAATTTATCCGCCAGTGTCTTTTTCTCCTGCTATTTTGAACAGCTGTGACTGTTGTGCCTGATCAAATTTAGATTTTTTAATTACTTTTGTTTTCCTAAGTGTTTTTTCCCTTTCTTCAACTTAAAGTCTTACTTGGGTCAAATAGAAATAAGATTCTGTTTTTAAAAAAATTAAATGACACTTATTCTTCAATGTATGATGTTTTCTCAAACTCTATACAGAAACTATTTCATATAATAAGATTAGGCTATTTGGATGAAGTCAACTTTAAATTCTAAGCAAGTGATTAAATCTATGATGTGATAATGTAAATTTACAAATAAAGTGGCAGAAAGTTGACTGGATTTTTTTGTAGATTATTTATAGTAAAACAAAGATTTTTAATATTCTAGCCATAGACTCTAAGAAATAATTAATAAATGGGCTTCAAGAGACCAACGAATTCTAAAAAAAAAAAAATAGGTACAGAATATTGTTTGGGAAAAGCTTTTCCTAAAAAGAAGCATATAACTTTTACTATTAAAATCTCTGGGACAAGGAAAATACAAACTGTATATACAGGTTTGGGCAGAAGTAGGTTTACAGTTATAATACAAACAAATAATATAATAATCAATAAATAATAATATAAGTATAAACTGCCTACTCACAACTGTAAACCTACTTTTGCTCTCTTTGTACATTAGTAGATACAATTTCTTTAAATTACACTAAATTCTTATATCAACACAAATAACTTGGACATTTTTTGTTCCTCTTGCACATTTCTAGTCTCTTTAATATTTGGGCTTTAAAAAAAATCTTTCACTAGGTGATTTTATATTAGGACCAAGTCAATTTCAGGATGCATTAAGTATTTAGCATTTCCTAACCTTGGGAATTAATGCTTCCTGTAACAAATATATGGTAGTTTAACTTTATTTACCTAGTGTTATATTTAGCCATCTCTGAATGTTCAAGCACACAGTATTTAATTAAGGGTCTTTTACTAGCTGTATTTAAGTAGTCTTTTGTATTTTTGCTGTCTCACACTGACCCAAAATGTTGATTAAAAATAAGATTTTACGAACCATTTAGAACAGGAGAAGAAATTGAGAGGACTCTTCAATAGAAACTCCTTAAAATACTATATAAGAAAATTTATATTAGTACAGGAAGAGCCAATCTCATTTTGGGGAAATAACTTATAGTACCCCTAAATGAGATTTTTAAGTCATAGGAGGCGGGTTAGTGTAAGTTTAATCTAGATGTGAGACGGAAATTCCACAGCTCATATTCAAAGGAGGAATGTAATCAGGGAAGAATGAAGAAATCCTTGTCAGAAGAATGACAAAACCTCTCCCTCTGACCCCACATGCCTTTCTCTCTCAGAGGAAGCCTTAAATCAACAGGTATTATCAGTCAGGTAATTTCACTGCAAGCAACCAAAACTCTTTTGGGTAGTTGAAGAAGAAAATTAATTAATTGGATATTGAGTGCCTCCCAGAATCAATAGGAGCTCAAGAGAATCAGTCCCAAAAGCAATGGAGTTAGAAGCAATACCCATAAATTACACTTTAAAAAGAGTCTAATGAGTACACTGTGACTTCCACGAACAAATAATAGATATTGCCCTGGTATTGTTGCTACCACTAGCATAGGCTACTCAATACAATTACAGTACCACTTGATTATTGTCCCTGGAAATTTGACTTGCATGTTAACAGCATAGCCTGAACTGCTCTCATTGCTGCCATTGTCACCAGTTCCTCCACCTCTACTGCCACATCTTCACCACTGCCACCACCAGCTACACCACTTGCTGCACTGCCAGCACTAGCAAAGAAAGAATAGTCTAGTTTCTTTTCCTTAGAGACACTAGGTCAAGAGAAGAAAGGCCCATTCTCTAGATGTAGGAAAGGCTGGGAAATGAGAATCCAGAGTTTGTCAACATATAGATTGAGAAATGGGCTCTGTTGCTCACCAAATGTTACAAAGTGAGAATAATGCAAATGTAGAAAGGAATAATGGCAGTAAGCAGCCAAAAAAATATCCAGTGAGGTTCTTCTCCAATTATAGCTTCTAAATATGTATTTAGATGCACATACCTACATGCATAATTATATATAACACATTACACCTATACTTTGCACATCAAATGCACACTCATTCATTCAACAAAGATTTATGAGTTATCACATCCTATTTCAAGATCTCCAGGTAATGCTCATTTTTTCCTAGTCCAAAGTAATTCTCCTTCAATAACCTTCAAAGCATGGACTAACTAATAAAGTAATTTGGAGAGAGGGGAAGAAAGAGAAAAGATGAAAGGAAAAGTAAGAGGAGGAGAAAAAAGAAAACAAAAATTAGTTTGTAGCATGTGCATATACACAAGACTCTGCAATAAAAATTATCTCCAAAATATATCAAGAACTCACATGACTCCACTCTAGGGAGACAAACAACCCAATTAGAAAATAAAAGACCTGAACAGACACTTCTCCAAGGAGGACATACAAAGGACCCAGAGACATATGAAGAGATGCTCAGCATCACTAGCCATCAGAGAGATGCAAATTAAAACCACAATGGCATACCAATTTATACTGGTGAGAATGGCTATCATGAACAAATCAACAAACAACAAGTGTTGGAGAGGATGTGGAGAAAAGGAAACTCTAGTGCACTGTTGGTAGGAATAAAGACTGGTGGAGTTATTGTGGAAAACAGTATGGAATTTCATCAGAAAACAAAAAATGGAACTGCCTTTTGACCTGGCAATTCCATGACTGGGACTAATCTGTAAGAATCCTGAAACACCAATCCAAAAGAATCTATGCAGCCCAAAGTTCAAAGCAGCACAATTTACAATAGCCGAGTGTTGGAAGCAACCTAAGTGCCCATCACTAAATGAATGGATCAAAAAGCTGTACTCACAGAATGGATCAAAAACATAGTATTCACAATAGAATACTATGCAGCAGAGAGAAAGAGGGAGCTCCTACCCTACGAGACAGCATGGATGGATTTGGAGAGCATTATGCTAAGTGAAATAAGCCAGGCAGTGAGGGACAAATACCATATGATCTCAGCTATAAGTGGAACCTAATCACCAAAATAAACAAGCGAGCAAAACATAACCAGAGACATTGAAATAAAGAACAAACTGGCAGTAACCAAAGGGGAGGTGGGAGGGGATAATGGGGGAGAAAGAGGGAAGGGTTTTCAGGAACAACTATAAAGGACAGATGTACAAAAAAAAGCAGGTAGGATCAAGGGTGGGAAGTGGAGATGGCTGGGGTGGGTGTGGTGGTAGAGGGAAAATGGAGACAACTGTACTTGAACAACAATAAAACATATGAAAAAAATGTGGGTATATCCTTCTTTGTATCTACAACTGCTTATAAGACTACAGTTAATACTTATGACCTTCTTTTTTCATTAATCATCCCATTTGCTTATTCTTTTTTCCTTCAGTCCATACCTAATCCAGCCTGAGTTTCTTGCTTAAACCTTCATTTCTTACAAACCGTACCCTGGAAGTTTTGTCCCTATAGTATTGGTTTACATTCCACTTAATGGACATGGATGGACAAGAACTCATTCTGGGTTCTATCTATACTTCTTTCTGTCCCCACTGTGTAGAGCAAATTTGTTACCTTTGGCAAGTTAGGCTAAATCACCCAAGCCACCTAAGAATTTTTGCCTCTCATACAGTGCCATTGGGAGCCTAAATTTACCAGAAGGCAGTCTCAGGTTCCAACTCAATGTAACTGTTATGGCATTTCTAGGAAAAACATTCTTCCCTGGGTATATTCAAACCTGTAAACAAGATCATAAAGTTGTATACATAAGAAACAAATACAGTGACTATGAGAAAAACTGTACTATTCAATGAACTCAGAGCATATAACTTGCCCTACAGGAAAGCACCCCAACCTCACCAGAATTTGTCTTGCAGCTGGCACTGTAACTGAGTCTTCTACTCTTTAATAAGACAAACTGCTGCTCAGTGTTAGAGTATATGACAAACCCAGGAAATTGCATGCCAATTAGCTCATCATACCACAAATACCTATCTTCTGAATACTGATTGACTGAATAACCTCAAAAAGCCAGATAGAAGCATCTAAGTGGGAGTAACAGGTTGTAATGCAACAGAATCATTACTTTGTGGATAGGTTGAAAGCATTCCTGCCTCGAGTGTGAATACATCCAAACCTTAATTACATCAAAGAATATCATATAACATACTTCTGTCTAAGAAATGTAAATTACAGCAAAATAAATAATGAGGTAGAAGCTAGGGACAGTGGGATAGGAATCAGACATGAATGGATTTTTAGTTTTGGTAGTACTAGCAGATGTTCAACATTTTGGATCTTGGACATATGTTCTCATGAAGCTACATGAGCCTCAAGAAATTAAATGCTAACCTAGAGAGAGAAGATGGGAAGGGAGTACCACATGGTGATTGAGTTTAGCCTAAATTTGCAAGATTAGGATTCCACGACTGCCTAGAATAGGAACTTGATACTGAGAATAAGATACTGGGGAATTGATTTGGGAGACTGAGTTTTGTAGAATGAGAATTTGCCTCTTCTCTGTAAAAGCAGTTTGATATATGATAACTTTTTAACAAAGTTTCTCCCAGTCCAGCTCACTTATATATTTGATGACAACACCAAATTTAAATAAGCAACCATTAAAAAATCTCCTCCTGTACTGAAGGATGATATTTAACTCTTACTGGACTGTATTAATTTCTGGAGACCAGTAACCATATCTTAATCATTTCTCTATCTACTCTTAGTACCTTAGATAGTCTTCTCAGCACAGGATAAATATTCAAATGTGTTTAATGAATGAATGAATAAATTAGGAAAGTAACGCATAAGCAGAATGATTGTTAGTTGTGTAACATCAACAGTAATGAACTGTGCCACCCACCCCATTATCTTACGCGCAGTGAAATTTCACACTCAGCAAAAATTAAGTTGACTTGAATTATGAATATTCCTAAAATTAAACTAAAAGTCACTAGACTCCCTTTCTCCCCAGTTCATAAGTCGCTGACTCATTGTTAGCAAGTCTAGAATTTCGACTAGAAAATGTAACCCCTATAGGCCACTTGGCAGAACAAGGTAGTATGGCAAGTCCAGTGTTCTCAAGTGGTAGTCAAACGGCCCAAAGATGCTGAGGCCAGGGACCACCCACTTCCTATCTTGCTTACAAGATTAAATGCACTTTCTTAAATCCTACTTTGATTTTTGGTTATTAAGTACCACTATATAATCATACTTAAAATTAGATGGAAATAATGAGCCTTATTCCAAGTTTTGCTGTTAATTGAAAAATAATAACTTGAAAAGTTTTATTTACTGTGCCCTTTTATGTAGTTCCTACCAAATAATTGTAGGAAACAGCACAAGACTATTTCTATTTTGAAAAGCCAGAAATGTTAACACAGAGGGTTCACATGGAGAATATGTCTTTAGAAAAACATATTTCTTACTGTAGTCCATGTCATGACACTTGCTGCAGATGACCTCAGGCAACTGACTGAAGGAATATAACAAATGAAGAGGAAAATTGGATAAACTTAATTTTGTGATCAAAAGAGGTATTTTTACATGAATATTTGTTTCCAGAGTAATGCACTAAACAGGTTAGAGAAATATCGTATAAGTAACATAGTGGTAACTGTAGATGACATGATACCATCACAAATAATAGACTCAAAATGCTGAATACTCACCTACCTAAAAACACAAAGGTCTTTCTCCTCAGAGCCTGTAACTAACCTACAATCTCCAGAATAACTAATACAGAACATTTAAGAATATGAGAAGCTGGTCTTTAAAGCATTGCATTGTTGTAGATTTCAATGGTATAATTGAACTCAAGTATCACAGGATGTAAGTATCAATCACTCCCCCACAACCTCCTCCTGTGTTTCCATTGGAAGTCATTAATTAACACATCTTGGAGCTCTCTAATGACTCAGAATCTGAGGAGAGTCCTAAAAACTATTATTTGGTGAAAGGGCTAGGAAAATCCAACAATTGTCATGGCAAGAAGGATTAGTAATCCATCCATTTATAGAAAAAAATTTAGACAAGTAATAAATTTGTCATGCCATTACAGCATTATAAATTTATGACAAAATAAGCCTATAATATTAGCAGAAAAATATCACTCCTTTAATCATAAAATTGCCATTTTCAGGAAGTATTTCTAATGTACTATGTGTAAATTCAAGTATGGGAGTATCTACATAAAACCAAATATTTTAATGTTTGCTATGATAGGATCTTGAGAGATTAAAACTAAACCTTGTAGGCCCTCTGTAAGTACTAGCCACAGGATTACCTTCAGTGTGAGTTTAATATTCATCTCTATTGCCCTCTGGATTGTATCATTTCCTTCATCTGAATTGCTTCTGTCCATCTGCCAAAATCTTACTATGCTTTTATTTCCATATCAGATGCAACCTCCTCCATATCTTCTCCAGAGTCTAATATACCTAGACATAAACACATTATAGAAATATACTCTCAGCTCTTCTAACACTTTACTTTTACATCTTACATGATAATTATCATACCTTCTGTCTTCTGTTTTAGCTATTTGGATAATATCTTAAGGCCTTCTTTTAGGTCAGAGGTTTTCAAGCTTTACAACAGGGATTAAGTATCTCCTGGGTCACTTGTGAAAGATTCTAATTGTCATTCCCCTGAATTCTGAGTCAGAAGGTCCATGGTGGGGGCTTGGAATCTGCCATTTCAATATGTCCCCTATGTTCAATTTATTCTGCTTAGTGTCCAAAATTTTCCCTCTCACCCACAGCCAAGTTATAAGCTCTCTCTTAAAAAGTTTGGCTAAAGTCCAGTTGTTTAGAACTTTTCCCCAATCTCCCCATTTTATCATTTCTATCATTGTGGCCATACTTGAGCAGGATCAAATAGGCTGAAGCAACAAATAAACCCTCAAATCACAGCAACTCAATAGCGTTTTATTTCTTCCTCATATCATCTATTTATGCAAATCAGGTATTCCACCTCCATATCTTAGCCATGCCATGTGAAACATATGACCTACAAGTTCTTTATGATATGAACATATACCACTTTACAAATTTCAGTAGCTAGAACTAATCATATGGCCCCAAACTTACTGCAGAGGAGATGAGGCAATATAGAATGTTTTGAGTTTACTAAGGATCTGTGCCCAAATTACAATGTCAATTACTTGGCTTTTAATAATATCCTAAAGCAACTCTAACTCAAGATGTCCAAAGGAAGATCTACCAGCATGATAATAATCAAGATTGCTATTATTCCATGAACATATACTACATTATTGTGGTAAGTACAATGTCATATTAAATTCTTATACAACCCACAAGGTGGGTTATTAATTAGCTATAATTTTTGAAATTAGGAAGGTGTAACAATATAGCTTGGCTTAATATATGAAGTTTATAATTTGTGAGGCCTGCTATTAAACTAATCTTATATCACCAAAGCTCATTCTCTTAAAGGAGTACTTTTATATTTCCTTGAAAGCCCTTTACTTTAAGTAATATTCATAAGCCAAAATTATTACTCTCCATTGATAGTAGAATATAGTCCAAAATGTCTTAGTATTGCAAAGAAAACCTTCCCTGGCATCTTTTTGAAAAAACTTTCTGGCCTACCTTATCCTAATCACACTGCATTAGCAAGTGTATTTCAGCCATACTAAACAGTGTGCTTTTTTATACCAGTCCTGAGTTTTTTTCTCATTTTCATCACTTTTTCTGCTGTATACACTCCTTGTCTTTTCTAGATAATTCTGATCTATCTGTATGTCTTATTTCAGATGTTACATTTATTCATAAAGACATGAAGAAAAGAAAAGAGATGAAAGTTTAGGGAAAAAATCAGAATTGTAAAAGAGAATCACTGAATTCAGTCAACAAAAAACATCTGAGAGAGGGAAAAAAGGAAAAATTAGCAGAATAAGAATACTACATGAAAATATAAAACATTCAGCAAAGTGGGAATAGAGGAAGCATTCCTCAACATACTAAAGGCCATATATGAGAGACCTACAGCTAACATTCTACTCAAAGGGCAAAAACTTAAGAGCTTTCCTACTAAGATCAGGAACAAGAAAAACATGTCTGTCTCCTATTCAACATAGTATTGGAAGTCCTAGCCACAGTGATCAGACATAATAAAGTAATAAAAGGTATCCAAATTGGAAAGGAGGAAATAAAACTGTAATTGTTTGCAGATGACATGATAGTGTACACAGAACACCTTATAGATGCCACCAAAAAACTATTTGACCTAATAAGTGAATTTGGCAAAGCAGTAGGATACAAAGTCGATATTCATAAATCAAAGGCATTTTTGTACACCAACAATGAAATATCAGAAACAGAAATCAGGAAAAAATCCTATTTGCTATAGCAATAAGGAAAGGAAAATACCTAGGAATGAACCTGATCCTCGATGTAAAAGACCAGTACTCAGAAAACTACACAACACTGAAGAAAGAAATTAAGGAATACACAAACAAATGAAAGCATGTACCATTTTCATGGATTGGAAGAATTATCATCACCAAAATGTTCATACTGCCCAAAGCTATTTATAGATTCAATGCAATCCCTAATAAAGTACCAATGATATATTTTACTGATATAGAACAAAGATTTCAAAAACTTATATGGCACCATAAATGATCCTGAATAGCTGTAGTGATTTTGACAAAGAAGAACAAAATGAGAAGGATCAAAATACCTGATATTAAACTATATTACAAGGCCACTAATAAGAACAGACACATAGACCAATGGAACAGAATAGAGAGCTCAGAAATAAACCCAAGTCTCTGTGGTCAATTAATATTTGACAAAGAGGAAAAAAGCATAACATGGACTAAAAACAACCTCTTCTATAAATGGTGTTGGGAGATTTGGACAGCTACATGCAAAAACTTGAAACTTGATCACCAACTTACACCATATACAAAAATAAATTCGAGGTGGATAAAAGACTTAAATATAAGTCGTGACACCATAAAAGCCCTAGAGAAAAACATAGGCAGGAAAATCTCAGACATTCCATGCAGCAATATTTTCACCAATATGTCCCCTAAAGAAAGGGACATAAAAGAAAGAATAAGCAAATGGGACCTCATCAAATTAAAAAGCTTCTGCATGGCTAAAGAAAAATGAAAAGAGAACCAACTGTATGGGAAAACATATTTGCCAGTGATACCTTGGACAAGGGTTTGATCTCCAAAATATATAAACAACTCACACAACTCCCCTCCCGAAAGACAAACAACCCAATTAAAAAATGGGCAAAAGACCTTGAACAGGCACTTCTCCAAGGAGGACATACAAGGGACCCAAAGACATATGAAAAGATGTTCAGCATCACTAGCCATCAGAGAGATGCAAATTAAAACCACAATGACATACCAATTTATACTAGTGAGAATGGCCATCATAAACAAATCAACAAACAACAAGTGTTAGAAAGGATGTGGAGAAAAAGGAACCCTAGTGCACTGTTTATGGGAATGCAGACTGGTGGAGCCACTGTGGAAAACAGTATGGAATTTCCTCAGTAAACTAAAAAGGAATTTGCCTTTTGACCCAGCAATTCCACTGCTAGGATTGTATCCTAAGAATCTTGAAACACCAATCCAAAAGAACCTATGCACCCCAATGTTCATAGCAGCACAATTTATAATACCCAAGTGTTGGAAGCAACCTAAGTGCCCATCACTAAATGAGTGGATCAAAAAACTATGGTACATTTACACAATGGACTACTATGCAGCAGAAAGAAAGGAGCTCCTACTCTTCAAGACAGCTTGGATGGAACTGGAGAGCATTATGCTACATGAAATAAGCCAGGCAGTGAGGGACAAATACCATATGATCTCACCTTTAACTGGAACCTAATCAACAAAACAAACAAGCAAGCAAAATATAACCAGAGACATTGAAATTAACAATAATCTGACAGTAACCAAAGGGGAGGTGGGAGGGTACAATGGGTGGGAAGGGTGAAGGGTTTTCAGAAAAACTACAAAGGACACATGGACAAAACCAAGGGACGGTGGAAGCAAAGGAGGGAGGTGGGGATGGCTGGGGTGGGTGGGGGGAGTGGTGCAGGTATAAATGCAGACAACTGTAACTGAAAAACAATAAGATAATCTCAAAAAAAGAAAACATATTAAAATAAAAAATAATGTCCTAAAAGAAACTTAAAAAGCTGTTACATTAATAAAACATTAATAAATTTTTAGAAGAAAAAGTTTGTGGAAATGTAAGAAGCAATTGTTAAAATATAAAAAAATTCAACAAATGAACTTAATTGCTATATAAATATAGCTAAAGATTATGTTACTGAGCTGAAAGATTAAGTAAAGGAATTCCCCAGAATGCAGTTGAAAGCAAAACTGCATTTTCATTATACCATTTAAAAACAAATAATTTCCTGACATGATCTTATTTCTAGGCAGTTCACATTTAACCATGGTCTTTTAGTGTTTTCCTTAGTTTTTTGTATTAGGAATCAAAACAGGCATACATTTTAATTGTGTTGTATCCTATGGTTTTCCAGCATTTTTTTTCTTGTAATTTATTTGTGAGAGGTGTTGTATTTTAAAGAATTGGGTAGTTTGACTTACAGAGTTTGTCACAGTCTTTGTTTTGCTGACTGCATTCTTTCTTTATCCATTTACCTTTTCTTCTGCCCCCTGTATTTCTTAGAAATTGGTAGCTAGATTTAGTGGCTGAGTTACAGTCATCCCTTTTATACATGAGGATTACGTTCTAGGACTCCCAGTAGATGCCTGAAATTGGAGATAGTACTAAACCCTATGTGTCCTATTTATTTTTTCCACACTCACACACACCCATGGTAAGGTTTAATTTATATATTAGGCACAATAGAGATGAAAAACAGAAACTAAAAATAAAATAGAACAATTATAACAATATGCATGTGAAAGTGCTCTCTCTTTCAAATTCTTATTATACTGTCCTCGCCCTTCTTGTGATGATACAATACAATGCCTATGTGACAAGGAGAAGTGAGGTGAATGACATAGACATTGCAATGTAGCGTGAGAATTCCACTAACTTGACAATAGAAGGAGGGTCATTGCGCTGTGATGATGTGTCATTTCTCCCACCCACAGATCTACCTGACAAAGCATTTACAATGCATCAAGGCCATACATTTTGCAGTTTGAGATGCAACAGCAAAACTACCATGAATTTCATTTTCTTTCTTCACAATTTCATGAATAGAAGGCTTTTTCTTATTCGAGATCTTAGCAACCTCAGCATATGATTTTGTTCCCTTCATAAGTAGAGAACTTTCACCTTTTGATGTAAAGGAAGCACATTAAGGCTTCCTTTCTGGCATGTTTAAATCACCAGCATCACTATTTTTGTGCTTTGGGGACATCATTAAGTAAAATAAGAGTTACTTGAACACAAGCCCTGTGATCCTGGGACAGTCATCTGATAACCTCAAAAAGCTACTGAGTGACTAACAGGTGGGTGGTGTCACAGCAGGATGATGCTGGACAGAGGGCTGAGTCACATCCTAGATAAGACAGGGCTGGACAGACCAACTTGTAATTTCAAACTTATGAGTTGCTTATTTCTACAATTTTCCATGCAATATTTTTAGGCCTTGGTTGACCATAAGTAACTGACCCCAAGGAGAGGAAAAAAGGTAAGTGGGAGGGGTGGGGGGGTGACCATTGTAGATTCAGTTTCCTTTTTATCAGGGCAAGAGTATTTGATAAGTGGTAATGTAGACTTCTGTTAGAGTGTGCATAATGCCTGTCCTTATGTAATGTTAGCAGCCATTGATTATAATTGTTGAGATGCCTTAATTAACTAGATATTTCAGACTGACAATGATTTTTTGGTTGCTATCTGGAATGCTTTTATAAAGGAAACATCTCCTCATCAAATATTTGGTTACCTTATAAGTCCTGTGTATAAAGAAAAGGCATGATAATGATTATATATTTTTCTCTATCATTTTTCTAAATAATGAGTTACTTAGAAATCTCCCAAGTTAAAAAATGACATTTTTAGTGCCACTGTGAGCATATGGATTTCAATATTCTTATTTCAAGCCATTCTATGATATATCATAGAATTGTACACTTTAAATCTGTATGATTTTATTAACCAATGTCACCCCAATAAGTTTAATTTAAGAAAACAATTATACAAAAAGTAAAATTTCTCTGTGTCAAAGGATACCACAATCAAAATTAAAGACAAACAAAACACTAAAAGAGACTATCTGAAAGTAATGACAAATATCTGAAAAATATCTGTTTATAGAATACCTACAAAAATTATTTTTAATAGTCAAAGAATAGAGATAAAAGTTTACAGAAGCAAAAATGGTCCATAGATCTGTAAATGACAAACTGACTAGGAATCAGAAAAATATACTTTTGTACATCAAATTGAACTGGATTGATAATAACTGTTATTCCCACGCATGTGAGGAAATGGGCCATGAAATCCACTGCTGGTGAGTGAATAATTTATACAGCTTTTTGGAAGGCAATTTAGTAATACTGGATACAATTTTAAAGACAACCACTGACCCAGTAATTCCCCTGTTTTGGAATGTATCCTACAGAAATACATTCACATGGCAACAACAGCACCATTACATGTATGATGTGTGACCACAATACTGTTTGTAATGCAAACGATGGAAATGACTTAGACACTTATCAGTAAGAGAGGAGTTAAATTATAGTACACTCATACTATTTATTAAAATCAAGTGTTTACAGAGAATACAGGTTTGCAGACAATTATATGCTGATGATTATTTTTAAAGGGAAATGCAAGCCACAGGAAATAATGTATAGAATGCACACGTTTATGTACTTTTTAAAAACAATATTAAAAGTACATATATTGAGTACATGTAAGTCCATAGAAAAGTCTGAATGGATGTAAACTAAACTGTAAACAGAGGGTACTTCCAAAGAGAATAGTTTGTGGAGAATAAGATTTCCTTTTTAGCTCTTCATACCTACTGAGGTTCTTTGTTGTTATATTTACAATCCGTATTCATATATTTCTTGAGTAATTATGGAAAAATCTTCCTTTCCTCATTACAAAATTGCTCTGAGATAAAGCTTTTGATTATTTTACAGGTGCAATTTAGCTGGGACTACAAATAGAAGGTGCATACTTTATCATTTGTAGTTAATTAAATGAAAATTTTTTGGATATGCAAAAGTAATCATTTATTGAAAATTAAATAGTAACAATATAGACCACTGGTTCTACACAGGTGTAAAAGTAACAATATAGACCACTGCATAGATGCAGATCAGATCCTGCATCTGTGTTCACTCCCAGAGAGATGTGCATCCACATCAGATTCTTTTGAGAGTCCAAGGAAAGAAAACAATCTTCTTTCTAAGGAGAAAAATACGCGAGGAAACACACACAATCTTACAGATTTTTCTTGCAAGGATACAAGATTAATGATCTTTATTCCAGAAACTGCTAGTTTGGATGAGTCACTTAATATCTTGTAACTTCCATTTTCTTAGTAAAAGAAGAGACAGAGAGGGAGAAATGAGAGGAAGAGTATAAAGAAGAGGAGGATGAAGGGAAGAAAAAAGTTGATCTTTCCCTTAGAGATATTTGTTTGAGGTTTTATTATGAAATTTTTCAAATATAAAAATGTACAAAGAATAGTATAATAAAGCTCTACATAACTCTCACCTATCTTATGTGATCACTCAAAGCCAATCTTGCTTCATCTATACGTGACTTTTTTCCACCCTTCCCTGGATTATTTTGAAGCAAATCCCAGACATCATACTATTTCATCTATAAATACTTCAGCATGTAGCTCTAAAAAATAAGAATTCTTATGTAAAAACACAATCACAAAACTAACCTTTCACCTAAAAATTAACCATGCCTTCTCAATATTATTAAATATTCAATCAATGTTCACATTATCCCAATAGTTTTGTTTTTCGCATTTTGGATGTTTATTTGCTTGAATCAGTATCAAAATAAAGTACACACATTGGCAATTGTTGGTACATTTATTACATTTATCTTAATGTGAAGTCTCCCATCCTCCTTTTCTCTCTTTTTCTCAATCTCTCCCTCTCTCAACCTTGCAACTCATTATGCCAATTTGTCTTGCAGAATTCCTCACCATCTGAATTTCACTGGTTACATATCTGTTTTGTCAGTTAACATACTCTTCTATTCTCTAATTTCCTGTAAATGGATCATTAGACCCAAAGGCTTGATCAGACTCACATTCAATTATTTGGAAAAACTACTATGTACATGGTTTTGTCTGCTGCTATCAGAAGCTATATAGTTTTGGTTGTCTTGTGATTTGGGTAGCCATTAATGTTTACTGCCTAGAGTTTTAGAGATGGACAGTTTTGAAGAGTTAAAGCTTTTATGTTATAGGGTTCACTCTCACAAATTAACAGGAGTGATACTAGTTGCTCCATTGTACTGAGAAAACAGCCATGAGTCAGATGCAGCGATAGTAGAGCAGAGGCAGGATGAACCCAAACAACTTCATCCAGTGCACTGAAATTTGGAAAATACCATTATCACCCCACTCTCACTTTATTCTTCCATGCATATATTTAATTATCTTTTCAGGAAAGAATACCTTTTGCATTCACTTAGTTATGTGAATTTTTTGCCTCTTCCCCAAACTATTGATAATTTCTTGGTTGGGTGGTGGTAGGAAAAATGGGGATAGGGTATAGTTGGAAAAAGTTGCATAAGTAATTTTTATTGTGTATATATGTGTGTTTATGCTTAGATTGCCTTATGCTATGTATGTCAGTCACAACAATAAGTATAAAAGAAAAAACAAAAGGAACAAAAATATTCTACAGCTGTGTCTATTTTGGTGGCTTCAATGAGGGACAGGTTAAAGTTATAGATTCTCTAAAGAACAAGTATTTCAGGCATGACAAGTAATAAAAACATTTTTTTCAACTAAATGTTAACACACAGAGAGAGACTCAGATCTAACATTTATTAGAACAAAGAGGTAAGAATGATTACTCTTTTTGCATCTTTGCTTTAAATTTTCACTCATTTATTTAGTAATTTACCTAAGGAATGTATATCAAGTGTCTACTATTGTGGTAGACATTTTTCCAGAAAATTTAAATATCTAGAAAGCAAAATGAACAATCTAGAAAGTAAAACAGTTAAATAACACAGATAAATTACAAGGAGAAGTACATGACATTATAAGAAAATATAATAGTGATCCTTGACCTAGACTGTAGGATCAAAGGACTGTTTTCCTCGGTGAAAGAGAAGCCAAATTGTCATGGATTGTGGAGTAAATAAAAAGTAAGAAAAATAAGCATGTTTTTAAAAAGTTTAGCTAAAGAAATAGGTAATATAGAGTTCAGTAGAGAAGTCTAAGTTGAAAGATAAGGGATGAGTTGGTGAGATCACATGGTGAAGTGCATTCCAGGGGATGCATTCCACTGGGCAAAGGCTCTAAACGCAAAGAGGAAGCATATGATATGGAGCTGGAGTGTCTTCAAATGATGGGATGGAATGTAAGATGAGACTGGAGAGCTAGAGAGTTAGGGAGTGACGGGCTCAATAGGACATTATGTTTTCTCACCATATGTCCAAATTTTCTAAGAGTATTCCAGGTTTATATAAATTGTCCTCACTTATCTTTGGCTTTCAAGTGTTTCATGTGGCACAATAAGGTATATAGTCCCCTCATTTATAGGCCATCCTACAAAGTTTATCCTGAGAACAACTGATTAAAATTTTTTTAACCAAAGAAGTACCCTCATTGAATTTGATAGTCAAAACTATCACTCTGGTGTATAGTGACAGTATGTTACAGGGTATGCAAGACTGTATAGGACTAGTTAGAGATTCTTGAAGAAATTCAGAGGAGAGTTGAAAATGACTTTGACAAGAGTGATGGCCTATTGGTAACAAGAAGTAAATCAACTGGAAAGATAGATGCAAAGAACTTATGGATATATTGAAAATGGATGTCAGAGAAAAAGGAGAAGAAACATGAAGGATGATACACAGGTTTTTCTGTGGTGTTTGTTGGGTGGTGGTGGTACAAAACTGTGGTATAAAAATAGAGAAGTAGATGATGGAGTTCTTTAAGTTTGCATTTTTAATAGATTGGTGAGATGAGCAATCTAAAGAACAGGGTATTACAGATGTTAACATGAGTGTTACTTAATAAGCAGCCATATAATCTAAGCTGATAAAGTGGATAGTAACAAAGGGAGAAGGCTGATGTATTAGGAATGAGCACAGGGATCAATGTCCTGGAGGCCTTGGTGATGCCAAAGAAGATCATCACTGGACAAATTGATGAAGCAAGCTCAAAGACTGTGTACTTTTGGTTGTAGAGCAGAATTCCTGAGCAGAAAAATAATGACAAGGTTGTGAGTGTGGCCTCAGGAGTATGTGACCAAGATGACAAATGCTTCCACATTATTCTGATCTAAGGCTCCATTTCTTTCCTTGCCTAATACAATACCCTAGCTGTTCCCCTTGCTTCTGCTAAGCTCATTCTCACTGCTCTTATTCTTAGTATTTTCTGCAGTTCAACCAGAGTAATTCTTTTTCATGAAAAATTATTTTTCACTTCCTCTGGCCCAAAACCCTTCAAAGGCTTTTTAGAATTAAATCCAAAACTGCTTCCACACAGAAGGCCATATGTACCTGGCTTCTGGCTACCTGTCCAAGTTCATTTTCTGTCACTCTTTTCCACTGCTCCAGAAGCAGACTTACTTTTCTTCCCCCAACAGGGCAAGCAAACTCTGCCTCAGGTACAATACTCTTGCTGTTCTATCAGTTTCCTCCCAAGCTGTTGTACAGACCACCGCTCAGGTAATTGAAATCTTTATTTAAATGTCGCTTCTTAGAGTCCTTTCTCAACCACTCTAAATAGTGTTCCCTGTATCTTTATAATATTTTATTTCATGTAACTTAACTATCTGACATTATATTATATAGTTATTTATTATTTTTCAAGTCTTTTTCAGTGGAATATAAAATCTTTCAGGGCAGGAAAACTTCTAGTTCACTGCAATGAAGACTAAGACCTTGATAAATATTCACTGTATATAACTGCAAGTAGAAAACAAGATTGGGAACTGAGTAACCAGGTTTCCAATGAGTAGCCACAGGAATGATGAGGTCCCCAGGCTGGACAAAAGTTAGTCAGGAATGTGACAGGAAACTATAAAAAAGCAGCAATGGGGAAGAAAAGAAGATTGTTATATTTATATGTATTACTGCTTTAGGAATTCACTAGCCAAGCTAAATTTTGTCAACTCTCATGCCCTTTGTATTTTCCTCTTAAAAATGATTCAGGTTTTTGTTCAAAATTAATAAGTATGAATACATATTTATCTTGAGTATTATTTATTACACATCTTCAAATAGAGTTCTTCAAATGGAATTTTAATTATTAAGGAAATTTGCATACAAAAGCAAGTAAGTGTCTCTCAAAAGGACTGCTTCCTCAAAAAAAGACATATGTATATTATGAATAAAATTTAAAAGCCTTTAAACATTACTGCCACTGCAGTAATTACATTCAGTATTACATTAATATTTTGTGCATTATATCAACATGTAAAATTCTTCTATTTTCTTTCTACAAATTGTACTCAGTCTATTCACTTTTATAAATAGTTGAATCAGGAGTCTTTTTGACTGCAATAACAGAAAGCTCAATCAGTTGGTTTAAACAGAAAGAAAATTTATTGAATCAAACACTGAAAAATCTCAGTAATAATATTTAAAATAATATGTTAAAGGAGGGCTTGACCCAGGAGTTCACATTGTTCTCCCCTCCCCCTCTGTTGTCTTATTATCAGACTCCTAGTCAGCTCTAGTCTCACATTATCAATGCCAATGGTCACACTGGAGAAAACTTGCTTCTCACAGTGATCTTGGTAAAAAGCTGTCTCATTACATTTCATTAGGTCTGATTGGGACCCATGTGAAAGTGACTCAATCGCAGTGACTGGGGAGATGTGATGCTCTGATTGGTTGGCCAACCTCCACAAGCCAATCCCCATGCCCAGCTCCTGCGCATTTCTAGAGCAGAGAAGGGTCAATGCATCAAAAAACATGGAATGAAAAAGGAGAAGAGGTGGTTCCCTGGAAGAAAATAATGGCACTGTAACCAAAAGTGGGTGTATGGGGAGGCATGGATGCTGAATAACAAAAAACACAGCCCATTAGAAAGGTGTCCAAACAATATTTTTAATCTGGTGATGTGATATTCACATATAAGCAAAAGAGCATTTAACATGCCACCTTTGAATTCCTTACATTAAAAATATCAGGATTAAACTGATGAAGTTCTGTTGGTCAGAGAAGAAAGTATTCATCAATATGCTTTGTGATAAAAATGTATACAAATTTAAACTTCTAATATGATAGAATAAATGGACTCTGAGTGGGAGATCTGAAAGCACTGTGAATCATGAGGTATGTTTTTCCTCTCTGCTCTAATGCCTCTCTAACACAGCTAGACTGAGTTTGCCTTTCTTCCTGGTTGCTTTGATGATTTGCTTCACCTTACCTATAGTTTCAGTTTTCATTGTCCCAAGCCCTTGTTCATGCTATTGGAATTTTGATAAAAATTGTATGAAAACTTTAATACAATTGAGAAAGAACTCAAATATTTATATCATTAAGTTATATCACCCAAGAGCTCTGTATTCTTTTTATTTACTCAATCCTTCTTCCACATCTAGTAATAAGAATATTTAGACTTCCGGTCAGGATGGCGGCATTGTTAAACACAGCTCGCCTCCTCTCACAAGCACATCAAAATTACAACTAAAATATAGAACAACCATCACTTGCAACGTGAGAAGTTGAGTTGAATAGAAGTCTGACAACTATGGAATTAAAGAAACCACAAACATTCAGATTGGTAGAAGGGGAGGAGATGTGGAATGGGCTGGTCCATCATCCATGTGTGGTGAATAAAAATTCAGGAGGGATATCTCACGAGTGAGGAGTCCCAGCCCCACACCAGACCCCCAGCCCAAGGTTCCAGTGCCAGAAAGATAAATCCCCATAACTTACGGCTATAAAAACAATCAGGGATTGAGTTCACAGAAGAAACTCCTGGAGCCCCAAGCAGTTCCTCTTAAAGAACCCACACATGGAGTTACTCAGACTCACTACCTCTGAGCTTCAACACTAGGGTAGCAGCTTGAAAGGCACCAGTGGCATACAAGGAGAAACTAAAGTGTCTGGCATCAAGGTGAGAGCTAGGGGACAGCTTTTCCCAGATAGAAAGGTGGTCAGGGGCCATTGTCTTTTTTCTGAATACCCACAGCACCAGAGAGCAGGCAGGCTGGGCCATATCTGAGACTCCATAAACCTGGCTAACATGGTTTGCCTTCCCTTGGACATCCTCAGAGACTCAGCCCCACCCACCTTACGGGACCAAGCTGATTTTTCATATGAATGGCAGGTCTTGGCTCATGCTTCACAACTTCCTAAATCCTCTCAAACAGCAACAGCCAGCCTCAGTGACCACCCAGCCCCCATACCTCTTGCTAAGTGTACTCAGGCCCAGCACTAGCAGCAGCCAGCCTAGATTCACAGCTTCGGTTTGCCTGGGAATCATCAGACACAGCATAAGTAGCAGCCATCACAGATTGCATTATAGATCATGTAGGAAGGTCCCGGGCAGAACACAGGTGGGGGCTGACCTTGGCCTGCACCACTCAGGACACTCCTATACCTATACCTATAAAGGTATAGGCCATGTCAGAATGCCTCTACACTGCCTCCACACAGTGGATCCTTCTTGGAGAGTGGAGGTTGGTAGTCAGTGGTTATAGCCAGTCCTTGCAGCTGACTGGCCCGGGTAACTCTCTTCCATTGACCTCCCAATAGCAATCAAGGCTCAACTACAAGAGGAGGGTGTACTCAGCTCACATGTGGGGTGTACCTTGAGTACTCAGATCAGTGATGGGGAGACTGTGCCACTGGACTCTACAGGACACCTATTACCTTAGGCCACACTACCAAGATGGAGTCATGGAAACTCTATCTAATACATAGAAACAAATAGAGGGAAACTGCCAAAATGATGAGACAAAGAAACATGGCCCAAATGAAAGAACAGATAAAAACTCCAGAAAAAAAAAAACTAAACAAAATGGAAATAAGCAATCTATCAAATGCAGAGTTCAAAACACTGGTTATAAGGATGCTCAAGGAATTTAGTGAGGACCTCAACAGCACCAAAAAGATCCAGTTATAAATAAAGAATACACTAATTGAAATAAAGAAAAAATAACAGGGAAACAACAGTAGAGCAGATGGAGCTGAGAATCAAATCAGTGAACTGGAACATAAGGAAGCAAAAAACAACCAATCAGAACAACAAGAAGAAAAAAATAATCCCTCCCCTACAAAAATGAGTATAGTATAAGTAGCCTCTGTGACAATTTCAAGAATTCCAACATTCACATCATAGGGGTGACAAAAGAGGAGAAAGAGCAAAAATTTGGAAATCTATTTGAAAAAATACTGAAAGAAAACTTCCCTAATTTGGTGAAGAAAATAGATATGCAAATTCACGAAGTACAGAGTCCCAAACAAGATGGATGCAAAGAGGCCCACTCCAAGACTCATGATAATTAAAATTGCAAAGTTAAAGATAGAGAATCTTAAAAGCATCAAGAAAAAATTAGTTAGTTATGTACAGGGGAGTTCCCATAAGACTGTCAGTGGATTTCTCAAAAGAAACTTTGCAGGCTAGGAGGGATTGGCAAGAAATATTCAAAGTCATGAAAAGCAGGGACCTACAGACAAGATTGCTCTACCCAGTAAAGATATCATTTAGAATCAAAGGGCAGATAAAGAGCATCCAAGACAAGAGAAAACAAAAGTAGTTCATTATCACCAAACCATTATATGTAATGTTAGAGGGGCTTACCTAAGAAAAAGAAGATCAAAACTATGAGCAATGAAATGGCAATAAATCCATATCTACCAATTGAATCTAAAAAAACAAAATAAACAAGTAAGAAGAACAGAGACAGAATCATGGATATGAATAGCATTTTGATGGTCATCAGATGGGAGGGGGTTATGGGGAAATGGGTGAAGAGGTGAGGGGATTAAGAAGTATAAATATGTAGTTACAGAATAATCATGGAGATGTAAAGTACAGTGTCAGAAATGGAGTAGCCAAAGAACTTATATGCATGACCCATGGACATGAACTAAGGTGTGGGGATTGCCTAAGGGAGTGGGGGTATTGAGTGGAGGGGGGAAATCAGAACAACTGTAATAGCATAATCAATAAAATATAATTGGAAATAAGAAATACATAGAAAAGGATGTTTAAGTTTTTCCATACAATTCTCTTTCTAATTTTAAATTAATTCCTGATTAATTTCTGATTAAATTATCCTTAGTTTTCTGTAGGTGTTTATTACAGATACATAGGAAATTAGCAATTTTGCATATTTATACACAATATACTTTTCTAATCACTTTCATGGACTTATCATAATTATAAAGTTTTCACAGAATTCTCTAGGATATTGTTTGAATATACTCATGTGATGAAAATAATAAATTTATGCCCATATTGTCTTCTCTCTGTTTTGTATTTTATTGTCTTGGTGGAGTTTCCAAAACAACAGTGCATGTCAGGGTTTCATTAGGAAAACAATTAATCTGGGTAGAAAGAGATTCAGCACATCCACATCTGGTTATTAAAAGACAATTCTCCATGGCATTTTTGAATATCCTGAGTTCATATTTTAGACTACCTTTGCAAGGGCATTTAATAGCAAACAGCATTGGAAGGTAGAGATTGGTCTCCTTCTGGGGCACAGAGTAGACCTATTTCTGAGCCAGGATAATAAGGTCTCGCCCCTGAACAAACGTTGGACAGGTTGGCTAACAGTATTCTTATAAGATTGGGGTTTCCTAAGTTCAGTACTTTTCACCTGGACACAACACCACTATGTGTGCAGCATCCACCTATGTGGCTGCACATCCCTCCCTTGGGACTTGGGCAAGGGGAACTGGTAGGAACACAAAGCTTGTGCTGCCTGCTGTGCCGGGAGTAATAAAGTTCTTTTTCTCTGACCCATGGGTCTCAAGTCTTCTGCTGGCATTTATGAAACAGTGGCAGGATAAACTGATGCTAGCAGGGTAAAATTTCAGAACCTTCACAGGTCTTGATACAGCTGTCTGTTGATGTCTATGAGTATGCTTACTATTGCTGCTGGAGAATAGTTTTTTCTTCTCTTCTTAAGAATGTCTCATAATTGCCCCTCATCATGTAGTCTAACCAGCACCCTATAGGCAAAAGAAACACAAGTTTCCAAGCACTAATAGGGTTTAGAAAAATCACTAACACAGGATAATGAAGCTAGGATAGTAGAGAGGAAAATAATATATACAAACATACATATAACAAAGCAAGGAAGAAATTACACATAGCTAATACAGCCCTTATTTCTATAACAAGTCATGAAGTCATTTTGATATTCCTCAATTTCTTCTTCTAATACTTATTACCTGGTTCTCCAATTAGTCATGGTTTTTTTTGTTTTGTTTGTTTGCCCAAACCTTTATTTCTGAAAGATCTAAATCATTAATGTTCTTAACTACATTCAGATGATGTAGTCTTCTATTCTTCTATCACTGTATATGGAAGTAGTAAGTGCCCCAGGGAATCCTCTGAGCTCCCCACTTCCTCTGACCCCCATTATGTGGCAACAGCTATCTTTTTCATTGACAATTGGAACCACTCACTTTATCTGGTATAATGACTCTCTTCCTTTCCTTATATCCCTCAGAAATAAGACTTCTAAACAAATCGAGCCCAGACATGAAGGTATTTGAAGAAAGAAAAACAATGCTTGGGGTTGATCACTTTTCTACCTTTAGGTCTCGGATCCATATAGTCTGCATATGGGAGACAAAAGCATTATAAACTGATACAGGCTTAGATTACCCAGTGAATCCTTTGGAGAAGAATGTCAATTTTTCATAGTTGGCTATTGAATATGCAATCTAAGTTACTGCTAATATATCATTACACAGTTCTGTCTGCTTCTGTTGACAGTACATGTGGTAAGATTTGTGACTCTTCATGGATATGAGCCTAAATGAAGAGCTTCACTAATTTTGGCCAGATCAGTGTTGTTACTGGATAGTATGATGTTGAATAAATATTTACTATGTCTCTAGACTATAATACCGACTGAAACATCATGGGCAGGGAAAACAAATTCATATTTGTACTGTCTGATCCAGTGAAATCAAATTGCTGTCCTTTCCATGTAAATAAAGATGGTTAGATAATTCTGTAGAAATTAGTGCCATATCAGATTGTCAATGTTTGTTTTTACTACTAACAAATATGTTATTCAGCAAGTGCTGAGTTATTTATTCCAATCATGAATTCAGAAACTTAGTAAATAACTAGGATCATAGATCTAAATGTCCACTTCAAAAAGAAATTGAGCCAAAACTCTACTTACCCCCTGGCCTCCATTGAGTCCCAACTCTGACTGATGGAGCACAAGGGCATTTTAGGGACTCTGGACTCACATCAGTTCAGGGCCAACCCTCTGTGATCTTCGAATTCCCTTGGCATTTCTGTTTCTGCAATGCATAGTCACCCTGAGAAGTGACTATAATGTTTTCAGTGAAGGCTAGGACGAATGTTACTTTTGCTACTTGTTGAAAGCTGCTTTTTCTGAAATAATCTGGCCTAGTTATCAGAGATGAAGACATTAAATTCTACATTTTGCCAAACATCTGCACAAGCTTTATATGTGAAAATGTGCCTTATGTGGCTGCAATTATAGTCAGAAAAGTTGACTTTCTGGCTGGTGTGATCAGGCATTGATTTGTTAGCAGAGCCAATATTGGAGGTTTTGTCATCCAGTTCTGAGTGTCATAGACACCAAGCAGCAATGGTGGTGACATTTTAGCTAGAAAAGTCTACAGTATGATTGGACATTGTTTCTGGCTGCTTTACTTCTGTGCTTCATGAGAAGAAGGTTCCGTGACCTGCCCAATATCTTTTATTTTTTAATTTTTTTAAATTTTTTGTATTGATTATGCTGTTAAAGTGGTTCTATTCCCCCTTTCATTCCCCTCCACCCTACCCCCCCATCCCCACCATTACCCCCCCTTTAGTTTATGACCATGTGTCTCAAGTTCTTTAGATTCTATATTTCCCATGCCATTTTTGCCCTCCCCCCATCTATTTTCTATCTACTGTCTATGCTACTTATTTTCTGTACCTTCTCCCCCCTTCTCCTCCTCCCACTCCCCTGTTGCTAACCCTCCTTGAGATCTTCATTTCTATGTTTCCACTCCTGATCTAGCTGTCCTTTGAGTTTGCTTTCGTTTTAGGTGTGGTAGTTAATAACTGTGAGTTTGTTGTCCTTTCACTGTTCATGTTTCTTTAACTTCTTTTTCTAAGTCCCTTTAACATTTCATATAATAAGGGCTTGGTGATGATGAACTCCTTGAATTTGATCTTATCTGAGAAGCACTTTATCTGTCCTTCCATTCTAAATGAAAGTTTTGCTAGATAGAGCAATCTTGGTTGTAGGTCTTTGGAATAAATTCTTTCTCCATGGAAGTGATCAGAAGTGATTGTGCTTGAAAAAAAGAGACAAAACACTGACTGAATCCTTATGTGTAACACAGTAGGAAATTACAAGTCCCCAGAAATGCTTAAAGTAGAAATTAGTGCTTATCCATGCAAGTATTCCCCCATAAGAACAGGAAGATTAGAAGGACAAAATGATCAATAAAATACAGACTACTTTTCTAGGCTAAGGAAAGATCAGTCACAGATTTATTGCTTCTATTGACAAGTGCAATTATTAAGCTAGCATCGGAATCAATGTCAGTGACCACACTCAATCAGTGGAGAAGAGTGAGGACTAAATGAGAGGGTTAAATCATGATCTGAAATATTCATGAGCTGTGAACAGTTTGAAAAATTGCTTAGTCTCTTTTAGTCAATGCTCCCATCTTTCAAGTGGGAATAATAAGACCTGACTTGCAATCAGTCATTAGGAAGATTTAATGAGAAAATGAAAGTGCCTATAATCACATTTGATACATAATAGGTGTTCTATAATATGAATTGTTTTACTCTCTTCTCCTTTACCCACTGCAAGACCAGTCTAAAATTTTACATATAGTTGGTGATGGTAAGGCTCTTATTTCTTATAATTCCCTATAAAAGGAATTATAAAAATACAAATTCTAATCATTGCAATATCAGATTTCTTTTGACTTCAAAGACCTAGAATGAATTCATCATATCTTACAGAACACAGAAATATTTCCAGCTGAACACTCTTAATCCATTTACTGTATGAATTGTGATTAATTGACAAGTTTTATAAATTTTATCGAAGAGTTCTTTTTTAATACTAAGTAGTTTAGTTCCTACTTTCAATAATGTCATCAGATTGTGATGATCAATATATTCTAATCAACTCAAAAGCAAAGTACATTTAGTATGTTCTAAGAGAATAGTTCTAATTTTGTGAAACTAATTTATGCCCAACATCATGTCGGTAACATCGACAAACTACAGACATCCTCCACACAACGCCTTCCCAGTTAACTTTTTAAAGTTTGAAATAGTTAAGACTCACAGGAATTTACAAAAAGAAAAAAGTCTAGTACAGAGTCCTCGTCTATCCTTCACCCTGCTTCCCCACTGAAAACATCTTATATAACCATAATACACGGTCAAAACCAGGAAATTAATGTTGGTACAATGCTATTAACTCAACTATTGTATTCATAGTTCACCAGTTTTGACGTATTCCTTAGTTTTTAATACCAAAATGTACAGAATACAAGGACCTATCAATTCATGTTTTATTGGGCAATAAGTTTATAGGGAAAATATATTAATTTCTTCTAAACTCAATATATATATTTTAAAGGAGTGTGAAACAATTACATGCTATATACAATTGGGTAGATGGCCAGAACCTTGTGTTAGACATTTTGAAAACCAAACTAAGTGAATGTACATTTGAACTCCCCTTCATTCACAACTTTCAAGTTTTAAATCTCCCCTTAGTCAGTAACTAAAGTGTATTATAGAAAATTTCCTTGTCCTTAATTTTTATTTTTGTGTGTCTTATTATAACATTTTTATTGCTTTTTTTCTGTGTAATTATCATGGCATTTCATGTAAATTTTACACGCCACTGCTTAAAAATTAGCTGTTAGGTTATTTAAAAAAAAACACTGGATAAACTCATCCATTTAATAATTTTAAGTATGATAAAATAATAGTCATAGCCAATAGTAAAAGAAAAATTGGCATATTACCTGAAAACAAACATTTTAGACATTTTACTTTATAAACCTTTGTTTCTACCCATTCTCCTTGCTTTTCTATTCTCTAACTTTCAACAACCTACTCTTTACTCAAAGAATGAATGATTCCATTGGCCTCTCTCACGTCTTCCTGCCCCAAACCTAATGCTTCCCCGGATCTCCACTGTCCTAACCCAATTAGACTGTATCTCTACCATAGCACACATTTCATCTGCTTCACGTTGTGTGATTGGTGTGTTAGTGCTGATCTCTTTGGCTCTAAGACTGAGTTTTAAGGTGGATTTGATTCAAATTTTCCAAGCAATCATCTCTGATTTGCTACTGGGAGGATTTAGAAAAATGGTATTGAATGTGTGGAATAGGGGTTAAGGCATAAGGCCACATCTGCTTTATCTTCTTTTTGTTTGTGGGTGCTATCAGAGAATGCTCATAATGGTTCCTGGTGAATTCTGGGTCCTCTATTATCTCCCTCTATCTCCATTTAGTTCCAATAGTGCCATTATTCATCTCCTTTTCTTGTCTTCCTCCTCTGAAGGTCTCATGATTTCTCCTAGTACAAATATGGACCTTTACACAGTCCTAGATCATACACTGCTCACTGCTATAGAATACCAGACTGCTCCACGTTAAGTGCATCTTTGCAACCTCCATTTGATAAGTCTTATTTCTGCCTCATTGCTAATTATGTCTAAGAGGGTATAACTTAATTACCTTCAGTATTTCTGCAGTAAGATACTGCTATGCAGTTCATCCAAACTTAAGGGTGGGAACTAAAGTTGTATTTGTGTTTGATGCTAAAGACAAAAAATCTCTGAGAAAAAAAGGTTTTTATTTGTAGATTATTCTGATCCTATAAGTGTCTTAGATGATAACATAAAGTCAAAGAATTTAAATACATGTGTGAATGTGGTCTTGTATATCTTTCAATAATATTTTTACTAAAGAAAATTTTGATAAACTTATCATCCCCCATTTTAACACTCAACTTAAAATTCAAGCTTCAAAGTTTGCAATCAAGGGACTTTACTCAGAATCTGGCAGCTAGAGCATATGGATGTGTAATAATCTCATTTAATTATTCATCTTTTCAATATAGATTAACAAATTTTCATAAATTATTATCATCATATTAATACCATCTGCTCTGTATCACCTTTACACTTTAAACTTAGTATTGGCCCTGAGAGCCATTTGAAAGTTCATTATTTACTAAGCTATGTGGGAAGAATCTGGTGTCTTTATGTGTATGTGTATACAATCTGACTAAAATAAATGACCTGCTTTTCAAGAAACAATAGAGGCTTGAAATGCTCCCACTTCTAAATTTGTTTCCTTTAAATAAATCAGTAGTTTAGGCTTTTTGGCTGAAAATTGTAAAAACAATTTTTTTCTAGCAATATATATTTTTTTCAAATAAAGACTGTGGGAATGATTGGAGTTGAATTAATTAGTTTGGCCACAGAGATCTATCTTAAATGTTATGAACTACAAATTCAGCACTGGTCTTTCTGCAGAACACCTAGAATTTAGTTAACTTTATTTTAGGATAGTCCATTGAACAGATTATTTAATTCCATGAAAAAAAGTGGGGGGAGAAATATCTATGACAGTTTCCCTTTTCATGAAATGTGCAAGATTTATTCACATGCAGGTGCTTCCTGTATTGCTTAGGAGATCAGTCCTTCCTTCAAGGAAAGTTTTGGGAGAAGCTGGCTGATGGGCTTTTGTAATGGAGAACAGGCAGGGAACATCTCTAAGGCCTTGTGATGGAGGGGAGAGAGGGATTAGCAGAACAAAGGTCAGGACTGTGCTTGCCTCCTGCTAAGGTTTGGAGAGTTGAAAAAGTGAAACCTTCCATAAGGCATAGCTCCAGTTCAGCTGCAGGGTGTGACAGAATTTGATTTTAGGGAGAGGTTTTGTGGATTAGAAATCAAACCTTTTAACAGTATTTGAAAGATGGAAGTATTTTTGAATTTGATTGGATTTGACAGTGGATTACATTTCTAGATTAGTAGGTTAGAACTAGAACTCTAAAGCGATAGTTGATTTTTTGACTAACAATTTTAGGCTGCTTTCAGAGAAGTATAAAGCAGCCCTCTTCTCTCTGGTCCTTTGCCCCACAAAGTCTAGCTGCCTTGTGCTCCCAGGTCCAAACTCTCTCCTGCTCTGGGGAGTCAGTGGGGCTGTGCCTGAGTACCTCCTGTGAGCCAAGGCCCGGAAGCTCTGTCCTCAAAGGGGTCTGGAGCCCTGCTGAAGTTCACCCTCTTTGTTTCTCATCCATCAGGTGTGTTTACCCAAGAAACAAGGCTTATAGCACACATATATGCAATATGAATATTTCACTTCATATGTGTTTGTTCAGTGTTTGGAATCCTTTCTGTCTGTATGTCTGTAGGTTGCCTAAAATCCATCTAGAAAATATCTGAGGATATCGGGTGCGCCACTGACATTGTTGTGCCTGCCTGGGTGCGATAATGTCAGAGTAAACTCTGAACACCTTACTACCAGATATAAGAAAACACTTAAAGAGTAAAACGGTAAAACCCTTATGATGACAGTCCACTCACAGTTGGGGTTTTTCTTGTACATAATTATCACCTCAAGAAATGGTCTATTTTAATACCTACAGAATACTCTGGGGTAAGGGGAAGACAGATGGAAGGGGGAAAGCAAATGCAAAAATGTGATGGTACAATGAACACCCCAGCATGCATTTAAATAATTTACACAAATCTGTTCCAATTCATAAGCCAGAACAAAAATAGCACAATTCGTCAAATAAAAGTTAAAACTTTGTTGAAAATTATAAGCCTTGGTTTATACATTGCACTGTCAGGTTGGCCATTATTAAGCATACCATAAGGGCAACAGTCTAAACACGGCCTTGCTCACAGCTGCACAATGGTCTTAATTGGCACTAATTTCCCTCAATTGCAGTATCATGTGTTTTCCTTGAAAACCAGAGTGAGTTTGTATTCTGTATCTATATAATGATAAAAATAAGCAGAGGGTCTTGTTTTGCTTGGAAATAAGGAAAATTGATTCATAATCAATATGTGAAATCCATTTTGTGATAGAGCCCTCATCTTGCTCACCACATTACTTATACTGGGGTGTACAAGACCCTAGGTAATATTATTTTGATATATACTTTGTTCGAATTCACATTTTCTGTAGGTTCAAAATAGACAGTAGTCTTCAAAGTATATTTGAAAGTAAATTAATCCCACGTCTTCTGTATATGATTAGGCTTGACAATCATAATATTGCCATTGAACTTTGTTTTTATTGAATATTGTTATTTCTAGTAAAAATAAATACATTAGCCTTATAGACTGTGTAGAATCAAAAAGCCAATGAAACCGTACAGGCTGTTATTGATACCACATGGATTTTGGGGCCTACCTCTGGGTGAGCTCAGGTTCTAAAAGTTCTGGGAGATTGGTTTAGGAAAATTTCAGTGGACAGCTCAAGGAACATCTTAAAGGTGATAGTCAATAGATTAGTTTCAATCTGTGCCAAAATCATTCTTTTTGCACAACAATAAGAAAGAAAGAAAAGAATAAAATTTAAAAAATCATTTTTGTGTGTGTGTGAAATCACATTTGTTTTAGCAACTGCAGCATGAGGGAATGTTGATGTTCTCAAACAGCTAAGAATTCAATGGAGTCCCTTGAACTATCCTTACAGCAAAGGCAGCTTGTTCAAAAACACAGGTGTGCCGTGTGTGGTCTGTCTCTCCCGAGGGAAAAAAAAAAGACCACATTTGTTTAAGGTAGTTCTTTAAAAGTTTCTCCTGAAAATTTCAAACATCTCTGGGTTTATAGGGTAAGATGTTCCTCAACAGTGAGAAATGTTTGGTGCCTTTTCCCTTGGTCATCAAAAAGGAGAAGAAAAAATTTAAACTGCCCTCTGTCTCCTGATCTGTACAAGTTCCTGCAACGGGCTTTGGGAAATGTTATTCTGTCCCCAGGCCATTTGCACCTGCGGATCTGGACTCAGGACCAGTGTCTGGGACTTGAAAAGAGGCTGGCAAGATGCTTGGTCTTTGCAGCAAATCACTCACTCTCTTCCAGTTGACCTCTGACACGGCTTCTTAAAAAGGATGTGAATGCACTAGACTAGAGGTCTGAGATGACCTCTCCTCCTCTTCATCTCCTCAGTGATTAGCACATGCTTGTCACATAGGAGGCCCATGACATACCTCATAAATAAGCGAGTCTATTTATCCCCTGCGGACTGCACTAGGGGGTGCACACTGTGACTATCATTAGTAGATCCGCAGCATATTCATTACATTTTGTACTTCTGGGTCAAACATAAATTAAATACTAGAACAATCTGGATTTCAATAACAGCTTTATTAGAATAGTGTAAACAGCTGGAAACTTTTGAAATTAAAAAGATAATTATATTTGCATAATTGTTTTACACTGTGTACAAGCTGAAGATCACCAGCCACTTTGTTACAAGTGCCACATTGGTGCCGCAGCAACTTTGGAGGGAGTCATAACAAAGGGGAAGCTGCGATGATGATGACCCGAAGAGATAATTCAGCAGCCACTGCAGTGACTCCTGCTGGGAAGTCAATGCCAAATTTCAGGCAAATATGTGAACTCTTGTGAAGCTCCATATGTTTTCCTTCTCATTAACTTTTTAAAAAAAATTTAAAGTAATTTTACAAAAGTTTTGCATCAAAGTTAGTCTTTACAGAAAAGTCTCAATGATAGTCTCGAGAAATTTTACATACCCTACACCCAGTTTGTCCTGTTGTAAGCATCTTATATTATTACTATGGTACGTTTGTCATAATTAGGCAAAATTGATGCATTGTTATTAACTAGAGTCACATTTTATCAGATATCATTAGTTTTCCCTTAATGGTCTTTGTCTGTTCTAGGATCCTATCCAACACCCTATTATGTTTGTCACTGCTGTTTTTTCGGTTCCTCTTAGTTCTGACAGCTTTTTAGACATTTCTTGATTTTAAAGATCTTGACAGTTTTGAAGAGCATGGGTCAGGTATTTTGCAGAATATCCCTCAGGCTGGGTTTTTCTGATGTTCTTCTTACTATTAGACTGGGATTATGTTTGGAGGAGGACAGTTACAGGAGGTAAAATGTCATTTTCAACACCACCTATCCAGAGAACATGTGACCATCACTCACCACCAATGACATTAACATGGATCACCTATTTGAGGAAGAGTTTGCCAAGTTTCTTCTGGGTATAGTTAATTTTTATTTCCTCCCCTTTCCTTACTATTTCCTTTGGAAAGAAATTACTAAGCATAGCCCACAATCGAAGTTTGTCCATAAATTTTCTGGAATTCTTATGAGAGATATATGTCTCTTCTCCCCTGTTTTCTTATTTACTCAATCATTTAGTTATCTCAGTATGGATTCATGGATATTTATTTTATGTTCAGGTTAAAGTCCAATGCTATGTTATTCATTGTGTTGCTCAAATTGTCCCAGCTTAGCCTTTGGAAACTTTTCCAGTTGGCTCGTGTGTCCCTTCAGCATATTTCCACCACATCAGTTTTCATCAAACTTCCTTACTATTTGGCATTACATTATGATCTTGATTCATCTTATATATTTCCTGTCCCTGCCCTAGAAACAGCCATTGCTCTAAGGATGCCTGGTTTCTTTTACTGAAGACTGTTATCAGAAAACAAGATCTTAATCTTGGGGATGTCCATTGTTACTGGGCCTCACTGCCATATATATGTATATTCACCCATCAAGGATGTTTTGGTTGCTTCCAACTTTTGATTGTTATTAATAAAACTGTTATAGAAATTGCATGCAGGTTTCTATGTGGACAGAAGTTTTCAAATCATTTGAGTTGGGAACATAATTGCTGAGTCACGTGGTAAATCTTTATTATATTTTATGAGAAACTGTCCTCCAAAGTGGCTCTACCATTTTGCATTTCTAAATAAAAAGTTTTATTTCTCTGCATTCTCACCAGCAGTTGGTATCACCAGTTTTTAGAATATTTTAGCTGCTCTTACAAATGTGTTGTAGATTTTCATTAGAATTTATTTTCTACTCAGTCTTAAACTCAAATAGAATATGACTAAACACAGATTTTAGATATTAGCAAATTATTGCCTGCAGTTTATTTTTAAATCAAACAAAAAACCCCAACACACACAACACATTCATACCCACATTTCCCCCAACCCCTGCCTCACCTCTGTGGCCCCTTACAACTAAGCTCCTCTAAAGATTTGTCTGTACTCACTCCTCTTTCATACTCTCTTAGATCTACCCCAGTTCACCTGGTCCCCTCTTGTCATGCTCACCAGCATCCACCTTGACCAACCCAATGGTCACTTCTCAGTGCCTATTTACTTGACCTGTCCACAGAATTTTACCCAAAAGTCTACTCATTCCACTTCATGAAAGTCATTAAAGACTTCCTTTACTGGGCTTTGGGACCTTAAATTGTCTTGGTTTCCACCTAGCTCAATACCCTAGTGACCACTGAATAATTAACTTAATACAGTAAATGATTATACCAGTGCTTTGAAAAGTTAAGTAAATAGTTTCTTGAAATAGCTGACTCCCATTGGTAAATTTATGCTGAGATTTCTTCAACTGACAAAAATAAAAGGTTATATGTAATTATTTTATTCCTAAGAAGAAAATTTGGATAATCTAAAATGAAAATCAGAGATATGCAATGAGATATCACCTCACATTGGCCAGGACAGCTACCCCCCAAAATAAGTGCAGGCAACAATGTGGAGAAAAAGGAACCCTAGTGCATTATTGGTGGGAATGCAGACTGGTGCAGTTGCTATGGAAAACAGTATGGAGTGACCTCAAAAAATTAAAAATGGAACTGCCTTTTGACCCAGTAATCTCATTTCTGGAAATTTATCCTAAGAATCCTGAAACATCAATTCAAAAGAAGACATACCCCTATATTCATAGCAGCATTTACAATAGCCAATATCAGGGAACTGCCCAAGTGCCCATCAATAGATGAGAAGATAAAAAAGCTGTGATACACTTATACAATGGAATACTATGCAGTGGTGAAAAAGAAGAAACTCTTACCTTTTGCAATACTATTGATGGACCTGGAGATTATTATGCTAAGGGAAATAAGCAAGTCAGTGAAAGAAAAATATTATATGATCTCACTTATAATGTGGAACCTAACTAAGCAAAATAAACTAATGAACAAAATATAAACAGAGGCATAGATGTATGAAACTGACTGACAGCTGTCAGAGGTGAGTGGAGAGGGGCAACTGGATGAAAAAGTGAAGGGATTAGCTGAAGAATATATACGCATGACCTATTGACACAGACAACAGTGTGGTGATGGCCTGAGGGGTGGGGACTGGGTGGAAGTGGGCAAAGGGGAAAATATGAGGATAACTGTAATAGTGTTAGCAATAAAAATAAAGAAAAAATTAAAATAAAAAATTTCTGGCCAAGACAGAGGCATAGGTATAAACACTTCACCTTCTCCCACAACCAAAAGAAAGATAACAACAAATTTAAAAACAAAGAACAACCAGAACTGATAGAAAATCATTTGTATGGAAGCCCAACAACCAAGGAGTTAAAAGAACATTCATCCAGTCTGGTAATAGAGGTGGAGATAGGCAGCTGGGGTGGAGAGGACGTTTGTTGGCAAGATGAACAGATAAGCTGGGAGGAACAACAAGGGAGCAACACAGACATGAAACCCAGGATTTCAGCATGGGAAACTAAAGACTCAAAACCCTGGCTGTAAAAAAAATTGGGGTGGGGTGCAGCAGTGGGAGAAACTTGCAGCCTCACAGAAGAGTTTACAATCTGTTTGTGGGAAGCAAGGGAAGTGAGGGAAAGTGGGACAAGAGTAGATCAAGTGGCACTGTTCCCTCTCCGACCTCTCCCCCACACAGAGTGTCACAACACAGCAAAGGGGGTTGCCCCACCCTGGTGAGCACCTAAGGCTCCGCCCCTTACCATGTAACAGGTGCACCCAAAGAAATGTGTCCCAAATGGAAGAACAGATCAAAGCTCCAGAAAAATACAATTAAGCGATGAAGAAATAGCCAACCTATCACATGCAGAATTCAAAACACTGGTAATCAGGATGCTCAGAATTGATTGAGCTTGATCACAAAATGAAGAAAGAAATGAAGGCTACACAAAGTGAAATAAAGAAAAACATACAGGGAACCAACAGTGAAGGGAAGGAAACTGGTACTTAAATCAATGATTTGGAACAAAAGGAAGAAAGAAGCATCCAACTGGAACAGAAAGAAGAAACAAGAACACAAAAAAAAAAAATGAAGAGAGGCTTAGGAACCTATGGGACAACTTTAAACGGTTCAATATCCAAATCATGGGGGTGCTGGAAGGGGAAGGGCAAGGGCAAGATATTGAAAAGTTATTTGAAAAAATAATGAAGGAGAACTTCCCCAATCTGGCAAAGGAAACAGACTTCCAGGAAGTCCAGGAAGCTCAGAGAGTCCCAAAGAAATTGGACCCAAGGAGGAACACAAGACACATTATAATCAAGTTACCCAAGATTAAAGATAAGGAGAGAATCTTAAAAGCAGCAAGAAAAAAGGAGACAGTTACCTACAAAGGAGTTCCCATGAGCCTATCAGCTGATTTCTCAAAAGAAAACTCAAGAGTATTTGTAGTCATGAAAAGCAAGGACCTACACACAAGATTACTCTATCTAGCAAAGCTTTCATTTAGAATGGAAGGGCAGATAAAGTGCTTCCCAAATTAGGTCAAGTAAAAGGAGCTGATCGTCACCAAGCCCTTATTATATAAAATGTTAAAGGGACTTATCTAAGAAAAAGAAGACAAAAAACTATGAACAGTAAAATTACAACAATCTTACAACTATCAACAAGTGAACCTAAAAAACAAAAAGAAAAACTAAGAAAACAACTAGAACAGGAACAGAGTCACAGAAATGGAGATCACATAAAGGGTTGTCAGTAGTTATCAGGAGGGTTATAAGATAGAGGAAGTTTTATCTAGCCTTTTGCCCAACTTCTGTAAGAGGTAATGTCAGAGAATTTGAGTAATACAAAAGACAAAACACGAGATTGAAATACTTTCATTGTATTGCTATTCAAATTAAACTATTTCCATATGATTCAAGTAAATTTTAATTATTCTAAACTGCTATAAATAACTTTCACTATTCTTGTTTTGGTTGTTATTTAAAATTTTTTTTCAATTACAAAATGAAATAGTCAGCTCCTGGAAAAAGGGTGCAGATATCTGTAAAGTGGTTTTCCGTAACAGATAAGAAAAAAAATAAATTAGCAAAAGTAATCAGTATAAAGAAATTTAGTTACAGGTGAAGTTATTAGAATTAACCTAGGATGCTATAAAGATAATCAAATGTGATAAAATGTTAAGGGATATTTTAAATATTTACATGTAATATGTATGTGTATTGATATATATATAATATATATGTATATAATATGTCCAATATATAATATATAGGAGTAAATTACAGTTACCAAGTAATTCATAGACTCTAACAATATAAGTTTATGAAATCCTCTAATTAAACAAGTTATTTTATTCAAGAGATCTTTGTCTCTTTGCACACTACAGAGCTTTATCAAGGTCTTCTGGAATTTTTTCTCTTATTCAAGATCAATCACACATATACATGAAACCAATATTTGTGAAACTAATTTCCCAAAGGAGTTGTTCTGGTTGTTTTTTGTTGTCATTTGTTTGATTGTTTTTAACCTATAAGTCACTTTTAATTTATCAGGAACTTAGAAGGAGCACAGAGTTTTGGAAAAGGAAGGATAGCTTCAGTTTTCTGTTGCTTCCCAACTGTAACATCACTCTAAGACATAGTTTCTTCCTCTTTAAAATCTGGATGACAATGTTGTCCACACAAATCTATACCCAGGGGCATGTTGAGAATCAAACAAATTCATTTTGCTAAAAGTCTTCTCTAAAGCATAAAACTTCAAATAAAGAACTGCTATTACAATTAAGATATCAAACCACTTGCTTAACAACATCCCCTAGTTTGAAAATCCACTCAATTAGGGAAAAGTAAGTTTTGAATAGGTTTTTATTCAAATGACCTTGGTATCAACTATTTCTTAATTTTACAGAAAGAAATGAAAATTTAGTACCTTAAGCTCTGTGTCACTGCTCTAAATAAATACTAAAGACCATCATTCTGTCATGTTCTGTAATAAGGTATTAGGAATGCAACGAGGGTTTCAGAGGCTCTGAAATCTATAGATTCCTACTCCTATTTAGGGCTTTGGTGCCTATTCTGCTCACTATTATATTCTTCAGGGGTGGGGATCATGTCTTACATCTACAAACATGTTTTAATAGTAGATACACACTTTCAAACTCTTCCTAGAAGTTCAATAAATATGAAACAGGATAGAAGGAAGGAGCTGTGAGATTTCAGGACTTTCAAGGTTAAGGCAGTTCTGTCAGTTATTAAATTAAGGTACATGACCTTGACAAGTAACTTCACCTGCCTGGATGCTCAGTTTTCTCATCTTTTAAATTAAGAAATTGAAATACAGTCACTCCCAGTTTTCTGCAAACTTATATTCTTATTTATTTTAGCCACTCATCTTATCTCTCCTTTATGTTACATTTACCAAGGAACATACCAGCCTTGCAAGATATCGTTAGTGGTATTTTATCCAACAAAGTTTTTAGATCTGATATGGACATACTTATATCTAGAAATATAAGTGTGTGCTAATTGTTCTTCCTTGAGTTTCAGAAACATGCAAGTTGTTATTTTAGAAATGTGATCTGTGTCTTTTACAAGGAAGTAACATTCAGGGAAAATTCAATTAGCAGCCCTAGAAATTTAATAAGGGAAGTTTGCCTTTTAAGTCGATAGTATTTATCTTACCCCATTGGAATTATAATGCATTCTGTTGCTTGGGATGGTTTCCCCATTCATAAAAATAACATTTGGCTTTGAAGTGAAACCAAGGATCTGAATAGTGCTACATGCCAGAGTAGTAATTCCACGGTAGCCATTTTTGATAACAGTGGTTTTCAGAGTTCTCTGTTGTTAAGGAGGACAGAAAAGAATTGTAAACAAATGATAATAATACACAGAAGTTTAGAGCTGACAGTGGTATGAAGAATTGCCAATACTTTTAAATACGTCTTACTTTCAAAATCCCTTAGAATATATTTTCTTCATAATAACGAACCACTTTATCACAACATATACTAAATGTTTAAACTTACATTACTGAGTTTGTATTCGCCATAGAAGTACTCTTCCCTTTCAATAGAGTCTGAAAAATAAGTATTGACATTAGAAATTAAAGGTCAGTTTTACCTTTTACTATTTTAACTTAAATTCTGATCAGTTAAATTCCTAAGTCTATAGATCTTGGCTAAAACTTGTGCTTAGAATCTTCTAAATTACCTAGTAATTGCTGAGCAAAAAAAAAAAGTAAAGAATAGCTAGCCTCATCCTTACATTTTTAAGGATCATCTTGGGCAAATAAAAAATAGTTAACCTGGTGAAGTAAGCCTTATCATCTTATCATGCTTCCCACTCTCCCCCTCATTTTCCACCTTTACTTTATATGGAAAAATAGAAAAGAGCTTTGTTTTTAGACATGTATTCAACACTTTAATTTTAGTGTTAACTTAGTGATTCCCCACTATTAAAAAGTATTGAAATATCAGTACTTCTTAGCTTACAGAGTTATGAGAAAAAAAAATTCAATAGTAATTATATGTGACCCATGTGCAGTCTGCGTTTAACATGCCCAACGCTGCAAATCGTTCTTTGGAAAATAAAAAACAGTTAACCTGGCAAAGTAAGCCTCACCCTCTTACCATACCACTCACTTTCCCACTCATATTCCATCCTTACTTTATATGGAAAAATAAAGAGAAAATAACTTTGTTTTATTATTTATTTATTTGCTTTTATAATAGTAGAATATACTGTTACAGGTAGTAAGAATATTGGCTGGCGTGTTTTTTGTCTTTTTTTTTATTTAACTATTACAGTCATCCCAACTTGGCCCCGTTGCTCCCCTCCCTCCACCCAGCCTCCCCACCCCGGCTCCCACAGTCAACCCCCACACCATTGGCCATGTCCATGGGTCATTCATCCATGTTCTTGACTAAAACTTTGTAGCCAACTTCCTCCCACATTTCTCTTTATTGTCCATATACACAAACTCACTATCACTATTGAAGGTACACCACAGACATATCTACCTCTCTCCCTGGTTCTCTTTTGATTTCAATCCCTGTCCTCTAAAACAAAAAACAATCTTTCAAATGTTAGGGATTTAATCAGTGATTCCTGAGGTAATTCACTGAAAAAAGAAAAAGAAAAGAAAAAGGACACAGAAGAGTGCTGATCAGCATAAAAAACAGAAGTACTGGCAGATATAAGTCATTTCTGTTGTTCCAGGGAAAGCCTTTTCCAATAGTTTGCTGATAGATGAGAACAGACTAAAGGAGAAAAAGAGGATAATGGGAGGTAAACAAATAAAACCACTGATGTTGTCCCTTAGCCAAGTAAATGTTGACTGCTATTCTCAGTTCAAGCTGTACCTCCTCCTCACTACACATAATTCTTCAAATGATGGTCCAAGTCTCCTCCCCACAGAATCTCAACAGTGCTTCCTTCCTCCAACTTAATATCTATGCCACCAGAACCCAGTTCTTACAATACATATCAAAAGTTTGATTCCTGAAAACTGGAATCTCCACTCCTTCCTAAGTGAGAATAAATTAATGAGAACAATTTTACTTTAACACACTAATAAGTCAGCGATCTCTCCTTTCAGCTAACCATGGAGTAATTGGTTAGTACCTCCTTGGCGACAATGTATAAATATGACGTATTTTGTCAGCACCTTCCTGGAGATAATTGTTTCACTTGTGTTGTTTAGCCCAGATGAGTGGCCGGATATGAGGAAATTTTTAGGTTCCTGGACAGTAATGTTATTGAAAGCAGAATCTGGCCATGGTGTCCATTATTTCTTACTCTACTGGTCCAGATCTCCAATTTTTAATTTTAAGTAAAGTCATATTGAAATCCACAACATTTCAACTGTTGAACATGTTGGTCTACTTACCAATGGAGTCACCACCACCCCAGAAAAGGAAGCCGGATGCTTTTCCCTGTTCATCTAGGGCAATTATGAGGCTGAAAGGATTCAGATGGCTGTAGAAAAATAGTAAAAAATGTATTTTTCAGAGTTAGTAGGACCTAATTCCTATCATCTCATGAAACTAACTAGAAAAATGTTTAGTCTTTTTATAAACATCTCTACCAGATTTCCACTTAGTTTATCCTTGAATACCCCCAGTAATAGAAAACTTAAAATACCCTTATGTAACCTATCTCTGCCCTGCACTGCTCAGTCTGAGGGCAAGAAGTAACTGCCCCAATACAGGCCTCTTAAATATGTTCCAACTGAAAAAAAGTAAAGGTTTTTATGATTTTAAAAAGAGATAAAATAGTTATTATAACATGCTGATTGAAGGTACACCACCACTCTCCTCAGCTTATCTACAAAATTGCCAAAGTCTTTGGTTCTGGGAACCTAGGAGCTGATTTTAAAGTAGGACCAAAGGGATTTCAGGGAAAAGAAACTTAAATAGGAATTCAGAAGTGCTGCTCTGCTGGAAGTCCTATTAGCATCTCAGGAGCAAGGATGCCGGGACCAGGCGCCCTCTTTTGTGATTCCACAGTGGAGACAGGACGCAAGGATTTGATCCTGATTACTTGGTAACCCAAAATTGCAAAGAGAAAAGAACTGCACAGTGGAAGTGATAAAACATTCTTACTTTTGGAGAAGTTGAGCTACAGTGAGAATTCCTTAAGGAAAATATTTTGGTTTTATATACAATATACTTATTTCATTAAGTTTTTTGTACTGAAATGAAAAGTTAGGCATGAGACTTTCTCTCCTTCCTTGGCAATAAATAATAATATACCAACTTGAAATCAAATGCATCTATTTTTCAAGTTTGTGCTTAGAAACTATAGATCTAGTATATAGTTCAAGGGGTCCTCATGGACTTTTCAATGTTTCACGAATGTCTGCCAAATTTCTTTTTAATAATGATGCATATTTTAGCTGATTTTATTCTGAATTCATGCTGATTAGAGATTCTGATTTGTTATTATGAATCTTTAATGTAAAAGATAAATATAAAACAATTATTATTGCTAAAATTTCTGCTTGTTTGCTAGGCAAAATCTTTGATTACATATCTATGGAGGAATAAAAAGACTAATTAAACATAACCTACATGAATAAAAACATAAGGACCCTGGCCTAGCCTTCCTATAAAACCTAGGAGAGAATTCCTGAATTAGAAATTATTGGCTGTCTTAAAATAACGATGAGAAGATCCTTAGGGCAGGAGAGCTGGGAACTGGATGAAATGCTCAAACATATCATCTGCTAATCTCTCCTTTTCTCTTCTCTTCCTTTCCTTTCCCTCTCTTTCTCTCATATATACACGTGTACAAACACACACATAGACCAGTAATTAATTGCAGAACTGACCGAGCCACTCTCTGGTCCTTAGCCTCCTACCCACAAACAGCCCCTCCTCAGACACTGCCCACTAAGTTTGACCACAACAGGAAGCTCCAGTCCCTGGATCCAGTGAAGTCTCCTGACAGAATGCGCCTGTTACCTTAGCACTGTTGTTCTGGCTGGAAACTGTGTTGGTAGAATATACCCTCCATGAATGAGCAGGGGAATTACATCCAGAGAAGCAGGACCTTCAATAGACTTCTTCAGCCAGGAAGGTGATACTTGCTTCCCCTAGCACAGAACAAGCCAGGGTCAATCCCTCTGATTTCACAACTGGTAACAAGTAATAGATCTCAGGAGACACAGGAAGCTGAAATCCAAATTTCGTTTTAAATGCAACAAAGCACTCATGGAATTCACTAACAGAAAGGATGACTTAAATGTTTATGTCAGTATTAAAAAATAAAAAAAACAAATATACTGCAATATGTAAAACAAATGAAAGCAGCATTCATTAGTATATACTTATTTCAGATGTTATTGTTATAACTTCATAACCATACTTACCTGTTAGAAAGTTAAATGACAAGAATGCAAGTTAACTTTGGGCTCCAGAGTGTTTAAATCTGATGTAATATTACTTTAGTGTGAGCATTTTTATTATACTCAATTTTATTAAGAAGTTTTATTAAGAAATGTAATGCAAATATTTAAGGAAATGTATGAAGTATCTCTACAGACTATAGTTTGAAAACCATTGGTTTAACTGTTTAAGATACAATAATAATCTGATCACAAGAAGGAAAATTCTTTTTTTTTTTTTGTCAATTTTATTTATTTATTTTTTTTAAAGATTTTATTATTTATTTATCTTTAGAGGGGAAGGGGGGGAAGGAGAGAGGGAGAGAAACATCAATGTATGGTTGCCTTTTGTGCGTCCCCTGCTGGGAACTGGCCTGCAGGGAACCGGCCTGCAACCCAGGCATGTGCCCTGACTGGGAATCGAACCTCGATCCTGTGGTTCACAGGCCCGTGCTCAATCCACTGAGCTACACCAGCCAGGGCAGAAGGAAAATTCTTAATAGCACTTCCTCCAGTGACAACCAACTGATAATTTGAAAATAGATTGCATATTCTTTCTTCAAATGAGAGCAGCTCTATAGTTAACATCTAAACTTATTCCTATAAAATTTCTTGAAGATTAGGTAAAATTAACTAATGCTCATCAAAATACACTGCAAGAATGGGAAAAGAAAACTCCACTGTGGGAGACATGCCACTTGTTTTCCTCACATTTCACTGCTGCCCCCCTCATGGACCCCATTGTCCCTGCTGTGTACACAGATTAGGTGTGGCTTATGTAGAAAAGGACAGTTATATCACTGATATTATATTTCGTGGGAATTTGAACTATAAAACATGGAAAAGAGCCTGTCACTTATCACAGGAGCACAAAGGATGTATTAAAAGAAGTCCAACTATAGAGTCCATTAGCAGCTAAGGCCCTTTGGAAGTCAGCTGTTAAAAAAAGCAAAATGGTCCCATGGAATGCTGAGTCCTGGTAGTGGCACAACCTGGGCTGCAATTTCACTAACCTGCGACTGATTCCTGAACTTCTCTAGGAAATCCAGGGCTATCGGAGTTGCTGTTCTTGGATTTCCATAAGATTTCTTTTGTTATTTTGTGTGTATCCCTGTAATAAACCCCATACATGAGCAAGCTTGAACAGGTTTTTGTTCTTGCAAGATAAAGTATCTGATTCATGAATTATATCTATTCCACTCTTCTACAAGGAAATATCACTACGTATAATCATTTGCTTTTAAGAGTTTAAGTGTTTGCATAAAATAAATGTCTACTCAACTTCTAAAAAATTCATTCTATTAATATCGCTCATCTTCAATATTTGCTTATCTATATATGTCCTATTTCTACAATTTTGAGAAGAGTAAACAATTGTAAACATAAGTTCAATGCTCTAAAAGTCATATAAAACAGTGAAAAAAACTGGCCTATAAATCTCTGAGTTCATGGATTTATACTATTTTTTTTTCTATAAAATACGTACTGTATAAAAGTCAAACCAGGATGCTTCAGGAAAATACACACACACACAGATCTCACTCCCTTTGAAAAAAAGAAAACATTTGACTTTTCAAAATATTTTGTGGTATTAAAATATTCCAGTAAAATTACAAGTTTGGCTCCTGGGATATTGAATCCTATTGTATTTAGCGTTAAAACAAAGTACTAGTCAACTCATACAAGATTATGCAATAGAGCTAGACTCTCCATGGAACATGCTTGTTTTCTGAAAAGACTAATTGGGATTTCAAAACATTAAGTTTCAATATAATGTAGACATATTCTATTACTAACCATGTAATTACTTTGTGGCATTTTAGCTCAATGGCAATGGTGATATTGTTATTTAAAAATGTAAAATATAAAATACTTATCAATTTATTTAAAAACTCTTTGAACCCTGACTGGTGTGACTCAGTGGTTGGGCACCCTCCTGCAGACCAAAAGTTTACCGGTTTGATTACCCATCAGACCATATGCCTGGGATTCAGGCCAGGTCCCCAATGCTGGGCGTGCAAGAGACAATTTCCAATATTTCTATCCCTCTCTTTCTCCCTCCCTTCCCCTCTCTCTAAAAATAAGTAAATGAAATCTTTTTTAAAAACAAAAACTTTTTTGAGTTCTAAGTATAGATTTGTTCTTGTGTATGTTATATATTATATTATGTGCATGCTTCATATTTATATACATATGTCATTTGTATATATATATGGTAGATCTATATTATACTTATGTATGTTTGTGTATGCATTTTTAGATAAAGCTGTAATGAATTCAACAACAACCCAGAAGTAGAGAAAATAGTTGTTTTAAAGAATCCCATGAAGGCCCAATTTCTGTTCTTGTTGTAGCTATGACAAGTTCATCAAGACTAGCGAAATTGGACACAATCAGCAGGAAGCCTTGAAAGTATTTTTCCTATCCCTGGGAATTCTAAGATTTAGTCCCAGAAGTTTCCACAGATGGGTGTCAATGTGTCCTCTTGACACCCCTCCTGCCTATTCTCCTGCATGAGTGGCTTTCACCCCAGTTCTCTCAGATTACAGTCATGTTGTCCCTTCCTTTGTGAGTCAAGCTTACGGAAGACAGCTTTCTGGAGGAGAAGGAAAAATGAATTTGACACAAGAACTTGGGTTTTTGGGTTTGTTTTTGTTTGTTTTTCAAAAAGGCTAGTGAAGCAACTGATGTTCTCAGAATAGACTTTTTGCTGTTACATTGGCATAGATGAATAAAGTACTTTATCTTTATTCTTTTTAATGTAGCATATTTTAGGGGGGTCAATAGCTTACAAGTTATCATATGATTAATTTGGAAATCTATGACTAGCAGAAGCATGTATTTCAGTTTTCCTGAGATGTACTTAACATGAGGTACATTTTATGTAAGGTAAAATAAACATAAACACATTGTTTACAAATAGAAGAATGTAAGATGTAAGAAAAACAGGAGAATATGGCAAGCCTGGACTTGTTGTAAGTATCAAATGGCACCAAGGTAAGTGAACTACTGTAAATATCATATGTGCTCCTGACCTGGTAGTTCAGCTGGCTAGAGCATTGTCCCAATTCGCCAAGGTTGTGGGTTTGATCTCCAGTCAGGGCACATACAAAAAAACAACCAATGAATAAATAAATAAGTGGAACAATAAATTGACCTCTCTCTCTCTCTTTCACTCCTCTTCCTCTTCCTCTCTCTAAACTCAATATTTAAAAAACAAATGACTATATTGTGCTCATATAAAATTCTGGCACTCACCTCTTCAAGTACAGGAGCAATCATTAAAGCTGGCCCCCAGAGGAATGCTCTGTCAATTTCATGAGTCTGAGGATCTGGTGTAAATCTGGATTTTTAGGGTGAAAAACCACTAATTTAATCAAATTGACTACTTTGCTTAAGTAACTAAAGTCTTACTCAACCACCTCAAATTCACCAAAAAAACCAAAAAGATAACAACAGGAAAAAGTTTAGGGTCCAAGCAGCTTTAAGAATAAAATCTTATCATCAACTAAAGCAACTGGAATCAGTTGTCTTCCCTGTCCAGAGGGTCCATGGGCATTAAGGCTCAGGTCCAAACAGCGCCAAGCAATCAAATTGTCTTACGTTTTTGTGGTTCCTTTTGGTATCTGCCTTTAAGGCTTTGGCATCCATTCCCTCTCTTTCACCAGGCTGTCCATTTCACTTCACAGTGAACCTGCCCTTCTTTGAATTTTTATGAGCTGTGCCACATAATCAGGACATAAATATGCAGTGTTCTGCATTATACTCAGTTTCTTTGAAATCTGGTATTTGCAATCTTCCCAGTTCTCCATGGGCAGGGATCATGTTTCATTCTTTTTCTATGTTCCTCACTGTTTAGACAGCAGGACAAAACGTTTGCTTTTGTTAGGTGATTGAAAGTGTTTTCTTACATAAATTCTTCAAATCTGTACACTATTTCTAGTCATAGTCAGTGGCTGGGAGGGGGGAGTATCTAACTTTCATGTTTATTTAGCCCCAAAATAATTCCCTTAGTAGGATCAATGAGGCTTCTAGGATCTATGTGGCAGAAAATCTAAGACTGGAACAATGATTAAGTTGATTTACTCATGTGTCAGTCCCTGGGCCACTGTATTTCCACTGGTGTGAGAATGGTGGAAGAGGGTATACAGGTAAGTCAGTAATGAGTATCTAATCCTTAAAGCAGAACAGGAAATTGCAGCAAACTCTTCTCCAAAGACCCCAGGGTCTTGTTCCTGTAAAAGAGAAACATTTCAATAGACTTATTACCTGAAGGGGGAAATCTTAAGTGTTACTTTTTTTCTCTTTGGGGGTTAGGGAGAAACAGAACATTTTTAAAATATTTCTTTCAATTTGAAAGCCTCTCATAGAAGGTTATTGCAAAGTTGTTTCTCAGTTAAATGCATTCTACGAAGTTTACATTTTATACACATATAGCAGCTATCATTTTACACTAACTCTAACTCACCTTGTTTCCAAGTGCATTATGGTTTCTGGAAAAGGGATAAAATGGCCTAAATTGCACCCAACGCAGGCAGAGTTCATAAGTTGTCTCTTCATTAAACCCACATATATCGCCTCCAATCTGGGGAAAGATTTTTGTGATTTCAAAACATATTACTTATTAATTTTGCCATAAAGCCTGCACTGAGATATTTTAGAGTGTATTATTTTAAAATTTTAATGTGGAATCTGAAAGTGTAAAAATCCTTTTTGAGAAGAACATTTGGAATAAAATAATTACAATTCCCTCTTGTCCACCTTGATTAAAAATATCTGTGCTGCAGAACAGGATAATTATGTCTTGCAGGTCATCCGACACGCCTACAGTTACCTTTTTTTTTTTTTTTAAGTACAGTACCATAAATTCCCTGTCTCAGTATGAGAGTTAAAGACATAGAACATTTAGCTAACCCAAAACCTTAGTGGCTAAGCACTCAGGCTGGAACAAAAGGCCCAGGATTACTGCAGTGACTATGCTCTCCATTCTATCACATAAAGTTACAAATACTTTGCTTCCTTATAGCTAATTGCTTCCTTAAAAATAATTTGAGGCCCCCCTCGCTACTCAAATTGTTTTATTCCAGAACTCTAATTCTCTCAGAATTATAATCTTAAAGCCTCAAACTCAATTCATGTTGAAGTTTGTACCTAAAAATATCATGAAGAAGTAAAACATGGAATCATAAAACATGTCACTTGCAATAAAAATGTTATTTATTACAATAAAATTGTTCCCCAAACATAGGGGTTGTTGTCTACTGAAACCCCAAGATTTTCGGTGGAGAAAAGCAGGTCATGCTCTCTCTCTCCCTGAGACTACTTATATTGCAAGTTTTACCTATCAGTTTCTGGCCGAGACAAAACTTGCAGCCGGATTTCATTTTCAATATTTATTCAGCAATTCTTCTTTGAAAGTACCTCATCTGTCACTTGAACAGCAAATGCGATTCTCACTAAATCTGAGTTTACAACAATTTCATTTGAAGCTTTCCAAAATAAGACATATATTGCTCTTTATTACTTCTTGTAAAAAGCCATTGGGATATGGGGGATCTGGTATAATAAAACTTTCAAATTTGTGAACATAGCAGCAGATTCTTTAAGAGAATCTAAATTGTTGATCACTAGGGCTCAGAGAAGCAAGTATTTTGCTGCATGTTTAAATATTTTGCTGGTTTACTTTCACTTCCTCCCTTTTTGGAAGACAGAGACACCTCTAAATGACTGTCTATCTCTGCTTCCCAATTGTCTGCCCCTTCCCTTCTCCCCCATTATCTATAGAGGTCACGCTAATAGGCTGTGGATGGGGTAAGTACAGAATGAATGACAGAGGGAATAAACTTTTCCAGTTCTACCATGACCAAGTGTCTTAATGACACAAAACAAGAAAACAAAAATAATTAAGAAATATGCAGTTCTCTTGACATCTGTGTATGTTGAGGGCAATGCTACTGTGGCTATATGAAATGTATTACTTACAATGTTCTAAAAACAGCTTGAGCACATTTTATCTTCATAGAAGTAGTTTGACACCCCCAAATAACACTGGCTGACAGATAGGCCCTAATTTCATTGAATGGTTAATTTCATAACTTTCATATGGAATTCCAAAAACATTAAATTCTAGCATTCTGACTTGACTAACATACGTATATCTCTCCAGTGTGAAAAGTGATCACCCAGCCGATGGCCAGTGTATTTCCCACTCCCAACAAATGTTGAGCGACTCAAAACAAAAGCTGGCTTCCCTGTAGCATTCTGAGAAGCACTTGAAAAAACAAGGAAAACTTTCTTTAGTATTATTCTAAAAACATTTCCCCCCTAAAAAAAACCCCACATGATCTTAAAGTATATGAGTAAATCTCTATTTCATATAATTTAAATATTTTATCAAAGGTATAAATCTGTGTGAACATGAAAGGGAGGGACTGAAGGTAATAAAAAAAAGAACTGTTAAAAGCTAATGCTAAACATTCAAACCAAATTTTCTTACACTAAACTTTTCTTATGAGTTATACTATAGTGCAGGTACTACAGGGTTCCTCAGCCATGGCCATATACTAGAAACATGAGAACTTGAAAAAAAGAAAGAAGGAAAAGCCTTACCCTTGATCACTTAAATCAGATGATATAGGAATGGGCTCTGGGCATCAACCTTTTTATTGTGTTTTTATATGTGGCAATGGCTGTGGCTTTTATACTGATGTTGGAAGGCCAGTAATTTTTGTCTGATAACTGATTATATTTCCATAGTGAAAACATACATGTATATGAGAAATAGTATGTATAGATCTTCAGTATAATAAGTTTTGGCTTTATTTGCCCTGTTGTTTGAATTTAACTTGTATATCAGTGTGGACTATGACCAGCTGTATCTGCAGTGTTGTGGACTCGACAAACAAATTCACATGGATAGCAAGGCCTCCTGGAGAAAAGAGACAGCATGACCACTCTCTGAGTGAGAGAGCACCCAACCCTTGCCTGAACAGGCTTTTATTGCTTTTCTGGGAGCATTACCTCAAGGAAGGTCTTCATTTGTCATTGTCAGACAGTAATGATCAAACAATAGATAACATTCAAAGAACTCTGAGGGCTTTTATTCTGAGTCCTGGTCAGTTAGCTAAAGGGCCATAAAACTGTGGGGAAACAAACTTATTTCAAGCTTGGACCCTTATCAGAAAACTGAGGACATTCTCAGCAAAGCAGGTTTACAGGATTTTATGCATTCTTTCTTAGGCCTGATCGCCCTGGGAACCCGCCCTGTCTAGCACAGGGCCTCACCCACCTCCAGCATTGTTTCAGGCTTAAGTCAGGCAGGGGAAGTCAGGCAGATTAGGAGAGTTCTCATAAAAAGAGTGAGGACTCAGGCTATGTCAAAGCTGAGGGGCAAGGGTCCATCACCCTCTTTTTCTATAGCCCAAGTCCTTCCCCAAGGGTCCCTTCCAGATTGTGCCTGTCTTACGTCATCCCTCCCTTGAGGAATCTTACCCTTAATTGGCTAACCAGTCATCTGCCTGGGGCCAGGCAGGGTGAAAAGAAAGGGGGCAGAGGCAGTGTCCCCCGCCAGGGAGACAAGCTTTGTCTCCTTAGTGCCTTATGGTCCCAAGCTTTTTTACTCAGCCTTAGCCAGAGGGGGTTACAGCTTCTGAACCCATGGAGGGTTACAGGCCGTGCGGTTCCCAACAGCATATTCACCTGTTTTTTTGTTGTTGTTGTTCTTTGTTTGTTTATTTTCCTTTAACATCTAAATCTGGTCTGTACTCTGTTTCCACTTTGCTCCTAACTTTGGGAGCCATTCGTACTCTTCTAATATTTCTTTTGGCCCCTTATATCAAACCACCCTATTACTTCATTGAAATGCTGACAGTTGTTTCAGTCCACACATGTACAACATACATCATCAAAATTAATTTATTTACAAAGTCGATATATCTTTTTCTGTACTGGAAAATGTTACCAAAAATTTAGTGAAATATAAAGCTCCTTGAAGCCAGGGACTTATTTCTGTTTTGCTTATTCATGTATTCACTGGTGCCTTGAACAATGCCTGTTGTGTAGTAGGTGTGCCATAAATACCTTTTGAAAGCAGGAAGGAAGAAAAGTTCTTTAATACTTTCTTGGATATTGGAATAGATGAAAGTCACACCATCTTGATTCATGAACTTCTTAGAATGCTAATTTATGTTTAGATATGTAAAGAAAAATATCATTTAGCTTTGGCTAATAAAGATGAAGTTCCTAAAAATAATTGTCAGGAAAAGAAATATAAATTTAAACAGTGATTATCATTGAGAATGAAGACTCATCTCATGGACGATTTCGTACTTTCAATTCTGTTTTACAAGAGGATATTAGGTTTTGAAGAATGGATATAGTTAATTGCATTCTGTAGGGGCTAGAAAGATTCACATATGAGTTACCTAGGCAAAGTCACATAGTTATTCCCTATTAGAGTCAACAGAAAAAAAGTGAAGGATTTTTCCCCTCGTATCACTCACTTCTAGAATAAGGCTGTGTCAGAACCTCCCAGTATTTGTTTTCATACACTGAGGTTAGAGTTAAAATTATAGCTAAGGGAGAAGTTGAAATTTATTTGGCGCTTGTTTAACCATTTTTAAATGTAACTTATAAATAAAAAGTTAATTGAAATGTCTGGCAACCAGATTTAGCTTAAACTTCATCTAGCTCTTCAATATAAAATGCATGTAATTTTGAGCATGTTACTTAACTACTATAAAATGAGGCTAATAAAGTTTAACTTCACAAGGTTGATATAATGTTTAAATAAAAGAGTAATATATGAAAGCACATCTCACCCAGCTAGCACATAACAAGTGCTTAGCAAAGGCTCATTTCCTTCCTGAACCTTCTAAACTGTGCCTAGCAATTACCACCCCAGATCTGCTTCACCCTATCACACAACCTAAATTTCAGTTTTGGCCATTATTTATTTATGTAGAACTCCGGGACAAATTATTTTGTTTTGTGAGGATAAAATACTGAGGGGGGAAATGTTAAAATTATTAGATTAAATTGAATAATAGAGGCTCTAGTAATACACTCAGTAAACATTTTTTTATGACTTCTCTGGATAAAGTTTGCTAATGCTTCCACTTAAAACCATTTTTATGCCTTCTGAGGGGTAATTTTTATTGTTTGAGTTTCCTTAAGTTCAGAATTTGGAAGTCATGTTCATTTTTTATCCCTGAGAGATAAGAAGTGTTCAGAAATATAATCTTCAACACTGACGAGGAATGCAAGTCCACACTTACTCCTCCTCTCTCTCTCCTCCCCCTCCATCTTCCTCTTGCCTGACTTCCTTGATGAGTTCAACACAATGAACAGTTTCTTGGGTAACCTAGGTATGAGTAGTACATTCTAAAATCTAAAGAACTGATTCTTTGCCTTTTTGATATGAGTTTGAAATGGCTTATTCAAATAAAAGTGGAAAAGGTAAAGCAAAGAAAAAATACCTTCTAGACACAGTCAACAGTACGGTGAGTACTAAAGGGAGGGAGGGGTGGAGGGAGGTGGAAGGAGGTGAAGATGAGATTAGTGGTGTTGGAAGGAGACTTGACTTGGGGTTTGGACACACAATACAGTATACAGCTGATGTATCATAGAATTATATACCTAAAACATGCATAATTTTATTAACCGATGTCACCCCAATAAGTTCAATAAATTAAAAAAAACAAATTAACCACAAATAGTTGAAAGCCACTTGATTGTTTTTTTAATTAGCCACATTAAAAAATATATTCAGAATGTTGTCTATCAAGTTTATTACATATTTTTTAATGTTCTTTTCAGTCAAATTAAGACTTAAATATTTTTCAGTAGTAGGTAAAGGAGACCCTGGTTAAATGACTCTTACATTCTTTTTCAGCCCTATAATTCTCTATCATGTTCACTAAACAAATTTCATTAAGTTCCCTGAACTCATAGCTCTAGGAAATGGATATATTTCAAAGCACAGAAATGGAATGTATTTGTACATGACCAAAATAATCCATTCTATTTTGATCCTGATAACTTAAAAACCCACTATTTCTAAGACTTCACTTTATAAATCGAACAAGCTGACTCTGAGTCATATATATTTTGCCTATACTTATGACAAATTGTTAAAGTACTCTAATGAACCTGAATTGGAATGAACACCTGTTTTAGACAGACAAGGATGCGGTAAATGGAAACACAGTGTTCTGTACCTGAACCCCTGAACCTAATTCTGCTAATGCAGGCTACGAGAGTCTCCCTATAGATATACACAGGACAAGACAGAAATGGTGGGCCGCAGAGGAGCAGCATAAATCAGGGCCACTGAGAGGATGCTTCTGAACCTGGGATTATTCATTCGGGGAGAGGAGAAGATGTCTGCCAAGCTTTCAGCATACTGCACTTGGTGTCTTAAATACGTGGCAGCACGAATCCTGATGTTTGCCTCTAATGCTGGGGACTTTACACATTCATATTTAGCCAAGCTTAAATGGCTCTATTCAGGGGTGATAAAGTAAAATAAAGGTGGTATTAGTACACAACTTTAAAGTGTGTTAACAACTACTTCCTAAATTATAAAATTGTCCCTATATTGTCTCTAACATTGATCTGAAATCAAGATTTTAGCTTTAGTGGTCTGTGTAAGTTTTTATGCGTCAAATAAGGTTACCCTGCTCTGCTTTCATGCTATTGCAAAGGGCTGCTAAAAATCTTTGTAAAATCAATGTGAACATTTAATAAAAATAATGAATCAGCAAGACCAAGTCTTAGAAGAGGAAGATTACTCACTAGTCCTTGGAAAAAAAAAGAAGAAACAAGAACTTGTACCATCAGCCTTAAATAAAGTTTTCCTGTTTCTTAAAGGATATTTTAATAAAAAGTTGTGGATGCTAAAACAAAACATTTCAAGGAGATTTATAAACTACTCCCTAGATAGTAGGTTTTGCTTGTGACCCACCAAACAGAGAATGTGTATCATAATGACATCCCAGATAAGTCTTGAAATTGGGACATAATGTTTTCTCAGCCAGTAATCCACCTGTGATATCTAAAAATGAAACAAGATAAATATGCATTCTTAACATAATGTAAATATTCTTATTGTATTGTGTCTTCATTTACATATTGGTCACGTTCACTAGTGTATAAGCTTCTTGAAAATATTAAATGTCTTTCAATCAGTGATAACAGTGTTACAACTTGCATATAGTGAATTCATCTACATCTTCCTATGTAGATGCGAATGTCTACATAGGAAGAAAATCCTATACAATCAACAGGTTAAATTATGGGAATGGATATTATAGTATAACACATTTTCTGGGTTAAAAAATTAATATAGCCAATACCATAGCCAATTATATTTTATAAATCAGCAATAAATATAAAGTAAAATGATTAAAGAGGCATTTAAAATAGTATCAAAAATATAGAGAACCTAGAGAAATAAGATTAACCAAATAAGTCTAAAACATCATAAAGATATTATAAAATTTTATGGATAATAATCTTAAAAGACAAATAAGGGTTCGCACGGGGGAGTAGCATACTCATCATCCCACTGGAAATTGAGACAGACTAAAGACCTTGAGAAGGAAAGATTAGTTTGGATGATGCAGGTGCATCCAATCTAATGACATGATTTTTAAAAAGATAGAAGCTTTGCCAGCTGTGTCCAGAAAGATGTAAGTGGTGGAAGAAGAGTTAAAGACAGATGCAGCATCACTGGCTTTGAAGATGGAGGAAAGGGGCAGCGAGACAAGGAATGCAGTACGCATGGGGAAGCTGGAAAGGAAACACAAAGGCACTCTTCCTTAAAGCTTCTGGAAAGGAATGCAGCTCTGCCAATATCAAGATTTTTAACCCAGTGAGCCACTTGTCACACTTCTAACCTACAGAACTGGAAGATAATAAATTTGTGCTGTTGTTTAGCCACTAAATTTGTGATAATGTGTTATACCTTCTTTACAAAACTAATCCACCTAGCAAAAGTTCTAAGTATTCCTACTAATATGATAATACCAATCACAGTGTAAGTTAGAGGTCACTTTGGGTTGTTGTTTCTCTGAGTTGGGAAGTAGTAATTTCAAGTGCAAAAATAACTTTGCTTTCAGTACGATTTCTTTCAAAATAGTTCACTAAACATACAATGATGTTTTTTCCCTTGCCCAATATTTTATGTTTCTTAGAATATTTTTGGTCTCCCCAATTTCTTTCTTTTTTAAAAAAATAATTTAATTTATTTACCTTTAGAAGGGAAGGGAAGGAGAGAGGGAGAGAAATATCAATGTATGGTTATTTCTTGTGCATCCCCTGCTGGGAACTGGCCTGCAACCCAGGCATGTGCCCTGACAGGGAATCAAACAGCAATCTTTTGGTTCACAGGCCTGTGCTCAATCCACTGAGCTACACCAGCCAGGGCTCCCCAATTTCTTTTTGAAGTTGAGATTCAGCTACTCTTCAAGATAACTTCCTATTCCCAAATGCTATCACTGTATTAAAACCTGGAATGAGTAAATTAGATGTGGATTTGATTATACATGACAATCATATCCTGCTAAAACACCAGGTACCACGATATGGAAATATTTCTTATCATATGTTCTTAATAGTTCTCCAAAAAAGTATGGGTGTAAAAACCTGCAATCTGAGAGAGACTGATTGAAAAAAACAGGGTGAAAATGGTGTGTTACATGCCGAAATCCATGCAGCGTCACCTCATGCCTCGCTGAAGCAAAGGTTGCAACACTTGGTCAGAGATTTGTCTTTCGGCAGCTCCACTCTGACCCTTGCAGTGGCAGGGGATGAAGGGGATGCTTGGATGCAGGTGATAGGCCTCTGACAGTGTTGCTGCTGGGAAAGCAAAAGCCCCTGAGATGTGCCTGATATTTAAACAAGAGCACCAGCATTCCAAAAATCTTCTGATTTGTCTATCCCCCTTGTGCATAGATTTAGAGATTATCAAAGTCAAATCACACCTCTCGAAATGTATATGGTATGTATCACAAAGGCTTGCCTTAAATCTACTCAGAATTAGCCCTTTGTATAGTGGATTTAATGGAGTCCCCTTGTAGGAATCCATTCTGTGAGTTGCCTTACTCTTATATTCTTGTAGTTTCTTGGCTTTTTCTCCTGGAATCAGTAATTTTAGATTTTGTCACTTTTTAAATGCATTTTGTTCAACATAGCAGCAAGGATAGAAGGAGTCTAACACACAAGGAAATCTCATTGTAATCCAGATTCTGCTGCCCTGAAATGTTTGCCCCTTTTTTAGGTCTTTAAAATTGAGATTTTAGCATCATTTCAAAGATGTCTTTATAAAATATTGAAGATATATAAGATGTTAAAAGGATTTGGTCTCCCTGGAAATGGGGGTAGAAGTGAGAAAATGATATCCATTTAAAGTACTTTTATTTCTACCATAAACTTTTCTCCCAACCTATTATTATTTTGAAAAGAATGTATATTTCTAAAGAGATATATAGCCTCTCAACATTTAATTCCTAAATCTATGCATTTGAGAATAAGTCTAATGGAACTTTTAATGATTTTTCAAAATGTAATACACAACTGAATCACCTTACCTTGGTCATCAGTTGTGGCTTAAACTTAACTACATACATAGCTCAGCTCAGGTTAAAGCTATTTCACATGTAGTACATGTGAAATAGTGACTCAGGACTAGATACTGTGTAATCATTTTCTTACCCTCCATAGATACAGGCAGCAGCCTCATCCTATTCTTTCACTGCTGAGAGAACATTTGAAGCACTAACTACACCATAATAGGACCAGCCTGCTTGGCCATAATGAGAAAACTGGAACAAATGTAGATAATTACCCACTGGAATGCAGTGGCAAGTATGGAACTCCTGAGCTTCAACCGGATTATGACTCCAAATTACCTCAAAGGCCTAACTTTATACAATCAGAAACAGTCACCCATCAAAAAGACTACACAAAATGGTGAAACCTTACATCAGCGGTTTTCTCATCTCATGGCACACAGAAACTAATTACTAAAATTCTGCGGCACACCTAAAAATATATTTTGGTTGACCTGACAAAAATAAGTATAATTTTGATTCATTCGCACTGGGTGGCTGTTGTGATATTGGCTGTTGTCATTTTTTTATTTGACAGTCTAAGGGAAAAGAGGTCAGTGTCCCTGACTAAAGAGTTAGGTATTGCTCATTGTAGATTCTCGCTGCACGACACTGTGCCTGCCACAGCACGCTGGTTGAAATTGCTGCCTTAGATTGTTGAATTGTAAAAGAGGGAAAAGGAAATTTAACATCGGTTAAAAATAGCACAGGGAATAAGAATATTCGTCTGATGCAGCCTCAGACTGTGGTCATGAGACTCAGCGTCTTGGTAATACTCGCCCTGACTACACGCCAATTCCTTCAATGCCTTTTACAATCCAATGCATTTTAGAAAGAATGAGTCTGAGAACTTGACTAGTCTTATTTCTAACTTTCATGTCCCAAGGTGGTATTAACAGTCACTTTCTTCTCTGATTCATACTCTTTCTGTTTTATGTAAGTCCCACATAGTGATAGACTTGCTATGTAAAAGAATATAAACCAGGAGAAAGATAGCTAAGCATTAGGTCTTTGTTATTGAAACAATGACCCTAGTTAGGATAAAAATGAGGACTGTCTTGACCAATTCTGGCTTCACACCCTGAAGCAATAAAGATGATGAAAAACTGCTATAACAATCACCCCCTAGATTAATTGCTTATTTGTAATATTTTGCAGAGATCTTGGAGTTAAATTTAAATCCTCCAAAATTGTTTATAATAGATATCTAGTAGCAATTTTTTCTACACCTATTGTATGTCACTCGCCTGCTTTATACAGAATGTTTTAAATACTTACCTTGCAAATTTTGAATTCATATTCCTATTTACAGTCAAGTGAAAGTTCCCCAGCTTGGGAAGGGATTAAGCTGGGGCCTGGAGCCCATGTGACGTGGGTTGAGTGCCCCACCCCCACCCCGTCCTCCAGCGGGCTGCTGCCTTCCTGGGGGAACGCTCAACATCACTAGGCAGGACGGGACGCAGGCATCTTGTTGCTGGAATTATTTTGTGTCATTCCTTCAACTCCTTGACCTTTTTATTCTCTCTATTTCTCATTCTTTGCTTCAAGAATGCAAACCAGAAATGAATCCTCAATACTGCCTGGGAATCCTGCCATACCTCTGTCATAAATCCATTTTGCCACTGTCTGATATGACTGCGGCAGACCTCTTAAAACTTCCTACTCCGAAAGTTCAATCCCAATTTCCTATCACTTTCACTGATTGACAACCCTTTAAGATAGAAGCTTTTCTAGTGGGAATATCTCCAGCATCTCCCCAGCTAACTCATCCATCTATGAGCACTTGTACGCAGGTTCTTCTTCCTCCAGCAACAATAAAGTGTGCCTGTTCTTTTAAAGCCTCCTCCCTTCACAACTAATGCCATCCTAGAATCTCTTCTCAATGACTTAAATCCTTGAATTACCTCTTCTTTCTTTTGCATTAGCTACTGTGTCCAATCTACTGACTCATTCCTGACAGCAAAAAACATACTCTAGTATCTCTCATTTTGTAAAAATCAGAAACGAAACAACATCCTCTTGTACCCACATTCTCAGTTACAGCCCCACTTGTCTCCTCCTGTCAGAGCCAAACCTGTCGAAGGCTGGCGTACACCTCTGTCTCTACTTCCTCACTCCTGTTCACTCAGAATGTAGTTCGATGTCGACTCCCATCTATTCCAACTACTCCACTGAAACAAATACAGACAGTACTTCCGGCCTCCATGTTGCTCAACTGGACACGTTCTGCACTCAACTTGTTTAACTTTTGATGGAATCTGCCAAAATTGACAATGTCACATGTTTTTCTTGTTTCTTGGTGTCCCCGTTTGAGACACAAGGAATCCTTCCTCCCTGTCTTCCCTCAACCCTATCCAATTGCTTCCATTTGGTTTTCTTAGCTGAAGTTTTATTTGTATCCAAAGCTGAAATGTTGCACTATGAGCTCAGGGGTGGAGGGCCCACCTGTCAAGTGCATCTTTTATACTCTGACATTCTCTATACATCCACTCCTCCATCCCCGTGGCTTTAAACAGCAATTTTATACATTTAATTCACAATTTGTTATTTAAGGCCCAGGTTTTTTCTCTCCAGATTTACAAATCTTGCTGCCTCCTTTCATTTAGATATGTCACCGAACAATGAAAGAAGGGAGAAACTCTTGAACACCATTTCTCCTACTTAACACATGGAAGGATTTCGGTATCTCATGGAGTCAAGGAATGTGGATGAGACTACAGGGTTTACCAGTCTCAAGTGGATTTGATTTCCATTTTTGCTTTTCCTTTTTGTTCCAGTTTCACAGGGAACTGAATCATTGTACCTGCAAATGGCTGTAATTTCCAGGGAAATGTACACGAAGTGCTGTCATCACTCGAACCCGAAGACTACAGTCAAGGCTACGCCTCTCAGTCTGACTGCAAAACTCTACTACTCAGTTAAATCTTCACAACTTTCCTAGGTCATAGCATTTCTTATTATATGTGGTTAATTATAGAAACAACACAACTGTGGAAATTATAAATTGCAAACACCTTGTAGCCAAAGAAAAGAACGTAGACATCTAAGAATAAACTGCAACATGACCCAAACAAATCCAGCTCCCTGACTCCATATCAAGGATGGCCAAGGAAGGAAGTCTGTGCGTCCTTCTTAGAGAAGTAAGGGCACAGCTCAGAAACATTCCAAGGCCTTCCCACCAAAGGGATGTAGTAGGTACTCATACATGTTCTACATTTCCTGGACTATTCCTAGATTGGTTTTTTCCTAGAGCTACCCAGGAAAATGTATACTTTCCTAAAACAAACTGATGGCATTAAAAACACTTTTTTTCCCATGAAATAGAAAAATGTTTCTAAATCATTTGACAATTTTGGTATACTTACCAGGCACATATGGTGGGTAGTTTAGATGATTCTCTTCACATTCTGGCTGTTGGCCATTTTGAAAATTGGATGGTTCATTCACATCCTTACATAAAAAATTAGAAACTCAGTGAGTAATAACAGGCATAGTTATCCTACCGTCCATTAGGAAGATACACAGTATCTTCCTAGGAAGCACATTGAGATCACTCGCTCATTCAACAGACATATTCTGAGTATCTAAATGTACGAGATAGTAAGCTAGGAGCTCCGTGAGGCATAGCAATAAACAAGGTAGCGTCCCTAGTCTCTAAGAGTATATAGCGAGTTTCACAAATATGTAAATGGCACAGAACAGAAATGGTGGTATCTATGTCTGTTTTGTGAAAGGCAATTCCAAACTTCCAAGGGATGTAGACACAAATTATTGATTTTTTTCCTTGTAGCTCACATCTCTTCTGTAGATCAATCCTGTCAACTGTGTCTTCAAAATATATACGTAATGTGGCCATGTCTCCTGCACTGTGCTGCCAGGCTACACCCCCCTGTGTCTTGCCTGGAATGTCACAATTTCCTAGCTGGTCTCTCTCTTCCACGTGGGCCCAAAGGCAGATTTATTTGGAATCTAAAGAAACTTAAGTTTCATGGTCAGTTTTTGCATGGTCAGTTTTCATAATTCTGTACCTACAATTCTACTTACAATTTTTGATCATTTTTCTTCAAAAGAACTGCCAACATTTTATCAAGTTCCATAAAATCTCGATTCATTTCTGCTTTCACATTGCCCTTTGCCTTCCTACAGTCTGTTCTCAATACAGTGACTAGATTGGCCCTTTGACACCTGTGCTCCAAATCCTCCATCTCTTTCCCATCTCACTCAGAGTAAAACCTTACAGTTGGTCCGCGATACCTCCTGTGACACTGCCTCACTACCCCTCTGACCTTCCACTCTCTGATTGCCTCCCTGATTGCTCTGTTGTAGCATCCTTGCTGTTCCTGGAAAACACCAAGCATATTCTGCTCAGAGATTTTGCTTGTGCTGTTCCCTTGACTCGATGTTCTTCCCTTTGATACCCCCTGGGCTCACCCTCTCATCTTTGTGATCAGTTATAACCATCCCTGTCCACTCAATTTAGCCTGTAAGCTTTTTAAATTACCTAAATTTCCTACCTCATTGCTATGGTCTGAATGTTTGTGTGCCCCCACCCCCAAAATCACACATTGAAATCCAAACACCCACAGGTGATAGCACTAGGAGTAGGGGCCTTTGGGAGGTGACCAGGGCATGAGGGTGACAGCCTCCCTCAGTGACATTAGTGCTTTTTATAAAACAGGCCCCACAGAACTCCCTAGATTTTTCTACCACATGAGGGTACAACAAGAAGTCTGCACCCTGGAAGAGCACCCTTACCCAATCACGCTGGCACCCTGATGTCGGACTTCCTACCTCCAGGACTGTGAGAAATAAATTTCTATTTTATGAACTAATCAGTCTGAGTGGACTAAGTAGCCTGGACTAACTAAGATATCCACTTCCCAGATTAGTTTTTCTCTTTAATAATTACTATTATTCAACATACCATATCCTTTACTGATCTTATTTATTGTCCATATCTTCCACTTAAATGTTGGCTCCCTGAAGGCAAGGATTTTTCTAAGCGTATCTTCAGTGCCTCCTGGCACAGGGTGTCTTCTGAAGTAAGAGAAAGGAAGAATTACTACAAGTAAGAGTAAAGGTGAAGACTCATGGAGAAGTTGATATGGAGCCTGCCTATTGGTGAGACCATGGAGTCTGAAGACACAGAAATGAGGAAAAATGGGGAGAAGATCACGAGCAAGGGCACAGAAGCAACAAACTACACTACATGGAGGGGAAAATGCCCCTCTGCTGAGTAGTAAGAGCTGTCTAGCCTTCACTCCATCTCCTGGTCAAGCAAGTCTGTTTGCCAGCGTCTCTCTGGCAGTCTGGGGCCTATTAGGCACGTAAGCTGTGACTGTCCCGATAGTACTCGATCATCAGCACCACCCTGGGGTTTCTTTCCTCTGCACTCTTGCATATGCTGTTCCCACTACCTGAAATACTTCCACCCACACCGGCTTCACCTCACTAACTCCTATTCATTGGCCGGTTCTCATCTTAACCATCAGCTCTATTGGTTAAATGTGAACTTCCAGACTGAGTTCAAGTGACCTGAGTTCAATGTCCTTCATCTGTGTACCCACTGTATCCAGTGCTTGCTCTCTCATGGCCACATAGGGGCTTGTTTGTCGGCCTATCTTCCCAACTGTTACCCCCCACAGTGCCCTGCCCTGAGGAGGTGACAACCGTAATGAATGCATAAACCAGTGTCATCCAGAGTAAGGTAAAACATGGATAAAGACAGTGGACAAGAGGCTGCCTTTGTTGCAGGAAGTAGTTCTCCCCTCCAGTGGCGCATTAAACAGTTAAGAAAGAGACCACCAAGAGACAGGAGGAAAAAAATTCACTTTCTTCCACTTACTATAAAGTGTAAAAAGAGAAGTAAGTCAACATTTTACTTTTTCACCAGGGGAAAAATGTTTAAACAATAAATTCAGACTTACAATCCAGACCCCATCATAATCAAGGGTGGTTTCAAATTCCATACACATCTGTATCCACCATTCTGCTGTTTGCGGGTTGGTGTAATCTGGGTACATGGACTCTCCTGGAGGCCAAGCCTACAATGGACGAGTAAGTCAAGCTAAATAATAAATCACCTCCTCTGGTGTAGAAATAGCTATGGCTGGCCCTTATTTTGCATTTTGAGTTATACACATGAAAACTGAGAGTCAGTGAAGTTAAATGACTTAATCAAGATCATAGTGAAGCTACAGAACAAGTCTGCAGTGGAGTGGGAGTAGAATCCCACACCATGGTCCAGTGCTGCAGGCATGCAGTCGTGTATGAAGTCATATTCTTCTGGTTCTGCTATACTTGAGCCGTTTCTCTTCCCACGTAAATCTATATTCATGCCAATACAAGGTTAGAAAATGTAAAATTTACATTTACAACAGCAACAAAACTTTAATATATGTATGGTGTCAACAAAAGCCGTAAAAACAATTTGATGAAAACTACTGAATATTCATGAAGTATTCAAAAGAGAACATAAGTTGAGAGATGGAATGTTTGTGGTGGGGAAGACTCAATGTTGTATAGTAGTTTAAACTGAAATGTAAATTTTTAGGTATAACAATTACATTTAAAAACACGGACATGAGGCAAGAATATAAAACACTGTATTAAACATGCTTACTTCAGGTTTGTTTATAAAATTAAGATATGGTAAACAAGAAAATTGCCATCACTGGGAAATGGTTAAACTCATTTCCTCACATGAGAACAGTGGGGTATCATACAACTATTTAAAAAGATGAGAGAGTTTCACATACAGAGTTTCATTAGCTATGAATACATATATGTATTTTCATAGTTTCATTAACATGGAAATGTATTTACAATGTTGTCATAGTTTTTAACAGGTTTTAAATGTCATATGCTATTACTTCCCATTTATGTAAAAATCCTGCTACATGTATTTAAAACTGGAGGGATGTGCACTGAAATGGTGGGATGTATATTCTGGAAAAGAATAGTTGTCACTTTATACTTTTTATGTCAGTATTACATAATTTTTATGTAATTGTACAATATTGTACTACTTTGGTCATCAGAAGAAGCATTAAAGATATTTCCATTGTATAAAAGAAAAAGTGAGAAAATCCCTTCCATTTAAGAAATATTTTATGGGTTATTCCTCAATATACGTAACTTAATTTTCCAATGTAATCTCGATCAACATTATAATTATGTCCTACTCATTAAAATGTGCATTTTCAGAATATTACAGTGTATATTTGAATTTCACACCAATTCTATGGGACTTAAATAATTTCTTAAAAAGTCAGATTATCCAAGCCAATGCTCCAAATACTCAGAGTGAGAAACTGCACATAATTGTTTTGAACTGAACTCAGGTGAAACCAGTTCACTGATACTATACGAACTATGATTTTTTAAAAATCAAATACTCAGTGGAAAAGGAAGTATTCGCAGGCTCTTCAAGGTGCTTACCTTGCCAACAGCTGGTGTGATTCCATCAGAGTTATTGACCCAAATTCCCAATTCCCGTCCAAGTTCATGGGGCTTGTAAGTACCTTGTGGTTCATCTTTTGTCAGAAAGGGATCCTGCAAATTCCCAAGAACACTGTAATTGGTAATAGTCTGATAATTGATATTTAAGTATAAACTTTTCAAGTTTTTGAACTAAGAATATCGATTACTCACATACACAGTAACATTTTATTATACTGCACACATTAAGGTACCCTCAGCTATGGCTGGGTTACAAATATAAACAGTCTATTTCCACTCACTTTAACTGCTGCAAAATATGGACCCAGGCTATCTCAATTTAACAATGTAATCAGTTGCTTTGGTTAAAAATCTCTAATTTTCTTTACTTGAAAATTTATATAAGTAGATAAGTATAATACTTACACTACTTTGGCAAACAACCTTTCCTATTTTTTTTTTGGTTTGTTGCTTTTTATACAAGGTAAATTTGTGAAACTGTAAAACAAACAAACAAACAAAAAAGTCTGGATGGAGAAATCAAGAAATTTGGATTCTACAAATAGCCTGGTTAAGCCACATAATTTTAAGAGGACACGTTTGTCTTTCACAAGATGAAACAGTGTAGTTGGCAAATTCTTAAAGTCACTGCCCCTCTTAAAAATCAAGTCCAGGTGAATTAAGCATTCACCATGCACTGTTTCAGACCCAAGGTCCCTGTCTCATGGAGACAGGTAGAAGGAAACCAGCAATAACCAAGTGCACAAAGTGGCATCATTTTCAGAAACAGAGTGTGTGGGGGTGGGTGGAGGACTGTGAGGGAAATCCCTCTGGCAGTGAGGCCAGGCAGAGGGCCCAGAGGGGGCCTGGTCTGGAAGCGTTCTGGGAGAGAAAGATGGCCGGTGTGGTTTGCTAAACCACAGCAAACAGGAGGGAAAGCGGAAGGCCGGAGGAGCGGGCAGGTATTCAGTCGTAAAGGTCCATAACAAAGAGCTGGAAACTTGTTAGTTCTCTTTTTCCAACTTGATATTATGAAAATTGTCAAGCAGATATAAGAGAGGATAGTATAATAAACCTCCCTGTAACCAGAATCAACAATTATCATTTTGCTATACATCTCTATCTTTTTTTTGTTTGTTCCTTTTTTGGAGAGATGGGCTGTGATAGCTTTTTAAAAAAGAAAATTCCTGGAATCATGTCATCTCGCCCCTAACTATAGTTCTAAAAGTACAGAAAATCTCTTACACAACCAAAATATCATTCTCACATCTAACAAAAATTAACCACATTCTCTTAATATCATCAAATGCTCATCCAAATTTCTCTAATTTTTCTCAAAATATGTCTTTTATACAGTTGATCTGTTTGAAACGAGATCTGTTATATTCTAATTTCAATGGAAGCCCTTAAAGTAAGTAATGTACTCTCATTTACTTTGTGTGAAAAATCACTCCGAGAACTCCAGAAAATAAATTACCAGAGAGCACAGGTGGTCGCCATGATACCAGGCAGGAGGCTGGTCCATGGTCCAGGTGGAGATGAGAGTGGTTGGAACAAAGGAAGTCACATGGTGATAGTGAGAGTCAGGCTGGAATACATTTCAGAGGCATTGCTAACAGACCTTTATAATGGATTTGACATAGTACAATGAAAAAAAGACAGGAATCGAGGGTGGTGTTTAGTTTGTGGGTAGAACGACGGGTCAATTAATTCATTCACTGTGATGGGAAATACTGAAGAAGAAGGCGAGCAGGTTTGTGGGGAGATAGGAGTGGGCATGAGATATGTGGTCATATGCACGTTGGGTAATCCAATGACAGGTGTATTTAGAGTCCTGGGACCAGGAGATATGGCAAGAGAGAATTCGGAGATCAAAGGAGAGCCTAACTAACCTCTAGGAGACTCAACATTTAAGGACATCAGCAAAGGAGAATGAAAACAAGCCATTAGTCTGTAGCAGACCAGCCAAGATGGTGTGGTGTCAGAGAAGACAATGTTTCTACAAGCAGCCACTTCTAGAAAGATGGCATCTTTCTAGAAGATACCATCTGACATAAAAGAGAACAAAGACTGGATGGCTTATCCTGTGATTCTGATAAGATCTTTAAAGAGAGTAGTGGTATTGTAGCCCAGTCAGAATGGGATAGAATATCGGGAAGTTAGGAAGTAGAGACAGCTCACACAGACACTTCCAAAAAGTTGCACAGAGCAGAGGAGTGAAGAGATGTACAACAACGTGGGTTCTTAGGAAGATATTCTTGTGTAGTTTTGTTCAGGTACGTGCTATTAATGCAGGTTTGTCAATGAGAAGGAATGGACAGAGAGAGGTAAATGGAGGATGCAGCTGAACAGGAGACAACTGAAGAGCTTCTATAGCTGATTCTGGAGGTGAATTTCAAGCACAGGAAGAATTGTTCCACTTAGAAACCAGCAGGAACCACCACAACAAGAACAAAGGCAAAATACATGGGCATGTTTGCAGGCAGCTTGATTGATTCTGCACTTAGGAAATGATGTGTTTCTTTTTCAATTGCTTCTATTTTTCTCTGTGAAATAAAAAGACACATCACCAGCCGGAAGTTGGGTGGGGTGGTATTGAAGGTTGTTGGAGGTTTTAGAAGAGAAAGTGAGAAATAATAATCTCCGTGAGTGGGAATGAAAATAACTCATCCAGGACATTTCGTAGGACCGCTGGACAGGGAGTGCACCTGGAGAGTCAAGTGAAGGGAGACTTGTCGGCACGATCAGGTGATGGTGATACTTGGCCAGAAACTGTCAGTCATTCAGGAGCGGGGACTGGTTTCATTAATAAGTTAGCATGAAGTACCTGTCTGCTGTGAACAGCAAGTTGGTATCAAAAGCTGTTCAGGCCTGCAGTTTTAAAGTTTTCTTTCTGTAACACTCCTTCCAGTGGCTCCTGTGACTCATCTCTCCCGTTGCCCTTACTATGTTGACCACAGAGTATGAATTTTTTAATGTTTATTTATGACATGAATGAATGAAGAATTAATGCTACCATCCATGTATTACAGATGGGGACACTGAGTTGAAAAGGAGCTTTTGTGACTTCTATAATCTGGCACCACATAAAGAGACTAAAACCAGAACTGACTTGAACCATGATTCTCCAATCTGGCTGAACATTAAAAATCATGTGGGGGGCTTTTAAAAACATATGCACTATCTAGGGCCCACCATAAATTAATTTTATCAGAATAATCCAATCAGGACCTCAGAAGGTAGGCTCCAGGCATCTGTATTTTAAAGGGCCTCCACAATCCATACAAAGCAAGGCTTAAGAATTACTAAACTAGATCGTGAGCAACTGCGGAGCCAGAACCAGGTCTACCCTCTGTCACTCTGTCTCTGGACACAGAGCCCTTCTCATCTCTGCACACCAAAGGCCTTATCAGCTGGATCTCCTAAGCCCTTAGCCAAGTGATTTGTGTACAACCATATTTCATGTGAGACTCTGCCGGTACCTTTTAAATCCACTTCCTCTCATTCTTACCTTGTAATAAGTGGTGAATGTTTTATTTCCACCTTCTAAGCAGCACAGCAAACATCTCCCCTAAAAGAAGACACTGGAGGACAAGGAGGCGGACAGGATACAAGGGCTGAGAGCAAGATATGCTTGAAGAAGCGCAAACCAGAGCCATGGAGCGCAAGCAGTTCTGACTGGTGGTGAGCCTCAAGTAAAAATGGAAAAGGCAAAGGCATACTGAACAGCAGGAAGCAGTGCAGAACATCTATGTAAATAAGGAAATATGTTTTGTATTGTTCCACAGGGGCTGAAATTATGCGCGTACCAGCTTCCCCCACACCATAAGCTCTCGCATATGTCAAGAAACATTCCTCATATGAAACTAAGAGCACAGAATAGCCGCTCTACCAACACTCTTGCAGAATTCTCCAGGCATCTAGGGCCTGCCATGTGAAGCAATGTCACAATCAGTAACATTTAATTATTATAAATAATAGTGTATACATAGTATATGGTGCATATAGATGACATTAAATAAAAAGCATTATCTATTAGCTACAGACAATAAATGCTGAACTAACAAATAACAATATGCCTTGAAGTTTTCTCGTATTTTTAAGCATTTTTTTAGGACTGCCTGACGAGAGGTGCTAAGAAGGCGAGTGATAAAATTCTCTTCTTCTTCACCATTTCCTTTGTGCTGAACAGGTCTTAGAATGCCTTAATGTAAGGATAAGTGTTACTCAATCTATTTCTATCCTAACAAAATTTTAGGTTTCTTTCCCTAGAATAGAAAGGCTCTGCTAGAATAGATGCTGTTGACAGGAAGGAGAGGGATTTAAGTTCATCCTCATGGGGTAAAGACCACTCAGACACAGCATGTCTTCACCAGGCAGATGAAACAAATCCCCTGTGGATTAAAAATTGCCCCCTTCACTCATTTTATATTATAGAGCCAGGGTCATTTTTCTTGCTCTTATTACTTCCTGCTACAAACACAATTTCTACTACAGACTAGTGAGTAAAGAGCAGTCAGTCTTACATAAGAAAATTTCATCCATTTCCCCTAATTGCAGATGCTTATTATTTGGCTTCATGCTCTTGACCATCTGCAAATAAAACGGCTTTGCACAGAAATGACAGGGACAAGAAAAGTGTGTGTTGGTAAATGGCAGCCTTCTGTCTGGACAGAGAAGTTTCTACCTGCTACCCGCTGGATTCGAAACAAATCAGCCTGAGTGAGAGCAGAAAGCTCATTTCAGCACTAGAACCTTCACATTTATAGGTTTGAAAAATCAGTGTGAAAAAATGTAAAAAATCGATGGGAAATAAACACATCTTAGTATCTCTGTATCACCTTTTGGCACAGTGCAGTCAGGAATTCCACTTGAACGAAATTGAGCCCAAGCTATCACTGTTCTCCATACAAAAGCAGAAGAGATGCTTGCAAAATAATGTTGAACGTGCTGTTAATGATAACTATCCTTATAATTTTGAGCAATTACTGTATCCCAGGTGTGAAACTAAGAGTTTTATGTACATTATCTCAACTAAGCCCCTAGCGATCCTAAGAGATGGGTGTGTGTGTCCTCATTTTGCAGAGAAAGAGATGGAGGTTAGGTTCATTCATTAGCTGTTGACAGAGACAGCATTCAAACTCCTCCAACTGTCATACTTCAGAGATCTTCAGTATATTGCCTAACAATAACAGGGCATATGCACGTGATTTATATTAACATATGTTGTATTGATCATTACTTTTAAGAAGTAGTATTCTGTTTGGCAAGCTTATGCTATATTTTGATTTGTATTATTTAAAGTGGATGCCCCGGCTGGTGCAGCTCAGTGGATTGAGCACGGGCCTGCAAACCAGAGGATTGCAGTTCAATTCCCAGTCAGGGCATGTGCCTGGGTTGTAGGCCAGTTCCCAGCAAGGGGCGCACAAGAGGCAACCACACACTGACGTTTCTCTCCCTCTCTCCTTCCTTTCCCCTCTAAAGATAAATAAATAAAATCTTAAAAAAAAAAGTGGAAATGGTTGGTTTTTAAATTCACACTTAGTAAGATCAATTGCAAGAAGCTTGAGCTGGATTGGGGTATGTTATATGTTCTTAAATCCCCAAAGGCAAAAGAAAGTATTTAAATCTCAAACCACATGTGGTGGCTTTGTCATTTGTCAACTTGGGTAGGCTGAACTACACTTACCAGAATTCCTTTTTCTGTGTTTCTGATTAGGGTGGACCGTAACAGAGACACTTAAGGGATGTTAGGAAGACTGACTAGTTCACACACACATATAAGGTGAAATCCTATAACAAATTTATATCACCTAGTGTTTCTGCTTCACAGTGGGAGCCCTTATTGATACAGTAAAATAGAATGAACACAATGGGTTGAACTTCATAAGCTGTTTAATTGTATATGATCAGAGCAGACATAGATAACATAAGCCTTTTTTCAGGAATGTTCATTTTCTCATGTGCTAATGAGTATCATCAAATATTCTGGTTATAATCCAGCCCTGGCTGTTGTAGCTCAGTGGATTGAGTGCAGGCCTGAGACCCAGATAATTGCGGTTCGATTGCCAGTCAGGGCACATACCTGGGTTGCAGGCCGGTTCCCTGCAGGCCAATTCCCAGCAGGGGACCCACGAAAGGCAACCATACATTGATGTTTCTCTCCCTCTCTCCTTCCCTTCCCCTCTAAAGATAAATAAATAAAATCTTTAAAAAATAATATAAAAATATTTTGGTTATAATCTTTTGACAAAATTTAAACTAATTTTTCCTAACGAAGAAAAATTTACTAATGTATTCACCTGTTTTAAATTAATAAATTATTATCTAGAACTATATAAACTTCTGAAATGTTTTACAATATGAAAACATATTCCACTTCAAATATTAATACAGTTACAGACACTGTAGGAACAGATCTGTCAGCTGAAGAGAGGTGCTTGTCTTCTTGGACAGACAGACTGCCCGCCATTCATCGTGTTCTAGTCACATGGAGTGCCAGCAGGAATAATCTTTCCTTTTTAGCACTTCGGAAGTTATTTTGAATAAAATTATTTTAACATTCCTACTTTTTCCTTTAAGCATAATCAGAAAACAGAGAGATTCAAGAAACAATAAAATATGAAAGGGGAAAAATACACAGATTTTGAATCTATTTTTCAGTGTACAGTTACAAAAAAGTAGGATTCCAAATATTAATCTATACATTTCTTAATCTGAACTCCCACTGATTTCTCTCAAAATAAAATGCCCATAGTAGGGATGAGGGACCCAGTGGAGAAAGAGTCTATCTTCTATTAGAGTCACGAGGCCAGGCCAAGTCCATAGTTATTCCCTCATCTAGACACCATAAAATCCCTGCAGTAATACATGACACCTATTTTCAAAGGTCTTTATTTCTAAAACTGAGCTGCTTTGTGCAAAATTAATTCAGAGGGCATAAAAGAACATAAGATGCATTAAAGAACTAGCATTGCTATAGCAACTGAAAGGAGAATTATAATTAATTATTCTTAACCCATATGTATATTTTATAGGAAATTTTGAGAGGAAGAGAGTAGAACTCAGGAAGCTAAGCAACAGCCTGAAAAGTATGTGACTCGGAAGCTTTCTTCCTAACTGTGTTACTAATCTGATAAATACTCCACCATCATCTCTATGTCAATATGTCCACATCTTCTGCCGAATGGAAAAAGTGCAGACCTAATGCACAGAATTTCTATGGGGAATTACTAATGGACTCAAACAGAAAGAGCTCTGCAAACTGAGATCTCTCACAAAATGCTTCATGGTAAAAATGTGTTTCATTCTCATACACTCCAAACTCATCAAGTTCTTGAACTTGATAGCCAAATCATCCTCTTAGCTATTTTAAAACATTTTCTTAGAAAAAAAAGTTACAGACACTGAATTCTAAGTAAACTGAGAATGTACAGCTTGAAACTTTAATTGCTTTTCCTCTCCCCCAGTAGATACTATCACCCTTGCCAAGCACTGAATCCAATGAAAAATTAATAAAACATTTCATTTCATCTGCTAATGAGAGAAGAAAGGAAAAATCTTATAAGTATACATCAAATATAGTAGAAAATAAGCCTTGAATTAATTCATTATGACTGTGAACTCTCTGAACAAAATTGTGTTGTCTTTTCCAGCCTTATCTTGCATGTATTAGCCTATCTACAAAAGGTATTTATTATGAGCCATGTGAATTTCAATCATTTGTTCACATCCTTAGGTCAGGCTATCATTAAAAATTAAATCACAAAGTTCTGACCAATATGGCAGCATAGGTAGAAACCCTTTGCTTCCTCACCCAACCAAAAGGAGGATAACGACCAATCTAAAATCAATAAACAACCAGAAATGCCAGAAAATCAAACTGCATGGAACTCCGACAACCAAGGAATTAAAGACACAGTCAAACCAGACCAACCAGACCGGTAAGGCAGGTGGTGGAAGAGAACCTAAGGCAAGGCTGTGGACTGCGCAGGCAGGACTGGCTGAATGGGAAACAGAGACTCAGCTGACTGTGGACTACAGCAGGGGTTGTCACAGTGGAAGAAACTCCCAGTTTCACAGTTCTTTGGAAAGTGGTGCTAGAGCCCAGCAAGCAATCTGCATTGTTCCTTCTCTGACCCCTCCCTCCCCCACAGACAGCTCTGCAGTGCAACAGAAAGGACTTCCCCACCCTGGTGAATACCTAAGGCCCCGCCCCCTTACAATTTAACAGGTGCGCCAAGACAAAGAAATATGGCCCAAATGAAAGAACAGAACAAAACTCCAGAAAGAGCACTAACCAATAAGGAGATAGCCAACCTATCTGATGAAGAGTTCAAAGCCCTGGTAATCAAAATGCTCACAGAACTGATTGAGCTTGGTCAAAAAATGAAAGAACAAATGAAGGATACCCAAAGTGAAATAAAGCAGAATGTTCAGGGAACCAACAGTAACAGGAATGAAACCAACTCAAAATAACGATTTGAAATGAAAGGAAGAAAGAAGCATCCAACTGGAACAGAATGAAGAAACAAGAATTCAAAAAAATGAAGAGAGGCTTGGGAACTTGTGGGACAACTTTAAACATTCTAATATCCAAATTATAGGGGTGCCAGAAGGAGAAGAACAAGAGCAAGAAGTTGAAAACTTATCTGAACAAATGATGAAGGAAAACTTCTCCAGTCTGGCAAAGGAAATAGACTTCTAGGAAGTTCAGGAAGCACAGAGAGTCCCAAAGAAGTTGGACCCAAGGAGAAACACACCAAGGCACATCATCATTAAGCTACCCAAGATTAAAGATAAAGAGAGAATCTTAAAAGCAGCAAGAGAAAAGGAGACAGTTACCTACAAAGAAGTGCCCATTAGATCATCAGCTGATTTCTCAAAAGAGACCTTACAGTTAAGAAGAGGCTGGAAAGAAGTATTTGAAGTCAGGAAAGGCAAGGACCTACACCCAAGATTACTCTATCCAGCAAAGCTATCATTTAGAAAGGGCAGATAAAGAGTTTCCCAAATTAGGTCAAGTTAAAGGAGTTCATCCTCACCAAGCCCTTATTACATGAAATGTTAAAGGGACTTATCTAAGAAATTGAAGAAGATCAAAAACTATGAACAGTAAAATGACAATAAACTCACAACTATCAACAACTAAACCTAAAAAAAAAGAAAGAAAATGAAAACTAAGCAAACTAGAACAGGCAGAGAATCAGATAAATGGAGATCACATGGAGGGTTTTCAGTGGGGAGGGGGAGGGGAGGAATGGGGGAAAGAGGTACAGGAAAGAAGAAGCATAATTGGTAGGCATTAAATAGACAGGGAGAGGTCAAAATGGTATAGGAAACAGAGAACTCAAAGAACTTATATGTACAACCCACAGACATGAACTAAGGGGGGATGCTGGAGGGTTGGGGGTACAGGATGAAGGGGGATAAAGGGGAAAAATTGGAAAAACTGTAACAGCATAATCAATAAAATATAATGTAAAAAAGCATTCATGAGCAACAGGTACAACTGGCAACTCCAATGTTTAACTCCAACATTTAACAAGATACTAAAAACCAAAATGATTAACTCCTACAGAGTACCATTAAGGGCTGCAGGTGCCAAGGTGCGCATTAACCACAACTAGGACGGAGTTATTAAGTTCTATTCTAAGAACTCTGAGCTTTTATAGCCTGATTTGACTAGCTCCCACTGTAGATGTATAGCCTGTTACCAGGGATGGAGTCCAGGAGGTAGACCTCATCAGAGCTAGATTCAGAGCAGAAATTCAAACCGCAAGCATTGCAAGAGCAGAGGACTACTAAAAATTAACTGTTTAGCAGGGGTTTTTTGTTTTTGACATTTTTTCATTGACGTCTGTTTTGCTCTCATAACTTTGTATGTATTAATTAGGAAGAATATTCTTGTTAACCAAAAAACTCATTAGTACAAGCAAAAACTTGGGATCGAAACAAAAATGTGGCTAATTCTCCTTACTGTTAAACAAATCATCAGATTCTTTCTTTTACCTCACATTGTTCAATTAGAAAGATGCAATTAACACAGAGGTTAAAACAGTCAGTTCTAAGAAGGAAGAAGAATTGATTTGCTTTTCATAAATTAACAAATTTGTTTCCAAGTTGACACTTCACAATATAGCTGTTTATTGAGGTGGAAAAGGTTTTTTTTTCCCCTTTGATGTGATTTAGTAACAATTTAAAAGGTCTGATTGCATTTTTCTACTTGTATTTTCACTTCTAAAAAGCCTAAATTTTACAGCAGGAGGTGCATTTAGTTACATCACCACTGCTCAACATTTCTACAGTAGTCAGATAGGCCAGACCTCATCTAGAAATAAAGTATTCAAACCAGCAAAATTCTTGAATTTTTAGCTTTCTTAAGGCTTCATTTATGGAGCAGCAAGTCCGTGAAGGTGGGTTTCATGAAGGAGTGGGAAAGACATTGCTCCGTGCGGAAGACCTGTCCTGGCTCCAGATCCGAGCCAGGACAGAAGTCACCCACTGAGCAGCTGTGTGACTTTAAGAAAGCCAGCCAGTCTCCCCACAGCTCCATTTCCTCTTTCAATGAACAAAGGGGCTGCACGTGATTCTCACTAAATTCCCTTCTCCTCTCTGATAGGCTACACCGATCCTCATACTAATTGAGTGTAGACCTTGGAAACACAGTGCCTTTTCATTCAAAGTTCAAAAGCTAAATACATGCTTTTCATTGTTTCAGCCTGATAAGCTAGGTAGAGGGGGCTGGGAGGGTGGGTCAGTTTGGAGGGGGAGTGTATATATGAATATGCCATAAAGTTTCCTTTGAAATTCAAGGACTTCTAAGGAGATACATACCTCATGACTCAAGATGTGATATTTGTCTAATTTTTTTTCTTAGTAACAAGTGTAGGAGGGAGCTATAAACAGCTGAGTGGGAGAAACTTTCTTAAATTAGCTGCAATAGTGGTATTGGTTAGTCACAGGAAACCTAAATTACATAGAAGCTTGAAGCAACATTCCACAGATACACAAGGCTGATTGTTTTCTACCATGTAATGTAAAGTATAGCTTCCAAGTTAAAAGTGCAGAAGTCAGGCTTTAGAAGAGGACCAACATTTGGGCAGAGGACAGAAAATTAGTTTGTAACTTTCTTTGAGCCAGAAAAAAATGTCCATGAGAGAAAAATCACAAGCAAGTAAAAAAAGCAAGAATTTTAGAATAAAAAACATAATCAAAGGACTCAACTCCTGTCAATTCCAGGATTCTGTTGTTGAATATTTCCCAGCCCTGCTAAGCTTATGAAGTCAACTGATCAATGGGAGAAGAAATTGGAATCAAAGAGAATCGATTTCTTACAGAGTCTGTGTTCAGCTTTGGCTCAGATAAGTAACAGTTCAGCCAGCTTAAATTGCAGGGGGAAAAACCTACAACTGGAAACAGGATTAACAAACTGTTCTGCTGTCAAGTTTTAAGATGAAGATAGAAAAATACCACTACTGCTACCTCACATTCAATGACGTCTCAGAGCTGATCAGGAGATTCTTTTTATTTATTCTCTTATGGGATGGACTCAAGAAGTCTGTGACAGGCAGTCCTGGTGCTGTGGTTCCTCTCAGCCTGTGGGAAATCTCAAGTTCACAAGGGTTAAGCAACTTAGTCAAGTCCCTACAACCAGTGAGAGGGAGACGTGGGCTCTAACCCACGCCCTGAGTAAATCCCCCAAAAAAGATTTAGTGAGAATGTCACTTAAGATCCATCTGCATGGGTGCCTGGTTTTATTATTTTTTTTGTATAGACTGAATAATTAGCTATACAGTTTTCAGGGCTCGATCCTGTTGATTGAATAGTGACCAAAAGCACAAAGTCTCTCTGGTCAGCTCCTTTCCCCTTTGGCTGGCATCACTTTCTTTTCCCTCCATTTACAAAATACTCTATTATGTATATGGGGTGATGTGGCAGTGTTAAACCCAGGGATAATTTTGGTTCAGAGAAAGAATAATAAAACATCTTCCAATAGCTGAGCAAGGAGACACCATAAAAATCCATTCGCTGGTTACTAGCCTCTAAAAACTGAACCAGACGCTACTCCCTCTGCTTTACCCCCTGAATCTTTCACAAGCCTGACTTTCCCCTAACCACCTCCTTGGTTGTCCCTGCACTGTCTGTGAGTGACTGATGACATGATCATTTTCAGTTTCATTGCACCAGGGTGGACTTCCTAGTCTAGATAGCAAAATTAAATCATTGACAACTATCCCAGTTTTGTGCCTGTATATCCATTGAAGCAGGAGGCAAAAAGATAAAGCCACTGATGTTTCCCAGCTGCATCACTGGAAGCTTATTTTCTAGCTAGGAAATGCCCAGGCAAGAAAGGAAGCAGCTTGTTAGAAATGGGCAGAGGCTTGTTGTTTAAATCAGTTTTCTAATCCTTTTCTGTGACCACTAGCTGAGCACCAGCTACATACCAGTAGCTGTAATAAACTCTGGGGACACCAATAAATATAAGACAAAGATGTGAACTATTAAGGTACAATGTTCGGCTTTGTCCTTCGTGATCTCAGATTTTCCAAGGTGAAAATTAACAGGGGCAAATAGCTAGAGCAGCTCTGAGTGTACTTTCTCACCTTCCTCCACATTAGTCTTGAATGGTGCTTATGTGCTACCCTTTCAATCTTTGTTTTTTGTATATTGAGTTTTAAGATTAGGCACTTGACACTTTTGAATCAGTATGTGAGCATAATTTAATTTTAAAATATTAGTCCTGCACTCTAATTTCCTCGGATCTCAGGCACTCAAGGAGGATAAACTTAGGCAAAAACAAAATTGCTGGGAGGCTTTGCAGACTGTGCAATGCCAAGAAGAATAGTTAAAGGAAAAGGTTATCTGAAAAAAAAATAAGGAGCTTTCTATAAGACCCTGGATTTTAGGGCTACACCAAAACAAAACAGTCTGGAGGCATTAGCTAGGAGGAAATTGATTATTTAAGAAAGAGACGAGTACCATACCTGGCATGTTCCTATTATTTTGTCATTTGACTACCTTCTATGAAATAGAGATAGGAGAGTTCTGGTTCAAGATGCCAGGCTTCCTGCAACCTCTATTTCCTCCCTCAAGTCTCTTAACGTTAAAGAAAAGATACTTTTTATAAATTCAATTTACCAGTTGAAAAACCTCAAGAGGTGCTTTTGGTGAACATTAACCAAAGGGAGATCCTGGGAAGAGAAAGCAGAGAGAGTTGATCAGACAAGAAATTACACGAAAGTCTCTTGCAAAAAGTGGAAATGGCTTTGAGCATGCCCTGAGCAGAGCTGGGTCAGGAACTAGGTGCAGGGACCAACAGCCAACGGACTGGGTGGCTTTTCTACATCTCTGCCCATGTCAACAAAAACACCACATGTGAGCAACAGAGCCATTTGTCCCCAAGTGAGACATAAGTAGTAAGGTTCCAGAAGACTAGCGACATTCAGAGGAATCAGGAACTCATATGCTTACAGTAATAATAAAAAAAATATCAACCACAGTACCCCATTCAGGAACACAGGCTTCCCCACACACCCTCCCTGCCCATTTGGGGCAGGAATGTTTACTGTGCAGGTAGCCACTCCCACTCCCACCCACTGGACTGGTTTATTTTAGCCTCTGAGCTGTGATCCCTGCACTGACAGGCCACTGGACATTCTCTCTGTGTGGTCTTGGAGGGTGTCATGGACTGAAATGCACTGTAACACCAACATCAGGTGTTTCTGCTGACCCAGTGACAGACTGAATGGCAGTGTCCCAGGGATAAAGGAACTGGCCTTAACCTTAGGCTTTTCTAAACCAGTGATTTGATTTTCTGGGTCCAGAAATAACTATGGGAACCATCAAGCAATAAACAGAAAGATTTATACAGGAAGGCTCTCGGAGCTACCGCAAAGATCGGTCGATCCATCTCCTGAAGGAGTGTGTGGGGTAAGGCGGCAGAGGCTGTTACATTGAGAGAAATCCCAGTTGTACAAAATAGTACCTGGGTTTTTTAAAAATCCTTTTACTTAAGTCCCCTGTGTTTCTATGCTCATGTGGTTTCTGAACAAATGGCATAACTGAAGCACACCCTTTCTACAAATTATAAATGGTTGCTTGTGTAAGAGACAAGACCTTATGTCAAACTCAAATAGCAACAAAAGTTCAGGAAGCCCCTGCCAGCTGACTGTATACAAGATAGTTGGTGAGAGATCAGATTACAGCACCAAATATCCTGATACAGAGACTGATAACTTGACAAATTTAAAAGTAAATAAAATTAAATTCAGTAATATTCTGAAACCGTGCCTAAATCAGAACACTACAAAGGCAATTCACTCGATATCTGATTTTTCAGATACTATGTACATTTAAAGATGTAAACTGAACCTAAAAATCCTGAAAAGTAGAGAGAATCCTTTCATTCAAATTGTTTAATGGCTTGCTCCATGAACATGAAGATGGAAAGAATACTAATCTAATTTGTGCATAACTATGCAAATTCTCAAATGAAGGTGAAAACTAAGTCATTGTCAATGTCATGCAAAACAGAAATGTCATTATCTTTGTGGTCAGTATGGCTTCAGAGGGAACAATAACCATTTGCAAGTTAAAGTAGACTTTTAAAAGCACCTAAATTGTATCAACATTCCAGTTACCTGAAGATCGATCTATCTATCTACATATATATATATACATATAAACATCTATGTATCTATCTATATAGATGACGCACACATATGTACACACATATATATATACACACATATACTACATACTCCCAAGAGCTTTGCTTACAAAAACTTCATGTGATAAAAATGTTCCTAATTTCTTTAAAACTTAAACATACCACTTTAAAGAACTAACACAAATTTTTTTCAAACCTATCTATACAAGTTGTGTAGAAGATTCCTTTGGGAAAGAATCATTAACAGTGAAGTTCAATGAACGTGCTGGAAAATCCAGGAAATACTTACAGCCATTTCCCAATGCCATTTCATGTGCAGAAAGTATGATATAGTGATAAAAATAACTCAAACCAGAAGATAAAAATAACCAAATTTGGAAGGCACGATTATTTGGCTCTCCTCTGTTACGTGTTCCTAGGCAACTCAACTCAACTTCTTCAAGCTCGGTTTCTTCAGTTTTAAAATGGAGATAATAATGCTCGTCCTGAATATCTTTCAACTTTTTGTGTGGAACAACTTGTAAAACAATGTTAACGTATCTGGAAAATGCAAGTTGGACTATTTCCATAATTTTGATAACACATACTCATTCCAATCTGTGTGTTTGGGGCCAATCATAACCCAATACATTTGGTGTTTTAAGGAAATTCAGAACTCTTTCTTCCTTTTCCCCCAAACTGTCACTTAAAAGCTGTCACTCTCCATGACCCAATTATATAATAATACATCACTGGGCACCTAGAATGTGCCAGGATGAATGTATACTTATGTAGCTTTTTTGTACGTCAGGAACTGTATTCTAGGGTCTTCATATGTATAACTCTTTTAAGAATTACAATAATCTAAGACTTCCGCCAAGATGGAGGCATAGATGGAGACACCGTGCTTCCTCACACAACCAAGTTTAGAGACAACTTAATAATAGCAACAGAAAACACAGCCAGAACACAGAAAATTGAACTTTTCGGAAGTATGATAACAACAAATTCTTCAGCCTGACCGGTAAGAGGGGTGAAACCAGCAGCTGGCAGAGCAGGGTAGCACAGGAAAACTCGGTCAGACGGACTCAGGCGTGCGGAATCCAGGCGCAGGGTTGGACCTGGTGGGCAACTCAGCAAGCGACCGCGGGGAAATAGCGAGAGAGCAGGGCTGTGGGTTGACTGTGGTCGCGCATTCGTGTGTGGATAGACAAGCGAGGGAGTGGGCAGTTGGACGAGAGCCAGCAGCCCCAGCGGCAAGCAGCTGCAGCTGCGAAGGCGCCGCCATTTCCCCGCTCTAACCCCGCCTCCACATACAGTGTCATAATCCAGCGACCTAAGTGGTCCTGCCCCAGTGAACAACCTAAGGTTCAGCTCTTCACCCAGCTGCGAGAAACAGCAGAGGGGGCCGCCATATCCCCGCTCTGACCCCGCCTCCACATACAGTGTCACAGCCCAGCGACCTGGGAGTCCAAGGCTTCGCTCCTCATACTTAACGGGCACAAACAGACCAAAAATGGCTCAAGAAGATCTCAAAGCCCCAGAGCCTATAAATCTAAGCGATGAAGAAATAGCAAAACTCTCAGACGCACAGTTTAAAACACTGGTGATCAGGATGCTCACAGAACTGGTTGATTATAGCCACAAATTAGACAAACATATGAAGGCGAAACTAATTGAAATGAATGGACTTGCACAGGAAACCAATAGCAATGAAAAGGAAACTGGGACTCAAATCAATGGAGTGGACCAGAAGAAAGCAAATAATGGCCAAACAGAAAAGAGTCAAGAAGCAAGAATTTAAAAAAATGAGGAGAGTCTTAGAAACCTCTAGGACATCTTTAAACGCTCCAACATCTGAATTATAGGGGTACCAGAAGGGCGAAAGGAACAGCCAACAGTGGAAAACTTATTTGAACAAATAATAAAGGAGAATTTCCCCAATCTGGCAAGGGAAATACACTTCCAGGAAATCCAGGAAACTCAGAGAGTCACAAAGAAATTGGACCTGAGAAGGAACACACCAAGGCACATCATAATTATATTAGCCAAGATTAAAATGAAGGAGAGAATCCTAGAAGCAGCAAGAGCTAAGGGGACAGTCACCTACAAAGGAGTCCCCACCAGACTGTCAGCGGATTTCTCAAAAGAGACCTTACAGGCAAGAAGGGGCTGGAAAGAGGTATTCCAAGTCATGAAATCCAAAGACCTACAACCAAGATTGCTCTATCCAGCAAAACTTTCATTTAGAATGGAAGGACAGATAAAGTGCTTCTCAGATAAGATCAAATTCAATGAGTTAATCATCACCAAGCCCTTATTATATGAAATGTTAAAGGGACTTATCTAAGAAAAAGAAGTTATAAAAACATGAACAGTGAAAGGACAACAAACTCACAGTTATTAACAACCACACCTAAAACAAAAGCAAACTAAAAGGACAGCTAGATCAGGAGTGGAAACATAGAAATGAAGATCACATGGAGAGTTAGCAACAGGGGGAGTGGGAGGAGGAGAAGGGGGAGAAGGTACAGAAAATAAGTAGCATAGACAGTAGATAGAAAATAGATGGGGGGCAAGAATAGCATGGGAAATATAGAATCTAAAGGAATTGAGACACATGGTCATAAACTAAAGGGGGGGGTAATGGTGGGGACGGGGGGTAGGGTGGAGGGGAATGAAAGGGGGAATAGAACAACTGTAACAGCATAATCAATAAAAAATAAATTAAAAAAAAGAATTACAATAATCTTCTCAGGTAGGTACTATGAATAATCCATTTTGCAGGTGAGAAAACTGGGGCCAAGAGATTAAAATACTTGCCCCAAATTTTATAAACAATAAGGGACAGAAACGGGATTTAAAGCTAGGGACTTAGCCTCAGGGTCAGTGTCCTATATTCAACCCCTTCTCTCTTATCCAGTGCAGTGTTGTTCAAGCAAATAAAAAATGCAAACAAAGTATCTTGTGCATTTCTCACAAACATTGACTAACTACCTCATAATAAAAATGACAAGCATCACTCACTGTTCTACTACATACCTCACATATTGAGTTGGCCAAAAAGTTTGTTTGCTTTCTCCTAAGATGGCTCTAGTAGTGCTTCGTTGTCTTGAACTTTATTCGAAACAATTTTGTTGGATTGTATTGTAAGAGCTGTCATATTAGTGCATATTTAAAACAAATTTATCAAAATTGGTGAATTTTTGTGTAGCCATTTTAATATTGAAGATGGAAGAAAATATGCAACATTTTTGGCATATTATGCTTTATTATTTCAAGAAAGGCAAAAACACAACTGAAATGCAAAAGATTTGTGCAGTGTATGGAGAGGGTGTTGTGACTGATTGATTGTGTCAAAATGGTTTGCAAAGTTTCATGCTGGAGACTTCTCCCTGGATGACACTTCATGATTGGGTAGAGCAGTTGGAGGTTATAGCAATTGAATTAAGACACTAATTGGGAATAACCAATGTTATTCCATGTGGGAGATAGCAGACATACTCAAAATATACAAATCAATAAAGTTACTGATGAAATGAAAAATGTGTCTTTTATTTTACAGAAAACATCATACAGACATTCTGAACAACACAGTATAACCTTACCTTGACACAGAGGTACCTTTCATCTTGAGAAGGTTATAACCTGAATTCTAAAGATAAGATAGTTAAAGCTCAAACAGGTACATCGATTGACCAAATCCATGTAAGTCATATAGGCAAGAACAAAGATTCAATAGTTCAGGTTTGTCTAAACCTAGCGTTCAATGGCCTGGGATTTGCCTTCTAGAAAATTCCAAATGCTCACAAATTCCAAATGTGGATGTGAGAGGGAGACAGAAAATAGGGGCAGCTGATCTTCTCTTTACTGTCTCGCTTTTCCAGCAAAACCTGGAGTCACATTCACCTGAAGAGCTGACTTTATCTCCACCACCGTGCAGCACTGTTGTATTCAAACCAAACAAATATTTATAGTAATACTAGTGATACTGGTAAAAGACAGTGTTTACTTGAGACTGGCCGAATCCTGTTCTGGAACAAGCAGGGGAAATAAAAGCCTTGTGCTATGAAAAATTTTATTATGGAAAATCTCCACCTGTGAACACTGAGAAGCAGGTTAGTCTGACAATGCAGCAATTGCTCTCAGAGTGCTTGTCGAATGGACTCGAGTCACACCTTGGCCCTGATCCTCTCTAACCGATTGTCTGTGGCTTGCCTGGACTCACTCCCAGCTTTAGACACTCAGCCAGAAGCAGGGCTCTGAGCCAAAGCAGCGCTGGGGCAGCAAAGCACCAAATGCAGAGCTGGCTTCTGAGGGTCTGAGTGGGTCCTGGAGGTCTTAGCTTCTCTCTGCACTTGGCTCCATTCTAAAGGAATTTAGGCAAGCAGATTTATCAGACTGACTTAAAAACCCAGTTTTAATCAAGTGTGTATTAAGTCTGTTGAATTCTGCTACATGCTTGAAAGCCAAGGTTAGAAGCTGTATCTACTAGCATTTCTGAGAGTTAAAAGGACCCGGTGAGACAGGAAAGTTAAGTGATTCATGCCATGTCACAGGGCTAATTAGAGCATCTGAAGGCAGGATGGGAACTGGTTCTCCTAATGCTTCAACCCAGTGCTCCTGCCACCAACAAACTGCAGTGTCTTAAAGTCCAGTTCCTCTCCTTTGTATGCTAGATATAAATGGAAATTGGTAGTCTTTTTGGAGGGATATTAGTAATATTTATCAAAATTTTAAATACATATATTCTTCGGTCATTCATTTCAGCTATAGGAATATATTCTACAAAGCATACATGTGCCCACAGACATTGATCGAGGGTGTTTGTTGCTCTACTCTCTGTGATCAGTAAACACTAAAATGCCAGTCAATACGGCTTTTATAAAGAAGACAGATATAACAGTGAAGATGATCCATGAAAGAAATTACTGAGAAGCTGGGTTTTGTTAATATTAAAAACCTGTGCTTTGTGCACAGGACTCAGAGGCCGCCATCAACCACCAGATCAACCTGGAGCTCCACATTTCCCATGTCTACCTGTCCATGTCTCACAACTTGGACCACGATGATGTGGTTTTGAAAAACTTAGACAAGTATTCTTCTTCACCAGTCTCCTGGGGAGAGGGAACATGCTGAGACACTGATGAAGTTGCAGAACCAACAGGGTGGCCGAATCTTTCTTCAGGATATCAAGAAACCAGACTCAATGAGTGGGAGAATGGGTGGAACGCAATGGAGTGTGCAATACGCTTAGGAAAAAGTGTGAATCAGTCTGTACTTGCACAAATGGGCCACTGAAAAAACGGACCCCCGTTAGTGTGACTTCATTGAAACTCACTACCTGGATGAGCAGGTGAAATCCACCAAAGAATTGGGTGACCACATGACCAACATGCGCAGATCGGGGGCCCCTGGGTCTGGCATGGCGGAGCATCTCTGACAAGCACACGCTGGGAGGCAGTAAAGAGAGCTGAGCCCCAGGCTGCCTTCCCACCCACATGGGAGTCACTTCCCTGCTCATCAAAGCAGTACATGCATGTTGGAGTTGTACCATTACCTTTTCTGTAACTTGTACCAAGTCATCCACTTATGTTCTTCATTTGTAGCATTCCTTCAAATAAAGTCATTTGGTACAAAAAAATTATGCCTTGTAAAGACAATGCTAAGAGAAGTAAAAGACAAGCCGCGGTCTGGGAGAAAATACTAAAGAACTCTTAAAACTCAACAGTAAGAAAATAAACAACTGATTAAAAAGTGGTCAAAGGCCTTAACAAACATCTCACCAAAGAAGATATACAGATGGCAAATATGTCTCTAAAATATATTCTACACCATATGTCATGAGGGAATGCAAATTAAAACAACAGTGAGGTATCGCTACACACCTATTGGAATGGCCAAAATCTGAAACACTGACATCAAATACCGGTGAGGATATAGAGCAACAGGAACTTTCATTCATTGCTGGTTTGGAAGCCACTTTGGAACAGTTTGGCAATTTCTTACTGAACTAAATTTATTCTTACCATATAATCCAGCAGTTGAACTTCTTGGTATTTACACAAAAGAACTGGAAATTTATGTCCACACATGGATATTTATAGCAGCTTAATTCATAATTGCCAAAATTTGGAAACAACCAATATGTCCTTCATTAGGTGAATGAATAAACTGTTGTGTGAATAAACTTTTCATTCAGATGATAGAATATCATTCAATGCTAAAATGAAATAAATTATCAAGTCATGAAAAGGCATGGAGGAACCTAAAATGCATATTACGAAGTGAAAAAAGTTGGTCTGAAATGCTACGTTCTCACTATATGATTGAAACCATGTGATATCTTGAAAAAGGCAAAACTACAGAGACATGTATGCTGATGGGGGATGGATAGACAGAGAACAGAGGATTTTTAGGGCAGTAAAAACACTCTGCATAATATTATAACAATGGATATATATCAGTATATATTTGTTCAAACCCACAGAATGTACAACCCCAAGAGTGAACCCTAGGGTAAACTATGGGCTTTGGTGGTCACGGCATGTCGAAGTAGGTTCAGCCCTGGTAACAAATGTACCACCCTAGTGAGCAATGTTTATAATTGGGGAGGTCATGCATGTGGGGAGGCAGCAGGTATGGGAAATCTCTGCACCTCCTTTCAATGTTGTTATGAACATAAAAACTACTCTAAAAATTATGTCCTAACAATTAGGTAGAATTATATGTACTCATCTGGCAAGACCTCTAATAAAGGTAAATCAAAAGATCATGTCACAACAAATAGTTCTAGCATGATCTTATTTATACAGAAGTGGAAAATACAAATGCATGCATGTATAAATGTATAGCAAATTTTTAGAAAGATATTTGGAAAACTGGTAAAAGTGGTCATTATTGCCAAAGGCAGGAAGCTTTGAGGATTTACTTTTATATCATTTGACATTGTACATAAAGAACAAATTTCCACAGTACATGTGTAATTAAGAATAAACTTATTCAGAAAAATATTCCTTGACTCATTTTAAACAATCCAGAATACTAAGGGCATGCTGATTTAGACATGTAGATGTTCTTTGTAACAATATAAATGAAGTTTTTTTTTTAATGCCCCAGTATGCTAGAAATTTGTTGTAAGTCATTTGTGTTATGGCTGAAAAATAAAAAAAAACTAATTAAATAAAGAATGTCTAGTAAGTTAATTAACTGGAATTCCACATAGTCGCCTTTCCTCAAGATTAATTTGTTGAGATTTTAGCATTATAAAAATAATGTGAAACAACTGTCAATAATATAATTTCATGTGACTTTGAATGTTTATGTTAGAAAAAGTGGGTTCGAAACCTACAGCCACAATAACAAAAATCAGTTGGTCAGGACATGGGTTAAAGCAAGGAAATAAAAAACTAACTCAAATATGCCTCTTCCTAATTCCAGCCAAGGATAAATTCTGATTTCATGGGACTGGAGAGAGGACTTGGACTGGCTGGAAAGGCAGGTATAGAAGACAGTAGGTAACGAGGCTTCCATCTAAACTGTATATGGGCAAGGAGTGTGCAAGTACCATGGAGTCTAGGTCTCCAGCAGTAGAAGGATTTCGCAGAGGAGATGGTATAAAGAGCAAGCAGATCACTGAGTAGATGAGGCGGGAGTTCTTCCAAGGAAAGGGAAAGCATGGGTGCTAAGAACATAGGGGACCTTGAAAATTTTCAGTAGGGCTGGAGTACAGAGTTTGAAAAAAGGCTGATGGGAGATAATGCTGTTGACGAGAGATGGGAGCTGCTAATTAAGAATCTTCATAAGCCATGCAAATGAACTTGGATGTTTTACCCTTTAATCTTGTGTAGACTAGTTTGGGAGCCATTAGCCACATGTGGCCGTAAACACTCAAAATATGGCTAGCACAGGTCAAGATGTGATGGGCACAGATCAAGATGTGATGGGCAAGAATGCTGGAGAGAAAAGGAAAAGGACATTCAACCCATGGGCTGTAAAGCAATGAAGGATAGAGAAGAAAATAAATTTTAAGTTTCTTATTTGGATTTTGGGTTCTTGATGATTCCATTAACTCGGAAGAGGATAACAGGAAGATCTAGTTGAAGTCAGTTTAGGAAGAGATTATTAATCCTGGGTACGATCTGTTGTAATGCTCGTGGGGCCCGAAGTACACGCTTTCAATGGACAACGATAAATATGCTGAAGTTCAGGGAAAAGCTTTGGATTAGAGATAGGAACATGTGATTCACCGGTGCGTGCACAGTGGGTGATGTTCCTGCTGAAAAACTGTTCTTTTCGAAGAGCACAGATCTCTGAGGAGCACCAACATTCACTGAGTGACTAAAAAGTTCGTCAGGAGATTATGAAAAAGAAGTCAGAGGGGTTAGCGGTGAACCAGGAAATAATGTTTCAAAACACTAACAAGTGGATTCCAAAGACAGAAGTCAGCAGCTACAGAGATTTTTAATAAGTGCTTATTGTATGGAACTTTTGGAGCTTCTTGGGTGCTTTAGATGTACTTTATGTGTATTATATCACATTTAATTTTCACAGCAATCCTATGACATGGATACTATAATTATCCCTATTTACAGATGCAGGAAATGAGACGCACAGTATGGTTAAGTTGCCCAAGATCACACGGCACATCAGTAGTAGGTAGGATTCAAACCCAGGCCATCTGTAGGGGATTTTTACTACACACCCAAGCTGTATAGATATATATATATAATCAGTCAGTCATCACCTCCTCTAGACCACTAAGTGAGCTAAGGGAAGTTTATATCTGTGTGTTTATGGTTAAAAATAAGACAAAAGTGCCCTGACTGGTGTAGCTCAGTGGATTGAGCACGGGCCTGTGAAGCAGAAGTCTCTGGTTCGATTCCCAGTCAGGGCACACGCCTGGGTTGCAGGCCAGGTCCCTGGTGGGGGACACATGATAGGCAACCACAAATTGATGTTTCTCTCCCACTCTTTCTCCTTCCTGTCCCCTCTCTCTGAAAATAAATAAATAAAATATTTTTAAAAATAAGATAAAGAAAAAGGTTTATTTTTTTTAAGCTTTCAGTTTGGGGGCAGCTCTTCAGAGAAGTGAGAGATTGGCCAGGAGACAAGTTAAACGGGAGGAACTTTTCCTTGATGCTTGTTACCACCTTTGCCAGCTATTCTAAAGGCTTTGGGAATCATTCCACAGTTATTCTAGGCAGAGGGGCTGAGTGTGGGGGTCACCACTGCATCCCCCAACCCCCTGCTGGAGGTGCCACTGGAAGGAAGGACTGAAATAAGAAAGCAACAAGAAACAGGAGGACGACTGTCACTGTTAGCTTTATGTAGCCCTGCCCTCAACCCCTCTTGTCTCCATTCTCAATCCCATCTTTTCTAAACCCACTGGAGAAGCTTCTGTCAACTTTGGAAAAGAGAAGAGATGCATGTTTATGGGGTCCCTTGAAACCACGAAATTCAGTGCAGGCCTTGTTCCAGCTTGGCCCAGGCACCTCCATCAAGCACACCCTGATCTCGGAGAGAACTGAGAAATCTCCCGGAAGGATATTTCCTCTTCCCATGATTATCACAGCAAAGGTCTTTGTCATTGCATTTTGAATTGCCTACTGATCAGCTTCGGCGACAACCATAACTTATTTAAATAGCTCTGCCAAGGCCCTTCCCTGGCCCCAAACACCCTGCCTTTCCTACCCACCTATAAGGCCTACAATTATTTTGTTAGACAGTTGTTCAGTTACCAAGGATCCTATTTGGAACTGCAGATATCCCTGTGGATTCTGGTATTTGACTAGTTCACCCCAGAGAGATCTTTCAAGGAATGACAGGTTTGATGGGGGAAGAGCACCGACTTGGCAGTGTACATTGGCTACATCTGTGTACCAAATGCCTGGTAGATATAGGGGAGGGGACAGAGGTGGAGGGTCTCCACCCATATCTAGAAAGGAAAGATCTAGAAGAATGGCAAAAAGAAAGGTGAGTGTGGATGATAAACTGAGGTCACTACGGATAATTTCCCATGAGTTCTGTCCCATTAGGTTTTCCTGCAAACACTGATTCCTCAAAATCCAGTTCTCTTAAGCCCCAGTGAACCAAGTGGCCAGGAGATGAATCATTTGGGAGAAGGGTCAAGTGGCACAGGGTATGACGGATCAGAAGTAATGGAGCTGAGATGGAATTACAACCAAGGCAGAAGGCTTTGCCTAAATGGAGGAACAATTAGCCAGGAGATCAGAGTGCTAAAGGACTGGTTGTGAATTGCTCCTCCTCTCCTCAGAGCCAGGACAATGAAAACGTGACTGTGAATTACAGCGCTGTACTCACCTCTGTGTACTGCTGGGTAATGCTTTTAGGATTGGGGCCAAGAAATGTGTAGAAATCAAGTATTCCTCCAACGGTCCTGAACATTAAAGATGGAAATGGGCTCAGAGTGACATCTGAAGAGAACAAAGCAAAATAGAGAATAAGCACAAGTAATATAAGTGGCAGAGATCACTATTTTAACATGTTTACCATTTAGATGCTACTAGGGTTTTCCACATCTGTGTGTTCACGGTTTTCTTTTCTGAAGAGTTCGAGTCAGTTACATCTATCATTGCATTCACACACACATGAATGACAGAGAGAGAGAGATTGATTAAACCTGAGGAACAAAATTAAGAGAAGCTGCTGCAGAGGTAATACATTTCAAATATTTCTAGACTAATTAAATGCAGAAAGATGGCCATTGCAATGTTTACATTGCTGAGATTATATGGCAGATCCAGAGACACTGCATTGCTGTGAAATTTCTAACATTGCTTGTTCAAGGGCTTCTGATTTTTTAACTTGTATGTCTTTAGTACTGTGTGTTTTAATAGTATTGTGTAATTTATTAGAATGACTTTTTTCACTAAAAAGTTTCCATTTTGAAACTGGGCACTGGATAAATACTCTAAGGAATAAGAGTGGGGACAACTAGGTAGTTACGACACAGTGGGATACATAGAGATAAGTACGTACATGTTGCTATAAGAGCAGAACAGGGCACAACTCAGCCCTGGGAAGTGGAGGTCTTGGGGGAAATAGGATGGACAGATAAGGTACAGTCAATGAAGAGTAATAGTAGGTATCAACTTGGCTCCCCATAGGAAAAAGTGTTTACTATCTTTTTTCTTGTGTTCTTAGTTGAATGCAGGGTTTTCAGACCCTAAAAAACAAGAAAACACATTTAATTTTTCAGGTCATCAGAAGCTTCAGAACAAGATTTCTCTCATATTTTCTCCTACAAGTATCAAAGCCTCAAGGTATAATTTCCTAAAAGTTCATTAAAACTTTCAGTTAGCCACAAAGATGTGAAATAAAGACCAAATGCTACCATAGTACTTTCTGATTAACTAATCATATCAGTAACAATCATTTGCCTCAGATTGTTTGAAAATATTACTGATGGGGGAAGGTGCTCTTATTTTGACTATTAAGAATCTGCTTCAAAATTGTATAAGAATATTAATAGTACTTTAAAAATTACCTAGATTTTGAACTCCAAAAAACCATTCCAAAAGGTTATACAAAAAGATTATATGCAAATTATTAAAAATCAGCTCAGCACAGGGTGACCAATCAGAACCCCCGTGGACCAAAAGCTGAATCAGGGACCCCAAGACCCCAGAGATGACAGGTCTTAGCCCTTTGAAGGACCTGGGGAGACCTGCAGGTCCTGCTGGAAGCGGTAAGGAGAGCAACAGAACAGCAGAAGGGACACGGGACTGGCTCGGGGAATGGCTATTAACTATCATGGAAGCATTTCAGCATTGCCACAGCAGTTATAACCATAATGGAGCCTATCTCTAAGGAAGAATAATCATTTCTTAGAGGAAAGGAATTATTTTCTAGCTCATTTTGCCATAAAGCTTAAAGGTAACCTTATCTCTCAGAAAAATCCTCTGGCTTTGACTTTACAGTATAAAGAAAGGTATCAATTAAGGTTTAGCAGTATACTATCAATGATTCCTCAAATATCAGTCTATGCTACCATTTATAGAAACACATGGTTTTCTTGGTTTTATCTAAAGTGTCATTTATTTATATAAGCCAACAGAAATCAGGGCAACCTGCTACAAGTCTCATTAGCTCTAACCACAAACCTTTGATGCGACCTCCTGTATATTCTATTAAATGCACACTTATACTCCTTTTCCTTAGCTGAAACATTTTAAAAATCTAGTCGTTGAAAGAACTGGGTTGTCAGAAGTTTGTGGCACATTGTGAGTTGTTGTCAGCAGTTTACTAGGACTGGGATAACTGATCTGAGAGGCATAAACTGTGTCAGTCCTTCATCTTCTGCTGCTTCTTACAACCCCCAATGTTCTCAAAAGGTTAACGCCACTCAGAGGGTACTCAGTCCCTGAAGATTTTCACAAGCCATGTTAACAAATACTCATCCCCATTTCTCATTCCACTTCCTGAATCATGAACACTGATTTTATATATATGTAATATAATTATATATACATATATACTTATGCATATTAAATAAGGCAAACAAGAAGGAAACACTTTCTGAATAAAGAAGCAAATTTTATTGTTTATTTAGAAATCACCCACATGAAACATTTAAAAAATAGGACAACTAAACTCTAATAAGTAAAAAAAAAAGATATAGCATTATATAAACAATGTTGATTGAGCTTTAAAATGACATCCAAATACAGTATTTAAATGCATTCTCGTCGTTCAAATAAAACTAAAATAATTTTAGTGCAACTAAAATATCAGATGAAAAATAAAATGAAATAAAGCCATATTACTTTCCCTTTAAAAATTTTTATAAAGAAAACTGAGTAGATCAATTAAAAATTAAAGTTCATAAAAAGTGATCTAGAACTTCCTTATTATCTTACTTGTTTGTTTTCTACCATAGAGGTAGCTCTCTGTAATGCATTTATCATAAGAAATTCCTTATATGTAATCTCGCTTTCCAACTAACCACAGAGGCACATGCTACGGCTTGTTCAAGGGGAAAATATCTTTTTGGAGTGGGGAAAAAAGAGTTGGTCTAGGCAAGACATATCTTTCAGATATACAAACAGATGACGGAATTCTGATCATGCGTATTAAAATTCATGGTTCTGAGTACTTTCCAGAACACCTACAACCACATGATTCATATACTTAGAGTCCCAAGCTTTAATGATGCCACAATCCCATTTATTACAAATTGATATCGGTGTGTTCAGTTCTACTTATTATAAAAGCTACTGGCATGAAATAAACTTTTAGAAGCAATCTTTGCTGATTCAAAGTAGAAGGATCTCCCTAGAACTTCAAAAGGAATGTCAATAGCACCACAACCTCTTCCCCTCACTCCCAAAACTCTCTCTTTAATATATTTAAAGAAATCATTTTTTAACTTAGCGTTGCTGCTATAAAATAGGAATAAATCGCTGTCACTAACAAACCATTAAAATTGCTGTGTAGCTCTTAAAAATGAATATGTTGTCATATAAGAGGTATCCAACAAACATCTGAGAGAAGAGTGAATGGAAGGAAGAAGGACTTCGTGACTACTGTGCCCTGGAGGGTCGATTAAAATAGAGAGTTTCCACTGGAGTCACATCGGTTCACACAACGATTGCAAGGCCAGCAGCGGGTGAGTGGGTGACAACCGAAGAAAATAGGGTAACGGGGCACACAGGACTCCGAACCACCTCCACTTCCTGAGTCCTCTGTTGCCGAGGCTCAGGGCACGCTAACCCAAAATATGGTACCTGGGCGAACTGCATATCTTAAGCTGAAGAGTTTGGAAAAGTGGTGGAAGCAGGAAAGTCACTCTAACCTTTTCCTGCTCACTGTTCTTCCCTGAAATGCATCATAAATCCCTCATGTGAAAGATGCCCACACCGTACCTAGGCTAGAGGAAGGAAGACATTCTTATCACCAGAGACAGGGAATTTGTGACCAGAAAAATCTATAAATAAATGTCATTAAACTGACCCTTACCTCTTAGCTACTTCTTTACCATTGACTAACCCCTAGTTGCAACCTCACTGTCTTGCCTTATTAATTTTTCACAAAGTTATTGTCTTTTTGTCTAAAATGTATAAAAGCTTCCCACTCTGTCACTTCTTTGGGTCTTCATTTCATTATGAAAGTTCCCATGTAACATATACAAATTCAAAAATGGTTTATGGTTTTCTCCTGTTAACCTGTCCATTTACTTTTCAGCCCCAGCCAGGGACCCTAAGAGGGTCAAGGGAAACTTCCCCTCCCCTACACCACCACATAAGGTATGTACTGATTCACATTCTCAAACCGTGTCATAATCCCTCCTTGTACTTCCTATCATACCAGTCTTTTAACCAGAAGATACCCAGTCTTTTTATTCTTTTGTGCCTTTCCTTTATAGTTCCCTTGTTTAAAAGGAAAAGGGGCTTCACTGCAACCAACTCCTCCCTGAAATCTTATTGTCCTGTCAGAATTTAAGTTTCCTTTTCCATTCCTCATACCTTTATTTTGCATTTCTTTCATTCTCTCAGCTCATCTAGTTAGCCCTATCGACAGGGGGTTACGTATTCTTTATTATTCCTTATCCCCAATGACAAACACCAAGCAGATATTGAGAAAATAATATTCTTAATATATACTGGAAGAAAACACAAGGTGCAACAAACTACATTAGTGTTTATTATAGGAAAGTTCTAGACAGAGTGGTAAGAAGCTCAGTCTTCCAGTCTCCCTTGAGTGCATGCTAACTCTCACATCCCTGGAGAAAGCCCTTTCTAGAAAGCTGCCTGACAGGAGAGGGGCGGGTAAGGGGACAGAGAAGGCGGTGTTTACCACAAACATGAACTGCAGCGCACGCCAGAGTACTGGGCGTCAGGGCAGCCGGGCTCCACAGGCTCCCATTCAGCCGGAGTGGGTATCAAAGCCACATTCATACTTGTGGCCTCAACAACCAGACCTCAGTCAGCCCGGGCATTTGCCTAAAAGGTGGAAGGACAGGACAAACAGACTAGACCCTCAACGGTCTTTTCAGCCCTCAATCTAAATGCATTGGACCCCCAACACACATTGCTATACAATTTCAAAAAAATGTGGTTTCCAGCCTTGAGCAGCCGCCAAGCCGATGGCTCCGGGCCCACGTATTCCAGCTGACCCTCCCAGTCTGTTAGGATGAATGGGCTGCCTGTGCTCCTCAGACCAACTCCTCTGGTGACTCACTGACTCCGGCCTTTTCTCCGCTTTTTCTTACACCGCCTTTCATAACAAAATAAAAACACATTGCTATTTTTCTCATCTTAAGGGGAAAAAACCCTCACATTCTCTCCTGACCTCATTTCACTCCATTTCTCTCTTTCTTAAAATTAGATTTTCCAAAGCAGTCGCTTACCCTCAGTCTTTCCAACTTCTCCCCCCACTCCCACCGAACCACCACCGAGCTCCCCTGGAGCTGCCATAGTCGAGGGGAACACTGAGCTCCAGAGACCCGCTGCACCGCCCTGGACCTGCGGTCACCGGCCCGCACTGCACAGGGAGGGCCTGGTTAGCAGGGCAGGCCTCGTGGCGAGTGTCTTCACCACAATAGAAAAAAAATTGTTAAAGATGAGGGATGAACTGTGTTGGTGTAACCCATCTTCAGTACTCAGTCTTCATCCAATTTAATCTTTCAGCAGCATTTGCTGGAATTGCTCACACCCTCTTTCTTAAGACAGTTTTTGCACTCTCTTCAGTTTTGGTGCAAAACCATATTCCTCTAATTACACTCTAATTGTGTCTTGCTATTTCTCAGCACATCTAAAATGTACTTACAGGAGAGCGGACAAGGAAGAAGTCACTGATATTTACTTATTGAGCGTTTCCTGCTTGCTTCAAAATATAAAAATTGTTACAATGAACCAGACATTGATTCTGCCATAAAGGAAATTAATATCCAGAGGGAGATAAGATAGTAAGGTGAAAAGAATGTGATGTGAAATATAGTATAGGAGGCTAAAGAAAGTACAGATTTGGTTCTTTTTAAGTTAAAAAGAGAGGTCATTTCCATGTATGGGAGTGTCATCAGGCAAACTTTATAAAAAGAGTAGATTACACTTGGGAAGAATTGTGATAAGCAGCGGCAGGAGATACAGGCTTTCAAGAAAGAGAAAATAGTCTGAATAAATGTGGGAAGGAAGAAAGAAAAGTTCAGGGCATATCCCAGAAATAGCAAGGCAGTGGTTCAGTTTGGCTTGAAGTAAGATCCATAAATGAGGACTATGGGAGACGGAGACGTGGGCAGGATGTGGAAGTTAAGTTCTGAACATTGAAAGGTCAAAGGATTAGCAGAACAGTAATGTTCCTGTTATCTAACAGACAAGTTAGAAATCTCCTGGAAATGTCCTTTGTCAGATACGCAAGTTCACTAGATACCTTTTCTAGCTTTGAAATTATCATAGGCAGAAGTATAAAACATAGGTAGCCAACCTTTCAGCTTCCATTAACAATCTGTTCACCATGCCACAAACCGCTTCACCATTTTCCAGGCTCTGCTTGTCATCGGGCCCCAAAGCCAATGACAACTGATTTATGTTTTTGGTACCAATGACAGCCCATTGCTAGGGAATGCTACTATAACACATTTTCCTCTTAGTTATCAATGCCTACATAACAAGCTACCCCAAAATTTAGTATAAACATTTAGTAGGCAATGACTCTGGTCTTATCTCTAATATGGAAATAAACTGGGATTGGTGTACCTTGTGGTCAGAAAGGAACCAGATATCAGCCTAGCTGTGGTGGGATGGCACAGCAGGGTCTCACTCATAGGACAGGGGACTCACCTGAATGGCTGGAATAAGTGAAATGGCTGGGCCTCTCTTTCTATGTAGACTTTTATCACATGAAGCTAAAAATGGTCCAAGAGGGTGAGCAGAAAAGTTGTAAGGTCTACTGGGGCCAGATCTTGGAAGTCACATGTCATTTCTCTTGCATTCTATTAGTTAAAGCATAACACAGAACCAGATCAGAATCAAGAGGTGGGGAAACAGATTTCATCTCTTGACCAGAAAGGGCTACAAAGTATTTGGGGCCATTTAAAACCCACCACAGTTAGGAACTCAGTGTGGCCTCACAGAGTAATCATGACTGAGTGGACGGCATGAACACTGAAAGCGGCAGCACCATTAGAACCAGAAGCTGATCATCTGAGTTATTGAACCATGCATAGCTTTACTGTGTATATAGACATAACCACATTATAATTCATGTTAATTCAAGGCCAATATATCTGAAAGGAATTGAATACTCAGGATGACATAGATATACATGGAAATCCAAAGCAAATATTGGCACTATGCTGGCACTATATTATTTTGCTTAATAATGATAAGACACAAATTAATTAAAAATGATCAATATTACTTTAGAATATTAGGCATGTGTTTTTTATTATCATAATACTCAAAATATATCATCAATGATTAACAGTAAAAACAATAAACATAATAACAGTTGATATTGACAGAATATGTACCATGTACCAGTCCAACTAAATTAAATTTTGAAAGGGAACACAGAATTTTAAAACTGAAAATAGCTTATAATTCAAGTCCTCAGAATTTAATTTTCCTGAATACACAATTTAAGAGGAGAGTAAATGAATATTTTTATACCCAACATTAAAACATAGCTTTAAGTTACACTTCATATTTCAATATTCTATGCTTGCTCAACCCATATCTCCATAACTTTCCCATGTTTTGTTTCTAAGGACTAAATTAAGAGCATATTAACATGAATAGTACTTACAATACTGTTCTTGTCTTCTTTCTTATTACTCTGAATTGAAGGACTGTATCATTTACAAATTCAACATCATAGTTGGGTTCAACAGGCACATTTGAGGAGGATTCAACATTTGAGTGGAACGTCAAATCATTTATTATTGGGACCACAAATCTAAAACAGGTTAGGTAGAATGCAATATATTAATTTTTTAAATAATCTAATTGCAATGTTACCAGTAAGTGAAATGGCAAGTTGTAGTTACCTCTAAATCAGGATATTATGTGAGGTACTTAATCAAATAATGTTATGACATTTAAAATTTTCCATTAATAAGCTTTGTATTAATGAAAAATGCAGACCATCAGTTATACTTACCTTAAATCAGAGCCGATCCTTAGTATGAAATTCTAAATCCATTACAATCGGGGAAATATCATTCCCAAACAGGGATATATCACCAATTTTGTTTAATGTTAATCTAGAAGATAAACCAATTTTATTAACCCAAGTAAAGCATATTTATTTTTACAATGAGTGGGATTCCTCAGGTAAAAAGAATGTTAACAGAGATAAACAACTTTACATTCAAGGAAAAGAAAATTCAGATAAGAACTGTTTTACTAACAGCAGAAACACTGAGGTGTGGATGTGAAACACTGGAATGGTAATAAGGAAAATCAACTAATTTTTTCCTAATACATTTCTAAGAATAGGAAAAACTGCAGCAACAAAACACGAAACATGGCCACCTGACTTGGTCGATATTTATGTACTGTGCCTTGTAGTAGAACAAAATCTTTTATCATGTTCAATCAGGATGGCTATCAATAATGTCTAAAAACCAAGCTTAGAAGTAATCAATAGGCAATCATGTACCTACAACCCTGGGCACAGCCTCTCTCTCCCAATTCCGTCCTCCCTCCTCACCCTACACAAATGTGTGTGAAACTACTACACACATCCAGCTACTGGAATCTCCAATTCAACACCATCGCCACTATCACCCACTCCCATCAAGCCTTCCAAGGTTAGACTCAAGGAGAGAGGCCCATTTCCTTGGTTATATTCTGGATTAGATCCATTGTTTTGGGTCTAGCATGGAGAGGCACCACCACATACTGACATTGTTTTGCTGTGGAACCTTCTTTCCTAATTTACAAAGAACCCATTAACATCTGAGGCGTTGTATAAGGTCAGCAAACAAAATGATCTGATGGTCAAACTGAGACATAATGGGGTCTCCCAGGCCCAGAGGAGAGTGCAAGGCTAAGTGAACATTATGACTAAGCCAAAGGCTGCCCGGAGGGCAAAGGCACTGTGTTCGGAGTCTCCCTGGATTGCTCAGACTGTTTCTGCTTCTCCTGTAATTCCCCTTCCTGTATAAACTTTGCTCCCAGTCAGAATGTGACATAGTTATAATTTAATTTATCGGGTATTTATTTGTTTTATTTCATGGTTCACTGCTCTTATTCATCCTGAGCTCTTTTCATTTTAATTTCAGATTTTAATCTGTTTTCAAAACATTTCCCATGATGGTCTCTGCTAAAATCTATAAAAACTCAAGTAAGAGAAAATAGCATATAATGTACGTTAGTTAGTTCGATCAAGTTCTATTTTTGAGCCCATAAAATAGGCTGGTGCTTCCATGCAGAGCATTTACAAGGTCCAGAAGCAATAAAAAACAAAATGTAATGATATTTGTTTCTGTTTTTCAATCTGGAATGTGTTGTCTATAGTTCTGAGACCACCCTGGCCCACCCTGACATAAATCAGCTGCTCGCAGCACGGGCCTCACCTGTCTGCTGCTGCCCAGGGTCCTAACAGGCAGTTCTCATCTTTGTCTCTAAAGAGAAGGGGCCTCCAAACCCCTACCTCTCGCCATCCTCATTACATTTTATACCACTTCCTGATAAAAAACGTACATGGAAAACACACTTTGACATAGTTTTCAAGCCCTGCTCTTACAATATAAAAAAGAAATAGCTCATAAATTCCAAATAGAAATGGAAGTAAAATCAACTTTCATAATACTCTGCTGAACTCCCACCAAGTAAACACCATAATCGTATACATTCTATACATTGCCCCAAAACATATCTTCAAAGTCGAGATCTGGTCTCTAAACACCGGTACAGGAATATATTTTTTAAAGTGACACTTAACCTATTAAATGTAGCTTTTTTTCCCTTAAGAACCTTGATGGAGGAAAAATGACCATTCATTCTGTTCTTATAAAAGTTAAGCCTATCATTTGTGATGGAGGTATTTTGTACGTATTAAGCAGAGGAAGGACTCTGATGATGTTAAAGTACAATTTCTGAATTTCTGAAATAGTTGCAGCTTGGGGGCAATTTTTCATTCTAACTTTCTATATCATTTCACTGAAAATTAGGTGCTCCAGCACGCTTCACAAAAGATATGCAACAAAAAGAAGAAAAGGCTTCTTTCTAAAAGATTGTCACGATATCATAAAAGACGTGTTTCACCTTATCTCAACTTCTGTGCAATGAATCATCCCAGCACACAAAATACAAACACTGAGTGTTTCTGGCTACCTGGCTGGGCCCACACGACTGATTGACAAACTAGAAAGAAGTATAACCTACTCTTCACCAGGGGGTCTTGACAATGATTTAGAAGTCAAAATGATTAAGAAGCAAAACACCATGTATTTTAGGCCTTTGGATTCACCATGAAGGCTCAGAGTTCTCAGGACACAGCCAATAAAAAATAGAATGAAATCTCTGAATTGATATGTGGACCACACAAACTGGTGTGGCCAATAAATTTTAGATGATAGAAGATATCAAAAGCTCTAGAAAATATATACCTCCATCCTTGGGCTGTTTTTTGAGGAGCATCTTTCATAGTGTAGCCATGGGAACCATCCATCCCATAGAAGCACCAGGGAACGTTGGCAATGGCTGTAGAACACCAGACACAGCCATTAGCTTCACAGAATTCTTGAGAAGCTCCTGGCTGAGGATGGCAATCGACATGTTTCTGAATGGGAACTACTGATGAGCAAGTAGCTTCTCCTTTGGAGTTATAGAAACCAAACGGAGCACTGGTGTCCTCAGAATCACACCAATGACATCCCTGCTTGACAAAGGCCACTTCGCTGGCCCCTGCCTCTGGATGACAGTCACCTTGTTGGGAGTCAGGCAGTATAGAACACAAGTCAACCTTCTCAAAACACCAAAGGACACCTGGGGTTTTCCACGGAGACCAGCAGCAACCCCTGGCCAGACAACTGGCTTCAGAAGCTCCAGGCTCAGGGTGACAGTCTTTACAGAGTTGCAGGGATAGAGATGCCAAGTATAAACTTGAACAAGAAGGCTGGACCAGAACTGAACCTAGAAGAAAAACACAGTAAAGTAAATACAAAAATATCTAGACAACATAATTATCATTAGGATATTTTGGTAGAACTATAAAAAAAGACTCTCAAAATTTTAAGATTATGAATAGAATACTTAGTAGATATTAAACAGTACTATAATTTGTCAGCCTAGGTAAAAGAAAACAAAGCAAAAAAAAAACTTATTCCTTAAAAATGCAGCATTAACATTTTCCTTCATCATTCCTAATATTCTCAGCCTGTACATTCTTTTTTTTTAAAGATTTTATTTATTTATCTTTAGAGGGGAAGGGAAGGAAAGAGGGAGAGAAATATCAATGTATGGTTGCCTCTCGTGCCTCCCCTGCTGGGAACTGGCCTGCAACCCAGGCATGTGCCCTGACTGAGAATCGAACTGTGATCCTTTGGTTCACAGGCTTGCGCTCAATCCACTGAGCTACACCAGCCAACGTTCAGCCTGTACATTCTTTACAAAATTCTAGCAAATAAACTTCAGAAAAGTCAATAAAATTGCCTTTCCTGTTTGCTATGTTTTCCTTTATTTATAGACTGGATAGTAGTTGTCAGTCTTCTAATTAAATAATAGTGCTAAAGTATTTACACGTGTTTCCTTGAAAGTCACTAGGTATCGTGTTTGTTATGTGCTGTTGAGTTACCTGCAATTCCCTGGAGATGCTATGACACAGTGATGTTCACCACAGCCTGTCCACCATAACCCCACTCAGCTCCTAGAGACCTGTCATGCCTCTGGCTTCTTTTATGAAGTCAATCCATCTCATATTTGGTCTTCCTCTTTTCTTCCTGCCCTCTATTTTTCCAGCATTGTCTTTTCTAAGAAACCCTGCCTTCAAATGATGTCCCTGAAACAGGACAGCTTCGGTTTTGTCATTTTTGCCTCTAATGGTGTTTCAGGCTTAATTTGCTCTAGAACCCACCTGTTCATCTTTCTTGTGATTCAGGGTTTAGGCAGCAGCTAGGAGGGAGCAGCCAAAGGGGAAATAAAGGCAGGGCCCTCACCATTACATTCTAACGAAGACCTTAATACAGGAAGGTAGAAGCAAAAGAGAGACATGTCTTGCCAATTAGCTCGGCAGTCCTGAGCTTAGCTTGATAAGACTGCTGAGTGTCCCCAGCATTATAAGCAAAACGGTGCAGGAGGAGGGGTGAGTTGTTGTGACTGTGCTGAGAAAAGGAGCTTCTGTAACAGTCTCACTAAGGTTTCCAGCTGTCCTGAATGCCACAAGCAGGAATAGTACAGGAAGGAGGGGAGGGGTAGTCCTTGAGATTCTATGCTGGGAAAGGGAGCCACTGTAACAATTTCACTAAGCCAGAGAGCCTTTACTAACTGAAAAAGAAAGCCTTTTTAGATGACATTATTCCCAAGGGGGACAGAAGGGGAACCTAAAAGGCAGCTGAGGTATACAACCCCCGAACCCCAGTAGTCAGTATACTTACATTAGCTAAGGACCTGCTTGTAGCCTCGGCTTAAGTGTATAAAATAAACTCACTGACTTACTAACAACTTTATTTCCTCTAGACATGGGGCATTTAGGCTAGCTTGGTGCCTGCTTGCAGCTTTGTGGTCATATGTGTTTCATAAATAAACATGCTATCTCGTTTCCATTGTACGTGTTTTCTCTCAACTGAATTATTCTTTTGTGAGTGAGACAAGAACCAAGATAGAGGAGGGGTCCTCTTGACTCAGGTCTCTCTCTCCCAGTCCACGAGAGAGGGTGTCCACAGAGATCTCCTCCAACACTGTATTTCAAATGAGTCCATTTTTCCCTATCAGATATGAGACCCTCAAAAATGCCACAATGGTATATTTCTTCATTCTCTTTCTTTTGTGGCTTGCTAGTTATAAAAGTTCTAGGTTTGTGTTGCAGATGGTGCTGCTCTCATCACTGTTGGTATTTGTGAGAGTTTTACTGTACTAATGCAATGAATATCATGGATTATTCATCTTTTTCTCCATAAGTTAGATGAAATATCTAAACACAGATACAATTCACCTCTTCATTCTGATCTCTTTTATTTTATCATAAATGACATCTAAACTATATTTTTGCAAGTGAATTCCATGAACACTTGCTGCAGAATTTCCTATCAAATTGGTAAGTCTGTTGTTTTGGGAACAGACACTCTCATCAGGACATGGCTGGTGGGGATGCAGAACTGCACAATCACTATTGAAAAGAATTCCACAATATCTAACACATTACATATGCTTTAACTTTTTGACAAGAAAGACTATTTTTTGGAATTTATCCCAAAGATATTTAGTAAAATGTCATTTATAATGGCAAATAATATACAAAATGTCCTTCAATAAAGGACCAGTTAAATAAGTTATGGGCAGAGAAGTTATAAGAAATAAGTAAGGAAACTTCTATATGTTATAGAGCGAAATCTCCAGACGGTATTAAGTAGGAAAAGAATAAGGTTCAGGACAGTGTTCCTGAATGATTATAGTTTCTGTAAAAGTGAAGTAGGAGATATCAATATATATTTGTATCTCTTTATAATTTCAAATAGAAACAATGGAAGGATAAAAGCTAACAAAAATAGTTCCATATTCGGGGAAAAAAAGGAACAAAGTGAAGAAGACAAGGATCACTCTTTAGCTATATCTTGTTATATAGTTTTTTTTGAAGACCTGCCAACATTTTAATTAAATTTTCAAAAGCACAAAATTAATTTTAAAAGAAATGTTTTTTAAAAATTGCTATAAATTTAACACATACTGAAAGAGATGTACCTGCTTTTTTATCATGTTAAATTCACGTCCACACACATGAAAAGCAAATATTTTTATATCTAATGCTACATATATGTTTATTTATTTAAAGGGCAAATCACAAAGAAACCCTTTTTTTTAAATTTATTTAATTGTTGTTCAAGTACAGTTTTCTGTCTTTTACTCCCATCCCAACCCACCCCCCAGTGCTCCCCACTTCCCTCCCATTTCCAACTCCCTTAGTTGTTGTCCATGTGTCCTTTATACTAGTTCCTGTAAATCCTTCCTCCTTTCCCCCGAAATTCTCTCCCCTCTCCCCTCTGGTCACTGTCTGTCTGTTCTCTATTTCAGTGTCTTTGGTTATATTTTGCTTGCTTGTTTGTTTTGTTTAGCTTCCTGTTAAAGGCGAGATCATATGGTATTTGTCTTTTACCACCTGGCTTATTTCACTCAGCGTAATGCTTTCCAGTTCCATCCATGCTGTTGCAAAGGGTAGGAGCTCCTTCTTTCTTTCTGCTACATAGAATTCCATTGTGTATATGTACCATAGTTTCTGGATCCATTCATTTACTGATGGGCACCTAGGTTGCTTCCAGCTCTCAGCTATTGTAAATTGTGCTTCTATGAGCATTGGGGTGCATAGGTTCTTTTGGATTGGTGTTTCAGGTTTCTTATGATATAATCCCAGCAGTGGAATTGCTGAGTCAAAAGGCAGATTAATTTTTAGTTTTCTTAGAAAATTCCATATTGTTTTCCATAATGGTTGTACCATTTGGTGGTGGGATTGTACCAGTCTGCAATCCCACCAACAATGAATTAGGGTCCCCTTTTCTCCACAACCTCACCAACATTTGTTGTTTGTTGCTTTGTTTATGATGGCCATTCTGACAGGTGTAAAGTGGTATCTTGTTGTGGTTTTAATTTGCATCTCTTTAATAGCTAGCAATATTGAGCATCTTTTCATGTGTCTCTGGATCTTCTGTATGTCCTTCTTGAAGAAATGTCTGTTCAAGTCATTCGCCCACTTTTTAACTGGGTTACTTGTCTTTTTAGAGTGGAGTCGTATGAGTTCTTTGTATATTTTGGAGATTAAGCCATTGTCTGAGGTATCAGTGGCAAATATGTTTTCCCATATAGTTGGTTCTCTTTTTATTTTAATACTGTTTTTTTGGCATTGCAAAAGCTTTTTATTTTGATGAGATACCATTTGTTTATTCTTCCCGTTATGTCCCTTGCTCTAGGGGACATATCAGTAAAAAAGTTGCTGCATGAAATATCATCTGCTGCATAGATTTTCCTGCCAATGTTCTCCTCTAGGACTTTAATGGTGCCACAGCTTATATTTAAGTCTTTTATTCACCTTGAATTTATTTTGGTGCATGGTGTAAGTTGGTGCTTGAGTTAAAAATTTTTTTGCATGTAGCTGTCCAGTTCTCCCAACACCATCTATTGAAGAGGCTATTTTTAGTCCATTTTATGTTGCTGCCCACTTTGTCAAATATTAATTGACAGTAGAGATTTGGGTTTATTTTGGGGCTCTCTGTTCTGTTCCATTGGTCTATATGCCTGATACAAAGTCAATATCCAGAAATCAAAGGCATTTTTGTATACCAACAATGAAACAGCAGAAGCAAAAATCAAGAAAAAATCCCATTATATATGCCAAAAAGAAAAATAAAATACCTAGGAATAAACCTAACCAAGAAGGTAAAAGACCTGTATGCAGAAAACTACACAACACTGAAGAAAGAAATCAAGGAAGACACAAACAAATGGAAACATGAACCGTGTTCATGAATTGTAAGAAGTAACATCATCAAATTGTCCATACTACCCAAAGCAATATACAGATTCAATGCAATACCTATTAAAGTACCAATGACATACTCCACAGGCATAGAACAAACACTTCAGAAATTTATATGGAACCATAAACGAACCCGAATAGCAGCTGCACTTTTGAGAAAGAAGAGCAAAGTAGGAGGGATCACAATACCTGATACCAAACTGTATTACAAGGCCACCGTAATCAAAACAGCCTGGTACTGGCACAAGGGAATCTTAACGTGAATCTGGGGGTCATATTGTTATTATAAATATTAATATTTTTAAACTATTATAAATGCATTATAGTCTAAAGCAAATAAGTAATTCTGTTACTGTTTCTAAGAAATAATATTTCAGCAAAAGAAAAATGTAACTATAAATTTTTTAATTTAAAGTCTTAATTAGAATTTTATTTGAAATTAGCATGAAATAATAACTCTTTTATAAACATTCATATTTCCTAGTTCTGTCCACTGGGAAAACTAGAAGTAATGACAACCCATTAACAAGAAGCTCTCCTACCGTCAACATTGTGTCTTCTAGCTGCTGCTCCTCATTAAAAGGAAAGGACTCGCTCCTTGGGGAAAATGACTCATTCCCATGCAGGTATGTCCAACTCACTGCCTAACAGCCATATATGGCCTAGGATGGCTATGTATACAGCCCAACACAAAATCATAAATTTACTTAAAGCCTTTTTTTTTGCTTATCAGTTTTCATTAGTGTTTGTGTATTTAATGTGTGGCCCAGGACAACTCTTCTTCTTCCAGAGTGGCTCAGAGTCACCAAAAGGTTGGCCACCCCTGATAGAGTAAGGAATGTATAAGAGGAGCCTAAGACATCTTTATATTCAAGAAATAAAGAATCACACCTTACTGGCACCAACTTGAAGTGATTCTCCACGGCATTATATGGAATAAACCAAAAGATAAGGGACACTTCAATGGATAGACACACAAATAGATAGTGTATTTGTGTGTGGTTGCCCAGACAAAAGGTGAATATTGATTACACTGGAAAAGTGATACCTTAGGAGAAAGAATCATACATTATCCTGTGTTCCTTATATAATAAACCTTAGTACAAGATTACCAAGTAGTTTATGGTGAAAATTGTTTTTGAAATATTGAATCCCAGATAGTAAATGTCTTACCAGTTATAGAATTAGAGCTTGTTTTGAAACTTCTCATGAAATAATCTATATAGATAATGATCGTCAATGAGCATTAAAACCATAAAACAGGAGCTGATGGAGACTTTCCAGGGAGGGATCAGGTGCCGCCACATCATACACTGGTAAGTCTTAGCATCACTGAAAATAGGAAGACGAGACATCGCGTGCCTCCTCACATGATACAATAGGAATTTCACAGGACAACTTGTGAAGTATTCCAGGAAAAAATTATTAAATATGAACTCATTCAAGCCTCTAGAAATAATGTCCAGTGATAGGAAGTAAATGGAATAAAATACTGGGGGTAGAAGAACTTTAACTGACACCACCAAGGAGAAGTAATCAGCCAAATCAGGAATGTGGGACTTTACTCAAAATAAATAATCACTTGATTTCCCCAACAAGCCAAGGGCATGAAAGGAAGGAGGTGGTAGAAGAGACTGCTGTAGAAAAAGAGGTTTAAGATTCCGAATAACCAAATGTAATGAGACTTACAAACTTGAACGGAAAAGAAAAAAGAAAATATATCTATTTCCACTAACTCTAACTAAATGTACCGTTTCCTTTACTTATGAAGCAGGCAACAAACCATAGCAGAATTCAAAATACACATCACTTCATCACAAATAAGTATCCGACATTTCAGATATTTTTGTATCATTATAATCATGTATATATCTAATAATATTATTTAAATTTACCATAACTTTGAAATTATGGTAGTTTTGAGACAAGATGGAAGTACATTGTCATTTAATGCTTTAATAAAGAAGCACATTTATTGGTGCATCACATATTTTTTAAAATATTTTTTAAGAGTTTTTCAATATAATTAGTTTTACCTGTAATCTTATGTACTTTATTTTACCCTATGTATTTTTAAAACGTTTCTAAGAAAGGATTGTTACACTTCACCAGGCTGCCCAGAGGCACACAAACATTTGCACACATGTACACATGTACTCCTACACAAATGTTCAGAACCCTTCCAAAACTATGGGTACCTGCCTACTGCCAGGAACCGCATATGCCCAGGAGTATGTAAACAGAAATGAGATGACTACTTACTGTTCTGTATCACGTAATTCAATTGGTCCTTACAATTTTCCACAAAACTAAATGTCAATTCCAACAAATAGAAAACTCATTATTTCACTTTTCTTTTTCAAAATTCAAACCAAGCAAATAACATCATGAAACAAATGACTTCACACATAGATATCTAAGCATTATCCTAGTTTATCCTCAAAATGTACCAGATTACTCTGTACACAAGTTATTACTTCATCTATTCTCTGTCCATCTGAGCTCTCCATTCAATTTCTCCTGCTTGTCACTGAAGGACTCGTCATTGTGCCACTGTCCTTTCCGAGTTCTTTTATCTTATTCTGAGTCAATTTAGGGATTTGCTGCTAAGGTCAAACATTCCTCTGATGCCTTAGGACCTCTGTAACTTTAGATAAGACACATATTTAAAATAGCAATGACAAAGATTTCATTCCATCATACTTAAAATAGCAATGATGAAACTCAGCTCATAAGTTTTTAGCTAACTGCTATTTCTTAGATCACTAAGTTAATGTAGAATATATAGTAATATGTAGATATCATGGTTAAGGACTTGGAGCTGCATGGAGCTGCATGATCCTTGCTCAAATCTCTGTTCTAACATTCAGTAGCTATGGCCTGGGACAAAGTACTATACTTTGCTCTGCAGAACACGAATACAACTGGCACCTGCTTCATGGAATTTTGAGAAATTATATCAGTTAATACATGTAAAGATTTTTTAGTCAGCTGTAGGGGACCGGTTTGTATTACAATGTAGACAATAATGTCCTGTGTAATAGATAATAAATCTCTCTCTGATGTAAGACCCCAGGAAAACAATAAAAGCCTGTCTAGGCAAGGGTCGGGGTGCTCCCCTCTTGAGGGAGTAGCCAAGGCACCATAGGCACTCTCCCCTTGAGAGAGCGGTCGTGCCTGTTCCCTTTTTCCACTCAGGATTGTTGTCACCTGTGCATTGATTCTCGTCATCAGCCACAACAGGCAGACTCTGCTGGACAGGGTCTGCAACAGTCAGCAGCTGGCATATCTCTTTGGGTGTGCTAGTTGTTGTTTTACATGTATAGTGCTTAGCACATGGCATATGTTAAAATACTTAATTGTCATTATTAATCAATAGAAAACCCTTAAATTTCTTTTGGAAATCCATCAAGGACAACAGACATTACATATGAAAAATTAAGTTAATTTACCATGTTTTTTTGTATATGTTTTTATTTAAAATTTATTAAAGAAAAAATTACCAAAAGGTAAATTCCTAACCAGCCAGAATCATGGAACAAAAACAGAGAAGTCCTTTGGCCTCCATGGTCCCAGAAAGTGACACTCGTTAATGGCATGTAATGTATTTATATGGAACAATCTGAATAAATTGTTTGGCCTTGACTTTTATCTACAGAGCAACAAGGCCAAGAAAAACTCCTTGAAAATCTTCCCACGAGATTACCGGAGGCAGCACTCCATGTACTGGAAAGACATGAAATCATCATGCAGGGGGCCTGGAGTTTTACCCAGCTCTCTGTTGGCTGTGGTAACAGGCCCCTATGAGTCGAGTTTTGTTCATCTATAAAATGCATATAACACCTGCCCTGCCTGTTTCATGGGGTTGAAATGAAGAGCATAGTTAGAACATTACTATAAAAAGGCAAACTTCAGTGAAAAGTCAGTTTCTCATCTGACATGACTTAGGACCCTCGACCTACTGAAGGAATTAAGAACTAGTCGCAAGTGAATTACAATTTTTCTTTCTAAACTTTCAAATTCCAGGTTCTGTGGGTATTCTAGCCATTCATAGTTGAGCAAAAACCTCAGTCACTGTACATTAAGGGTGATTGGTAAAAGTGTTGGGGGAGAAAGAGTTTAGGGAGAAGACAACTCAGGTTAACCAAAGTCACAAGGTTTTATAATCCATCAATATTCAACAATGTTTAGTCATCCTACACATAAGTAAATGGGCAAGTCCATGTGCAGTGAAACTTAGGAAGGTACCTTCTCGTGTTATTTCCCCTCGCTATCAAACCACAGCATGAGACATTTTCTCCCAACCAGAAAGTCTTCAGAATTATCAAGGCTAAGAGTTGCATTTCTACTTGAAGTAATTTTAACCTAGTAAAGTGGAAAGAAACATCTTAACTCTTTGTCTCCTTGGAAAGAAAGGATCCTGGGAGAAGAAAGCAAAGGACATTCCACCAGTCCAATGACAATTATTGACTGGGTTAAGTAATTATGAGAAGCCTGGGATCTAGAAATGAGGGCAGAGAAAGGTGGGAAGTTGACATCAAACAGTGGAAAGCAGAGGAGAAAGGCAAAGACAAACTTGTGTCTCACATTTTTACAAAAGAATCCCTTAACCACCTTAATTGGGAAACTTAATCTGTTGGCAAATATTTCGATACTTCCATCGGTAGCTGCCCAAGAACTCAGTTCCTTGTAATAAATTCTGCCTGGACACAGCATTATTCTGAATACAATTATTCTGAGGAGTTCAGAATCCCAGCATCAAACAGCAGGACCCAACCCTGACTGGTGTGGCTCAATTGGTTGGGCATTGTTCTGTGAAGTGAAGGTTTGTTGGTTTGATTCCCAGTGAGGGCACATGCCTGGGCTGCGGGGTTTGGTCCCCAGTTGGGATGTGTGTGATGGACAACCAATTGATGTTTCTCTCCCTCTCTTTCTCCCTCCCTTCTCCTCTCTCTAATACATATATATATATATATATATAAATGAAATGAACAGCAGAGCCCAGATCAATATCTGAACCAAAGCCCAACAATACTTCCCTGGTTTAAACAAGGCTGCTGAAATGTGCGTAGAAGAAATCTGTGTTGCATCATTGTACAGTTTTTTCCTTTCTTTTTTTATATTTTATTGATTATGCCATTACACTTGTTTCATTTTCCCCCCTTCATTCCCCTCTACCCTGCACACGCCCTCCCACCCACATTCTCCCTCTTTAGTTCATGTCCATGTGTCATAAGTCCTATAGTTTCTACATTTCCCATACTATTCTTGCCCTCCCCCTGTCTCTTGTCTACCTACCATCTATGCTACTTATTCTCTGTACCTTCTCCCCCCTTCTCCTTCTCCCACTCCCCTGTTGCTAACCCTCCATGTGATCTCCATTTCTGTGGCTCTGCTCTTGTTTTAGCTGTCTGCTTAGTTTACTATTGTTTTAGGTGTGGTTGTTAATAACTGTCAGTTTGCTGTCCTTTCACTGTTCATTTCTTTTATCTTCTTTTTCTTAGGTAAGTCCCTTTAACATTTCATATAGTAAGGGCTTGGGGATGATGAACTCCTTGAATTTGATCTTATCTGAGAAGTACTTTATCTGTCCTTCCATTCTAAATGAAAGCTTTGCTGGATAGAGCAATCTTGGATGTAGGTCTTTGGATTTCATGACTTGGAATACTTCTTTCCAGCCCCTTCTTGCCTGTAAGGTCTCTTTTGAGAAATTAGCTGACAGTCTGATGGGAACTCCTTTATAGGTGACTGTCCCCTTATCTCTTGCTGCTTCTAGGATTCTCTCCTTCATTTTAATCTTGGCTAATATAATTATGATGTGCCTTGGTGTGTCCCTTCTTGGGTCCAACTTCTTTGGAACTCTCTGAGGTTCCTGAACTTCCTGGAAGTATATTTCCTTTGCCAGATTGGGGAAATTTTCCTTTATTATTTGTTCAATTAAGTTTTCCACTTGTTGCTCTTCATCTTCCCCTTCTGGTACCTCTATAATTCAGATGTTGGAACATTTAAAAATGTCCTGGAAGTTCCTAAGCCTCTCCTCATTTTTTTTGAATTCTTGTTTCTTCATCCTTTTCTGTTTGGTTGTTTCTTTCTTCCTTCTGGTCCACTCCACTGATTTGAGTCCCAGTTTTCTTTCTTTTTTTTTAAAAGATTTTATTCATTTATTGTTAGAGGGGAAGGGAAGGAGAGAGGGAGAGAAATACCAGTGTATGGTGGCCTTTCATGCATCCCCTGCTGGGAACTGGCCTGCAACCCAGGCATGTACCCTGACTGGGAATTGAACCATGATCCCTTAGTTCCCAGGCCTGTGCTCAATTCACTGAGCCAGGACCCAGTTTTCTTTCCATCCATGTTGGTTCCCAGTGCATTTTGCTTCATTTCACTTAGTGTAGACTTCATTTTTTCATCTAATTTGGAACCAAAATCAACCAGTTCTGTGAGCATCCTGATCACCAGTGTTTTGAACTGTTCATCTGATAGGTTGGGTATTTCTTGGTTGCTTAAAAGTATTGGCTCTGAGGCTTTGATTTGTTCTTCTGTTTGAGCCATATTTTTTTTTTTGGTCAGGTCATGCCTGTTATGTATGAGGGGCAGAGCGTTAGGTGTTCACCAGGACAGGGCAACCCAGTATCTGGGTTGTGATACTGTATGTGGGGGCGGGGTCAGAGAGGGAACAATGGCGCTTGCTCTGCTCTCTCTCAGATTTCAGTCCCTTCTGCCACTCCCCACAAGCAAATTGAGCCCTTCTAGTGCTGATTCCTGGGTAGGCAGGCTTGTGTGCATGCTAGGACTCTGTGGGTCTCCCCAACAAACTCTCCTGTGAGGCTGGGAGTCTCTCACGGCACCTCAACCCCCACAAGTGTTTTCAATAGGTGTTTTAGGCTTTATTTCCCACTGCTGGGGCCCCAGGTTGCCCAGTCTGTCTTGTTGCCATTTTTGCCTAGTTTATCTGCACACAAATGTGTGACCACAGTTAGCTTGCTGCCTTGCATGCCTCACTAGGTCTGCTCATTTTCTCTCTGTGCCCAAGTCGGCCAGCCACTGCCTTTTCCTGCTGCGACCCCTCTCGGCCAGCGGCCAACTCTACCCTTCTTACTGGTCTGGGTGAATGGTTGTCGGACTTTCTTACAGTTCAGTTTTCTATCTGTTCTGGTTGTACTTTTGTTTCTAAATCTTTGTTGTCCTTAATTTTGGTTGTGTGAGGAGGCACAATATTTCTACCTATGCCTCCATCTTGGCCGGAAATCCTGTACCATCTTTTCTAAATGCGACTAGCAAGAAAAAGCCTTAGAATACCGAATCCTTAGTTACAAGGATAGGCATGTAAGGCCTATGTCGCTCTGCATCACAAGAACATACAAGAGAACTTCTCTAAAGGAATTATGAGCCACACAGGGTACAGACATTTAAAAATTCAGTAAGGATAGCATTCAGATTTATCATCCCATTGATGATATTTGTTGGCAAACTAATCATATTTATTTTTCATATGAGATAGAACCAACCAAGACCCTTAAGAACAGTGGCTCACATCTTTGTCATGAACTTTCAACTTGGAGGCAGGAAATGGCCAGTGCCATTTACTAGACATATATTCACAACACATAGTTTACTAAAATTTTACATCTGTTCATGGGTCAAGTTCAGTATGTTTTCAAAAGGAATTTTTGAAATCTGGATTATTGGCTTAAATTCAGATATTTGCTTAGAAATACTATCTGTATACATGGCATAACATATGTATAAATTTTAACTTCTTAAAACAAAATGAAATAATAGGTGACTTGTAATGAGACCATTTATTCCAATTTTCTATTATAAATTTAAAATACCCATAACTATTTAGCTCATATAGTATTTTCTATTAGATAGCAAAATTGTATATACACATATATTAATCTATCTTTACCCTATAGTTATACTTAAAAATTTCAACTGCATTTACATATTTTAATAATTATTTTCATTTGCTTAATATATTAACAGGAAGGAACAAATGTGTAAAAATAAATCTATGTATGATTATATTTAATTAATTGCCGTAACCTCCCAGTTCCTTAGGGTAAAGAATTGCATAATTTTGCAAGGTTTGTATATATTGTTTTAATCACTGTTTATAATATGAAAGCTTAAGGACAAATCAGATCCTTCCTCAAAAGTTTATTGAAATAATTTATCTTAAATTTCCAATTAAATTAAAAATGTAATATCTGAAATATTTGCTATGGTACATATTTATTCACTTGATTATAATCTCCCCATTCTGAAAATTTCATCAACAGATTATACAGATTATATAAAGCACCATATTTTTATACAAGCTAACAGTGAATCACTATTTTAAGAATATGTAACCAGAAATCCCAATGTGCTGCATCTCTCATTTTTCACATTGACATATAGATCAAAAACATTTATCAATTTCTAGGGTTCAGCATATTTAAGTAGGAAAAACTGCTTGTGAGAGCATTTTGGATATTAAATCTAAATAAGAAAGATATTGAAGTGAAATATTAAGGAGATAGTCTAATAAGGAAAATAGCTGGATCTCATAATGCAACAGATATGGGGAAAGAGGGTCAGGGCTAAATCAGTAACTGCTTCAGATGTTCCCTTAATATGCCAGTGGTTTGGTGATGGAGAAATGAGAAAGCAGACAGGTGACAGCATTTTATTTATCATGTTCATGTAGATAATATAATCAATCTGGGACAGCATGCACACACATGCACATTTATCTTTTCCAGTCCCTTACACAATGCAAAGATCCGCTTCATAACATTTATATATAGCTTTCATTATGATGTTCCCTAAGGGTGTGGTTTCTGCTCAGGAAACAAATTTCCGAAATGTACATTTATTCACTGGGTAAGTATTTACTAAACACCTACTATGGGCCAAATTCTGCCTAGATACTGGGGACGCAACACAAATTCCACTCTTACAGACCAAGCAGGGTGCTAAGTGCCATGAATGGGGACTTCCCAGGAGGAGTGGATGCCCCATCCACAAGGGACAGCTCTGTCCAGTAACATTCAGGGGGGTTAATTAGGGTATAGTGACAAGACATCAATGTGTTTCTAAACGGACTCAAACTTTCGCTTGGCACTTAGAGTTTTCCTATTACCTTTCTGTCTAAGTTTTAATAGTAGGCTAAAGTTACTATTGCTATTCTTTGTATGTTGGTTGAGTTTTCTTCAAACACATCAATTATTTTAGCCCAAAATGGGAAATGACATTGACTGAAAGTAAACTGTTCTTTTTTGTCAATTCCTAGCTGAAAAAGACCCTATATCACTAACATGGATTACAAATTTCATTCCAAATTCCCAAATTCTTTTTTTTTCCCAAGGAAAAAAAAGATAGAAGGAGAGATATAATGGAACATGCTTCTAAGAAGGTGCAAATGCATAGCCTAACACAGCTCACATCCATCTTATACTGACCTGGTAAGGAAGTACTGTTGAGAAGAGACAACCCACACATCTAACTTTTAGGGGGGGAAATCTGCTGCGGTGTTTGTTCTGTTTATTCTTTTAACACTTTTTCTGAATATCCTGCCAGTAGCTCTCATATTCTCCAAGATAAGAACATAACCCAAAGGAAAGCTGAAACTGTAAACCACCAGGTCATAGAGTCCCTAGCAGAATGGTCCTGCAAGGTCTCACCTAGCACGTTCTACTTCACATTTCTAAACTTTGCAATGTCCTTTCCAGACCTACCTTTCAAGATCCTGTCAATCCTCCTCAAGCCAGTAAAGCTCCTTTATTCTAATCCCCAGGCACAGATAAACAATAAACTTTACTGAGCTTTGGTCAAACTTTAACCAACAATCCTGATAGTCCCCTTTCTTTAGTCAAATCATTCACATAACTCGTTTGAGATCATTCTTAAAAAAAAAAGCCTGTATATAACAGGAGTCATGCTTTTTCAAGTCAAGATATATTTGATATATCTGGGTATACCTGGAACGAGCAGCTAGGAAAAAAGAGTATCTATTTGGTAATACTTCTCCCACCAAAGGCACCTTGCGGTTTACCCACTTATCATCTAAATGTTTACAAAGTGATTGAGTGTATTTATTTTTATGCATTTGAGTGGGAAGGTAACACCTGATGAACCAAACAAATATTTACTTTAACCTACAGGATAACTAATCCTAAAAATCAATCAGGGCCACGAATACTGCCAACTTACCATACTGAGAGGTAATAATGTTCAAGTGAAAAGTCCATTTGGCTTTCCAGTCATTCACATCCCAGTTGTTATAGTTTATTATTAAAGGTTTAACATTTTCGGTAGTGTCCCTCAAACCCCATTTCAGTCACGACTCCTCCTGTGTCTACACAAACCCCCAGCTGGGGGACTTAATTGCTTCATCTTCCTTGGGTCAACTGATATTTCAGAATTTTCCTCCAATTGCAATTACCAGTTCCACGTCCTGCTGCCTCATTTTCGGTAGGTAATAGTAAGAGACATAGTAAGTGAATTCTGCCAAAGTATGTGGGTCTGAATGAGCGTGCATGCTATGCCTCTGAGCCGTGTTTCACCTTAAAGTAAAAAAGTACTCATTCCAAAATGTAACTACAATGATAGCCCAAGGCACCTCCTCTCATTTCTACCATTACTGTACATTGCAGGTAGCTCATTTGTCCACCTCACTAAAGAAATGGTTTTATTTTTTACTACAAAATTATGAAAGCAAAAATTGAAAGGACCAAATATCCAGCAGCAGGACAATAGCTAGATTATGGTACTTTAATATGAAAAATGATTTTGCTGTTAATATCCTATTTGTGAACACTTTTTAATAACCGGGGAAAATATTTATAATACATCTTTAACAAAAAGGAGGATGTGAAATATGTTACAACATCCCAAATTTATAAATCTATGTGTGACTTTCTCTGTACATTTTAAAAAATGCTTTATTTATATTTTATTTCAGAAAGAAGGAAATGGAGGGAGGACAGGAGGGAGACAGAGAGGGAGGGAAACGCTGAGTGAGAGAGAAGCATCGATCAGCATGCCTTTTGCAAGCGCCCCAACCACAAACAGAGCACACAACCCGCAGACCGGGCATGCGCCCTGGCTGGAAATCGAACTGGAGACATGTTGGTTTGCAGGAGGATGCCGACCCGGCTGAGCCATGCCAGCCAGGGCACTCTGCACATTCTTCAAAAATATAAATGCATTGGGTTGGCCAATAATTTCGCCTGTTTTTTCTGTAAGTGGCTCTAGTAGTGCTTAGTTGTCTCTAACTCCACTTGAAACTATTTTGTTAGATTGTATTATGACAGCTGTCATATCAGTGTGCCTTTAAAAAAACTGATCGACATCAGTGAATTTTTGTGTAGCCATTTTAATATTGAAGATGGAAGAAAATAAGCAACATTTTCAGCATACTATGCTTTATTATTTCGAGAAAGGTAAAAACACAAAAAAAGCTTTGTGCAGTGTATGGAGAAAGTGCTGTGACTGATCAAATGCGTCAGAGTGGTTTGCAGCCCTGGCTGGTGTGGCTCAGTGGATTAAGTGTGGGTCTGTGAACCAGGGGTGGGGGCAGGGGTTGCTGGTTTGGTTTCCAGTCAGGGCATGTGCCTGGGTTATGGGCCACGTCCCCAGTTGGGGGTGTGCAAGGGGCAACTGATCCATGTATCTCTCACACATCAATGTTTCTCTTGTTCCTTTTCCCCTTCCCTTCCTTCTTCTCTAAAAATGAATAAATAAAATATATTTTTTTTAATATTTAAAAAGTGGTTTGCAAAGTTTCCTGCTGGAGATGTCTTGCTAGACAATGCTCCATGGTCAGGTTGAAGACCAAGTGAATGGGAAAGCAATCAAACTGAGACATCGATTGAGTACAATCGATGTTATACCACATGAGAGAGAGCCGACATTCTCAAAATATCCAAATCAATAATAAAAGTTATTAGTGAAAATGAAAAAGGTGCCTTTTATTTTACAGAAAACACCATACAGACTTTTCGGCCAACCCACTATTTCTAATTTCTAACCACAGAAATCGAAAAGAAGTCTTTTTTTTTAAACAAAGTTACTTGTTCTAGTATTTCTTTTACATTCTTTAGTTAGAAACCCTAGAACAGTATAACTGTCAGTACATGTGAAGTATCCTTGTGATAAATAAAAATCCTTAAAAAAGGAGGACCCAACAAAGGCTTTTATATAAATGACCTTTGGTCAGAAACTATGAAGGCAAAGAGTTTTTAAAAGGTGTACTTATTAGGTAAGAAGAAGGAGTTGCAACGGAAAAAAAGTAAGGTTATTTTCTAGTCTGGTGAAAGGTCTAACCGTCCTCAGTGTTTCCCAGAACGAAATTGCCATTGGCAGCTTCATTAATTAAGCACTTTATTAGCTGAAGTGAGAACTTGATACTTCCAGGTACATCGTTCAGTGAAATTTCTCACGAGGGCAGGCAGTCCTTGTTAGCAAATCAAAGTTGTGGCAGTTCGCACATATGTGTGAAAATCACGCTTGTCACTGTTTAATGAGGTGAAAGTAGAACTACAATAAACTGAGGAGACCTCAATTCAAACAAAGGATGCTAGTGTTGACACCACAGAGCTGACTGTCATGGCCCAGATAATGTCTGCCTCACTGGGAAGGCTGAAATTTCTTCATAACGCATACGATAACTGTAGGTTATGGCACGTGTGGACATATATATTTTCCAACGTTTAATGTATCATATTTTCTAATAAACTGGTTTTCCTAAAACACTAATGAAAGCTTCTAGTAAACTGGTTTTCTTAAAATACTCTTAGAATTTTAGATGTTATTTTTTTCAAACCAAAGTGTATTATTAGATTTTATTACTTACACATGCATGTGGATACATGTATATACGTTGCCAAAAAAATCATTAAAAAAAACAGGGCCATTTTGGAAGGCAAGTTTCTAGTCTTTGCAAAGGTTGATTAAGTTATTCATGGGTCTTTTTACTTTCAATTAAACTTTGCAATGTGTTTACTAAATTCTTTAAAAATATCCAGCTGATAATTTTTCAGGGGTTGCCTTAATTTGCAGATTCATGCCAGGAGAGGTGATGCTTCTAAAATACTAATTTGTCCCATTCGAGTACATGGAATGTCAGATACTTACTCAGATCATCTTTTATTCCTCCGTTAGAGTTTCAGATTTTTCTTCCTAAAGGATTTGGGTGATTTTAGTTAAGTTCTGTCGGTATATGGAATATCTTATTGCAATCATACTTAAAAGTTACATTTTATAAATTGCTTTTAAAAATATTTTAAAGGGGAAGATTATAGGCTTTTTAAAAATAACACTTAACTTCAAATAATGCATCGTTACAAAAATATTTATTTTAAAATAACAAAAAAACAAATTATTTATAAACATATACATTTGCCATTTAACACTGGTTTTTGAAGTGCAAGAATATTTCTAAAGTTTGAATAAGAATATTTGTAAAGTCTGAATAAAATTTGATGGACACAAGACACAGAGCTGGGAAATATCTTTAGGTAAATTTAAAGGATTTTTCACTCTTCATCTTATATTTTTAATCATAGTAGCACCTGCGCATTTTTTTCTGAAGAGTTAATAATCATTTCTGGATATAAACAGAACAATATATGAGGTCTGTCTGGAAAAAGTCCAGCATTGTTAATGTAACAAGAACAGTTTGCACAACATCGACGTACCCTGGCAGCCAAGGAGAGTGGACTGGTATGCTCATGTGTGAACAATCACGACTTCACCGTCCTAGTCAGTGGGGCCAATATACACTGTTGAGTGAGCATGCATATTGCATGGCTGTCGTGTTCAAAATGACTGAGTTAGTAGAGCAATGCATCTGCATCAAATTTTACATTAAGCTTGAACATTCCTCCATGGAAACTGTTCTGATGGTTTAGAAGGCTGCAGCTATGGGCAACTGGTGACTGGCAGCTTCATCACCAAAATGTGCCTACTCATGCGTCACATCTCATGCAGAGGTTTTTTTTTGGTGAAACATCAAATCACTCAGGTTACTCAGCCCCCCTACAGCCCAGCTCTGGTACCCTGTGACTTCTGGCTTTTTCCAAAACTAAAATTATGTTTGAAAGGGAAGAGATTTCAGACCATCAATGAGATTCAGGAAAACATGATCGGGCAGCCAATGGTGACTGGGAGAACAGTGTGAGGTCCCAAGGTGCCTACTCTGAAGGGGACTGAGGTGTCATTGTCCTATGTACAGTGTTTCTTGTATTCTGTATCTTCTTCTATAAATGTCTCTATTTTTCATATTACATGGCTGGGTACCTTCTGGACAGAACTAGTATGAGAATAAAAACAATGAAAAACATTATAATATTTAAAACCACTCTTTAGCTGAGTGCTAACTTAATGGTACATTGAAGCCTGAGCATGTTCCTCTCATCTCCTCTGAGACAGACTTGCACCTCATCGTGATGTGCACCCAAGACAGAGACTTTCACACTATTCCAACTTAAAAGTACAAAATGATCAGTAACTTCACTGGCTAGCTTTTATTAGTGGACATTAAAAAGGTGCTATAGACACCTTTAATTCATCACCCTAGAAACTCCTTTTTACACACCCGTGGATTGAAAAATCACCAAGTGAAGACTCGGGGCTTCCTGAAGCTCAGAAAACATCACTGGCCTCTAAGGCCCAGGAGGCTACCAAGGGCAGTGCCTTGGCCTGGGCCCCAGGGCAGGAATAAGTATCTTGACTACTTGAGTTTTCCAAACTCAGTACTTTCAATTTGATTCCCAAACTTCCCCTAAAAAGTACAATTTAGGATTCGAGTCTATACAAAATATGCATTCACATTAAAAGGAGGTGGCAAAATGAAAGATTGATATTATTTGGTTTGTGGGATTATGAATTTTATTATTATTAATTATTTTAACAACAGTAGCTTTTCAAAAAGTTAAGGATATAATTAATTTAATCATGTAGTATAATATTTAATAAATCTTGAATATTGGTGTAAGATATGGTGATAAGCTCTTAGTTGATTTGAATGCTATTAAAATAGAAAGAAAAATTAGTGAGTAGAAGAACATGCAGCCAAGTTTATAGTCCTAATCCTACATTACAAAGTAAATACTTAAAAATGTTTCCAATATAGAAGTAAAAATGTAGGCATTTTTTACTTGTCCATCCTCTTCGAAGTTATTTCTTCACAGTTTTTAATCTAGTGAGTATGTTTTCTCTCCTGGAATAGTCTACAAGTTTCCAGGGAAACCTCACAAATAAGAAATACTGCAAAGGAAAGAAAGGAACTCTTTCTCTTTCTCTGTCTCTCTCTCCCTACCCCATAAAAAAAGAAAAAAAATACTCATTGAACCCTAGCCTTTGATTCCTGACTCTTTTCGGAAATCCTTACATGAAATTAGAGAATGCTTTTTAAATAACAGACTCTGACAACACCAAACACCTGTGAGGATGTGAATGAAACAAACTCTTTCATTGTTGGTTAGAACGCAAATTGTAAAGCCAGTCTGGAAGACAGTTTGGCAGTTTCTTGCAAAACTAAGCATACTCTTACCATACAATCTAGCAATTATGCTCATGGTATTTACCCAAAGAAGCTGACATTTTATGTTCATATGAATGCTTATAGCAGTTTTATTCATAATTGACCAAACTTGGAAACAACCAAGATGCCCTTCAACTTATAAATGGATAAATAAATTGTGGTTTATTTATTCCATCCAGACAATGAAATGTCAGTCAGTGATAGGAAAGAAAGAAAGAAAGAAAGAGAGAGAGAAAGAAAGAAAGAAAGAAAGAAAGAAAGAAAGAAAGAAAGAAAGAAAGAAAGAAAGAAAGAAAGAAAGAAAGAAAGAAAGAAAGAAAGAAAGAAGAAAGGTAGCCACAAAAAGATGGAGAAACCTTAAATACAGATTACTAAGTGAAAGAAGCCAAGCTAACGTGGCTACATGCTGTATCATTCCAACTATGCAGCATTCTGGGGAAGTCAAAACTATGGAGATAGTAAAAGGATTGGTGGTTGCCAGTGGTTTTGGTAGGAGAGAGGGATGAATAAGCAGAACACAAGATGTTTAGGGCAGTAAAACCACTCTGCATGATACTGTAAATGGCAGATACGTGTCATTAGACATTTGTCTAAACCCATACTATGTACAACATGAAGAGTGAACCTACTGTAAAGTATGGACTTGGACTGGTCATAACATGTGAAGGAAGGTTTCATGGATTAAAACAAAGGCACCACCCAGGTGGGGATGTTGATGGGAGGGAAGGCTGTGTGTGTGTGTGTGTGTGTGTGTGTGTGTGTGTGTGTAGGAAAGGGAGTGTGTGGAAACTTTCTGTTACTTTTGTTGTGAACCTAAAACATGTCTAAAAAGTAATTAAAAGAGAAAGAGCAATGGGCTGACCTACAAGCCCCCAAAGGACACTGGGACGCGCTGTGCACAAACACACTGGCTAACGCACCTACTGACCGAAGGCCTGGCAGCAGCGTGAGAGGTGCTGACGCCAGTCAGCCCGCAGGACACTGTACCAGGTATTTCGCTTTTCACATGATTCAATCCTTATATATGCACAAAACCTAAAGCAATGTAAGTATTCAGTGTGTTAACAAACTACAAATAAGACCTGGAAATAAACAGAGGAAGTGAAAGAGTGAACAGATTAAATTCAACTCCTAAAAGCAGTATCAACCTTAGATAAAAGGTTAAAGCCCTTTTGCATTTTAACGATCATTTCCGTTGGGGTATCCTGCTGATTTCTATTGATTGTGGGAAATATCAGACAGAAATAGAAAATTCTATGGCCAAAAAATAGATCCTGTTTACCTCACTTGAGGATATTTTCGGAAGAAAGTGAGGGGGCTTTTTCTCGAAAGAGCAACATTCATTTTCCCTGGAAGAATGCTGACAGCCTTTATCTTTCACCTGATTCAACCACACCAAACAATGCTTCTGAGCCTAACTTTTCCAACTTTACTAAAGAAAAGTGCATGCTGAGCCTTAGTCATACCTTTGAATTCATGCTTGTGTTCCTCCTGCATAGCCCTGGGAGTGTAGAGGAAAGTTTTCTATTTCTTTGGAGAAAAAACATATTTGTTTTCTATTTTTGAAGCCAGTTTCATCAAAGAGAATCACGACACAGCAAGCTGTATTAAAAGTATAAGGGAACAAAAAAGAGATAAACAAAAAAGATGAAATCAATTAAAGAACTTCTAAATAAAAACGTGGAGCATAAAAGCAGTCAGTGTAATTTCAACAAACATTTCATTCAAGGCCTGGAAAAAAAAAAGGAAAAAGGAAAAACCTTTGCCTGGCCAACCTGGACAGAAAAATGTGCCCTGGCACTAAGGTAAAAGGAACAGTTGTTGCTTTGGGAATTTACGGAACTTTTAAGATTTTTGAACCAATACTAGTCAGTTCTTTGAACATAACTGAAATTTGAGGCCACAGCTGAGACTTACTGCATTGAAGAAGCTACATAAAGAGCAAACGTATTCATTCAGTAAGTGACTTTTTGAGCATCTTCTACATATAAGGACTTTAGGATTCATCAGTAGACTGAACAGACCTCCCCCCAACCCAAGAAAGATAGAGGTTATGTTCTTTTTTTTTTATTGATTATGCCATTACAGTTGTTCTATTCCCCCCTTCATTCTCCTCCACCCTGCACCCCCCACCCCTACCATTCCCCCCCTTTAGTTTATGACCATGTGTCTCAAGTTCTTTGGATTCTATATTTCCCATACTATTCTTGCCCTTGCCCTATCTATTTTCTAACTACCATCTATGCTACTTATTTTCTGTACCTTCTCCCCCCTTCTCTTCCCACTCCCCTGTTGCTAACCCTCCATGAGATCTTCATTTCTATGGTTCTGCTCCTGATCTAGCTGTCCTTGAGGATAAAAATGGCCAACCAGAAAAGAATAAAGAAACAAGAATTCAAAAAAATGAGGAGAGACTTAGGAACCTCCAGGACATCTTTAAACGCTCCAACATATGAATTATAGGGGTACCAGAAGGGGGAAAGGAACAGCCACCAGTGGAAAATGTATCTGAACAAATAATAAAGGAGAATTTCTCCAATCTGGCAAAGGAAATAGACTTCCAGGAAGTCCAGGAAGCTCAGAGAGTCCCAAGGAAGTTGGACCCAAGAAGTAACACACCAAGGCACATCAGAATTACATTAGCCAAGATGAAAATGAAAGAGAGGTTATGTTCTATTTGGAGGAAGGCAGAAAATGAACACTAGACATTAACAACTATATGTAAGAAGTTGAAAATTCTACAGGAAAAAAAATGAAACAGAGTCAGGGTGATTGAGATACAGGGATTAGGATGAGGGAAGGAAGGGTTGCAATTTGCAGAGGTGCTTACAGGACAGGCCTCCTTACAGAGGGGACAGGTGAGTACAGTCTGAAGCAGGGAGGAAGGGTGTCCTTGGACACAGCCCTTTCTGCTAATTTTGTTGTGAACCTAAAACGTGTCTAAAAAGTAATTAAAAGGGAAAGAGCAATGGGCTGACCTACAAGCCCCCAAAGGACACTGGGACGCGCTGTGCACAAACACACTGGCTAACGCACCTACTGACCGAAGGCCTGGCAGCAGCGTGAGAGGTGCTGACGCCAGTCAGCCCGCAGGACACCGTACCAGGTGTTTCACTTTTCACATGATTCAATTCTTATATATGCACAAAACCTAAAGCAATGTAAGTATTCAGTGTGTTAACAAACTACAAATAAGACCTAGAAATAAACAGAGAAAGTGAAAGAGTAAACAGATTAAATTCAACTCCTAAAAGCAGTATCAACCTTAGATAAAAGGTTAAAGCCCTTTTGCATTTTAATGATCATTTCTGTTGGGGACTGCTTACAAAGGAGTCCAGGTGAGAGCCTGCTGGTGTGTGCTGGGAGGGTCCCCGCTCAGAAGGTTTACAGTTACCAGCAAGGCCAGACACCCATCCTGAAAACAAGCGATCAACCAAGGACAAAACACAACAACAAAAACAATCAAGGTTTCAAAAAGAATGAAACAGAGTAAATCTCAAAGGATTCCTGAAAGCACCAAGAAAGAGATGAGAGTTTAAATGGTCCTTGAAATGTTTCTGAGGACTTTCTTCCACAGAAATAGCACTTATAAAAGTCACAAAGCAGCTACAAAGATGAGAGATCACATCTCACCAAATGTTTAAAAACAAAAATGTTAGGTGACTCTCAAGACCCTTTCATTCTAAAATAATTCAGCCCCACCTCGCCATTGGCGTCCCCATCTGTTCTAGAAAGTGGAATCTATTCTGCTTTTCTTTTTTGCTCTTCCACTGAAGGTTGGCCTGACTCCCATAGTTCCTCAAAAACTCTTCTTGTCTTGCTTGCATATCCAATGTATACATTTCAGCTATTTATCTTGCTTACTTTTTGCATTTGATCTGGTTAAACATGACCACATTGCAATTTTCGTCTCCTTTAGTTGGTCTCTTGCATCTCTCCTCCCTTAATTTTGTTCTTTCTTCCTCCCTCAGCTCCATAAATACTATGCTGTATTCTCAGTTACCAGTTTTCTGCAGTACTCACTGTCTTCAATGTCTTCTCCCATCCTTTCTTTTTAAAAAAATAAACGTACTGGAGTGACATTGGTTAATAGAACCGTACAGGTTTCGAGTGTCCATTTCTAGGACACAAGATCTATATGTTGCTCAGTGTCCCATTCTTTCTTAAAGCCACTCAATCCAGGGTTTTGCTCCGCTATTCCACCTGATTTTCTAGGCAGCTGATAGATTCCAGTTCCCCAAACAATCTGGGTCGGCTCCAGTGGTCACAACTTAGTAATGAGACTGCCCCTTTTCATTCTCGTCTTTGCTCTCCCTGTCTGGATAATAAAGTACACAGCCTCCCTCTCTGACTCCCACTGAAGACGACCGTGGCCATTTCTCAGTACTGCAGTCCTCACCCTGTGTTCCCAGGCCTCCTAAAGCACCACAGCAAACTCACTGGGCCCGAAAGGGGTATTTTAAAATTTTGAGGGAGTACATCCGTCAAGCATAGCACCAAGCACTAGCTCAAGTTCTTTCACGGTGTCAATGTTAGATAGCATTGCTTTCCTTTCAATGATGGCACGTTTTTGCAAATCTGGGTTTTAGGTGTTGGTTGTGATAAAAAGTAAGGACTGTGCAGAAATCAGAGTGTGAGGGTGTCCAAAGACATTCCAAGGTTAGAAGTTGTACAGTGCTCAAACAGATACATTCCATTAAAAAATAACTGCAGTTATTCAAGAATGAAATTAAATGTTAGGTGTTTTTCCCCTTTCACTTTGTGTGTGTTAAGTTTTCAGCTCTCCTAAGTCGATAGGATTCAAATATTTATTAAGTTGTTTGGGCAAGACCACTTAAACATAACACGCAAAACCCTTAGGTATTCCTTTTGGCCAAGGGTGGCCATAAGAGCGTACTGAGGCTCTAACAGTGACATGAGCCAAGGAAGTTTTGGAGCCTCTGTTCAGTTTTTATCCTAACTGGCCCATCATTGGCATTCAAAACGGCTGCTCACTCTCTCCTCCTCTTCACGCTTCCTTCACTCAGCTTCCAGGCCCGACACTTTCTTCTGGTTTTTCTTCTAGCTCACTGGTCACAGCCTTTCAATCTGCCTTGCGGTTTTCTCCTTCCTCTCCTCAAAATCTTACTATTTGAGTACCCTGGGACTCATGTACTGGCACTCTTCTTTTATCAGTCCATCATCTCTCTTTTGGGGTCCCATTCTGTCTCAGGGCTTTAAAGACCATGCACACATTAACACCTTCCAAGTGTATAACTCCAGAACACAACAATCTTCACCACATTTGCAACTGGATGTGGACTAGACAGTTCAAACTTAACAAATCCAAAACAATGTTATCTTCTCTTCCCATTTCCTGCCCCATAAAAACAAACTAACAAAAAACCTATTTCATTTCAGTGTATGGAACATTCTTCTTGAATTTAAAGGTGTAAAACTGGGGTCATCCTTGATTCCTCTCTTTCTCTTAAGTGCTATCAATCCAGCAACAAATCCCATTAGCTCTACCTTCAAAATATATCCAGAATTCAGCTACTTGAAACTCTGAAATAGCCTCCTAACAGTTTAACACTTGCTCTTCTATAGTATATGTTCTCAACAAAGCGCCTGAGTCATCCTTTTAAAACATGTGTCTAATAATATCACCATTCTCTATTAAAAATTCTCAATGACATCACATTTGACTTAAAGTTCACGGTCCTTGGCCTACATGGGACCTTGATCTGAACACCTTCCCCAGCCCAAGTTGTCTGAGTTTATCTACCATCATTCTTCTTTCTCACTCCATTCAAGCCACAGTGGCCTGTTTGGTGGTCCTTGAATAGAATTCTGCCACAAACTCTTGCACCACCCTGTTCCCTCCACTTGGAATGCTCTTCACCCGCATACGTACCTGCTGGCTCCTTTCCCCCTTCAAATCACTTTTATTAGACCATCCCTTAAAACACTGCAACCTCTCTCTTACCACAACACACATTCCTAATTCCTCTTACCCAGGACTACTTTACCTTATTCCATACCACTTATTATCTTCTAACATTCTGTATAACTTATTTTCGTAACAGAGTTATCACATTCAGTCTTTCTTCGATCTATAGAAGCTCAGGGGTCAACTGTTTTGTCCACTGTGTCCTGTTAGTCCTCCCACTTTCTACTCATCTTCTATGAGAAATCTCTTCTTTCCCCCAAGAAGGGTCAAGTGTTTGTTCCTTGTACAAGGCAACTTGTACTTGCTTTGTTAGAGACGTGAACTATTGGGCTGTGATTGTCTTTTTGCATATCTATCTCCCATTGGCTCCATCCATGAATGCCTTGAGGCCTGCACTTATGTCTTACTGATCTCTGTATTAGCCATTCCTACCATATATCTGCAAGTCTCAGTGTGAATTCATTCAATGAATGAATTAATTAATTAAGTCAGGAAATTTTGTCCTCTGACAATTATTTTGCCAGCAAATCTATGTCTTTTATTCTCCTGCTTTAAGAATAGAAAGTAACATTCAATATAGTCTTTCTGTTTTTTACTTCTTCTTCCTATTATAACTTCATAGGGTTGTTGACAAAACACCTAAAAAATAATCCAAGCCTTATATTTTCCTAAGATTCAGCTCAGTGAATTTTCAAATGATCCCATCTATCAATGAAAAGACAAGTAACTAGTGAAAATATAAAAGGCAGTCTGGAAAAATTATAAATGTCAACACTTGGGTTTTAAAAAATTGAATGCATTTCTGAACATGCATTGACTTACTATTTTTAAATTGATTTGGCAATGTCCTGAGCATAAACATGCACCAGTGATTTTGAACCTAATACACTACATTGAAGCTTATTAAAAATGTAAGTTTCAGACTGTTTATGTGTTCAGTCAAAAATTGTATGTATCATTGAACATTTACTTAATTAGATTTTAAAGTTGTAAGAAGGAAAAATGACTAAACCATAAGTAAGAATTCTAAAATATAAAGACTCAATAATCATTTTAGGATAGATCCAATATACTACCCAACTAAAAGAAATACTAAAACAGCCCTGGCTAGTGTGGCTCAGTGGATTGAGCACTGTCCTATGAACCAAAGGGTCACTGGTTCAATCCCAGTCAGGGCACATGCCTGAGTTGTGGGCCAGCTCCCCAGTAGGGGGCGCATGAGAGGCAACTACACATTGATGTTTCTCTCACTCTTTCTCCCTCCCTTCCCCTCTCTCTAAAAATAAATAAATAAAATATTTTTTAAAAGAAATAGTAAAACAAAAAGTAGAAATAGAGAAAAATGATAACAAATGAGAACAAAAAACATTGTATGTAACACAAATAGAATAAAAGTATCAGATTAAAAAATAAATGAACAAATTTCATAACATATGTCAACACATCACACAGGAAATGTGTTAGAGCTACGGGTACTGCAATGAACCATCACATGTTCCCATCACCATAATCAGACCATTTTAAATGTGTATTTCCTATTAGAAGAAAACCAGTTCTTATACATTAATTTTTTAATGTATTAAGTCCCAAAGAGACTTTGACTCATACTTTTGTACTAGTCTGAATGGACTTATATAAACAAAGCAAAACCAGACAACCACTCCAAAATCTCTGTGGCTTAAGAAATAAAAGTGTATTTCCTTTTTTACACATCATGGTCGGAGTAGGTCACACATACATCCCAGTGTTTGACACATAATAGGCAATGAATGAGTGTTAAAAGACTGAATGAATGAATAGAAGGAAAGAAGAAGAAAGAAACAACTGATTTTGCTCAAACTATTTAACCTATCCCAGCCTAAGTTTTCCCGCCTGTAAGATAGGATGATGGTGCCCAACTTCACCCAGTGGCTACAATATTAAAATGTAATAATATAGGTACTGTGTATAGCATAACAGCTTATTACTGTATGTAAGGATCAATTTATGCTATCAGGATAGGCTTGAGGCACAACTCAAATTTTCCTTAGCTATTCAACTTTTTACCTTCTCTCTTCTATTTTTCTCTCATTTGCCTCCCACACTAATGGCTTCCATGCAGAGTTCGATTAAATCTACTCTAAGTGTGCTACCATTCAGGAAGAAACTTGCATCACCTGATACTGCCTTCCTCCAGGTGAAGGGAAACAACCAAACAGAATGGAGACAGCATTTCACTTGGCCATGAAAGAAAGATGTCAATGGCAAGAAAATGGGGGCAGGATGGATTTCCATATGTTATCAATGTACTGACATTGATGACTATAGGACATTCCTGGCAATAGTGTATGGCCATATTGGCACATCTTGGCAAATTAAAATGAGTACTGGATTAAGTGCTGGACTGAGATCCAAATTCCAGCTCTTCTACTAACCATTCTGTGTAATTTTCAGTGACTTACTTAATTCTTCTAGTCTTCACTTTCTACATATGTAGAATGAGTAGGTTCATCTGAATAAACTTTTGCTATTCTTTCAGCTATATAATTTTATGAAAGAGGAAAACATCATCATCATGATAGGGCAGAACTTAGGAAACTTGCCTTGAACAAGGTCTTTTGGAATGACATGGAGGAAGCCCCTTAGCAACTTAATCTGACACCCCCACACTAAATTTATCTGTCATAGTAGGAAAAGGTCTGTCTGCATCTGTTTTGGCTGCTATAATAAATTACCACAGACTGGGTGGCTTGAACAATTAACATTTATTCTTCACAGTTCTGGAGGCTGGCAAGCCCACAATTAAGGTCCGATCGATTCTGTATCTGGTAAGAGCCATTTGCAGGTGGCCACCTTCTTGTATCTTCACATGGCTGAGGGAGAGGTGTAGAGGGTGAAGCTCTGGTATCTCTCCTTCTTATAAGGACACTAATCCCATCCATGCATCGCCATCCGTATGACACAATCTAAACCTAATTATTTCCCAAAGGCCCCACCTCCAAATACCATCCCTTTCAGGGACTGAGGTTTCCACATGTGGATTTGGGGAGTGGAGGATACAAAGAGTCAGTGTATAGCAAGGTACCGTGGAGGTACTTACACCAGCTCTGCCTCCCAACTCCTTCAGGGTCTTCCTGAGCCCTTCTTATGGAGCTCGCATCTATGACTGAGTCAGAAGAGGGGCACAAAGCTGGTCAGATCAGTCTAACACAGAACACTAATGGGAAATTCTTGTTCCAAAAGGCTTTGCCAAGCCTGCTTCACAATTAAACCTTTTGCTCTGCCCCGTTGTGCTTTCTTCCTCTACCTTCCACAAGTGTTCTCCCTAATAAACATTTTGCACTACAGAATTCAATTTAGTGGCTCATTCCACCAAGCCACTCTGCAATAGTTGAGCGAGAAACAAGTGCAATTGGAGACAAGACTTCCCCTTGCACAAGACAAAGTGATTTAGACATTTGAGTTCCTTGGAAGGAATGACATACCCCTATTTCTTTTTTCAGTCCCTATGTTTTCATGGGACATCAGAGATTACGCCCATTCACAAGTCTCTCTGAAGGCTTTTGATGGCATCTTCCAGGATTAACCATCTCATTTCAACAAACAATAGCAATTTATTGTGTTTGTAAGTTTGATTTAAAAATCTGTTGTAGCTCTACCATCACTGCTATAATATTGCTGCTCTGTCTATTATTGGGTTTTGGTATCAAACCCACCTGCACTCCAATCTTAACTGGAATTATCCCTCTCACTGTTCTGTCCACTAAACGTTTACTACCACCCAAGATATAAGTAGAGGATATCACTGCCCTCTAGTGGAGATACTAGAAGACTATTTTAGAACTATCTCCCAAAGTGGAATTTTCACAAGTGGGCTCACAATGTACCCTGAGACATAAAACAAAATGAATCTAGAAAACTATCCTCATCTCTGGGTCTTAACATTCAGCCGGCTATATTTGCCTCATTTCCATTTTGTCTCCTGCTTTCTTATCTGTGGTGCACACTGAGCCATCCTCGTCACCCAATGTGATTAACAACAAAGCTTCTGATCTCCTTTCCAATAGGAAAAAAAGAAAGAAAGAAAAAACCCTAGAAACGGCAAAGCATTAAAATAATAAGTTGCATGGAGAACTATTTCTACTTTAGTTCTTCTGATGAATTCTGTTTTCTTGGATATGCCAATAAACAAATATTTGAATTGCTGTTGCTTTTTCTCCTCTCTACTGGATAATTCCATTGAAATGGGGAATAACAATAAATCATTTATGTACTTTGTGTAAATGTCTGAGTGCATGTATTTTCTCCATTTGTGCGTAAAACAGTATAAAAGGCCATGCTAATAATTCAATTTTAAAGAACTTTTGTTGATTTCTTCTGTCTACTCTGCCTTCTTAATGTAAAGAGAAGAATATCAAGCCATCGTTCCTTAAATTAAAGAGAAACAGTATAAAAAATGGCCAAATCAGACTATAGACTAAAGAGGCAGACAAACTTGGGTTTCAACCTTGACTCTGGTTCTTTAATTTCTCTGAGACTCAGTTTCCTCATTTGCAAACTGGGAACAATTATACTTTCAGGAGCTGTGGTGAGGATATGGTAGAGTTTAAAGCTGCTACATGTTAATTGCTGAGACATTTGTTATTATTCTAGTCAACTACCAAAAGCATTTATTTTGAACGTCAAAAAGCTCTAACTCTGTGGGGGTCTAGGCAACATTCACTGTATTTTGTTTCCTATGAAGATCTCCAAAATAGGTCATTTTCCAAAGAAATCCCTCAACCAGTTATGGGTCTTTTTCTTTTGAAACGAGTTGTTGTCAAGTCCTTGGAGCACACCCTGTTTACACTTCCAACTCACACCTCAAACTTGGCCTCTCAGATTTCCCTAACCATTGCTCTGACCTCCCTCTTTTTATGCACATGCACTTAATTCTAACCAACCTCACACACTGGGGGTCCATCTCCCTTTAAGTGTAAATTATTTAGAAGTCAATATTGTGTCCCTGTAGTCATGAATGAATGAATGCATGAGCAAATGAATGAATGAATGAAGTTTCCTATTAAGTGACATTTTCCTAAACCTCTTCCTTGTAATTAGGTGGCAAATATTTCCAAAGGATTCAAATACAGAACTGAAAAGAACTTGACTTCTGAATCACAGAACTTCCTCATCCCACAAAGGATGAATAAAGTAATGCCATCTAAAATAATCAGTAATGGTTTGGTCAACTTAACCAGGTATAACCAATCAGAACCCAGCATGCTTAAGCTCTTGGGAAAGGCAATTCCATCACTAGAGATTCTGAGACTTTCACTCACTAGGTTATTATAGCTTGTTTTAACTCAAGGACAAAATATCCTACCAGTTTTATCACACATTTATGTATCTCATGCTTATCTACAATCAACATATCATATTTCTACAATATTATCAGTGTGAAAAGCAATAGTCTTTAAATAGTTACTAGAAATCAATTGAAAGTAACTAAATATTTAAAGTAACCTACCACAATAATAGTAAAAAGCCTCAGAGTTTACCAAATACTTGGTAATGAAATTTTTCTGCATTGAAACACCACAAATCTTTACACTATCATTATTTCCAATGATAGCATTCCCTTTTTACTCAAATAAACACTGGATATTTGTGCATGACAGATACTAAAATATTAAAAGGGGAGTTAGGTGATGATTCCTAAAGCTCTGGCAATAAAAGAAAGTAGAAAAATTTTAAAGGGAAAAAAATAACAGGGAAAGTTGTTCATGATCTTCCTTCTTTTAAACAAATGATTTTATTCATGCCTATTCCTTAATGTAAATTATACAGCAAATAAATTGTTTTTTTTTCCTGAAGTGACCTTAGTAAACCTAAAGATTTTTCTTGATTATTTTTCTTGATTATTATTTTCAAGGAAAAAATATCCAATCTCGTGCAAAACACACTTGATTTTGAAAAGCCTTAAGAGAATAAAGCTACTATGTCTTGCGTATTTTGTATGTCAAGTACACTAAGAATTTTATAAGTATTTGCTTTAATCACCAAAACAGAATTAAATCAAATAATATTGTGATATGATTTCTGTATTCATTTCACTATCTTATTAACACCAAAAACCTCAAAAGTTCTGTAGCTGGACTCAAGTGTATCTGATTTTAAACACTAATGCAGAGCTTGCCTGAGTTCAAGCTGTACGCCAGTCTACAAACTCTGCCAACTCCCCATCACCCAGCATTGATGTCCAGCTCACTCCCTTCTTTTCATGGCCCTAAGTTTCTCATTTCCAAACAACAAAGAGTGCATTTCTCACTAACTTTTTAAAATAGATTTCATTTATTTACTTTTAAAGAGAGGGGAAGGGAGGGAGAAAGAGAGAAAGAAACGAATAGATGTGTGAGAGATAAATTGATCGGTTGTCTCTTGCACACCCCCAACTGGGAACCTGGCCTGCAGCCCAGGCATGTGTCCTGACTGGGAATCAAACCAGTAACCTTTTGGTTTGCAGGCTGGCACTCAGTCCACTGAACCACTTGATTTACAGGTTTCAGAAAGAAACATTCACAGCTTTGGGTAGACATAAAAGCAGCTTTCTAAATCTGTTAAAAATCATTTCCTGAAGGAGCTTCTTTTTAAGATCACCATTAAAAAATTTACAATATGCTTGGGATGGGAGAAATAGACAGAAAACTGTACTTGAAAAATAATAAAATAAAATAAAATAAAATAAAATAAAATAAAATAAAATAAAATAAAATAAAATAAAATAAAATAAAATAAAAAAGAAATAATATTTTGGTGGAAAAAAAATTTACAACATGCAGATAAAGATAGAAATCGACCTAAAGACTTCCCATCTCCCCCACCTCCTACCTAGTATTGTCAAATTTCACAAACGAGAGTACAGAAGACTTTAAATTTTAGGTAAAGAAGGAATAATATTTTAGCGTGAGTATGTCTATCACATATTTATACAAATACATACTTATACTAAAAAAATCATTAATTTATCTGAACCGACATTTAACTGGGAGCCTGTATTTTACTGGGCATCCTATTTCTACTCTGCCCCCAGCTTCATATCAGATTGCTCAGCAGAGCTCCCCACACATCACTAGGGTGTCATTTGACAATGTGTCTCACCTGATGACTCTTTCCTTTTCCCATCAGTGATAAACGAGATGTTCTGAGGAATATTTACAAATTCAATCAGTTGTACTGTGATAGGTACTGTAAGCTAGCTCTCAGTTCACTTACACAGTAGAACTAATGAACAGAGAGTGCTGGGAACCCCTGTACTTCATTGGTAAACTTTGATAAGGAGAACACTATTTTAAAAAATATTTTGTTTATTTATTTTTAGAGAAAGGGGAAGGGAGGGAGAAAGAGGGAGAGAACCATCAATGTGTGGTTGCCTCTCGTGTGCCCTCTACTGAGGAACTGGCATGTGCCCTGACTGGGAATCAAACCCACTACCCTTTCATTCACAGGCTGGTGCTCAATCCACTGAGCCACTCCAGCCAGGGGAAAACTATTTTTTGTAATATTCAAGTTGAATCTATGTGTTCTACTATCGCATTTCACTAAAAGGCAGTAAAATAAAGCCAATGTTGGTCTAATCAGAAATTTTTTTGAAAGGCGTGGTAAGTTGTGTAAGGTACTCATGTTTTTTAAAAAACAGTCTTTTAAACATAGATCTCAATAGAACTTTCAAAAAATGTACTTGCAATGTTGTCCAACATTGAAAGATATTCTTTTATCTTACAGTATTGAAATGTTCTTCCTGTATTTATCTGGCTTTATTGAATAACAAACAAATACTCATCAAATTCCAATTTTTTTTTTAATATTTTATTTATTTATATTTAGAGGGGAAGGAGAGAGGGAGAGAAACATCAATGTATGGTTGCCCGTCCCCTCTGGGAACTCCTCAGGCCCCCGAACTCGATTGTCTGTTCCAGGCCCGCACTCAATCCACTGAGCTACACCAGCCAGGGCTCCAATTTTTTAAAAATTATCTAAAATTGACATGATTTGTTTATTGAAGGAAAGGTAGTTTTGGTTTTAGAAGATAACATCAATATCAATTTAGATTGCTCTCTTAGTGATGATTCCCAGAGGAATCAAATTTCCTAAGTAAATGTCAAGTGTGTTCTCTAAAGCACTATTAATCAAATTATGTAATTACATATTGCTGCACTTTGACATAGTAGATTTTGGATCATTTTGCAAACCAAAGCTTTTCTCCTGAAGAATATGAATGAGTTCATCAGTGTAAGTGCAAAGTAACAAGACCATTTTAATGTGCCTTAATGGAAGTGTTCTCGTTGTTTTACAAGGATACCGGTGAAATATCACGTTAATGCTTACATAAGGGTCTGTGCTGCTCAGCTGACTGGGAACAGCAGGTGACTTTGGTGAGGCTTCCATCAACTGGTAGGCTAGGAGGTTAACCATGGTAGGTGACCTAGTCAGGTGGGTTGCTATAACTAAATACCATAGGCTGGATGGTTTAAACAACAAACATTTATTTCTCACATTTCTGGAGGCTGGAGTCTGTGATGAGGGTTCAGAATGGTCGAGTTCTTGGTGCAGTCCCTCTTCCCGGTTTACAAATTGTCATCTTCTTGCTGTGTTCTCATAGTGCAGAGAGAGAGCTAGCTGGCTGTCTGGCCTCTTCTTACAAGAGATCTAATCCTTGCCCTGGCTGGTGTAGCTCAGTGGATTGAGCACAGGCCTGTGAAGCAAAGGGTCACTGGTTCAATTTCCAGTCAGGGCACATGCCTGGGTTACAGGCCAGGTCCCCAGTAGGGGACACATGAGAGGCAACCACACACTGATGTTTCTCTCCCACTCTTTCTCCTTCCCTTCCCCTCTCTCTAAAAATAAATAAATAAAATACTTACAAAAGGAGATCTAATCCATTCATGGGGTCTCTACCCTCATGATCTAAATACACCCCAAAGGCCCCATATCCAAATTGAGGATTATGGTTTCACCATATGAATTTGTGGGGGGTGGGATAGAGGAGAAGGAAACATACAAGCAGGCAGTTCATAATAGCAGGTGTTATGAGGTCTATAATTTAAAATCATTCAGCACAGGCAATGTGATATTCTTCACATATTAGTTAAAGTGATAGTCTAGGCGTAGTTTATTGCCCTAGTGAGAAAGGTACACTCCAGGCCCGATTAGCTAGCATTTAGTTGGAAATACCTACACTCCAGGGATTGCTACTCCAAGCCTTTCTGGTATCACTATCTCCAACCAATACCAAAGACTTGATAAATTAACACAATGAATGCTCAGAAAAGGTTTGGTGAAAATTTGTTGCCTTTTAATCATATAACAGATGTTCAAACTAGAGTTCTCAGTAATGAAATCAAAATACATAAATTGGCTAAAATAATTTATGTCTACTTGAACACTCAAATAAATGTGAAAATCTAGTGAATCTTTCACTTTTTAGACATGCTTCCAAAAGTTAATTCTATAAAAGAACTGGTCTAGCCACTTTATTAAAAGAGGCTTATTCCTTGATGCTGCTCATAAATCTGACTTCTGCCTGTAATATATTGTCACATCTGCCTTGAGTAAATATTTTATGCTAGGTCTCCTCAGAACACACAAAAGAACAGAGAGCTAGAAATTCAGTAAGCCTGCAGAATGGATTGTATGAACTGTTTCATGTCTGCTTGTTAATAAATGTTTGCTCAATGGATGACTGTAAGCATGACAGCATTTGGCCTGAGGTTTGCTGCCTTTACAGCTCGATGGGGAAGTTGGAGTAGGAAGGGATAGTTAACCCTGATGACCTCTAAATGTTGTTAAGTACCACTGTTTACCAAAGATCCCATAGTTGTACTTGCCCAGACCACTTAGGTCGAGTCATAGCAACAGACACATACAGGGATAAGACCTGTGGACCCAAATTCCTGGGATACAAAAAGATTCTGATTCAAACTACCAGCTTCCTTCTTTTCCAAGAAGGTCTGATTATCTGCCCTTGGACTTGGACCAAAATATCCCCAACTGCTGCTGGACTTTCCCACTAGCTTCAAAAATAAAAATAAAAAACAGGGAGAAAAAGCCCCATGAAGAGTTAAAGTCAGTGTGGATTCAACTCGCCCTAAGTGAATACATCCACAGTGAGACAACATAGTGAGGGAATGTGAAAAGCTGGCATGAAAAGAACCATCACTTGTCCTTTCTACAATCTTTGTTTGATGTTCTATCAGGTTGTGTCTTCTGCTTTCCTGTTTAGTTATGTTACTGAACAAGAGGTCCGAGGGAGGGGCAATACAATATTTGGCCCACCTAGGGATGCCCAAAACTGCTATACAACAGGGGCCCCTCCCAAGGACAAAATACTAATATATACTGGGCTCTTCTGTCCGCTGCCAATTGGAAAAATATCTCTCAATGCCAGAGATTTGTGAAAAAGAAACAAAATGTTTATTTAATGCTATTTAGGCTTAATGCCTCCACTAAAATATCAAAGTCCTTTAGGGTATACACCTACACCCACACAGTGCTCCCTTCTCCCACTGTCCCAACTCCGGGTACCGTAAATCAGGAAAAGAGCACACGTCTGTATTGCAGGCTGCTGGCATCGTCAGCTGTGTCACCCTGCAGGCAGGATCTCCAGTTAATCCAAAGTACTGTGGTACCCTCTCATGGTCCACTGGCAAGAGTTCTTTGTACCCAGTTCCAGTCAAAGTCTCTCCTGCTTTCCAGGCCACGAGGCCAAAGGGAGCACCCCAAAGTCGCAGGGGCCTCTTCTACCAAAGCTGCAGGAGTTCACACTCTACCAAAAGCATGTGGCTTTCTTCTTCACCTGGCTGCAGGGATCTCCATTCTGGCAAAGCTGCGTGATTTTCCCTTTCACCTGCACAGTTATCCCCTCATGTCCCGGAGCCCAGTCTTTTCCAAGCTCTCTCGCAGGCCTTCCCACTCAGGGGCACAGCCCCTAGTTCCATCCTGAGTCCCCGCTACTCCCTTCTCCCTCCCTCCAAACTTGGCCACATCTATTTAACATATCTACGAAACCAGTTAAAGGTTATAGATATGTTAAATAATCATTCCAGAGGTTAGCTGCAAAACTGTTGCTATGCAAAACAGCTCTCAATGGCCCTGGCTCTATTCATCCCTTCCCCCTGGGGGGGGGGGTGAGGACATCCTATATGTCTCTCCATTATTCCTATACACTTTGAATTCTGGACACCATTCCAAATCTTTTTTGGGGGGCACCCCTGGCTGCACCCTGTATCAGTTAGAGTGTGTAACCTCTTTTTGTTAACATTCTTCTATACTTTATATTTCTTTATTTTAAAAAAGGAAAAGAGAATGGAGAAAAAAATTAAAGTTCTCAGTTTTCCAACATGAGCAATAAAGCCTTACTTAAGAGATAAAGATCAAGGTGACTACAGGAAAAGTCTGCATTTCCCAGGATTCATCCCCAAGACACCATTTCACCCTTAGAGTCCACCCCTTCCTGCAGGCCCCCTTGAGAGGGTTTAGAGAAAGAGGTGAATTAGAGGGCTGTCTGCTCCCTTCAGCTCTGTTTTCAAATGAATGAAATCTGGTAAAGCACACACACACAAAAAAATCAAAGCAGCTTTGGAGAGCAATGGTGGTTTCCCCAGCTCATTGATGTCCTGCCCAGGGACAAAGGAAGGAAGGAGTGCCTTTGTCTTGCTAACGAGGGACAAAAAGCAGTGCTGAACCCATCCAGTTCCATCCTGCTCTCTGTCTTCCTCTGTGGGATCCAGGGCGGGTCAGTGTCAGTGAAGAGAAGAGGTATCCTAGCCCAGCCATTTTATTGACTCCTGTTACCCTGTTCCCCGCCCAGAGATGACCACTTACCTACTGAAAACGGCTACATTTCATTCCCCTGCTCCATACCCAGTTAACCCCTGGACAGGTCATTTGTAACTCTCCATAATTTCTCAAGGATCTGCATCGTCTTTAGGATAAAAATGTAACCCCTTAATTCAGCTTTCAAGGCCTTTGACCACCTGGGCTCTACCCACCACTCTAAACCTGCCTCCACTCCATCTTGCCTCCTGCCTCAGCATAATGTTGCTGACCCTGAGTGGAGGTTCAGCTGCCTCTTGCCACCAGTAGGCAAATTCCAGAGGCAGAGGTTGGTGAAAAAGGAAAGAGGTCTTTATTCAAATGCTGCACAATCTGGGAGAACTGCAGACTCTTGTCCCAAAAAGGCCATCCCCTCCAGAAACCCAGAGGAAAGCCCAGTCACCCTCAGCCAGACCAAAACCAAAGGCAGCGTCCAGAGTTCTTTCTCCCATTCCATGTACTGAACCTTGAGAGCTGCAGGCAGCCACCGAGGGGTTGTCCAGGCAGGCCTCAGCCCCTCTCCTTGGGACCCATGTGTTGGGCCCAGCACTATCATTGGCCGTGTGGCTTCCAGGGCCAGAAGGTCCCGCAAATGCACCAGCTGTACAGTCATGAGGTGGGCAAACACTAGCGTCCCTTCCTTCCCTGGGCTTATATTAATTTTCTGGGTTTGTATTAATTTTCTGGAACTAATATAAACTAACTCATTAGTTTCCAGTTGCTTTTGTTAGCCCAAACTTCCCCACACTCCAGGAGGGTCTGGCCCCCAAGCAGTCCCTTCTTTCTCCAGGCTGGACTGACAGGTTTCTTTGATACAGCTCCTCCCCAGGGTGCCATCTGGACCTCTATGGCGCATATACCTGCTTTTCCCTGGCCCCAGCCCCAGCCACGTACCAGAAGCGGAAGGAGGACTTTCCCCACACCCTGCTCCTCACCAGCCCTGTGTGTGCTCAGTGTGATGCTTCTTCCTGTCGCCATCTTGCCTTCGGTTCAGACATGCAGAACAACTACAGAAACCTAAAAATCACACTGATAGGCACTTCTTTGCCTTCATGCATGGGTTTATCTCCTCTGCTTGGAATGCCTTCTTTTCTTTTTCATAGCCTGTGTTCTATATTTATAATATCCAAGTGACCCCAAGTAATGGAGTTTTTATTCTCAGGCCTTGGACATCTGAATTACCTATGAATTCCCTTTTGTGGATCAGATGTAATCACTACAGAGGGCCTCACGATTCCTAGAGTGTTGCTAAGCTCTTCCAAATATTCCAGGTTATCTGATATCCTTTCTACTCCAGCATCACGAACACACTTCCAGGCCATGTTGTGGCTCTGACGGCTTTGCCTGTCAGGTCCAAGCAGCAGTTTATTTCCAAATTGTTGTATGAGGACAGGATGATGGAAGAGGAAGGGAAAGAAATAAAGAAAAGTAATCAGACCAAGCACTCAGACAAGGAACAAATTTACCTTGAGGCTTTTCAGGTTACGGTCTAAGGAGTTGAGAATTACCTCAAACTTTCTTAGCCATGTTTTATTTCTCCCTTTTTGAAATGAAGTTTCTACATTTTTTTATTTTGAATTATGCAGTGCGTTTGGTAAATACTTTTCATGGAAGGTATAATAAAATAGTGCAGGGTGTGTGTGTGTGTGTGTGTGCGCGCGCGCGCACATTTATAGGCCAGCATATACATACACCACTGTGCCTGAGTGTAAGTTACGAACTGTCATGCATTCAGAGATTTCCAGAACTGGGTCTCTGAGAAAGGAATGGGGATCTCCACACACCCTTGCAGGGGCTGGCCTCATGAGCCTTACCCAGGAGAGTATTACAGAAGGGGCCTGCTCACGGATGTCACAGAGAACAGTGTATGCTCTGAGGAGTGGGCTTCCTTAGGGCTCTGCTGGCTTCTACCTCCCCTCTCACCCCCAACACTTGGAGATACACAATCGCATCCATGACATACCAATGCATGTTCATATGTATCGGATTCCTTCAGGACTCTGAAGTTCGTTCTCAAAAGCATCTTACACATTACCAGTAGAGACTGTGTCTACTTTGTTCACTGTTTTACCCCAGGAACCTCCCACAATACCCATTAACCAATGAAGATTTATTGAATAAGTGAATGAATAAGGGAATACATTGGTTGCCATATCAGAATTCTAATATTTTGTATTTTATTTGTCTTTTTTATGCTATATATCCATGAAGGACTTATTGGTTTGGGGCGGTTATTGGTATTTTTGAAGGTACATTATTTTTATAAAAGCAATACGCATGGGTTAAAAACTTTCAAACAGGCTCTGGCTGGTGTGGCTCAATTAGTTGGACCCGTAGACTGAAAGTTTGCAGGTTCCATTCCTGGTCAAGACTCACTACCAGGCTGTGGGTTCGGTCCTCTGGGGGTGCACACAAGGAGGCAATCATATCTCTCACACCAATGTTTTTGTCTCTCTCTCCCTCTCTCTGTCCCTTTTCCTCTCTCTCTAAAGGCAGTGAAAAAAATGTCCTCAAGTGAGGATCACAAAACAATTTAAACAGAATACAAAGCACAGAGAAGAGTTTAAAATAACTTGAAATCTATCAAGCCAGGTCTATTGGTGAACATTTTTCCAGATATTGTTTTGTGGAAATATATAAATATGTGACATATTTTATATGCATGATATAGTCTTATCTGTACATATATATAAAATATATTAGTGAACACTTACCAGCATATTTTTATAGAAAATATGTATATATAAAACATGAATTATATAAATGCACATAATTCTAGAAATCTCTTTAAAGAAAATATACAAATATATAAATATAAATTATATAAATGTATATAATTTTGTCTAGAAATCTCTGTATAGAAATGTATACATATGTAATTATACAAATTCTATTTTATATCAACAGGATCCTTTTATTTTATATATTTGCTATGTATTTATTCAGCAACACTGTGTACTGGGTATATTCCGTGTCAATGCACAGGACTTCTGCAGCACGCTCTCTCAGGACACTTCTCTGCCAGTCTCAGTCCATGCAGGCTGCTACAACAAAGAACCCTATGGCGGCTTATAAACAACAGACACTTATTTCTCACAGTTCTGCAAGCTAGAGATCTGAATCAGGGTCTCGGCATGGTCCAGGTCTGGTGACAGCCCTTTTTTCTGTCACCAACTTCTCATTGTGTCCTCACATGGTGGAAGAAGCAAGATAGCCCTCTGAGGTGTCTTTGATAAAGACATTAATCCTGTTTATGAGGATTCTACCCTAATGAATTTACCATCTCTCAGGGCCCAACCTCCTAATACAATCACATTGGGGGTTCAGGTTTCAACATATGAATATGGGGGGCACGTAAACATTCAGTCAACAACACAGCCCCTGACAGACTTATCTGCAAAGAGTTGAGGGACCTGGGTTGTTTTCAATCCCTCTGAGATGAAGCGTTCTCACTATGAAACCAAGCAGTAGTATAATAGAATCTGTCTTAGGATTTTTGTGAAAATCAAGTAAGCTGATTCATAAAGTTTCTAACATGATGCCTCACAGAGTTTTCACTAAAAAAATTGTTGGTTGGCATTTTTTAAGGGAATTAACGGCATCACAATAACCTTTCAGGTTGGTTCTCATGTTGCATTTTAACTTTTATAGATTTGAACTCCACTATCAGCACAAAGAACTTTAAGTCTCATGTCTAATATTACAGCTACAAAATATAAAGTGACAAAGGCTTATGTTCATAATAATATTACTTATTAGCAACTAATATTTCATATTAATATTTCAAATGAAATATGATAGGATTTTGAAATTAAGCTTTTTCAGTTGAAAATAAGAGATACCCATTTTAAACTACAAGGCAGGAAGATGAGAAAACTTTGGTTTGTGTGACTGGTAAGTTCTCCATTTTCTGTCTTGCTTCCCTCTTTCCTGTCTTCATTCTCAAAAACAAAAAACCAAAACAAAACAAAAAAAACAGAGCCAGCCCTGGATTATGGCTACCAACATTCTAGGTAGTATATCCTCACAGCTAACCGTTACAGTAAAAAGGGGATTCAGTGTAATGCAGGCTCCAGGACTACTCACAAAGAGGCATCTAGCTAGCTGAATTCAGTTCATGCGTCCATCCCATGAAAGGGAGTATAGGAATACTTGCCGGGCAAAGGGACAATCTAACCTAAGCCACGTGAATGGTCTAAGAATTGAGGACAGGTGGTTTCCCAAGACATAGCAGGCAGACAGAAACCTACCCACTTCATAGGGTCTACCCAATGGTAATATACTTTAAGACACAGAAAAACTACTGAGGTATTCTGAGACAACTTGATATATGTGTTTATTATTTTTGAATAAAATAAAAATGCAACACACCAACTAAAATAGGGAAAAGCTACACTTGTCATGTGTCAGACACTGCTCTAAGAGATTACTTATCATAACTCAGTTAAGCCTTCCAAGAAGAGGTAAATTCCATGTTTCAGATGGGAAAATTAAGGCACAAAAAGATTAAGTGGCAAAGCAAGGATATGAATCTAGAGAGGCTGGTTCCGGATGCATGCACTTAACTGTAGTGCTATGTATCACTCCTTTCTGCAGTTGATAAGAAATTCTTAGATGAAATTTAATTATATCTGAATCAATAGCTGTGCTGGTATCTTCTATTTGCCATTCCAGGTAGAGGTCTTCATAGACTAGCCTTCCCTGTGTTCTTCCTATCGATCCCTCCTTTTGCTCCTTCAGGCCTAGAAGTAACAACTCCTTGCTGACACTAGCCTCAAGGTATGTCACTCTGCCAGCTGATGTCCCCAATTCTGCCTCACAACTTTGTAGAAGAGTCCCTTTGTTGAACTCCTCAATACCGAGCTTGATGGTGCCACATTTTCCTTCTAGCTCCTGGCTGATAAAACAGAAAAAAATGTCTTATTATCATAAGAATAATGATCATTTAATCAGTTAGTACTTGTTTGAATTTGAAAGAAGATAAATTACAGAGCTCAAACCTAACTTTTATTTTTGAGTCAGAATAGGAGTCATTTTTTGATATAAAATGGGATAGAAAATAATAGTAGTGGCCCGAGAATGAACTACTGCTCTACAACCTTGCCACCAGGCTCCAAGAGAAGCAAGTCTCAGGCCAAATCCTGCCTCATTTATTAAACCAACATTCCTTAGCAAGCAGGAACGAAAACAATGAATATTATCTGTTTTGCAAGCTTAAGAAAGTCCCAGATCTTTGTCCCTTTACATATTCTAACCCCCACTTTTCATGAAAGTGTCCCTCAAGGCAGTCACAACAACGTTCCAGAGCCGGATTCTTTTCCCCTAAGGGCAGCATCAGAGAACCAGAGATTTCCCACAGCAGGGGCTGTACACAGGGCCACGCACAGCTCCTGCCTCCTGAAGGTCTGGGTTGTCAGGTTTGCTGGACTCCTAGCCTCTGTGTATGCATGAGTAATCTACAGTACTTTAGCCAGTCCTCGTGAACACTTCACCAAGTAGAGCCCGCTGTAAAATTTACCTTTCTAATGATGCAGTCATCAATTTCACCAGTTAAAAACTCATTTCTGATGTGGTATGCCAATTGGCAGAGCTTCAAATGTCAATCAATTTGCTGGAGCAGGCACCTCCGAAGTGTGACTGTTCTGATATTATTGTTGCTGATTAATCTTGGACTGAATTCTCATAGTTTGAATGAGTTGTAGCTTAGCCTAAGTATTCCACACGTGACAGCCATTGCATAAATGACAGAATTTCTAAGTAAACTGCAGTTACCCTGACAGCACCATAACCAAGCCTGAGGACGGAATGTAAGTCTGAACGCAGTGTCTGCCGTAGGTCCTTCTCTGACGCACTGCACTTAACCTGAAATGCTTGCAGGCTATACAACAGTTGTGTAATTGCTACTTACACTGGAAGGAAAGCAAACACTGTGTGTAATGGGTTTTTTTTTCCCCAGGACCTAACATTATAACTGGCACCTAGGAGTCAATAAATATTGGCAGAATTTTTGAACGAAATTTCTGTGTACTGAAATAATATATGAATGTCCTCCTACGAAAAAATTAGGGGAGTATACACATATTTTTCCCTAAAATACATCTTCCTCGTAGTTTTTCTTCTTAAATAGGGATGCAGTGGAAAGGATACCAGTCTGTGGTCTATAACCATGGTAAGTGTTCACTAAATATTTAATGGAAGAATAAAATGCACCTGCCTCCATATTCTGCCTCTTTTTTTTCTATTCTTTAACCTTCCCTGAAATAAAGCTGCAAAATTTATTCACAGCACAAGGAAGTGTACAAAATATGTGGTGTGGCAACGGCCTTTCTCCGTGAAGTTCTCACTTCCTGTGGTCTCCACAGCTCCCCTCATCCTCCAAACAGTTCTGCACACTTTCCACTACAACAACAATTTTCTTCTTTTTCTTTTTCACCCAAGGACATGCTCATCGATTTTAGGGAGATGGGAAGGGAGGGAGAGAAAGAAGAAGAAAAACATAAACGGTGGCCTCTCTTACCTGTCATGACCGGGGACCAAACCTGCAACCTAGGCATGTACCCCAACAGGGAATCAAACCTGCAACCCTTCAGCCTATGGGATGACATTCCAACCAACTGAACCACAAAGGCCATGGCTAGAGCAGTGACTCTTCAGCCAATGTGTCACAAGAATTTTTAAAACATACAATACCTATTTTAGTCAGGGGCAGCAACTTCTTTTCCCTTAGATTGTCAATTTTTTTTTAATAACAAGAGCTAATACAACAGATGTTCAGTGTGAATGAATGAAAATTACACCTTGTTTTTTTGTGAGATAGGCAAAAAATATATAGTTTTTGGTGGGCCACAGAGTTTTTGTAATCAGCTTATGTGTGCCACGAGATGACAAAGGTTGAAAATCGCTGCACTACAGTAAAAGGCACATCTCAATCCCTGGCAGGCCCTTGGCAGGCCTTGGGGAGCGGGAGGAGAACCTCTTCTCTGTGCATCTGTGTTCTCCTTCCAGGTTGGACCCAGTGCTGAGCCAAATGCAGCCTCTCTCGGGCGATGCCTGGGAAAACCTACAGTCATCTCCAGCCTTTCTGACTTCCCAGCACCCTTCTGAAGTTTCTGCCCCATCAGAGTCATTCAGAGTCGGGCCCATGAGAGGGACAGAGGCTGATGTGGGATCTGCCCTCTCGTCCCCTCAGTCCGCTGCTGGCAAAAGAAAGCTTTTCTCTTTCACAACGACAGGCTGAGTTTTATCTGCCCTGTGCTCCTTTCTGAACTCACTTGTACCTGGATTTATTTTTGGCAATAACCATTGTCTCAGAAAATTTTGAAAAACTGGAGTGGGCAAAGGATTACTGGATGTCCTTTCAATGGAATGCTGAGACTGAACGTTTGCATGTACCCTTGTCTTTGGTTATTTTCCAACTTTAAAATATGAAGAAAACTGAGATTCTTGTTCATAGAATTAAAAATTAATTTTGACCAGTTTGATTTCCAGTCCAATTATGCCAAATACTATATTTTATTGTCCTGAAGGTTATTGTATATTTTGAATTTCTTAGCAAATTCACTTCAGCATTTTGATTATCTATGTCTTCAGTTTATCCTTTGAACCAATAACACCTTACTGTTTCTCTAAAAAGTTAGTAAATGAAATGAGCCAGTAAGTGGAATAGTCTTTGACATGTGCATATTTTATATCTGTATGAGAGTTATTTTACCTATTAAAATTATTTATTTTATTTTATTTTAAGATTTTATTTATTTATCTTTAGAAAGGAAGGGAAGGAGAAAGGGAGAGAAACATCAATGTATGGTTGCCCTCGTGTGCCCCCTGCTGGGAACTGGCCTGCAGGGAACTGGCCTGCAACCCGGTACATGCCCTGACTGGAACTCGAACCGTGATTGTCTGGTTCGCAGGCCCTAGCTCAATCCACTGAGCTACACAAGCCAGGGCTAAAATTATTTTTTTGTATATCGCTTACCTTCTGTCACATAATTTAGCATCTCAGTGTCAGTTTCTCTTCTCTCCAATTTCCCAAATCAGTGAGTCACCATGGCCAGAGATGTGTATTCATAATACTTTCAGACATGTTTGTGGCCTCTGCTCTCCCTTACCTATTTTTACTGCCATATTATTAATTCTAACCCTCAACTTTTCAATTTAATTGTGCTCTTATCCCCAAGTCCAATCTTTCTGTTAAATATCTAAATTTCTCAAAAAAAAGATCTAAATTGCTCAGAGCCACTGAAGGGATCAATTTGATATGCAAATTAAATTCTACTACTCCCACACTTTAAACACATCTTTGTTTCTTTTTTTGCTGCAACCTAAGTAAGGTTCCTGAGCAAGGAAGCATCACAAAGCTTTCCCTGATCTGCGCTTTTACCTCCCCCACCCTTCTGCTGGGCCCGGAAAGCTTTTTTCTCTCTGGATATCAGTAATAATGAATTACATTTATTTATTTGCGAACAACCTTCTACACTTCCACCACTATGACTTTTTTCATACTTTATTTCAGGTAGTCATTTATTTGTCTAGGTCGCCCATGAGAATATAAACTTCAGAAATCAGTAATTGGGTATATATTTGTATTGGTTCTCTGTTGTTGTGTAACAAAGTATAACCAATCTAACAGCTTAAAAATCACATTTTTCAATCTCACAGTTTCTGGAATCTGTCAGGAATCCAAGCGTGACTCAACTAGATCCTCCTGCTGAGTGACTCACAAGACTGTAATCCAGATAGGAGATGCCCTGGCTGGGGAAGGACCTGCCCGTCAGCTCCCTCAGGTTGTTGACAGAACTCCTCCTCCCCGAGGTAGGACTCACGGCAGCTTGCTTTTTCAAGGCCAGCAACAGAGAAAGAGCCTATAAGATGGAATCTGCTAACAAGAGTGAGCATCATATAACTAAGTAACATAAACACTACATTATATTGGTTTGAAGCAAGTCTTCTAATGCAGACTGATATTTTCTAGCTTTTGGTTGAAGGCTATTTAAGGAAAAGGTGATGGGAAGAGATGGGTCAGAGTGACTTGGATTTTTGTTTGTTTCCAGACATTTCCTTGAATACCTCTTCCAAGGCTATGACTCAGCACATAACAGAATGTCTCCCTGCTCCCTGACTCTAAGTGAAGCCCTCTTTTTATGAGGCACCCATGCGTCTGTATGTGTGCATGTGTGTGTTATTGTTTAGCAGCCTGTCAGCATGTCTAGCTGCACCACTCACCTGTTTGTGCTCCCATCTGTTGAACAAGCAGTTAAATTGGGGGGAGGATAAAAACGGTCAAGCTACATACTTCCTCACTGATCTGCCTTGTCAGCTATGGGAACGTCATTAGAGTTCCAAGATACTCTCCTAGCCCTCCCACATTCCAGGACTTGGCTATTTCAAAGCAAGTATTGTTGATAGATTCCCCTGAGGTTATGCAAACTACTTTTGGACATCTGCCAAAGTATGACTTCCCCTCTCTGCTACTTGTCTCCATGGAGCTGTGTTAGGAAGCCCTTCTTCACAGGTTATAATTGAGTTCAATCATTACAGTAGCATAAAGATGACTTTACTCTTTTGTTTTTAACTGGAAGTGATCCCATGGATTTCTTGAACCTGTGTGGCTACCCTGGTCAACGCACAGTGAACTTGCCCTTGCTCTCACACAGCCACGTCAGGATCTGGTCAAGACCCTTCCGCCACATCTTCCTTTATGCCTCCAAACAGACTCTTGCTCCGAAACATACAGATTTTAATTCATATTCTACTTCCATTTTAATAGATATTTGAATGTTCAGAACTACGTGACGCTTCCTGAATGTGTGATGCTATTCCCACTTCACTGCCTCTGTAATGATCTGCTTAGCATGTCTTCCTCCTGTCCTTCCGAAATGACCACTTCCAGACCGTTCATGTGTCACCATCTCTGAGAATTCCTTTACTACATCCCCCCAACTTAGGCTATCATCTTAAAAACAATATTTTAAGGTAATAATTAGTTTAAGTACATGTCTTCTCTGACAGTGAGCTCCCGGAGGGAGGGGATTTGTGTGCCATGTTGTATCAGCAGAGCCTGGAACAGCCCCGGCCACAACATGCTCTTAGTAAAAGTATGTTTGTGGTCTTCATTCAAAACACTTTAAAAGGCAAACTTTCACTGTGCAAAGACTAGCTTTTAGAAATACTACCAGAGACCTTACTGCAGACTGACATCAGAGTATTCAAATTAATAATTCATCAAAAAATGTTGTCATTAAGTCTGTAGTACAAGTTTATTGACAATGAAATTGTGGGACTTTGTCAAGTAATTGGATGAAATACAGATTTATCTGAGCCACTCCCTACTTTGTTACCTGGTGAACCCTATCAGTAAGGAAATTAAGTTAATTTGGAATTATTTTCCACACTGCACCCATGTTGAGTCCATACGAAACTTGCCAGGTGATGGCTTCCTCTGTCTAAAACCACTTTCTGCCGACTTCTGGTAATAGCTACTCTTTTCTTTGGTAATAACTTCTCTTCCCTGTTCCAAGGTTATTGTTCTTGTGGAGACAGCCAACCTGCCTGCTCCCACCTCCTTGTCACACGGTTAGTCCATGTCACTGCACAGAGCCAACCTTAGACCCAATCATACGACTCAACTGGATCCATCACCAGCCTTTCCCAGGAACTGGCTGGGATGAGCCTGTCCTTCTGGATCATGGGCCTGGCCATGTGGAGAAAGAAAAAATTAGAACAGTAATGAAGCCATATTTCAGTTCTCACTTCATGTTGCTGAGATCATGTTGTTTGCAGGAAGGTTCCTGCAAGGTTTCCTTCCTTTCTCTGATCCACCTGTTGTGCTGTATAAAATTTTTTTTTCTCATTTTTTCCTTAGGCTCGTACATGTTGGATTCCTGTCATGGACAATTAAATATTTCCCCAAAGGGCCTTCCTACAGAAGCAGCACTGGAATAATTTTCTCAGATTTATCTTCTTCAGTATGCCAATGTAGTGCTCTCTCCATTTCAGCTCTATGGAAATAGTCTCTAACACACATAACTCCTTCTCTGAGTCACATTTTCAAAAAATATTTTATTTATTTATTTTTAGAAAGAGAGGACAGGGAGGAGAAAGAGTGGGAGAGAAACATCATTGTGTGGTTGCTTCTCATGTGTCTCCTACTGGGGACCTAGCCTGCAGCTCAGGCATGTGCCCTGACTGGGAATTGAACCAGCAACACTTTGCTTCACAGGCCATGCTCAATCCACTGAGCTACACACAGCCAGGCTGAGTCACATTTTATAGTATGAGAAATATAGACCAAGTTCAAAATATGTACAGTGACTTCAAAAGTAACTATTTACACTCCCATTGAATGAAAGCTCTTCATACATCAGCAAAAAGTGCTGGGAATGAAAATTTAAATTACAAATGATATCTTAATCTTAAAAAATTATTATTATTAATTACAATTGATTCCTTTTAATAGTAGTTTCTATTCAAATATTAAAAATATTTGGCTAATTTAAACTTCAGAAATATTTGAATATATTAAATAATCAAGGAAGGACACCCATGAATTGTTAGACAAAAACAAGATAGTAACCTTTGTCTTCCCTTATATCATTCATCACTAAAACAATGTCTCACGGACTCCAAACTCTCTGGCCCTGGTCGTATAACCAGAAGTAAAGTAAAAGAAAGGCTATTGACATATTTCTTTAAGCTATAAAACAGTTCAAGGAAAAACTATTTCAGACCAAAAAATTGCAATATTTTCAAATGTTTAATAAAATTTAATCTTGAAGAATTTATTTAAAAATGTCTAAATAAGTAAGAAATTTTTGTATCCTATTTAAAAATGTGCTCTTATTTATAGTCTATTTATTATATAGTTTTTCCAATATCAGTGTCAAAATTCAACCAAGATTTACAAATATAATGCTGTTAAACTATGTCCACAGTATATGACTAAGTAGAAAGAAAAGTACATCTTTCCTTTAACTAAAATTCAAATTTAAAAATTAAACAGAAATAACTTCTTTGGAAAGAAAGGTTAGACTGTACTTCTCTGAGAATATTAAAAATATGTCTTAACACAAAGGCATGCATGGCACTAAAAATTAATTACAAAATTAATTACTAAAATTTTAGCACAGAATATGGGCAGCTGCAGAAGTTCAAAAATACAAGTTAAAAGGTAACATTGACATAAATTGTTGTCTTTGTTAGCAGGTTAAAGTCAAGTTCTTTATAAGAATATTGCCCCCCCCGAAAACTGCCTTATTTTATTATTTTCATTATAGTATTAAAAGGAAATTACTGAATTAGGAACCTATTTAAGGTTAATTTAAAGGCTAGACAAGTGGGTTACAATTTGACCGAGTCTCAAACTATTATAATAAGAAAATCATCTGAACAAGCTTTCTGAAACTTACCAGTGTTTTATATTATACTTCATTTGTCTTTTTTCACACAAAATAGACATCGAGTAGTTCAAAAATTTTAAGATGCTTTTGATAGGCAAAAACATAATCTAAAAAGAAAAAAAATGAGAAGCAAGTAGTGTGCAAAGAGTTAAATGTAGATTTAAAAGCACACATTCAAATTAAGATTAATCCGAATATACTAGATTGTAATTTATATTTAGGCACATTTTTGTTTATTCATTTATGACACCCTAATAAGTAGAACAAAGTGCAAATAGTCTTTTCATCAGTTGTGGTCACATATGAAAGGGTTCCTGAGATTCCTGAAGGGGTTTGGAACAGGCTTCCCCAACATATGCCACTCAGGCATATTAATTATTTTGAGCTGAAGGCAATCCAGAGTCTGAAATCTCATGAGAAACTTTTATGTCTCCCTTAATGAATTTAAATTAGGAAGGCTTGCCTCAAATAAGAGTTCTCATCAGAAATAACTTTTATGACCTACCTACAAGGCAGAGCATGCTTCTAACTACTGAACATTTGCTCTTCCTATTGTCCTACCCATGACCTTCCTCCTGTGTGAAGCCCATGGCACCTTCATCTTTAGCTCAGAATGCCATAAATACCTAAATTTCTGCATCCTAATCTCTCATGTCAGGTCTCTGACTCCCTTGTGTAAATAGGATTCCCATACACAGGAATGTAATTAAATTTGTTTATTGTCTCTTGAGACGCTGTCTCGTGGCTCTTTGATTAGCAGACTGGCTGAAAGAACTGCAAAGGGAAGGTAAAAGTTTCTTCCTCCCCCTCACTGCATAGCGTATATTCACGTGAGGCTTCAGTGAAAGTAAAATATATGGTACAGCAGGGGGGCACAGTGCCCAAGCAGTCATTGAGGGTTCGGAGACCTACAGGCACAGCCCTCTGGGAGAGCTTATACACTAACACAAGATATGACTTGATTTCAGGGGCGCTTAGGCAGAAGTTTACAATGGGATCTTGTATAGCCTGCTGGTCACATAGTCACACTATGCAAAGATCACACCAGGTATAAACCATCAATTCATACATCCGTCAGTGGAGGAGATAAGCCAGCCCCCATGCCTCCAGAGTTTTATTTTTTAACATTAAACATCATACTATAAGTCTCTAACTAGAATATATTATTCCTATCTTGCCTTATTGGTACCAGACTTCTAGACATTCCCAGAGATAAGCATAAAGCTGTCTCAGTCACTACACATAGGCTATCGTCCCAGTGGACAAGGCTACTTTCTTCTGAATTTAACTTATACCAATATCTTCAGGTGTACCTCTGACGAGAGAAACTTGAACCTCTCACAAATGGAGAGCTTTCCACATTTTTACACTTGGTCCTCTATAAAACAAGACACTGAAGGATTTAATATTTGAAAATGGTGATTTTGTCTCCCAGATTTCTCTCCATTTTTAAATAAAGTTTCCATACATTAAAAAAAAAACAAACGATTCAATATAAGCTAAGGAAAGCCAAAGGCAGCACCAATCAACATGAACAAATCCTATTCGAGAAAAATCCAAGTCTCAGCAACTGGAACATTTTCCAGAAAGTTCAAGAGTTATATAAACATCCCAATCCATAAAAAGAAATATCTGTAACTTAAAAATAAAAGTGTGACTTTTGGAATAAGCTGACATGACCAAGTCATGACTTACACAATTTATTCCCAGACTGAGAACTTATTCCAATGTTTTCACCTCTTTTAATCATTTATTTCTAATAAATTATACAGAAGACATATTTCAAAAGATAAATTGGAAAATAATCTCATAATCACTTTTTAACATTTTTCGTTATGTAAAACCTGAGTTTTTTCATGTTTTGTTTCGTTTCTAAGTTAATGTACATGTACTAGTCTAAATATCCTCTCCCCCACAAAGAAAGATAAGAAAGTAAATCAGAAGATAATTTGGTAGTAAGCATTGTTCTACACCAGCTATTTCCAATCTTTTTCATCTTATGGCACACATAAGCTAAATACTAAAATTCTACAGCATACCCAAAATGCACATTTTGTTGACTTGACAGGAAAGAGGTGTAATTTTGATTCATTGGCTATTGTTGTGCTGGCAGTTGTCATTTTTTATTTGACAATCTAAGAGAAAAGAGGTCAGTGTCCCTGACTAAATAGTCAGGCATTGCATGTTTTAAATATCTTGTGGTACGCCAGTTGAAAATTGCTGTTCTAGACATGTAGAGATTAACTACGTACTAATAACTTCTTCTACCAAATACTATTACTACAGATAAGTCAAAGTTAGTCATTTACCATTCAGAGATTTGCACAGTTCAACATTACCAGGCATGCCCTAAAAATAGACCTTCCTACACTTGCCCTAGAACCAGATGCAGCGCTCTAAGCCATCCTGAGGTTCAACCTGAAGCAAATAATTCCGTGTGTTCAGTACTCCCAATTCCAGCCATCAAATTGTAGACAGGTGAGATCACACTTAACACAAAGAGAACCTTAGACAAGTGACCACAAAAAGGCACCGTAATGCTAGGTATATGGGTAAGGGACTACCCAACTCAGAGGTTGCAAGTCTGGCTAAGCATTCAAAACACACACACACACACACACACACACACACACACACACACACACACACACAGAGTCCTAGAGGGTTTTTGAAAAATGCTGCTGGTCCGGCCACTGCTTCTCGCTGCACAGACTGCACTGCACGGCTCCAAGGGGCACGGTGTGAATGACTTTGATGTGAATACGGTCCTGTGGTGCTGTGCATCATAGCAGTCCTACGGGGCCCCACAAGCCAATGTCTGGAAATGGTGATGGAGCTTTAGTGCTTTTAAAAAGATGATTCTGACACACGGCCAGAGCTGAAAGCTACTGGTCAAAATCACTTTTCCTCATAAACTAATTATATGCCTTTGAGACTCATGTTGAGATCATTATTATTTTCAATACACACGTGCTGAGCAGCTTCTTTCTTCCTCATTAATAATCTGAAGAATTTTTTTAATATGTCTAACAATCATCTTCCCCCTGTAATTCAAGAACATTTGCTTTGTTTCTACTTTCACTTACCTTATTCCATCATCCCTTAAGATTAAAGAAGCAAGTTGAACCACACATTCCTTTATGTAATTATATACATTTAATTAATAACAATAAAAGTTATAATTACTTTGTAATTTTTACATAATCATGGATGCTATTTTTCTAGCTGTTCTGCCCATTTTAGGAAATAAACACAGCTGATAACAAAGAAATTATCTTCCAAAACCATTGTAGCCTGCTTTAAAGAAGGAGGAGGAGGAGGAGAGGCATAGGAGTGACCAAATCATTTTGTTGTGAATGGGTGATCTGGATGTTCATTTGGTCTGCCTTGACACCCTTATTTGGAGATGCACCCTGTCCCCACACCATTGGGGCCCTTCATCCCAGGACTGTGCTCCTCCCACTCCTCCTCCACTGTCACAAGGCGAGGGTGTGACTCAGTTAAGGCCAATGTGAACCCTGCACAAAGATTCATTAGGACCGAGAGCAGCTGGTGTCAAATGAACTCAAGGAAATACTCTAGGCATAGTTTAAAAATCTCTGCCATTTGATCCCTTGGCCTGCCTTGTGGCTCAGATTTCCTTCTTATTCTATGAATTAAAAAGTATGTTTTGAATAAATTAATTTTTGCCTAAGTTAGCCAGAATTGATTTCCATTCTTGACAAGTAAAGGATACCAGAGTTGAGAGAAATTGGTGCCAGTGTTCAATTCAGGCGAAAGAGCCTTGGGGATGTATGTCGGACTTGAATTTACTTAATGGGCTGAGGTGGATGGAAGTAAATACTGGCTTTGCATTCCATGAAGAAGAACTAGTAGCCATTGCTACAAACTGGCAAAACAACTAAACAAGGTATCAAGTACACTCATCTCAGTCACTGAACTCACTGAGTGTGAAACCGTAGCAGACTGGCTGCTACCATTCACCAAAATAAAGTGCATAAGGAGATTTTAGACTGCAGGGGGAAATGGTGGCTATGAACAACTTAAAGAAAATGAAAAGTTCTGATCTTAAAACCCTCCTCTCAAGGCACAGAATAGCACTCGGAGCTTTACTGTAATTTGCAAGTCTCTTGCCAACTGTGAGCCTGAGGTTATAGAAAACCAGACACAAAACCAATGCTGTTCCCAGGCAAACTAACACAATCCCTCATGTAAACATTTGAGCACTAATCAGGAGAAGAAAGATACTAATAATTTTAATGCTATATCTCAAGAGAATTAGAAGAAATGGAGGACATTAAAAACAAATTTCTCAGAAATACTACAGTGCTCTCTTTGCCTAAAGCTATCTTGACACTCTTTAAAAAAAAAAAATTTAGGGACTTCCGCCAAGATGGAGGCGTAGGTGGAAGCACTGTGCCTCCTCACACAACCAAGTTTAAAAACAACAAAGTTTTAGCAATAAACACACAGCCAAACCACAGAAAATTGAACTATACGGAAGTCTGACAACAAGGAACCCTTCAGCCAAACCAGTAAGAGGGGCAGAGCCAGCAGCAGAGCGGGTTGGGCAGGAAAGATCCACCGGACACACCCGGGCACGCAACCCAGGAGTGCAGGCAGCCGTGGGCAGATCCTAGGTGTGTAGTAGCAGGTGGACCCACTGAGGACGCACGGCAGTGGACTCACTGAGGGCTGACCATGGTCACACATTTGAGCGCAGATAAACCTGTGAGGGAGCAAGCAGTGAGACAGACCATGCAGGCCCCAGTGGTGGGAAGTGGCAGAGGGGGCTGCTATTGTCCCTCTCTGACCCCACCCCACATACAGCGTCACAACCCAGCAACCTGGGTGGCCCCGCCCTGGTGAACACCTAAGGCTCTGCTCCTCATACATAACAGGCATGAAGAGATAAAAACATGGCTCAAGAACAACTCAGAGCCCCAAGAGCCAATAAATCTAAGCAATGAAGAAATAGACAAACTTTCAGATACACAGTTCAAAACACTGGTGATCAGGATGCTCACAGAACTGGTTGATTTTAGTCACAAATTAGAGGAACATATGAAGGCTAAACTAATTGAAATGAAGGGAAATGTACAGGAAACCAATAGTAATGGAAAGGAAACTGGGACTCAAATCAAAGGAGTGGACCAGAAGGAGGAAAAAAATGACCAAACAGAAAAGGATGAAGAGACAAGAATTCGAAAAAAGGAGGAGAGGTTTAGGAACCTTCAAGACATCTTTAAATGTTCCAACATCCGAATTATAGGGGTACCAGAAGGGGAAGAGGAATAGCCACCAGTGGAAAACTTATTTGAACAAATAATAAAGGAGAACTTCCCCAATCTGGCAAAGGCAATAGACTTCCACGAAATCCAGGAAGCTCAGAGAGTCCCAAAGAAGTTGGACCCAAGAAGAAACACACCAAGGCACATCATCATTACATTAGCCAAGATTAAAATGAAGGACAGAATCCTAGAAGCAGCAAGAGATAAGGGAACAGTCACCTACAAAGGAGTTCCCATCAGACTGTTAGTGGATTTCTTAGAAGAGACCTTACAGGCAAGAAGGGGCTGAAAAGAAGTATTCCAAGTCATGAAATCCACAGACCTACATCCAAGATTGCTCTATCCAGCAAAGCTTTCATTTAGAATGGAAGGACAGATAAAGTGCTTCTCAGATAAGATCAAATTCAAGGAGTTCATCATCACAAGCCCTTATTATATGAAATGTTAAAGGGACTTACCTAAGATAAAGAAGATAAAAGAAATGAACAGTGAAAGGACAGCAAACTCACAGTTATTAACAACCACACCTAAAACAAAAGCAAACTAAGAGGACAGCTAGATCAGGAGCAGAACCATAGAAATGAAGATCACATGGAGGGTTAGCAACAGGGGAGTGGAAGAAGGAGAAGGTACAGAAAATAAGTAGCATAGACAGTAGGTAGAAAATAGATAGGGAGAGGGCAAGAATAGTATGGGAAATATAGAATCTAAAGAACTTGAGACACATGGTCATAAACTAAAGGGGGGAATAGTGTGGGAGTGGTGTGCAGGGTGGAGGGGAATGAAGGGGGGAAATAGAACAACTGTAATGGCATAATGAATGAAATATATTTTTTAAAAAAGTCAAAGAAAAAAACTCATATATAAATTCCATTCACATCCCTCCTTTCACTATGTGTCAGTACACAGTGTGATCTCTCAACCTAGCACAGTGACAGACACTGGGACAGAGAAAAGAAGAGGAGCCTCGTGCCTCGGAGGAACTGAACGACTCCACTGACTGATACGGTTTTGATTTTGTTTTTATTTTTAATCTAGAGCATATTTGTGATGATGTTTATAAACCATCTTGACTGTTTTAGATTGGTTTTAATCCAAGTATGCTTTTGAGTAGGTGAAGCTGAATTCGTTAATATTGATATAAGCACTCAACACTACAATCAATGTGCCGCTAAGACATTGAGTCTGATTCTTTCATCTTGCCTGGTACTGCGTCATGCAGAGTGACAGAGCAGAAATTTTTCTGTTGCAATGTGGAAGGTATTCAATTATTTCAAAGACTGAAATGCTAGATTTATTGGGCAGTTCACCCATTTGCCCTTTATTCCTGGCCCATTAGAACCCAAATCAATCTCCATTCATTTTTGTTGTAGAAAGACACTGGGGAGAAAACACCAGTCTTTTAAATGTTAATTATCAGCTGTGATATTTACACCAGTTATCTATTCAGGAAGTGCAGAATGAAACGGATTTTCTGATATCAGCCAGCTGCACACACGCCCAGAATGATTAAAACCATGTGGCTTCATCAACTTAATGGGAAGTGGGAAAGGTACAGTAACAGATGACAGCAAACATTTAGACACGAGATCTCTGACTCTGGCTAAAGCGGGAAGCTCAAGGAATGAAATCAATGAATAATCACCAAGGTCATATTTATTATGTTTTTTTTTTTTTAAAAGCAGACCTAGTGAACAGCTGCAGGATCAAGTTACCCTGCTTATGTCATTGCCTCTCCAACCATTCTAAGCCCTGAGGCAACTCACAGTTGGCCGCCACGGGAACCAGCGCTGTTTTGTACTTTGGAATCTTCCTCCTAGCCTTCTCCAAAGGAATGTGTGGCCACTTTGTTCGTGTCTTTATAACTGTGTCTTAGAACCATTGAACTCTTTAAGGATTATTGAATATAGGCTCTGAAATAGCACTAATGTTTGGGAATCTGCAACACCACTGTATGCCACACATCAGAATGTGGGTCCTACCATCTGGAGGCCTGTGCAGTCCAGATGGTAGCAGGGGTGCCCAACCTTTCAGCATCTCTGCACCACACTGGAAGAAGAAGAGTTGTTATGGGCTATACATTAAATACATTGCAATATATAATCACAAAAAATTCTTAATGTTTTAAGTAAATTTGCAATTTTATGTTGGGCTGCATTCATAGCCATCATGGGCTGCAGTGGCCCATGGGCCATAGGTTGGACACCCCTGGCTGAGTCTGCCTCAAGGTTATACCCAGAGATGCTATAACAGCATTCACTAATTGTGAAGTTTGAATGGCAGTCTCAGCAATCAATGGTACTTCAACATTGGCTCCCTGCCCTGTAGTAAAACCTATTTTGAAAGGAAGAGCCACATGAAAGCCAATTCTTTCCTACTATAAGAGTGAACAGAAACCTACAGCAACATTAATTAGAGAACTTTGTTAAGAGTTTTTATCACAAAGCTACATCTTATAGTCAGCCATGTTGCACACGTTACTCTCACAAATTTATGTTGTTCATAAGCCACCCAGTCTATGGTATTTTTGTTATAATAGCCTGAACAGAGTAAGACACTGCCACATTTTAACACATTGCCTAGCAACTGATATGTAATTACAAGCACACATAATGTATTTTCCCTTTTTGAATAAAGATTTTGAATAAAGGCTACCTTGCACCTGTCAGAGACAGTAGTGTACTTATGTACACACACATACACAGACAATGTAACTGGGTATGTAACTTATTCATTACTAGGCACTAACTCATTCTCATAGCCACTGCAGGACAAGGTCTGACAAGGTTTCAAAGCATGTCTTTCTCAGATAATATTCTGTACTCAATCTACTTTGCTTATGTTATTTTCTCCGTGGACCGATTCAATTGTGACCCCTGATAGGTACCTATCAGAGCTAGGTACAGTATAGGTGAAAGCCAAGGGCTCTTCTTACACCACTTTGCCTGATGACAAAGACTAACGGGAAACTATAGCTACTCTATACAAGATAATTGCAAGCAAGTAACCCTACCAGCTGACCTTATAGCTAAAGTCAAGGGGAATGCTAAAAGGAGTAATAGAGTAAGAGAGATGTTAATTCCAGCCAGCACCTCACAACCGGTTCAGGAAACAAAATCTATAGCCTGCCCTTCCGGAGTTACCTGCTTTTCAGCACATATTCTTACATGATTTGGTTTTATCACAAGACATCATTATTACACTGATTCTGACTGAAAAATATTTCCTTCCTCACAGATAATTCTAAATTGCCTCTCTCAATTTTAAAAGTCACTTAAATTTTAATTGTATTTTCCAAGGCATTTAACAACCTTGTGTAAAATCCCATAATAGCCTCTAGACAAATGAGCTTGTAAACACCTAGAAGCATCTTCATTCTATCTTACTTTAACACAAAATATGGGTGATGAATGCAATGAAATGTTCACAAATAACAAATAATTAGGTAATTTTGAAATGTGACAGTAGATCCTTAGCTAGATAAGACACTTGAAATTATATATGTCTGACATGCTTCCATTGAGTAATACAGAAAATTTTTTTTACCCAGGAATAATGCCATAAAAATGACTCAAAATACCTGCCCTTCAAAATTTGGATTGACCTTCCTGAAGCACTAATGGAAAGTTAGTGAATAAAACAATTTTTAAAAAGACTAGAAAACTTACTTGAAGATCTCGTTTCCCTCTCACTAGCAGATGAAGTTGAAAGGGAATGACATAGTGTCTTGTAGGTTGTGTTAGGAGTTGCAGTTACAGCTACTGATGGTGCAGAGCCACAGAATGTAGCATGAACTATTTCGATCAGAGTTTTGGTTTGGCAGGATCCCTCCACCAAAGCATTAAAAACAGCTTGACAAAGTAAAGCCAGAAGTAGGGAGAACAATTAGGAAGCTATTGAATTAGTTTAGCAAGGAGATTTGGGGCCTAAATCATAGTGAAAGAAGACAGGAGGCAGAAAGGGTCATAATTCCATTTGCTAAATGAAATGACTACCTTTAGTTACCTTATTATTATAAATGTATTACTCTTATATGTCAAGATGTCCTTTTTAAAATTTCAGAAAATAGTGAACAAACGATATCCAATGTATCGAACTGTAAATGCTATAGTTTCGAAGGTACCAGTCCAAGCCCTCTACTGGTATGTCACTTTTAAAGGACTCAGCTATCTAGAAATTGCATTGATCTGAAACTAGTTCTCAATAACAAAAGGTTATAAGTAATTTTTTAAAGGCCTTTGAGTGGCCAAATGAAATGACACACAGTCCATTTAGTAAAATGCGTATACTCAAAGGAAAAGTTTTTACGTCTCACTTAGAAATTACTAACTCTTTTTGTAGCTTTTAAAGAACTATAGCTGTCTGGATTCCATGTTCAATTGCAATAGGATGTCATAATCCAAAAACCGATACTTACAGAAAAGGGTAAGCAGGGTGGGTAAAGGAGTGAAGGAAACCTGTATTCATCAGTGAGGACTGAAGACTGTGACAAAGTAGAGAACATGCGACCCCTCTAACAGCAACAGCCACTGCTCAGATCAACCAGTTCTCGTCACATGGAAGTTAAAGCCAAGTACTATCCAGATCTTCCGATTTTTAAAAAAGAAGTTAATTTAGATTTTACATAAATCTCCCCAATTTTAATACACACAGCATGTTCACATTGTTTCAGCTTTTGATCAGCCAAACAGATGTCTCTGTGACATATTCGAAGGCTGTATGTGCAGGGCCACAGAGCACCACACTACCTAGAGTTACCTCATAGAAGGACAGAGACTCCTCCTCCCTTCCAGAAGAATATCCAGGTGTCATAGCATTTCACAACACTTTTTATTAAAAATGATAACCTTTAAACCTAAAGTAGATCAAGTTTAGTATGATCCACTTCATAAAACTTGGAATCATATAATACACTTGAGAAAATTTCACATGCACAGTGATTAAAGTTTTTAAATGGTAATAATATAAGCTATTTGAAAATCCTGGCTATCTAGAATGACATATTGCTTGAAGACTTAATCAGCAGAGTCTTCCTATATGGTTTATGTCATTAGTTGATGTATAGCCTTTCATAGCTATAAGTATGGCTTGTCGGTGGATAGTTAGTAGGATTAAAATATAAAACAGTATGGAAAGTGTATCTGAAGATACAGCATCTAAAAAATTTCCCAAAAGACATTGAAACATTAATTCATACATTCATGAATTTCAATGAATAAGTTGAATTAAATAGCATAAATACAAAGAGACCCATGACCAGACATCATAACAACAATGATGAGCACTAAAAACAAAGAGACAAGCATGAACGCAGCGAGAACAAGATGGTCTGTCACGCATCATACAAGGATGCCATTAAGATTAATAACTGGCTTTTCACCATAAACAATACAGGCTAGAAAGCTATGAAATGACATATTCAAAGTGTTGAAATTAAAAAGCAAACTCTTCACCAAGAATCTATATCCAGCAAACTATCTTTCCAAGATAATGACAAGATAAAGACACCCTCAGATAAGTCAAAACTGAGTGAATTAGTAGATAACAGACCTATCTTAGTAGAAATATTGAAGGAACTTTTTAAGACTGAAAACAAATAACTTTAGGCAAGACTTGAATCCCAACTGGAAAACAAAGAGGGCTAGTTAATGTAACTGTAATGATAAAAATAATCTAAGTGTTTTTCTTAACTGATTTAAAAGCAATTATAGCTACTACACATGTAGTAGGATAGGAAAAAAATCCAAAACACTGACAATACCAAACACAAGTGAGGACATGGAGAAACAAGAACCCTCATTCATTGCTGATGAGAATAAAAAATGGTAGAGGCACTTTGGAAGACAGTCCGGTAGTCTCCTGCGAAACTAAACATATTCTCACCATAAAATCTCTCAATGGCATTCCTTGATATTTACCCAAAGAGCTGAGAACTTACAATCACACAAAAAGCTGCATGTAGATATTTATAGAAGTTGCATGCAAATATTTATAGCAGCCTTATTCACAGTTACCAAAACTTGGATACAACAAGGTATCCTTCAATAGATGAACAGATAAACTGTGGTACATCCAGACAATGGATTTTTATTTAATAAAAAAAATGAGCTGTCAAGCCATGAAAAGACATGGAGGAAATTTAAATGCTTATTACTAAGCATAAGAAGCCAATCTGAAGAGGCTGGCTGCTCTATGATTCCAATTGCATGACATTCTGGAAAAGTCAAACTACAGAAACAGTGGTTGTCATGATTTAGGAAAGAAAAGGCACCAATAGGTGGAGCATAGGACTACTGGACTGTAGGGGTGGATATGTGTCATTACACATTTGTCAGAAGTCATAGAATGTGCAACACCAAAAAGAACTAAGACACACTGCAGACTTTGATTGATGATGATGTGTCAATGCAGGTCTCACCGATGATAACAAGTGTACCACTCTGGTGTGAGATGCTGGTGCAGGAGAGGCAGTGCGTGCGTGAAGTCAGGAGGCATCTAGGAATCTCCACACTTTCTAGTCAGTATTTCTGAGAACCTAAAACTGCTCTAAAAATAGTTTATTTTTTTAAGAAAGCAATTGCATGAATAAATGAGTATATAATTGTATTGTCATGCCTATAACACATAGGAATGCAACGTATTTCACAATAATAGCACCAAGGGGTGGGTGGGAGCAAAGCTGTACTGGGCTAAGGAAATGACTCTAGATTTTACCTTGAATCTATGAAAATAAAGGAAGAGGACAAAAAATAGAATTTAAGGTTAATATAGCAAACTCTCTAAAGATACACTAGTTATCTTTTCTTCTCTCAGCTCCTTTAAAAGACATAAAATTATATAAAGTATTATATCTTTTGACTTGTAACACAAGAGGTCTGTTCAGAATATATCCAGCCATAAACTATTAAAAAATAGAGACATTTATTGAAGAAGATACAAGATACAAGAAACACTATACATAGGATGACACCTCAGTCCCCTTTAAAGTAGGCACCTTGGGACCCCACACAGTTCTTCCAGTCACCATCAGGTGCCGTGTCATGTTTTCTTAAATCTCTTCAATGGTCTGAAATCTCTTCCCTTTCAAAGGTGATATTAGTTTTGGGAAAAGCCAGAAGCCGTAGGACACCAAATCTGGGCTGTAGGTGGCTGAGTCACCGGAGTGATTTGATGTTTCACAAAAAAAACTGCATGAGACGTGATGCATGAGTGGGCGCATTGTCATGATGAAGCTGCCAATCACCAGTTGCCCAAAGCTGTGGCCTTCCGAATCATCTGAATAGTTTCCACAGAATAACATTCAAGTTTAATGCAAAATTTGATGCAGATTCATTGTTTTACTCACATATAGATGTTGTTATGGGTTGAATTGTGTCTCCCCCAAAATATATCTTGAAGTCCTCACTCCCAGCACCTCAGAATGTGACTTTACTTAGAAATAGTGCCTTTGCAATGTAGTCAAATTAAGATAAACCCTGTAATCCAATTAAAGTGGGCCCTAGTCCAATATAATTGTGTCCTGATATAAAAGGTAAGTTTGAACAGAGACACAGATATGCATAGAGGGGAGAAAGAAGAGACACAGGGAGAACGCCACCTGAATGTGGAGGTTGAAGTGATGCACTCACAAGCCAAGGAATGCCCACGACTGCCCCCAAGCTGGGAATTACAGAAGAACACATTGCCTTCACAACTCTCAGAAGGAAGCACCTGGATTCCAGACTTCTTGCCTCCAGAACAGTGAGACAGTAAGTATTTTAAGCCACCCAGTTTGTGGCATTTTGTTACAGCAGCACTAGGTAACCAATAGAGATTTTTAGCATGAGAAAATGGCATGTTCCAGTGACAAATGCCTAAAAATGTGGAAGTGGCTTTGGGACTGGGCAATGAATAGAGGCTGGAAGAGTTTTTGAGGTACATTAGGGGAAAAGACTACGTGGCCTTGAAGAGATTATGCGTTAAAACACAGGCATTTAAGGAGATTCTGATGAGAACCCAGAAAGAGCAATGGAGAGCTGTAGAGAAAGCTTCTATCATATAGGAGAACATATATATTGACATGAACAGAACAGGACTAGAAATAAGCACGTCAAAGATGCTTCCACTGAGGTTCCAGAAGGAAATGAGGAACGTGCTATTGGGAACTATAGGAAAAACAATTCTTATTACAAAGTGGCAGAGGACTTGGTTGAAATGTGTTCTGCTGAATGAAAAACATAATTTGTAAGTGACAAACCCAAACATCATCTTTAACTGAGAAGGTGCAGCTCATTCAGAAACCACACTTTGAGATCCACTAATCTATTCAACAGAAAAGTTTCTCAAATAGTGATGGGACTAGCACATTACTTTTAGTATTCCTTATACTTCCCTCAAAAAAAAAAACCTTGCAGCAAATAAAGAATAAAATGGACAACATCTTATAATTGGCAATATAAATGTATGGCCAACATTACAGCCGGCGGACTCGCTGACCTTGGCTGGCTGGGGAGAGCTGGAGACAGGTGTCCAGGGAGGGCAGCTCGGTGTGTAGCAGGCAGCTCTGGTTACTGGGCTGGCACACCTGTTAGCCACATTATTGATTGGTATCCTGGAAACCCTGCTTCAGCTGGTTTGTTTTCTGCCTCTAGAGCTATGAAACAAAACAAAACAGCTGAACTCTAAGTCAGGCTATTGATTTTACTGCTCTGATGCCAGGCAGAAACTCCATTCTAAAAACTTTGTTGACACCTCTAATCCACTAAATTGTCAAACCCCATATGGTTGTTATAGAAAAGAAAGCCATAGTTTGGGCATCCAGAAATCCATTTCTCTCTCTTCACTCATTTATTTCACTTTCCCTTGCCATTAATACATTTCAATCTATACTGTGTACTATGTGTGTGTACATGTATACACATACATACACATATATGTCACTTTACAATTTATCTCTATTTATGTATATATTTCCACAAATGGATCAAAGGCTATTCCAAAGCAGTAACCTTCTCTATCTTGTATCTCTTCACAGCTTTACCATAAGGAATGTGGAGGGGAAATATTGAGGAGGAAAAAAAGCCAAATTCCTAGGGGAATAACGAAAAAATGCTTCTGCTTAGCTTGAACAACTAGTTACATTTATTTTTTTAATCAAGAATTAATGCAGAGTATAATGATAAACCACTTGACCTTTTAAAATCTATAAAGTACAGGTAATTATTATTTTATGTAAGGCTACTATTGATTGTGGGCAGAGATTACAGCTATTAAGAGAAATGAATAGAGCAAAAATGTTTACCAAAAAAAAAAGGCTGTTAAGATATGGAAGCAACCCAATGCCCATCCATAGATGAGTGGATAAAAAAGCTGTGGTACATATACATGATGGCCATAAAAAAAGAATGAAATATTACCGTTTCCAACAGCATAGATGGACATAGAGGGTATTATGCTAAGTGAAGTAAGTCAGACAAAGAAAGACAAATGCCATATGATTTCACTTATAGGTGGAATCTAAAGATCAAAATAAATGAACAAACAAAATAGAAGCAGGCTCATAGATACAGAGATCAGAATAATGGTTGCCAGAGGGGAGGGGGTTGGTTGGGCTGGGTAAAAATGGCGATGGGATTGAGAAGCACAAATTGGTAGTCACATAATAGCCATGGGGCGGTAAAGCACAGCATAGAGAACACAGTCAGTAATACTGTAATGACTGTATGGGGCCAGGTGGGCACTTGAAATATGGGGAGGGACCACTTTGTAAAGCACATGAGTGTCTAACCACTGTGCTGCACACCTGAAACTAATACAAAATAATATTGAATATAAATGTAATAAAAAAAAAGGGGCTGTGGTGGAGCAGAAAGAATGAATAGTAGCCTGGGTCCACCCTACAGCTCCCAAAAGCACTCTGACCAAGCTCCTCCTCACGGTTGGTCACCCAGGTACATGGTGCTCAAGGTCACTCCTCCCTGCAGGTCATCCTCCCAGGGCCTGCTCCTCAATGCTGGGATCAATTTCTGCACACATCCTCCCTGTCCTCCCCCTACACACACCATGTTCAAGTCTCTGTCTTTTTTGGCACATTCCCAGAAGGTGTCATCCATCCTAATCTCTTTCTTCTCCCCAGTCACTCCAAGTTGTCTTTGTAATTACACACTAGCATGTACTATGCACTGATTTCCAGGGTACCTCTCAGCCAGAGTTGGTTGTGTGCAAAGGAATCTTTAATTGTGTCTTCCATATGCTGGAACACAGGAACGTTATCACAGTGCTCCAGGAGTACATACATATATTCGACTGCCCACCAGGAATAGTGTTTCAGTTGGAAGATTCCAAGTATATAAGAACCATGATATTGGAGATGAGGAAGTCAAGTAACTCTTTAAAAAGTTATCATTGCATTGTGATAAGAACATTTAACATTGAGATGTTTCCTCTTAACCAATGGCTTAAGTGTACAATACAGTATTAAGCATTGGATGTGCCATAGTTAAAAGATCTACAGAACATGAGAGGGAGGTTGAGCAGTGGGTTCCAGGAATTGTGTGAGGCTTCCGGGAACTTTGGCAGGTTCCAGAGACTGACCACCTACTCGAGATCATTTTGGCCTTTGTCTCAGGGTAGCTGAGGACCAGCAGCTGCAGGGTCCCCACTCACCATAGAGCTATCGATCGAGGTGGGGGCAGCCCTCTCTCCACCTGCCCCTCGGTGGGAAGGCCAGAGATAGGGAAAAGGTGGCATCTTGCAGGCAGGATCACTGTACCTCCACGCTTGTTCTGGCTGTGAGATGTCACCACATCTGCCACCACAGGGCCCAGGCCACGGGTACTTAGGAAACTCCTGGGCCAAACCAGCTCCCTAGCCCCAGGAAACACTGTGTGAAACTGTGCCAGAGTGAGCTTCGAGGCCCCCACTACCAAGGTCCTTGGGGAGGGGTCCCTGCTTTGTTACTCGTTTTCCCTACCTTCTCCCACCTTCAAGCCCAGGACCAAAGTCTATTCAATCTAGAGTGGAAGGGAAAGGCACCAGCCAACTTGATATGCTCCCACTAAGCTGCTTCAACAAAGGGCATTAGTACTCACTCCCATCCCCCACCCTAAACTCCAGAGCTCACTTGAGTCAGACACCCTTTGATGACCTGGCAGCTGGCAACTGGGAGAATGGGGACCAGGGTGCCTGCCTGTGCAGGGTGAGCACACACCCATACTCATCCAAGCACCAGACACAGACACAGGGAACACTGCAGCTTTGTCCTGCTATTCCTGCAGCCGCGCTCCTGTTGCACTCCCCATTAAGTCTCACAGCTGTGAGTTCCAGGTCTCAGGGCTGGAAACATGGACTGGCACCGGGGCGGTGAGATAAAACACAGCACACAGTGGGAGGTTGTGTCCTGGCCTGCAGCAGATGCACACTGGGCCCAGACAGGGAGGACCAGGTTCAGAGCAGCCCCCAGTCCAGGAGTGCCACAGTCTTATTGTTGCCTCTAGTGCCTGTGCTTTAACCCCAGGAGGCAATAGGGAGTAGCCATCTCCAACATTGTCTATTATGTATTGAAAACCTTGACCCAATGCCCTCAAACTCGAGCTGGAAATGCACTATCAAAATTTGAAGGCTAAGCCCTGGCTGGTGTAGCTCAGTGGATTGAGCACGGGCCTGCAAACCAGACAATCGCGGTTCGATTCCCAGTCAGGGCACATGCCTGGGTTGCAAACCAGTTAGTTCCCTGCAGGCCACTTCCCAGCAGGGGATGCATGAAAGGCAACCGTACATTGATGTTTCTCTCCCTCTCTCCTTCCCTTCCCCTCTAAAGATAAATAAATAAAAATCTTAAAAAAAAAATTTGAAGGCTAGAATTTTAAACAGGCACATTCTACGATAATATTTTTAAACCACTCAGAGACACTTGCTTATGTCCCACTTGCTACTCCACATGTAAGACCCTCTTTTACTTCCATTTCCCCCAATTTAGGTTTCTTTTTCAAATTTTTTGTTTTGTTTCTGTATGTGATCATAGCTCTGATGCCTAAGGCATAAGATTGGTTACAAGGGACGAGAATATTTCATTCCAGTCTCCGTGCCTCGTTTTTCTCATCTGTGCAACATGGAGAATGATAGCACTTACCTCTGAAGCATGTTATGAAGATTTAGTGGTAGAGCACGGACAATTGCCTGGCACACAGCAGGCATTCAGCATTCACCTCCTCACACAACTGTAATGGATCACAGTGGAAAGAGCTTTGAGATAGGATTCTCTGCCTCACTGCCGAGTTGTCCATTAGAGATGGGGGGGGGGGGACAAATGTCAGTGCATAGTCTTTGACACCGGGCAATCTGGTTTGTGACTGTGCCTACATCTTTTTGGGGACACATGACCTAAACAAGTCACTTCACTTTCTATACCTCGATTATTTATTCTGTAAAACGAGACAGTAACCATTGTTAATGAGTACTAAATGAGGTGACATTTGCAACTAATTTGTAATTGTTACTATCCAATGTGTAAGCATTTACAAAACGTAGAAGTTTAGCTTTTTAACCAGGTAACTTTTGTAACTCAAATTCTATGTAAATTTATCAGAAACATCCTTCCTAGACACACACCTTGCTGCCTTTACATTTTACTGCATATGTTTTCATGTTGTTTTCTTTCACAAACACAAAGCAGTTTCAAAGACTTAAGCATGATGGTTACTGATGTTTTTCAATCACTGGAATGAATACATTTGGGGGGAAATACCGAATTATACTAGCTGAATTCTAGGATATTATTAACAATGCCAATTATTTTTTTATATATTACTTATAAGATTTACACTTTCTGTCTTTAGGGAACTATTCAATACGCAATGTCTGCCTCCCTGAGCCTCATAGTCACTTTCTTTAGGAAAGAATATCTTTTTGTTGTTGTTCAATTTTATTACAGTCCACTGGGGTTCTGTGTGTATTATGACACATTTCAGGCATATAAAGGAAAGTGAAAAATAAAACAAACACCATGTGTAGCCAACACCCAGTGTTAAGGACTAACGTGTGGCCAAGAAGCCCCTGTGAAGCGCCCCCACAGGTGACTCCTACTGCTCACGCCCATCAGCAGCAGGAAAACATTACCCTGACTTTCTTGTTTACTATAATCAAGCATTTGTTTATACTTTTGCATACGTATGTCTCCCAAAGTTCATATTTTATAAGTTTGGCACATTTTTAATCTTCACGTAATGGAATAATTCCTTGTTACTCTTCTCTTAGTTTTCTTACCTCAAAATTATATTTCTGAGGCTGATCCATGTTGAATGTGTCACTAGTTCATCTGCTTTGACTACTGTGAATAAGATTCTGTCCAATGAGTATATAACACACATCCATTCTCCTATTAGCAGATGCTCCCACAGTATTTTGTTTTTCAAGAAAAAGGCTGTGAACATCTTTGTGCTTGTTTCCTTGGGCCAAAAGTTTCTCAAAGAATTTCTGTTTACATTTTCTGAACTTGAAAATTATGTTTCCCAAATGAAGATTTTCATTTATTCTCTCAAAAACATTTGATGAGTGCCCACTATGTGCTGGGCATCATCATGCTGGCATCCAGGGGACAGATCAGCCCATGTAATGGGCAGGATGCTGTCCTCATGGTGCCCATAGTAGGTGTGGGGTACTAGAGATATGCACATGATGGGTAAAGTTTTATGGTAGGTGGTATCTAAGGCCTTACTTAATTCTGAAATTGTATGATTTGAAAATCGGACATGATTCTATTAACCAAAATGGTCTTATAGCCAAAGCATGGTTTCCCTTCCTTTAGGAGCAGGTAATTATTTTAAATGCAACCAGAAAATGAGTCAATGAGTCAGAAGTTAATGAAACAAAGCAACACAGGATCTTAAGTTCTTGCTCTCCATTAAGAAGAGCATGCGCAGTTCAGACAGAAAAATATGCAATAGGGAGTAAGCAAATAATTGGTCCAAAAATATTGTCTATTGAAAGATAAGTAATACTAATTTGAACAGAAGGAAACAATGTGGGTTGCATCAAAACTATTACAAGAAAAACATGGAAAAACAAGCTTGAATTTTTAAAAGGCAGAATGGGCAGCTAAAAAATAAACACCTGAAAAATTGTCATAAATCAGGTGACATTACAAGCAATGACTCTTCATAAATCAAAGCTAACATTGAAAAATAGAGCTTCTGTGAAACGATAACTGAAAGAAATGCTGCAGGAGCTCAAAGGAAGATGTAGGACCCTCTTAGGTCTGGAACCATTTCTACTCACTCTGCTTACAGACCAGGAGAGGAGAAGCAGAGGTGCATGTCTTTGTGAGGCTTCAGACCTTGATGGGGGAAGGAAATGTGGAAGGGCAGAATTTTTCCTCTCATCCCTCTTCATTCCTCAGCATCTTCTTCTTTCTGGTACATAACAGCCATTCATTTATTAAACACACATTTATTAAACCTATCCTCTGTGCCAAGCAGTGTGCTATGAATACAGAAATGAATGAAATTGAAAGTATTCCTGCCCTATAAGCTTACATTGCAGTGAAGTAAACAAACCAAGAAGTGCATACATTAGTCAATTTTAGAATTTGATAAGAATTATAAAGAGAATAAGCCATGTGGTGGGATAGTGAGTACATGAAGGAGGTAGACATGGGAGAGAGGGTGATCATAGAAAGACTCTGATTAGCTTGAACTGAGACTTTAGCTACAATAATAGGCCAACCATAAAAAGAATACAAAAAAATATCCCAAGCTAAAGTAGATGAATTGAAAATTCTTGGAGGGTATAAGGAGCTTGACAAGTCTGAGGAACAGAAAAGACATCCTTATAGGAGTCAAAGGAGATCTTTGTTTTTTAAGATGGGTGATAATGCAGGATGTTTGTGTACTGATGGGAATTAATCACCATAGAAGTGGTGTGTGGACTACTGGAGACCACAGTGGGAAGCCCCTGCAAAGGAAAGAGATGACAAGAGTCCAGAGCACAAGTAGAGAACTTTGATTTTAGTAGAATTGGGGGCCCTCGTTTCAATCTAGCAGGAAGAAAGGCTCAGAAGGGTTGTAAAACTGCGTGTAACTTTGTGGGTTTCATGTTAGAGATATAAGGGAACTCTCCTCTGATGATGAAGGAAAAAAACCAAGGCAGATCCCATGCTTTTGATGCTGCTTCTATCTCTTTTGGCCAGCAGGTCGTAGAGAAAAATGCTTGCTGAGGTCCCAGTGTCCAATCAATAGCTTTGTGATGTCCAGAGGCAGAGAGCAAGGCACCTATTTTGCTGGTACAAACCACAGCTGTTAAATTATGGGGATCTCCTTAGAGTGTAGCAGCTTTCAAAAATCATGGCAGTGATGGTGTGGTTCTGGAACTTGTACTTTCCAAATCAGAGAAAGGCAACAGATCCTTCGCATTCACTCCCACTTTGGTAGTCAGTGTTGAAGGTTTAACAAATTGTTTATTTTTCCAGACCTCCCAATGATTCTTCAAATTATTTGTTATCCTGGAATAAATTTTTCCTACTTAAATGATCTATAGGAGATTCTTTTCCCTGGCCAATATATTCAGGGTCCAAGATCAGTCATTCACAAGATAATAAAGTCACTCGGAATATTATTGGTGTGAGGAGGAAGACAAATTTCAGTAGAAAAATATAAAGGATGTGGTAGGGTGTCAATGGCAGCAATAAGGAACGCTTACAGCTGGTCCCATGGCATGACATGAATTTTAAAATTGTTATCTCGTTTAGGGAAGAATTAGGAGGAACAGTTGCAAACAAGTGGAACATTTATCCTGCCTCCTGGCCTTGAGTTATAAAAGTTTCTGAAAGAGAAAACTATCTTCATTTGAAAGCTATCAGAGGAAACTCTCAAGAAAAGGGGCCAAAGGGGTTTCAGAAAAGGACAAATACAGTAGACTGTAGTTTGCAGACCCTACAGTTTAAGAGGTGACAGAGAAGGGCTTTTAGAGGGAAGAGGAGGGATTGAGGATTATTTAGAATAGGGGGTACACAAACATTTATGGAAATGAGAGTCATGAGGAGAATGGATGGTCTGGGAGCTGTGGGCTTCTCTAGATGACTTAGCTAGAACAAGGTAGGCATGAGGGGTTTAGTCTTGATTCATCTTTTAAATTAAGATGGGAAATCAATTTAAGCTCTCGGTCCTGTGGTCTGTGTTGCTATGTAAGTGGAAAATGTGAGGCAGTCATTCTTGGTCTGTCATTTGAAATCTCTTAGATTAATAAACATATTTTCCCTGAAACTCCTTTCCTAATCACTAAAGGAAAACTAGACTTTCTTTGACCTTTTTTATAAGAATAGCACAAGTAAACAATGAGCAGAAGACTTCTTTTGCATAAGAAAGGCTTTCACACACTAAGGGGTTCTATATGAACTCCCACTGGACTATGAGCTTCTAGAGACCATGGGCCTTGTTCTGTTAATCTGTGTGTTTCTTTCCCCTCCTTAGCATCTACTGCCACATCTGGCATAGAATAATTGTCTACTAGTTCTTGGATGAATGAATGAATGAATGAATGAACATATTAGCACAAACCTCTGTCTTAGAAAAAATAAGGTTGATTAGAATTAAGCAAATCTACTCTTTTAAATAGACCATTCCCAAGTCACCATCTTCTCAAAGATTAGAGAATTAGACAAATAAATACCAACAGGCAACTGGAACATAGAAAGAAAGAGAGCTAGTAAACAGAGAGCCCAAAACAGTGTTCTATACCATGAAAGTCTAAATACCCATTTACTGATTTTTAAATTCCAGGTGGAGGTAGAACTTACATGAGCGGTTTGGTTTATAATAAATGATCCATCTCTTTTAAGCTTCCTTAACTTGTGCAGGAACATTGTACTGAGACTGTTACTAGTTGTAAAAAAAACACAAACAAACCCTGATTTGTTCCAAGACTTCTCCTTAGTAAAAGTGGGAAGCAAACACATCATCTCCCATCTCCCTCCCTCCCTTCCCTTCTCTCTTAAAAAAAAAGTGGTGACAGAAGATGTCATTATTCATTGTGCTTTACTTAATTGCTGTCAAGTAATGATTAAAAATTGTTTTGAATGAAAGTACTTCTATTTTGAAGAGCATGCACATTTGGCCAGGAAAGACTTCCACAGGGAAGGGGAAGAATTCCCAAGGGAATAGGGACAGCGTCTTACAAGGGCAATTCCATGACATGCTACAGAGCCTATGGGGACCTCAAGCTCTTGACTCAGTGAGATTTCAGAAAGACAAGCATATTAACTAGGCTGAATGTCAAAAATTTTCAAATTTTATTTTCCCTACAGTAAGATGTGCTTCCATGGTAACAGATGAGAGCTCATGAAATACTCTTCTAAGCAGCTACAAATTAAAAGATGGCATCCCATCCTCGTTATTGTCAGTGACTTGGTAGGTGCTGCTTAGGAGACTGTTGAGAGCAGAGCTGAAATGTTCAGTCTCTGTCCTGAAAGTAAGATGGTTGTCATCTGTTTTCCTCACAACTTATCACATTTAAGAATACAAGGAGGTGATCTTAAAAGAATTGCATTGTTATAGATTTCATTAATATAGTGAAATCTAAAGGTGTAATTTACCATGGGATGTAGAGGTAGTAATCATATTTTCCTATTTTCTCCATTTAAAATTAGAACATTTTGGAGAATTTTAACTTAAAAGTTCAGGAACCATGTCATTTTGTAGAAAGACTAGGGAAACTCAACAGTGGAAATGACAAAAGTTGTGATCAGTTTCATCATGGAAGAGTTGTCAGCAACAAAATTACATTCTCACCATTAAAGAAATATGTGCCTCTTACCATAAACAAAGATCACCGTATAATTTTGATGAAATAGTATTTACTTGCTAGAGTTTGAAATGTCAACGATAAAATCAAAATGTCAATTTTACCTAAGACAGAAAATACTGGGTCCCCACCTAAGTGTAATGACCACACACATAGGTTTGTCTTATACTCTCTTGAACTGGCTGGTCCCTTCATTATGAGTTAAATGAAACTTTGACATATTCCCATTATGTGTGAGAATTGTGTTTTATACCATTTTGAAAATCGTACCACGGCAGTTCTGGCAAGTCCACTGAAATCCAGATCAGAGGAAGTCCTGATACAGCTGCCGTGAGAATGGCCTGTGAGTCTGCCTGCCTTTCTGGGTTCCTAAACTGCTCGGAGTCCTCTGTAGGGTTCAGAGCTTTCTGTTGTTGTGTGTTTGTCTGTTTGCAACATGGCAGACTGGACTTATTTTTAGACTCTCCTGTAGCCATTTTCCTAAGATGTCCTTCTTTTAAAAATTAAAAAATGAACACTATAATTCTGTAAGTCATGTTAGAATATTTTTTAGAACCTTCAGTTAAAATGTGGTTATCCAGGTCATTATCTTCCACAGTGAGAGTCTGAAAGCTCCATTTGGGTGGTTGCTAGAAGTTGCGATGCTTTTCTTGTATCCAGACAAGAGCCTTGTAGATTTAGTTAAACATTTATCTTCAGTATAGAGATTGGGAATTTTGTGCACAATCTCTTGGCTGTGGTACTGGTACCTCTGAGCAAGATTTGAAGGTCTGCAGAAATCTGGAAAGGTAAAGTAATGCAAAGCAAAGCAGGTGTCTGCATTTCTTTAATTCAGAGAATTCCAGAGGTTGGAGGTGTTGAAGTCTGAGTGGACGGGGGAGGCTGGCCACAGCTGTCTGTCTAAAGGATGGGAAATGCCACTATTAGACAGTAACAAAGGTAATCATCCATTTTTAGGGGTCTGTCTACTTGCAGGGATTCATTTTGTTGTTCATCTTTATTTGCATGAGTTGCATGCTAAAGTGACCTGTATCTTACCAGAAAATTTACTGGAAAAACTTTCCAGGCTTTTGTTAATTCTGTCACAAACTTGGTTAGGTTCTTCTTTTTCTTTTTGAGAATGAAGGAAGGGTGGGGGAGGGGAGGGGAGAAGATATTCACATTACTGTTATAATTATTTTAAATCACTGTATCAGTACTTTGATTAATAGGTAGCCAAGTTACAGTCATTTGTTGTTCTTAGGTGCCTAGATTCCAGATGTAATCCAATGGCAAGCTGCTCTCATAATAATGTTGCCTTCCTGAGATCAGATACTAAATTAAGAGAAAATACAATTGTGGAGGCATTCTGTATTCCAGAAACATGGGCCAGTTTCGTGGCTGAACCCAGTTATGCCTACCTAGGAAAAGTTTGAATTGAAAAAAGCTATAAATGGTAAGAAGGCAAATAATGGCCCAGACAGAAGGAACTGAGAAAAGGATACCTAAAAATAGAAAATCAAGCATAATTTGGGTACTGCAAGAGAGTTTTAAAGCAAAAGAAGAACTTCCTCTCATAGCATTCCCTATAAATGTGAATCACTTTGTCTGCCAAAGCCTCTGCTATTACTAATACAAGGAACCATGACCAGAGGCAGCAGGCCTGAGAGCCATGGTTACAGCCGCGACCATGGCTCACGCTTCGGTGAAACGGGGGAAGCCCTCGTGGTGGTCAGATGCAACAGCACGACCATGGCTCTGCTGGCTCTCATGTTGCAGGCTACCTACTGGGGACCTACACTGGGGAGTAACCCACAGAAACTTCTTTCCCCAGATCACCCTTAAGTATTCTGCTCTGGAATGGAGTTAAAAATCGTGGTGTAACTGTGAGTTTAATATACCAAGTTATAAAGGTAAAAAATCACCCATGCTTGTCCAACATGTCACAGTGACAGTTTCTTGTCCTGTTTTTGCAGGTGGTAGGCAAAAAGAGAGAGAGAGAGAGATTATGTGGGTTATTGAGATCAATTGAATCGATCTGTGTGGAATCACATGGTGGGCTCATTTACTGGCTTCCAAAACTAAAGAAGTCACCTGTGGAAGACCCTCTGACACACACACACACACACACACCTACATTTAGGTGTAAGCACTACCTATGTGGCCTTTTCCTGAAGAACACACATTTTTCAGCACAAAATACGTTTTCCATATACACCAAAGCAATTAGTACACAGTGGCAGCAGCATAAAAAGTTTTGGAAGAAATAGGATCAGGCCTAGGAGTATTAGAACAAATATAACTTATCATTTAATGAATAGAGACACTCAGAGGGAAAAGATCTTCATGCAAGAAGAGAATGCCTTGCATGGAATACTATTCCAGGAACACAGTGAAGGATGGTGAGCTCCCTGGCCTGATAATGGAGTTATCTGCCAAAAATCAGCTTTAAGACGGCGTGTTGAAACACAGGGGCAGGAAGGAACTTGTGCTGTAACTAAAGCGGGGCTTTTAGATATATTCTTTCAAGTGGAAACCAGAGTAGCCCAAACCCATACTGGCTGCCAAGTCACAGGGAGTCTATTTCTGGAAAAAATTTAGGCCTTCTAATCTGTGGGAGTTTCTAAGTGGAGACTGTAATTTATACTGATGCCCATTTAACTGCTTTACTACCACAAATAGAACCAAATAAGACATAGTCGATTGTACAATTTGTAGGGATGGGAAATATATTCAAATTTTATGTGTGCGCTCCTAACAGAAAGTTGATGGGCCATCTTAAAAGACCATCCCATTGGAAACTCATTTCAATTCAGTCCTGTGAGTTGAAGGAAGGTATCTGGCTATGTTCATAGGACACTTAGAATCCCAAACTCAGCCAGACATTGGCTTTGGTTGATACCTCAGTACAGGATAATATTTTGTATGGGAAAGGGTCATAACTGCAGTGACCCTTTGTCACTACAGTCTTAGTTTATGAATTATTTTATAATGATATCTCTGATATCTGTAATCATATAAGTTAGTAGTTAGGTTAATTTGATAGTTTTCAATTAGACCTACAATAATACAGATATTGATGGTCAAATATACTTGGAAATTGAGTTGAAACCTCTTCAGTACTTAATCTCAGTGGAAAGTAATTATCATGAAAAGGAGTTAGTTTTAATTAGTAATCAGTTAATTATGATGTTAGATCTATCTGTTCAAACTTCTCACAGAGTCCAAATCACAGGAAGTAAGAAAAACATTAACTGATGCAAAAACATGAGAAAACATGCAGGAATTATAAACTGATTTCACTGCTTTTTAAAATAGGTACCCACACCTAAGTTATTACAAAAATATGGCATCATTTGTATATTATGGATTTTGCAATCTATCGGATTATGACTTGTCTCTGATTTTGCTGAGGCCCAGAGGTTTTCACGGAAACAACGGATCACATTGGCAGAAATGTGCCTATGTAACCAACACACTGTGAAAGACCCACAGTGCAAGCAGACTTTGGGTCTCCTGGTTTTCAAGGTTTCATAAACATGCTGGTGATAGTTCGAGAACTGGAGATAAAGAGCATCCTGTGTGATCCAGCAGTGTGAGGAAAAAAGCCTGAGAGTGCTTCAGAACCCTTTCAAGGCATATTCTCTCCTGCTCTTGATGCATTGTACCCTTAGCCAGCAACGAGTGTTGTGTGAGCACAGTCTACGTCCTGTTCGCAGTCAAACACTCGAGGTAACGAGTACATAATGAATGGTGCATGCAAACAGGCTGTGATATTCTAACAATTGATGTAGAAGCTGTAATCGTCAAACTTACATTTTTATTTAAACTCAGTAACTGAACTACAACATTTATCAGACAACGTTAATGCCGAATACCAGAAACACCTCAGTACAGCAATGCTTGCTTCGTTTTTGCTATCTGCCATCAATCAGATATTTAAAGTTTTTAAAAAGTTCAATATAACTGTCCTACTATGGTAAACCTCTATATTTGGGTTGAATTTTCAATCAGTTGTAAATCTTGAATGAAATTATTCATTGACTAGAGCACCAAAAACTATTATCTTCTAAAGTTTTGTTTGATTTCCAGTTCTTAGAATCAAAACTTGAAATATGATAAATTGTATTCCTTAGAAAAAAGGAAGAACTAAGCAACTTATGTAATAATAGCTTGAATGGTATGAGGATTTGATTTGGAATCCTATAATTATATATTGGTATATTCCACCTATGTGGAAACTCCTGAATAGAGTTCACTTTTTATTGTATAAGTTTATATTCTACACAGAACAGGAAAAAAAGACTCATGAACAAAATACTATATTGTGGTGTTCTGACTCATAAAAATATTTGATTAATCAAGATTCACCCCTTCGAGTGAAAAGGGGCCCAATTCCTTATGAAGTACATGGTGGCCTGACACCTGAAAAAAACAGGGTTCCACTGAAAATGACAATGGTTGAGTGTAGAGTTAGTAGCTACCCAGGAAATCAACAGTGTCTGCTGCATTTTTAACTCCAACAGAGCCACTCACATAAGCAGTCCTTATTACTGGTTTATTAAAATAAGTTTTGTCAGGTGTCAACATTAATTATATTTTTGCCTACAAATGATTAAGGTTTTCATCTTTTTCAATGGCCTCATTATCTTCAGTATCATTTGTTATGCTTCATTTCTTCACATAAACTTATGTCAATATTTTCTTTTGATAAAGTGCTTCTCAGATAAGATCAAATTCAAGGAGTTCATCATCACCAAGCCCTTATTATATGAAATGTTAAAGGGACTTATCTAAGAAAAAGAAGTTAAAAAACCATGAACAACAAACTCACAGTTATTAACAACCACACCTAAAACAAAAGCAAACTAAAAGGACAGCTAGATCAGGAGAGGAACCATAGAAATGAAGATCACATGGAGGGTTAGCAACAGGGGAGTGGGAGGAGGAGAAGGGGGGAGAAGGTACAGAAAATAAGTAGCATAGACAGTAGATAGAAAATAGATGGGGGGGGCAAGAATAGTATGGGAAATATAGAATCTAAAGGACTTGAAAAGGGGGGGGAAAGAAAAAAAAAAAAAAAAAAAAAAGGGGAAAGGTACAACTTGAGACACATGGTCATAAACTAAAGGGGGGGTAATGGTGGGGACGGGGGGTAGGGTGGAGGGGAATGAAGGGGGGGAATAGAACTGTAACAGCATAATCAATAAAAAAATAAATTAAAAAATAATTTAAAAATATATTTTCTTTTTTAAAAATTTATTTATTTTTATTGATTATATTTTCATAAATTATAAAAAAGTTTTTATGTAACAAAAGCATATGTGACTCCAAACAACTTGTCTCCAAACAGAAGCTAAAGGTATTTTCAAAGAATTAAAATTTAATAAAATTCTGATAATAATAACTCACTCATAGCATTTACTATATGCTTTGCATTATTTGAAGTTTTTACGTATAGCAATTTATTTAATATTCCCCTCAAACCAGTAAGGTAAATAGTTTTACTATTCTCATTTTACAAGTAAAAGAAACTAAGAAACAGGTTAAGATACTTGTCCAATGTCAAAAAGCAGATAAGGGTTAGAAGTAGGATTTAAATTCAGATAGTCTGTTTCCAGAGCCCTCCACTTAACCGGCACAATTGATTAAAAAAAAAAAAAAGACTTCTTAACATATACTGAGATTTTATATGAACACTAAAAACTCTCTTCCACCTGAAAAGCTTTATTTAAATAAGTTTTAAATAGTTCGTTAGAAAATATCTTAAAAGTGATTTGTCAGTATCTAATAGTAACTTAATGACTATATGAAGTAAATCCCCATTTAACACATTATCTTAGAATCCCTTTAATGAATAGTTTTGTGATTAAGTTGGTGAAATTCTATTGGACATAAGGAAATTGCTTTTTTTATCTCTTGTAATAAACATTCCCAGGTAATTTAAACATGAAAAACAGACATTAGTGAGGTGGCAGAATGGGAAGTTGCAGCCTTTGTTTCTCTGAAGAAACAATGACTTAACAAACACACACCAGCCAAAACACCTTTATGAGATTTCTAGAATTCAATTAAGAACTTGCAGTGCTCCACAATGGCACAAAGTCAAAATTTCCACATAGAAATGGGTAAGAAAAGCGATTTCAGCCTCTTCCCACCCCAGCCCAGCTCACAGCTCAGCACCAGGAAAGAACACCCCCCTCCCATAACTTTGAGGGGAGTACAGAGAGGGAATGCCCCTACTCACATCGTCTCTGGGTCAGAAGTACAAAGAGTGAAGCCTGCATCCAACATGCTGGCTTTTCAAAGGGCTGGCCAAGGGACTGATTTCTGACTTGGCTCATTAGACCACTGGTGAAACCGGCATAGTTAGGCTACTTGGGGCCTCTGAAAACATATGAGTGGAGAACAGCTTGCTTACAGCCAGATCAGCCACCCAGTGGGGAGAAGATAGTCTCTTCAATAAGCAGTGTGGGGAAAACGGAATGTCCACAGGCTGAGGAATGAACTGGGACTCTTACCTTACACTGTACGCAAAGTATACCCAAAATTAACTAGAAGCTTAAACATAAGACCTGAAACTATAAGAGTCCTAGAAGAAAATTTAGGAAACAGCTGTATATTATTGGTGTTGGCAATTATTTCTTGGATTTGACAAAAAGAACAGATAAGAAGAGCAAAATTAGACAAGTGGTACTATACCAAACTAAAACCTTTTTCTCAGTAAATAATCAAAAGAGTGAAAAAACAATCTATAGAATGGAGAAAACAATTGCAAACCATCTACCCAATAAAGGGTTAATATCAAAAATAGATAAGGAACCCATACAACTCAACAGCAAATCATCATCATCATTATCTGAATAAAAATAGGCAAAGGATTTGAATAGACATTTCCCCAAAGAAGACATACAAATGGACAACAGATGTATGCAAAAATGCTCAAGATCAGTAATCATCATGGAAATGCAAATTAAAACCACAATAGCATATCACCTCAAACCTGTTAAGATGATCATGAAAGAAAGAAAGGAAGAAAGAAGAAAAGAAAGAGAGGAAATGAAGGAAGGAAATAACAAGCATTGGCAAGGTTGTGAAGAAATTGGGATCTGTGTTCAATATTGATGAGAATGTAAAATAGCAGAGCTGCATGGAAACAGTATTATCTATTTAAAATAGAACTGCCATATGATCCCGCTTCTGGGTATTTATTAAAAAATTAGGATCTCAAACAGAAATTTGCCCCCCCCCATGTTCACTGCAGCATTCATTATTCACAATAGCAAAGAACTGGAAACCAAGTAAACATCTGTAAATGGAAAAGTAGATTTTAAAAATGTGGTATAAACATATAACAGAATATTTTTTCAGCCATAAAAGAAATAAACTGTTTCTTAAGCTACAACATAGATGAACTTTGAGGACATTGTGCTAAGTGTAGTAAGCCAGTCACAGAAGGACAAATACTCCATGATTCAATTTATGTGACCTATCGAAAGTAGTAGAACTTACAAAAGCAGAAAATGGAATGGTGTGTGCAAGGCCTGGGGGAGGGATGGAAGGTTGCTGTTCAGTGGCTACAGAGCCCCCTCTTGGAAGAGTCACCCAAAGGAATGGAGAGATCAGTAATAATCATAGCTGGCATAATATGTTAGTATTTCAAAACCAACTCATAATCATTGCCAAAAGAAAGCACTGTACACCCATTAAAATATGACATTATTGAATAAATGAAGTACAATTGAAACATTAAAATACACAAAATGCAATGGTTTATCAGAAACAAAACACTGAACTTTGAATCAAAAGCTGGGTTTTTGCAAATAATTCTTGTCAGGTAATTCAACCTCTCTAAATCCAGTTCCATAAATCCGTCTTGTCCCCCAGCCTCAGTGTTCAGAGCCTCTGGCTCAGCTCAGCTGGCTCTGCCCCCTGGGATGGCCTTAAGCCCACTCCAGGGTCTCATTCTGCCCAGGCAGTCGGTAGGCATTAGGTCTGGGTAACTTCCCTCCTACCAGAGGCACTCAGCAGTCTCAGATTTCATCCACATCCATAATTCCTTCAGAAGTTTTAGGTCCCATCTGCATAATTTCATTAAACTTGAGTGAAAAACATAAACCAGAATTAAAAGGGCCTCTTCTCACAGTTTGCCTTAAGAAAGGTCACCTCTTCTCAAAATAGCCTAAGTGCCTGTTAGGTTTAGCCCATGGAATCAAAGAGGAATTCTGTATTCAAGTCACAGATAAAATTAAGACCACAGAATTGATCATACTGAAATTGTAAATGTACAAAAAGCCAGAATCAAGAAACAGACATTAAGCAGAAACATAATTTAGGTTGACCAAATAGGTAGTTGATGATTTCCACTCTCGTTCCTTATTGGGGTTCAGGACAGAGATGAAATCGGACACCAAAGTAAAACAAAGAGCTCCAGTAGCCAGTGGTGCAGGACAAGATGTGGCCCGGGCTCTCCTGGTTTGGACCAGTCCAGTGGAAGTCAAGGAGCTGATCGGATGGAGGGCCAGACAGACTGGCTGATGTGTGTCCACAGCTTGGGCCCCTTCCTGTCATTCTCATTTAACCTCCACATGGGAAGGGTTCCAGTCTTTTGTTGTTTCTCCTGTTACATCCCTAGCTCTTATAACACTACCTGACCCCTTACTGACACTCAGTAAACATTGGTTCAATAAATGTATAGATAACTTGCAAATGAGGTTTGAATTGACTCTTAATAGCTGTGTTCCTTAGATTCTTTTTTCTTTTTAAAAAATTTTATTTCTTTATTTTTATAATATATTTCATTGATTATGCCATTACAGTTGTCCCAGTCCCCCCCTTTGTTCCTCTCTACCCTATATATCCCCTCCCACCCACATTCCCCCTTTAGTTCATGTCCATGTGTCATAAGTTCTTTAGCTTCTACATTTCCCACACTACTCTTGCCCTCCCCCTATTTTCTCCCCACCATCTACGCTACTTATTCTCTGAACCTTCTTCCTTCACTCCTCCTCCCACTCCCCTGTTGCTAACCCTCCATATGATCTCCATTTCTGTGGCTCCACTCCTGTTTTAGCTGTCCTCTTAGTTTGCTTTTGTTTTAGGTGTGGTTGTTAGTAACTGTGAGTTTGCTGTCCTTTCACTGTTCATCTTTTCATGTTCATATTTTTATCTTCTTTTTCTTAGATAAGTCCCTTTAACATTTCATATAATAAGGGCTTGGTGATGATGAACTCCTTGAACTTGACCTTATGTGAGAAGTGCTTTATTTGTCCTTCCACTCTAAATGAAAGCTTTGCTGGATAGCGCAATCTTGGATGTAGGTCCTTGCATTCCATGACTTGGAATACTTCCCAGCCCCTTCTTGGCTCTCTGAAGGCTTCATTCCTTTAGCCTTGAAAGGGGAATAATAATAAACCTCTCAGACACTTGTGAGGTTGAGATAAGGAATAGAAGTACCTAGCAGACTGCATAGCATGCAGGAGTTGCTGAGTAAAATTGATTTATTTAGTTTTTTCCTCTTAATTCACTGTTGTAATTATTGTGATGAGTAAAGCAATATTATAATTTTTTGATAATATAAAGATCATCCTTTTTATTGATAATTTGCTTAGAGCAGCAACAAATTCTCTCGTCTATTCTAATTAAATGAATTTCATTTGTGAGAAATTTTAATCTATTTATTTATTTACTTATTTTTAAGAAAAAAATCTAATATATTATTTCCAGATAAAGGTTTCTTGAGTGATTGTTTTTCTTATCCTTTGAAATCCTTGTAAAATCCCTTTGTCAAATCTGACATATTTGCCCAAATCTGATCCCTTTGGGCAAATCAGTCTTAGACCAAATTTGAGATACCAACGGCTTCTTCTGGTAAATGGTGCGAGCATAGGATTCCTGAGTTATCATCATGATTCTCAGATGAATCTAAATATATCTACCTATGCATATTTCTAAGTCACTTACAAATGTATCTTTGCCAGTGGCAACCATACAGAATTTTGGATTACTGATGATTGTTATGTCTCTATGGCAGCTAATACAGTATAAGTATAAAGAAATACATGAAAGACTCAAGGACGATGATGAAATCACAGCTGCGTTTCCTCTTGTACATAATTAGAGCCTTGAGAGATGATCCTTTTTTAATATGAACAAGACTTTTTTGCAAGAAAAGACAGATGCAGCCAAGAAAGCAAATAGGAATATTGTGATTTAACAACAATCCTTTCAACATGCAGTATAAAAAATGTATACAAAATCTTTTCCACACCAGAAAGTTAAACCTTACCCTGTCCAGGTAGTTCAGTTGGTTGGAGCATCATCTTGTACACCAAAAGGTTGCAGGTTCAATCCCCATTCAGTGTGTGTACAAAAGGCAACTGATGGATGTTTCTCTCTCACATCAATGTCTTCAATGTCTCACCCTCTCTCCCTCCTTTCTCCCTTCCTCTCTCTCTTAAATCAATAAACATATCCTCCAGTGATGATTTAAAAGAATAGGTAAACCTCTATATCTTCCACAAAAATATTGGACTAACAGCATATTTTAAAATAAAAAAAAACTATGTTCTTCAAGCCATTGATAAATATAAGAATAATTATCCTAAATGTAAGTATGACTCTTCTACCAATTATGGTTTTGTGTAGCTGGTGCAAATTGTTCCTACTACTGAGACTGGAACAGGGATCTGCTTCCTTCCCTACATGAGAAAATATGTACTTGGGCCAAGCATCGCACCTTTATTGTTTACTGCTGTGGCTGGCTCAGGTGTGGTTGCTAACAATATGGACAAATCAGAGGCCATCACTGGCCTTTTCCTAAGTGAAATTACCAACGTATAGCCTCTTCTCCTTTTTGGGACACAGGTGTCATAGTCCCATCCATGAAATGGGACAGATGAAGGACAAAATGTGGAGAGTCCTAGAGGCCAACTCCAGTGTTCGAGTCCTGAGTCCTCCCACTGTTGCCAGATTCTGGGATCTCCATCATCAACCATGAGCTATTCCAATAGTATCCTAACAAATCCCCCATTTTTGCTAAAACTAATTTGAGCTGGACTTTAGTGCTTACTAGTGAAAGTGCATACAGGACTGCCACAACTGTGCCCTGGCTCTTGAATCAAGTTATCCCCAAATTAACAAGTCATTTCATATTTGTTGGGTTGAGAACTAAAATGTGACAGCCCACAAAAGTGAAGTAGATCATGATTTATTGGACCAGTGAAATGAAGAAAATTGGTTTGAAATACTTTTGCATTGAGGAGACCATTTGAAGTTTATCATGCATTACAGGGAAGTAGAACCAGAAATAATTCCAACTGGTGTCATTGCCATGTGATTTTCATTTCTGCTCATATCTATTTAAATACTATGTTAAGAAAAGAGAATAGTTGTCATCTCTCAAATTACAACAAAATGTTTGTGTATTTTTGTTTGAATATGCAATCTCCTGCTTTATTCTAAAGTGAGAATAAAGTGACTGCAAGATAAAGAGAAGACAACCTAAAGAGAACTGGCTCATGAGCATATCTGGGATTAAGAACCGGCTGGAAGCAGCAAAGAAGGATGGGCCAGGAGGCAATTGGTGAACCTGTGGTTGAGGTGGGTCTGAGCTAAAGAAGAATTGCTAGAGGAGTTTAAAAATGTTTGATGGGGATTTTGATTGTGTATTCTTCAGTGCGGTACAGTATTATAACTTCTTCTCATTTATTTACAATATCCTCAATGAAACCCACATTCGTTGCTAATGCTTCATGCAGTTGGATTTGCTTTTACAGGCTGTGACGAAGTGTCTTTTTTCGATTCAATATGGCCGTAGTGGATAAAAAGGTGCCCCATAAGGACTTGGTCTCATCTATTTTTTGTTGTAAATAATAATTGTTTTTAATAATATAATAATTACAGCATAGGGTCTGATCATTAGACATTAATGGCACTTCCAGCATAATCTGCAAATTTTGGAACTGTTTGTATTAAGTACTGTCAATTTCTGAAGAGAGGGAGACAAAGTGACTGTCCTCAGGTACTTTGAAATAGAAAAACAAACATGCTGAAGGCACCATCTATCATCCTTGAGTAACAAACAATCTATGAAGAATTTTATCCTGGAGACCTTGTCAAATGCTCCACTTCTTATAGACACAGATTTAAATGACTATTATAGTAAAATACATCTAATTACACATGTTGGCAGAACTAGTGTGTGCCATTTATAAGCAAACAAGATCACAATATGAAGGTGTCTTTTTTTCCCTCCTGTTTCCTGTGGAACTCAGCACACATTCTCACAAGTATCCTTAGCATCAATTCTACACCTTCTCAGGCACAAAGTGGTTTTTAAAGTTTCAAGGAACAGTGGTATGGGCATATTCTACCAATGAATGGTTTAACCATTCAGGAACTTGAACATTCCACTGAGAATCAGGATTGTGGTCCGGGAAGTTACAAAAAGATTCTTGGTCTTTACCACAAACTCTTCTGTGTCAACACTATTTTTCTCTGTTTTGTTTTACAACTTGGGGAAAATAAAAAATGAAACCAAGAACTCCCAGAGGATAGAATGACGAGTTGATTACCATGTTATCTTCTTTTTTAGGACTACTTTAAATATTACCTGAATACATATTTTGGTAATTCAGTGAGAGTGACTCCAAGAATTACCTTACATGCTACTCACACTAAGAGTTGAACACACAGAAATGGAAAGGTGGGGGGGGGGGTTCACAACAGAATGCATTGTTAACAGGTTTTAGAGAGCATTGACTTCTCTCAGGAAAACCTGATTACCTTCTTTGAGAAGTTTCAAGTATTAACATTAGTTTTCCCCCTTTCTCCTTTTTTTTTTTTTTTACCACAATGAAAAGATACCATTACCTGTGCCACAGAATTACAGGGTTCTGAGTTACAATAAGTAATTCAAATACTAATATTTTTCTATGCCATATTTATAGAGTTTACAGGGTGGGTAAAAAACTGGAATTATCTTTTGGAGGGCCCCCTGTAGTACAGGCTTCCCCCACTTAGGTGAGAGATCTAGGAACCTATATGCACCAGTGTTCCAGCTGGCGTAGTTGTGAGAGGCTGTGTTCAACTTCAGTGAATTTTTTGTTGAAGACTCAATGCATTTGCCCATTTCATGATGGGTGATATACGAGCACACCTGCCCACTGAGCGTCCAGAAGTTTTTTTACCACCTTCCCTATTCATCCAGTCTCACCTCGAGGAACTTTTTTTTGGTTTCCCCAGGTAAAAAAAAGTCCTCAAAGGAAAACATTTTGTTGATGTGGAAGAGGTGAAACAAATACATGGCAGAAGCACCAAAAGGCATCAAAATTTACAAGTTCAAAAACTGCCTTAGGCAGTGGAAAAGAGTCTTGATAGGTATATTGCCTCAAATGGAGAGTTCTTTGAAGGTGACTGAGGTTTAAACATGTAAGAATAAATACACAATTTTTTGTAAATAAATTCCAGGGCAGTTTTTGGGTCCCCCTTTATACATATCCTTGGATCAAATAATTCCACTCTGGAGCCAATCTAGATTTCAAAAAATTTCATTAAAATTATATGAACAGCTGGAAGCTCTAGAAATTCAATAAATAATATTTCTTCAAGTGCTTCACACTATTTATAGGCTTAGCCTTAACTAGCCACTTGTTGCAAGTACTATGCTGTTGTCATAGCAACTTTGGAAAAGGTCACGATCAATGGCACACTGAGTTGGTGGTAACTTAAAGAGATAATTTAGTAATGACTGCAGTGATGCCTGCCGGGAGAACAATGTCAAAAACTAGGGACCTTGGGTAATTTTCCAGATGGCAGGCTTAGCTGGGGCTTAATCTTATCAAGCTAAAACAATATATCTGAACATATATGCCTTTCATTTACTCCATTATCACCTACAACTTTTAAAAAAATATTTTATTTTTTTTATATTTTTAGAGAGTGGGGAAGGGAAGGAGAAAGAGAGAGAGAGAAATATCAATGTGTGGTTGCCTCTCACATGGACTCCACTGGGGACACAGCCCACAACCCAGGCATGTGCCCTGACTGGGAATCAAACCATGACCCTCTGGTTCACAGCCCGCACTCAATACACTGAGCTACACTAGCCAGGGCAACTTCGTTTTAAAGAGTTGAGGCTGGTATATGGATAACATAAATTACATTTCTATGCTTTCAACAGTATGTTCTTTTTCATTTTCTTCTAAACGTAAATTCAGTACATGTCTTTACTTATCATATTTAGAACCACTGGTCTAGGGGGAAAACCCTGTATCTTTCATTTATAGCAAAAGCCTCCATCGAAACAATTATCTTACATGTTGCACATGGCACTGAGCACAGAGGAGCTCTTCTTTCAAGGTGCCTCCTCCTCCCTTTAGAACCTGAATGCCCTTTAAATTTTGCCCCTGACTTCTCAACATGGAGTGTGAATGTGAACATCATTCTAAGCTTGAAAATCAAGACGTGCCTTTCCTTTGGAAATTGTATCTAAGATACTGTTGTGAATAGTTATTGAAAAGTCATTACTTATGTATTGATATTCCACCTTGTAATTATCTGATTAAGTAAAATGAGTAACACATTTTCTAATGAAGGAAAAGCAAGCGGACATGCCTCACTCTTAGGCAAGGCCAGCCAGCCAAGGCTTCCACAGACGTTTCTCCAACATCTACAGACAGGGAATCACACCTCAGCCAATGTGTGGTACCGCGTCTCCTTCCTCTAAACTATCTTATCCTAGTCTCAAATCAAGAGGAACTGACAACTAAAAAAATAAAATAAACTCAATTCTTACAAAAGGAAAAAAGAACTGTCTTCAACACAGATCTTTTTAGAGGAAGCTGGGTCCGATTCAGGAACATAATCCTAAATCCTAGGAAGACAGCTGGGCCGCAGGCAAGGCTGGGCCACTGATTCAGCTGAGTTTAGAACAACCACTTACTGAAGGAGGGTGCTTCCCAGGTAAAAATGGGGGGTGACAGACTCCAGGACTTACAGCAGAGAAATAGTTGAAGACATGAGAGCATTTTTCAGTAAGAAAAAAGGCAATTAGAAATTTCTTCATCAGGAACATTTCAAACTGTCATGAGAAAGTTGTGGTTCCAGCATTAGCTAAACAAACAAATAAACAAAAAAGACTTTTAAGCACATTGCAAAGTACAAAAACAGAGAATCTAGTTCATCTATTTGACCTTGTTAGAAATGAGGCCAGCAGTGAAAAAAATATCACATGGATGCTCTGTTTAATCTACTGAACAATATTTACTTATTCATTAATAATAAAAATGCCATTTACAAGTTGTCAACTTTTCAAGACACTCAGTCCACAAAGCACGAAAGTCTCCATTGGGGCAGTACACATGATTTAAACACTAACAGTTTTTCAGATGAGATGCTAAAGTTAGAGCAGTTAGAAGCGGGTGGAAAGGGAGAGGAGAGGGAGGAAAAGGCAGGCACGTTGCATTCTCTCCTCTCACAGCAGAGAGTCGAGATAAGGCTACGAAAGATGGAGCGAGGCAGACGGATCACTACATGATGGGAAGTTAACAAAGCTAACCAGTGTGAGGATGAAAAAGCCGCTGACCCCCAAACGCCGAGCAGCAGACAGGGAGAGTGAAGGTGCGATGTCAGTGACCTACAGGTTTCTTTCTTCTTTACAGTGGAGGAATCAGACATTGTCTTAAGTTCAAAAGATGGAAGTGTTTATAGTTAAGGAAATATTCACTGAAACTTTTAAAAAATAGAGATCTTTTTGGGATGTTGACTGCGAGGATGGGAATAGACATGGAGACTGGTCAGGAGATTGTAATTTATTACCATCTGTTTCTGAATTGACTTTCACAATGTGTGTATCTTTACTTTTTAAAATTCAGAGAATATACTCACAGAGTTAAAAATCACAAATGTATTTCAGTGTCTTGGCTGGTGGCTCATTTGGTTGGAGCCATGCCGGATATCAAAAGGTTGTAGGTTTGATTCTCCATCAGGGCCCATGCCTGGGTTGTGGGTTTGATTCCTGCTGTGGCCATTTATGGGAGGCAACCGATGGATGTTTCTCCTTCAGACAGATGTGTCTCCCTCAAATCGCTATTTCTCTCTTTCACTCTCCCTTCCTTTCTTTCTAAAATCTATAAATATATCCTCAGCTGAGGATTTAAACAAAAAAAAACCGTATTCTGATGTAAAGGCAAGTTTTTAGTTATATTTGTAATCAAATATAGACTACTCATTGATTATTTTCACAAGATTTCTCAATGGCCAGAATTTAATTTACTTTTAAGATCTGTAGTATCCATGGAATAAATTTCCTTGGCTGAATTTTGAAGCAAAAAGGCTCAATACTATTCATTATCCCTGTCTTTTCAGGGGTGTTAGCCCCTCCAAAGTATGTGGCTTTTGGCCAGTCTACTCCCAATAAACCTTCAAAAGTGACAAAGCCAGAGAATTCAGACACTACCTAAAAAACAAACCCAATGGAGATGAATGCGTAGGTGCATGTGTACAAAGTCTAAACCACAACTGTGAAGTTTCTTCCTTACTGTTTTTTAATAACTTTTTTCAAGGAAAATATTCCTCTTATGAGAAACAGATCTCATAATCAAAAGTCTTAAAATATTTATGTGACAGAAAAAAAGTGAAAATAAATCCATATATAGAAATATGGTTGTATGTAAAGTTTGATCTTAAACAAAACTGTTATATATAACCTATGTTGCTACCATCAAATATTATTCAAGAAAAACTTCTCATGTATGTGTGTGTTACATGATGAACACACAATCTGACGCTGTAAGTTAAGGCTTAGAAAATTAAAAAATTTGGTCATTAAATGAATTTCTTAAAAAATTTTTTAAATAAAGAGGTTTTTGCTTCCTGTTGTGGAATATCAAATTCTTTCTTTTTTTTTCCTTATTCAGGATCTGGTGCACATATATGCAAATGCAGATTCTTCAGTGCAGATTTCCCAAAGAGCTTCTGTGTCCTTAACGTGACCGAACACTGTTTGGGAGAGAGCTTCCAGGAGTCAGAAAACACCAGGCTTTCACTGCCAGAGACCAGAAGGGCTCTTTTCTCCTGTCGGTTACCAGTTGTAGCATCTTAGGTGCTCACTTAACCTTTCTAAGCTGCAGTACCAACTCTTGGAAATAAGTTTGATATCTATTCTTTCTAACTTCTGAAAATCTTCTCATAAAAAAAAACAATGTTTGCCAAAGTGCTTTGAAAATAACAAAATGCCATGTAAACTATAATATAAGCATTTTTATAGCCAAGAGCATATATATGTACTTTTCCCATCAAATGAGAGACAGATCATTTGAAAGAGAAATACAAAATACAAAGAAATAAGGTCTTTGCCTAGCACTGATTAAAACAGGCATTTGAGAAATCTAATATAAGAAGTTCAGCACTTGTAAATCCTAGGTTATTTTCATTAGGATATTAAAGAACACTAACTTTTCATCATACTAGAAGAAATCAGAAAACCACTGTACATTTCTATCATCTTCTGCCAAGCGCTGCAGGAACTAAGGGCTGGAAAATCAGGCTGTCTGAGAGGGAGAGATGGACATGACATGCACTCACTCCAACTTTCTCTGATCCATGGCAGTCAGAATCTGACGATAGAAGTTGTTTCTTGGGCAGTGTTAGATTCTGTGGTAGGATTTGTATGTGTGAACATCACAAGTCTTAAAAGCAGAGTGCTATAGCCTAGGCTAGTGAAATGAGCAATATAGTTAGCATCCAGTCAAGTTATTCCTATTTCTTTGAGTGTTTACTCTAAAAATTTAAACATGCAAATATAACTTGTCAACATTTAAATTTATTCAGTGGTTTTACTGACCTCTGAACAAAGATCTTTAACTCTGATGACTCCATTCCAACATATATGCTATTTTGTCATGCTTTTTTGGTTTTAATTTGATTGTTCCAATTTTTTAATGATTGCTATTATCTCATATAGCCAATGAATGTTTAGAATATTTATATATTTTTTATTATCATTCCTTCTTGTTACTCAGACCTTCTATCCAGGATCTCTCTCCTGCCTGAAGTCAACATACAGAGTTTTCTTATTGAGGCAAACTCTTTGGGATTTTTGTTTTGTTTATCTTATATTTGAAATGTATTTTCACTGGGAATATAATTCTATGTGATAATTATTTCCTTTTAGCTCACTGTAATGATCACTTCACTGTCTTCTGGTTCTTTTTGTTGCAGATAAAGAACCAGTTATAAGTCTAATTGTAGGTACAGTATCTTGAAGGTAATTTGTTCTTTTTTCTCTAGTTGTTTTTAAATATATCTCTTAGTTTTGACATTCCCTAGATTCACTATGATATGATTAGATATGTATTTTTTGGATATTTTTTATAGTTACCACTGTTACCAGTTTCTCTTTTCTTCTCTTTCTTTTTCATGTCAGAGGGTACAGTGCTGATGTAACAAGGTACGACAGAGGCACATCTCACGCAACAGCGTGGACACCCAATCACCCCACTTACGAGCTACAACAGGAGGACCAGTTTCTTCAGCAGCCTTCTCCAGAGCTAATCCTTGAATTTACAAACATGTATACGAAAGGGTTTCAAGAAGGGAATAATGAAAAGTGACAGTTCTGACGAAGAAGACCATGACAAAAAAGCACTCGTCGGCTTTGGAAACATGCAAGTTGCCAGTGACTTTCACGAGTTTCAAGAACGGCAGACCTCAGATGAAAGCGTGTTGAGAAAAAGCGCAGAACACATTTTCTAAACTGTGTGGATTGAGTAATTAACTGAAAACTCACATTTCTATTTCACTTATACTTTTAATTAGCAACACATCATTATGAAGTTAAATAATTAGTAAATCATTTAAAGAAAGTTCATGAAGCTTTTCCACAAAGGGCAAATCAAGAAATTACTCTTAGAATGTCAATGAGCTTGTGAGAAAAATAATTAACATTGATTAAAAAATCAAAACAGATATTTCTTTTCTAATCCATGATAACTAACATATTCATAAGTGTATGAAGAGATAATTTACTTAAAAAAGTAGTACTTCACCAGGCCTTCTCCACTGATCTGTTTCTCATTCCATATGTTCTTCTGTTATATTTTTCAATTCACTTAGCAGTTTCGACTATCTACTTTCTTCTGAAACCACAGAATAAACCTCTAGTCTCTCTCCCTCCTGTGAAACAGAACTACAGTAAGAATCCTCTGGTAAGAATGCTATTTTGTTGCATATTCATATGCCTGTAAATTCAATATATTTACAAGTGAACTCATTTTCCCCATCCAATCTCGTGTCTCATCCTCATTCCACAGTCTCATGAGTTACAACATAATTCACCTAGTTGACCAAGAAAGAAACCTGAGAGCTAACACTGACCCCACTTAGCCAATAGCAGTTGTCAAAATGTGTTCACTCTACCTCCTTAATACCCCTCAAATAAGTCTTGTGTCAGTCTATAGGATTCCATCTTCATTGCCCGGACTCAGGTCCTCTTCATTTCTGGCCTGAATAACAGCAAACACTTCCATTATTTGAGCTTTAAAAACATTTTTAATATACTGCCTGAATGGCCATTCTTTTCTTTTTTTAAAGATTTAATTAATTTATTTTTAGACAGGGGGAAGGGAGGGAGCAAGAGAGGGAGAGATACATCAGTGTGTGGTTGTCTGTTCTGCACCCACTACTGGGGACCTGGCCCCCAACCCAGGCATGTACCCTGACTAGGAATATAACTGGCAACCTTTTGTCTCTTAAGCTGAAGCTCAAGCCACTGAGCCACAGCAGCCAGGGCTGAATGGTCTTTCTATGACTTAAGCCTAAACACATACTTGTCTTCTCAAAAGACTTCGTTTCACTGCTGCAGGTTAAGGTCCAAACCCCTCAGCATGACAGGCAGCCCCTTTGCCATCTGGCCCTTTATTTCCCAACACCTGCACACGGGGACACGTGCCCACCCCTTTTTCAGTTGCCTGGCCTGCCCTTCTTCTACTCTTGTTGCACTGCTGATCAAACATTTTTGATATACCCCTGGAAGTAGCAATACTTTTCTTAGGGGAAATGGAGATTTGACGGCATAATGTGTATCCTAAGAGCTTTATAAATGCAACAGCACCATGAAAATATGTCTGATTATTTTTCGTAAAAGTTTTGATGACTGTATTAAATCAGAATTGCCCATAGTTAAGCATTTGCCAATAGGTTTCTTCAGAAAGAGTTTACACTCTTTGGGGCCTAGGTCCTGTGTTTCCTAGCATGACTATTGTAAACAACCAATGGTCCACATCTCTGCAGCCCTTGAGAAGAGTCGGCATTAACCTCAGATGTGTGAAGCAGGTTGAAAATCCCCCAAAAGCCTGATCTTAGTTCCAGGATGTTGGTAATGTTAAGCTTTTTCAAAACTAAATGTACTGAGAAAGGATTCGGTAGCAGTTCAGCCATGAAAACACTTTTCAGAGCTTCTGAGAATCCCAACACTTAAAATCTTTACAGATTGGTCAGCAGTTCAGACTTGTGAAACCTTCCTTTCTCTTTATTTTGGGAGAGAAATTAATGAAAGAAAAGGTATGTATTCATCTGTACACACCTTTTGTATTATTAATACCCCCCAACTGCATTTACACCATATTCCAAAATTCTTTTCAGAGGCCTGTAAGATGGTTATGTGGAGTTGAGCCAGGGGTTGGGGGTTGGTCAGAAAAGACCAGATAAATAAAGCTGTTGAAATATTTGCAGAGATGGCTTTCTTATTGCTTTAAGATATAAAATCATCCAAATAATTTTAAGGCATTTATTCCTTAATATTATTCCTTTAAATTTTTCTGTGTTGTCTAGAACCTAAAGATTTTTTAGGTCTGTTCAGATATGCTGAACAAGAGTAGAATTATCTTGTTACAATTTCAGAAATATGATCCTTTCAAAAGCAAATATCAAAATTATTTTTAAAATTCATCTGTGATATTTCTGGATGAGTTTTAAGTACATAGACAAGTTTAAATAGCTCTAAAAACAATAATGCCATATCATAGCAGCATAAAATTACAGAATTTGCCTCTTCTGAAATTGATGCTTACTGTTCTTCCCCAAAGGAATACTTACCTATTCCATAACTCTGGAGATCTGAAGTAAATCTAGTTTTGAATGTGAGAAATCATTAGTTTGGATAAAATATGTGTACACATGACCTTAACCAGCTCTTCTGAAGCAGACTATTCATGCTGCTCAAGAAGAATCGAGGGCAAGTGGGAAAAAGGTGGAATTATACTAGGTGCCGTAAGTGTTTGGTATCAATGATCTAATCATTAAGTAAACAAACTGGTGTTAGAAGTGAGATATTATTATTCCAAACACAAGGGTTTCATCCTGGAAGTTACCTAGTGACATTTCCCAGGGTCGCCTACAGAATGCCCCATAAATCCTAATGGGAAACAATATCGAACATAATATAGTCCACATTTTCCCAACTAAGAGAGCCTGTTTAAAGCAGTTATGTACCCCATTTAAGTAAAATGAATAAAAGTCTACTTATGACATGTATTAATTTCAACAGAATACTGAACACAGTATTAATTAGTTTCATTTTCCTCCCTTGACATTCCATCAAACGATTATATTTAAACATGAACCTTTGACATCAGAGCCTTTAGCAGTACCAATTAAATTTTTTGAGACATCCAATACAGTTGTCCAAAATATGTATTTTCACTTCCAGCTCAGTTGTTAGACATAAAGCCTCTGGAACTGGGAATGCTGGCACTAGAAATCTCTCTCAGGCCACACTGAGCTGTGCACATTAGTATTTTATGAAGACATTAGTTCTGCAGGTTTTTATTCATAATTTTTACAACGTTACTATGTTCTGTGACATGAAACACAGACACCCAGGAACAATTGCTGTTTCATTGCAACATTTCTTCTCTTACTTTTATTGATTTTACTAGATGACTTGTTAGAATAAGGATTAACTGAGGATGTTTCATGATACTGTTTTATTCTCCAACCGTACTTTAGTGTTTTCAAATAAAAGAATTGATACAGTGCCCATAATGAGAAGTTTTACAAAGACATGAATATAATACAAACATTTTCTGAGTGGTGTTGCCAAAAATTAATATTTGGATGTATAAATAATTTATTATATGATAAAAATGCCTATAAATATAGGTTTCTTGACAACATATAAATTTGTGTTTTTATATCTGGCCAAAGCAACATTGAATAATTAAATTGACTATTCTTTTTTTGTTCCTCTACCAAACTAAAGTCTAAACAGCTTTCATATCCAGGCCAGTCCTGCTTTTCTTTGTAAATATTCCCAATTTTAGCCCATAGTGATCTCTCCATTCTCAAAATTCCTATACGATGTTCTGTCCATATTAACAATTTATAATTTATACTGCTCTGTATTTCTTGCCAATTTTCATGTTAGCTAAGTTTAATGCCTCCATTTTTTGATTGATACCTTATCTTACACTCCTTTTTGATCCTGTACACCACTTACCATAATGATTTTTCATAGCAGAATTACTCAAGTGCTCATTGATTATGACCTATATTTAGTTACTTTCAGAAAGGGGGAGAGAGGTGGGTGGAGGTGGAAGACAGTATAGGGGGATAAATGATAATGAAACATACAATAAAAAAGGAAAAAAGAAATAAACGTCTTTGACTGGCTTGTATAAAAATGACTGGACAGATTCATTGAGACCACCCAGATCTATTTTACAGAAAATCAGTGAGGCTAGAATGAAATCAACAGAATACTATTCAGACATAAACATGTTCTTGCATCTCTACTGCTGTCAAAAAATGGTAGAATAAGACATCAAAGAGTATCTCATATTTAATATTGAATTAGAAATCACAGCACCTTCTCTCTTGTTTCTATTAAAAGTAAGGAATCTCTGAAACACATACTGGGAAGACTTTGTTGGCTGAGGTGCAAATTTATCAAGTGTCATTTTTTCCTCAATTATTTTTTTATATCACTGAAAGACTAGAAATTACTCTCATTTAAACAAGGTCTGTAAAAGTTTTGAATCATAGTGAACAATGCATAGGTCAAAGAATCCTATAAATATTTTAGATTATTTCAAGAAGGCAGATCATTTCCATAATGTTTTTCCTCCCCAAAGAAGGTCTGAGCAAGCCCATCACTGCCATCACCACTAGCTCTGAGGGCAGCTAGCTCTGCCTTCAGCCAAGAAGGAAGATGATGAACTTCTTGACCATACCATAAACTGTCTCCTCATGTACACAAATTCAACATTTAACAGATTAGTAAGAAGCTTATTTAGAATTATTAAATATGATATGGTTGGTCTGTGGCTGCCATATACCTTCATGAAATTGGTTTATAAACTAACTTCATTTTTAGGAGCTACTTGATATTTGTACCCACATACATGCTTAGGAAATATCTTCCTGTGATTTTTATTACTTTTACCATTTTCTGCAGCCTCTCATAATAATAACAGAAAATGAAACATGTATTTTTCCATTTTAGTTAAAAAACATGTTAGATTTCAACTCTTTACATATTATGTAATATATCTGCACATAATTATATATGCGTAATTATTCTCACATTGAAAAAATGGTAATTCACTTTTATAACTTCAAAGAAATTTTTTTTGTTTGACTTACAACCTATTCTATATTTTGATTCCTGAAAAGGGAATAAAATGCCACGGAATGAATCCCATGCAATATTTATAAGTATGCTTTGCATCTAACTCCTAAATATCAGCTCAAAACTTCATATTTGTTCATGTCAACATCAAGATGTACCACATAACAGTTTCACTAATAAACATGACTACCTTCTATAATGTAACATGTAATAAAAACTGTATTATCACTAAACAACCTAATTGCCACAGATACGCTATAAGCTCATATGAGGATCATATTCATATTTATCTCTGCAATTCTTACATGCAGTTAACTCTAATCTATTACTGTGTCACATTTACAGTTTCTAGTAAAAATTGGTTTTATCTTTTTTACATCTTAACGAAATACCAAATCTAGTATGTCAGCAGTACTTCTTAAATTATTAACCTACCGCTATATCTTCTATAGATAAATTGTAAGTGTTTTTACTTTTAATTTTACTTTTATTTGTTGTCTTTCATTACAGACTTCACCTAAAAGGGAATAGTGCTCTTTACACTTCAGTCATTTAAATTTCACCCCCTACTTCAAAACAGGTGGTAACTCAATCTCTATTGTGAGTTTTACCCTCTCTGTGCAAAGTCCCTTCCTTCACATCATCCTAAAGTCTGAGAAGGTTTTAAAATTGGGGCTGGCTGTTCACAGAGGGAATAACCTGTTTCATCCGTTCCCCATGCCATACCGCACTTTACCATGACTGACTGTTTCACTTCACTTTGAAAAATTCAACGCATTTCAAGATTACTTCTTATTATTTCTTTAGGAGTGCCCTTTAGCCTTCAAGACCGTTTCTTATGATTTCTTTAGGAATTGCCCTCACAGATGAAGGGCATTCCTAAAGAAATCATAAGAAAATTGCTATTTCCTAGAATTTCATGAAAAAATTATTTCCATATATAAAATGGAGAATGTCAATAGATTTTTCTCATGCACTTACAAAATAAAATAGTGCAATCGATCTTCCCAGAAATAAAAAAATATGTGATGCCTAAAAATTATATAGATTATTCTGAGATGTGTGAGAAACCACACTTATGAGAGTCAAGTGTTTGGTTTTTGGACATTTCCTCCACAGTGAAGCTAATAAGTAGGGATTTCTCTCTCCTGACAGATGCACAGCTCCTCAGAACAAATGCTGCGTCTCTGCATTCATGGAAGCACCAGGGCATGGGAGAAGGAATCCTTCAGCGCTCTTGTTTTTAAATAGTAAATATGCTATATTTCTTCATAAAATTTTTGTCAAAACTTTAATTCTCAGGATAAATAAGTCTTGCATGGGTCTATTTGATCATGTGTTTCAAATATATAACAAATTACACACTTGTCACTAGCGCATAAAAATGCAGTTGTGAAAGTGAGTAGCAGAAAAATAACTGTTCATTATGTGTAAGGAATAGAGAATATAAATTATTGCACAAAGTTTTTTCAAACCAAGTTTAAGCATTTTAATTACATTTCCTATTATTTTGTCTTATGACTATAATTTAGTGTCATAATATTCACAATATCATTATGGATTCTTTAGTCACTAAACACTGTCCTATAGGGCACACCACAATGAATACAAACACAGGACATTTTCACAGAAATGTTTAACTTTCTCCCTTACCTTTTGCTTTTGTAAAAATCAGAGTGAGTGCAAAGTTGATTCATGAAATTAAAAAGTTTGCCAACACAGAGAGCAGTCAGATCTTGCATTCTAAAGTAATGGAAAGAATATGGTCTTTGGAACCAGATAGAGATCCAAATTCAAGCTCCTTTAAATAGTGGTGGTAATTTGGAAAATTACCAATATCTCTGACTTCTGGTTCACACATCTGTGAAATACTCATCATAGAATTGCTGGGAACATTCAGGCAGAGAATAGATCTCACGTGAAATGTACTTGGCACGAGGGGGAAATGCCACAGCCACTGCCCTTTCTGTTCACCAGGAAGTGTGTTGAGCAAACGCTGTGGTTCCACATTTGGCTAAACAGCTGGTTACATAACTTGTATCTAAATCAGACTCTGTATACACGCAACTTACTGTCTGACTGGCAGATTCAATCCAAGTACCTCTTTACTTTTTGAGGAAAAAAAAATGTTGAGGAACAGAATAAATTAAAAGTTGCTCCACTTATAGCCTGGGGATTAGAGACTGATTGGTGCCCTGCCTCCCTTACAATTCAGATTTTGAAGTCCTAACCTTCACTACCTCAGAACGTAACCTTATTTGGAGATAGGTTAAAGGGATAATTCCATTGAAATGAGGTCAATACAACTGATACCCTTACAAGAGGAATTTTGGACACTGGAACAAAATCTGGACTCAGGGAAGACAATGAACATGAAGACACAGTGAGGAAGTGGCCATATGCAAGTGAAGAAGAGAGGCCGAACCAAACCCAACTTGGCAGACACCTTGACCCCGTAACAGTGAGAAAATTGTTGGTGCTGTAGCCACTCCATCTGCAGTACTCTGGCAGCCCTAGCAAACTAACATACTTGGCAAATACCAAGGCTTGGCAAAAGCCTCGTAAAGGTGGATTCAATAATCAGTTCCAATAAGCAGTTTTCATAGTTTTAATTCATTAAATTCAGATGTGACAGTAGTATTTTTCTTACTTCTAAGTTATGAAAAGATTTAGAATTATACCTCTTTACATTGGAAAAAGTCATATCGAAAGAAAGTCTTCATTATTTAAGGACTCCAACTGGCAACATAAGTCAGATGCAATCAACACATTCTTGGAGAGCACAGAGTGGGTGGTGGGGTCTAAAGGGAGGCTTTTCAATGCCCAATAGGAACTAGGAATAGAACTATCCCATTTTATTGTGAAACTGGAGACAGCATGTTAATGGAAAGTTCTTGAAATAATTATGGGAGACATGACTTTTTGTGTGTTTTATGCAAATAGCTTAAAGTATTCATTTATTTCCATGTGGTGAATCTCTCAAATACATAAAATCATTTTTACCCCCAAAAGCACAGTTATTAGGTCTATTTTTATATGCAGCATTTTTTGTTTTCACTAGTCAGAATATTATCTAGTAGAAGTTTATAATCATTCTGTCTCAAGACAGATCAAAGCCAAATAAATGAAGCAAAGTAAAATGTAAAACTAGGCAAATACTGAGTAGTGGGTATGGCAGTCAGTCTCCATGATCACGTTGCACACTCTAGTTCTCTTTCATGTTGATTGCCATAAATGAATTTACATTTCAACAATATAAATGTAGAGTTGCAAACAGTCAACTTTAGAGAAATGATTCCACTCAAATGTGTTAATTATATAACAATGAATTCTCATTTGCATGCTCAAAAGCCAGTTCCAGCTTAATTACCACAACTCGCTGATATGGTACCACAACCAATATTTGTAGTTCCTCACTACTACAACGGAAACATCTGAATCTATCAACCATGTATTCAGCCATGTTAATGTACCTGGCTGGAGAGAGCTTCCTCCTTCCCCGTCTGATCTCCACATCCCTCACAGGAGATCAGACGTTCCTCTCTTTGCCCATTGAGGATTGGCATGAGGTAGCAAGCTGAAAACAAATGGTTTGAGAGAACATTTCCATAATGGACAGTAAATATCTCAACCTTCTTGCCCAGATGTGCTCCCAGAAGAGCTGTAATTGTGTGCAGGAGACCAGATAATTTGAGTCTCACTTCTTTAGATAATAGAAGACCTATAGAAACACTCATTGTGAAATTTCAGAACAGAGTCAAAGAAAAGATCCCAAACCAGGCAGAGGCAGGAAAATCACATAAAAAGAAAGAGGTATAATGGCATTCATGTCTAACAGCAACATTGAACGACAGAAGACAGTGTGAACAGTAATTTCAAAATTCTTAGAAGCCCTGGCTGGTGTAGCTCAGTGGATTGAGCGTGGGCTTGTGAACCAGACAATCACGGTTCGATTCCCAGTCAGGGCACATACTGGGTTGCAGGCCTGTTCCCTTCAGGCCAGTTCCCAGCAGAGGATGCACGAAGGCAACCATACATTGATGTTTCTCTCCCTCTCTCCTTCCCTTCCCCTCTAAAGATAAATAAATAAAATCTTTAAAAAAATTCTTAGAGAAGATTTTCCAACATGGACTTTTATCCGGACTAAGATGTGTCAGAATACAATAAAGTTATTTAAATATTCAAGGACTCAAAAATATGTTCTCATGCGCACTTTTCTAGGAAGCTGCAAAAAGATGTGCTTCGGGAAAATGGCAGAATGTACCCAAGAAGGAGGAAGACACAGCATCCGGTCAAAGATACACAACAGTCAGAAGTGCAGTGCTGAGACCTCTGCGCCAGAGGACAGAGCCACCGTCTAGGGTGGAGCAGGAGGCACCCGGCTACAGAAAAGAGGTCTGGGGTTGGGCGCGGGGAGGGGAACGATGGGTTATTTGGAGGGCTTGAGCATTTGAAAAAAGGTTCATAAATGTGTAAAGATTTGATGAAGCAGTTTTTAGTGCAAATATATAGAGAAGATAAGCAAATGAATAACTATTTCCTCCAGGGGAGGGGAGAGAATTTTGTAAGAGGATGAAAATGGGATCACAGTGCAGTAGTAAGTTACTAATGAGCAATACCTGCTATCAGGAAAATGTAAACAGTGTAATTAAAAATATGATACAATTACTTGGGAAGTGGGGAAGAAGGAAATGAGGGCGAGATGAGGTTAGAGGTTAAACCCTCCACGACTGGAAAGGGAAGTCAATGATTCATAAACACACAGGTTATGGACTGGAATTTTTAAAATTTATTTACTTATTTTTAGAGAGAGGGAAAGGGAGGAAAAGAGGAAGAGAAACATCAATGTGTGGCTGCCTCTTGAGCACCCCACCTTGGGGACCAGGCCCACAACCCAGGCATGTGCCCTGACTGGGAATTGAATGGGCAATACTTTGCTTCACAAGCCTTGCTCAATCCATGGACTGGAAATTTTATTTGTAAACTACATGTATACATTACTCTGAATAAAATAAAATTAATTCTATAAACCGTGTTGTATGGAATCAGTGTTAACAGAAACTACGATTGCATAGTTTGGGGTGGTTAGTACTTGATATGGCAGGTCTCTGGGAGAACGTGATTGAGAAATAGAAACTACTTTCCACTGTGGCTGAGACTATTACTATTGTGGCCTGAGGCCTAGGCCAGCAACCCCACATCCTCTCGGTAACCTTAGACAAGGTCCTCCACCTCTGGGACCCTCAGTGAGCCTCTATAAAATGAGGGCAATGACAACGCTTATCTTACAGGGTTAGTATGAGGATTCTTCCACAGTACAGACACAGAGCAAGCATTCAATGAAAGCTGCAGTACAAAAAAAGAAAAACTAGGTCATGTCTGCTTTGGATGTTGCTGAGAGGCTGAAAACGATACGCCTGCAGGGTCAGGCGGAAGACGTAATGGGTTAGGAAGGATGGATGTTGGAACGAACGCATGCGCCGCGTGCTACCTAAAAAGCCAGTAACCATTTCTCTCCCTCTCTCCTTCCCTTCCCCTCTAAAGAAAATAAATAAAATCTTTAAAAAAAAAAAAAAAAAAAAAAAAGAACAAGCCCTTGTCAGCTCCGTTATCTCTGGCCACACAGAAATATAAGCTTCTGTGTCAGAACCACTTGTCTTTTAGGCCACTTGATTTCCTAATCATCTCATTTAAGTCCTAACAAACTTACAAAACAGTATGCAAGCCAAACAAGACCCATCTTCAGTTGTGGGCAGCCCACAGCTTCCGATCTAGGCGTCCCTGAGGGTGTGTGATCTCGAGCAGAGATCACATCCACAATCATGTTCTGTATGACATTTAGTAAAACATCTTGCCAGTAAAAACATCCTTATTACTGCCTATCAGAAGGACCATAGCCTGAGCTGTTATGTATCAGTACACAAAAATAGCTCCATTTGAAGCTGACGGTACTATAGAGAGACACACAGAGTCATTTTTAGAAGTTGTAAATACAAGTATTCTTTAATATTCTAAGTACTGCTTAATGCTTTTTAATAACTCTACGATTTTTTCCCTATAATTTTGGCATTTATTAAAAAGCAAGATTTTAGCTTCTGTAATCATAGATAATCTTTTAAGTCTTCTCCAAAGGTCATTTTAATATGTTCTTGAAATGTTGCAGCTAGGTGTTGAAAATACTTAAACTCACAGGCAATATGTACAATAGATGGTAAGTAAACTAACACTGAAGAGGAAATGATTTTCTTTTGACCTTATAAATTTACCATGTAAAAAGTGAGAAAATTAGACATCTATTTCAAAGCAATAAATTACCACTCCTGTCCTCCATTAACAATATTAAAATAATCAAAATGGGTAATATTATATGCCAAGTATAATTTAAAAACAAATACAATAAAATTACATTTGAGATTAATTATAAGGACCACGTTCCAGAAAATAGTTTTGTCTTTTTAAGAAAGAAATAGAAAATCTTTCTTAACCTCCCAAGTAAACCCTAGGCATAATGTAAGTGCAGACAAACATTTATCAGTGATAGCTAAGGATGAGATGAAACTGAATAGCCATTCCAAAAATAATTTTTAAATCCTCAAATGTATAATTAGTATGCAATGTATTATACAGACATGAAAAAGTATCTTTGTACACTTATAAGCATATAACCTAAAATCACAAGATATCCAAACATTAATAATAAACTACTCTCTAGAATTCTAAGTACCTTTACTAAAATCTGTTTTCTCACATTTTAAAAAAAGATTATCACTAGATATGGCCATGTGTTTTCATACACACACACACATACGTAGTAGAATGCAAATGCTGATTGGTTTCTCTCTATAATGTGATATACAAAATTGGAGATTTTTGTCTTATAACATATATATGTTACATTATAACACCCCAAAATGCACATTTGTAAAATAAATTTTAGACATTTTCTCCTGTGAATCTACCTCTGTTAAATGTGATTGTTAGTCCAGCTAGAAGAACTGAGAAGGTGGGAGGAGGAAAATTACATTTTTTTAGGTCCCACACTTCCATGGTTTAGCCGAAAGGGAAAAAAAAAGAAGAACCTTCAAAAAGTCCATGAATGTTAGCAAATATTTCTTGCAATGGTCTAGAAGAGCTGCTGAGCTTTTATGGGAATATGTAACTAGATCGCAACCAGAGAAAAATAATCAATGACTTTCATTTAATTCATTGCCTTGTAATGAACTTCTGTGACAGAGACCATCACATAAGGGGAGCAGCGTATCCTACAGCAGGGTCCTCAGCCCCCAGGCCACAGACTGTTAGGAACCTGGTCACTGCCTCCTGTCACCTCCCCTGTCACCTCCTCCCAACCCCTGCCTATCTTCCACAAAACCTCTCTCTGGTGCCAAAAAGGTTGAGGACCACTCTTCTAAGGGATATTCTCATGGAACTCAATGCATCCCCAAGTAAGACATGACCATGAGAGCTGAAATGACCCAAATCATTCTCCCTGCATCAAACCTACTACCAAACACACCTCAGCATTTTGCAACTTAACTAGGCAACATTTACTGATTACAAATATTCCCTAGTCACCACCAGAGAAGACAGGCATGTTTGGTTTACTGCATAAAGCAAACTTAATAGGCTAAAATAATCAGAGAAATGCTCAAGATTTGAGGAGTAGTATAACATTGACTATCACAAAGACTGTCTTTCTGTAAGTTAGCTTCTCAAAGTAATCACAATAATAATTACTTAGGAAACCTCTTTTTATCACTTGTTACTTACATTTTGAGATAAATGGCATTTCATTTTGAAAACTGTCCTCTTAAATGGATCAAGCTGCATTTACACTCCCCCAAACACACCGTGTTTAGCAAGTGCTACGTGGTTGGGATGTATGTGTCTGTCTGCTTCTCTCGGCAATATTTGAGTGAAAGGATAATAATAAAAAGGAGTTCTCAGTGGGTAACGAGAAAAGAAATTTTTGTGTTACATAGAAGATAGATAGCCTCTAATTATACAGAGTTGCCTGCCCATGTCGGCTGGATTTTACAACACAGATGCCAGCCACAGAGCCTGTTTCCTGTATCCAGCCTAAGTCTCTGGATACTGACTTGACATATACTTGAACTATAGGCTCCATGACAGACCATGAAGTCAGATTTGGAATTGAATTTAGACTCTGCCATGAAAAGGGGATGGGTCCTCATGTTTCATGATCTTTATCTTGCTCATGTTTAAGGTGGAATGTATAAAACTTTTTTCATAGTGATAAGAGGATATGGCAATACAATGTATATAAAGCACAGTGCGTGACGCCTGGTAAAGTGGACAAGGAGATGGAGGTGAACATCCCCTGGACTCTCCTGCCCAATTTGCATTCTGAAAGCCAGACCTGGCCCTCTATCAGGGCTCTGGCTCTTCCCTACAGTTTGCTTACTGCCCTGAAGCCTGACCATTCTCATCTCAAAGCAAAGCTGCTAATCACACTTAGAAAGAAGTCAAGACTTGTTGTGGAGAAAAGTGATTTAGAAGAAGAAGTAAATTCCAGAATGGGTCTACACAACCTTCCAGGTCTCCCACGAGATAGAATCCCAAGTAAAAGAATCATCTGCCATGGAAGGAAGAGTATGGAGAGACACTCAATCAAAATGATGAGATCCTAGAAGGCCAAAGAGAGACAGAGTTGTTTCATCATTGGACAAAGCAAAATAGGCACAAAGAGGAGGAAAAGAAGGAGACTATTTCAGGAGATGAAGGAGATTTAGGAACTCCATTATGTCCAAAGTAAAGGACAGACATGTCATCACTGCCCTTCTAATTGGGTTGCTCCCACAGCACAGGGGACCATGCCCTCTTCACATTCACTGTAACCCTTCGAACACGATTTGCGATAAGCATGCAGCACTTATTTCCAATTTAATCAGTACTATAGGCTGGTTGAGAGTGGGAGTCAGCTGTTCCCTCCCCTCTCCTTTCCCTCTCCACTTCCTGAACTTATTGCAGCAGTAAACACTCAGAATAAAAGATACTTATCCACTTGAACATGGAGTTCTTTATAACAAATTCAGTCATGAATTATGTCCCACTGTGGATTTTGTACATAGTAATAATACCTATTAATCCTGAGATTTTAAAAGCTTGCAAAGCCAGGATGAGTATAAAATATGAAATGTGAAGTAGCAGTGAACACTCCAGGGAGAAGGATGTGTTATAATGAGACAGGTACAAGTCCAAATTTCTTCATGCAGAAGAGCAGGAAGAGTCAAGCACAGAAATGTCTATTCAGGGCTATTTTTTAGTATAATGTACAAACATGAACTTCAGGTGTGCAACACTAGGATTTGCTATTTGTATATGTTGTGAAATATCACAAAATACATCTCGTAAACGTCTGCCACCACACGCATTTTTTTAGGGTCTTCATTTCATTATTTTTTTAAAATTTATTTACTTATTTTTCAAGTACAGTTTTCTGTCTATTTCTCCCATCCCAACCCAACCCGCCCTGTGCTCCCCACCTCCCTCCCATTTCCACCCCCCTTAGTTCTTGTCCTTGTGTCCTTCATACTTGTTCCTTCAAATCCTTCCCCTTCTTTCCCCTTAAATTTCCTCCCCTCTCCCCTCTGGTCACTGTCCCCTTGTTCTCTATTTCAGTGTCTTTGTTTTTTTTCTGCTTGCTTGTTTGTTTTGTTGTTTAGCTTCCTGTTAAAGGTGAGATCATATGGTATTTGTCTTTCAAGCATTTTTTTCTTGTAGTGTTTCCAGGGCTGACCCTTGCACAAATTAAACTTCAACAGTGCAAACTGCCAGCTGCACAGCCATCCATCTGGGTACCTATAATCTGGTTTGTTATTCTGATACTTGAGGAAGAGTGTCAAGATTCTAAATCACGCATACATGAAGAGCAGACAACAGAATAGAACCCTTTCATTATGCCACAGATCAGACCATTTTCCTTGATACTTAAGAACGAGATACATCAACTTCTCTTTAAAAGAGGTTTTTGCAAATCCCATTGATAACTGGGATTTATGCTTTCCCATAACTTATTTTTTTATCAGCCCGTTCTCCCCCTTTCTAGACAAGAGGCTCTCAATTCTGGCTGTATATTAGTCTCGCCTGTGGGCTATTAAAAAACATCAACATCAGGACCCACCCCCAGGAGATGGTCTGAGTTCATTAATTGGCTTAGGATAGGGCCTAAGCTTCAGAATTTTTCAAAGCTTCCTGGCTCTAGCTGGGTAGCACAGTTGGTTTTGAGCATTGCTCCCATATGCCAAAGTTGTGGGTTCAATCCCTGGTCAGAGCAAATAAAAGACTCAACCAATGAATGCATAAATAAGTGGAACAGCAAAGTGGTGCTGCTCTCTCTCTCTCTAAAAAAATCAATAAAAAATTATTTTAAAGAGCTTCCTAAATTATTCTAATATGTGACTAAGGATTAAGGACTACAATATCATCAATCCCCAGAGCTTCAATAACTATTTGTATTCACTCCAAAACTGAGGTCTACAGCCCGATCTTGCCCTTAAGCTCCAAATCTATATTTGGCATCTCTGTACCTGCTAGAGCACAAAGTCCATGAGGATGAGAACCATGATGGTTTCCTGCTTGCCTGTTTTATCCCAACACCAATCACAATGCCTGGTACATAGAAGATGCCTATTTAATATTCTCTGGTCAATTAATTTAACTGCTGGATCAATGGACTTAATGTCTTCTGGAGGAAAACAAAAAGCTCACTTTTAGCTATAACATTCTTCCATGACAAGAAAGTGAGACAACCTGAAGGGTCCAGGGCACCAACGTATCTGCGTCTGATCTGGAACTTGCCTCCAGGGGACATTTCCCCTCTTTCTTCTACCTATCCAAAACTGAGATAGCAATGGCCTTCCCTAGTTGTATCCCAAATATGTTTTGAAGGCAAATCATCCCATCTATTCAAGACTGCTTTGAACTATTTAGAAAAGGAGTGCTGGGTCATATTGATTCAAAACTTTGATTCTTCTTTAAGATTATCTGCAAAGAAAATGAGTTGCTCTAACAAATTAGATTTCCAAGGAGAGTTATTTCTCAAAAATGAGTGTTCAACCCATTGTTGCCGGTTTTTAAAACTACCCAGTCCAGGAAATAAGTATAACTCCCAAATGCTTCTATGTATGAATGTCCCCTTATCACTTTACCATGTGCATCTTTCGTGACCAGAATTTTCATCCTCTAACAAAATCTGCCACTCAAGGTAAAGCCACTTGCAGGGTGTGCACAGAAAGGGAAAACAATGGCAGAGGGATATGGACATTTTGTGTGAGTTCCCTACCTGCTGCAGAGGAAGGGAGCTGGCCCCACTGCAGCCAGGTCCTCCTGAGAGAACATTTTAAGCACTTACCATATCATAATGAGGCAGGCCTCCTTGGCCACTGGGAGAAAAGGCACAGTGTCAGTAATTACTATGGAGTGCACTGGGTAATTAAGGACTCCTGTCCTTTGACCAGAATAGAACTACTAATTTTCTCAAAAGCTGAACTTCAGAAGTGGTTACCAGAGAAATTACACCAAGTGGTAAAACCTTAGACTGTTGAAATGCAAAGGAGCTACAAAGAATTTTTGTCACGGAAAAATAGCACTGAGACTCTGGAACGCTTCTGTTGCTCCGGTGGGTGCTCTTGGCATGGCGGCACCCTCAGTGGGCTGCACGCATGTGCCTTTAACTCATCTACATCCGGTTGTTGCAGGACGCGTCTAAAGCCCCAGCTGGTTTATTTCTAGCTTTCAAGAAATGACCAAAGTGATATTAATTGCTAAAATTCCCTCTTTGTTTGATTTTTTTCTCTGACTCTATATTATGCTCTATTAGTTAAGGGAAAAAGAGAGAGAAAAAAAACCAGGAAATCTTCAGTAGCTGAATCAGTCATTCATTAAAAAATGAACCCAATAATGTATATGAAAATGCAAGCTTCCTTAGCTAAATCTTGAGTCGCCACTAATAGAAATGTCCCTGGAGTAACTGCTTCTTGGCTGAAACTGGCAAAACATTTGAAGCTGATTAAATGAAGAAAATTTTGTTCAACATTAGTGCTACTTATCGAATACCTATGGTGTCCCAAGCACTGTTAGACCTTTCACATACATCATTTATTATCAAAGCCACAATCGTGGAATTCGATCCTATTTTTCTAAATTTCAGAGGAGGTAACTGAAACTTGGAAATAAAGCAGATTCCTCCAGTCCTTTGTTTCTCTAGGAGTAGTTTGCAGATGAGCAGCACTGGCAATTTTAAGGCACTCATTAGAAATGGGAGATTTTGAGCCCCACCACAGATCTAGGAGTCAGCATCTGCATTTTCACAGATTACCGAGGTGCTTTATGTATAGTCTAAATTTCAAGAGGCCTGTTCTACCTCAAAGACCTGGGAAGTGACTGAGCCAAAAGCCTAATGCAGTTGTGGTCGTCTCCAAAGCCTGTGCCTTTCCCCTTACCCCACGCCACCCCTCTAAGTACCTTCTTAATGGGTCAGCTCTCCTGCTCTCCACCCTCCTAGTAGAAGCCGAAACCTGCAAGAGAGCTGAGAGTACCTGGTAAGTTTCCATCAGCTCCCAGGGGCTTTAAGTACATTGCTTTAGACAGTTAAGTGGACTTTCCGTGCCTGCTGGCCCTCACTTCCTGTGCTCAGACTCTCACGATTTCCTTTGGGGAAGAACTGAGTAGCTTTCATATTCCTTTTCCTGTTGCCCAGACTCATCTGCTGAGGACCAATGAGCATCCTTATAGCACTTCCAAAAGCCTGAGAGAAACATGATGCCTCACCATTTTTAGATTTTTGGTTTTGTTCTTTTCAGTTTTGCTTTCCTCATCATCGTGGTTCAGTGGGAACTGAATCACATGTGACTGGCTGTAATTGCCTAGGAAATGTAAATAAAGAACTATAATCACTCAAACTAAATGGTGAAAAACAGTTTCACAAGAAGAAACCATTTATCAGCATAAAAGTATTCATTTCTTTATTCCATGACCATAACCTTTTAAATCTTGCAGCGGCTGTCAATGAATTGGATTAGTTGTGAAAATAGCCAAATTTGGAGAAATAAGAACCGGCCTAATGGTCGGTTACACAAACTGTAGCATGTGAGAGCTGTACTATAATATAATGTCTGTGCTAGAACATTGAGAAGTGTTAATTCCCTGCTCTAGCCTCTTCTCTAAAAATAGAATAATTCCTTATCCAACCGAGATGTATTGAAGCATGCGTGCCCACCATGAAGAGACCAAATTGAATACAAATCAGGAACTTTTCTCTCTCAAAGCAAACTTAGCAAAAGTGAAAGTGAAACTACCTTATATGGGTATTTGGTGCAAAGCAAATAAAGTTGATCAGGGAGAAAAGTCATTGACTTAAAAAGTAAGCATCTACTATGAAGATGAAATTTTCCTATCCAATTATTTACACAATTCTAGGGAACCATTTGATGGTAACCCACTGAATAAATCAGAACAGATTAAATGATAATTTAATATGGAACAAGATATGGACTAATTACATGAGACAGAAAACTTAAAAAGTTTTTGGTGAGGGCCTGAGAAAAATGAATATAAAACAAGTGTATATATCTGAGTAAGACATGGGAAGTAAAATTTAAGGCCCTACACTTATTAGAAATACAGTGATCTTTAGATCACATTTTCTTTTCTAGTATGATCCCCGAGATCCCACTACCAGATTATGGCAATGACTTCAAGGCTGGAGTCAGGACCACTTCCCCTAAGTTATGCCCATCGGCCTCATGGGCAGGGCCTGGAATGCAAGCCTGGGTTCTCTGATAGGAAGCAACAAAGTCAATGATTGCAGAGAATTGGATTTTCAAAGTAAAAAAAAGGTTTAGGAACAACAGTTTATTTCACTATGTTTTTTTTATGTGAATAAAGAGTGATATAGGATCCCCCAAAAGATCTAAATAAGCGTAGAGCATTCACTTTCTGTGAGTACAAAGTACACATTCTAGTAAGTGCTGTGATGTGATGTGGTTTTATTGGCATCTTTGTTTCTTTCTTTATGGTAGTTGAAGATGCGTGTTACCATTCACGGCATTTTAAATTTGATGAAACCTGGTAAAAGGAGGGTCTGTCTCTCAGGATCATGCTAAGGCTAAAATAGATGCTGTGGAAGGCCGGGCACAATAGCTGATATATTGAATGTTAAACAAAGCTTAATTATTAGTAGTGATTTTTCTATGGAAAATATATAAACTGAAGAACTACTTAACAAAGTTATATTCTCTTGCAATCTTATAATTGACTTATATTCCTGAGGCCTCTTTCATTAATTTCACTGTTGTGGTTCTTTGAAAAATCTGTTCACCAATTCTTTGATACTTCTCCCTTTAAATGTTGGCTTACTTAATGATTGGCTTCTGTGAATGGACTGTGTCAAAAGTGATAGTCTGTGACTTGCAAGCTAAATGGAAAAAGGCATTGTGGTGCCCTCTTGGATGCACTCTCTCTCTCTCTCTTTTTGGATCACTTGCTCTTGGATACCTGCTAGCTTGTCATGAGAATGTGCTAACAGTCCTATAGCTGGGTCCTTGCAGTGAGGAACTGAGGCTTCCTGCCAACGGAAACTGATGCTTCCCGCCAATAGTCATGCGAGTGAACCATTTTGGAAATGAATCCACCAATCCCAGTCAAGCGTCAGATGACTGCAGCCCTGGCCACCTCATGACAGATGCTGAGTCAGACCACCCAAAGAAGCCTCTCCCAGATTTCCAGTTCTCAGGAACTGCATGCTGTAATAAATGTTTGGTATTTTTAAGCAGCTAGGCTTGAGGATAATATGTTTTATCATGATAAATAACCAATACAATTCTTTTATTTCCTTCATACAGAAACAGGGGAAAGAAAAGTATCTGGTATCACTAAATTGGCATTTATGTTCAAACAGGTTGACTGCATATTATAGAGATATCATATCCATGAAAATAAGTTTTACTAATAACTTTTACACAAGACAATATACTATACATCTTATGAGTCTTACTTTTCCATTTTGAATGGAAGCCTAAATCTTTCTGGTTCTTTCTGGCAAGTATCATAAAATAATCTCTCTTGCATAGTTGATATTTCAGACATTTACTATAAGATCTGCTTCTCATAAAGTAATAAATGCCATCAATCTATTTCAAAAGTTCAAACTGCCCTTTGGAACATTCAGTCAGCTCCCTTATTAATGTCACGATCTTGGCTCTGAATATCTCTGTTTCCCATCTTTCCAACAAATACAAGGTGGCGGAGGAAGCTATGACTGACCCTCTACTCTCTCTTCTTCCCTCTCCAGCCATGGCAGCATAATGCCCCCCTAAGTAGGTGATTGCACCCCTATGGCTCACATAGGGGTGCAAACTATTTCAGCCAGGAAAACAGAATTGTCACAGTGATAGCAATAAATCAGTGAGAATCAGAACACTCACTGTCACTACTTCAGAGCTCTGTTCCAGCTCAATCTGTAAAGACACTGCATGCATGACTACTGAACAAAGAGAGTGTCAGGCAGACTTGTCACTCACATTTGCCACTTCTCCTCCACGCTGATTATCACCTGACTGGGATCAAGTCAAAGGTCAGATCTTCAGACAAAATCTTGAAATCAAATCAGCACTCAAGTGGCAAAAACTGCAAAGCACAGTGGTGGCTTCCTGGAATGTGAATGAGAGTTGAAGGCCTAAGTCAACTGTAAACTGAGAACAGGAAACACGTGTATTAATGTATCTCATAAATGGCACCCAATGTCATAATCCCTTAGCGATCTACCTTAAGGACATAACTCTGAATCCTGATCCAGCACTCTTCCTACATCAGCTATATCACACAGCTCTGACAGGCCTATTTTATTGATTTTGGTCTGTTTTTAAAATTTTATTACAAGAACAATAGACTCACATGGAAAATAATTAAAAAATAAATATATGATTCCATTTATATAAAATTTTTAAATAAAACCAATATGTATGTTAATGTTTCCTAGGCAATGACTCCCTAAAAATATGGATGGGGAAAATTTATACCAACCTCAGGAAGCTAGTAGCTTTGGAAACTGGGATCAAAAGGGGGTTAATGCCTAGGCTGGTGTGGCTCAGTGGATTGAGGGCCAGCCTGCAAACCAAAGGGTCGTCAGTTTGATTCCCAGTCAGGGCACATGCCTGGGTTGTGGGCCAAGTCACCAGTAGTGGGTATGCAAGACACAATTACACATTGATGTTTCTCTCCCTTTCTTTCTCCTTCCCTTCCCCTGTCTCTAAATAAATAAATAATCTTTTTTAAAAAGGGGCTAAAGGACCTTCAGTTGCTTCGTCAATGTGATATATGTTAAGGAAAAAAAGAAAACTTGAAGCAAACATGGCCCCCCAAACCCTTTTTATATTTGGAGAATTCAGTTTTTTATAACATGTTCTATACACCTGTGTATACAGGGACCAGCACAAATAACAACCCTTTTAATACAAAATCTTTTATTACAAAACCATAAGCATGTAATTCTGTAACATAACAATATCACATCAAACACACCATATGACATTTTAGGTGAAATGTTCAAATTGCTGTCCATTTCATGCATGACATTCACATACCCCACCAACCACACGCAAGCAGGTGTTACTTTTACTGGACCCTATATTTTAAATATTTCTTGATTAAAACAAAACAAATGTTAAGTTGTATACCATAAAAGAAGGTGTCCCTCCTACCCCAGACCTCACTTCCCCTCTTCTAATCTCTAATTAAATTTCCTATATATTTTTTAAAAAATTTTCTTTGCATATATAAATTCCCTTGAAAGCATGCAAATGATATCATAACATATTCATTCCTTCTTTTTGCTTTTTTCATTTAAATAACACATCTTGCAGACTTCTCCATTTGTGACCTCATCTTTATAATGGCTCCAAAATGTGTAATTGAATTGATGTATCTCAATTTAATCTAGTTTTTCTGAAGTCTTGCTATTCAAAGTCTGGTCTGTGACAAGCAACATCAGGACCACCAGGGAGTTGGTTAGAAATGCAGAACCTGCATTTTAATAGATCTCCAGCTGATTCCTATGAAAAGTGAAGCTTGAGGCCTGATGTAAATAGCAGTGGGACATGCCCAGTGACCTCTCTGGAAGTAATCCAGGGTATATATATAATGCATATTTATTAAAAAGTTTAAAACTTGCTCTTAAAGTAAATATTCTTTTATGTAATATGACTAAAATACAGTATAAGCAACTCAAGTGTAACCAGCTTCTTGCATGACTATAGATTGAACACAATAAAAGTGAGTAGAGAATGATTAACAGATAATTACTAAAGTTTCTTCACAGTTGCCTTCTAGTGAGTCTATTTGTTGGCTTGACAGTCTTAGACAAGTAATAAAGAATAGTTCAGCTCCATGAAGCTTTGAAATATTACCATAGAAACAAAGAAAACCAGCAAAACTAGACTTGAAAAGTATCTCAAAAATAAGGAAACAAAAACTTTGTAATGTGGGTAAAACAAAGGAAATGAAAATCTAGAGCAGTTTTCCTTCTCCCAGTCCTACTCCTGGTATACTTTTCAAACTTAATTCTCCAGGATAGGAAAAAAAAACCTTTTCATACAAATGTGCTCATTTGGCAATTACTTTATATGTAGCTTCCTAGATTCTAGGGCCTAGAGGGTACAGCTACAATAAGACTGAAGAGGCTAGAAGCTGAAGAAAAATAAATAAGAATTGTGGCATTGCTGTCCAGCCCTGGTGCAGGAATAATGTCACCAGCATCTTCCCTTAACTATCGTTGTCCTAGGCTTGGTACTTAGGACTCTGCTCTTTTCACCCTAGATGCTATCTCTAGACAATCTCACCTCCATCGATGGCTTCAAGCTGGTCACTCCAAAATCTCCCACATAAGGCCCACACCAGAGCTTTAAACCTTTATGTCCAATGAACTACCAAAAATCTACACCTGGATGAGCCAAACACTGTGGTTCTCTGCTTTAGGGTGCCTCAGAATCATCTGGAGGGCTTGTTAAAAATCCCATTTCCAGGCTCATCCCCAAAGATTCTGATTCAGGATGTCTACTCTAGGAGCCGAGGATCTGTTTCTGAAAAGATCCTAGGTGATGCTGAGACCACTGGTCCAGGGCCCATACTTTAAGAATCACTTCCCTAACAAAACATATTCAAACTTAAACTGATTTTCTTTTCCCAAATTCTTCTTAACCAACCATCATTTCTGTTCTGTTTTTCATCCAAGGCCATAGCATTGCTGTTAACTTAATCATCCCAAATTCTGGGAACTCGGCCTACCCCTTCCCTCTCCTTCCTACCTCACATCAATGGAGATGCAGTTTCTGTGTTTAAAAGGTACATGACTTACTGCAACAAACACAAACACACAGGCCTGATTATGCCAAACACACCAAGAAGGTGAAAGATATATGTGCTAAAAACTATACAACATTGGTGAAAGAAATTGAAAAAGACAAAAATACATCAAAATGTGTCCTGTGTTCATGGATCAGAAGAATTAACATTGTTACAAATGTCCATATTACCCAAAGTCATTTATAGATTCAATGCAATCCCTGTTAAAATTGCAAAGGAATTTTTATGGAAGTAGAAAATAAATCCTAAAATTTGTATGGAATCAATTGGTCATTTTGAGAGCAGGTACTGTGGTGGCCTCTAAACCTTATTCTTCACTGCAAGCACTCAACACAGTATTGAATGCCACCTTTCTCTACATATTTGATGAAAACATAAGACGCAACTGATATTAATAAGGCAACTTCCACAAGGACAGAGCTATTGGCAATGCATCCAAAGCCCAGTTCCTTCCTGGATCATTTTGGTGAGTGGGGAATCACAAACACAAGGGAGAAAACCACCAAAGTTTTAAAATTTAGACGGGAATTGTATCAAATAAAACATCGCTGTTGTTTGCTCCCGAACAACATAACAGCTAACAGCACATGAGCACTGAACCACAACATAAAGATGTCTGAGAGCTCCTTTTAACTAAAATGAGCCCTGGCTGGTGTGGCTCAGTGGACTGAGGGCTGGCCTGGGAACCAAAGGGTCACTGTCCAATTCCCAGTCAGGGCACACGTGTGGGTTGCAGGCCAGGTCCCCAGTAGAGGTTGCATGTAAGAAGCAACCACACATTGATGTTTCTCTCCCTCTCTTTCTCCTTCCCTTCCCTTCTCTTTAAATATAAATAAATAAAATCTTTAAAAATAAAATATGTCCATAAAAAGTTTTTTTTTAAGTTGGGCAGCACCTGGTGGCTAAAATAACACATGTGTCCAGCTGGGACATTCTTCAAAAGGTCAGACATCAGCTGAGGCCACAGAGGAAACTTTCAATATCGAAAGTCAGGAGGCTGGAATTCTAGACTTGGTTCAACTGTTTGCTGGACAAGGTGTCTTAGTGTTTCTGGGGCTTGGTACTTACATCTGTAAACCTGTGTGGTTGAAAGAGATGGTCCCGGAAGGGAACTCTCTAAGGCCACTGCCTATGACGCTCAGACTCCATGGAGCCTGTGCAATGGAGCAGTTCAGAGGCTTCTAACTGCATTACGCACTAGATACCCAATGCAGACATGCAGTTCTCAAATGCAAGGCAAGGGTGCTTTTCCTCATTCTCTTTTTTGTTCTATAACTGGAATCATCTTGGACTTTAAAACTATGTAGAGAAAAAAATCAAAAATAATATATGACTTATAATTTATAGCTACATCGTGGCAGACTTGTTTTATAGCTCTATTTTAAACCCATGCTTCTATAGAAATATTGAATTGTTCTGGAAAAGACTTTAGTTTTTCAATAAAAAAGTTTCTGCTATAAACAAAGGGTTTATTTTTTTCTTTCTTTCTTGGAACTATAGGCGATGCGTCAGTGCTGGCTGCCATGGAGACGGAAGGATAAAAATATCACATCAAATCTAAATCAACAACTGGTAATCCCTGTTGGGAAGAATATTTTTCTTTTCTCTATAAAAATGATTTTATAGGTTCAGCAGAGGGCAAAGGCAGGCAAGGCTCATAAAAGTGATGCAAATGGCCCCGCTGGGAGTCATCGAGTATGAGCGTGCACGGTTCAGGCTGTCTTTCCAGGGCTCCACACCAGCCAAGCAGAATAAGGTGGCGCTTGCAGAAGGAATCTGCATCACTGGGGAAAATGGGCGGGCATCCTCTGCTACCACACTGACTTCGCTACAGAAATAGTTGGTCCAATGGACAAAGAAGGTGGAAATTCATTTCTAACAGCAATGTACTCTGTGTTCTAGGTACCATGCAGTCCAGGTCTTCTCCAGGACCCGCCCTCACCGCTGCATTGGCTCCTTTGAGCTTCTATTCATCTCAAAGGGGAATGAAGTTCTGGGTTTTCTTTCCCCCACAGATACCTCAAGAGAACCAGTGGCTTCAGTTGAAGATGTTGCCAGCTTTTCTATCTCATCCCAAAACGACAAGAGAAGGTGTGAACTGATGTGCATCCCCACGAGAGAGTGTCCATGATCACACTTTCCTACAATCATTGGCTTTCAACCTCAAAATGGGATTTTCACATCTTGCATCTCAATTATTTGTTCATTATTACTTAGTACTCCTGAAAATGAATATCTGACAATAGCCACATGCTTATTAATACATGTCTATTGAATATCTACAATATACAAGGTACTCTGATCCCATCTTTGTACACAGAAGGATTAAATAAACTCATATTCTTTCCCAAAGAGTGCACCACAATTAGAGATTTGTCATGTCTAAAGTTATAGTGCCCCATTTTAAACTACCATCCTTTCTGTTAATATTAGTGATGTCATTATTATGGTAAATTTTAAATATTATATTTAATAATATGGGGTAAAATATCCACATAAATGCCTCACATATACAATAAAATATTAATAGGCCCATTTTAAGTAGCTACCATATAATAGCTACCATATTTTTAATAATGTAGTATATTAGCTATTATGTATTTTATTAGCCAACAAATATTTATTTAATGTATATATTCTCTCTGTAAGCTATTGATATAGAGAAAATTGTATATTAAGGGAAGTTGTCCTTTCATTGAGATAAGAACAATAAAAGAAAATAGAAATTCAGTTAAAAAATAAATTGCTACCCATACAATAGTTGTGGAATGTCATTTAGAAGTTGGTATTGGGGTTAAGGGGTACTCGTGTACTCTCTGTTTCAAGAAGTCCCTATGGGGAAGTCATTCAGTCACTCGCCCTAGTTGATAATGGTACAACCTTCCATACGAAGGTTCGCTTCCACCTCTAGATTTGGTCCAGGCCATCACTGAAATCCGACCATGGTCATAAGTAATGGTTATAACACAAACACTGCCAATCTTTGAAGCAAATCCAAGCTATACTGCACCAGTTTGTACTGTTTGCAAACTAAGTGGAGATAAAATAAATAAAGGAGCTAAACTTAAATCTCTCGGGTATATAAATAGCACACAGCTTTCCACAGAATATCAATTTGCTTGTCGCATCCCAGCCTGTGATAATGCTCGCATTCTCGGTCTGATGCAGCTTCTGTCTGCTCTTCAGGAACTCCCTAAACCTTCTCTTTCTCAATCAGATTTTGGTAGATAATGGTTAATTTTATGTGCCCACTTGGCTGGGCTGTGGTACCCAGATATTTGGGCAAATATTATTCTGAATGTTCCTGTAAGGGTGTTTTGAGGTGTTTTTGTATGAGGTGAATATTAAACTGGTAGATGCTGTGTTAAACAGAGCCCATACTTAGGTGGGCTTCTTTGGACTTTTGAGACAGCACGTTCCCCAGGTTGGGTGACAGCTGTGAGTTTTGAGTGGAGCCCAGAACAAGAGAAGGCTCTGCAACGGGTCCAAGCTCTCACACAAGATGCTTTGCCTCTTGGGCCACATGATCCAGCAGATTCAATGATCCCGGATGTGGCCACAGTCGGCAGGGGCGCTGTCTGGAGCATTTGGTGGGCGGCCCTCAACAGGTGAATCTCAGCCTGGGCCCTTATGATTTCGAGGCAGTGTTTTGCCATCCTCTGCGGATAACTGTTCCTCTTTCGAGAAATAGCTCTTAGTACAATGGTAAATGTCAATCCCACCATCATCAGTAGCTCCACTGAATACAGAAAATCGAAACATGCTAATTAAATAACATTGTCAGATAAAATAAAAAAACAAAACCCAATGATATGCTGTCTCCAAGTAACCCATTTTAGATAAACTACTTAGGAGAAAAGTGAATGGATGGAAATAGAGAGGTAAGCACTAATCAAAAGAAAGCTAGACCAAAGTAAAATAAGTCAGATAGAAAAGACAAACACATGTAATTTCACTTATATGTGGAATCTAAAAAACACATGAATGAACAAACAAAAGAAACAAATTTACAGACACAAAGAACAAACTGATGATTTTCAAGAGGGTGGGGGTGAGAAGTTGGGTGAAAATGCGAAGGGATTAAGAAGCACAAATTTGGACCTCTGCCAAGATGGAGGTGTAGGTGGACCCACCTTGCTTCCGTGCACAACCAAATCTAAGAACAACTATTTTTAACAACAATAATTACAACCAGACCACACAGAAAATCGACAATATGGAGTCCGAAAAAAAAGGACGAAATGCTCGGCTAAACGGGTAAGCCAGCAGCGAAGCTGGTTTACCGAAAAGATCCCTGACCTGGTGGCGCGCAAGCAGCTGAAGGCGCGGATCGGATCACGGGCTTGCTACGGGCGCACACAGGGAAGAGGCACGGCTGGCTGTCTGCGGTAGGTCTCGCATTTGCTTGCAGATAAACCAGTGAAGAGGCGAGCATTGAGACCGCAGGGCACGGGGCAGCAGGCTCCGACAATTCTGCTTGGATAAACAGGCCGGGGCAAGTGGTGGGAACGGACAGGGCTAGCAGAGAGGACCGCCATTGCTCCCTCTCTGACCCCGCCCCCACACACAGCGTCACAAACCAGCGACTTGGGTGGCCCCGCCCTGGCAAACAACTAAGGTTTCGCCCCTCTTACTTACTTACCCGCACAAACAGACCAAAAATGGCTCAAGAAAAACTGAGAGCCCCAGAGCCAATAAATCTAAGTGATGAGGAAATAGCCCAACTTTCAGATGCACAGTTCAAAACAGTGGTTATCAGGATGCTCACAGAACTGGTTGATTTTAGTCACAAATTAGAGGAACATATGAAGGCTAAACTAATTGAAATGAATGGTAATGCAAAGGATACCAATAGTAATGGAAAGGAGTCTGGGACCCAAATCAATGGAGTGGACCAGAAGAAAGCAAATATTGGCCAAACAGAAAAGGATGAAGAAACAAGAATTCAAAAATATGAGGAGAGGCTTAGGAACCTCCAGGACATCTTTAAACGTTCCAACATTCGAATTATAGGGGTACCAGAAGGGGAAGAGTCACGAGTGGAAACCTTATTTGAACAAATAATAAAAGAGAACTTCCCCATTCTGGCAGAGGAAATAGACTTCCAGGAAATCCAGGAAGCTCAGAGAGTCCCAAAGAGATTGGACCCAAGAAGAAACACACCGAGGCACATCATCATTATATTAGCCAAGATTAAAATGAAGGACAGAATCCTAGAAGCAGCAAGAGCTAAGGGGACAGTCACCTACAAAGGAGTTCCCATCAGACTGTCAGTGGGTTTCTCAAAAGAGACCTTACAGGCAAGAAGGGGCTGGAAAGAAGTATTCCAAGTCATGAAATCCAAAGACCTACAACCAAGATTGCTCTACCCAGCAAAGTTTTCATTTAGAATGGAAGGACAGATAAAGTGCTTCTCAGATAAAACCAAATTCAAGGAGTTCATCATCACCAAGCCCTTATTATATGAAATGTTAAAGGGACTTACCTAAGAAAAAGAAGATAAAAAAGTTGAACCCACTGTGAGCAAACTCAGTTATCAACAACCACACCTAAAACAAAAGCAAATTCAGAGGACAGCTGGATCAGGAGTGAATCATAGAAATGAAGATCATGTGGAGGATTAGCAACAGGGGAGTGGGAAAAGGAGAAGGGGGAGAAGGTACAGAAAATAAGTAGCATAGACAGTAGATAGAAAAAAAGATAGGGGGGAGGGTAAGAATAGTAGGGGAAATACAGAATCTAAAGAACTTGAGACACGTGTTCATGAATTAAAGGGGGGGAATGGTGGGGGAGGGGCATGCAGGGTGGAGGGGGAATAGAACAAATGTAATGGCATAATCAATAAAAAAGTTAAAATTTAAAAAAATTTTTAAAAAAAGAAGCACAAATTTGCAGTTACAAAATAGTCACAGGAATGTAAAGTATGGTACAGGAATCTAGTCAATAAACTGTACTAACCATCAGTGGCACCACGTGGGTACTAGATTTATCAGGAAGATCACTTTATAAATTCTATAAATGTCTAACCACTAGGCTATATATCCAAAATTAATATTCTATGGAATGTTAACTGTAATTCCTTTTTTAAATAAATAAAAAATTTAAAAATAAATGAACTCTGGCTGGGTAGCTCAGATGATTAGAGTGTCAGCCTGATACACAAAGGTTACTGGTTTGATCCCTGGTAAGGGCACGTACAAGACACAACCAAGGAGTGCAGAAGTCAGTGAGGCAATAAATTGATGCTTCTCTCTCTCTGCCTTTCTCTCTCTCCTTCTCTTCCCCTCTCTCTTTCTCCCTCTCAAAAATAAACTTTTAATAAAAAATAAATTAAAAAATAAATCCAGACTACCTATATTAATATAACACAAAGTTGAGAACATATAAACAAACAAAAGTACATCTGTCGGTAGAATATTACTCAGCCTTGATAAGGAAAGAACTACATGCAATGACACAGATGAATTTCAAGTGCATTATGCTGAATGAAAGGAAAAAGACCCAAAAGACCACATACTTCCATTTATATGACATCCTAGTAATATCACTCTGTAGGGACAAAAACCGATCCGTGATTGCCATGGCCGGAAGTGGTGGAAGGAGCTGATTACAAAGATGTGTAGAGGAATTTGGGGGTCTATTCTACATCTCGACAGCTGTTGCAGTTACACAATCGTACACATTTGTCAAAACTCACAGTACTGTACACTCACATGCTTGAGTGTTATTGTATATAAATTATTCCTTAATAAATACGTGAAAAAGATATAGCTTCCAAAATAGCTAGATATAAAATTAATACAAACAATATGTGATATCTGATTTATGACTCGTGTATGTGAGAAAACTTACAGAAGAACAAATATTTTTCCCATATAATGTACAGACAGTATTGACATGTGATACATTTTTGTTACTTAATAATTAAAATTACTTACGTATTTCAAAGATTGCTTTTTGTTTAATATTGGGAAAACAGATACAGTTATAGTTTTTAATTTTTTGTAATATTCCCCCAAATATTTTTTATATAAATAAAATTATAATTCATTTTACATTATAATTAATGTTATATAAAATCAATTATGTTGTTAATAAAATCATGAAATTAGGATCTCAAAAAGTTATAACCCATGGTAAGTATTATTTTAATAGAATTATTTTAAAAACACTTTTTTTCTTCTTTCTGCTTTGAGTCACCACAATAGTGCGAAGTGCTCCAGAAATAAGATATAGAAATTAAAACAAAATAACATGAAGAGAACACCAAGGCTGAAACAAAAGTGTTACAAGGAAAACATTGTTTAGGAAGGAAACTCGGAGACCCACTGGGCTAGACTGCACTTCCCAGGCTGGGCCCACGCATGTTTCCTGAGAGGCTGTAGATGAGGACGCTCATCATTACATTTCTGAAAGGGAAATCTATTGGCATCCAGGGCCCCTTCTTTAGATTAACAGAAAGAAAAGTTGTGACTGTCACACAAGAGTCCTAGGAAGCTTTCAATGTTTCTGGTTCAGGGTAACAGTTCACTTGGAGACAATTGCTGTACCCATTAGTTGTATCAAAGCACTGAGGGGTTTCTGGAAGTTTAGATAAAGAACAGCAGCAATTTCTGACTGGGTAGTTGATAGGTATGACTTGAAATAAAAGTTGGGGCTAAAAGTGAGTCAGTAAAGTAAACGTATCAGAATCTCTGTTGTCCACAGTCGTTTTAAGAGGAGTGAATAAAGACCTTCTACTCTGGCCACTGAGCAAGAACAGGGATCAAATACACGTTCCCACCTAGAACTAACAGGAAATGAACCGAGTATGTGAGAAACAGTTTCAGCATGTGAAACAAGCAGTACAGGACAATGATCCCTCAGAAAAGGGACACAAACAAGGTAAGCCCTGTAATTGCATCAGTTTATGGTCCACAGTCAGCTTCCATGCCACAGAGCAAAAGGAAAGAACTCAAACAGATCCCAGTGATCTCGTTGAGCTGAAAAGAGAGAGGCCAGAGTTCAGAGAGCTCAGGACAGCTAGGATCTGTGGCCAATGAGACAGAGAGGCGGGAACTGCAGAAAGGGACCTGCAGATCTGCAGAGGGTGCCCCATGTCTTTGTCTGACCTGTGTGTGCATGAGCAGAAACTACCTGAAGCCAGGAAAAGAATCATGGAAAAGGAATAGACGGCACATTTCTCGAAGCCCACACAGGATCAGATACTGGGTATAATTCTAAAAATAATACAGCTTTAGTAATGGGACTAAACTGCACCTGGGGGAAAGGCTTCCCTGAATTTACCCTGACAAAGCTTTAAAAAATCTAACTGATTCTAATTAACTTAGATTGAGGCCAGAAAAAAATATTCCAATGCTATATCTAAGAAAATATGACAAAATACAGCAATAGATACTTTAAAACTCACCATATTCAATATTTGATTTAAAATAATTATAAAACAGGAAAATATGGGCCATAAATGGGGGAATTAATTAATAAAAATGTATCTCAAAATCATAGCAATTATGAAATTATCAGAGGATGTTAAAAGGACATTCACAAAAACATGAATAGGACCCATGTTTTCAAAAAGGTAAAAGAAAAGACTTCCGCCAAGATGGAGGCATAGGGGGAGACACCGTGCTTTCTCCTACAACCAAGCTGAGAGACAACAAAATATTAGCAACAGAAAACACAGCCAGAACACAGAAAATTGAACTTTTCAGAAGTCTGATAACAACAAATTCTTCAGCCTAACTGCTAAGAGGGGCGAAGCCAGCAGCTGGTGAAGTGGGGTTGCAAAGGAAAACTCGGTCAGACGGACTCAAGCGTGCGGATCCCAGGCGTGGGGTTGCAAGGGGTGGACCCAGTGAGCGACCGGCCTCCCCAGCGAGGGTGCAGGGCGGCGGGTTGACTGTGGTCCTGCATTCGTGCACAGATAGACCAGTGAGGGAGTGGGCGGTGAGATGATGGGACCGAACAGGCCCCAGCAATGAGAGGCAGCAGAGGGGGCCACCATTTCCCTGCTCTGATACAGCATCACAACCCAGCAACCTGGGAGGCCCCACCCTGGTAAACACCTAAGGCTCCGCTCCTCATAATTAATGGGCGAGAACAGACCAAAAATGACTCAAGAAGATCTCAAAGCCCCAGAGCCCATAAATCTAAGCAATGAAGAAATAGCTAAACTTTCAAATGCACAGTTCAAAACACTGATGATCAGGATGCTCACAGAACTGGTTGATTATAGTCACGAATTACAGGAACATATGAAGGCTAAACTAATTGAAATGAAGGGAATTACACAGGAAACCAATAGTGATGATGAGGAAACTGGGTCTCAGATCAAGGGAGTGAACCAGAAGGAAGAAAATAATGGCCAAACAGGAAAATATGAAGAAACAAGAATTAAAAAAAAATGAGAAGAGACTTAGGAACCTCTAGAACATCATTAAACGCTCAAACATCAGAATTATAGGGGTACCAGAAGGGGGAAAGGAACAGCCACCAGTGGAAAACTTATTTGAACAAATAATAAAGGAGAATTTTTCCAATCTGGCAAAGGCAATAGACTTCCACGAAATCCAGGAATCTCAGAGAGTCCCAAAGAATTTAGACCCAAGAAGGAACACACCAAGGCACATCATCATTATATTAGCCAAGATTAAAATGAAGGAGAGAATCCTAGAAGCAGCAAGAGATAAGGGGACAGTCACCTACAAAGGAGTTCCCATCAGACTGTCAGTGGGTTTCTCAAAAGAGACCTTACAGACAAGAAGGGGCTGGAAAGAAGTATTCCAAATCATGAAATCCAAAGACCTACACCCAAGATTGCTCTATCCAGCAAAGCTTTCATTTAGAAGGGAAGGGCAGATAAAGTGCTTCTCAGATAAGATCAAATTCAAGGAGTTCATCATCACCAAGCCCTTATTATATGAAATGTTAAAGGGACTTACCTAAGAAAAAGAAGATAAAAAAGATGAACAGTGAAGGGACAGCAAACTCACAGTTATTAACAACCACACCTAAAACAAAAGCAAACTAAGAGGACAGCTAGATCAGGAGCAGAACCATAGAAATGAAGATCACATGGAGGGTTAGCAACAGGGGAGTGGGAGAAGGAGAAGGGGGGAGAAGGTACAGAGAATAAGTACCATAGATGGTAGGTAGAAAATAGATAGGGGGGAGGGTAAGAATAGTAGGGGAAATATAGAATCTAAAGAACTTGAGACATGTGGTCATAAACTAAAGGGGGGGAATGTTGGGGGAGGGGGTGTGCAGAGTGGAGGGGAATGAAGGGGGGAAATAGAACAACTGTAATGGCATAATTAATAAAATATATTTAAAAATAAAATAAAATTTTAAAGCTGAAAAAATAAAAATAAAAACAAAAGTTTAAATACAAAAAAAAAAAAAGGTAAAAGAAAACGTAAGTGTAATAAGAAGAGAAATGAAAGCCATAAAATGGACCCAAAGCTCATTTCTAGATATGGGGAAATATCTGAAATAAAAAATGCACTGGAAAAGATTAACAGCACATTAGGCAATGCAGCTGAAAAAATTAATAAACTTGAAGTCATATCAGTAGGAACTGTCCAAAATAAACCACAGAGGGGAAAAAGACTGAAAAAAAGGAGGTTCAATGAACTATCAGACAGTATCAGCATCAAATATAAAAGTAATTAAAATCCCAGAAAGAGTGAAGAAACAAAAATATTTGAAGAAGAATACTGGGATATTTCCAAATATGATGAAAATTAGAAGCCCTCAGGTGCAAAAGTCTCAAAGAAACCCAAACAGAACATGTCAAAGAAAACCAGTCAAGTCACATAATTTGTTGAAAAGTAGTGTTAAAGAAAAAAATCTGAATAACTACTATAGAATTAAAAAAGGAATGAGAGGAATAAAAATAAGAATGGTAGTACATGTCTGGTCAGAATACAGGGGGAACCCAAAAGTAGAATTATCTTCTGGAAGGTGTGCCCCTTTAGTACAGGCTTCTGCTGCTAGGTGAGTATCCTAGGAACCCATCTGGATCAGTGTACCAGCTGGCATTGTTGTGAGAAGCTGAGTTAGGCTTCGGTGAACTTTTTTTGAAGACTCTTTTAATGTGTTTGCCCATTTCATAATGAGTGATTCATGAGCACACTTGCCCAAACTGCTCTGAGTGTTCAGCAGTTTTTGACCAAAAAAATGTCCGTTTTGGAAATCTTGTAAAAGTAAGAAACATTAAGTCCTCGAGAATCTCATGTCCTCTTGTTCTACTCCGGAAGTCACCCGTTAGTGCCCTAATTTACAAGCTTGAGGCACAAGCAAGAGCTGCATGACTGATCTCTAGTCCCTCACCTCTCTTCCTGATCCAGTTCGTTGTAGTACTGTAACGACCTCCACCCTTTCCCCTTCACTAAGTGTGCTTGTAGCATCTTGCTGGCCAAATACAAAATCACCCTTGTTTTACTTGACATGTCTGTTCATTTGAGATTATTAGCCACTCTTTCCTTGAAATTGAGTTTTCCTTGATGTGGTTTCTGTTTTGCGGGTCTGCTAAGCCTATGATCATTCATTTGAAATATAATTATTGGGGCTGTAGCTGATGTGACTCAGTGGATTGAGTGCCAGCATGCGACCCAAAAGGTCTCCAGTTTGATTCTCAGTCAGGGCACATGCCTGGGTTGCCGGCCTGGTTTCTAGCTGGTTGTGTAATGCGAGAGGAAACCAGTCAGCATTTCTCTCACACATCAATGTTTTTCTCCCTCTCCTTCTCCCTCCCTTGCCCTTTCTCTAAAAATAAATAAATAAACTCTTTTAAAAGATAAAAATAAGAGTAATTATTGGGGGTCTTTTAAGCACCAGGCACTCTTTATAGGCTTGGTGGACACAATAGTTAAATGAAACAATCAATCCTTGATATCATGGAATCTATATTATAAAGGGGACACAGAAAAATAAGTAATAAGTATTTTATAGACTAGAAAATAGTATCTTATAGACTAGAAGCACTCCAATGAGACTAATGTAGCTAGTGCCAAGTGAACATGGGAAGGGGGGAACTAGGAATGAACCAAAGATAAACCACTGGAGACAGAATGCATAGGGCCTTGTAACAGCCATTGGAAGAAGCTTAGCTTTTACTCTGTGAGGTGAGGTAACAACCCACTGAGTGGTTTTAGCAGAGGAGTGACAGTAAGAAGACTTGTCAGGACACCTCCTCTAAGGGGATAGAATGAAGAAGGACTTCAAAGATTGAAAGAAGAACGCCAGTAGGGGGCCACTGCAATACTGCAGATGAGGAATGTTGGTGGTTCTGATCAAGGACCACTTTATAGCAGCAGGGCAATAAGCAGCCTCAAGGTAGATCCTGGATATTTTTTGGTAGAGCTGACAGGACTTACTCCTCTTTGACCTAAGCAACTGGAAGAATGAGTGGACTTGCCCCTTGCTGAGATAGGGAAGACTGCAGATGAAGTGGGGTTAAACGAGAGAGGATGGCAGGGTGTTGAAAACCTGCTTTTGGTTGGATGGTATATAAAATGCATGGATATACAAAATAGGCAGTTGGGTATGTGGATCTGAAAAAAGACAGCAGTCTGAGCTACAGATACAAATTTGAGGATCAGAAGATGCTCCTTCAGGCTATGACACTGGATGATCAGAAAGGGCATGAAGAACCATAGAAAAGGGACGAGCTCCAAGGGCTGAGCTCTCGGTCACCCCAACGTTCAAAGTTCTGCTCCTTCTTCCACTAGTCCAGTACACGGGGGTGCCCTTCGGGCTCTATGTTCACTCTCCTCTCACTCACCACCAAGGTTTCGGTTGCTCTGGACAAAGGAAGTTGCTTTTTCTACTGCGGCTTCTTCCTAGCTACGGCCTTAGGGTGACCAGTGTGCCTTGTACCACTCTTCCATTTCATCTTTGGTCTTCATGTGAACCACAGTTCCTCCATAGCACATATCGCAATGAATATTTACTGCATTTGCATGCCTTCTTCTTTACTGTCTGCTTGCTTCACTCTACTGAAACCTTCCTGAGGACACTGCTGTTAACCAGTGGTGCCTATGGCACCCAGCACAAGGCCTGCCATGCTAAGGTGTAAGGGAAAAAATTTTTATACCACCCTTCGAAGTCCTTCTAGCTGGTCTAATAATCAAACTGACATGAAACAGATTAACGGGAGAAAGTAACCTAATTTATTTCCTATATTTGTTCAGAGTTCCATAAGAATATGAAACCCAAAGGCAATTATACTTATATGACATTCTGGACTAAGATGAAGAGGCAGTGGTCTGGGACATCAGAGGGAAAGTAAACAATTCACAGGCAGATAAGAAAAAGCAACCATCTGGTAAACAAATGTCTGCCTAGCCCCCTAGGAACGATGGGGCACAGAGGGACGTACCAGCACCAACTTTGCTGGATTACTCCCTGTTTGCCACACTTAGTTCCTGTTGTGCTAAACTGCTCTCCCTTCCTGGAGCCAGTTTTGTTTGGTTTTGTTTTTTAATCTGAATTCTTTTAGGCAGATAAGAGGGAGGTCAAAGTCTCTGCTTGAGTCTTTTTTTAAATTGTTGTTCAAGTATACTTAAGTCTTTTATTTCTTAAAAATAACCAGCTTAAAATAATCCATATCCCAAAATGGCATATCCTGGTGAGGAAAAGTCTGCACGCCCTCGAGGCAAACATGCACATTTGTGGAAAGAAGGCACAGCAGCCATTCACTGACGACTCCCCAGTGTTCGACGTCAATCCAGTTTCTTCCTGAGCTTCGGAATTAAACAAACTGGCTGTGATGTTTTCCTTTAGACGTCCCACAGATACCTTAAACTCAGTACGTGCAAGAACTCTTGCTATTTCTTGGTAAACTAGAGTTGGCCCCTTGTTTTTTATTTCAGTGACTGTGAGGATCATTTACTTAGCCACCCACATTGGAAATCTGTAAGGCACCCTGAACTCTTTCTCCTATGGTCTCTCTATCTCTTTTTTTAAATTTTTTAAATTGATTATGCTGTTACAGTTGTTCTATTCCCCCCTCCATTCCCCTCCACCCTACCCCCCATCCCCACCATTACCCCCCTTTAGTTTATGACCACGTGTCTCAAGTTCTTTAGATTCTATATTTCCCATGCTATTCCTGCCCTCCCATCTATTTTCTACCTACCATCTATGCTACTTATTTTCTGTACCTTCTCCCCCCTTCTCCTCCTCCTACTCCCCTGTTGCTAAGCCTCCATGTGATCTTCATTTCTATGTTTCCACTCCTGACCTAGCTGTCCTCTTAGTTTGCTTTCATTTTAGGTGTGGTTGTTAATAACTGTGAACAGTGAAAGGACAACAATCTCTCTATCTCATTGGTCAGCAAATCTTGCCATTCTTCCCCTCAATGTCCCTCAGCTTTATTCCTGCTACCTTTGCATTCAGTTCAGCTCCTCAATTGTTATTCAAGAGCCTCATAATTACTCTTCTGGAGTCTCTTAGTTTCCTTCCATTTATTCTGCTCATTGTTTCTAGAATAATCCTTCTAAAAAGTAAAACTGATCCCATTGGCCATCCAAATTAAGATCTCACATGGCCCGCTCCACTTCCCACAGGGATCAGAAATCAAAGACCAGTCTGTATGTTTAGCCTAGCCTATACATTTGTTACATATATTTGAATTTGTTTCCAACATTTAAATGGAAACATTTTGTGTCCAGATCCAGATTTATGGCTCTGCTTGAAAATCCAAAGCTCTGGTTAACACTGGGCTCAACTTTGCACAAAGCAACAATGCAGAGTTGAGTACCGCCCACACCCTGGGGACTGGGAATGTCCTGAGCTCCATTTAACCACCATCCGCCCAGCTACATGGGCTGCAGGACTGGATCCACTGGCCCAAAAGGTAACTTTAAATACCCTAACACAGCATATAAAGCTGTCTGGATGTGCCTCTACTGGGAGATCTTTCTAGAGTCCTTCCCTTCCTAATGCCCCATCACCTCTGATGCCCATCCCGGACCGGCCTCACACCATACATTTTCATCATTACAAGATACCTGCAGCTCTCCGGACATGCTGTGATCTCTGTTCTCCCTCCAGTTCCACACAGCTTTCCCTTTTACAAAGAACTGCCCTCAAGCAGACACAGAGGAGACAGATCTTGGCGGGCTGGTGGGCTCACTTCCCCCCTTTTGGGTAGACTAGCAGAGAGCTGGCTCAACAGGTACGAGTTAGCACAAAATTTTGGACAATACAAGTTGCTAAGCTTCGGAGACTCCCTCTTAATAACAATGTCATTTTCTCACCCATTGTTATATAGTCAGAGGTATGTCCTCTGTGCTTCTGACCCTATAAGTAAGTATGTAGAGTTATAGGGTCGGAACCCCTTTCAACTGGAATGTTGGCTTTCACGCATGCACCCTAGCATTGACCTGAACTGCGGGTCAGAAAGAGAACAGGCTATTGCATGTGCTCTTCTAATTCTCTGTCTGTAAGTTACCCCCCACCCCCACCCCAATAAACTCTTTAAAATATCTGCTCCATGCAGCGCACAATACCTGGAATTTCCTTCCCAAGTCTTTCTTGATTTATAAAGCTTTTTCCTGACTTCCCCAGGAAGAATGGTACTTTGCTCATTCTCTGAGTTCACCCTAATGCTCAGATGTATTACCACTGTTGTAATTCTCTGTGTGAGTCCACACTTCATTCATCTTTCTAACACCACACCAGACACAAAGTAGACACTCAATAAATAGTCACATAAATTAAATAAATATCAGTGGAGTTTCTCTGGTAACTTATAGCGGCCATTCATAAGACAAAGGAGTGTGTCTTTTCCACCCAATATAAAAAGAACTGAAATAAATAATACTGCTTCATTTTTCTTCATTTCTTAGTACCATTTATTTTTATTCCTTATAAAACAATCTCCTGGAATTGTTTTCTGAAGACTAGTTTCAATGAGATGCCTATAAAGTGCTCGGCAGCAGGGCATTACGCCGAGGTGGCAGCCTGTCAAGTGGTTGATAACAAATGCTTTGAATTTAAATGAGACTCCAGCCCTGGAGCTGAAACAGTGCATACCCAGACCAGAGTCTGCACTGTTTTTGAATGGATGCATGGATCAGGGACGGGCAAATCCTGGTTCTGCCCACTATTCCTGGGTTGCCTCCAAGCCTTGGCACTCACTGTTCTCTCTGTCTGAAACAAAATCTTCCCCAGGGTTCTGCTCCAATGTCTTCTCACCGAGAGGCCTTCTCAGAGAATCTAAATGAAATGGAACCCCAGCACTCCCTTTCCCCCTTACAGTACCTTCATTCTCCCACGCATCGCCATCTGCAATACTGTACAGTTGGTTCTGAAACTTAAGCTCAAGAGAACAGGGACTTTGGTTTGTTTGCTTTTGTATCTCCACCCAGAACAGAATCTGAATGAATGAATCTTGAAGAATCTTGGTAAGTCTCCTCTTCCTCATTTGTGAAGTAATGGGGTGGAAAGAAAAGTACTAATGCCTTTCAGATGAAACTTTATATGATGTGTTGCTCCCAGCTCCCTGCCCATTGAATACAGTCATGAGCCTCTTTCTTTTATGTAACAAACCCAAAGTCTGTGCTGCTGGAAAAAGTTGGTAAAAAGCACCCCTCCCCCTTCACCCCGCGCCCCCCCCCCCCCCCGCTGTCAGGCTGAAAACCTTTTCTTCCACAGAACTACTCTGAGCTGTGTGGGTGGTAGCTAAATCCCAGAGTGTTAATGGATTTGTATTTTCATAGAATATAGAATTTTATAGTTGTGATGAATAGCGAACCTCGCCTGGACCCACCGACTCATTTCACAGATGTGGACTGTGAAGACCCGGAAGCTAAGTGACTTAGTTAAGATGACACAGAACTAGTGGCAGACCCGGGGAAAAGCCCAGACTGCAGGATTCTAATCCACTCCCATCGTGGTCCTTTGAAGGGCAGCACCAGAATTCCAATGTCTTCCCCTGAGTATGAGTCCACTCTCCTCTTTCTACCGTAACACCCTGATGGCCCCTCTGTCTTGCTAAGGGCCAAGCCCATTAAACTTACCCAGTGGAAACACAGTGTTATTATTCCAGCAGCCAGACCCCTTCTGACAGGCTAAAGTGGAATTAGTGACTAGGCAGCCTGAACTCATTAAGTCTGAGTTCCTCAGAAGCAATTCTCCCTTGTTCACTGTTCTGCGGCATTTGTTTCACAGAACTGTGGTTTCATGGGACACTTAATTCTTGCCATGTCTAAGTCCTCAAACTTCCTAAGGCTGCCAGGCAGGAGAATGAAGAATTATGCATTTCCAGTCTTGGTGTAACCAAGTGCAGCAACTGATTTAATCAAGTGGTCACTCTGGTCTGAAAGACGCAATAGCTCTACAGATGGTCGTTAACCTTCCCTACTCTGTCATCGGCTGGAATTCGGCTTCAACCCCACCCTAATGTCCACAGGCGGGCAGAATTAATCAGTCCTTCCCCCGCACTCCCACTTCAAGTCCAAAAGAAGAAGGATACATTTTCCTACTCACAGTACCAACATTGTAAAGGACATTACTCTCCCCTGGTGGAAACACTAAAAAATGTTTCTGAGAATGCTCCCATAAAAATCACAATATCTGCAGGTTAAGAGCATTCTGCAAAATTATCGAGAGAAAGCTTACTTAAGAAACCTGCACGTGAAAAGATCATGGGTGGGGTCAGTCTGTTCCCGAGGGGGTGGGGCTGGGGGACAGGGAGAGATTAGTCAGACTCATGCATGCATAGCCCACAGACACGAACAGCTACCTGGTGCAGGTGGGGTGAGGGCCGGGGGGAGAGGATCAAAGGGAGGTAATGTGGGGGCGTATGTAACAGTGTCAACAACTGAAGAGAGAGACAAGGTCGTGGGGTCCCAGCGACTGTGTCGTCCCACTTCCTCTAACCCCTCCCCAACTGTTCAACCTCAAAATGCCTCAGGCACCTGCCATTCATCACCAGATGGTCTCAAGGACACGGTCCCTAAGAGACTAAAATCTCCCAGGTTAATGGGCTTAGACAAAATTCCTAGAGATAGCTTTAGAACAAAGCAAACATTTGTATTCATAAATTAAAATCAGCACACTACGGGAATTTATGGAGAACTCTGATTCATGAATGTACAAAAATGTGGCTTCTGCACAAACAGCAAATTTGCAAGTTATCTCTTAATTTCTTCCTAATTTTTCATGTTCTTTTTCCTGTTGAATGAAAATGGACAATGGGTAGCAGCAGAACCCCAGGGCCTTCTTCCCCGGCCTGTGGAGACACAGAGAAAGGAGTAGAAGAACCACTTTCACCGAAGGAGCCTTCCCCAGTGACTCCGGCTTGACTCCTTCTCTGAACTCCAGGAATTATTTTCAAACTGGCGCATGCCAAATTGCTCATCAGAATTATCTGGAGAGTCTGTTGTTCATTCTTATTGTTGTGTTTAATGCAGATTCTATGGCACTACTCACACAGAATTTGGATTTCAGTATGAGGAACTTTTCATGAATGAGTGAACTCTCTAAGTAAACTTGAAAATCTGACGGCAGTGTTTCTTTTGCATAACTGATGCCATGAAAATTAATTTTTACTTTGTTATATCTCTTGATACCAGCTAGATGCTATTATTCCCCAGTGTAACACCTTTTGTTCACCTCCCATTGGGTATCCGATAAAGTTCTTGATTCCTAGCATAATGTGCAAAAGCTGCACTTCAACTGTGTCCGACAAGTCAGAGTTCCTCTGAACACACCTCACCGTCTCAACCCTCTCGGCTTTGGCCGAAGGCCCAGCTTGAACTGCCTTTCCCCATCCCCACCCCTTTCTGCAGGACTAACACAGTGTTTCCAAACTCTCAAGGTCCCCTCTTCCATAAAGCATTTTTCTGACCCTCTTTCTCATTCCGGATAGAATTGGCCACAGTACCTATAATGTTATACTATATATTTTTACATTTCCCTCTGATACATTATAACTTCTGTAAAAATTAGAGAATTGTGTTTGAATGAATTTGAATGAATGAATGAGTGAATGAAAATGCCTAATCTGTGCACAATTTCTGCTTTGACTGTTGTTTCTTATTTCTCCATTGATGAACACGTGCCAGGTGAAATAAGCTAGTTACAAAATGACGAATATTGTACTATATCCTCTCACTTATGTGAGATATCTAATATGCTGAAAATCATACAAACAGTGAGTAGAACTGGGAGTTGCCAGGGGGTGGGAGGAGGGAGAAATGGAGATTGTTTTTCAGCAGGTATGACGTTACAGTTTCGCAAGACAAAAAATGAGAGATCCGCTGCACAACAATATCAGCATACTTAACACTGTGGAACTGCAGCTTTAAACATTATTAAGATTATTACCTCTTTCTCACCACTGGCTTTTAAATGCATATGTGGTATTATAACAGAAACTGTTCTATTATTAAATTAACTGAGACACTTGAAACACAGTAATCATGTTGAATTTGATGGATAGATGTCATTTTGAAAGTATTTAACAGAAATGTACATGTACATTTGTATGCATGCTTATTTTCAGACAGAATTACATGCGTCTATGTTGTGAAAATTACATGTTGATTTAAAAAATTATCTACTTGTTAATTTTTAATCTTTCAGTCCTTAAAGATTTACCATTTAACTTTCTACATTGTCTTATTTCTTTTTCTAATCCATCTTCTATCCCCAATGTTTAGCAAAAGATACAATCATGAAAGTTTTTAAGAAGTTCAGACTGAATATGTGATTGGACTTCCACATAATAGTTCTGTTTTCTGTACTATTTCATCATTACCCCATCCCACTTCATAATGTAGGAAATGAGTTTACATAGGAACAGTTTTTAGTGTGTCCACCAGGGGAGAGTAATGTCCTTTACAATGTTGGTACTGTGAATAGAAAAATGTATCCTTTTTCTGCACTTGAAGTGGGTGTGAGTGGGAAAAACAGACTAGCTCCGCCTGCCTGTGGGCATTAGGGTGGATTTGGATAGTAATAAATAATACACCGTTCATCTGTGAGAGCGGCATCTCTTTTGAATTGCCATTGTAAAGCTTACAAATAAACTGTTTGTTATTGAAGGGGTTACTCTGAAATATATTACCAGCACTGTTAAAATGGCTCTTACTGATTTGAAGAAACTTCACTAAAACCCCTGAAGCTTAAGTGCTGACGATGGACAACACTCCCAGGACCGTGTTCGGTAACTGACTGCAGTGCATCCTCACCCCGGTGCCGACCGTACTCAGTGCCCCAGTGGGTTTGTGCAAGCAATGGGCTTGGCAAAGAAAGCATTTTCTCCATAAAGTAACTTCTACACATTCCAAATGTTGACAGCCGTTTGTATCCATTGTCACTAATATTAAAAAACATTTCTTCCCTTTTTCATGTCTTATGTGTATTACATGAGTGAAGAGGAAAACGTCCTTTTCCTTAGAGTTTGATCCTCCTGTGATGCTCACTTCCTGATCTTGGACGCCCTTCCCATCACAGCGACTCTTCTCGAAACTGTATCCCAATGTAATGGCATAAAGAAGTGAATGCATTGGGAGGTATTCCGATGATGGTACTAATAACTTCTAGCACAGGGAATAAAGTAATTTTTCCCTTCTCTACTGTTCAGTTTATCACACTTGAAATTATTTGTGTAATTCTTTGAAAACATGACCTTTTCCTTATATTTTTGAAGACTTCAGTGACAGTACAGTGTTTAAATTTTCCCTTTAAATTTCTGAAGTATGAAATGTCTGCCAACTTTATTAGCATGCTTCTTTGTAATCAAGGAATTTTGACGTTTTCATTCAAGAAAAACAGTGTCATTGGCAGGTTAGGCGAACATTGGTTACTGCTCATCTGATAGCTAAGTATGGAGCCCAAGTTCAAATATTCAACCGAGTATTATCAACCTTTTTCTTCACTTTCATGCTTTAAACCTGCCCTCTCATAAAACTCTCTGCTGGTTACTCCTTCGGGTTTCCTGCAAGCATATCAGTCTCTGACATCTGGAAGAAAACTCAAGATCTCTCTCCCAAATGAACCTGTTCTTTGATCCAACAAATATTTCCGGAGCTCCTATCATGCGTCAGGCACTCCGTTAGAGATGGGGGCACAGGGTGAAACAATCAGACGGACGTCTCAGGAAGTCGGCAGTCGACTCAAAAGGCACGCAAAGCAAATAGGCACACATACGTAATTAAAACTCACATAAGTTACATGAAGAAAGGGGAGCCAACTCTGCGTTGTTAAAGGAATGTGTTCTGCATTCAGGAATCCTGACTTCCTAAGGAATTCAGGCCTGAAATAAAATCTGTTGGATGGAGTGGAATTAACTGAGCAAACCTACCCTGTGCAAAGGTTTGCTGACTAGGGGACCTTGGGCCAGGGTACAGTGGCCTGGTCACAGAGGGCCTCAACACTCTGATCTCCCTCCATCCAAAGAACCAGCGAACTCCTCTGAATTGTTCTAAGCAGAAGGTGACTGAAATAAAATTTTATTTGGAAAACATCACTGTGGAGAACAGTCGGGAGAGGCGACCAGAGGAGAGGAAACCAAAGAGGAGGATGTGGCAGGAGTCGGTCAGAGAGGTGATGGTGGGTAGCAGCCCGAGAATGGAGGGAGGTTAGAAAAATGTGAGGGATGTGGTGCGAGAGCTGATGTGGCTGGTGAGGGAGGAGGAGGGGCCAGGGATCACTTCTAGGCTTTGACTTCTATCTCCTTCCCACCCTGGCACTACATCCATCCAACTAACCCGCCTGGATCCATGGGGTTGGTTGCTCATCTCCCTTACCCCAGTGTCCCAATGGTCCTTTACAGAGGCCTTTGTCTCTCACATCCTTCAGCTACTCTTTTATTTTCAAGGCTGCTGCCCTGCTTCAGGTCCTTGAAATCTCTCCCCTGGGTTATCCCCACAGCCCCTAGGAGTTTTTCCATGTCCAACATGCCTCCTTCAATGCATTTGCACAGCACTACCACAGTGATTTGTCATATTGAGAAGCTTTTGTTGGTCTCACCACGGTGGGCCAGAGTTCAAGGTCCTTAACTGTTTTTATCTGGCTCCTGACCCATCACTCATTCCTCTGTGGAATTCTCCTTTTACCCCTGCCTTCTTATTTTTATTCCCTGCTGCTACTTCTCTAAACCGAAACTCAAGCATCACCTCTCAGAGAAAGAGAGAGAACAACCTTCAGTTTTTTGTTTACCTGAGATAAAGGTAGATCAAAGCCAGTCCAAGACTTTCTCCACAATAGTACAACTGACTCTTAAATAACGCAGGGCTTAGGGGTGTGGGCAGGTGATCTGTGCCTGGCCAAGCCCTCCAGGGAATCCTGACTATGCCCTGCTGATGAGGAGAAGCCCTGACGTAGACTAACCCGAACAGTTCCTGGGGGATCCCTGAACTGCATGGACTATGACAGGGCAGCATGAACCCTTGAATTAACTCTGGAGAAGACGACACTGTGTCTCAGAGTCGGCCCAACTCGAGACTAACTCTCCTCTCTACGTTAGGTTGCAGTTTAATCCTTTTTCATTTTAATAATACAAACTTTTCAGAACACTAAGAGCTCAGCCAAATAGTTTTCATGCACCCCCTATTCCCTATCATATGCCATGCGCAATCATTTCTAGCTATTATTTTTTTCCCTACCTGAAGGTAGGAATCTTTAATTATTCAAGTGAGCTGCCGAGGTGTCATCGCTCACACAATGATGGGTCCATTGACCATTTCCCACTCCCACCCTACAGCTAGCCCCTGCAAGGAACTACCAGACCTCGTTGAATCAGCAAAGGCGTTGTTCTCAGCCTGCAAACTACTCTCCTTAAGGCAGAAATGATGGGCTCAAGGAGAAATCGAGCTTTGGCTTATTTGGGATACAAAGGGACAAGATTTTTCTGACCTGTTTATGGAAAACTGCACATCAGATATAGTAACGAAGCAAGGAGACTACACTAAGGCTCTTTAAGCACAGTATTGCTGATGTGTTTATCCTCAGTCCAAGCAGTTAGTCATGGAGTAAGGACACAGTGATCTTGACATGCCTGGTTTAAGGAAAACAGACAAGACATCTTAATGATCTATGAAACAGGAAAATGTCTATTACCTGGAATTACAAACCCCTCCTGGTGATTTTTCTGTGAGTCTCTCTTAGGAATGTGAACTAGATAAAACCACTTTAATCCAGGGGAATGTTTAACATGAATGTGTCAGAAAAAGAAACCTGTCTCCAGTTGTTATTTCTCTGTTGCTGAAACTCGGGGTCCAAGAGATGGTCCTCATTTGTCTTGGGCTTTGATCCAGCTTATAAGCTGTGGTTCTTAGCTGCAAATAACAGCAGCCAACTCTTCCAATTCAAACAGAAAAGAAATTTGCTAGAGATTATCAGGTAATATTTCCAGAGGGGCCAGAAAATGAGGTTTGGCAGTTATGAAACCAAGAAAGATGTCAAGGGTCGTGTCTCACAGCTGGTTGCTTCCTCCTGCCCTAGGCACAGGCCCCACGGCCTACGCACCAGTGATGACACTCAAACTTCTTCCCCTGCATCCCTGGAAAGTGGCATTAGCTCCCACCACCTGCAGCACAGAGATTCAGTGAAAGTGCCAACATTTCTATGTCACTAGGTTCCAAGCCAGTGGTTCTAATGAGCCAAATCTGTTACCTGCCATCCTGGCCACAAGACGGGGTGTGGACAATGAGAAACCAGCATCTACAGCGAGAGGTGTAATTCCAAAACGGGAGTGCCCCTAACGTAGAAAATTGTTCAAAGGTGCTAAGAAATCCAAAATGGCAGCACATATCTACCAGATCAAGATTTAGGATCCTCCAAAAGTTCACACCCCGATTTCATTCACTTCCTTGCCACCGGGTGGGGTGGAGGCTGCAGCGCACCGGTTACAGCCACCCGAGTGCTCGCTGCGGGCCGACGGCTCCGCGGAGACCAGGAGGCAGCACCCCAGTGTCTTGCCGAGGGCTGCGCGCTACCCGCTCGGAGCCCACGGACGTCGTAAGGAATCCTCAATTAGCAACATTCTTATCAGAAAGTTCAATCATTCATAGAATAATGAGCTATAAATCCAAGAGAAACTGTTTATATGCCATCTTGTCCAAATCCTTCTATTTAAATGGCTGATTTATTATCGCTTTTATTTGAGGCACATGTGACAGAAGATACTGCGGTGCTTCACAGTTTGAATTTTTAATGAAAAATTACATGGAGCCAGGGTGTTCTGAACCAATATTTTTAAGGGAAGAAATTTATCATTTTTAGACTGACTTTGCCTAATAAGGAACAGGTTAGTCTTAGGCAGCGAAGCTTGAAGAGTGAACCAACCAGCTGGGCTGGCTTTTTACTACCCTACAGGTATCTTTGTTCACGTTAGGGGAAAAAAATGCCTTCCTTAATACACTTCAGGACTCCATATGCTGAAAATTATCACCGTCTTATTGTATGTTAAAAAACAAGATGATTGGCTGCCGTGTACCCTGAACTTGTTTGAGTAAATACATAAATCTATCTTCCTGGGGTATAAACTGCGTGAAAGTCCTCATAACCACTCCCTGTCTGCAGAAAACCTCTTCTAGAACGTATGTGGTTAAGTCATTAACTACAGAGCCATATGCTGTATTAGTCAGACTGCTCTAACAAATCTTCGATTTTAGTGGCTCACACAGAATGGGAGTTTCTCTCTTCTGAGCAGCAATCTGGACAAGCGGTTGGCAAAGCATAGCCTGTGGGTGCATAGGCCTGGTGGAAGCCAGCTGAAATGTGGAACCCACACTGAAAGAAAGTCTGAAAAAGGTGGCCTGTGCTCTTCCTGAATCTCATACACACCAAAACACATTAGACGGGTCTTGGGATATCATCTGCCATGTATGATGTGGTGGACATTTGTCACAAATGTCAGTCTGGCAGAATCCACTCCGATATTGCACTTTACCAGTTCTAAGATGCACACTTTTCTTTTGGAATTAAACATCAGTGAACTTGGGTACTTCTTATCATCAGTGGTATCTTAGATTCTCCCTATTTCAGGGGACAACAGTCAGAAACAAAGGAGGAGAGGAAATGATCAGCAAATGCTGGCCATTACAATTATGAACAACCATAAAAAAAAAGAGGGGGATTCATGGAAGCTGTGACATTTGAGAACTATCTGGGCTTCGCACCATGTTTAGAAACTAGAAAGACAGATAACCATTATTTTTGTACCATAACGCACCAATATAGAAATCTGTGCATTTTATTATGCCTGTCATCTGCAAACACCAAATTCCAGCCATCGGCACCTGCACAGTGGTTGGCAAATCAAATCCCCAGCAACACAGTGGGAATACAACCTGTTTATTCCGAGACTGAAAACAATGTAAAATGATCATGAGGTAAGGTACAGGCAATGCTTACAGCAACATGAAACAACTGTGTTATATATTAACATTCATTTAAATGTTTATAAAAGACTCCACATCCGCTGGGAATTAAATAAATAAATGTGAACACAATGTGCAAAACTTTGTCACTATTCTTTAGCTATAGAGATTCGAATTTGTAAGAAGAAATGTATCTTCAAAAAAAGATGCTATTTTGGAAAGGCAAGGCATATACTTCCTACATAGCATGAGATAGCCCATTTTAAAGTTTTAGAGAGGCACTATTCTGTTTTGAGTCATCATTAATCATCCTGGATGGCATCTTTAGAGGTTAAGACTATCTCTTGTTGGTTCCTAAAATAGCCCCCTCCCTCCATCCATGTAGGGCAAGAGACAGACCCCTGTAGACTGGTGGGCGGCAGGCTTCAAGAACAAGGAAACTTACACGAGGCTTGTCTTGGGGGACCACAAGATGAGCAGCTCTCTGTCCCTGCTGGCCAAAATCTTAAAAGTTTATGCTGAGGCCTTGAGTCGGTTTGGTCATCAAATCCTGTCCCCGTGCTCTCAACACCTGACTCTCTCAAAGCTACATCCTTTAACAGCCCTGGAGAGGAGCGGTGGGTGGAACGGTCAGGTGCAGACACTTACCTTCCAAAAACGGGTGGGGTGAGGAGCCACTGACTGCCTGAGGCCAGCTGGCAGGTCAACCAGTGATCACATCCTCTTGATGGCTTCTCCCAGCACCTTTCAAAATTAAATCTTAAGAGGACTGACTTTTTTACATGCTCATTTTAATTGCATGAGTCAATAAACTCTGACTGAGCCTCCAGCACTTGAAAAGGGAAAAGAGACACAGGGCTTTGTATTCTGCACAAGCAAACACAGGATCACATAACAGACCCTTCACTGAACTCACTGTTAGGCTCAGATGCCTCCAATAGGTTCTACGGCACCCAGGTTTCGCCCATCAGAGAACTTACTAGCTGTTACACAAGTGCTGGATTTATTCTCTCCATGCCAGAGGGCAAGCCTCATTTCAGCCTTGTAATTTCTTCATCCCTAGTACCTGGCCCAGCATATACTCTACAAACATTTATTTAATAAGTTAATCATCAAATTGTTGAGCAATACTCCTGTGAAAAGAAACACTCAGAGTACTGAATTTCAAAATAGTCCTGACAATGTCTCTTGGGTGAAGGCGTGGTATCTTCCCTCAGGAAAGAAGGCAAAACTACAAAGTAGCTGAGTTGCTCTTTCATAGGAAAATCTTTTCTTTCAAATGTTTTTTTTTAATATTTCACTCTTAATAGAACATAAACACGAAAGACAGGAAACAAAAACATACCATTTAACAAGTCACATGGGACCTAGGTCAAGCCACAGAACGCTGCTGGGACCCCAGAAGTACCTCCACACCCCTCCACGCCCCAAAGCTCCTCCTGCAACACCCCTGGTCACCGCTCCCTCTGCGTCTTCTCCAGTAACCAGGCACCATCGTCCTAAAGTTTATGGGGATGATTTATATTTGTTTTACCATCTATGTTCTAATTCCTAAATTATCTAGGGTGATTAAATTCCTCTAAATAGTGATCTTCCTTTGTTCATCAAGATTAGGTTACAGTTAAAAAAAAGAAAAAAATAGATTATGGTTTAAACTTTTCAAGAATACATCATGCCTAGTGAGCAAAGCAAGTAATGGATATGACATGCTGGATCACAAAAAGAAAAAAGGCTTTCCTTATATTACACAAGGCAAAATAAAGTTTTATAAACATTGACCACTTTCATATAATTAGAAAAAGAACAGAATAAAAATAATTCATAGCAACATGTTTATTTAAGCCCTAGCTAAGCTTTCATGTACAAGCAGGTATTTTCAGGAAAAATGAAAGTCACAAGACAACAGTTTCAAATGTTACACTGTCTAAATAAAAGTGAAACTTGCAGAATTTACAAATTAATATTCTGAGCAGACAAAAATTATACATCCTTTTGTAAAATCCAATCTACAGCATTTAAAAATTCATACAGTTACAAAGTAAGACATTCTCTCTTTACAATCTACCTATTTACATAGCTTTTCCCACCACAGACACAGTTTTCATCATAGCTACCAAGTTTGCAAACATAGTGTATTTAAAATATATTTAGCAGCATATAAAAAATTAGGTAAAAGGGCAATGAAACACTACTATTAAATAAAAATCAAACTAAAAGGTGATCATAGAAACAACTCCATAGGAAAATAGATCAAAATATATTTCTGTTAGTTTCCCATCACAGAATGTATGCACTAACGAAACAATGTAACGGCATTTTAGTCCTGAGCACAGGATACAACACAGCTGCAAAACTTTGGTCAGTACAAGTAAACGTCAACATGTAACACAAACTGTTTAACATTCTTTGTTAGCAGATCAAGGTCAATTCCACCTTATGAAAAATCATCAACACTATTCCCATGATATTTTTTCCCATTACATTAAGAGAGCTTTGAAATTTGGGATTCTTCCACAGACTGATATAAATACAAGGCAAAGAGACTACGATTTGACTAACATTTCCGATATGTTTAAATACAGTAAATCATCTGAACAGCCTATACGAATGAGTTGACAGTGGGTTGCTTTCTATTCCAAGTGTATTTTCTGACTGTCACGAAAGCAGACATTTTATAATTCAAATACTTTGAGAGTGTTTTTTTATAGCTAGTCACGAAAACCCAGCCGCCATAAAAGTGCGAATCAAGCAGTATATCAGTTACAGGGCATTTATGTACTTAGAGATGTTAGTATTAAGCACACAGGATAGGACACAATTTTACTAGAAAAACACTTATATTCAGAAGCTGGATTCAGATATATTTTCCAGTTAATCCCATTCACAAGTTTTTGCCTAATAAATATAGGGTAACATTTTCCATGAAGAATATACAGAGTATTATCACAGTATTCAGTTTATGACTATCTTCATTCATGCTTAATTACTGGCAATGTCTTCCCCCAGATCTCCCGTGTCCGAGATTTGACCATCTTGTACATTGCGAGCCTTCCAAATTCTCACAGTTCGATCACTAAAAAAAACCAATAAATTAAAGTGAACATGAGTAAAGAGGCAGGAAGATAAAAAAACAGCTCCTAGAATTACTTATCATGGAAACATTTTACGAATAAGGTCTTTAACACATATAAGTAAAAATGGACCTTGTCTCACAGGCATATCTAACAGGCACCCATAATGATGACATTAAAAGTAGCTCATATTATAAGAGTGGGTGCCAGGCACTGTTTCTATGTGCCCTTTACATATATTGATGCATTTAATTGTCTCTAACTACCACAAGAGGTAGATGGTGCTATTATTCCCCTTTTCATTGATGAGCAAATTGAGGTGCAGAAGGGAAGTAATTTGCCCAAGATCACAAAGGAAGTAATAGAGCCAAGACTGGACTCCAGACAGCCTGGCTACAGGGCCCAATGTCTTAGCCACTCTACTGCGCTCATTACTACAGAAAACAAGGTGTGCCGTAACATATGGTCAGGGGCCGTCAGTCACAACAGCCCAGAGTCGGGACAGAGGGAGGCCTCTGGGAAGGAAGAGGGTGTGGGCAGGGGTGTCAGGGACTTGGTGAACCTGGAAGGAGTAAGGAAGAATTATGTGTGGATGAAATCAGCACAAACACACAGAAAAATCAAGAAGCTATTGGGAAGTGGATTAATACTCCACCTACCATAGAACATAAAATATACAAAGTGTTTTTTGTTCACCCAATATGTGGGTACTGAGGACCACTCTACATAATTACATTTCTTACCATGTCTCTTATGGCTTAAAGGGAATGTTGCTTTTCTCCAATTTCCTAATAAACCCAAAGCCAAAAGAAAGAGTTTCCATAGAGTTTAACAGTAGAAGGGACTTCAGAGATTACACAATCCATTTCAAGGATAAGAAGAATCTAGTGACTCGTTTACTAGGTAACACAGTAGAGGGCAGAGTGAAGCCTAGAACCCAGGCTTTCTAATTTTAATCCATAATCTTCTCACTGCTAAGAGTTCTCATCATGAGAAGAAAAAACAATATTTTCCTTTTCCTTTTCATTTTTGCATCTCTGTGGGTGATGGGCGTTAACTAAATTTATTGTTGTAGTCATTTCACAATCTAAGTCAAATCACTATGCTGTACACCTTAAACTTATACAGCACCATATGCCTATTAGATCTCAATGAAACCGGAAGGAAAATAGTAATCAATCTCAACTGCCTACATGGCACATGTTCATGAATAACAGCAAGGATGTATGTTTATTCATCCACTTATACATCTAAATCCATTTATTCATTTAACCATCCACTCAACAAGTGTTTTTTTTTCCAACAAATGTTTATTAAGAACTTGCTGTGTTCCAGGTACTATCCTAGGTGCTTAGGATAAATTACACATAAACAAACAGACAAACATAACCCTAAGCATTTTAGCAAAAGGAACTCGATAATAAACCATAATAAATAATTAAATTATAAAGTTTATTAGAAAGTAATAAATGTTATAGAAAAAGACAGACCATGGTAAAGGGGACTGGTGGATGGATGTCAGGTCAGGATGTCAGAAGGCAAAGCATTGCAGTGAAAGGGAGCAGCCAGGGCAAATGTCCTAAGGCAGTAGTGAACTTGGAATGTCTAAGGACCAGCAAAGAGGTTATCGAAGTTGCAAGAGAAAAAACAAGCCAGAGTACTTGAAAGTCAGGTGAGAGAGGTAATAGCTGCTCAGAGGGTCAGATCAAATACAAACTCTACTCCAGGTTAATGAAAGACTCCTGCAAAGTTTTGAGCACAGAAGGAATATGATTTGTCTCAGGAGACTTAAAACACTTCCATGTTGAGAACAGACTACCTAGAGGCAAGGGGCCTTGTTTAGGAGACTACTGTCATAATCCAAGGGCTGGCCATGACAGATCAGTGGGGTAGCAGAAGAAGTGAAGAGAAGTGGTCAGATTGAGGTACAGTTTAAAGGTAGAACCAACAGGATTTGCTGATGGATTAGACATGGAGTATGACAGAAAGGGAGGGATGAAGGGTCCTGGCCAAGCAACACAGAGGAAAGTGAAGTCATCAACTGAGATGGAGAAGTCTATAAAATGAGAAGTTTCTCAGGCAGATTGGGAGTTCAGTTTTGGACATATTAAGTTCAAGTGGACTGAACTTCCACTACTGGTCATAACAGAGCACCTGGTGCCAGGTTGGCTCTCCTAATGTAAACAAAATAAAAACTTAACAAAATACGTGGAACAAAACTTTTCCGGCCCCCAGCAATGGGTGGCGTGGGGCTGAGGTCCCTGAGCAAAGTGAAACAGGGAAGGTGAGCTCTGTGTCAGCACTGACTTCGGGCCCAGAAGCTCTTTCCAGACAACAGTACAGGAAGGGGCAATCTAAGCAGAGAACCACAAGACCACTGAGTTGGAGACCTAGAATTGAAAATCTGCGAAGTAGCTGGAATTTGTGAAGCCAAGTAGAAGAGAGAAGAGAGCTAGTCAGAAAGAACTACGGAGCTATGGGGAAAGAACTCCATAAATCTACACAGAGGGCCCATAACATCAGATGGGAGGCTAAGTTGCACAGGAAAGAGTAAGACTAAAGCCAGACAAAAAACAAACATTAGTGAGCTCTAAGTTGAGTGATTTCCAGAGTTCACAGAGGGCTATGAGATGTTTAAGTTCTGATCAGCAAAGTAGAGTTATCATCAGACACTCAGAATATTTGGTAGAAATATAAGAGTTAAAAACAAGTCTCAAAAAGATGAAGCCACACCACAAGTAACTTAACTGCCTGACAAGAGCCAACAGTCTTTAAAGGAATACAATGGAATCCAGATACTGAAAACACATTATAATATTCAACATCCAGAAAAACATTACTTGACATAAAAGAAACAGAAGAAGTGAAACCCATCATTATTAAAAAAAAATCAATCAATGGCAACAGATCCAGAAATATCAGATAGGATAAATTCTATACAAGGACTGTACAATTTACTATACAAGGGTTTTACAATTACTATACAGGTTATGAACTGCCTCAGTTTCAGCACCTTAATGAATTAAGTCTTCATAAGCCTTATGAAGCACTTAGAACAATACAAATATTTTCTTTAAATAACAAATAAATTAGTAGTACTAATTTGAAAAGAGGCCTTTTCATTCTATTGGCTATTTTTCTATTTAAAGTTATATAGTAAATATACTACCATCTAATAGACTATGGACAAACTGAGAAAAAGTTCAGGTCTTCAAAAATAAGACACTACGATGGAAGAGAGGCAAATACAATCAATCACACCTCACCCACCAGACCACAGTGATACAGGACACTTCTGTGGTCCTATACTGAGAGTCCCGCAGCTCTGCAGGGGTTTCATCATCCTCAGTAAATTACCAAGGGGCACAGCAAGTTTTCAAGGGAATACACAAAGGTGGTGGCTCTTCAAGCGATGCGTGGTAGAAATAGCATTAATGAAGGTGAGCACTTTAGAGATGAAAAAAAGTAACTCTAAATAAGAAGAGGGACTTGACGGAAACAGCACAAATTATAAGAGATACCCCAGAAACATAGCAGGGGTTTCAAAACGAAATCAGGGTAACCATGCATTTAGAATAGACAAATCAAGAAGGTGCTCAAATTAAATTAAGTAACATGACTGATGCACAAGTGACCTAAGGAGATTTTCAAGACAGATATTCACAAGAAACTGCATTTTATTTGGATGAGACCAAGGCCTCACATTGTAGTGCATACGATCTCCTTTCCTGGGTCCTTAGACATACGATGCCATTTTGTATGGTCACATCTCTCCACTTCATTCAAGCATCTTCTTCAATGCCACGTTCTCAATGAGCCATCACAGCCCACCCTATTATGTAACCCCTGCCCCATGATATTCTTTTTTAAAAATATACTTTATTTTTTTAAAGATTTTATTTATTCATTTCCAGAGAGAAGGGAAGGGAGGGAGAAAGAGAGGGAAAGAAATATCAATGTGTGGTTGCCTTTCATGCACCCCCTACTGGGGACCTGGCCCACAATGCAGGCATGTGCCCTGACTGGGAATCAAACCAGAGACCTTTTGCTTCGCAGGTTGGCACCCAATCCACTGAGCCATACCAGCCAGGGTGCCCTATGATATACTTATCACCCCTTCCCTGCTGTATTTTTCTCTATAGCACATACCATGATTTAACATATTTCACTTATTTATTTTCTTGTTTTCTCATTGGAATCTAAATCTTGGTTTGGGTCTGTTGTGCTCACTTTTCTATTCCTAAGGGCCTGGGACAGTGCCTGGCACAGTGGAGACTCATCATGAACGAATAAGAACAAATGAATCAGTCAACCCAGCCTCCATAAGAAGGAGGTAGCAGATGTTTTTATTATGTACTTATACTTTTAAAGAAGGTAGAATGGGCCTTAAGAGATATTTTGAAGACTTGTTCAAAATGTACAGAAAAGCAAGTTTGTTGACCTTCTGGAGAAAAAAAAATAGAAATCAGTCATCTGGAAGTAAACTTCTTGGTATGAGCAGAGTGGTAATACAGGAAAAACGCTGTTATGCAGGCTGGGGAGCCTAAACTCAGTACCCGCAGTATACATCAGAAAACATGAATAAGACATCTTTGGGGGGGTATTGTATTTTTCCATTACCATTTAGTTGCCTTCTAGCCTCCTCCTCTCCGCAATCACCCCACAGCTGTCCGTGTCCTTGAGTCCGTTCTCCTTTTTGCTCAATTCTTCCACCCCCAACCCTCTCCCCAACCCTTAGCTGTCATCCTGCTCTGTCTATGAGTCTGTCTCTATGTTGCTTCTTAGTTCAGTCCACACATCTTAAGGCAGACATACAAGCAGACATGAGAATCACTATAATAAAACGTGAATTTCAAAGTTTTCATGTTCTATGTTTCCAGATATTTACAACTTATTCATGAAATCTGAACACCAGTAGCCAATATAGAGAAAAATCACATATGTAAAACTTACTCAGATGCAGTGAAAATGTGGGTGGAATTAACACATATGGCATTGATAGGACTATCATGACCCTTCATCTCTCCGACTGGCACAAAAGTGTCCATGTCCCAGAGCTTCAGAATGCCCCCTCTGCAGCCGCTGAGCAAACCTGGCTGGCCTGGCACCACTCCCAGGGCACAGACCCAGTCCTTGTGTGCATTCGGGACTTGCTGAGAGAAAACAGAGAAACCAGAAGCTTAAGAGGAGCCTTCCAAATGTAGATTTTCACACCCAAAAAAGTTACACTTTTATGGACAAAACTCAACTTTTGGAATGTTGAATGACCTGGAAATTGTGAAAATTATTTTTCTAAGCAATCACTCTTAGGGACTTAAAGGAATAAATTTGTACTTTGCTTTCTAATGTGCCTAATTGCCATCAGTGTTATCAGTGTCAAAGGCCTATAATGTTAAACATCTATAGAATCTAACAAATCTGGAAAGTATACAAAATTTTCAAGCCTCACATCCTCTTCACAGGTAGTAAACATCTCACCTTCTCAAAATGTATGGAACACAACAAGTCTGAACACAACAGCCTGGTATGCAGACGCTAAGGACTGCCTCAAAAAACAGTGCTTCGAACTTCTGGTAAAGAACATGGAGGCCTAAAGCTCTTTGTAGAAGACTGGAACTAACCTGTATGTTTATAATTAGTGGACAGTAATTATAAGATCGGACTGTATAACTATCTTTTAGGCACAAATATTTTTATAGACACAATATAGATATCACATCATGAACTATAAAAGCTTGTGAATGCAATACAGGCACCTGTTGCCATTTTTTCTATTAATATTCATGCTACTTGTTCATTTTGGTTTTATTGCATCACAACCAAGACAGTGGTAGCAACTGCAATACACACACCTGTACATGTGCAGGGGAAAGGTTGAAATTGAGAATAATTTCACCTGTTAACTAATTTCTTCTCCTGGGAATTAGAAGACACCAATACTCCAATGTATTGACAAAACACTTCAACCCAACCGCTGTTCTACAGGAAATGGGAGAACCATCACTTTTGGATGCACGAAGGTATAAGGTGAAGAATCACCTGCACTACTTTGACTTTAGCTAAATTTGGTTCTCTATGAAATATGTGTACCTAAAACAAAACAAAATAAGCAACTGTAACTGCTTTACTCCAAGACTAGTTTTATTTCATGTGCATGAGACAATGCCAGATCTTTCAACTTCTACCAGTGTCTACTGTCCCCTGATCTATGAGGAATTAAGTGTTGACTGTTGTCCTTCTCATAGTTAGTAACTCAGGTGGGTGACAATGAAACACTCCTGAAGAGGAAGCCCTCATTAATATTTTCCTAAACAATGAAGATCTACATGGAGGCTCTTCAAATTCTTACATGGACTACTAAGTGGCTCTGAAGTACCCACTCCACTCCATGAAAAGGTTCTACGTTACCTGCAGAAGGTCTTTTTGTGCTAAGTCCCATTTCTTGATTCCATTATCTCTGGACCCACTAAACAAGTTATCCCCTTGTATGGTTAGAGCCTCGATGCCATCATAATGAGGCGGCTCAAAATTGTGGGTGGGACTCACGGTTCCAAGAGCTCCTTCAGTTACATCGAACATCTAAAAAAGGCAGAAAGAAAGCAGTAGTTATATTTAACTTAAAATAAACACGTATGTGTGTTCAGTCACAGCAACACATGCACATGTGTACTAACCAGATACAATTTGTTTTTTTAGAGCATCTTCTCATTAGTTAACTAAGTTAACCTGATGTGAACCACTCAGGATGAACCTGCGTCCTATGTGCACAGTACTTTTGCTTACATGTCACATGTGGACTTCTAAGAAAGGAAATAAATTTCTTCATGTACAAGTATACAAAAGATATGCTTACTAATAAAAATACTAAATATCAACCTAGTTAAAATTCAAATAAATGATGTGATTGTTATTTTAACACTATTAGAAAGCTCTGCAGCCCTGGTAGTCATCTCAAATTGCCCTAACATTTTATTTTAGTACAAAACACTTCAACCCAACCGCTGAAACCTTTCCCTTATTTCAAAAATTTTCGCTCCCCTCATTTGCCCTCATCTCTCTAAGCTGTTGATCTGGCGGGTTCCTGAAAAGGTCAGCATGATTGGTAGTATATATTTTGGATCCTTTTCTACATTTCAAAGTTTCCTTTTATCTTTAAATACTCTCTTGTCCTTCCCTTCCTTTCTGATGCTAAAATGAACTTACTTCTTCCCAAGTTTCACATCTCTGATCTGATTCTAACTCTTTCTACCACCTTCATCGACTGTCATTTCATTCTCCTCCTTAGCTTTTCTTCTCCACTGAGCCCATTTCCTAAGCATATAACCACACTCAAGTCTACTAAATACAAAATCTTCTCCCCTTATGTCATTCTGTTTTCTTTTTTAAGTTTTATTTATTTTTATTGTTGACATTATTGCTGATGTCCCCATATCCCCTGCCCCTTCCTCCCAGTCCCAGCAAACCCTTCCCTCTGGCCACCATCACACTATTGTCTGTATGTGTATATATGTATAAATGTAAATGTATACATATGTATGTGTGCACACATATATATTTCTTTGGCCAATCCCTTCACGTTTCACCCAGCCTCCCCAGTCTATTTTCAAGCCACCTGATTTTCTCTCTTAACCAAAGCTTCTGCAAAGAGTACTCACACTCTGTCTCCTGTACTGTGTCCCCTTTTTACTCCTATTGGTTCTCATAGGTATTCCCCAAGGCTGGGTCCTGTCAACTTCTCTCTCCTTTGCCCATGTCATTCTCTAACTCCCTGAGCATCTGCTTCTATCTGAATGGCTGCCAAACCCTCATGTCTAGTTATAAGTCACCATGAGCTCTGGACTTGCCTTTCTAATAGCCTGTGGGCCTCCATGAAGATGTCCTCTGCTAGTATCCCACATTTAACATTTCCAGAATCAAACTATACATTTTCCTCACCTTATCTCCTAATTTTATAAATCTGAAAACCATAATATGCATAGTATAAAAGATGGTGAAAATGAGACTTAAGTATTAGTTGGGTGACTGAGTTCAAATCTTTAAAATCCCTCCCAACCTATCTTCTATCAAAAATGAGAATACATCATTAAATAAGATGATAAAATCAGGAACTCTTTAAGAAACAAAAGATAAAGAAAAAAGCAATGGCTAAAAATAGTGAAAAAAAATTTGATTAAGAGAAAGGGTGAATGACTTTGAACGCTTCAGAACGTAACTCAGCAACTCCCTCACACGTACTTTGATGTAATGGTCCTTGGAGCCGGTGACGATCAGGTCTTGTCCACTGGAAACCTGGTCTACAGTAAGGCACATGACAGGGCCCAGGTGTCCCGTTAACTTTCCCGTAGACTGAAACCTTTAAAAAGAAAGAAAAATAATTTTCTTTGAAAATATTTCTCAGCATGCTAGGGCCAAGCTTCAATATAAATAATCTATGTTCTTTAATAAAATAGTTCGCTAACATATTTTTTATTTTAGCTCCACCACTGTGCAACTGTGTTCAAACTAGAGTTTTTAAAAATGGCCAAACTGATTTATTCTATAATGGAAGTGGAAGAGTTCTAAAGAAGTTATTCCGAAGCTGACTGATGTCATTTAGGTAATAAACAAAGAGGAAATAAAAGTCCAAAAAATGGCAAGTGACTAATATTAACTCCAACCTGAGTGCAGATAAACCTCAATCTGTTAAATGTCCAAACATGTGCTACACATATGACTGATGCTATTAGGTCCAAATGAGACTGATTAAAACAACTATGTCACTAATGTAACTTACTTGATCAATAACACAGTGAAAATGAGGTTATTTTATTAAAGACACAAATACTCTCACATATACAAATACACATACAAGCACTCATATATACACACATATACATACATACACCTAATGCACACACGAGTATATATGTACATTAGAAAACAGGTGGTACATTTCATCAGTTATTAGAAAGATATGAAAATGACCAGAACATATATCTGGCTGGTAGAGAAATGTATGATGTCAATCGATAGGGACTGACAATAAATCTTTGTTTCACAGTCCTACCTGAAATCAAACTGCCAGAAGACAGAGATGTCTTTGGCTTTCAGGGTATTTGTTTCTCAAAAACTATTCTCTTAGTTACTTGGTTAAGATGAATCTATATTTAATCATGTTGCTGAAATCAACCAGGTTTCACACAATCTAACTTTTCAGCAAAATAAAACAGTGTAAAGATTTTCAAAAGCTGGTACCTTTCCTGCCTCATGTGTCACAATCGGACCCCTTTCTTCAATGGTGGCCCTAATGCGTGTCAAATTTAACATCTTCAAAAATAAAGCAATTCCTCACTTTTCCAATATCCTTCAATAGCACTCTTAAATTTTCTACATTTTGCTTCTAAAATAGCAACAGGACAGTGGTTCCTCTCTTCTTCTCCCTCATCCATCTATAAATGATGCTTATTATCCTTTCTCAGTCATCTGTTGAAACATTATAACTAGTTATTCCCAAACTTTCTCAAATAAATATCTCTTTATCCCTTTTAATTACCACTGAGCAAGCCCTTCTACATTGGGGGTACCCTGTACTGCCCCAATTGAAACCTTGACTCAGCATCCTGTAACTGCCGGTTAACTGCCTTTATCCTCCACTGTAACATGAGCTCTAAGGAGGCAGATACCACACTTGTCTGGCGTAGTTTTCTTCCCCGGAACTGACACAGTGCTGGGGCAGTGCCTGCGGCGACTGATGTTGAGTGAGTGTCTGTTAACTAGTAAGTGAGTATGCCATTGCTGCCCCGTGTTAAGAACTAGAAAAGACACTAAAACACTCAACGGAAAGATAAAAGCTCATTGTTCATGGCATATGAAAATCCAATCAAAGATGCAATGACTTACATTTCAATGTATCAACCATTTTTGTCTTTGGAGCCACTTTACCTTCTTCATACATTCATACATACACCCACACATACACACACATATATATTTCATATTCACAAAAACCCTTTAAGGTTTTATGCCCACATTTGTTCAATTAAGTTTACAAATGGAAATATTGGAGATAATAAGAAGTTTAAATAATGTTGCAAAAAGTAATTCTTTCAAAGGTACTGGTAAAACTAGGGTGAGGATCCTGATCTATTTCCAGCAAACAACACAATCTGTAAACAAATATTTTAAAAGGCTAAGGTTTCAATTCCATTTTCCTTCATACACATTTTCCCAGGCAATGCAATTGAAAAGAAAGAAACCTGTGAGTTTACTAATGAGAGCAAAAGAGGCTCTTAAGGGTGTTGAGCTGAACAGAAAAGCCTATGATGTTTACATTAATTTCTGGGTTATAAAAATTGGGTTTCACATGCATAGTACTGTCTGAAAGTTGTATTTTCCATATGTAAGAAACACATTTTCATCGGAATTCTACCTTTTAAGATCCCACATTCTGACAGCATTTCCAGAAGCTGCGTAAAGAAAAGTGCCAGTTGGGTTCAGTGCAATCTGATTGATCTGGTTCTCCCCAGAAGGAATAGCTACTGTCCGGCTGGTACTTGCAGAACAAGCATCTCCAAGGGAAACTTGGCCTGAAGATCTTAACAGAGACAGAAACAAAGAAACAAAAAAGTCACACATTTCGCACATGAGTTCAGCGTAAAGCTCCTTGAATCTCCAGGAGACCTGCTATAAGCAACAAAAGATCCGTGCCCTATTTGGTCACCGTATGCACAGAACCGAGGATGGCACCTCACTGGCACTTCAAGTGTTTTGAATGAATAAAACCAGATGACACAGCTTAAAACTCTTAATTTGCAATCCTATTATAAAGCTAAGGAATTATAAGCCCTGAGTCAGGAATGATTAAGTTATCAGAAAAAATTATGTGACAAAGATTTTTTTAAAGAAAAAAGGTAATTCATTTTCCTGCAGCTTCCAGAAGCCCCCTGAGGGCCAGACCAATCGATATCCCTTTTGTGTCTGAGATATGTCTGTTTCTCCCTGACTGGTGTGGCCCAGTTTGTGGGGCAATGTCCTGCAAAGTGGAAGGTCCACAGTTCGATTCCCAGTCAGGGAACATGCCTGGGTTGCATGTTTGGTCTGCTCAGGGCATATATGAAAGGCAATCAATCAATATTTTTCTTACATTGATGTTTCTCCCCTTCTCTTTCTCCATCCCTTCCTCTCTCTTTAAAAATAAATAAATAAAGTTAAAAAATTGTTTCCTTGTATTAAAGACTCTGAGGACTTTTAAAATTACTTCCAGTGTTTGTTCACTTTAGCCCACTCACACGCAGTATTTACCATGTGCTAAAAACTCAAACAAAACTTATTTCTACTTCCTTGGATAAATTCTAAATGATTAGTATGTTTTTAAATTTTGAAACACCTTCTCAACTAACTTCTAAAATATCAAGTTATAAACAATCTTTTCAAATTTGACTTTAGGGAGTTAATTAAATTGGTAATTTTCTAACATCTTTTTAAATAAAATTTCCTTCAAGAGACTTGTATACAGTATGATAAATAATTAGTATTCCTCCAAATAAAAATGAATAATTAATGGCTAATAATCCCTGCCTTACAAATTATTAATCCCTATTCTAAATCCCTAATTTTAGTAAAAATGAACCTTTCCTATGCTCCCTTCTCTTATTTAAACCAGCAAACTTCACCTCCATTTCAATTATAAAATAGTTCATCAATCTTATGGCAAAAAGAATCATTATTTGCTCCACATTTTAAAGACACACATAATAACAGACACAGAAAACAAACTCATTCTCCAACTGTCTACTATGACCTGCAGCTATAAAATGTCTGCTAATAACAAAGCAGTAAAAGTTCATTTCCCTCAATAAACCTATCGATTATTCAATACCTGCCAACTGAAGAGTACAGATACTTCTTAACTGTCTACAATGGTGATTTACACCATTTTCCAGGGAGTGGTAATCATTTGAAGCAAGCAACATAAACCATTTAACCACATCAAATAGCATATGATTTATCCCTTCCTGTTTGGTATTGAGCCCTCATATTTTATTTTCTCAATAGCTTTTTACCCTGGGTTCTTATTGTAAACATTACCGCATCCTTTTGGAAGTGGATAGGTATAAATAAATAAAAATGCTTTGATAGCGCTATCTTTTCTTGTGTTTTCTTACGCTACTCGTCCTTAAATTACTTACGTCAGCGTTCGAATGCATTTGGCCGAGTCTCTGATATCCCACACCTTAATATAAGATGTCGACACAGTGAAGACCAGACTTGTATAATTACAGTATTTCACAGATACGACATTGTTGGGATGGCCTCCCAGCGACATTATCTCCTGTCCGGTCACCAGATTCCACACTTTACACGTACGATCTAAAACAAATAATTGAAAAAGGGGAGACACTGTCAATATAAACTAAATTGGGTTCTCTTAACAATAAAAGTTATTTAAACAAGTTCTCTCCTATGAGAAGGAAATGCAGTAGGAAAAACAGTAATGATTCCATCAATCTGCCACAGGCCTCCGGCCTCCATCCCTAACCCTCTGCAGCAGGTTCAAGGGCAAAGTAGGTGTAAAGGACTAGACAAAAGCCAGAAGACTGGTTGTATGCATTATGTGGTATTAAAAATCATTATATCAAATTCTGAAATACTCTCACCAAACAAGTGTTGCTTCAAATGGCCCAGATTTAACATGGCCATCCCAAACCAGCCTCTTCCTGCTGATTCACGTTCTACCCTGATCACGTCTCCACCCCTTCAAAACACACCACATGCATAAACACAAACACCTTTCTTTTCCACGGGTCACAGCATGATAGATTTAATTTTGATGCAAAAACTCTAAACATAGAACTATTCTACTTTGTTTTTCTGATATGTTGACTATCTAATTATCCCGTAGAGAGAGATTTAATTTGAATCATTAGAAAAGGGTATTTCCCCAGAGCAGATTATCTTTACATAGGGAACTATTTGCCATTATTTACAGTTCATAAGTTCTAGCTGGATTCTTATACATCTCTCCACAGACAATTAAGCAATCAATGTGTTCTGATTAAACTGAGTCTTGTAACATACCTGAATACTAAGTAACTTTTACTAGCTCCCCAAATTACGGTATGTGCTTCCTTTCTACCTTTCTAGCTGCACTGTCTACTTGTTTCTTTTACACATACTCCACTAGTCAACCCAATTGGACTTACTTTCAAACACATCCCAGTTTTACCTCCATGTCTCCACTCATGTTGTTCTGTAATCTTGGTTGCCGATCCTTACCTATCGATATTCAAACCATCTTCCAAGGTTCAATGCATATGCCTTCTTGTTAAAGCTTATTTCCTACAGCTTGCCAAATCTCTCCCTTTTCCAAAACCCCAAACTCTTGGGCCAGAATGATTCAAAGCACACACAGTTAATTTCTAGCTACCTACGATCGTACCAAAGGGGTTGAGTGCAGGTTTGGAGATGAGTGGACCTGGATTTCCAATCCTGGCTCTTCCACTTACTAGCTGAATCTTTCTGGGAGAATTATTTAATTTATTGAATCCTCAGTGTCTTCATTTGTAAAACGAGGATGCCAAATGTATGTCATTGGGGTTGTGGTGAGAATTAAAGATATAATTCTATACTGTCTAGAGATATAGTTTCTATAGTGTCTAGCATAATCTCTGATATACAGTAAGTATTCAAGAAATGGTAGTTGGTACCCATCTTATTTTCTTTACCACACTCTACATTCTAATGGCCTTTTGTAAATTTTTAGGTAAACTGCACCTCTAAGCTCAGGGCTTGCATCTGGGAGATGGAGTCTCTCAAGGGTCTATTTACATAATATCAACAGTGATTTTCCATACTTCCTGACTATGAAATGATTATACAGTTTACACAATTCAGGGGTTGAACCACATTCTCAGATTCCTAAAGGTTTTAAGCAGATTCACTTTTATTTTCAAAGCTTGTTAAAAATGTAATCATTTTTAAAAAGAATCTGTTAAATAACCCCATGAAACAACTCCCAGCACCTTTTGATCCAGTGAAGAGGAGATCGTCGGTGGAATCCACACACAGCACGGCTTTCGTGTGCCCTTCAGCTACGTGAACACACTGAAGTGCAGAAGCTCTGATTCCTTTCGAAGCAGGAAATGGGTTGATTATGCCCCTGAAGTGGGGGGGGGGAAGACAACTTCAGTAGTTATATTGTGAAACTAATTTTAGTTTTTCTCTGACTTTAGTAAGTCTTTCTAAGTAATTAGTAATAAAATCATAGTGCTCCCTCGTCTCTTTTTAAAGCAAAAGGACAGTGACAACGTGTGAAACTGCAATAGTAGTGATGGAGTGCATCAACAATTAGGCACCAGAGAGCAGTGGCATTCTCCAAAGAGCAAAGCCTGCAATACATTTGGGCTCTCTTATTAACAATTTCATCTCTTCTAAGTTTAATGAGGCAATATGGGGAGCTGTTTCAGTGTCATGAATTCTGGCAAATAAAAACGTATACATCATAATAATGGGAAGCTGTGGTTCTATCTCATGCGAGATTTTTACTCTATGTCAAAAAGAACATCCTTGAGAATGTATAACACATACCACCTAAAAGACTAAGAAAGCAAATTTCAAACAAGTCTGAAAAAGAAAGGATAAGACTGAATGGACAGAATTCTAAGGCGAGAATGGTTCACACATATCAAAAATTTAAAGAAAACACTCAATCTCAAAGAAGATAAAAGGTTGAGAATTTAAAAGAACAGTGAGGTTCTGTAAGGATATTTCCCATAAGCTTAATGTTCCTGGAGTTTCTGCTTTATGCTACTGGTCTAAGAACTCTGGAAATTCACAGATTATCAAAACATTATTCTTATTCTTAAAAAGTTTCATTCAACCCTGGATGGTAGCTCAGTGGTTGAGTGCTGGTCTGCGAACCAAAGGGTCACCAGTTGGATTCCCAGTCAGGGCACCTGCCCGGGTTGTAGGCCAGGTTCCCATAAGGGTTGTGCAAGAGGCAACCAACCAGTCATTGATGTTTCTCTGCCTCTCTTTCTCACTCCCTTCCCCTTTCTCTAAAAATAAATAAATAAAATATTTTTTAAAAAGTTTCAGGATGTGAACTGAAATAATTGTGTCAGGAAGATTAAAGATAAATAAGAATTAAGATGTGATAAATACATCAGTCAGATGTATCTTTGCTTTGAGCAGGAAGAAAAATTATGTTGAAATATGTTCATTACTCAAGACAGATGGCATAATATTAAGACAAATACAGGGATTTAAAAAATTTGTTTCTTTCTTCTTGATGAAAGAAAACAAACTTTAAGATACACAGGACAAAAACGACTAAGAGGAAGTATGAAGCCAAGCTAAGTAGAGCTAACAATGGAGACATTTGATAAGTTCAAGTATTTCAGTTTTTGAAGCATTATATCACAGGTGTTTGAAAGGGTGTGCCATTGTGGTGACAAAAATCAATGGAGCACCTCCACAGGTACTCTAAGCGGATCAATAAAGAAGGCAAATCAGACAGACCCAATTCCAAAAATTAGGAAAAAAGTGGATTTCAGAAATTACGGATGAATAAAATAATTATAAACACACACAAAAAGGCTCATCAATGAGAGATAACATGAGCTTATTGATCTCATGAAGGAAGTTCTTTATAGGGTTACTAGGCAACGAAACAAGGGAAAGTCAGATTCATACTATATATGTTGACTCCCATGAGGCTCAGACAATAAGCCTTTCCAATGATATCCCTGTGAACATGGTGGGTTAGTGTGAAACTGTTGTGGTAAGGTAGTTTCATCGGTGTTCACAGTAACACCTAAGGAATCAACGTTCTTATCGGCCCGAAAGGAGGTCTTCAAAACCCAGTCTATTTTTTTATAGCCCGAAATACAGAAATAGTATGTTTATTAAACTGATACATTATAAAGCTGGTTACTATGTTGTATTGCCTAGAAAAATGATTGGAACAAAATTCATTTGTTGTTAAGTGCATACTTAGGATGAAAATAATAATTGAATAAAATTTAAATATAAAATTTAAGTCAAAGTTATAACAGAATGCTTGAAGAAGGAAAAGGGCTTAATGGTAGGTTATATTTAAAACTAAAACAATTTACTTATTGAATACAAGATCAATGGATTGATAATGAATGGTTCTCCCAACACTTTCAATGACCTGCTCAACTGAAGTAAATATTTCAGGAGAAATAAAGTGATAGAGCTACTGTATTCTTCTGAGACCACATTTGGAATGGAGTTGAGTTCCAGATGCCACATCTTAAAAGCATTGAAAAATTAGACACCTTCTAAAACAGCAGACGCGGAATGAAGGGTCTGTAGACCATCTCACATGATGAGCAGAGGATGAAACTAGACCTACACAGATGATGAAGGAACATTCATTGGAGAGCACACGACAGCTGTGTGTATAAAGAACTGTGCCATACACAGAAAAAGAGGCATTGGGTTAATTCTGGTCCAGCTCAAGAGGACTGATGAAAGACCAATGAATAGAAATTTAAAGGAGATAAATTTAGGCTTAGTATTAAAAAAAACTTTATTTTTAGGGTCAAGTACAATGATTTCAAAAAGAAAAAGAAGCTCTGCATCCTAGAAATGATATCAGGAATTGTTATCACTAGATACATTATTTGGGTACATGTGTCAATTTGAGAATCTTGAAATTAATGCTCAGTAACTTGTTTGTATAGGAATTTAAACAGATTACAACTGAATGGGAGCAAAATGTCCCCCAAAGCCTGAATCTGACATTCTGAAATCCCATGTTCTGAAATCCTCCTGCTGATGTGAGGCTATTAGCTATGATCTGATGCCATCAAACTAATGCTTCAAATGTTCAGAGATGTGATGAATGCTTGGTTAATTGCTACTGTTACACCTCAAACAGAACATATATGTATGTATATTCAAACGAGCTGACTATAAAGAAAAAAATTCATGGTAACAGTCTAAGAACAGTTTTTGATTTGCATTTAATGATACCAATCATCCTAAGGAAAAAAATCAGTAGCCTCAATTGTGAGGTACTATGTCTCCAAAAAATTTTCTTTCTTTAAATTATCGGTTTATCCTTAGAATTTATTAAATACCATCTTCCCCGATGGTATATTGAGTTGGCCAAAAAGTCCATTTAGTTTTTTCTGTAAGATAAAAGACATATTTCTCAATTTCACCAATAACTTTTTTGATTTGGATATTTTGAGTATGTTAACTACCTTCCATGTGGTATAATGCTGATTGTTCTCAATTAATGTCTCAATTTGATCACTATCCACTTCAACTGGTCTACCTAACCATGGAGCATCATTCAGTGAGAAATCTCCAGCTGGAAACTTCATAAACCACTTTTGACACATTTGATCAATCAAAGCACCTTGTACGTACACTGCACATTTTTTTTTTGCATTTCAGTGTTTTTGCCTTTCTTGAAATAACAAAGCATAATATTCTGAAAATGTTGCATATTCTCTTCCCTCTCTGACATTAAAATAACTATATAATAATTCACCAATTTTGATTTTTTAAATGCAAGCTGTAACAATACATTCTAACAAATTTTTTTGAATGAAGTTAAAGACAACTAAGTGCTACTAGAGCCATCTTATAGGGGAGAAAAAAACAAAGTTTTTGGCCAACCCAATAACATCCAACACAACTTTGTGATTCAAGAATGTATTCAATGTTCCCCTGTCGCAGAACACCAGTACCATTTTGTCATGTCCAAGGTTGTCCCATCACAAAAGTGTTGAGGAAACAATTCCCACCAGTGACTTAAGTACAACACAGCCCCTGGGGGACACCTTCATTTGTATGTGTTTTACTATCATTGATTATTCACATTTCTGAAGAAAAACAATTATAACATTAAATATAGCATTTTATTAATTAGATACCAAAAATGCTCTCAAATATTCACGCTACAGAATATAGAAACTGCACTATGGAAATACAGAAATTGGAAACATACATCCCTTGTATTTTTTCTATTAGGATTAATCTATTCACATTCTGAAATATAAAAATCAACCTTAAAATAGTGGAAGCTAAGGATAAATTTTGCAAATTTGTAAACTAAACCTTACTAAAGGGGAAAAAGAAACAGGTAATACTGTGAATGAGAGTAACTGCACCGCTGTCCCCCTGCCTACCTTCTGGAGGATCTACTGATGATCAGCAAAATGGCCATAAAACAGGGGAAACGAGTGCAAAAGAGAGAAGACAAATGATAAGTGTGAAGAGAAAATGATAGAGAGGAAGAGAGAGAAATTAAGGGTTCAAAAAGATCCATAACATGAAAAAATGCAACTCTTATTTTAAAAGTAGCATAATCAGTAGAAAATACTTATTTTTTTTTAAAAAAAGCTCTTCTACACTCTATTTCTTCCTATAGTTTGTTATCATAATATCCTTTCATTCTAGCATATCTTTATTTTGAATAAGAAAATGTGCCATAAACTCTTTATTTCAAATTGCTAAGCAAACAAGAAAAAATAATCGTATTCACCCTCCCACACTCTAAGGTATTGGAAATAAAAAAAAACTATTGAGGAGTAAACTTTCTTGAAATTGGTATTCACAGAACTTAATTACTTCTAAAGAAAAAAATTAGATCACATATAGAAAACAAATATGACAATTTTTTATGTTATTTTACAAGAAAAGTTAACTACTACTTTGTCGAAAATGTACATCATGAAATGTTAAAATTAATATATTTTAAAATATTAGTGCATTTATATGGTTTACAATTCGCTATACATGCAACAAGAATAAGACTTGCTTAGAGTTTCTAGAAAGGCTAGAACATCATGAAATGCCAGAATATAGAAAAGGTAGAAAGAAAGTACCTGTGTACCTCCGACAGAGAGGAATCACTTTCATCAGACCTACAGTGAAAGAGTTAGAGTTATGAGGAGAAAGAATGCAGATCAATAGATAAAGACACTGAGATTGAACTGAAAATCAACAGTATGAATAATAGAAATACAGCAAACACTTCCTTTATACTGCCCAACTTTTCTATTTGCACTGGATATCAGCAAATTCAGTAAACTATTTGATTCTTATCATATCTACCAAGACTTCAGGGCAAAAAAAAAATTCTATTACTGATCCACAGAATCTATCTACCCTTACTTCTAAAATTTAGGTCCTGAAGAGGAATAGTATCAAATAAGTAAAATATATCACTTCAAGATTCTTTCTATTTCATTGACTTGTACCAGAGAAAATTTTCCATTTCAATAACTATTCATGCATTTTATTCATCCTGATAACTACTTTAGATTTGTGCTCTGATGTGGCAGTTGCAAATATATATTACATGTTTGAAAGGGAAGCAAACCACTCATAATTTAATAATCTTTGATTTTAACGTAATAGGGAGTGGTGTGATGGAGTCTCTCATTAATAGCTGGGGAACTTCAGAGAGATTTAAAAATAGGTGATCCACCCCTATCAGCCTTATCCTAAAACCTTCAAGGCTGGCGGTGTGGCTGGTTACTATGAAAATCTACTTAGCTTGCCTAATAGGACTGGGGAGAATGAGGACAGTGTGAGTACCGCTTACAGGGGATGTGACTGGAAAGAACTGGAAGGATCCACGTGTCACTGGTGAAACATACCAGCCTCACAAAGGAGCCCAAAAGAAAGTAATTCAAAAGGTGGGTGAGTTTTTGAAAGTGTAAAGTAGTCAGTTATTCTCAGGGTTAACTTTCAGAAATGACAACACAATCGGATTATTGGTAGTTGATAAAACATTTTAGTAAAAAGTATGAAACTATGACGAGATTGTCAAGATTATCCAAACAGTGACAGAACATTTTATGACTGAGTGCAAGGTCAAGAAAATAGTAATTCTTCATATCACTAGTGAAAATGGGCTTCCCAAAAACATACCTAATGTTCTGCTCTTTTCTCCCTTAAATGAGAGCTGTGGTGTGACAATGTGAGAGTCTTTTTCAGTAACATACTGCCATGATATTCACCTATCTAGATCAGTTTGAAGGACATGTGAGTAGCTGATTCAACTATATTAAAACCAAATCAAGAATTTCATCTAAGTAGATTAAAAATTGCTTCGAATTGATATTGTTTCCCTAAGCCTATAGAGCCATTTAAAATGATCTAAATATGCCAAACATCTTAAACAGAATCCCATAAGTTTCAGAAACTGTTGATATATACAGACTGATTATAGCAGAAAACAAGTAATCGGGGTGAGGGACTGGATACCAAGCGCACACACACAACGTGATCATACCAAATCAAAGCGGGTGAGTCAGCATTAATAAATACCTATGGCAGCATTGTTAGTACTGAATTCTTGCAAGAGAGATTCTGGCTCGATGTGAGAATACTTTTTCACTCCATAATTAATGAAGATACTGTTTTCCATATCCCTCCAATTTCTCTTCCCCCACATCCCATCCTCAGTTCTAGACTCTTTACCCATAAAGGTACTTTTTAATTCCAAGAATAGAATTATTGAAGTTTTATGGTGGATTTATATAAAACAACCCAACGATGGTAACATGTTCCACATATAACAGTGGTCTTTGCAAGCAGGTATATCCACCAAAGGCAAATAACTAGCCTCTTTTCAACTCAGGCTACCTAGATTAGGGGCTCTTGTACACTCACAGAAGCTGAAGAATCTCAAGGAATTTAAACTTCAGGTGGTCTCAAAGGTATTTCAAACCTAACGCACTCGTAAAAGAAAGAGCAAGACAAGTGCTGAGAAGTACAGCAATGCACATTGACAACAGGGAATAATGTTCAGCAGGAAAATAATTTTCTGTAATATTGTCTCTATGGTTCATTTCCTGTTGGAACAACACATAAAGTACATCAAGAGTTCACAAGTCAGACTCCATCTCCCACACAAAGAGATGGCTGAATGTTTTCTACAGGCTGTATGGTAAGGTTCAGAATATTGTAATAAATCACTGGGGCTCTTTTCCATAACAACTTACTTATCCTGCTGAACTGATGTGTTTCCCTGAGAAACAGTGAGACGATTAAAAACATTCAGTTCATTACGAGGCCGGCCTGGTGGGGAAGAAGGAGGTGAAAGACTAGCCTCTGAGGTTCCAGAATCTGAGCTACAAAAAAAAAAGAACATTAAATTGGTGGTTTTAATTGTTTATGATTTGTTAGGAATGTTTTATGAGATATGATTTTTTAAAAAAGCTTTTCATTAGAGAGCCCTTCTTCTTTTCCTTCCTTCCTCTTTTCTTTTTTTATAAGATAAAATGCACTCTGAACAATTTAATTTCCACTGAATTTTGTTAGATTGGCCACAAGATGGCACTAAAGAAAAAGTTCTACCTGCTACACTCAAAGTCAGCACAAAGCAAGCAAGCCAAATTTAAGATGACACAAGTTTAGAACTGAGACCAAGTTGCTCATTTTAGAGACAAAGCAACAGGCCCAGAGGGTTTAAGAATGATTTTCCTACTCAGTTGACTCATTCATTTATTTTTAAATTACTTATTTGCTCCATCCCACATCTCCAAATTATTCTTGAGCCATCTGATTCGGTAGAAACAGACAGATTATACCCTTAAATACAGGAAGCAAGGAAGATTAGAAGGGTACTTTCCATGAAATTCAAGTCAGCTAAGCCCGTGGTCAGAGTCAAGTGTGCATGCCGGTTCAGGACAGGGGAATGGTACAACACTGTCCACCCAGCTACAAAAAATAGGTTAAAGGTACTTTTTATATTACTTTTTATGTTAAAGAAATTAGCTTTACCAATATTTAAATGTAAATTGGCAGTGATATTCTCGCTCAAGGCTGTGTCCCAGATGCAGCTGCATATGCAGCGCAGTAGGTGACCTCAGGGAGGGGCAGGTGTGCCACAGGCAGAAGGGTGACAGTGACTCTAACCCATTCAGTCACCTTTCTGCCTGTTGTGCTGTTGCAATTTACAATGGCTCGGTGGGTCATCAGATTATATGCTGTATTGTTAAGTAAATTAACCCTCACAAACAGCTTTTAAAGGATTTTAGCAAAAAAAAAAAAAACAATTGGAGATAGTACAAATATAAACCAAAAAGATCACCAAGAAAATGGCACAACCCATACACCCTCCAACACCAGTTCTGTCAACCACTTCAAAGAGCTGAAGTCTGTGTTGTTTTTTCCAATGACAACCAAAATTAATTTCAAATTTTTCTAGAAGGCTTAGATTTAATAAGCCTCTCCTCAAGTGTATGTTAACGCCTACAATAACATACACAAATAATTGAAAAATATATACAAGTACACATGACCAGGACAAGTGCTCAAATATTTGTCCAGGTGTGTGTGGCCGAGGAATTTAGAAGACCACTTAGCCAAGCCAATAGCTGACTTGATTGTCTTGAGTAGTCAAATTAGTCATAACTACAGAGCTGGCCTAAATGTGGGAAATAATTTCACCTTTGTCCTTTAGTATCTAAGTGTAGCAGACATTTTATACAACCTAATTGGTAAAAAGCATGAGTAACTTACTGTTTTTGCTCCTTGGCCTTTGATTTTTCTGCTTTCTCATATGCCTTTCTCCTGGTTACAGGGGAAGGCTCTGGTAGCTTTTTTTCTGATAGAGCTGGCTGTCTGGAACTGAAATAGAAGAAGATCCTGTAATCATCTAGTCTTAAGTATATATGTAAACTTTATTTGGCAGATAGTCAACCTAAAATTTGTAATAGATTAATAACTAGAACTTGAGAAAGATTAAAGAGGAATAAAAAAATAAAAGTAGGATAGGAAAATATTCTAAGTAGTTAAAGGAAGCTTAACAACTATATATTTAATTTTTAAATTGACAACCATTTCAAATATATGCAAACCCATTATCTTTCAATATAAAAATCAATGTTATACTGCCAAATAGCTAAAATGTTTTATTTTAAACATATTTTAGTTTGATAAAAAGCACTCCAGTTAAAGAAAAACTGCCTTTATAATATGGCAAAAACAAAAATATTAGAATATCAGAATATAAGAAACAATGAGATTTAATGAATTATATTTAGACATAGTTATACAAAAAATACCAACATAATTATTTTAATTAACTACATTACTTTTTAGTAAACTTTTTGTAATTAAAGTGTTCTTGCCTTATAAATTTTAAATGTTGATAATAGTTATGTAATTAACAATTTAAGTCTATGATTTTTGTATATGGTAGTAATACATTTTAATTGAGAAAATGAATTTCTGCTATTCTTGACTAATTACATTAATAAGAAAAACAAATACACTGAGGAATTAGAAAGCAAGGTCCTCAGCAAGGTTTATGTGATTTCTATTTGAAAGCAAGAACTAAGTATAATAAAAATTTGTGGGCCTAATTTTTCTATTTGAAAGAAGTCAAATTTTAGATCTTCTGAATCACTTAAATCATAAAGGACACTTGAGTAAATTATTTTAGTTTATGTAATAAAAGTCATGCAGGTAAGTAAGGCTTATAAAAGCGACTACATCAAGCACATGACTAGCTATTAAATGTGTGCAAAATTACACAAGCATTTGAATTGATGCGACTTGAAAATAAATCCAAAAAGAGTCCAAAAGGTATCTTCCACCACCTGTCATAAAGGATACATTTTTTTAAATGAAAAAAAAAGGGTAAAAAAGAAGGTATTACCTTAATCTGGATTCCAGGCCACAGATTTAGTCTCGAGGTCCCCAAAGTCTCTACTCATCTGACAGCCTGCACTACCCACACGTGGAGTCCTAAAGCCTGTCCTTGGCTCTGTCTCACTACCTTCACCAAAGCATTTCTTTTGCTGCCATCTTAGCAGAAAAGCACTGAAGCCATCAGCTACACTGGTTAGAAATCTCTAATAGCAACTCCAATAGTTATTATGTAGGCCATCTCAAGCACATGCAAGTTAAGTTCTGTCATCGTTATAATTAATTTCAGAATGAAAGGTTGCAGCTGGGCTTACTGGATTCAAGGTGACAACAGAAATATTTTCATAAAGTGCATAAAGTTATGGGAAACAGATATTCAAGGGGGGAAAGTCTGTTATATTTAGTATTTGCAGAGTCATACAGTGCGTACTGCTTTGGGGCAGTATTCCTCAATGCTGTGATGTATTCATCCCATAAATCATTGCTAGATTATATGTGAGGGTTAGTTTGAAAAATATCATTTAAATCTACGAGGCTGATCTAATTTTAATAACAATTTTCAAAACACATATACACAAAATCTAATACACAATATATACACATACACCTGGCCCGGGGAATCTTTCTTTATCCTCAAGAAAAATAAGGGGAAATCTCTAATTAAGATTTGTTTTGAGTAGAATATTTTTTTTGTTCAGATCATCACAGAAGGGGGAGAGTATATGCACTCCTTCAAATCATTAATAATACCAATGAAAACAGTTTGTGCACTCGTGTCAGACTTATAATGTGTTTCAAAGCAAAGAATTAGGAAAGCTCAAAATGTATTAAGACTGTAAATCATATTTCTGCTTTTTCTTTTAAATGGTCAACAAAGATTTATTTATCCTGGCTAGGCTCTTAGAACTAGGACATACATAATTTAAAGCAAATGTAAGAACCTTTAAAGGTTCTGTTTTATGTAATGGTTTTATAGGTATAACGTCAACCTAATTTAAGTGTTGCTAAATAAATTGTACCTGCAACTCATAACTCAGTCTTTATAAAAATTATAATCCTGTAAGAATGACCCTAAAACTGTGAAACAAGATAATGCAATTCAACAAAGAACATTTCCATCACAAATCATTTTGAATGTCCAAAAAGTTAGGTGAGATAATACCTAACAGAAATTATGTTCAAAATCAGAGATCTCATTTACATAAATTTTTAAAAACAGGACTAAGAAATTAGCAACATGCATATTAAAAAAGAAAAAGCAAAAGAAAGGAAGTTAGTGTTGCTGGGCCAGACTTACATGCTGCCTATCTTAGGAGGGAAGCCAGATGGGGGAGAGAGTTCTTTTTCCCTAGCAGAAGTGCCACTTGTCTCTGTATTCATTCCAATCTCTTGCCCTTCTGCAACAGGTGTAAGAGGGCCAGGCAAGGAAGCGTCTCCTGTACTAGTGTCTGAAGCTAGTTCACTGCTATCTGCATACAGCAACTCCATTTGAGTGGTGGTTCTCCTTCGGGCCTAGTCAGAGAATGGAAGGAAAAGCAATCAGGAGCAAACTTTTGCACAGAAGATGATTAGAAAATAGAGGTTTAGTATTAGTTTGAAACAGGTGAAAACATACAGTGTGTCTTTTCTTAGCAAGAGTGTCAAACATAGCATGTAAGATATAATAAGCCAGAGCTACAAGTCAGATAAGACCTTCACAGGCCATAGTAAAAACCAACATTTGTATTGTACTTCTTGTATGTCAGGCATTGTTCTATACACATTATTATTTGAGCAGGTACTATCATTATCCTAATCCACAAATGAGGCACTGAGCAGCTAAGTAATGTGCCCAATGTCACACAGCTAATAAGTGGCAAACCAGATCCCCTACTGGGCAATCTGCCTCCATATTACTGTGCTATCCTGCTGCTTGTGGCCAACTTCCTGGGCATATAATTTAGAAAGAACAAGAAGAAAGAAATTGAACTGAAATATAATTGCAGGGAAGGTCAACTGAGTTCTAAATTTCCCCATGCTTAGACACTTTAATGTCGGTTTTTATGCCTACTTCTCAAATTTTGTTACCCTGCTCCTCTGATGTGTGTTTAGTCTGCCCGCTGGGTAATTCAGCAGAGGCCTGTACCAGTTTTCCACAGCATGGTGAGGCAGGTAAAGGTTACTTTCCTAGAACCTAAACGCACTATAAGCACTTCTTTGTTTACTCTTAAAAGCCAAGTGATCGCCCTGTTGGTGCTCAGAGTTGTTATCACTAGGGAATTACCAGGTAATCCTGGTGTTCACAGACTACGGGCCTCTCCAGGGCAGGCACCCTGTCTTATTCCACTTTGTGCCTACAAGGTGCCTACACTTCACAGAGTGCTTATTTAAAACATACGGTCGGCTTCAATTTTTCAAAGAGGAAAAATGAATGATTCTTCCAGGCATCTCTGCAATTCAAAGCAAATAGAAGGTAGCACTTCAGAAAACATGGGAAGAGAAAGACCTGACCAGTAGCCAGTTTTTCAGTCAGTTCTCTCCACGGTGGAGGGCCAAGGCAGAGAGGACTCGTTTTCTTGGAAATTCCTAACAGAGCAGTTCTTTCAGGATGACCTTTAGGCCCCTGCCTCACAGCTCTCTGTGCTGTCCCACAAGAGCGAGTAACTAGGTTTTCACAGGGCCTGGAAAAGGTAAGTTGCCTCCCAAGATCCTCCCCACCACTTAAGACGGACCTGAGCCCCCACTAGAATGTTTTCTTGGAGCTTGGGTAACTTCCCCTTAGTCACTTAGAATAAGAAAACACAAACTACGTGTGGCTCAAGGACCACGCGCATAGCCCAAAGATGGTTTTTTATGGGTTTGCACAGTGTTTCAAAGATTAAAAAGCTCTACATAAAAATCTGTATTTAAATCTTCTCTTCAAAAACCAAAGGATCTGGTAAGTGTCAGGCCCGTAGTCTGTCGTGACAAAAATGCACAGGCGTTGAGTGGTGGCTATTTGCTTTAGAAGGGGCACGTCCTCTTTAGCTGATCATGATGACCCCGACCCATGATTTTACGTGCAGCCGAATTACTCCTTTACCCCACCTGACTCACCGCTGGGGCCTTACGTCCCTCCCACCCACCTGTGCAGTATTATTCTCACAGGTCCTGATTCTACCCATGCATTCAACAAATATTCACTGTGAATTCTTTGTCTTCAAATATTTCATGAGGGTTCATTTATTCATCTAGTATCAAACGTTAACAACACTCAATCAGAAAAGTACCAGGTGTATCTTACACATTGCTCACAGCATGTATCATTTATATTTTTAAAATACTTTACAAATATACATTGTAGCCTATTAGCTTTTAATGCAACATGATAATTAGGAGTTGGCTTATTATCAAACCACTTCAGGATATAACTAAACAAAGTAAGAAATACTTAAGCACATATTAGAATGTTAAAATTTCAAAAATCTCCCACCGAGCGACATGATTTATTTTATATGCCATTATAGGTCTACAATTTCATTAATCAACTGCTTTAAATTACTATCGCTTAGTAACTTGACTACCTCCTATATTACTAGGAAATTTAGGAAAACTTTAATAGATTCATACATAACTTCCTTAATGGGTAATAAACCTTTAGAAACCTGAGGGAAAAAAGTGAAAGAAATAAATAAGCCTCCATAATGAAATCTAGTGAGAAAAGTGTACACATACAGTAAAGCACACATTCCACAACAGAGAAGTTTTTCAATATAACTCTTTTTCAAAGGGAAATACTATTTTATACATGGAAGCTTTGGAAAAAACATGACTGCTTGCTAACCTTTTAGGGGCCCTGCCCGAGGGCTACGTGTTTAATGGTGATAACAAAGAACAGTGGGAAAAGGAATAATTACTGGGCATTTTCAATCCCCCATACCTTGTTTTTAGGTTTCACTTCGCCGCAAAGCTTCATAAGGTCTGAAGACAGTGTGCTAGATGCAAAAAATAACCACAAGATTAAAAGGGAATGTATCACACAAAACTGTATGTCCTCTATGTTTACAACTGTGGAAGGAATTGTATATGCTGATCTACTGAAAACAAAGAAAGACAATATTTAAAATTAAAATAAACTAATTAAAAAACTCATTTTCCTTACTTATATATTCCAGTATTTTTATTTTAAAATTTGTCCTGGTTAAGCATGATTAAATTTGGTTCCCATGTTACTAGGGTTATCACATAGCTATAAAATTCAAAATCATTTGTTTTGTAAGGGTAATTGTTTGAAACAAAAAGATAAAATAAATATACTACAGAAACAAGTAAAATCTATTAAGTTCCCAAAGGTTCTCTTACCTTCCTTCTGATCCTGGGCTGTTTAAAGGAGCATCCTCATCAGTACTATCCTCTACATTTTCTAAAAAAAAAAAAAAAAAGCCCAAAGTGTAAGCATTGTCCACACGGCACAGATTGAACAACGACTGTGATCCCTACGCTACAATAAACATCAGCCCAAGGGTTCACTATGGGCACTTTGGCTCTAGCGACTGAAACAAAATGAAATGTAGAAAAATATCTCTAAGAAAATCCTTTGATTATATGCCCTAGGATCAGGAAAAAAAATATGTTCAAAATAGGAAAACCACAAGTTTGATAAGACATAGAACAACATTTATAGTATGTAATTATACATACTCTGCTAAATACATGATTTCACTTATTTTTATATATTTTTTTACTTTTCAATTGCAGCTGACACTCAATGTTATATTAGTTTCAGGTATACAGCGTCATGGTTAGACATTTATATTCCTTCACTTTTATTTTTGTTTAGAGAGAGTATGTGTGTGCAGGTACTCAAAAGTTATACATCAGCATGCAGCTCATTCACGTGTACACAAAAGATAAAAGCAGGTTTACATGCAACAGTTTTATAAATGAATACAGATACACCACTGCTGTTTCGGAACACTTTAGCAAGCTAGTAAAAAACAGAAGAAAAAGCAAATAAATAAAACTAGTAAAAGTCAGTAAATAAAACAGCCACTGAAAGTGAACAATGTAAAATGTCAGTGAGCCCAAAACATAGGCGCAGGCTTTCAAAACACACACTGTATTACAAAGTCATTCCAGAAAACTAAAGGCAGCATTATAAATACACATATTAATAAAAATATATTAGTCACCTCCTTTAGCTTTTAATTTTATATCCTCCAGGTGGACTGGGCACAAAAGTCAACTAACTCTTTTATCTGATGTTTCCTTTCTTCCTCACCGTTTAGCCGATGCCAGAGAAATTCAGTAATACTTATACTTGAAAGTATCGTCTAAGAAGGAGCCCATCTAGGACCCACACAAGAGAGTTTACTTTCTCCAGAGAAGAGAACTATGGTCCTGAAGGCAGTGTGTATCTCAAAGCCCACCATCAGAGGGAGGCTCCAGACTTGCTTCACAGATGGATAATTGTGTGCCAAGGTGGCAGAATTAGCTGATAATACAGAAAATGGGGTTATAAGGAAATGACAAACCTAGCCTTTCTTTTCCCATGTATAAACACGGATTAAGATCGGCCTGTATCGTTTTTGGAGGGAGAAACCAGTGAGAACACTAAACAGTACATACTTAGGAAAAAGTACTTAGCTCCTGCGCGCGTGTGTGTGTGTGTGTGTGTGTGTGTGTGTGTGTGTGTGTGTGTGTGCCTGGTTAGAGATGAGGGTGCTGTGACACAACCAACCTCGCCAGAGGTCAAAGGCGCCACTCAGACAGGCACCAAATCACAGCCCCCGTCAACACTGAACTCAGCATGAGCACTACAGTCACCTGGGCGGCAGGACACACCATCCTCACCGTCACACTCTCAAGTCCAAGAACATCAACCCAGTCCATTGCCAGCGCCTTTTCTCGTCACCACAGAATGCAAGCTGAAGAAAGAGACGTATAACTCCCAAACGCCTTAAAGTTCATTCATATAAGTGCAAGATTGCATAATCTCTCTTCACTGGAAGTTGACAAAATATTTTTGAAGTCCTCGAGTCATTTTTAAAGTTATATTATGAAGTAGCATATGGAAAAGAGTTAACCTAGCAGCACAGACACCGCTATCCTTAGAAAGGCCTGTTCTCAAGGTTGGACTCTGTCTGTTATTTGGACAGATAATGAGAGTAGCTCACTGCACCTAGAATTTGTGCAGGTGATATGGCTTATGCCAAACTACCAGTTTCCTTCTGGAAGTCTGGAGTCAGGAGTGTGCTAGACAGAGAGCATCTATGTGGCTGGTCCCCTGGGAAACCTCGGGTGCTGATTTCTCTGGGCATAAACTTCACACACATGTGGCTGCACTTTCATTCCAGGAAGAAAAGTACATTCTGTGCAATCTTTTGTGTGAGGGAGAAACATTATTAAGGAAGCCTGGACACAGACTTCTCCAGACTCCTGTGTGCTTTTCCCTTATAACACAGCTGTGTATCCTTCCTAGTTGCATGAATCTTTGCTGTGAATATTCAATATTGTGAGCCCCATGAGTCCTCTAGCAAATATCCAAAGATAGAGATGATCTTAAGGATGCTAACATAGGTAGGGAAAAAAGGAGGGAAAATAAAGATGTTCTTCAAAGGCCATTAGCATGAGGTGTTGGCTCTGGCTCACCCTCTAGCCTTATTAAGTTCCCTCATTCTGTGCCATGTCCTTGCCGCTCCAGAACACCAGTCTGCTTGGATGCCTCATGCATACAATAGTCTGGCTAAATCACTGCCTAGAGTCACTCTGCTTTGAACCCCCCTTCTACCTTGTCTTCTGCCTACCTATTCTTCCTTTGTTTCAGCTCAAATATCACCTCTTCTGGAAAGCTTTCACTGACTCCCCCAGTGTTGGGTGATCTCATTCTGTGCTCTCATAACTCCCTATATATATATATATTATATATATACATACATGTATATATATACATGTATGTATATATATATGTATGTATATATGTATATATCCCCCAATCACTGCCCTCACTGTAATGCATCATAATCTGTTCATGGTCTGTCACCCTAAGCAAGGTATCAAGGCCCTAAGAGCAAAATGTTGTATATTACTCATCTTTGAATCCCAGCACTCTGCCCAACGCTTGGAACAAAACCGGTACTAAATAAATGTTGTGTTTTGTTAAGATACACAGATCTCTGACTGTCTAGCTTCTGTGGATTTACTTCTACTTTTTTTCCTCCTTCCATACTTTTCCTCCAACCACCTCTGGGCTAGATTTTCATTCCCAGTACTTAGGGAAAATTTCTGCAATGAGACATAGGTTAGGTCAGTTAAATGGTACCAACTCTGTTTCTGACCCTTCTTGAAGCTATAGATAGTTCAAAGTGGTGTGAAAGTTGTGAAAAAGTAACACGGCTCATCCCATTAGCGGCTTAATCTTTTCTGTACAAAAGGACATTGAAGAAGGGATTGAATTATTCTTCCAAATAAAAAGAAATCACAGACTAAAATAAGAATTTAGTTATTACTGTAAGTCGGGCCACTAAGAAAAAGAAGAACAAAGGAGGAAAAGACAGAAGAAAGGGAGGAGGGAAAAAATGGCAAAAATCTGGTTACAATCCAAAAACTCGGGCAGCGCTGGCTGGGATACAACAAACCCCGCTTTTTCAAACTACTTGTTACAGCTTGAGCAGCTTAAAATTAGTAGCCTTCTGTATCTGCAGCATGCAGTTGATCTCAAAAATATTACTTCGAGATTAACATGAAGTAAAAATATTGTAAAAATCATACAGCTTGTGTATTTTATTTGTATAACATCATTTAAAATAAATTCAGATTCACACGCTATTTTTATTCTGGTGACACAGAGAAGTAGTTGCATTTAATCTTTCAGGAATATTCCTCTTCTTTAGGTAAAACATTTAGAAAACGTTGACCACTGTATGATTGAGGAAAAAATTTCAAGCCAGATTGCAAAATAATTTTAATTAAATAAAAACTTCTCCAAATCAATCATTCAGAAAAATTGAAAATAATAAAGTTGCCCCAATGCTCCTGGCCCTCTGTGTGTACGATCACTAAGGGGAGCAAAGCTGCTGCTCGTCGGTGCGTGGAGTTCATTGAATGCTGTCATGGTAAGAGAAGAAGATTCAAAATCTATATGAAATCAATGATCGAAATCAATGATTTGAAATCTATTCGAAATCAATGATCACTGAAGCCTCTTCTAACTTAAAAATGTTATGATTTTATGTACTGTTTCCATCTCTTCATATAGTCCCTGGATGGCTTTATTCTATTTACAACGTTAAATTATATGTGGCTTTATTTTACAAAAATTAAGAATAGCTGAGAATCTAGACAACATATACCAAATATACACTAAAGGTATATACCAAAGAAAGCCACTTATGAGGTTAAAATGACAGATCTGAGTTAAAAGATATATTTAAAAATAAAAAAAAACATATACTCCACTTTTTTTCTACAAGAAAGAGAAAGAAGGGCTTACAAAACTGGAGCCATCATTGCAGTTCAAATAATAAAAGAAAAAGTTAACTAAAGCATACTTCTTTAAACATCTTAAAACTTTTCAAAATCAAGAATGTATAAGAAAGACAACAGACTTAGTATGTTTGTGGTCATGGATACATTTCAAAAAAGATCATGCAAAAAAAACAGTGGTTGCCAATAAACATTTTAAAAATAAGATGTACCACAATTAGTGTACACGAACAATTAGTAATTCATGCAGCTGCACAATACACAGAAAGCTAAACATACTTACCTACTGGTATGCTATCTAGATCTGTGTAAATACGGCAAAAAGGAAACAAAAAGCAATACTCCAATCAAAACAGATCCAATGTTAAGAACTCCCACATAAAACTAGATGATAGTACCATTTATAAGATATGTAGAATAGATGCCATACCAAAAACTTATTTTTCAAGGTAGGTAGATATGCAGAGTCAAGTAATGACAGTTGGTAATATAAATAATTTAAATAACCAATTCAGAAACTTGACTGATCTTCTTTATTCATAAATACTAACTGCTTAGTAATGTTAATTAAGCCTTTTTGAGTTGGTAATCACTTCTTGGAATGACAATAATTAATCCCCCAAATTTACACGTGCATTAAAGAAGGAATAATTAATAAAAGCACAAGTAAATATAGCATCTATTCAGTCAAGCTATTGGGGAAAGAGGTACAGTAAAGCGTACTCAAAGAGCAAAGCTATCATGCAATTCATTTAACTAAAATTTAGCCCCAATTACCTTGTAAAGCGTGGCCTAGTAAAGCATCTAGCTCAGGATTTAACTCTGCTTTCTCTTTCAACATATGGAATAAGAGTTGGTTTTGTGTTGCACTGGTTATTTCAGTTTGTTTAAGCCGACCTTCAAGTACTTTGATCTGAGCCTCCTTCTGGGCAGCCTGAAGACCCTGTAACAACACCAAAAACATAAATAAAATTGTCTTAAGTCACACAAAACCAAATCCACCACACAAAGATCTGTATCAAACAGCAAATGCATGTGACATACAGATGTTGACATCGGAGAGACCTCAATTCCTCTCAGCTCCTCTGCTTACTCAGCTTGGTGACCTTGAGCAAGTTACCTAATCTTCCTGACTCTTAGTTTTCTTACATGTAAAATGATATGAATACTACCTATTTCCTAGCATTTGTGAATTAAGTAAGAAAACACCATAAAAGGTCTAGGCATAACCCCAACATGAGAAAAAATGAGTCAGGAATTATATTCCCCTTCAACATTGAGGTAGAAGTTTCTTACAGGTAACATATTAACGCATTACATTCAAAGAAGATGGGAATGCAACTATAGTTTTTTCTTTCTGAATTCTTTTTCCAAGCTGTAAAGAATCAGAGACATGAAAATAAAGAACAAACTGACAGTAACCAGCGGGAATGGAGGAGGGGAATAATGGGGGAAAGAAGGGGAAAGGTCAAGTCAAGGAACAAGTACAATGGACCCACGGACAAAGACAACAGGGCAGGGTGTGGGGATTGAAAGTGGGAGGGGGGGCCTGTATAGGCCCGGGGAGAGTAATGGGGGCGGGGAATGGGGACAACTGTAATTGAACAACAATACAAAATTTTTTTCAAAAGAATCAGTTACAACCCAACTTATGATACCAAATTTGTTTCCATCCCGAGGGAATTTTCTTTTAATTTTTCCTTTGTTAGAACAAAAGAGCAGTTAATTATTCTCTAAATTGTTTTTCTGTTCTAATATACAAACAAACACAACAGATGACAAGTTAATGAACTTGATCTAAATATTGCTAACAACTCTAAAGAAAGGTAAAAGGAATACTTTCTAATTAAAAAGAATCTTCCTTATCACAAAGAAAAGGATCACTGGAGAAAGATAAACAAAGCTACAATGAATTAATGAAAACTTAGGTTTTTCAAAAACTGTCGATCTTACCTTATTGATGCCCATTGACAGGAAGTGACCCAGCAGGTAGCGGGCTTCCGTGAGTGTGCAAGCGTTAATGACCGCAGTGACATCCAGCGTTTCTCCTTCTTCCTACATCAAACCAGCATGTGATGTGACATTACTTAGAGCTAACTGTATTTAAACAGAAGGCAAAGGCCTATTGTTTCATGTGCTTATTTGATAGGTTTCGGTTAGCTACCAAGACGCCTCAGAATCATGTAAAAATTTCCTACACCAAGAAATATACAGTCTAGTTGAAAAAGATAAGACACATTTAAATTCAAGATGGGTTAAAAATGATGTCTTTTACAAATAATAAATAATATTGCAAAGTGAGCAGAGCTATCTGGAAAGCGGGCAGGGAGGGAGTGGTATGCATACAAAACCTAAGAATCATATTAAATTAAAAAAAGAAAATCCCTTCATATACAAATTCAAAATGTTTTTAATAATAAAAATACTTTTTGGTAGAGCACGAAACATTTTATATTACAAACCTTTGCTTCTTCCATCTGCATGATGTTGGCTTGACAATCAGAAATACTGTCATTGATGTAATCTATATTAGCAATTAATGACTCCATCTCCTCATTGATGTTAACCACATTTTTATCTCCCTCTCCACTCTCCTTCACCATCTTTTCCCTTCTTTTTGAAAGTTTCTCTCTTCTTCGAGTGAGTTCTTCCCGTTGCTGTTGAGAAAACAAGTTGGATTTTAAGAAGTCATATTTATCTAGGACCTTGAGAACATTATGCTAAGTAAAATGAGTGAGTCACAGAACGACACACACTAAAGGATTCCACTTTTGTGTGCTAAGTAAGAGTCAGGCTCACAGAAGCAGCGTGAGTCTGGTTGCCAGAGGCTGAGAGAGGAGGAAATGGAGAGTTGCTATGCAGTGGGTATAAAGTTTCCATTTTCAAGGCAAGTAAGTTCGAGAGATCTGTTGTACAGCATCATGCTTATAGTTAACAATATTATGCCGTACACTTAAAAAAGTGTTAAGAGTACAGATCTCATGTACCTGTTCTTAGTGCAATTTTTTAAAAGGATGTTCTATTCATACACAATGTGATCAGAGCTCATGGGGGAAAAATAAACGTTGGTAAGTATTAAATTTACCCAGGGCACAAATTTGAAAAACTAAAAATTAACAGCCAGCTAAGGGAGAGCATGCCTACTCTCTACTTTGCACACCTTGAGGAGTCGATTCATGTCAGCCTCCATGTTGGAAATCGTCATTTTCTGCATGATGATGTCAGTGACCCTGCGCTCCAGCAGCTGCCACTTCATGCGCGCCGTCTTGGAAGTAAACACGCGGCCAGTCAATCCCTTCCTCTGATATTTTTTTCTACAATCATATAAAGACAGACAAACATAATTACTCATGTACTTCTTTGATTGTGCACTGGAAAATACTCTACTTTTCATTTAATCCAACATTCAGTAATAAGGCTGCAAAGCTTTTGTTAGGAGGAACAGAAGACTTGTGTTGACCTGGTTCCATTTGTCGTGGGCACTGTTGGTAAGGCCTGCACTCTTGCCACAGGAATTCTCATTTTCTGCTGAGCCCCTGCTCTGGATGTGTCTGTTTCTATAGTAGATGCACTGGAACCTGTGTCCGGAACAGGGCTGTCGGATGAGCTCAGCTTCCGAGTGACTTTCCCGGCCACTTTATCTGACATGGGTCTTACTTGCCGACGAAGAGCTGTGACCTGAAATAGCAACAGAGATCGACTCCTTCTCTTAGTCTATAGAAATGCATAATTTATCTCAAAGCCACAATACTTCCTCCACATGGAAAACTTGCCTCTTCAGTTTTGCGACGAAGAACCACTTCTTGGTTTCTTTTTTGGGCTTCCAGAAGTCTAAGTTGATGCTATAAAATAATATGAGTAAGTTAAAAATAGTAAACTGGAAGCTACAACACTTCCTATACCTACATTAACATATTTTCCATCCTGCTGGGAACTATAAGAGTTTCAGCAAAATCTAAACTAACAACGGCCTTGCATCCAGTATTACAGATACAGATATTTTATTCCAATAAACACAAATGCATATTGACATAGCCGCTTGTCTCTGAAAAACGACAGGCTATCTCTGTGACACATACTTTTTGACAGTTGATCAAGTCGGTGTTTTTATTAATCTTGCTATATACAGTTTAAACAAGACCCATCCATTAAATACATAAGGACATGACAGGGCTCACTGTAATAATGAAATAAATATGTCAGAGATGCTGAGCAAACCAAAAGAAGTCCATACTCTTCAACACAGAAAAACAGAATTAGGGTTAAAGAGAGTAAGTTCTTATTTTTTATGGTTGTTCAATTACAGTTGTCCCCATTTCCCCCCATTCCCCCCAATTACTCTCCCCTGCCCTACTCCACCTCCCACAGTCAATCCTCCCGCTATTGTCTTTGTCCATGGGTCCTTTATACATGTCCCTTGACTTGGCCCTTCCCCATCTTTCCCCTGCTATCTCCCTCTGTGACACATACTTTTATTTAACATATACTTATATAGCGCTTACTGTATACAAGCACTTTCCTAAATGCTTTACAAATATTCTCATGTCATTTCTGTTAGACATTTTGTTTTGCTGGCTGAGGCATACATAGGAAGAAATAACAGCTTAGGATGTTTTCAGTAGACATACCTCACAATACATATAGTGATTACAAAGTCTATTTTAAATATGGGGGAACATAAATTAGCTGTATTAGCACTTTAAATAACTTTGAAAGTGTTGGGTAAATTGCCAATAAAACATGTTAGCATTGGATATCAATTTGCTTCTAGCTCCTCTCTATCACAAAGACAATTAATTATGGATTACTTTAAGCAATTTCATAGGGCTAAACTTCATGGAAGAGTTTTGGATTAAAAAATCCTAATTTTGGTTCTGTCATTTATTCAATTCTATGATCTGGCGCAGTCCTATGTCATCAGATGAGAATTCTTAGAAATAAGAGTTCTGTCTTATCACTGCCATATCTTATTGTCTATAATAATGACTGACAGAGAAGCAAAGTTCATAAATCTTTTTAAAATGAATTACCAAAAATTAAAATTAACATACAGTTTGAAACTTGTTAAATTTCTTCCTATTAAAGGTCAAATCTCAAGCTCAGTCATACATTTTGTATGGTGTACAACATGAATACAACGACAACAATTTGGAAAGGAGGACCCTGTGCACACAAAACAGCACAAAAAAGGGGGGACAGGAATCTGCACATCAGTTTTGTATGTGATTAGACAACCTCACATCTTTATAATATTGTATCACATATGATCGTATGTTGCAGATAAGGTTCCAAAGAGTTAATTGCTCAATATTGATCTCCCTATAGTTCATATGAATTAGTGATAAAGAAATAAAAAGCATATATTGCAAGGCAATTGTTTCCATCATACAAGAGTTTTCATTAAAAACAAAATAAATAGGGAAAAAATGTAAATAACCCAAAGGTCTGTCAATTAAGGAATGGGTAAACAATATGTGCTCTATCTATACATGATAAAAAAGAATGAACTACCCATATATGCTTGAAAATATCATGCTGATTGAAAGCCAGAAACAAAATGTGTTACTCCATTTGGAGATGAAACGTCCAGACTAGACAAACCCATAGGGATAATGTGCATGAGTGGCTGCCAGGGGCCAGGAAGAGGGTAGAATGGGGAGGGACTGCTAATGGATACGAGGCTTCCTTTTGGAGTGATGAAAATGTTCTGAAATTAGATGTTGGTGATTGTTGCACAATTTTGTGAATATACTAAAAATTTGAATTGTATGGTTTAAAAGAGTAAATTCTCAATTTAAAAAATAGCAGATAAGATAAAAAGAATAGGCAATATGTCATAATGTCCTTCTACTTCATTTAAATAATAAAATAGTATAAACAAAATCTAAAAGGCCCAGGAATTGAAAGTGACAAAATATACTGGTTATTAAAATACATTGATATGCTGGAAAAATAAGAAATAAATAAAGGCATAAATATGGGAATCATCTGGTTAAAGTATCTACTTTTCTACCTCAGTACTCTGTCTTCTCTACCTCCTTAAATTTCACCTTACCTCCCAAAGTATCTTTCTATTTCCTGAAATATACTGTATATTCCTGTTTTCTCCAGGGAGCAATTAGAAAATGTGGAGGAAAAAAAGGAACAAAGCTAAAACCTAGCCAACAATGGAGAAAAGAGGGTTATGACCTTTCTTTTAAGGAACAAAGTCATAAATGAATTAACTATGACGTCAAAAATTTTGAAAGAAGAAAAACCAAATCAACTATAACCTATAACCCTATAACCCTAACAGAACAACAATTAGTTAGCATGTTGGGATATATCCTTCAAAATTTTCCCTCATTTTAATCAAGCATGCATAATTTAAATGCTACTTTATACTTAATGTTAAATCAGTCATTTTTCATTTTACTATGCAGTTGCCAAACCCTAATTTTTAGTAGATGAATAGCAACCTATTAAATGAGATGGACTATAATTTATATATATATCCCCCCTACTGTCAAGCATCTTGTTTGTTTTTACCTTTTTCACTATTACAAATGACTCTAAAGTAAGAATTTTAGCACATAACAATTTTTCTTATTTTAGAATTATTTTCTTAGTCTGTGTTCACAGAAGTAGAATTCTTGAGTCAAAGAATGTGAACATTTTTCATATGTCTTAATAAAGCCTCCTCCAGTGAAGCCTGGTTCTTACTCCAGGGACATGTCTAAAACTATCTAATAAGGAAACTGCCTTTGGGACCATCCTTAAATCGCTATCTTATCTCCCTAGAGACAACCAGCTGTTCTACGCCATTTTCTTCCTTCTCATCACCTAGGAAATAAGTCTTCCAAACAACTTATAATAATATTAGTGTTTTGCATAAACTTTCATGCACAATACACACTATATACAATTAATGCTTATTGTCTTAGCCTGTTTTTAATAGTTACAGTTACCAGAAAATTTTCCTCCATTTATTAAGCAGTTCTGTTCAATGGACAACATTCATATATAACTGAGAAAGCCCACTCACATCTCTTTTACGTTGATCTTTTTTCAACTGAGCAATCTCTCTGTTTCTTCTAGATTCTGTCAATCTGGCCTTTTCTTGTTCCTCTTTCATTTGTTTCATTAGGCGAACCTACAAAATAAGGTAAATATCCTGTTGGAATTACTTCACACAAAATTCACTGAATAAACCACATGTATAGAAATTAGTTCTGAGACTTCTGGAATTTAACATGGAAATGTGGAGTTCTGCTGCATTTCAAATGGTCAATTCTTATTTTTGTGGAATTAATACATTTATAATATGTTTCTATCAATTTGCTTAGTGCTCCATGCATTATATATTCAGTGTGCAGTTGTTCTATATGAATTTTTGATACTTATTACTAGTAGTTGTGTGACCTTGAATGAGTTACTCAACCTCTTTAGGTTTTGGTTTTCTCACATACAAAATTGAGATAATAGTTCTATGGCATTGAAATATTAGAAGAATTCAATGAGTTAATATGTGTGCACTGCTTATAACAATGCCAGGCATACAGTAAGCACCTAATAATTTTAGCTATTGGTATTAGCAAATATACAACATAATGACTGACTTTATTAACCATTTCTGCACTTGCTATTTTAAGGAAACACCATTGATTTTTATGCCAAATGTTAATAACTGATCCCGGAACAAAAACAGTTAACAGATCAAGATTCATGTACTCTTTTCAGTCAAGAGAAGAATATATGTGCTTTTCTATGCATGGGAATGATAAATAATAATTCCAAGTAGAAGATAATCAGGAAGTGATATAAAGAAGGCTTTGAGTCTATCTGTAATGTTTAATATCTTAAACTAGATTGTGGATACAGTGTTCATTACATAATTACCTATGCTTTTTTGCATGTTTGAAATATCTTTATGTTTGTTAGGCTTAAGTAAGAGTCTTAAGAGGAGAATTGTCTATCAAAGTCCAAGAAGCCCTGCTGACCACATGCTTTTCAGCTACTCTGAAGAAAGGCTTTAAGGCTCTGCTAATGGATGACTACAGGAAACGACTTCTAATTGCCCAAAGAAAGTACATCACTCGTAAGACAGGGTTACCTTTTTACTGAATATGACAAAAACCACAACGATTTTTTTTTGTCCCAAATGACTCAAGCATCTTCAACGTCAGACTTAAATGGACAATATAATCAATACCTTTGTCTTTTTCATTTCCATCACATCCTGCTGCAATTTCTTCAATTGCTTTTCATATTGAGACTGATTTTTAAGCAACCTGGCATGCTCTTTTTGAGCTGCCTGAAGTCTCTGCAGTTCTTTATTCATGGCTTGGAGTTTCTTTTCATATTCAGACTTAACTTTTTTGGCCTTTTCTTCTGAGTAAGATTCCACTGAGCCTAAATGTCAAAGAATATTTGGATTTGTTTTTTTGAGACACAGATTTTTATTTCACAGACTTGGAACTCACGACCTTCAAGAAGAACTACCTCCCAAACAAACTAGAGTGTGTCTAAATCACATTCTCTAGTATCTACTCTGAATTTGCTTAATTATTGAAGTCTTCTTAATTTAGAAAATGGTTCCAGCATAAATCAGACACATTCACATAATTAACCACATCTTCAGAAAAAAAGAATTAAATAGCCTAGACAGGTACCGGAATGAAATAAACAAAATAAAAAAACATTCACTATCTAGACACATTCACATTTTATCTGACTTCTAGTATAGTTTTTCTTCTAAAAGAAGAAACTATAAAAATTCCATTTTCGTGATGTAGTCTAAACTTTCATTGGAATTCAGCATAACTCTTACCTAAATTCTGAAGCACTTGGTCCCTCTCCAGCTGAGTGTCCCGAATTTTATGTTGCAGCATCATTAGCTTCTCTTCGTACTGCTTTTTCAGTGTCTGCAGTCTTTTCTGGCTGTTTTCCAGTTCATCAATCAGCTTTTGCTTGATTGCAATTTCACAAGTAATGTTTGCTAAGTCTGCTTGATAATTGGCTATTTATAAAAGAAGAAAATAAAAATACTAGGATGGGCCAAAATATTATAATTCTATCTCTCAAGCAAGTGCATGAAAATTATAATCTCCATCCAGGTATTTACTGACCACTTATTTTTAAAATATTCTAGATAAAACAAAACTAAAATAGGTGAACAAGATAAACAGTGTTCACATGGATCAGGGACAACAGATATTATTTGTACTAAATAGAAATGGAAATCGCACAATGACTGAATCCAATTAGGGAAGAAACGTGAGCCTTGAAGGGCATCATTGTAGGTCAGCAGTTATAAAAGCTGTTTTCATCAAGGATGAAGTGGAGAATGGGAAGACTTTTCTGTCATGTTTTAAATAAGTTCCCAAATGAATTTTTGTCCTTGTACCAAAGTGTAAATACCTTTTTCATCTGATTCAGAATCTGATTCATCAGAGCTTTCACCCCCTTCAATGTCATCTTCTTCCTCCTCTTCTTCCTCTTCTTCATCGTCATGATCACTTACTTCTTGATTTTCTTCCTAAAATTAGGTTTATGGCCATTAATAGCACAGTTCTGGCAAAGCAAACTGGTTACCTCATTAAGAGAGGCTACTGGAGTATCAAGTATAGAAGTTCAAAAATTTCACTTTTCATCCATTCAAAAATCATTCCATGACTTTAAGGTTATTTACTTAACAATTTTGTCTAAAGTCAGAATACTCCATCTCTCATAGTATTCTCTGCCCCCACACACAATGCTTTCACAATGCATATAAGGTAGGTTGCCAATACTTATAACTATCTAAAAAATAGAGGTTCTCAAGAAAAAGTTTAAAATGGATGCACGATAACCACTTCCCTTTTCTACATCTAAGTTAGTATAGCTATCAGCAACCAAGGACAACCTAATCTGGCGACTAAAATCTACAAGTTCATTTTCCCATACTTACCACTTCTAATTCATTGTTTTCTCTTTCTGAAATACCCTTTTCTTCTTTCTTCTCTTGATCAGTGTCTGCATTATCCTCTTTACCAGCCACACTTTAAAAAAGGGGGTGGAGGAGAGTATGGTATTAAAGTTGAGAAAAACAGTTCACTTTTTTCTTTCAGATTTTAAAAAATCATCATTTTGAAAAACAAACTAGAAGAGCTGACTATTTAACTGACCAAAATGATCATGTCTGATGCTTCAGAGGAAAACAGAAATTGCTATTCAACCAACAGTGTAGTGATTTATACTCTAATGAAAGAACGACTTACTTCCGGAAACACTGAGGAAGAGATTACATCCAGGAGTATAAGACCTGACAAGACAGCTAAGAACTAGTCACAGAAACAGCCAATTAACTAGAATGTAAGCAATTTAAGCTCAAAGGCATCAAAATAAATATTTTTTCCATCTAGGTATATAAAAATTTTCTCATCTAAATACAAAGATATAGAAACTGCATTTTTATTGATGTCCTAACACATTTAAGAATAAATTTAAAGATCCAGAATAAGTCTGCCACAGCCCATTTGTCCACACTGGCTGCACCCAGCCAGGTGTCCGGGTCTCCTCCAATAAGAGCACAAGATGCTTTCTTACGATGCTTTCTTCCTAGGCCATACCTACAGCACAGGTCTGTTTCTGATAACCTCACCGAAATGGGTCTTTGCACATCAAAACTGTCTGAAGTTCAGCCTGACCTTTGCGTGAACAGGACATTTCAGAGTCTGCCACAAGATTCTCCATACAAATAGAAGCCTCTTCTTCAGTTACTGAGTACTAACAGCTGTTAACTACCCACACACATTAATGACAGTTGATGGTTAAAACTAAACTAGGTCAGCCCTGGTGGCCCTGAGAAAAAGAAGACTCTATAGTGAGCAAAGTTTTTGCACACTTAATCACTTGACCTTTATAGGGGTTTAGCAATCATAATCAATTAGGCACAGAAGTTATACTTCTATACACTAGACTCATACATTTAATCAGGCAAGTAATATGGAAAAAAGTTAACTTTAAATGAATCTGCATGTGGAAAATTTACTCTTGTGCTATAGTAACATTTTCAAATTATTAAGAATAAAAAGCATACTTGAATAAGGCAATATTTCCCCAACAAAATCCCTCCTAGAATGAGTTTAAATACTCTACCATAATAACTTTATAACAGCTACCATTTCTTTCAGATATTCTGCTACATTAAATAATTGCCCTACTAAATGAATTTATTTTTAGAGTCAACTAAAATTTTAAAGTTATTTAGGCTCTGTTATTATCATTATTGACTTCTAATGTTCATAGGTCCCAGTTCTCATTGATATCTTCATACTCACAGTATGAAGTACTTATAATTTATAAGATAAATTATAAGTACTTTTCCTTCATATGTATTTTTCAGGGTTCTTAATTTATGTTTATTTATGATTTACCTCTTTAATTTCTCCCTTCCCCACTAGACTGTAAGCCTCATGAGGTCAGGGATCATGTGTTTGACTAACTATGACATTCCCAGCACCCAGATGATATGCACAATAAATGTGCAGGAAATGTCCAATATACGAATCCCTATGGCTGTGCATAAACAGCTCTGTTTGGCACCTATGCTAGAGTTCAACGGTGATTGAAAGATGCATAAAGAAAGATGGAAGATAACATATATCTACAGTGAGGAGAAACTAGCAGTAGGAATATCAATAAAAACAATCTTAACCACAGAGGAATCAAGTAAATTATAACATGGTTCAATGAGTGTTGGTAAATCATTTTGCTAGAGAAAAATACTGAATTTGCTACATGCCTGTCTTACATCACTTGTACTATAGTAGGGCTGCTGATTTCCCTCCACCCTGCAATTCAAGTCAAAAATCTAGAAAGAAACTCCCCCTTCATCCAATCATTCCACTCAAAGGTCAGTACCATATACTCCAACAGTGCCATACTTGAGATACAGGACCAAGGTTAAGGGCTAAGAGAGGAGACTGTGTTGGAAAAGGTATCTCCCATCAGCATTCCCCATTCCCTCTCCTATGCTGTCTCTCTTCCTCACCTCCCACTGTTGCAGCATATAATTTTTGTTTTTATTGGTTCCTCCATTACTTCAAATTCTAACCCAAACTCTTTTTTCCTTGGGTTTATACTCACAAAACCACTTTATTCCAAATCCCTGACCCAACACACCCTCTTCCTCCCCCCATTATCCAGTTAAATACACGTTACTTTTTACTTGACATAAAGTTAGCTCACATTATAAGCTGTCTGTGCCAATTCTGATGCAGAAAACTCAGTAGTTGTAACTTTACATTATTAATTGACCTTCACAAATCACTTAAAACTTAAGCTTTTAAAATAGACATTGATACTTTATAATTATTATACTTCAAATATGCAAGTTTTCCTCAATAAACTGAGGCAAACTGATATAGAAAATAGCTAGCTAAGAAGCAATTAAAGATACCTAAATCTGCACTTTACAGATTCAGAATCTCGGAGCTGGGAGGAGCACTAGTGCTCATGTGGTTTAACCCCTTTAACATTTGAAAACCAGTGTCAACATTTCTGCTAACAACCAAAAAAGAAACTGTGGCCTGGGTAAATCAATCTATTCAAGGGGACTACAACCAGGTTACCATGACCCCAGGCCAGTATTCTAGAAGCTGGCACCTGAAGTTCAGTCCCACAGATAGGGAAGCTGCAGCATCATCCAGGGGCTGGTTAGATATGCGGAACCTCAGGCTCCACCTCAGTCCTACCGACTCAGAATCTTCACTTTATCAAACTCCCGGGGTGGTCTGTACGCATATTCATGTTTGAGAAGCCCCGTCCTAGAATATCAAACTGCTCTGCTTTTGCTACCCTTCAGGGATGATATAAAAGTTGGAAGCAAACTATCCACTAAGTACATTTAAAGGACTTAAATATTTTAAGGTGGGAAAAATTTTCCACATACTACTTTAACTACATAACTTATTTTAAAAAACAGAAAAAAGCTCACATTTTTATGCCTTTAAATCCAATGATAAACCTAATGTTCTAGATATATACAAATCAGGTGACTGAGTGTAACTCATGGACAATTAGAATTGTACTACGATCATAAAATACTTTGAATAAGTTGTAGAATTACAAAACTAGAAACCTCAGAATATTATATAATGTATAGAATATAATTGTGAAATGTAATTATTAAATAATATCAAGAAATTATAATCTTTAAGCTTTCATATTTAAAGATATTAGTTTACCTAGTTGTTGCATAGTAAATATCCTCAAAAAGTTTATTTTAAGAGAGAAATTTCTAAAGTGGTGCTTCAAAATACGAAAATACTATTAAAACTAGTATATTTTCTTAATAATTTTTATTATATGATATGGAGATTTGTTTAGAAAAATCTGTGCAGAGAAATTCTTCTAGGAAGTAAAATACCACTTGACGCTGGTTTAAATACCACAATTCTGAATGAGTGAAAACAGAAGTGTTTTTTACAAATGCACTTCTGAATTCTGCTCAAATTTCAAATGGAAAACAGATACCTTGTTTCTGACGCTCACTTCTAATGCATTTTAAAACACTGGTTTTCCCAATTCAATCTTAAAGATGCATTGCAAATCTTATCTGTAGTAAGGCCACAGTTTCCTTTTGCTTTGTTGCCATGTTAATGTTATCTTTCAACAAAGACTACACCAAATAGGAAGAGGAGAGAGCCCACCAGCAGGGGCTGCACCAAAAAGTCAATTCCCACCCAACTGATAATTGCACGGCTGCTCACAAGTTTCTGAAAGATGCATTTTGAAAGTCAAATGAGGCTTGGGGTCATTTTTAGCCTAAAAAAGGTATGTCACCTTCATAATTATGACAGTTTATTCTGAACTCACATGACATTGCCTGAATTCTAATTCATATTAGAAGTCAGGGTTTTCTACTCAAAAAATATTTTCAAAAATGTATTTGGCATTTTTAATTTCACAAAAATCATCATTACTTTTAGGAGCACCAAGCTACTCTAGTCTGAAACAATCTATAATTCTATAACACATTCCCCTTTTAATGGCAACTAAGTATTTAAATGACATTTTAATTAAAAACCTGGGAAATATTCCAACCTTCTTTCTTCTCGATTGTTTTCCTCAAGTTTCTGTAGCCTTCAAAATCAGGAGGCACAGTATTGGAAGGCCAAGCCAATGAAGGACAAACCAGACAGTAAAAAGCGAGAGTGATAAGAAGGTAAAAATGAAACATGAGCTTGAAGACTTTAAAATAAATTTTAAAAGATATCATCAAAGGACAATACACAGTAAAAAGGCAATACATTTTGTATGAATAAAAAGTAAGTAGAAAAACAAGCAGCTTTATATCTAAGAAGACTATATATAAACTATCAGTTGAAGTTACTTAGCAATAAAATGTGAAGTCTCAATTTGTATAAGTAGTAGGAGTACAAAATGCCATTTCTTTTTAAAATTTGAAATGGATCAATTTTCTCAGTTTCCCACAAAGACCTACTTTCAATAATATCCTCTGCCTTTTAGACCTTTACAAAAGACCTTTTCATGGCATCATTAAAGAACTTCAAACAGTAATGCCTTTATACCAGAATATGAAATTACCATTAATGCTACATTCTATTTCTACTTGAATATATTACATGTGAACATCACTACATGAAAAAAATCCTGTTTCAAAATTACACATGAAATGGTATTACAGTCAAATGAATATGATATCAGTGAAAAAATGTAATTTCATCAACTGAAATTTAAAACCTCATCTCTGTACTAATATTAAAAACAATCAAAAGGACATCTAAGGCAAAGGTGGCAATAAAATGGGAAAGTAGTACTTTCCATTAGTAAGATTATAGTTTAATTAGAAAAGTATTAAAAACTACAAGTATGTACTTAAATGATTTGAAACACATTTACACAACACTGTGCAGAACTGGGCATCTTCACTCAATGGAATGTACTGAATGCCAACATTTGTCATGGAGACAAGAAGACAGATGTGCTAGACTCTGAAGAAGCAAAGAGCAACTTTGATACAGCCCACTTCTGCTCAGAATTTCAAACATGTTTTCCAGAATCATCAACATTTTACAACTGAGAGACTGAGTCTTAGATATGAATTATTTTATCAAGCCAGTTCTCATTTTAATTTTGTAACAGCATGTGCTCACATACGACTTTTATTTGTTGGCCTGTGATTGTTTTTCTTACATACTTATATACTGCTGTTACAAGAGGAGACTAGCAATCTTTCTGAGAAAAATAGCCAACAGAGTGATATTCACCAGGGATCAAAGGTGCGGTATAATGGCTAAAAAACTAAAGTAAAGCCGTTGCCTAAGAAATTTGTGTTGCTAGAGTTTCAACCTGACACCACTAAATACAAATATAATGCAGTCTGATGAATAAGTGAAGTTTTTATTTACAGTGTGAGTCATTTAAAGCTAGATATCCAAAAATATGGGGATAAATGTGTGAATCACAGATTTTCTTTATCCAAATACATAAAAAATGCAAAAATACTTTATTTTTAATCCAGGCTTATACTGATGATAATGAGGTACAATGGCTCAAAAGATATGTTTCATTGGCAAAGAAACAAAATTTCCTATTTTCAATGTGAAGACTTTTTGCCTTACACAAGAGAGTTATATTAAAATCTATGAATGATATGTGCTAATAAGTAGATGAACTTTAGATGCCTTCCCAGTTGCCTTTTTAAGAAACGCTTTGCAATCAATAGTTCAAAAAGACAGTAGAGACATAAACTGATAATCTGACACTTGTCCATAATTTAAAGTAGTTCAGTTCTTATTTCATTCAGTTACATTGTAATACTTCTGCATTGGGGGTGGAGGGCAGGAAGAGAGGCAGGTGCAAATCCTGCTAACCATTCTAAAACATTTATGTTATTGAAAAACAAGCAATATAATCTATCCAATTATTCTCCCATATTTCCTTCCTGTGTAGACCTATTTCACAGATTGACAGAAAAGGTACAAGAGCAAACCTTAAAACACCACATATTAGCTACTGGTTGTAGCTTTCATAAAGACTTTGATGCCAAAGAGGGTGAAACTTGGATGTAAAACAGACCCTTGATATCCACCTTGAACGCAGAAGCACTCACATAAAAATGACCCAGTTGCTGCTCTCCCTACCATAGCTACCAGAACCAAAAAGTAACACCACAAAACGAAGTAGATTAAAAGATATGGAGTAGATTCTAAAGAATCTGTGGATTCCGTGGGGGAGGAAAGAAAGCAGTTATGAGAACCAGGATGGCCTAGGAAAGTGGAACCCACAGGTCAAGCCCCAGACAAGTTTAGAAATTCTCGGCCAAAAGATGGTCAAAAAACAATTCTTTCCTCCATGACTTGTTTTTTTTCCCCCCGGTGGGGTTGCTGCCCCAAATTTTAGTCTTTGGATTAATGTTTCCTCTTTCAAAATTACAAACGACCCTAGTAAAGAAGCTTACTGGTTCTAAGTCATTTCCACTGGCATGAATTCCTTTTGTCAGATGGCTTTGCTCCCAAGCTTGAATGTAAAAAGATAAGAGAAAAGAGCAGATGATTCTGGAAGTGGGAGTACTCTGGAGTGGGCAGACTTACTCCCATCAGTAGACAGGAGTAAGAAAGAAGAACTAAGGCAGAAGCTCACATTTTCCCCACAGGTTGGCTACACCCACGAGAATGAAAGTTTCTTTCCCCTTTTCTGTCTTTTCCTATTCCCTTTCTCGAATTGTTGTCACCACTCTGTTAAATGGGTAAAAATCATTTTATGTGAGTGAGTTGGGAAACTTGGACACTATGTCTCTATAAACACTTTCTAGAGAAAAAAACTAGTTCAACTTCCAAACAATTTTAATTGAACTTACTGCATATGTAAGGCTGAGGCAGATTTTGTAAGGTCTCTCTGATAAATGAAATAAATGAAAATGAGGCCTGTAACATAATTGTACAAAAATCCAAAGAGGAGCAGTAGCCTCCAGAGAGTTCCTGTGGAGGACTAGTTGCTGATATCCACAAACCTGACGTCCTTCTTAACACTGCTGGGAATCTCTGTTTATTAACTGTTTCTACTCTTTGGCTACAGTGAGAGTTTACTTAAATTTTTAAAACAGAGACATTGAACTAAATGTTATTTGGATCTACAGCTAAAAGTTACTGATGACAAAATCTTTATCAAGCTTAGTAAAATAGTATTGGCTTTCATTTTTTTAATCCACAGCAAAGTTTAAATACTGTAATAACAAATTCTATTAAATTTTACAAATTGATATTTGTGGCAAAGTAAATTCATAAACTGGTTCTAAAGACGTATACAGTTATACAGTCTATGATACACAAGGACATTTGTCCTAGGTTGACACTACATTATATGTTTATTTTATAAAGACACACTATAGCATGTGTGTGATAATGCTTTATAAAGCATGTTGAAAAACACTGCATAGGAGCTATTACAGTATGTGTTCATTTGTTTTTCTCATTTTGAAGTTATCTTCCCCTTTTTTCACAGAAGATTAAAGTAATATCTCTCAATTTACTTAATCTGGCTTGTTCAGTTTTTATCAGAAAATTTTCTTTAATCTCATATAACTTTTTGTTAGAAAGTTAACTTTTTCTCATTTGGATTTTTATGTTTAAATCCAGTTACTTGATGAATTCTTAATATAAAATCTGCTATTATTTTTATATTAATAATTATTACATCTAAAAGAATCACTAAAATAGCCATAATTTGTCACTTTGTAATAACTATTTTATTCAATATTTTTATCTTGAATGATTGCAAAGCAATAAAGACAAATCCGAACAAAATATTTTTCCTTTAATGCTATTTATCAGTCAAAATGCTTACAACCCTGCCCTATCACAAAAATGACCTGCATCAGAGGTATTAGTTTGGGGTACCTATGGACACTACAAGAATGCCAAAAACTGCCTGTGTTTTCATTTCTTTTTTTAATTATTTATATCCAACAGTGACTGAGGTAATATCTCTAAATTTAACTCAAAAGGGAAGAGAGAATCAGCTCATGACCTTGAGTAATAAAACCTTGATTATACTTATTCGTGAACACCAGTCACCCAACCCTTTAAACACAAGTCATAACCTTTGATGTTGTGACCAACCAGGGAATTAGATTCTATATGTAAATGGGAAGTCATGTGCACAAGTCTCATTTTTATCCAAGCAGTATGTTGAATCACATTGGTTTCAATAGTTCGATAATCATTATTTCTGTTTCAACTGCCCTACCGACCAGGGACTCATTACAGATGTGTCAATGCCGCCATAACCAGCCGTCCACAGAAAACCCCTGCTAAGACATTAGCATCTCAAGGACACAGTTTCAACTGCGATGTCTCCTAACCACGGATGTGCAACTCCTTGTTTTAACTATTTTGATCTTTCCTTTTTTAACTCAAGGACACAGAGCAGAATTAATGTGAAGAACTTTATCTCCAATAACGTTGACCAACTCTTTTTATTTGATGGAAGAAATGTGTGGTTGCCTAAAATAAATTTCTAAATAAACCGAGCAAAGTGATGTAGAATAAATGTCAATAGTAATTCTACAAAGGGCACCCCTTGTAACAAATCATTTCACAATAAGATAGCTTTGCTTAGTTTTGAATATCTAGCCAAAAATGCTTAAAATTAATTTGACTGGCAAGTTCAAAATATAGTTGACTGCACTATAGAACCAGTATGTAAAAGTGTAAAGTATTTATGAGTATTTAACCACTCACATATTACGAGCGGTCATATTTTTATTTTCCTCCTCTCCTTTGCACCCAGTTGATTTCAGAAGGAGGTATTATCAGGATGCAAGGAAAAGACAGCCTAGAACAGTGGTGAAAAGCTGAGTAACTCCTTGTTGGAAGATTCAGATGATAAAGAACTTTCACATAATCAAATTAGAAGCCCTGCAGAAAATACTTGAGGCAGCAAATGATATTAAATGACAGTCTGATGGATTAGTTTAGCCTTTAGTTAAACTAATCTAGACAGGAATTAGAATATATCCATGAGACTATTTAATTGCATTAGAAAATGTGGAAAAAATGAAAACACTGAATTGTAATGATACAGCAAGCTTTGCAGAAAAGAAGGACAAATGGAATGCAAGAGCAGCTATTTGAAGAAATAATAAAAAACAGTCTCTAATAGTAATTTTACCTTGCCATTGTCTAAATAAAATTCGTTACCATAATATTATAAGTAACCTTTTTTTACATACAAGTAAAGATAAACTATTAAAAGCATCGGTGTAACTGTCGGCTAATTTAAATGGCATTTCAATTGTTAATATACTTATGAGACTATGTATACTCACTATAATCCCCAATTAAAGTATCCTGAAAACTAAAAACAAAATAGGGATTCATAAACCAGTGATTTTAAAAACACTACCTTTTCTTCTTCTTCTTTTCTTTCCTCTTGAGCTTTTCTAAATCTTTCTTAGCTAGATCTATAATTTCAATGGTGTCCCTGTCTGAGGCCAGGGTAGTAGGCGAGAAGGACGATGGTCCACTGAAGTAAGGTGATCTCGCTGTGGCTCTTGTCAAGCTTTTTCGAAGGTTCTCATTCACTGCTTCACTCTCTAATAATTTTGCCCTAGTGAATAAAAATATGTTAAACAGGAAACATTTTTTATTGTGGCAAAAATACATACCATAAAATTTACCACCCTAACCATTCCTAAGTGTACAGTTCTGCAGCGCGCCAAGTTCATTGACAGTGTTACAGCAACCACTGTCATCACCTGTCTGCAGAACTTCTTTATCTTCTCCCGCTGAAGGTCTGTGCCAGTGAAGCACTATCTCCTCATTCCCCTCTCCTCCCGGGCCCTGGCAACCACCATTCTACTTTCTGCCTCTGTGCAGCTGACTATAGCAGGAATAAATTGGCATTTTAAATGAGTTGTTTTGCATGCTAAAAAAAAGACCCCCAAACTGTCTTTCAATATTGCTATAAGGTAGGCTTTAAAAAAAATTAATGTGTTCACATACATTAATATTTAGGATATTTTTAATTCCCAGATTAAATAATTACAAATTTGAAATCACACTCTTTCTACTCAAAAGTACCAACAGTAATTAGATTACTTGCATTCTGGCCACCAGGCACTAGCTATCCTTGCTTTGTAAAGCCATCATTTAAACTTAAAATGCAGGGGCAGCATGGTTCTCAACCCTCCAGTCCCTCATTCATCATGCTGTAATAACATTCTCAAACCCTTGCAAAGAGTAGTCAGTCAAACTTGCCCCAAACTGGCTGAGAGACATCTGGCTCCTGAATATGTCATGGGAAAAGATGGTATCTCCAAGGAAACCCAAGTCTGATAATTGAAAACATTCTTTTGTTTGTTCAAGGGATCCAACTAATGACAGGAGAATAATGTATGTACTGTCAGTAATATGCAAAACCACAGAATGACAAGATCCTGAAACACCCTGGAATTGAGACTGAAAGGGATCTGGAGAGTCCTCTCAGCCAGTCCCTTTACCCTGATTTGATTTGAACCAGCAAGAACACAATTATCTACTTCAATGTAATATATTTCCAAGGTAAATTGGCAAATGTGACCGGGATAGGGCTATAAAGAGAAAATGCTACCCACTACCTCTGCCCCAAAACTGTATTACTAAGCACTTTTGCCATATGCGCAAATATTTCAGAAGAAGATGCTAGATTATTTGTAACAATTAAACTCTCAAAGGCACAGTCAGCTCTGTGTTTTTCATTATTTACCAAAATTATTCATGACACTGCTGAAACCAGCCAGAGACAGAGTGTATATAAATCAGTGAATATACATTTCAAGTTAATGTTTTACTAATTCTTTTTTTATAGTTATTCAGTTCCAGCTGTCCTGCCTTTTTTTTTCCATTGCTCTCCCCTGCCCCACCCCCTCCAATCCCACAGTCAACACCCCTGCAACATCTTACTAGTTCTTTAATGAAATTGTTTTATTATATATCTGGTGTTACATATGAGCAGAAAACAATTACAATATTGTAAATGGTTAAGTAGCTGTGTACCAACTTCTAGGTTAAATGACTTCAAAATTAGTTTAAAGAAAATCATAAATACAGAACTGCCCTTTTTTTTTAAAACAAGAGGGCAACCTAAGTATAAAAACTCAGCTTAACTATAAAAACTCCATCAAGCCCTGACTGGTAAGGCTCAGCTGGTTGGGTGCTGTTTCGTAAAGTGAACGGTCACTTGTTCATTCCCCATCAGGGCACATGCCCACGTTGTGGGTTTGGTCCCCAGTCAGGGTGCATGTGAGAGGCAACCAATAGATGTTTCCCCTCTCGAATCAATTTTTCTCTCCCTCTCTTTCTCTTTTCCTCTCTCTAAGATTAAATAGATAAAATGTTCAAAATATAAAAACTGACTCAAAATGTATAATTTTCCATATTTTCAATACCTATCATAAAGCTTGGTGCATAATAATGAATATTAATAATAAAGGAAAATATAATAAACTAATTGTCAATAATGACCTATCTTTTTTCAAAGTTAAAACACAGTTTTATTTGCTCATTTATATATACTGTTGTGTGTTACTATTCCAAAACTTTCAAACACAAGATACTTAATAATATAGACAATAAATGACTTGTCTTTTAGTTGGCTGATTTACATGACAATCAGACAACTTGTGTTTTTTTTTAATACCTTATTTTAAAAGTTTGTGTTTGTCCCTGGCTGGTGTGGCTCAGTGGATTGGGCATCAGCCTGTGAACCAAAGGGATGCTGGTTCAATTCCCAGTCAGGGCACATGCCAGGGTTGTGAGCCAGGTCCCCAGCTGGGGGCGCACAAGAGGCAACCAGACGTTGATGTTTCTCTCCCTCTCTCTCTAAAAATAAATACAATCTTTAAAAAAATAATAAATAAAAGTTTGCATTTGGCAGGAGCATGTTCAATGTTTTTTCAATCCTAGTGCTGATGAAGGCTAAACCCTTTAGGGCTCACCTCTGCTACATTAGCAGAACCTGCTTTTTATACAGGCTGTGGAGACAGCACCTCTCCGTTACCCTTTCTTTCTCTTCACACTCACCCACCCACCCACTTGCTGCCTGCATTTCGTCTGACAGGAGACTAAACAGTGAGGCCTGAAAGGAAGTACACAGACTCCCACGGGAAGGAGCAGACTGAGGGCTGGCCTCCCAGTTCTGTCACTCACTAAATTTTGGACCATGGGTCCCTAAAAGCCTCCACTGTTCCCTCTGTAAAATGGAGACGAAATATATATACTTCCCTAGAATTATTAGGAGGATCAATGATACAATGAATTTAAACTCACCTGACTGACAGTGTAATTAACAAATAATAACTATTGTTATCAAAAAGTTTCTAACAATATAATCATCTAACATAGGGAATTAGTTAAATTAATTAAAAACAGAAGATAGTACTACATGGAACCATGCAGAAATCACGTTACAAAAACAGTTAATAATATTTTCAAAATACTCCTAATATCTTGTCACATATCAAAGAATGAATAGCAAAGCAATAAATACCCCCTAATATCAATTTTGCTAAAGTATGCTTTGAAAAAATATTAAAGAGATATACCAATATGTTATCAACTGTTTTAGGAATGGTGGAAATGTGAATGATTTTAATTTTGTTTATACTGCCTTATATTTTCCAAACGTTCTACAAAAATTTAAATCCCACCAAAACAAGAATTAATTAATGACTCCTACTAGTTCACAAAAAATACTATGGCATGTAAGTTATTAAAAGGTAAAAAGGTAACTAGGATTATTTTACAATGAGAATAATAAGACTTAAAATATAGACATTTCTTTCTTTTTATTTTTTCTAAGATTTAACTTATTTTTAAGAGAGAGAGGGGAGGGAGAAAGGGAGAGAACCCCAATGTGAGAGAGAAACATCAACTGGTTGCCTCTCACACATGCCCTAGCCAGGGACCAAAACTGCCACCCAGGCATGGGCCCGGACCAGGAATTGAATTGCCAACCCTTTGCTTTGCAGAACAACGCCGAACCAACTGAGCCACACCAGTCAGAGCAAAATATAAACATTTCCAAGTGACAATACATATATCTGTGTTAAGTTTAGGAAGCTATAAATAAATGCCTTTCTAAGACCAAGTTTGGACAGAAACATGAATTGGAGCAGGATCTAGTAAATAAAAACAAAATGTGAGAACCTGAAGAAAAATAATAATAATGTGTCCGGCCTGTAGAGTGCTTGTGAATTGAAGAACTTTTAAACCCTGTGCTTTCTTTGAGCTCCACAATAATATGCTGAGTCAAGCAGGTATTAATTACCTGATTCTTACAGATGAATTAACTAAAGCTCAGAGATTCAGGTCACTTTCCCAAGGTCACGCACTTATTAATAAATGAATAAATTTTGAAACAAGAAGGTAATCCAATTCAAATTCAAAGCTTGTTTATGCTTATACGTAAATTATTTTTTACACTGTAAATCACAGCGCTGGCTTTCTAGAAGAGCACTCCTCAGGAATGAGACACACTAGTTAAAGAACCATCAGAGAAGAGTTGGGAAAATGGAACAAGCTACTAACCTATACCAAGAAAGATTTGGTCATTGATTGAATTCAGGCCCTGCCTTCTCTCTGTTCTCTAAACAGCTTAAAGAATGGTCTTAATGCAAGAACTAGAAGAAAGAAATATTAAATGCTGCTTTTAGTCAGTAGGAGGAGCAGAAACGATTCAGTCAATTTTCTAGGAAATAACATTAATGAGGCCATTTGTCCGATGGTGCGCCAAGCTTACGTAAGACCTCAGAATAACAGGGTGGGAGAGAAGAAACAGAGTCCAATAACCAGAGCATGAAATCAGCCTTCAGAATTGAGCAGTGCCAAGGAAATAGAAGAGAAGCAAGCTAGGAGCAGGAAGTATCTTCAGGTACTAAATGACAGATTATTAGCTGTGCCTCCAAGAATGGTACAGACAAGTTCTACAGAGTGAGGAAAGAGAAGTTCTAAAGTGGGAAAGAGCATTGCCCACACAGGATAGAAAGGCAAGTCCAGGTGGCTGCTGACCAGAACCAGGAACCAATGCCCCAGAGGACTCCGTCAAAAGGTAAAGCTTGGAGATATAAGTACAGAAAAAAAAGTAATGGTTAATAAAGTAACTCTATTTATTGCCACATCAGATGTCTTCTCATTTCTTTTTGCTATTTAATAAAACACCTAAGCGATCCAGTGTGCCTTGCAGTGGCAGAAACAGTGGCAATGTTCCTCATCTCCGTTCAAGAATCTCTAGACTAATCAGGAGAGAAAGGGGAAGAGAACACAAATACAAGTTGGAGAAGTGTTGGGAGAACTGTGAAATATGATCTCTCGCTTGGTCATTTTCTGCAAATGGGTACAAAAATGAGACCTGAGCTGCCCAGATGCTCCCCATGCAGCAGACTATAGTTTTATCTCAAGAGAAAGTAGCTGAGCAGCAGGGAAAACCATGGAACCTAAGCAAAATACAAAAATGATTAGTGTCCCCGATCTTCTTTCTGACCCCTACTTCCCCAGTCGGGGCTCAGAGGTCTTATCTATATTCCCATACCAGGGGATGGCACTCCTTTCACTAATTTCTGTCATTCCATTTATGACATGTGATTATTTATCTAAGTTGCCCCACCCAGACTGTGAACTTGTTTATGTCACACTTGCTAAGTCCATGGCATGGTGCTCAGCATACGGTGAACATTTGTAGTACGTGTGTGAAATGTGAGTGATGAATGAGCCTCTGTCCAGAGAGGCAGGCAAGTATGTAGGGATGCAGTGATTCACACATAAAAAGCAGCTGGAGAAGCAGAAGGGAACAGAAGGAATGGGAGATACAGAAAATTAAAGATGACTTATGGGTGCTGACCATTCCCAAACGGTGAGGGGTGGTACCAAAGGGCACTTCGTCAACCTTTAAAGGCATCGATTATGCCTGTTCTGTATGTCGGGTTAGATAAGCTCCCACAAGGGGTATGAAAACCAGAGTAGGAAGATGACATGGGGATGTAATATGGGAAGAAATGGAAGGAAAGGTTTTTGGAATGTGATATTATGGAAAGCCAAATACCTATTCCCCTAAAGTTAACCTGACCAAAGGGCTGAAATATCACCATTAACAGTTACTGAACAATAAGTCCAACAAATAGCAATATTAACAAATCCAAAATGTGTATTTTATATCACAGAACATGAACTGTACCTGAGATCTTCAATTTCTTTGATATAATTGTGAATCATATTACTAATCTCCTCATTTCCTTCCCCTGCAAGATAAAATATGAACATAAGAATTTCTTTTCAAAGCTTTAACAAAACATACTGGGAGAAAAAAAAGTTATGGAAATAAAATAATAATTAAAACAATTTATGCAGCACATTTCCAATCCTTATCTATATAATATAACAAACAGAAGGCATATTTTGTTTCTGTAAGAATGTATTATTTACAAATAAAGTACTTAACTTAAAATCACAAGTTGTACATACACAGACTGACATTTCTACTTCATGTGTTCATATGCTAATTAACAAACACAAAGAATGTCCCCGGCCCTCCGAAGGCCAATTCATCTCTCATTCATCCCACCCTGCCCGCATACCTGCTCTGGCAAGAACTTGGTTGGCCTGATCACTAACAAGCTGCGTGATTCTGGTCCTCAAAGCATCAACTGTCTCTTGCATGGCTTTAATTCTTACACGCAGATTATTATTTTCAGTCTGTAGCATAGCATTCTCATGAAACATGTCATTGATGCTTTCTACACCCTCTTCATCAATTATTCTTTTACCCTAGAAAAGAAAGATATTTCCCTGTTGATCGAGGAGCCTTGAACACACAAGAAATTTGTTTAAGGATATTACAGGACTATGAAGTTCTACAACCAAGAGCCCTTTGTCTTAACAGCCCCAAGGCAAAACAGTTCCTTTTCCCTCCACTGCATCCCTCAGCGGTGTCACTAAAGAAGTTGATCGAATAGGAAGCCTTTTCAAACAAGCGGCTGGTCAGGTTAACAGGTAAGCATGATTAAGGAAAACTAGAGAATTCTTCCTTCACAGGAAGGAGGCCACTATCCTGACAGACAAGAGGCTCTAGAGATGTACATATGCAAACCATCACCAAAGGCATCCATCACTGTGTTCGCAAAACGTATCACTAAATTCAAAGTCAAACCCACTAGCTTACCGTTTTGTACTCCATGAGCTCCATCTGAAGTCGCGTGATCTCACTGCGGAGTGCATTGATCTGCTGACTAGCTCTGTCCTGATTGACCATCACCTTGTTCTTGATATTTCTTGCTCTATTGGCATATTTCAGGGTATTTAAAGTTTCCATAAAATCTCTGTCTGAAGGGCTGACACAGGCTATCATGATAGTTTGGCTGAAAGTTACAAAAAATAATTAGGTTTATGGATAAAAGTAAATAAAACTTGGAATAATCATTTTTAATTTCTGCCCTTTGAATAATAACGTCTCTTCAAGATACCAAAAGATTGATACTAGTAACTTAAACATAAAAACAAATTTAAAAGTCCCCCAAGCTTTAAGACTATCTTAAAGAAAAAGATTTTGTTTACTTAAGTAAAATTGGGAAAAATAAACTTATATTATCCTTCTTTGATCCATAGCAACTTGAGAAAGTATAAATACATATACTTATTTCTCATCTCTTTACACTAAAAATTGAGGCAATGCACAGAGAATAATTCTAAAATTCAATCTATGTGCCAAATGAAATTCAAAAATCATTTTCTCATCATCTACCTAATATTTGAAGATTTAAATTTTTTCTTCCTTTTATTTAATCACTTATAACCTGATTTTTGTTGTCAGCAAAATATTTTGCATGGCCCTGGCTGGTGTAGCTCAGTGGATTGAGCTTGGGCCTGCGAACCAGACAATCGCAGTTCGAATCCCAGTCAGGGCACATACTGGGTTGCAGGCCAGTTCCCTGCAGGCCAGTTCCCAGCAGGGGATGCACAAAGGCAACCATACATTCATGTTTCTCTCCCCCTCTCCTTCCCTTCCCCTCTACAGATAAATAAATAAAATCTTTAAAAAAATATTTTGCATGGAATCCTATTACCTAAACAAGAGTTCCAATAAACTTAAGATATCCATATGTTTTATACTATAAAACATCACTTGTAATTGAGTGGTCCAACTTTCACGGTTTCTGGCGATATTACACATGAACAATTGGAAACGTTACTTTATAAGAAAAATGAATTATTTTACCAACCAAAGAATAGGATAGTAAAATGCATAATATGCCTCAGCTACTGTCTGCCAGTAAAACAGACCAGGGCATTCTAATCAGCTCACACATTCACTGAAAAATGTACAGAACTGCAATTAAAGGGCTAATTACCCACCCTGGGAGGGATCAATTGATAGGGATCGTGCCTATCAATTCTAGTCTATAGCCTCCTCCTCTTCTGCTTCCACTGCTGCCTTCCCCCAATAATCTAACACAGCACTCGTAGTAACCCCTTTTAAAAGAGGTCCCATTCTACCCACAGTTTCCTCTTTGTCAGCTGTTGCTTCTCCTTATTTATCCTTACACTTACTATTATTCAAGGTTCAACTAAAGTATTGTTTAGTCCAAGAAACCAACTGTCAGTCTGGCTATATTTTTTTCCTACTTCCTCACATCCTTTGCATACCTCTTTTTTGTTGGTTTTATTTATTATTATTATTATTATTATTATTATTATTGCGAACTTCTATAGACCCCAACTCTTAGACCTTAAACTCCTAGAGGTCAAGAATTATTAATTTTGTCAGTAGACATTGTATGACACAATATTTGAGACACTGCGTCATTAAAAATTGTGGTGTATGTTGTGCACATAATATTTATTTATTTATTGGAGGTTGGAAAGTTAAGATAATTCATGCATCTCTAGGTCTCTTTTGATGAAGAAGATAAAGTAATCAAGTAAGAAAAATGATTATAGACACTGATTAGAGAACAGGACAACTCAAAGTGTAGACCCTGGTCCAGCGCCAGTCTGCAAACTATTTGTTACTAGTTCATAATAAGTACAGGAATTGAAAATGAGCATTTTAAAATTTTGGAACATTTGGGCTTGCTATAATCAATGAACTCATTGAATAGTGTATAGACCAGTTCAAATGTTTTATAATTCACATAAGTCACAAATGGGGCAAGCCTAGTATAATCATGCACAATATTAACCCACCACAAATAGGGGATGGAGGAGAAAAAGAACCTGTTCTTCAAAAATATTTTGAAAACTACTGGGGTCAAGTGCTTAAGGAAAATAGGGAAAGTCAAGAATGAGAAGAGCTAAGGTCTATTATAAAGGAAATAGTTCATATATTAGATAAAACTCAAAAGATACAAATTTTAAGAAGGGTTATATTTATGAAAAACTCAAAAAACATTAAAGCTGTTTACTTTTAAGGTTTATATAAAACCACATATCTGTCTTAAATGAGACCACATCATTTATATTATTCTATATCAAGGAGGAAATTCATCACAATGTTAACAGGTAACAAAAATACAATTTTTTCATGATTCTTATTTTTCTGTAGTTTTCAGAATTGTTGCTATAATCTTGTTATAATATATTAAACATTATAAATATATTAAATCCAGCTTACCACTAAAATCTCTAAATTATATGCATAAATATATGCAACTTGAGTCCAAAAATATCTTTGATCTAATTTTTCTTTTAAGAGTAACTTGTACAAACTTCACAAAATGAAGGTATTCCATTTTCTGAAGCTTATAAAAAGTATAAGGCCTTTGAATTCAGAATGTGATGCTCACTAAGGCTGGGGTCAGAAGAGGACTTCTTGTTTGAGAAGTGACCATGGAGTAGGGAAACGGATGAGGAGTATCTTAGCTACAGCCTGCCTATAACTCAGAAGGAATTCACAATCCACAATGCAAATGTCATAGCCAGCTTACAGGGCAAGCAAACTTCCATAACTATTGAAGTATTCAAAAGTACTGAAACTTGTAAGGAGCCGCTGTTTGTCATCTACAGGAAAGGGCCACAATTTAGCAACCTTGAAATATTTATAGGGCTACAATTTAGCAAACTTAAAAAATGCATATTTGGCTTAAAAAGCAAAAAAAAAATTGCCCTGATGTAATTAGACCCAGACTGATATTGAAAGTCAGGTGAAAATACAGAAGAAATGTGCAACAATGGGAGCAATATTGCACCCACACAAGCGATACGCTGGAATAGAGATGAATTCAGACAATGGCAACACTACAATAAAAGGAAGAAATACAAAATGATACTGTTGAATTCTATAAAACAGAACTTTATTTCTAAACCATTCTTCAATTTCAAACCTAGATTTAATATTATCAAGACTCTTTGAGTAATACTTACTCAAAAAGAAAGTTTGCAAGTTTAATTAACCGATCATTTTACAGCATCTAACAATCCTTTCAATAACCATGATGTTAGAGCATTGAAAATACTGTAAAATAGAGTCTGGTAACTGTAATAGAATAAATAAAAATGAAATGGTTGTAACTTGCTGAATTGTATTGTTTGAATTTAAATGCCAAAAATACTTCTAGTTGTAAAGCCAACATGTCAATGTTCATAAAAAAGTAAAGAATTACAAAAGAAGATGTTTAACTGATGAAACATAATTCAAAGTATAGACAAGGAGGAATATTAGTGATATGGACAAAGCGCCCTACATTTCATTCAGCTGACATTTTAATAAGTTTTACCACACACAAAAAATGTTTAATTTTTAGGAGACTTTTTAAAGTGGTATAAAATATATTTAAATTACTTTGTATTTACTTAGACAGCATTTACTTTTCTACAAAGTTTTATCAGGCATATGCTATGCACCAAGCACAAGTAAAAACAATGATAAAGTAGAAAGAGCAAATGCTATGGGCTTCATTTATAAATTAAGTGACTTTGAATAAGTTAATTAACCTCTCTGGATTTCAATTTTCCTATCTACAAATTAGGAATAATAATATCTACACCTCAAGGAATGCTGTAAGGACTATGTGAAGTAACTACACATAAAGGACTCACGCATTCTTCATACTTAATAATTATTAGTTCCTCATTCTATTGATTTGTTTTATAATAAAAAAGTCCTTACAAGTCACTCTGCAAACTTTAAAAATAAAAAAGAATTTAAGTTCACGAATATGGATGGATAATCATGTATGCGCACCTATTGCCCCCCAGGGAGTCCTGCAGTAGTCTCGTCAGCTTCGAGTCCCTGTAGGGGACATGGGTGGCCCTCTTGCTCCTGTCTCCCAAAGCACTTATTACGTTGCCCAGTGCCAGCTAAAACAGAGAGAGAAAGAAAATGTACTAATTATAACACCTTTAAATAACAAAAGCTTATGGAGAATAATGTGGAGATGACAGAATGGAAAACATTTGGGTTTGGGGGTTTTTTGCATTTATATTTTAATGACATAAACATCAAAGTTTTCTACATTACACTATTAAAAATTGACACAAAATTTGGCTAAAACTGACTGAACATGTAGTACTAAATGCATATATATGTATACATATCCATAATTCACAAATACTTAAACTTCTATTCACAGATTTTCTTTAGACATAGATATAAGATTGGTGACTTTTAACCATTCCTGAATTACCAGAGCATCAGGTGTGTCCTTAGAAAACTGTCAATTCATGTTGCAAATTCTTCTCCTCAATTGAATAAAATGTTTTAGTTTAACAGTGTCATGAAACTTTCTTGTTGCAATATAGCTACCTCAAGGGAAAGACATTCTCCTTTAACCAACATAAAAATATCTCTATGATGCCTCTAAACAAAGTATTCTTGATGCAAGGACAGCTGTCTTTAGAAATAAAATGAATCTATGAGCTAAGCACCCAATATTGAAAAAATCTAAGTCAAATTACAGAACTCTTTAGACACTCCTCTGCCACCCCTACTGTTTTTCTTACGGTCACTGGCACCTACAGCAGAGGCATTAGCCTAAATGCTGGCCACACTTCCCTTCAGTGACACAAGCACCTACAACCATGTCTTTTTAGGGCCAATGGGTCTTGCAGAGAGTGGGCATCAGCAACACATTGCGTCTCTGCCCCCCTTTTCCAGAGAGGCTACAGTTTTAACCACTAGCCACACTGAAACTTTACCAGATGTATCTGACTGGGTTTCAATAGCCTGAACAGGAAAACAGACCAATGCTTTTTGTCTTCTCCTGACAGCACAAATGTAAGTAACAGAATGATTTTATGTCCTAAAAAATTTGGAGCAACGCACAAAGTCCAGGATCCTAGTCACCTACTTTAACACAAACTTCAACTATATAATGGGAACACGAACATGGGTACCGAGATGGAGTCGGGATGTCCGGGTCTCGCTCATCAGCCTCAGTTGCTAAATCCCCCACAGAAGGGTTGTAATAATATAGAAGCAAATACTGGGCAATGGCAAAATAGGAACACATGATTGGAGCCCCCAGCTCTAGGACGGGACAGAGGGAAGCAAAACAGAAAACATGCCTTGACCCTGAGAACATCACAGACACGTAGGGTTATCATTACTTTTATATAGGAACAAATGTCCAATTTTATAATGAAGTCAACAAGAATAAAAGATTTGTATAGAGTCTAAAAAATTTCTTCCATATAATAGAAGCTTTATACTAACAATTACAAGGTGCTTTCCAATCAAAAACACCACTAGGTGGCATGGTATTAAAGTTAATTCCTAATATAACCTAGAAAAGTTCTCATTTTGAAACAATCTACTAAAAAACATTGATTATAATATTCAAAATAATATCTTAGCAAAATAAAGCATTAGCAAAAGAAGGTTAGTTTCAAGTCACCTCATTCAAGTTAAACTTAAATGTTGATTTTGACAAAAAATTTTAAATGTGTAATTTTTAGATTATTTTCTACAATATTTCTACTATTTCTAGACATAGCATAAAATTTAATCCAACTAAATTTACACACATAAAGAAAGTTTGCAATGTGAATAACTAAAAAAAAATTCTGTAATGTGGGGAGATCAAAATTCAGTGCACTACGCCTCAGCTTCCACGTTTACTGTAACTCTCCTTTCTCGGCTCAGTGCGTGAGGATTTCCACTTTGTTATTAAGTATTTCAAACCAGGAGAGAACAATGGGAAATATCTGATATACTGTTAGTACAAAGCCTTAGCCTTTGTCTTACAAGTCCGCAGTTGATGGAAATGCCTTCCTTTGCCCTCTCGCCGGTGGCTCCAGTACGCTTCAGCCTTTCTGATCCTGCCAGATCAACAAAATGGAACTTCGCAGTCAGGGTTTCAAATTCATTCATCTGTGATGACTCAGAAATCACCTTGTTATCAGTAGCATTTTCCTGCAATTGAGGAAAATAATTGAAAATACTTTTATTAATGTGATACTAACTATCCTCAAATCCCATCTTCCCTTTGTATGTGTGTGTGTGTGTGTGTGTGTGTGTGTTCAAATAACTATAAATGCCTAAAAATGTCTGCTGGCAGTTAGAAGCTTAGACAAAGGCAGAAAGAAGGCTGATGGTCAGAGCCCAGGTGTCATGACCTGAGACTCTGCTTATGCTGATAAAGGAACAGCTGCAGCACACAGTCCTCAGAGGGAAGCATCTCAGGTGACTTCTTCTGTCACCATATGGTCTGGTTTCTGCAGACACATATGCATTTTTTTATTTCAAAATCTTATAGTTAGCCCACTTCAGCTTCAGCTGGATCAGAGAGATCTCATTAGGAAAAGAAATAACTAAACAAACTAAACTTGGTTCAAGTATACACTGTTTCCTGGGATGTATGTGATTTAGGGACATGAAAGTTTAAGAAATGAGGACTGCCCTGGTTGGTGTGGCTCAGTGCCTTGAGCACTGGACTGGGAATGAAAGGGTCGCTGGTTCTGTTCCCAGTCAGGGCACACGCCTGGGTTGTGGGCCAGGTCTCCAGTAGGGGGTGCTTGAGAGGCAACCACACATTGATGTTTCTGTCCCTTTCTTTCTCCCTCCCTTCCTCTCTCTGAAAACAAATAAATAAAATCTTTTTTAAAAAAGAAATTAGACCTAATAATAACTCACAGCATCTAGTTGGGGACACATTCTGGTTTGACACAAGTGAATGGTAAAAATGGCATGTGAGCGAGAGCTCTGAACGTTCATCTGGGTACTAGCAGTGGTTCGGGATAAAGCACCCAGCTTCAAACACTGCATCATCTGGAAAAGGGAAGGAGAGAAGGGGGTTACACGAACAACATTTAAGCAAGACACCATACAACCAGAAGTCTGAGCTAATGGCGGAAGCCCACCATATTAAGGGATGTAAAGGACGTGGAATCACATATTGTTTTAGTTACATGCACTTTTTGAACTGAACTTCTCAGTATAATAGCGTATTATTTTTTAAACAGGAGAAAACACTAAGATTCCATTGTTTGCCTTTTGCTGACAGTTGCAGCTTCCATTCCAAGCTGTAACAGAAAAACACTTTGAAACAAACTGAGCAATAACTTGAATTACTTAGGCTATTCTGTATCTTCTGTCAAAATATTTTTTGCAACTTTTCTTAACAATCTCCCTTTAGAAGCCACAATACAGTGTGATGGCAAAAGGTGCACAGGGATTGTGGTCCCATCTGTCGTCTTCAATTATTTAACTCTCTTTTTCTAGCTGTGAAGAAAACTACACATCCATTGCCTTGGCTTCTTTTGATGCTAAAATAAATGAACTGACTTTATCATAACTGACATTTTTTAATGACAACAACTTGATGTAAAAATATGAGGAAAAAGACAAGGTTTTTACAAGATGTCACACTTAAAATACAAATATCATATCTTGATCTTAAGCAAACTACAAGAAAAGCTGAATATTAAACGAAGCCAAATATGCTGTATTTTAACTATAATATTAAAATCACCTCTGATTCTGTATTCACAGTACGTGTTGTGACGCCCACAGTATAAATTCCTCCGGTTGAATCTTCATGAATTCTTATATTCGACTTTTTATTTTTTGCATCAATATCACGTGTGGTATCGAATAAGTCAAGGACCTCTTCATTATACAGCTATTAAAAAGAAGTATTATAAGTTTCAATTTAGAAGAAACTGCCTCAGACTGTAATAACACACATTGCATGATGCTCTCCTGCAAATATATCTTACAGGTTCTTCAGAATATGGTAACACAACTTTCTTCAAAATAACAGATGAAAAGGAATGAGGCAATTGTTATTACAAATTCAAATGCATGCCAGGTTTCTTTATAAGAATAAGAACAGTAAATGATGTAATCATGACTAATAAGTTCAGGGCTAGCTAAAATGATGTACTGCTCCTTTGCAAGAGATAAACAAATATTTATAAATACAATCAAACTCTAAGAAATATGTACCAAATATAGACAAGCCCTAATTAAGTCTAGAGAAGGTTTTAAGAATTTTTACTCCTTGAGCTAAAAATATATTTCCTATTGCCTTGCAACCTTTCTTAATGTATCTAAAAATTAATAGTATTAATATTTTACAGGGTGGGCAATGGGATATCAGTGTTTGTGTGTCACTGGTGGGTGACGAGATTGAGCTACCTCCTTAGAAGAGGATGCACACACCAGTTTTCTCTCAATATGCTTTTAAAAGTCACAATACCTAACAATAGTTGGGAGGGTAAATGGAAAAATAGAACACTTTTTTTCTTTTTTATCATTTAGTTTCCTTGCTTTTGGTTTTTTTAAATATATTTTATTGATTATGCCATTACGGTTGTCCTATTTCCCCCCTTCATTCCCTTCCACCCTGCACACCCTCCCCCACCATCCCTCCCCTTTCCTTTATGTCCACGTGTCACAAGTTCTTTATTTCGGTTTTTACTAAATTAGGAGGTCTATTAAAAGCAGCAGTAAGAAAACTGACATTAATTTGAACGTTTCATGAATGAGCAAAATGATTAGCTCAGGTAATCCTGACTAGAACTAGACTGGAACACTCTGAACCAACCACCCAGAGCTCCAATGTCACCGTTCACCTAACTGCTATACTGCTCATGACCAATGTGTCCTCTTACTGTCACGTCCCTCCCACCAGACTAAACTGCCCTAAATGAATCCAAACCTGCCCCAACCTTTGGGCATCAAAACATCTGCCTATCCTTGCAGGAATACCAGTATCTGCCGACGGGTCACTGCAACAGCCTCAGTTCTGCTAATCCTCCTGTTCTCCACGCCCTTTCGCTGAGTTCCCAGCACTCTGTGAGTCTGCCTACTACACAATGGTAATTACAGGATACAGTCGGATTCTGAAATGAGTATTATTAATTGTTTTACTCTATGGACACCTGTCAAATGCTTATAAACATAAATGCCAACAAGGATACTTATTATACCTATGACCTAATGTTAATTTGAGCACTATGCACAAAACACTGTACTAGAAGCCAGATGCATAAAATCACAAAATCTATGGTGCTAGAGGCAAGATTTAAAGGAAATTAATGATACAATTAGTCTTTTACCTCTAGGAACTGTGCATTCACTTTAAAATCTGGAGGAGGAAGCCCATTTTTCATCGCAGCGTGCTTTTTTTCTTCAATACTCTTGAAAAGGTGTTTAACAGCACGAGAAATAATACCTTGTTCTTCCTCGATGATGTTAACATCAAATCCTGTTCCCATTGTGTACGTTTTGCCAGCTCCAGTCTGAGTAAAGCAACAGAGAAAACTGTGTCTGCTTGATTTTAATAGCAACAAAGATGAAAATGCAACCAAATCGACACATCTGAAAGGTTACAATTTCTACAAAAGTAATTTGGTACTTACTTGTCCATAAGCAAAAACGGTTGCATTGTAGCCTTCAAAACAACCTTCAATTAGTTTTTCTATGCATTGCATGTAGATCTGTTCTTGCTGGGAGTCAATGTCAAACACATAATCAAACGTGAAAGCTTTGTCTTTCCCTAGGAAGACCTGAGGTTCTCCTGGTGTGACAGATGTACAAATATGGCATCCTTCAATCTTTTCTTTGGCAAGTTGTGGTCTTATTCTGTGGGAAATAATCAAGCAAAACTAAGATAAAATAAATAGGAGAAACTTAAAAAACAGGACTTGAAAACTCCTGGCCAAATCTTTTAAAGACATGTATGTAATCCACTCCTGCTCCTTCAGTTGAAAAGTTTAAACAAATTAAACTGAGCAAATTTCAGTATACGTAACAATATCCAAAAAAATCATGAACAAGAGGAAATTCATTAAATACTTTTGTGGGTGAATTTTTTCTCCAACTCTGTAAGAAGTGAAGACTCAGTTAAATCATTCTGCTACCAAAGTGCCATTTGCTGTAATTCACCCTAGGATTTTGCTTTCTCCCTGTTTGACACACAGCTATGCTGTTCTCTTTATTTCCAAGGATATCTTGATGCCCTTTACGGGCCTGCTTTTGCAAACTCTTCACCAATGGTTCCCAAACTTATGTGAACATATCCTTCTGTCATGTTAACATGTTTAGGCATACTCCCACCATATATGTGTGTATGCACTTACTTATGTGATATGCATATATTTATATGATTTATATGTATATGCACTTATTTATGTGATTTATCATATATTATACACAAAAGCAGAATTTTATAAAGAAATTAAAAAGAAATACAAATAGAAGTTCCAGTATTTTCTCTCCAAAACCCAGTGGGTCATGATGTAATATCCTGGGGCATCTTCTCCCCACTTGGAAGACTACAGCATTATACTCATCCTACACCCACCCAAGTCTACTCCAGACTCTTCCTCTTCTGCCTCTCTTCCTAATCTCAAGGTCTATTTCTATTTTTAAGAAGGAAAGTAAATATGATGAAATGTTAACGGCACAACCCAAAATCCAGCCCTATTCTATTCACACTGTACACAGGACCATCCTGGACACACACATCACTGACGTACTCTACCTGGGCTTTCTAAGAAGGTGCTGTTTGCCATGAAGAAGGAGAAGCCACTTAAGGAACAAAGTAAAGACACCCAGTGATGGAAAATGGAAAACAATAAAGATAGAGTAAAGAAAGAATTTTCCAGCATTCTGGTCCCACATTTTCACTTTTTCAGATATAGACACTAGGGTCTATGGAAGTGGAACCAGTTCGCCTATTTACTATAGAGAAAGCCACGCCTAAGCACAGATCTCCTGAGTTTCAGCCCTGTCCTGTTCACCAGGATGAAGGATAGGAAAGCCAGTACTGAGAAGGGACTAAAGTTCTGCAACCCTGGTTATCTAAAATAGAATACTACAAGGTCTGTCCGTAAAGTATCCAGCCGTGTGCTATGACAGAGACATTTGCTGAAGATACAAGATACAAGATACACTGCACATAGGACAATGATGCCCCAGTCCCCTTCAAAGTAGACAACTTGGGACCTCACACAGTTCTCCCGGCATCTCTTCCACTGGTCAAAACATAGTCTTGATCTTGCTGTAACTTTACCCCTCCTTCAGGTGTGGAGAGAGAACCAGACAATTTCCATCGGGATGACTGGGCCTGCATTTCTGGATCACAGCCATAGACCCAGCATTTATCTCCATTATGACCTTCTTGAGGAAATCTGGTTCACTGGTAATGGTTTGAATCAAGTCATTAGCAACTGCAGAACAATGTTCCTTCTGCTCTGTAGCAGAAGCTGTGGAGCAAATTTTGCCACATGTTTCATGACAAGATCCTGTGTCAAAATCTCAGACACAAGCTTTCAGAATCCCCAGATGAGTTTCTAGTTCTCGCACTGCCAGTTGCTGATCTTTGTTGATTGCAGCCTTTACATGTTCAACATTCTCAGGTGCTCTGCTTGTTACAGGCCTTCCAGAACATGGATCACTTCCATCAGATTCTTGACCATCTTTGAAGCATTTGTAGTTGCAATGCCCTAGCTAGATGGCTCGGTGGGTTAGAGCATCATCCCAATGTGCATGGTTGCAGGTTCAATCCCCAGTTAGAGTACATACAGGAGGAAACCAATGAATGCATAAAGAAATGGAACAAAAATTGATCTCTCTGTTTCTTCCTCCCTTCCTCCCTCTCCGTCTCTCCCTTCTTTCCTCTAAAATCAAAGAATAGGTGTCATTTGAACTATAGCTATGACAGTCAATTTTTGAATGCCAATGTCACTCAGAACTCAATCTCCCAACCTGCATTCACCTGATTACTATCCTGGCTGATGGTGAGGAGGATTGTGTTCGAGGCATGGAGGATGTGCATTTCCACCCATCTGCATGGTCAGGGAGACAGGGTGGCTTTAAAACAACAAGATGTGCAGAATCCTTTTCTACCACATCCAGGCAATGACAGTGTCCCGGCAGGTCTAAGAAACTCCTGCCTAGGAGGAGATGGTCTCCCCTACAAGCAAATGACTGGAAGCTGACTGTACTTCAAAGCTTAGAGATATATTCATCTTCTCTATTCCCCTGCAGAAATAAGCATTTTAAACTCTCCAAGTTCCTAAATGTATACTCAAGTCAAGAATTCTCAGATGAAATTCTAATCTAAGTCAAATCACCTGCTATATTTATTTTATTTTTTTCAAATCACCTGCTTTAGTAATGTAAAGACTTCACTATTTACCCAGCTACAAACCCCAACTTCAAAACTGTAATTTCAGATTATATATAGACAAAGTACACCAACCCTTCTCAGAAAGACAACACTAAAAACAGAGTCTGACATTTATTCCTGTAGGTATTCAGAAATATACTCCTAGTGTTTTTATATAAAAAAGAACATTAAACACACTCATCCAATCCCAACACTAAGAATATTCAGTGTCAGCATTTTGGTTAGCATCAGCACTAAAATAACAATAAAAAGAAAAAAGAAAAACCTTGCCTGCTTTTTAAAATGTGTGATCGTACAACCAGATATGTTTGAAACTATAATAATAACTTGCTAATGGAGCTGTGTGTGTTTTTAATGCTACATTGGATAGGAATGTAGGCAGAGAGAGGCTGTTGTGGAAAATAGTGCCAGTTTTGCGAGAGAATGTGCTGTTTTGTCAGCACAAGGTATGGAACCTTTTACCATTTGCGGGCCACTGACCAATGGGGTGAGATCTGAAAGGGAAAAACCATGGAGAGCCACACAGGAAAACAAACCTAGTCTGTTACATCAGTTCACGAAGGGTGAAGGTTTGAAACAATATGACACAAGCTGTGAATTATTCAGTTTTAAGACAACAGCAGTTGAACAAATGTCTCTGATTTGCCACAGCTGAACATTTCCCTCAGCATCTAGCGCCCATTTTGTTCTGTTCTCTCACTCTGTTGAAACTGCTCAGACAAAAGTCATGAACTTTCTCATCTCCAAATAACATAGGCCCTTGTTAGTCTTCATCCTACCTCATCTCTCTTAAGCATTTGATCCTATTTAACAGCTTGTAGAGGAGGAAAGACTTTTTCCCTCTACCCTCCTAGGTTCTCCTGGCTGACGCCCTGTTAGCTTGACTGACAAAAGATTAACAAAAGAAAAACAAACTGAAGTTTATTAACATGAAGTTTATTAATACACGTACACATTAGAATGAGGAATGAGTAACTCAGAGGGTAGTTTGAAGTTGAACTTATGTAACATCTTAACAAAAGGAAAAAAGGGCTTTCAGTTTAGGATGGCAAATTGTGGGAAAATAAATGAATACAGGAGGAAACTAATAGATGATAAGGGCTAGCTAGCAGTTTGTTAGGTAGGTTCCTCTGGTGCCATATCCAGAGATTAACTTTACAAATTCATGCCCCTTATAGGCAAATAGGGGGAGGGCAGGAGTAATTTCTTATCACTGCTTCCAACTGCCTTTCATTGAAAAATACTCCTCATGTCAAAGTGGCATATTTGGAGATGGCATATACTGCTAACCCTTCAAACACCGTACTCATCAAGTGTTATCCACAGTTGGCTTTTATAACATCCCTTTTTGTTCTGACTCGGATTTATAAGCCCATCTTTTCTTCTTATACCTCACATATCAACTTTCCTTAAAATGTCAGTGTTTCCCCACATTCTCCCTGTTATTACCTTCTCAAGTCTGTTCACACCCAGCTACATCAAAGCACTGACCATTTCTTGACCAACTCCTGTGTTTTCATACATCATGCCAACGCATAGGCTTTTCCTCTGCTTGGAAGGCTGGCCCTCCATTTCTCTGCCTAGAAACCTCTGTAATTCTTCAAGACCCAGCTCAAACATCTATACATACTTTTAGAAAGTTTTGCCTACTTCCCCCCATATTATTCTATGCAATTTGTATATGATTTTAGAATAGTAGATATCAACTTGAATTCTTATTTTTTTCCTAGGTAATAAATTCTTTGAAGGCAGAGAACACATTTATTCATTCATAAGACAAAGTAATTCAACAAACTTTTATAGAGTGAATCTTATAAACTGCTGTAGTTAAGGTGGAGGGGTCAATTCCAATACCAAGTATGCGGTTATCACATAACATAACTTTTGCTCCATCGCTTTACTCTGTTATCAGAAACTTGATCTTGAACAATCATTTAACCATTTTCCAACCTATAAGATGAGGAGCCTGGATTTAATATTCCTAAGGTTCTTTCTACCCTCAAATTATATTCTAATTATTCCTTTCAGAACAGCAAAATTCTGACTTAAAAGAGGCATCAATAAATTTTTTCCTGTTGCATCCTATATTCACTATTAGCGGCATTGCTTGTTCTTTATTGATTCTTTCTTGGTTCTTTTTATGCCCTCCAGCTCTTGTAGCAAATGTTACTGTGGCCATAGGGACAAGGAACTCCAATGATGAAACTCTGTCATGGCTCCATGCCTGGCAGTAGCTATGAAGATCAGAGGAGTGAGACTGAGATCACTAGGTTTCCTTAAATTGGGCCCTCATTTCTGTTCTCTGCCTTCACAGTAACTGTAACTGGTTTTAGTAATCAAGAATATCAAATAAGCCAAAGAACTAGTTTCAAGATGTCCTGGGTAGGTCAGGAAAATATGAAGCTAAACATAGTTGCGGGGAAATAGCTTACAGTTGCTACCTTTACAGCTAAAGTTTTAGTCCCAAAAGTCAGCAAAACTGCATTTAAGATTTAATGGTTGGAAGACAATGAGCATTCCTGCATATTCTTGCTGAGCACCCTAAGAATGCAAGACCCTGGCTGCTCTCTTCATAGATCATCTCTCAAGTTACACTGAAGGAAGCTTTAGAGATAATGTCTTCTACCTGACAAAGAGTTGGCTTCCTCAGGCTTTTTATAGAAACAGTAAACTTCCCAAGTTCAATGTTTCTCCATATTATATGGATGCCTGTATGGTTTATCTGCACTACCTCCATTCAACTGGGGACAAGGGAGAGATGGGGAAGCAGTTCAAATCAACATGAAGTTCACAATGCTTACTGCACTGTGAGTAATAAAAGTCCTTTGCCTCTTTTGACTCGGAAGTTTTCTGCCACTATACATAAACCAGTAACAAGCTAGCTTGTGTAAAATCTCAGGCCCTTCATAGGTCTTACTTAACATACACTAACTGTGACCTTTGGCAAGTATCTCTCTTAGCCTCTGTTTCCCTTCTCTAAAATGGCAATGTCATTACAGCCATGTCCACATCACAGCAACTCAAACAAATGAGAAAATACGCGGCAATAAAAGCCTGTGGAGGTATAGAGTATTGTTGCTACAGCACCACTTGAAAATTCTCCAAGTCTATTTCTTCATCAGGCACCTAGCCATATTTTTCAAAATGCCCTTTGGATACCCCAAGTCTTTAGAACAATTAAATTTAAAACTATTATGTCAGGAATAGAAGTCTAATACGATAGTGAACATCGTTACTTGGATATATGTGCACATATACATACAAGTATACATACATATATTGCTATGCAAAGATAATCAAGCTGAATAATATAGCACCCCTACTCACAATGAAAAACCATAATCCCAAAGTTGACCTTTTCACAGTAATAAATAACAAACCCTCATTCATCATGCTATTCATATCAGAATAGAGTATAATTAAAGCCAAAATGGGAATTTTTATTCTTTCATGTTATTATCACTTTCACTATCTCCAAATAGCCAGTAAAGAAATTTCAGTCAGCCCTGGCTGGTGTGGCTCAGTGGACTGAGTGCTGGCCTGCGAACCAAAAGGTCACTGGCTGGATTGCCAGTCAGGGCACATGCCTCAGTTGCAGGCCAGGTCCCTAGTTGGGAAGGTGCAAGAGGCAACTAACTGATGTATCTCTCACACACTGATGTTTCTTTTCCTCTCTTTCTCCCTCCCTTCCCCTCTAAAAATAAATAAATAAAACCTTTTTTAAAAAAAAGAAAAAGCAAAATTTCATTCAGAATGGAAAAGAGCCAAGTTCCTGAGCAAAAGGTTCTTTTAAAAGGGGTAATTCGTCATAGTACAATTTGTCCTTATACTGAAATAAATTTGATTAAATGCTAGTGATCAGAATGTTGACAAATGACTAATCAATGATTTTTGATTATTTAAAAGATGCTGACTTAAGGGATATATAATATAATTGCATGCATTATAATTTATAACTTCCCAGAACTTGTACAGTCACTCCTTTCCCCCCTGACTTGGAAGAGCAGCACTAACATCACTCATTAACCTGAGTCCAAGGATGCTACTGGCAGCCAAACCTACATTGTTAAACATGTAGTTCAATAGTGCCTTCCAGACTTTCTCAAACACCCTTGCCTCTCTTATCTCTGTTCTCCATTTTATTGAAGCATCACAAAGGATAATAAGCCATTTTTGCTAATTGATTGGTTACTCTTATTTTCTCCCACGAATAGAAGACAATAACACACAAAATATCTTCCTTTTTGCGGTTGACCACTGCCAATTTCTTGTCCTCTTAGAAAACATTGTTGTCCTTAATCTATGGTTTTATAAATGTCACAAATTTTTCCATTACCTCAATGTCTTTGTGAACTGTCTCTTCTTTTTTTGCTTGAGTTATTCTGATCTCATCCCCACGTGACTGAGGTAGTTCTACAGTTAACTCAATAATCTGACCTGATTCCCACTCTGTGTAGCTCTTTTACTTACAGCTATCTGTGACTAGCCCACTTGGCACCCTGTTAACACCTTTGTTCTTTCTGCGGGGACACCAATAAATCTGTCCCCTGTAAGGATCCTTTGCCTTTATCTCATTTGTCAGTGTTCTAGATGATCATTACAGTGGATTTTACTTACTGGTGTTCAATTTGGTATCTTAATGTTAATTTTATCTTACTAATTTCCTCCCTTCCATTTCTTAAAAAAAACCCAACAGAACAGCTATTATTTTGTCACTATAGCTAAACCACTAGAGTTTCAGGCCCCTTTTGACCCTCCCCTAGTTCATTCTAGTTAGTAGACACACACTAAGACAGGACCTGCCCTACTTCAACCCTCTCCACCTTGTTGAACTATTTTCCTAAGAGATCAGGCACTGAATAAATAAGTAACGCAGGTCCACAAAAAAAAATTCCCCTCCCAGAAATGGATCTTTAATTACAGTGATGACTGATGGAAAGGAAGGTATTATTATTTCTTCAAGACACTCAAGAAAAGAATATCTCAGTGATTCCATTAAATGCATTAAGTCTGTAAAAATCCTAAGAATAATAAAGCACAGCAGTATGCACTGGTAACCAGGAAATAGATATGTCTATGGCTAATATATATATATATAATACATATATTATTGCATATAATATATATTACACAATACATATTATATGTAATAGACATATATGTCTAATTACAGAGATAGAGAAGAGAACTTCATGTTTTAATCCATGAATAATGAATCACCTTTTTAAAAATTTGAAAATTTTTAAAAATTAAAAATTTTAATTTTAAAATGAAAAAATCTTTTCCTAATCTGCATAACTATGTACCCCAATGCCTCATCTCTGTGTGGTCCACCTGACTCAAATTTATTCTTACACAATAACCCCAAAAGATATTTATAGTCATATCTATTTCCAATTAAAGTATTTAATCACAGTGTATTCTGTTAATGTTTGGTGCTGTGATTCCTACACTAAGCTACTTGGTCTCCCGTTTGCAATTGCACTCATACAAACAAAGACTGGCTAACTAGGGAAACGAGTGGGGGAAATAAGATGAACAGACATGGTGCCATCTCCTCTGACATCCCCTCTCATACCTTTTTATACCCAAGACTCAGGTAAGGTCCAGCACATTGAGAGAAGCTTGCTCTTAGGTGGGGAAACTAGTGTCTTTTGCAGAGGGTAGCATTGTGCCACTGTCTCTTTTGAACACCAGTGTTCAGAAACTAATTCTCTGCATTACTGTAATTAATCCTTTTGGAAACTCTGAGGCTTTCTTCTTTAGCCTCTCTCCCAGAAATACAAGACCTCCCATTCAAAAAATAATGATAATAAAAGACGAATTAGAAGAAAACATGGTACTTTAGGTGACAGTGTGACCCAACTGGCTATTGTCCAAAGTACTCATATAATTTCTGTTGCTTCTGGTGACTGTATGCAGTAGCATATTTATAGCTCAAGTTCATCAGAAAATGTGAGTCAACAAATTCCTGTGGTACATCTCCTAAATGTCAAACAGTGTAGGAGTTTAAAAGACAAAACAAACAAGCAAACAACAACAATGACAAAAAACTTGAGGAAGGTAGCCACAGAAGAGGGGGCAAAAACCTAGAAGAAAATTAAACATGTACTCAAAGAAATATTAAATGCAAAGAAGAAACTGATTAATGATTAGCCAGAGGAGACTGGGATAGGTACAGAAAATCCTTCAACAGGAAATTATATTTAACCTAGATTTTGAGAGATGATTGGAATTCTCCAGGCTCAGGAGAAGGGGTAGGTTCATGCAAAACAAAGGCAAAGATACTTAAAGTATATCTGTTCCTGATTGCAACACAGTCCTCTGGGACAAAAGCACCAGGATAATAAGAGTTGCTAGAACTTAGGAATATTTATGGATGTTATGACACCACTTAAGTAGGCATCCTACCTAAGACATTATTCTCTAAATTAAATACCCTGATCCCCACAAGATGAAAGATGCAACCAAAAGGCACACAAAAGCCATACTAGAGATCCCTGCCAAATATATTTTTATTTCCCTCTCTAGATCAGTTCTTCACCCCGTGCCCTATGACCTTACCCTGTGCCCTAGGAGGCTGATCTTCATGAGTTACAGCAATGGGCTTTCTTGCCCTCGGGCTTCCAGTGGGGCTGTCTTGCCCTCCGTGTTCAGTAGGACATTATAGGATCGGTGTGGAATGATTTTCCTGGTTCCTCCCCTATGAGGTCCTTTGGTGGGGTGTGCACTTCTCGCAAAGGCCACAGCTCTATCAGGACATTTACAACAGTAGAGAACCCCTCCTACTGTTGCTAACGCCAGAGAACTGCCTCATCCCTTGGAGTCTCCCTTAACGCTTCCCATCCTTTACCACACTCTCCCCAGTCACCCTGTCTGAATTTATCATCTGTTGCCTGCCAAGATCCTGACCGAGTCAGGGTTAGTCTGAGAAAATGGCAACAATCCTTTTTTTAGCACTGCCAATGTCACCATCCCATTCCTGATACTAATATTGACCTAGAATACAGAGCCACCAAGGTGCCTACAATTATCCAGCCCTTCACACTCAAGTCCACTGGCCCATTCTCTTCCTTGAGGGGAGCCAGAGTTTGAGACTCATGTAATGAATTTTACTGTTAAATATGTAATAACACAAAGAAAGCATTCTCTTTCTTGGTCAAGAGAATTCGTTTTTTAAATTTTTTCAATAAAAAATAACACTTCATTTTTGTTTTTCAAACTTGAAGAAAAGGTAGAAGTTGATTCAAGAGAGAAAAAGTAATCTCAGAATGAGATTTGTGATAACTAGATGGCATTTAGCTCTCATTCTGAGACGTATAAGTTTCTAATACCTTTTATTTTTCTTATCATACTCCATCCCAATTATATACAAAAATTTCAAAAATATTCCTGTAATGCCATTTCTAAATAAAACTAAATGTGTTCCTAGATGAAAGAAAGGGGTCTCTTTCTATGCTTAATAATATTGTATGATTATTAAACTGTCTCATGAGAAAATCTGATTTAGGACTATATATATAAAAAGGAATGCATCCTTGATCCCAGGTGTATATTATTTATGCTTATAGTCATTCCATAGAAGGGAAAAGACCTGTCATTTCAGCTCTGTTTCTTAGAAATACAAGTAGTATTTCTAAGTATAAATGATATTGTACAGATTAAGACTGTGGTTCTAAACTAATGAACATAATTGTTAATACCAAATTTTACCACCAAGAAAATATAATTTCTACCACAAATGCTAAAATAAGCTATAATTCTGTCATCTCTAAAATAAATCCAAAGTGACTGGTCAAAGCCAAGACAGGAAACACATTTTTCAAGGAGAGTGTGGTAGGTCAGATTTTAACATGCTCCCCAGTCATCCATATCCATGGATAATTCTTGCCCATTAAGTGGGATGAAACCTGTGAACATGATGAAATACCACTTCCAATTCAATTACTGACTACTTGGCTTGAAGTTTTAAAAAAGGGAACTCAACCTGGCTCAGCTTGATCTAATCAGGCAGGTGAGTTTTTGTAAGAAAGTAACGCATCGAAAGACACGCTCCTGCTGGACTGCAGGAAGAACCAAATAATCACTTAATGAACTGCCTACAGAGAAGGAGGCCTTTGGGAGACCAGAGAGGGCTCCAGACAATGGTTAGTTAATAAAATAGGGCCTCAGCACACAACAGCAAGGAACTGAATTCTGCCCCCAAACTGAATGAGCTTAGAGACAGACAGTGGGGCCCGAGGAGAGCTGCAGGCCCAACGGACACTTCGATGACAGCCCGTGAGGCCTGAGCAGGGAATCCAGCTGAGCTGTGCCTGGACCCTGGATCCATGGAAACCATGGAGATATAATAAACATGTGTTGTTTTTAAGTCAATAAATCTGTGATAATTTGTTACACAGCAATAGAAAACTCATAAAGAAATATATGAGGCTCATAATGAGACTTCTACTCTTTATTACACAAAATCCTACTGCTTTAAAGCTTGTAATAATTAAAACTACTACTTATGCAATTTTGAATTCAGAATAGTCAGGTGGTGACATCTGGCATATTACAATGACAGTAATAAGTAAGCCTAAGAAACTCTATTCATGACACCATTAATCTAGCTGCCCTTTGAGAGAAAAAAATGAACTCACCCCATTTCTGTTATAAATCTCCAACTTTGTTTCTTTAAGCTTAATTTTTTTACTTCCAAACCTCTGACTCAAATATTTGACAAAATCCTACATTTATTATGTATCTTAAAAATAAATGCTGATAAGTATAGAGAAAAACAAATAACTCCAATTAGAAACATGGTATCTTCCCAAATAGAATATTCTCAGGTCCTTCAATTCAGAAGCAATCATATTATAAAATGCTAGTCATAATAGGTACTTATATTCTGTGTTTCCTTAACAATCTTTCAACCTGAGTTCCCGCATTTTTCTTTCTGTTTATATTTTCCACTCTGAGATTGGGATACTTTTATTCTGGTAGCAGCCATTGCTATCTATGAGCACAGGATATGACAACAAGGCCATAGAATAGGTTATGCCCTATGGTAGTCTGAATAATGGTTCCAAATTCCCAGAACCTTACATGGTAAGAAAGACTCTATAGATATGAGTAAATTAAGGATTTTGCAATTACCCTGTATTATCCAGGTGGCCCAACATCACAACTATGATGATCCCAGGAAAATTGAGATCAGGCTACCCATGGTGCACGCATAGCTGAGAATTCAACCAGATTATAGAAATGTATACTTCGGCTCAAAATGAAGAAAAAGTTTTTAACAATCAATCCATCAGATCCAAAAAAAGATGGCTTGCTTTAGGACGTGAGGAGGTACCTACAATGGCTACTGACAACAGAAAATATAGTAGAAAATCTCAAACCTAGCTGCATGGAAGAATCACCTCATATATTTTAATGTATTTATTTATTCTGTTTTGTTGTATTTTTAATTCACATAGAAGAGGCCTACCCCAGATACACTGAATCACAATTTCTAAGGAAAGCAGAATATATACTTTAAACTAGTTCTCCAAGTAATTCTAACACAGTGCCAGATCAGCACCGAACTTTGAAAGCGGTGGTGGAGAGTGACATTTGTACTTTACTTTGGTAATGAACCTCACCACCCTTGGATCCTCATATACACATCCATACAATAATTCCATTAATTCCACAACCCGCTTTTCTCCCAAACACAATCTTAGCTCTAAAGCCCAATATGCGGAAAATGTAAAAATCAAGTCACTCCAATTGGAGGTAACCCAGGGGTTCCTCAGATCCCCAGATCTGCCAGCAACAGCCCCGGAAAGCCAGGGCTCCCCAGAGCACAGGCCTGTGGAAACCAAGGCTCCACACCACTGCAAGCCAGCAGCTGCCAGGTGTCCGTAGAATACGGCAACTACTCAGAGAAGCAACTGTCTGTAAAAATTACATATTTGGAGTTTGTCTCCACCAACATAATAAGTTGGGCCTTGTCACCCAACTTTTTAATAAATGACTTTTCTTTGGTTTACAGTTTTTCTGTCTGAGGATACTTCAGGGTGAGGTGAAGGGGAAGGGTGAAGAACCTATATGTATGTTGTCATTCTCTTTAAACCATGGCAGATTCAGCTCCTTATTTATTACCAGGATTTTCTTTTCGAAAGGAAACTCAGAGTTCATAAAAGTTTGAAAACCATTGTTGTAGAGAAGATTCTTGCATGTGATAAAGGATGAACTAGGTGATCCTAAAATTCCCTGAAGCATCAGCTGTAAAATTCTAAAAACTTTGTATTGTGATGATTCTAAAAACAATTACAGGGAATATGATTGCCGATGAAATAAAAACATGAGTCATGTTTGAGAGGGCAGAGCTGCTCATGACTCTCAACTTCCCAGGTCAATTTGTATTTAATAAAAAGTGGGGTATGTAGCATTTAACAGACCTAGATTTTTTAAAATTACTTTCCTATTGTACCTATGGACTGATTGTATTCTTCCAAATTTATGCTGAAGCCCTACCCCCCAAGGAGATTTGAGGCGGGGCCTTTGGGAGGTGATTAGATTTAAACAGGGTCATGAGGGTGGGCTTCCATGCAGTGCCTAGTGTCCCCTTAAAAGGAATAGAGACCAGAGCTCACTCTCATTCTCTCCCCCACCTTGTGACAGCACGGAGAAAAGACAGCCACCTGCAAGCCAGAAAGTGGTCCACACACTGAATCTTCCAGCACTCGGATCTTTGATTTTCCAGCAACCGGAATGGTGAGATATAAACGTCTGCTGTTGAAGCCACCACCCAGTCTGTGGTATTTCGTTACGGCGGCCTGAGCTAACTAAAATCCTGTTTGGGGGTTTACTCTATGAAACAACTCCGCTGTCTTACACAGCTCACACTTGCTAAGTGCTGTGAGGCGAGACTGACCACAAAGGACTCAGCGGGACTCAAAATAAAAATACATTAACAAACAAACCTGGGAAGCCTCCCTAAATAAGCAATTAACAAATCATATTTTTCTAAACACACACACAGCATATAGCATTTGGAATAAAATTACTTATTAATGAAATTATCTTTCTAATAGTTAAACTTCCACGCATTTGCTTCACTTTTTACAGTTAGTTTACATTTTCGAAAGTCCGACAAATATCACCCATGCAGCTGCATGCTATTTCAGGAAGAATCAGGAATGGAATATGAAAAATAGCATTCCCCCCCAAAATTCTCACCAATTTTATTTAGTTTATTACTGTAATGTGTTTTTTAATGTGAAAAAGCTAAGAGGAAAAAGAACAAGTGATTGAAAAACAAGCATGAAAGGATTGCAAAGATCCCTGGCAAGTGGACGTGAGCAGTTATCAAGGAAGGCTCACTTTCCCTCAGACGTTTTAGGCCATAAATGTAATAGAGAAACATTAGAGAACAAAGCATCTTTGACAAACGCACAGGATGCACTTTAATCCTCTTCTTGAATTGAAGGTCAGAGGAAATAGATAAATCTCATCCATTAGTGCGGATACTAAAACAATTAGGAAGCACAGTTGTACATTCTGAGAAAATAAGCTGAGTGTTGGGAATTGAATAAAAATGTCATTCGAGATTTTTAGACCACAATGAGCTCTCCCGTTCTGGCAAATGTCTAATATCTAGAAGTAGATTATAAAGTTTCCTGCTTTATCAACAAAGTGAGGTCCTAAGGAATAGACATTTTAGGATAACTGTAAGAATTAAAGTAAGTAGAAACCGTCCTACAGACAATTCAATTTAACAAATAATTTATTGTGTAAATTATTTCTTACACCTCTATATGTAAGACACAATGCTAGACACAGCCAGAGAAATAAATATGAACAAATTTTAATTTTCTGATACCTGGGAACTTATCATTTAATGCAGGAAATAAGGAAAATACTACAATAACTGAACTTTAACAAGATATACTAGCAAATACTTTTAAAAAGGTTCAGAGTAGGACTTTTCAAACTTTATATATGAATTACATGGGAGCATATAAAAATGCAGGTTCAAACGGTGAGGGTCTGAGTAAGAGCTGAGAACATGCATTTCCATCAGCTGACAGATGATACTGACGTGGCACATGTGCCTTCAGGTAAAACGGCAGAAGACATCACACTCCATCGGAAAAGGGAAGAAAGTCTGGTCGTGACAGAGAGGGAGATGATACTTCAGAGGGCTCTTGAAAAAGTAGGATTTTGTGGGAAAAAGAAATACAAAATAAATCAAAGAAACATGTTTTAGCTCTTTAGCTCTTAGCTAAGCTAGCTTTAGCTCTTAGCTCTTTTACTAATAGAGTGTTCGCACTTAAGATAAATTCTAATAGTAATTATTATATCTAATATTTTAAAAGAGCTCTTTTATATTACCTACAGACATATACTAGACAGAAGTCTATTGTTACTCTAGACAGTGCAAAGCCAAGCAGCTTGCAAAGCCAAGCAGCTTCACCCTATACTATTACAATTGGAAGTTCACAGGATGAACTCAAACAAGAAAGCTCAATAAGCTCAATTTGAAGCCTGCAAAGTTGATTCTGGATTGTATCCCCAACTCCACCACCTTGAACGAGGCTGACCCAAATGGGGACAGCCACACCCATGTAGAAGGATGGAGGATGGAGGATGGAGGATGGGAGGGGTTTTTTTCCCCTCAAACAACACAGGATTCTTAGCATCTCTATTCATTTACTATTGCTGTGTAACAAATTATTATAAATTTAGGAGCCAAAGACAATACCCATTGAATTTTTTTAGTTTCTGTAGGTCAGAAGGTCAGGCATGGCACAGTTTGGCCCCCTGCTCAAAGTCGCACCAGGCTGAAAACAAGGCAGCAGTTGGGCAGCATTCTCCGCTGGAGCTCAGGGTCCTCTTCCAAGCTCATTCAAGTTGTTGGCCAAATTCAGTTACTTGCAGTTGTAGGACTCAGGTCCTTACTTTCTTACTGGTGAGTGACCAGCTCTCACCTCCTACATTCCACCCTCAGGTCCTAGCCCTATATGGCACATGGCCGCTGTTTACTTCAAAACCACCACGAGAATTTCTTGCTCCAGTCCGTTAAAACCAAGTCTCATATAACACAAAGAAGTCATGGGAGTGACATCCCATCATCCTTTGTGCCAAAATTCCGCTGCAATAGAAGCAAGTCACAGATACAAGCAGAGGGGATTATGGAAAGACATGACCACCAGGAGGAAAAGATCACTGGGTGGTGCCACCTTAGTGCTCTCTGCCATAGTCAAAAAGCTTCTTTCTCAGAAAATGTGACATCTGACTAGACTTCAAGAATGAGAAATGAGCTGTGTGAAAGCAGTGAGCTCAGGAGGCAACCACTGGGAACACAGGGGAAGGGAGATGAAATCAGGAGGCAGGAGGCAGCCCTGAACCCAACTGCCTCCAGTCGCTGTATCGGTTATCTCTGGATCACTAACTGGTTGCTAAAGAATGTAAATAAAGTATACAGGGTGAGTTTTATAAATCTAACTACTCGACCTCTCAACTACTTCATGCCCACGCAAGGGACACGCATCAATGTGAAAGACAAAGATAAAACATTGTACATCTTCCTGGACTTGATATTTGGTAAAATGAGCAAGTAATTTAAACATTTTATATTAAAAACAAACATATTTATAGAGTGGGTATGTAAAATGAGGTACAACACAAAATTTGCACTTAATTTTTTAGGTAACACTTGAGTCAGTCCTCCCTCAAAGAAACTTCCAGTTTGAGGGTACATTACACATTTTCTCTCTTGCCCATTACGGGAAGTTTGGTGGAAACACTTGACATTGGATGCTATTGGGGGTCTACTCTATACTTTACAGTTCAGTAATTGTCAATGAAGGGGGGAAAACTTGTGGAGGAAGAAATAACCGTTTAGGCACATAGTCTCCGATGTAATATACATGAGCATGCCCACTGATGTCTCTGTAAGGCAAACTGCAGACTAAACTGTTACAAAGACAGTTAAATTTATACATTGGGTATTTGGATTTTGATGCCTCAGGTATTATATTTTGCACTTATCCTAACAACTATTAATTTTTGATGTGGTAATAAAGGTTTTTTGGTTGGTTGGTTGGTTGATTTTGGTTTTGTTCTTTAGGACCCAAATGTGTATCTTATGTTTTGTGGTATAAATTGCTAAAAATAGTCTGAAATCCATTCTCCCATTTTCCCTTAATACTTTTTTACAATTAATACATTTTTTATGTAGCTATCCTGCATACTTTAAGCCTCCTTGCAGCTATATGTGGCATAATGCTAAGTTTTTGTTCATGTGAACAGCAGAGTCTTAAATGGAAGGGATGGGCCTTCCCTTTCTTCCCGCCCTCCTCACTAGCTGGAATGCAGAAGTGGTGGTCATGCACCATCCTAGAGCACAGGGACAAGGTCAACACTCAAAGGATGGTGGAGCAACAAAACAGAAGGATCCTGGATCCCCAACACAATGTAACTTATCGGCTCTGGGCTGCTTATGCCCAGGCTGAAAGGTGGAGGAGAGGCAGGCCTCTATTTTGAACAAGTCCCTGCAATTTGGGATCTTTGTTAGAGCAGCTGAACCTATGTCCTAAGTAACATGGAATTTCATAGCTGCCCTAACAGAATCTATAATTGGTGATACTGACTCGGAGGTTGAGCAGTAGGTGGTAGAAAAGAGGCAACAAGATGAACAGCTGCTGACTCCTGCTATTCCATGGCAAACTGTCACCTTCAAAGTTAGCACCTTAAAGGTACCAACCAAACCTCTAGCTGGAAGGGAATTGTTTAGAAAGAGTAAGAATCTTAGTAAGTATGGGTTACCTCTCGCTGCTCTCAAAAGATCCTTCAAGAGATACAAACTCAACCTAGATAAAGCAGTCTCAAGGAGATGTGGAAGAAAATTAAGCTCTACTGAAGAAAGCTCACCCCACCCTATAGCTTGAAATCTAGGTTGACTGAGTGGTAAAACGGGGCTTCTTAAGGTTTAAAAGCCAAATTTTTCTGTATCCCAAATGAACACAGGTAAATCGGGAGGTTCAAAGACACAGCCTCAGCTGATATAAGGAGAGACTCCAAGAGTTCACAGGCAGACGGTGGAGACCACAGGAGCAGCTACCTTTTCACCAAAGCCTCAAGGTAACTGCCCTTTTTTTCCCTTTAAGATTCAAAAGATTCATTTGGAAAAATCAGCACAGGTCAAAGATATCTTTAATATTTTTTCTCAAAATATCTGAATACTCAGAATTCTTATGAAATATAGACAGGAAGTCTGACTTCACAGAACAGAAATGCTTTATACAAACGTAAACTCCCACACCCATCAAGGCAACTATCCTTGACTTGGAAACTGAAGGATTTGCCAAACACAAAGTCCAGTCGTTAAAACCCAGTATTTTTAGGTAGGGGGAAAAACTCACAAAACTATGTCTCGATTAATGTTTGGCAATATTTACTTGCACTTGGAACTAATTAGCACAAATACACAGAAAATCCACTAAACTCTTGTATTTCACAGGGACTGTAGAAGCCTGTAAGTGCTCAAGTCAAACACAACCCCTCAGGCTCCTTTCCCTGCCCTGCACCAGCAGGAAGCCGGCTTTGAAAGCTATCTGTCCACTAGAAAAGGGTATACTTGCCAATGCCCACTTTAGCTCTGGCCATAGAGAATAACAGACAATGAAGAAACTCCCAAAGGATGAAGCCAGGAACCAAGGAGGACAAGTCGTTTCCTTCCCAAGAGCAAGGGGACAAGCTTGCCAGGAGGGTTAACAAAGAACTTTTTCTACTTCCTAGATAAAAATCTTCATGATTCCTACACACAGGATTTGGCCACTGCTGAGTGACTATTGGGTTTCCCACCGTCCCCTTTTCCCAATAGGAGTGTCTTGTCCTGTTTCTCCTCTCCTCTGTCTTTTGGATGTATTACCCTGTCTTGGTCTTACCATTGTATACTGGATGTGCATTTAGGGGGGTGGAGAGTAAGCAGATGGCAGATAAATTCAGATCAAATCTGTCAAACTTAAGATGCAGTATCAGGGCAAGAGAAAAAGAATTGACTTTGCATCACCCAGATATAATAAACTGAGATGGATGAGACCTGGAGAGAGAATGGGTATGTTTCATGGTTGGGGGATGGCGTGCACTTGGCAGAAACTGGTAAATGTGTCCTCAAATCCACATTCCCTTTCATTCACAGTAACAGGAATTTCAGTTGAGTATATGGCATCCTACGTTTCTTAGCCTCCTTCGTTATCACACATGGTGATACAACTGAGTTCTGAATAAAAACATGCAAGACAAGTGATGTGTGCTGCTTATAGGTCACTCCCTTAAAGGAAAGGGACTGCTTCTTCCTGGGACATAAACATGGTGATCTCCATTCAAGACGAGATCAACATGCAGATAGCAAAGTGAAAGATAACTGCAGCCTGAGTCCCCAACACCTTGCAGGTGCCTTATTAACCCTGGATCAGCATAATAATCTTATTTAAGCAACTGCTGCTTTCCATCTCAGTTATAGCAGCCAATTCTAGATAACATACACAGGCTTACAAAAATATGCCAAGGAACTTTTCAATCTAATGTGTAGATAGGGGTAGAGACACAGCACATGGATTTAAAACTCTATTCCAATTAAATTGCTGGCTATTCAGATTATGACTCACTATAGTGATTCTGTGTTTTATAAAACCATTTGTTACAAGACAATAATAGTAGTTAAAATACGGTGTTAAATTGCCACTTATTAAAAAATTAGGACACTAGACATACTGAAACCTCACTGAAATGAAATGCATTCTTGTAAAAGGATTTTGTAAACACAGTAAGAATGCCTTGAATTACAAAATTTGGGAATTTGTAAACACATTTGTGTAAGTGGCATTTCTTAAAATGTAAATATTATATTAGCACATATATATGTGATAGATTTGGTTAGAATTAAGACTTCAGTTTGTTTTCCTCAATTAAAAAAAATTTAAGGTAAAAAAATCTGTCATACAGATTAACTTAATATTAACTCAATATTTAGTCACTTAATATTTATTCAATAAAAACTTATATACATATTAATGTCGCCTGAAAGTCCAAGAACAAAAAAATAGCTAATAACATATATTTAATGTTTCACAGTTCACATAATGCTTTTCATGAATCTTTCACATATAAAAACTTGTTCATTCATGAGTTATATATAAACAAGATATAGTACTGTATCATCCACAGCACAGCCTTTGAAGGAGCAATTATGATACAAATTGATAAGTAATGTGTTCCAAGGCACAGTAGCTGGATGCCTTAACTGGCAACTAAAATATTGTCTCCCCACAGAATTCTTTTCACTGGGGTCTGCTTGCCATTGCCACAAGGCACAGTCCTCATAAGCCAAATGACATCTGTAAGCATTTAAACCATGGAAGAATGTTAGGGGAGACACAGTTACCATAATCGGGTGTGTCCCACTGGTCTTCAGGGCATGCAGAGATTCAGGACTACTGGGAGAATGGCCCCCCTCAGCGGGGGTGAGGGGTCACTCCCAACACGTGGTTACCTGTTACTCTCTCAGAGGGAGAGGCAATTTTTCTGAGGTATCTTGTTATGAAGATAAAAATCCTTTAAATTTTCAACTCACAGCTGTTTAAATAAATAATTTCGATCCCCATTAATAACTACATGTTATAGAGGTTTGTAAGAAGTTCCCACCCCACAGCCTGTCTCTCTGCCCCTAGATCTGCTGGGATGTCACGCAATTTGGATTCAAAGGCGTAACACCTTCCTCTTCCCTGCCACGCCCACTCCCACTAAACACCTTCCCTTCATGTGGGACATCTTTCTCTCCCCCACTCACATTTCCACTACACTGTGTCTTAGGGGGCTGTAGAAACATCTCTGACTCATCTCCTTGTATCCCTTCTCCCATTTAACTCTATGTGTTCCACCTGGCAGGTTCTTAGGCTGGTGGGAGAGAGAAGACTATGAAAACAACTCAAAATGGCAACAACTAAAAAGAAAAATCACCTGAGCTCTCTCTCTCGGCCACACAATGCACTCATGCTACAACTTTTAGATCTTTCTACTACATTTTCATATGCGTGAATGATTTCAATAAGAATTTGTAATAGCTGAGAAAATTCTGGGTTAATCAGACAATAGCAGACAACAAATGCCTGGCCGCAGCCCTGGTTAACAATAACAACATGATTATTATGATTATTACTACATTCAGTAGGAGCTGTAGCTAGAGTCTCAGTGTAACTGCCGGTCCCATCACTAAAACACAACACCAATCCGGAAGGACGGGTGCCCTGTGCTATCTAAAACTGTTTGGTTCCTCAGCTTGGGTAGAGAGTTCTGATTGCAGATTCTGATAGCAAGAAATGGCAAATCTATTTGGTTCTTAAGTTTGGAATGGCAAATAGCAACAAAATGAATACTGAAGGACTCAAACAAAAATTTTCAGAATTTTTTCAGTTTTGTAGTTCAGATAGCTGGCGGTCAGTTGACAGGAGAAACATTCTGAATAGTTTTCTGGTGATGCTAACATGGGTCCTATACTAAGTTCAGTAGAGAAAAACAGGAGGTTTAAAGCGTGAATTTTGATTCACAAGGCATTGCCATCTACGTGGAGAAACAAGTCTGTCACACCTGTGTGTGTGCATGTGTGTATGCATATATATATATATATACACACACATACACACACGTACGGGTATATATATATATATAAAGTCTATAACATACAAAGTAATGGCTAAGTGATATAAACAGCAATAATTTTTAGGAGCAAAGATTGGTGAAGATAATCACAGAAGCACAAGTCAGGGGCTAAGATAAAATAGCTCTTATTATAGGAGGAAAGAGAGAACTGGCAGGAGCTAGGCCTATTAAAAAAAAAAGGATACTCCCAGCCAAAGGGTAGAAACATAAGGAGATGGGAAGTCATAGACTGTACTCATGGAAGAATGAGAACAGTCTGACATATCGCACAGAGGCTCTTCACGCTGCCTCTACCAGCCTTCTCCCCCTCTTGCTCCCACAACTCCTGGCCAGTTCTCTCGGGTGGCAGATGCGTTTGGTGTTTTGTGCTGTGCACAAAGGAGATTACCCTCAGTTTACTCAGTATTTTCTTGAAGAATTTCTCACTGATGCCTTGCTGTATAATCCAATGGATAGTCCTTTGTTTTTCTGTGGCAAACCCAACACTTTCACATCTTTTGTCAATCACTTAGGTTTGCCAGAAAAAGAAAGTAAACGTCAGTGAAAAGGCCAACGTGAAGTGTAGTACACTTGGTAGAACGCCCTTGGCCCAAGGAGGCAGTTGGTGCCCTCCCTAGCTCACAGCATTTGCAGTACCGTGCACTCACACTCAAGGGAGAAGTCAGCATCATCTGCAATGCTGGTTCATACCAATAAGAGTGTAAAATAAAATTCAGGCCACCAGAATAACATATACTACAAGGAAACCATACTAGATGATATGTATAAATGGATGAACACATTTTAAAAAGAAATGTTTTCATTCTGACCAGTGTAGCTAGGTTGGTTGAACATCGTCCCACAAAATGAACGGTTGCTGGTTCAATTCCTGGTCAGGCTACATGCCCAGGTTGTGGGCAAGGTTCCCAGTGAGGGTGAGTGTGAAAGGCAACCAAGAGGTGTTTCTCTCACACTTGATGGCTCTCTCCCTCTCTCTCCCCCTCCCTTCTCCTCTCTCTAAAAATAAATAATAAATAAAATCTTCTTAAAAAAACAAATAAATAAAAAGTGGTGTTTCCAACACAACAGTATGACCCAGGACCTGCTGTGTACGGAGCCGTTGTTGATCCTCTGCAGCTACCTCGGCCCCACCTGCATCGTCACCTCCTGACACTGTCGGCTGCCTCAGCCTCACTTGCTGAGAGGGCTGGGCTCCTGGTGCTGCACTGGCACTGCCCGCAGCATCTTGGCACCAGACCCGGTGCGACTAGACCCACAGAGGCCCCGGCACCTCCCACTGCTTCCAGACTCACGTCGAGGGCTGCTCCATAGGTGGCAAGATCTGCCTTCCCAGCAGCTGCCCACGAGGCTCAGTAGCAAAGCCCAGTAGTATAGGCCAGGAAGCAAACGCAGACCAATAAAAGACAAGAGAAAGAAAGAAAAAAATCATTCCCCTTTCCTCCCTCCAACAGGCTTTTCTGAAATGAGTGTTTTAATATGGCTTATCCAGAGAAGTCCCTAGTGACACTGCTGTGTTCACCACTCAGTAACGTGCACTTTGTATTTGCTACCCCATCTTCTCTTCCTTGCTTCATTTTTCCCCTCCCTTTGCTAACCTGGGATTGTATTCCTGACAGACGGTGAGCTCCTAGGCTTTGCCTCAGTCTGTCGCTTAGAAAGCCCAGGCTAAAACTGGCCGTATTAAACTAACTGAGGCAATAGCTTGATAGTTTCCCAAAAGGAATAAGAAAGAAAGAATAGTTTTTAACCATCACTGTGCTTGCAGTGGAGTAAGGAGAAGGAGAACTAACATAGGCTTAGCATTTACAGTATGCCTGGCATTCCACTGGGTTTTTGTGTTACTCCATTTAATCTCATTTAATCCTCACATGAAGCTACCCAAATTTATCAATAAACAACAAGGAAATATAAGTAAAGAGGTAAAGCTTTTTAAACTTGTGTAATACTGAGCTCAGCACAGCAGTACAAGCACAATGGCTGGGATTAGGTGCAGCAGTCAGCCAGATCAGTGCAGGCACATTCCAGAACTTGAGGACCTACAACACTACACCCAAATGCAGGAATCCTGGAGTCCTTTACTCCTCATTCTGAATGCTTGGTTTCAACTTTTTCAGTGCTCCATTCAGATGCTAATCGAGCCCTGGGGCATCCACAAAGCACTTTTCCTAAACCAGTGCTTCTGTAAATTGGGCAGAGTATGCATGCAATACAGGTGTCATCTTCATGTCAAATGCCGCAGTCTTTGTCTCTTTGCCTTTTTAAATTTAATCCTTACCTGAGGATATGTTTATTGATATTAGAGAGAGGAAGGGAGAGAGGGGGAGAGAGAGAGATGGAGGGAGGGAAACACAGATGTGTGAGAGAAACATCCATTTGCTGCCTCCAGAACTTGCTACAACCAGACCAAACCCATAAGCCTAGGGACCTGCCCTGACCAGGATTGAACCTGCAACGTTCTGGTGTGAGACTGATACAGGGTGCAGCCAAGATGGGGGGGCCCCAAAAAGAGATTTGGAATGGGGTCCAAAACTCAACGTGTCTAGGAAATATTGGAGAGACTTATAAGATGTCCTCACCCCTTCCCCCACAGGTGTGAGTTGGGGGAAGGGACACATGGAGCAGGAACATGCAGGGCTGTTTTGTACAGCCACAACCTTGCAGCTAATCCATGGCCTGGTCATTTAACATATCTATAGCCTTTGGCAGGTCACTTGGATATATTAAATGGCTGTGGCCAGGCTTGGAGCTAGGGGGATGAAGTCACTCCCCCCAGGATGTAACTGGGGGGCAGTTCCCCTGATTTACAGCACCAGGCCTGCGTAGGAGCTTGGAGAAGACTGGCTCCAGGACATGGGGCCATACCTGCCCAGACTTACAATGGCAGCCCAGCAAACTTGCAACAATACAGGAATACTGGCAGGTGTAATTGATTGTGGTAGGAGTCATAAATGGGGGTACAGAGGAAGATTCTCGAGGGGATTTAAACCCAGACATAGCAGCCATTGAAGAGAGAGCCACGTGGTTTTGGCAGAGTGAGGACCCCCTCTTGGCCAGGTGAAGGAAGGAACCATGCAGCTTTGCCAGAGTGGGGACCTCTGCAGCCAGTTGAAGAAGAAAGCCACATGCTTTTGGTGGACTGCAGACCCCTGAAGCTTTGGTAGAAGAGGCCCACACGGCTTTGGGGTGCCCCCTTTGGCCAAATGGCCTGAGAAGCAAGAGAGACTTTGCCTGGAAAAATGGGTACAAAGAACTCTTGCCAGTAGACTGTGAGAAGGTGCCACATGACTGGATTATTTGGAGATCCTACCTAGACGGTGACACAGCTGATGGTGCCAGCAGCCTGGAAACACAGACATGTGCTTCTTTTCCTGAGTTACAGTACCCCAAATTAGGGCAGGGAGAGAAGGGAGCTGCTGTGTGCAGAGGTGTATATTGTAAAGGACTTTGATGTTGGGTTACTACTTTAAGTCTGTATAGAATTAAACAAACATTTCCTTTCCTTTTCACAAATCTCTAGATGTCTTTCCAATTGGCGGCAGACAATCCCACCCAGTAGGCTGTCCAGACGGTATTAGTTATACCATCCTCTGGAGTCCTGGTGTATCTGTTCTGTTCAACCTGAGACACCCAGCCTGAGCCTACTTGCCTTTTTAAAATGAAAAACCTGTTAAATTTCAGCTAATTCAAACTTAATTTTCTTTCATTCTCCAGGTCCTTCCAGAAACTATATGTGATTCTAGCCAAGCAATCCCCTTTATTGCTTTTGGCAAATCTATTTACAAATAATTAAACATAAATAAAACACTGGACTGCATTTTAGTTAATTTTGCTATTTCCGTGTACATTTTACAATCAAACAGTATTAATATACCCGAACAGTACTGGTAGCCAAATTAACAGAGACCACAAAGATTCTACAGATTTACAAAATGATGACAAACACTTATGCAACACATATTATGTGCCAGGCACTGTTTTATGGGCTTTCCACTTGTGAACTCATTCAGCCTCAGAACTTAAGAAACTCAGAAAGGACTTTTAACAATCATGTAAGTTCAACCCCAACTACTACTTAAATGTCCTCCATAATTTTGTCATGGGAATATACTTCATTGAGAGAAGAACTCACGGGTTCAAGTTCAGGAAAGCTTGGTCTATCACTTACTCATCAGGTAATTGATTAGTTAATATGTGTATGGCACGTTCAGATGTCATTTCCTATGACACAAGTACAGAAAAATCTCGAGGTAATGGAAATCTTTTAAAACAGTATTGTGATGATAGCTGCACAACCAAAAAAATGTATCAAAATTTATTGAACTTAACACTCCCATTGGGTAAATTTTGTGGTCTATAAATTGTATCCCAATAAAACTGTAATTCTTCAGTTCTTTGTAATTCACAACATAATGATCAGACTTAATATTAAGATTTTTAAAATTTTAAGAACCACATGGATGACAAATCATATTAAAGTACCATTTTAAATTATGTCTACAGCAGTGTTTCTCCAATGTGGTCAAATATATATCAAAACAGCACTGAGAACTGTACTCCCACCCCACCTCCAATCCCCAAACCCTCCACACACCACTCCCTACACTGCTACTCCACCTTAACCAACTCTATTTTTCCCAGTGTTTTATCGCCCTCTAACACACTATATAATTAACTTATTATGTTACTGCCTTTTTCCCAGCAGTGATCCCCACACTCCCACACACAAACACACACTATAGCAGGAAGGCTCCAAGAGAGAAGCACTGAGATATCCCCATTACCTAGAAAAGTTCCTGGCACATACTGTCATTGCTCAAATATTTACTGTGTGAGTGAAATCTTCCTGGGCCTCACTGCAGACCTACCAAATAGACCCTTGGAGTGAGGCCCTGGAATCTACATCTTTACAAGTTTTCACAAATTAATATTTTGGGATCTCCTGGCCCACAGCCCTTCACACATAGCCACAGCAACTTGACTGGTGGCAAAAATAGTCTTGTGGCAAGCACTGTCCACAAAGCTATAAATAGCTGTGTGCTGAGCTTACAGACTTAACACAATGTTAGATAAAGAGAGGATCAAATTCCTCAGATTTTGAGTATGACACAACAGTTTTGCCTCAACCACAGCCACCTACACAAATCTAACCCAATATTCTTAGCCAGACTTGCAAACTGTATCCTAAAGGGCTTTTATGTAACCACAAGTCAAACTGACAACCAAAAAGGATTCTTCTAACTGAAAATTTCACTGAAAACCAAAGCAACTGACATTCTTATCTCTGGTGCTAACAATGCCATACATACAACTCAAAATATGCACTTTAGGTTCTTTGGGGAAATTTATACTCTACATTAAAAAAAAACATCATAAGGAGAGGCTATGAATTTTGGTTTAAAGTGGTCATGTTTAGTATTAAATGATAAATCATAAAGTTCTTTTACTAGAGATTATGCACAGAGTTATAAGGAATTAAAGAAAAATAAGCTGCTGATGGGAGATAACACATTTTCTCATTTGTCAAACATAAATAAACAGTACCTAATCTGCTTATCCACTCAGGTAGTAATGAGGCTAAGAAAACATTATAAAAAGTACTTAAAGAGCCCAAAGTAATATATATGTACTTTGTATCCAAGGACACATTTAACTCGTCCATCCTCTTAGATTTTGTGAACAGTGACACTTTCTACTCTTTGCTCTGAAATCCTGAGGGTTTACCAAACGGCCATGTACCCAGGGTTCTCCATATAAATGCCATAAAAAATGTTTTTGATAGAATAAGAATTCCAAGATGAAATATTAAAACGTTTTTTTTCTCTGCCAGATTCATAACTTTACTTTGTTACATTTAAACATTAAATGTAATGTTCTGCTCATCTTGGCAATCTCTATATAGGAATGCTTTCATTTCATTTGATAACCAAGATGAAGGCAACTGAACCAAGGACAAATTATAAGAGAAAAAAGGAGAACAGGCACATCTGAGGAAGTTGAAATGTAGGGAATGTGTTGAACAAATGTTTACTGAACAAGGATGCGTCAAGCAGTAGACTTGCAGGAGTGTCCAATCTGTGGGCCAGGATGGCTATGAATGTGACCCAACACAATATCATACATTTACTTAAAACATTAAGAGACATTGTTTTGATTTTGTTAGTGTTTGTGTATTTAATGTGTGGCCCAAGACAACTCTTCTTCTAGTGTGACCCAGAGATGCCAAAAGGCTGGACACACCTGCACTAGATAGAGTAAGAACACCAAATAAAACAAAGTGTCTACCCTTGAATAAGAATTATTCAAATAGTGCATATTTTAGAATGTAGAGCCAACAGGATTTGCTGGTGGATTACAGGTGAAATGAGACAAATGAAAATCCAAGATTATTATTGGCCTGCAAAACTAGTGGGTATAAGAAATGGAAAGACACATGCTGTAAAGCCTAAAACAAAGAAATTTGCTCTTAGTCATGACACTGCCAAATAAGAAGGTACGAAACCCATTTATAATATTGTCCATATAAATGGAAATAACCTTATTTTTAAAATAGCATAAAATAGTATAACAACTTAATTACCTTCATCAAATTAAAAATATAGAAAAATTATGTACATGGCACAAACATATGCGTGTTTGTCTAAGGTGTGAAGAAAGTACATGTTAACAAGTAGTATTCTTTGAGCTGGCATATAAACACTTACCTCACTTTTTAATCTCTTATATTTTTCTTAAGATTCTAAATATATAACAACAAAAGTTTTGAGAAATGAATAGAATTACACATTTTTATATATATCCTATATTCTTTAAAACAAAGACTTGATGGACCTCTTGGCCTCAAACTCCAGATGATATGCCTCAATAAACACAGCAAAGATAAGGACTTGAGAATCAAGACATGAGGAAACCCCACAATTATGGAGACTGTGCTCTATGAATGGAATTAGGTTCTTCAGCTAGTCCCTCAAGAAATACTAGAAACTTAATAAAATCAGTTACTGATATGCACTAGGTTATGTCATCAGGGGATGAGGAAAAGCCACAAAAAATCCATACACAGACTTCCTGCACCAAAGAAGACATGACTTCTGTATATAGAAAATGTTGGTATAATGAGGTGGTGAAGAACATGGACCCTGGTATCAGATTAAATGATCAGAATTTGAAATTTGACTCTGCCACTCCACAGTTTAATGCACTTGGGCAAATCACTCAATCTCCCTGAACCTCAGTTTTCTTGTCTCTAAAAAAAAGATAAAGGTAACTACCTTCTATGGTTGTCAAAAGGATTAGTTACATGTGCATATTTACAATTAAGAAGGCTCTGATTCAGGGTCCTGAATCAGGAGCATGCTAAGGCAACATATAAAGCAGAAGAGGGAAATAAGGAATGTTGAGACTCTCGACTGCAAAGGCAGCCCGGTTCAGTCCTAACTCAGGGTCTAATAAAAAGCAAAGACTCCATGAGAGGGCTCCAGGGGAACCTAGCAATCCTAAGAAGATTTAATTCCAACCTGCTCTAGACAGGAGGGGAACAGGACAAGATAAATAGGAAATGTGGAGGCAATCACTGGAGCCAAGCAAGAAGAAAATTAATTTAGGCTAGGAAAATAAGTCAGATTCTGTAAGAACCCTGAGCTGGGTACCCCCCATTTACTACTGAGAAACCTTGAGACATAATTTATCCCACGTTATATGGTCAGTAAGTATCTCATCTGTGATGTGGATATATACTTCAGAAAAATTATGATAACTTCAGCAATGAAAGTCACACTTTCCATTAGGACAGAATTAGGCTGAGGTGATACATAAAAGGGAAGGGGAATCACACTATTTTTCTTAACAACCATCTGTAAGTCACTAATTGGCTCTTCTGAAAGATGGATTTCATATTTCTGACAGCCAAAAGTTTAAAAAATTACTTAGTATAAGTTAAAGGATTTTAATATGTTCTTATGTGATTCTGTCCCAATTAACTTATTTCAAATCTTACTGGCATTCAAGGCAAAGAATAGAAATGAACAGCATAGCACCCCTTATCACTTCTGTACATAAGTATACAGCATGTACTATTTGTGCTTCCTGTATAGAAATAGTGACATAAAGCTCTTTTGCTAATAAGTGAAAACAGCAATACAGCAATATGGAAACAAAGCAGAGTTAATGATACAAAAACACACAAAAAGTGCTTTTCTTGGTCATATTGAAAAGCCCCAGGGCTCAAGGCTTTAAAGTTATTTTCTTTCCACTGTTAACAACTTTCTTTAACCACGGCTGAATGTTCAGCCCTACTTTTGGAGGTGTGCAAGGAGAGTAAAGTCCAGGATCCTTTTTAACACTCTAGTGTTAACACTCTAGGGGAGGATCTTCACCTGCTGCTACTTTCTTGGTAATCATGGCTGCTTGCGAACAGTACCAAGCAGTATGTACTAGGTACACCAAAAGAGAAAGGATGATTTAGAATGAAGCTCTAAAGAGTGTTTTATTTTATTTTATAGAGGAAAACAAGGTACCACCTAAGATATGTAGTTCTGATGATGCATCTGAAATCAGAACTAACAAGTTCAAAAGAAAATGGCTAACTTTACCAAAAGAGAAAACCATCTTCTGTCCATGTTTTACAAGGGCTCCCGGAGAAGTGGTTTTAATAGAATTACATTAATGGAAACCAGACTGAAATATTAATTTAATTTAAAAGAATAAATGTTTACTGAGCAAGTACTTTCTCAGAATCCCTATGTTTGGCACAGGTAACAAAGATGAATAAGAGTTTATCCTCACAGAACTTGAATTTCAGAGAACTCAGACATGTTAAAAAAGATAAACAAGTATTGCAAAAGGGAATAAAAAATGTTCTGGGAACCCAATGGGAATCATTGTCAAAAGGAAAACAGCAGAAAGTATAGTGTGGAAGGAAAAACAGAACATTTGTAAGGAATAGTTGCTATAGTCAGAAGCTATTCTAGGAAGCGCTAAAAGATGAGAGAATTATATTGGAAAATAAACTTCTTTCTAAAGAAGTTTAGAAAGTCAAAAGAAATAATAAGAGATGGGAAAGTAAAGTGGTTAAAAAACAAAATTTTCAAAGCAAATCCTTTGCCCAATTGCCCTATTTATTTAAAAAAATTGAAAAACATTTCTTATACTGAAAAAAATGTTTTAGACAAAAGTTCAGTATAACAAAGATTTTAAAGGGTGTTCACAGTAAAATGTCAGCAACAACTGTGAAGGCCAAGTTCCCATGATTCTACAGAATCTTACTGAGGCAACTCAAAGAACTTGAGAGTGCATGGGAGGAACACCTGGCTAAATGCCAAATGCTGAATTAAAACCAGTGCCCAGAATATATCAATCAAAAGCATGTCTTCATGAGAAATGTTTAAAGTGTTTTCTCTTCTTAAATTCTCAAATATTATTTTTCAAGAAAAGGTTACACTCTCACCTGTTGGAAATGGGATTTCAGGATTAGTAATAAATGCACTTATCATTTGTACATAACATTTAAAAGGAGGGATTGTAGAAATACATTGAAACCACAGTTTATCCAAAGTGTCTTTTGAACCATTGATTTAATATACTTCTTTGCCAAGCTAGTTATGAATTGCAAATGTGCAACTATGTAGAGAAATAAACTGGGTATATTTGATTCACTAATTCTTCCTACTACTCCTTTAAACAGAAAAGTATACATATGGATAAAACAAAATCAAAACTAGTGGCCCACAAAAACTACCTTTTTGGACATTCTAAATAATTGGCATACAGAATAATCTGGTTCTAGAAAAAGTAAGGTGAGTGTTCCTTTAGGAGAGTGTACACATTTAGGAAGAGAGACTAAAGGCACTTTATTTTATGTAACACAAAAGGAGCTCTTGTAGACATAGACCAGGATATTGGAAATCTTCCTGAACTACCAAAACCATTTGGGTAGAACAGAATGTAAGTCTATTTCTTTCTAGAAAAGAAGAGAGTTATAATAGTAGTTTAAAGGTTTATTGGGTTTAGAAATATTTTCTTCAGATGCTCCTAAGGCTTTCTGAGATATTTCTAAAATATAAGAAATTCTTTTCATCTCTACTGAGAATTTAGTTCTACCCTGGTAACATAAATTACATTACTGAAAATAAAAGTGTGTATAGGACCTAAAAACTATAAAATACTCTACAATGGGTTACCAAAAAAAAAAAAAAAGAAAACTACCTCCCTATCATGGTTGTGTTTCTTCAGGAAGCTTTATTTGGCACCTGCTTGTGTGAGAACTGGCACTACATCTGTACTCATGACTCAGGAATGCATCATCCCCATTTACATATCAACAGTCCAATAAGGAGCCTTTCCATTTAAAGACAACAATACCTGTCAAATAGTTCAAAATCCTCTTGATACAAAAGCCTAAAGGTCATTCATTTATCCATTTGTTCACTCATCAAACAGCTGTGGAACACCTGCATGCTCTGTGCAAAAAAAGTAGGCTAGGCAATTAAAATACAGATATTATACTCTGGTTTCTCTTCAGATCGTATAAATCTTTCGCCTTTTACTAAAATACAGATGTTACAGCACACATTCCATGCCCTTACACAACTCACAGTCCAGGGTTTGTAAGATAAAGCATATTTGCTTTCTAAGAAATATTAGAATCTAATCAGCCTGCTAAATTCCAACTGACAAACTTTAATGGTGTCTGATGATGTTTATGTTATGAATATATATAAGTGTAATATGTATATACATAAATATATATATATGTATACACACATACATACTTTTGTAACTCTTCCATTTTAGAGAGCTTATATTACATGACATCATGGAAAAAGCACTCAGCTAGAAGTGAAGACTTACATTCTAGTCACTGCTTATAGAGAGAAGCAGTCACTTACATATGTCACTTGCCCTAGGTCACTTATGGTATATATATATATATATATATATATATATATATATATACACACACACACACACATATATAAGTGACCTAGGGCAAGTGACTTAACTTTCATCGGCCTATTTCCCAGTGCATAAAATGAAGATAATAATTCCTGTTTGACCTACTTCACAGGCTTATTATGGAAATAAAATGGCAAAAAGATGTAATGGTTTTCATTAAATTGTAGAACTCTAAAAATGTACAATGTTATTACAATCCATAACAGGAGCACTTATTTTAATTTTCAAATCTATTAAAATAGCTAAAATACTTTCACGTAAGTTTTTAAAACAAGCCTAGCTCAACTGCAAAGTCTTAGTCCTTCTAAGACTAGCGCTGGTAATTTAATAAAAATTGAGTTAATGTTGAAATTAACATTGAGTTAATATTAGTGAGAATTAATGTTGAAAATTTCTAAATTCTCCAGGAATCCAGTTTCTAAATGGACCAGGTACATTCTAATCACCTGGAGCCTGTTAAACATGCTGACATGTAAATCTGAATTTCTAGAGGGCTGAATATGGGTATCCACAAACTTATCAAGCACCTAGGAAATTTTTACATGTTAAAATCTAAGAGCCACTAACATATGGCAAAAGACCACTTCACTCTTCTGACCTTACTAGCAAATAAGATCAGGGAAAAAAATGTCTTGGGTAGAAAATAAAAGACCTCATAAAATATCTACTGCTTTTTCCAGCTACTTTAGAAATATTTTTAAATTAAGGAAGAATGATATGTTCTAAGTATAAGTTTCAGTACCTTATGTAGTACTAAAAATAATCAAAGTTGTTATTTTTTGATCATTGAAAAACACATCCAAAAAGAGTTGAAAATATGCAATACATATTTTGAGCCATTAATCTAAAAATTCCCTTTTTCCTTGAGATAACACAATTTAGCATAAATGTCCCCTCCTCCTTGCACTGTAGCACTACCATCATGTCATAATATAGAAATAGGAAAATACACAGTCAGTAGTTCTGCAACTATGTTTTCCATAGTTGCAATACTAAATAGACTTCTTACTTGTTCCTAATAAAATTTTAGATAAGTACATCACAAAGAAAATAATGAAAATTTAAGAGTTCTTCTTAGCAAATTAAGTATAAAATGAATGATACCTACATACTATTTCAGTAATATCTATACTATTCCAAATATTATACACTCCTTACTGAACTTACACAAATTTCAAATACACAGTATAAACAAATTTTGCCGACATAAATTAAATTTTTAGAAGGCCTTTTTTCCTCAAATTAAAAAAATATATAGTGAGTCATTAAAATTTATAATAAAAATTTAAAGCCATTTATGTGATAAAATTATAGCTGAGAATTTACTTCTTAAATTGTCTTTAATATAAGTGCTATTTTAAAAAGTAAAAAATTCATTTAAACATGTACAGAAACTTCTGCCCAAAATAACTGCAACATTTAAAAAATATTTTGTAAAAATATATTTATGTAATAAAAATATCTAGGATCTTATGTAAAATTGCAGTCATCTAATAAAACCGAAATGCAGAAAAAAATTGGTAATAGTCAAATAAAGGTCTGTTGTAAAGCTTCATACAGTTCTCTAAATATTCCTTACATTAACATTTAAGAAACAAAAACCTACACACACTTTTCCTTGCAGCTGCTTTATAAAAGTGTATATAAAGTTCCAAAACAAACTACTAAGAAAAGTCCCACATTATCGTTGTATGTTTCTACCAACAGACGTTCCTCTGTTTCAAACAGAAGGCTGCCTGTTCACTGAAATGACTGAAAACATGGAGTAGGTCACGCTTAACTAGGCCATAAGAAAAAAAAACATGTCATGAGAAAAAATAATAAATGCACTCAATAGTGGGCAAAACAGTTACAAACACATCATTATGTAAATTATATGACTTCTTAACATTTTACTTTGTATACAAAAATAATTTCTCCTTCAGCTCATATATAAAGCATGTTTTTTTCTTTTCTGATTATCCTTCATGTTCAAGTCAAAGAAAGCTTACAATACTCAAAAAAAAAGAAACAAAAAAAGAAACTTCTGTACATTCTAACAGAAATGAGGTTACAGAATATAGTTTGTAAAAAATTACATATATAATATATAGTACAATATAACATATAGAGAATAGTACATAGAAAATATAATATATTACATAAATATCTATGCTATAAATAATTAAATAATTATACATATCCTAAGAGATGCTAAATGATCATCCTGTTGGCATCTTCAAACACTTTATTGCCCAGTCAATGCTCACACTTCACTTAAACCACCCATGTGCCCACAGTGCTCACCCCTCCTTTGAAAAAACAAAGCCTGTGGTCTAGGGGATGCATTTGGCATCTATGGTTTGCTTACTTATGTATCCTTGTACGCATGCACCACTTTAGCATGCAGACTTTTAGCTTTTCAAGGGCAAAGGCTGTTTCAGTCCTTTCTTGACTTCTAGATGTTAATTCATCTTTTACTCCTTCTCAAAGAGGTTGAGCTTCCTAACTCCCTTTCCTCTCCTGCTTCTACAATCCCCACTTTAAATTTCTGACCACAATCTTCAAAGGAACCCTTAGCACTACCAAAAAGCTCACCCATATCCGAAGTTGTTTTACTCACTCTCCAAAATAACTATTTCACTGCTTCTTCTCTAACATCTCCAACCCCACTCCCAGCTAATCCCCCCTTTCCTTACATCAATGAGAAATGACAAACTATCAGAATAAAACATTTCCCCCCACTTCAAATCTACTCTTATACTTTGTGTTTAGTGCTGTTCAAGTGAATGCACATTCCCTGATTCTATCAAAGGCCAATGTCTCCACTTGCAAGCTGCATTCCCTCATTTCTCACCTACTTGAAAACTTTATTCCTGAAATTATTCCTTCAGCTCCTGCATTCTTCACTCCCCACTAGATCATTCTCAGCATACAAAACATTTTATAATTGCATTCCTCTCTTTATGCCACATATTCCTCATTTTTACAATGGGGGTAAAAATAGTACCATATAGAGCTGCTGTGAAGATTACTATAATTATAATTATTTTTATTCTCGTGTTTTAAATCCATCACTTAACCTCGGGACCCCCTCTGGCTACCCATCTTCTAATCCCCGTCATAGCACTCTCAAAATAGTGGCCTATTCTTTCTGTCTCTAATTCCTCATTCTCCCCTAACCCTCCCCCACCCAGGTTTGTCACACCCAAATTGAAAACCCTCCTGACAAAGACACTAATGGTTCCATGTAACCAAAACCAATAGCCTATTCTCAGCCCTCAAATAAGTAATAGACAACACATACTGAACACTTACCACGCTGCCAGACATAGTCACTTAATCCTCATGATAACTCTGTGAAATAGGTACTTTAATTTCTTTTAAAGAAGAAACTTAGATAAAAAAGATTAAGTAATTTGCTCAAGATCACACAGCTTAATGACTAACCACTATGTTATACACCTGAAACTAATATAAAATAATGAATGTCAACTGTGGTTGAAAAATAAAATTTAAAAACAAGAAGATAAATTCTGTTTGGGCTATAAATAAAATATTAACATTAAAAGTAAATAATTTTTAAAATAAAAATAAGAAAATATCAAAGAAAATAATCTCGATAAATTTCAAAGCATAAACATTTTTTTCAAAGTCACAGAGCTGACTCAATCTCTGATCAAGTTCTAGAGAAAATCCCATAATTTGGCTCTACTCTACCAATCATTTTAACAAATATGATTCCCAATTCCTTCACAAGCAAAGCAAATGTCCTTATGTCCCTACTATACTATACACAGTGATTGCCAATCTCTTTTAACCCACGCCTCATTCCAAAAACAAACAAACAAACAAAACTCTCCCTCTATTGGTCTTTTACACAGTATATCTGGCCAAAAGTCAGTAAGGTCAAGACATATATAATAGAAGAAGGAAAATGTGACCAGTGACCAAGAGAAAAAGTAAGAACAAATAATGGAAAAAACCCACAAATGATCAAGATATTGAAGTTAGCTAATGATGATTTTAAAATATTATATAAGAAAACATGAACAAATAGATGAAAAGTTCATTTCAATTTGAATCTAGAAAAATAGATGGACATTCTAGAACGGAAAAATACAGTATCTGAATTAAGGACTAATTGAATAGGTTTAACAACAGCTTGGACAAAGAAGATGTGTTTGGCTCATGAAGAGAGCAATAAAAATATTCAATTTCAAGTACAAAAAGAAAAAATAATGAGAAGACAAGGAGCATAACAGATGTGGGACACTCAACATACAATGTACCTGTTACTGGAGCCCCAAGAGCAAGAAAACAAGGTAGAAACAATATTTGAAAAGATAATTAGCAAGAAATTTCCAAACCTGCTGCAAGACATAAGCTTAGAGATTTAAGAAAGTCAATGAACCCTATAAGCAAATAAGTTAAGTTTATGGCAAGAAATATTACTAAAGATACAGAGGAACATTTCATAATGATAACAGGATTATGAGAGACAGAATAATACCCACCCCAAGATAACCTTGTCCTATTTCCTGAAACTTGTGAAAATGTTACTTTACATGGCAAAAGGGTCTTTGCAGATGTGAATAAATTAAGGATCTTGAGTTGAAGGATTATCAGTCACTATCAGATATCAGGTATCCCCACATTAGACATCTGATTTAACCTAATCACAAGAGTCCCTATGAGAGAAAAGGCAATGTGAAGGTAAAAACAGAAAGGTTACAGATGCTACTCTGATGGCTTTGAAGATGGAGGAAGGGCCATGAGCCAAGGAATAAAAGACTGTGGTACTAGGAAGCACAAAAGGCAAGCAAAGGGATTTCCCCCCAGGACCCCTGGAGTACCTTGCTGAAAGTGAATTTAGTGAAACTCATTTTGGACTTCTGACCTACACAACATGGAGATAATGAATTTGTGTGGTTTAAATTGTCCCAAATTGTTACAGCAGCAGTAGAAAACTAGTATAAGGATAAATAAAACAAAAAAAATACAATTCTGATTCTCTCTACCCAATACTATGGGCCCAGATATAAAAAGCCAAAAGTGACAGAACACAAGGAAAATTAATAAATTATCACAGTTGAAAAATGTTACACCTCTTAGTGATTAATAAAACAAGCAGATTTTTCAAGTTAGTAGAGATGTGGGAGCCTTAAGCAATACTATTAACTATCTTGACCTTGCTAATATTTACAAAACACTAAGTACAACCATTGTAGAATATACATTCTTTAAGTGCACTGTACCGTTTTCCAAAACATGTGCTGAGCCAGAAAGTAAGTCTCTACAAATCTCAGAGAAACTGAAAATGTACCAAGTACATTCTCTGACCACAGTGGAATTAAACTAGAATTAACTTTAAAACTCTTAAATATTGGGAAATCAGGCAAATTACAGAACTCCTTCTCTGTTCCTCCTCTGCTCCAAAAGTCTCATACCTTGGAGGCTTTGGGGGAGATGGAGAAAACAGGAGAACGCATCTCCCAGCCCTGCAAAGTCAGGACCCTCATTCAGACTCATCTTTGTCTCTGACACCGCTTGCCTTCTCTGTGAAGCCTTTCTTTTGCCTTTCCACCAATTCCTGCCTCCCTTTAAGGCCCAACTTAAACCCTGCCTTTGTCATGCATGATGCGGGCCATAACGATTTCAACTTCCCCTCAACTTTTAGACAACAAGTTGTCCATGTTTCAATCACCCACCCTGAAGTATTATTTAAATATACCATGTGTATAAACACTCATTCTTCAATAAAATGTTAGTTATTTAATGATATAACATATACCTCACAGTGCTTCTTTTCATAGTGGCAACTCAATAAATACCATTCAAATTGGTCTAAAAATATAGCATGCATGCTGTTACATTTTTAACAGCCAAATAGCATACAATAAATTTAAAGTCAGAAAAAATATTTTCACAAAGGAAATGATGATTGTACACTGGTAGACATATCAAATATCTAGGCACACTGCAACACAACATGCCCATAAAAATCAAGGTTTGTGTGTTTCCTGATTATTGTTTAGATCAGGGGTATCAAACTCATTTTCACCAGGGGCCACATCAGCCTCGTAGTTGCCTTCAAAGGGCCAAAATAATTTTAGGACTGCATAAATGTAACTACTCCTTAACTGTTAAAAAGTTGAAATTACATTCGGCCCTTTGATGGCAACCAGAAGGCTGATGTGGCCCCCAGTGAAAATGAGTTTGACACTCCTGGTTTAGATATTTTGCAGAGGATAGTTAAATGTTTGACTAGTCACTAAGAATGACCCAGGATGAAAAAGAAAACCAAGATGAAAAAAAAAAAAGAAAGCCAAGTCAATCATCCCCTGGAGATATATCTACTCTACAACTAGTGTGTCTGCAATTAAGTAGGGCAGTAATTCAAGCCCCACTTTACAAATACCTGTGTCTGAACTGCCTCAGTCCCATTTAAAGCCCTCAAGGATGGGATGTTTAATTTTGCTAAAAAAGGCTACCCTAAAACTAATTCTAGATTTTAATAAATTTATATAGTTTATCAGAGTGCTGAAAACTCTAATACATTCACAAAATGAGAAAAATGAACATCTCATGTGAAGCAGTTTTGGAGAGCCTACATCACAGTTTTGAAATTTAAATTTGAAAGCATTTGTGGAGTGTAGTCCTTTATTAACACGAAAATTCTTTTAGAGGTGTCCCCTCTATTCTTCATGGAAAACATCTCTCTTGACCCACCTGAACTTCTTTAAAAAATTAATATGGCACCTAAGACAACACCATAAAGAAAGTACAATTTCATTGATACTATAGTATCTAAAAGTCTTTGTTTCTAGCTTAAGCAGATAAATTAGTAGCTTATATTGCATGCCCAGTTTCTTACCCCCATTTGAAAACAATTGGTCAATTCTTCCTTCCTGCTCCTGCCTATCTAATGTTATTATTCTACTTGAACAAAACATCAGCATCTAATCCTTGAGTCCCTTCATCCGGGCAGATTACTTAAAAGAGATTCCTTAGGGACAAGGAGAAAGTGTGTACAGACATGCCCACTGTCACACCTCACTTCTTTGTTCGAAGAGAATAAAAGCAGTTCTGATGGATAATAATTTTGAAGTCCCACAGAGATCACTAATTTAATTACTTTAAAACTGGTTGTAAAATAGGAACTAAAAATATTACACACATAAAATAACATATAAAAATATATTCAGGACATGTCTCTTTTTTTGCATAATGATAAATAAAACCATTAAATGTTGGTGGGAGTGCAGACTGGTACAACCATTATGGAAAACAGTATGGAATTTTCTCAGAAAAATAAAAATCGACCTGCCTTTTGACCCAGCAATTCCACTGCTGGGATTATATCCTAAGAATCCTAAAACATCAATATCAAAGAACCTATGCACCACAATGTTCATAGCAGCACAATTTACAATAGCCAAGAGTTGGAAGCAACCTAGGTGCCCATCAGTAAATGAATGGATCCAAAAATTGTGGTACATATACACAATGGAATTCTATGCTGCAGAGAGAAAGAAGGAGCTACTACCATTTGCAACAACATGGATGGAACTGGAAAGCATTATGCTGAGTGAAATAGGCCAGGTGCTGAAAGACAAATACCATATGATCTCACCTTTAACAGGAAGCTAAACAACAAAACAAACAAGCAAGCAGGAAAAAAAAAAACAAAGACACTGAAATAGAGAACAAGGGGATAGTGACCAGAGGGCAGAAGGAAGGGAAGTTAAGGGGAAAAGGGGGGAGGGATTTGGAGGAACAAATAGGAAGGACACAGGGATGAGAACTAAGGGGGGTAGAAATGGGAGGGAGGTGGGGAGCAAGGGGCGGGGGAGGCTGGGATGGGAAAAATAGACAAAAAACTGTACTTGAAAAATAACTAAATAAAATTTAAAAAAAACATTAAATGTGACCTATGGAATGAAAGCTGTATTAAACTGTAAATATTTAGTAAAATTATTTTCCCATAGGAAATTCTGACAGATAAGATGAACCAAATGCCATAAAAACAAAATAATAAACCTGTTTTTGAAGCTAATTAATAAACCTATTTGTTGAAGCTAATAAAAGTGCTGCACGAACACCCACAAAATAGGCGTAAGTGTAATATACGCTTAGATTTCACAAAGGGTTCAGATATACTCTAATTTAAGCAAATCTCTACCATGTAAGAAACTTAAAAGAAAACATGGTGCATGTAACAAATTGACTTGATATTTTATTTTTCTTTACATATTAATAAAACCATTCTAAATCATTTTATATACTTAATACATTTCACTCAAAAATTTAGAATTATTCCTCCATTGGTAGAGACAGATTGTTTCAGCCAATTGTCCTTTTTACTCTCTTCCCCCACAATTTACTCAATGACAGAAGTGTCACTGTCAAGAAAGCAGACCAAACATGATCACTATGAGGCCAGCAACTGCTATTACATCGCTGTCTCTGGCACTTTATTGTCAAAAGATCTCGCTGACATTTATGGACTACTTATGTAGGCAAACAGTCAGAAAATCATTTTTTATAATAATTAAAAAAGCTTTAAGCAGCTTCTAAGGAATTCTACATAGGCTTTATAAACACCTGATCCAGCTAAACATAAAATCTGCAAACCAAATAGATTCGTGGGGTCTCAATCATCAGGAGTGTCAAGCAATAGGAAGAAATCCACGCATGTAGGCAGGTAGCAAAACGTGGGCAGAAAACAACATCAGCAATGAGTCAAGCAGGAGGCAGATGGCTCAGTAGATATAGTAGGCATAAGGAGTGGATGTTGACAGGTATCAGAGACTCAATGACAATGACTTACTTTATAACAAAAATTTAAAGTCAATCAACAAATATTTATTGCAAGTCTCTCCTGAATTAATCGCTTGTTCTAGATTCCAGCAATCTAGTTGTGACGAGAACAAAGAAGTTTACTTAGTATATATGAGGTTCTGTGCTAAGCATTCTGTTAATACAAGTGCTGTTTTTGTTGTTGATGTTAGTTCAAGGGAAAGTTTAATGATGAACTAAGCAGTAAACAAAGGCGGTTACTAAGGCAGATGGAGCAACAAGACAGAGTACAAATTATTGAAATACAAGGCAGGGCCAAAAGTTCAATTCCTGCAATTAAGCTATTGAAGGCCTAGTAATAAAGGTTTAATTCACTTAGCACAAAAAGTTATGTCTGTACTGAGTATTAGAAATGAAAAAATTAAAAAAACAAGACAAAAGTGACCTCTGAGACACTGGTACTCAGGAAAGACTGGTGTTTAAGAACAGGATCTGTCCTAGAGTATAAGTTAATGATAAATCTGAAAGTGTTAAGTAGCCTGACTTCAAAGGGTAGAGATATACAGTGGCAAGAAGACAAAAAGATCAGTACAGATGAGTTCAAAGCAATGCTTCAGGGAAAAAGAATCTGATAGCAGAGAAAGAGAGAGATTGGAAATGGATACAAAATAAGGCATATAATAAGGCAAAAAGTGCATGTGATTGGAAGTTATAAAATTTGGTTCTAGTTCTTACTCTTTTACTTAACATTTTCTGATACTTTCAGAGTCTATGTCATCTTTAAAAGAGGAATAACACAAATGTGACTAGGAAGCTCAAGTAAGGAAACAGGATTCAGTCTCTGATCTGCAAGGAGCTATACAAATGTTAGTTATTACTATCATTGGAAAAGAGACTACAAGCAGTCATTACATAGTAAACATCAGAACTAGAGTGAAGGAAAAGTACAATATAAGAGACGTTAAGGAGGAAGAAGCAGCAGCATTTGTCAACAACTAGGGGTAAGTAAAATAGAGAAATTTTAAAAACATAAATACCAGAGATAATATTAAGAGAGAGAGTGATTTTTTAAAAAGTTAGAGTACTGAATTGTGAAAAAATATTAAGCATAACATCTAACAGTACTAAATCCATGTAAAGATGGTATACAATGTGCAGGTGGGTACAACTTTGTTCAGTCATGATTAAACTTTCTAATATCAACAATACTGGCAATTGTAGCTTTTCAGATTTTAATATATATTCCTCTATTTATATTATATTATGATACAGACCAATAATAAAACATATCAGCTGATTACTTTTAACTTATAAAAAATGCTGTGAGGCTTCTTTGAATTACTTTGCAAATGTAATTGAAAAGAAAAGGTAGTACATTCTTCATTACATCACTTACGGAGTTCTGTAAGGCCATAGTCGACAAAACCCATCCCTAGTGACTCTACATTTGATCATCCTGGAAGGAAGGTTGTACAAGTGTCATATCATACTGGTCCACATCATTAATTAAAACACTATTGTAATTGTTCAGGCATTGAACAATTTAAAACCTGAACTAGGACAGTGACAAAGGAAATGGAAGAAGAGGGTGTAGACATAAAAGACAGTAACAACAACACATCTGTATGTGAATGTACACATCCATACACCAATCAGGGCTCTATCACCTCAATTATACTGGTGGGAATCCAATTTGGCTCCTCTTCTAAGCAACGTCTAATCCTGTCATTTAAATGAGCAAAGGATATGCTGTAGACAGAACAGTATCCAGAAAACATCAGTTTAATATGGTCAAGTCTCTATGTGGACAAAGATGATTAGTAACAGTTCTGTCTGTCGAGTTAGTAATTCAGTAGGAATGACCCACACATAAAGTAACGCGTGGAATGATGAAAAGCATAGTTTATATTGTTGATCAGTCTCCTCCAACAATGCAAATGCTTCTTAATTTGGACATCTTAATAGGAATACAACATAGTTTCCTTAAGTTCTCTATGAGTTCTTTGTCTGTTGATCTTAATACCCTATTATTATATTGCACCTGAATACATAAATGTCACTGCTTATGAAACACCATAAAGCTACAGAAGTAACAGAGTTTATGAACCAAAACCATTTAATTCAGAATGTTCAATGATTGGCAAATACTGAAGTATCTACAGTAGCATCAGTGAGAATTACTCATTACTACATACAGGCATACCTCGAAGACATTGTTTCAGACCACCTGAATAAAGCAAATATCTCATTATAGCATGTTACACATTTTTTTTATTTCTGAGTGCATATAAAGGTTATATTCACACTAACTGCAGTCTATTAAGATGCAAAAGCATTATATCTACAAAATATACCTTCCTTAGTTAAAAAAACACTTCATTGATTAAAAAACTATCATCTGAGCCTTCAGTGAGTAGTAACCTTTTTGTTGGTGCGGGATCTTGCCCAGATGTTGATGGCTGCTGACTGATCATGGTGGTGGTTGCTGAAGTTTGGAGTGGCTGTGGAATTTCTTAATATAAGACAACAATGAAGTTTGCTGCATCAACTGACTCTTCCTTTTATGAACAATTTCTCCATAACATGCAACATTTTAAATAGCATTTTACCTACAGTAGAATTTCTCTCAAAATTGGAGTGAATTCTTTCAAATTTTGCTGTTGCCTTATCAACTACGTTTACGTAATATTCTAAAACCTTTGTTGTCATTTAAACAATCCTCACTGCATCTTTACTAGGAGTAGATTCCATTTCAAGAAACCCCTTTCTTTGCTCATCCAGAAAAAGCAACTCCTCATCCATTTATTATGAGATTATAGCATGCCTTTCTCACTAAGCATAACCACTCCCAGCTTTTGACTTAAAGTGAGAGACAATACGACTCTTCCTTTCACTTGACCACTTACAGACCATTATAAAGTTATTAAAGGGCATAATTTCAATATTACTGCATCTCAGAGATTAGGGAGGTTGAAGAAGAGAGGGAGAGATGGGAAAACAGATGGTCAGTGAAGCAGTCAGAACACATACATTTATCAAATAAATTCACCATAGTATATGTGCACCTTATATGGTCCTTGATACCTCCCCCAAAATTACAATCATAATATCAAAGAAGACTGCTAACAGATCATCATAATCAGTACACTAAAAAGTTTGAAAGATTGCAAGAATTACTAAAATAAGGCACAAAAATACAAAGTGAGCAAATGCTGTTGGAATATGGTGCTGATAACTTGCTCCACACAGGGTTGCCACAAGCTTTCAATTTTTAAAAAAATACAGTATCTACAAAGCACAATAAAGCAGAGCTCAATAAAACAAAGAATGCCTGCAAAAGGAAGATTTAGTTTTGCAACAAGGGCAAGTTGCTAAATGCCTGTCATGATGATGATGTAACATAATTATGTTTATTAATAAAGGACTTAGATTACCCACAAATCACCAAGAATTTAGCAATAACATGGCACAATTACTAGAGCCTCCAGGAATATGTTCAACTAGCTTAATTGCCCATTATATTTGTTAAGCAAGTACTATGTTCCAGAAACTGTACTTAGAATCTACATCTAGTATTTTATTACTTTCTCAACTACAGTTTCTCAAAACGGGGCTACTTCTCCTCTCTTTAGAGAAAAAGGCACATTATCTACCTTGTATGTGAAATTGGTACAATGACTAGATATATGGGAGTAAATAAGAGTAGTGTTTGTGAAATAGATAGACTGATGAAAAAAGAAGTGAAAGGAAAGAAATGGCACAGAATGATATGGTACTGGCTCTATTCTGAAAGTTCCTCTTTTTTGCCATTACCTTGGGGCTTGACTAGAGCTCCTCCGTGCAGGAGCCATACTTGTTAACTGTGAAGTCATTTGAACTAATAATTCATATAATGAAATACTAGCATTCATAACAAGCTAAGGAATGTGACTTTTCTTGTTGCCTCTTAATTTCAACTACAAGCCTCAGGAAAATGATGCATCCCCACAGTATTTACCAAGAGTTGGCTAAACTGGCTCTTCCACGATCAGTGCTTATCACTCATCTTCAGGCTACAAAAGATAAAGCTAAAGAATTCGTGGTGGGGATACTTTGAAGATAATTCATAGGTATACAGCATAGTTTTTCTCTTTTACTCTTCGAAGTATAGGAAAGTAAAACAACTCTCTTCTTATCAAGCCAAGTGAGGGAATAGTCCAAGGTTTTCTTTACTTCAAAGATTGAAGAGCCTTAATAAGGGGACTATGGCCTTCCACTTCCATGAACACAGTGTTCCCATCTCAAAATATGCATCTCATAGGAAACAGGCCCAGTTCAGGAGGAGTGAGACTGCCGGGGAAAATCTGGAGTTCAGACTGGACAAGCCTGAGGATAAGAAGTCAAAAAAAGGTTCAGAGGGCAGTAACTGAGTGAGCAAGCTGCACTTTGCTGTTAAACAAGTCACATATATGCGATATTTCTCATTGTCCAAGTGACAAAGACAAGAGTGGCCAGACACTAAGCCATTTCATAGGAATTTTGCCAAGGAAAGTTGACTACCGGAGGAGCAAAGGGACATTCACTGTAAGATACTATAGGAATTATGAGGAGTATAAGGAAGGAAAAGGAGCCACAGCATTCTCCAGAGGTCAGGCAGAAGAGTGCCATTCACATTACAGATGTAGCAAACTTTAGGAGGCTCTTCAAAGAATCCAAAGGCCTAACAGCCAACTAATAAAAGCCAAGAGACAACTATGAAAGAACACCAAGTAAAGAAGTGTTATCTCTGTAACACTAAGTAAAAGAAGTTTTGCTCTTCTTCCTTAAATGTCTCCCCACTCCCTCTTTGGAAGACCCAGAGTGATAGCATGGGCATGGAAGGAGAAATGGATGAGTCAGAACTGAGCTGGATGGAAAGAGAAGAGCCATGAATTGAATGTTTTTGGTTTAGATTAGATAGTACTTTAATTTCTGAAAATGAGACCATTCTTACAGCTGAAAATAACCTGAAAGTAAGGAGACATACCCAAGAGTTTGGAAAGAACAACCAGAAAAATTTTGATTGAAGAATAATGCTTACCTAGATGTAAGTTACCAAATTCAGCCCACTCGACAAACCAGTTATACCATTTTTAGGAATCATATTTGAGAAGACAATATAATGACCTAGGGAAGCACTCATGAAATAAAAAATAAAAAGTGCAAACACTATATAGTATAAAACTGTATATGCAATAAGATTTTATTTACATAAATATAATTATATTAAAATATACAAGGCAGAAACAAAATGTTTTTATTTAGCTGAGCTGAAGTTCTTATAAATCTTCTAAAGTGAACAGATAACACTTATAATCAGAAAAAAATATACTACTAAAATTTTTTCCTTTGCATTAATAACTGGGCTGTCAAAAGTAGTCTTATGAAAAACTATGAAAACGTTTGCTCTTACATCAAACCCCCCCCTCTCCCCTTTTTCTTTTTTTTTTTTTTTTTTTTTTTTTTTTTTTTTTTTTCTTTTTTTTTTTTTTTTTTTTTTTTTTTAATTTATATTTTTTTTCCTTTTCTTTCCCTCCTCAGCTTCTATCTACTTTTGAGTCATTAATATTGTTCCAAATCTTGTAGCCAAAACCAATTTCCATAATAATATCAGATAATAAAAAACTACAACATGCCTGAGTTTCAAAGCCAGAAAGATAAACTTGTCAATAGAATTTTCAGCCAAAACTGTCAAGTGAGTTTTCTACAAGACCGTATATAACATGGCAGACCACTGCTACCAGAATTTAGATAATCAACTACCCTCCCACCCTCTCTCAGTAGTGTCACCAGCCAACTCAAAATTTTCATTGCCCACTTTCTCCTAGTTAGCAAACCATCTCCAGCCCCCATCAAAACCAGTCATCTAAGATCTTCAAGTTGCTCTTTGGTCTAAAATATGGAAACAGTTCATCAAACTTCTATTCATCAATGTCACCATATCAGAAGCCCAAACTTCCCAGATCATCTAATATAAAACGTCATTTAATACTACACTATATATGGCCTCTCATTTGGCCCCATTGCCTATTTCTTACTTACTTCCTAAACACTTCCACCGTGTGTTGGAAATCGTGGTCCAGAAGTAGAGTACAGGTGAGTAGTTAAACCTGGAACACCGGCTGGAGTCAAACTTGCCAGAATTGAAATCCAACCCTTTCGCTTACAGGTGTGTGTGACCCCAAGCAAATTGTTTAACTTCTCAATTTCCTCACTCATAAAAATGGGACTAATAATAGTACAGTTGTAACACCTAACAACAGGAATACATTCTGAGCAATGTATTGTTAGGGGTACTTACACAAACATAGGTAGTCTAGCCTATACATATGGAGACTATATGGCATAGCCTATCGCTCCTAGGTTACAAGCCTGTACAGTGTGCTACTATACCAAACAACATGAGATTAAATCAAGCACATGAGAAAATTATGCAATGAAGAGATGTAGTAAACGTGAGACATACAAAGCTGCTGCCAGCATAACACAGCATATGGTTTTATAGCAAATTTTATTCTGATATGTAGAAAGGGTACATTCTAAAGCAACAATTCAAAGTATAGTGTAGTAAATACATTAACCAGCAACACAACCATTTATTATCATTACTAAGTATTATATGTTGTACATAGTTGTATGTGCTATACATTTATATGATGGGCAGCACAGCTGGTTTGTTTACAACCTATATCAGCAACACCAGCATCACCAAAAACATATGTCAGTAAATGCATTCTGCTATAACATCATGACATTGCTAGCTAGGTGACAGAAATTTTTCAGCCATTATAATATATGGGACTATGGTTAGACAAGTGGTCCATCACTGACCCAAATTGTACAGCACATGACTGTACCTGTTATAGGATTATCGTAAGGGTCATGTGACTTAATCTGTGGTTTAGAGTTTAGAACATGTGCTTCTGCTATTAAATGAGTCTTTGATAGCTCATTTATTCTGATTAGAGTTCACCTATATCCTCAACCTAAAATGTGATTTGCCCATCCCCTGAGGACATGGCTTTTACTAACGTGGTCTCAAGTACAGATATTTTTTTCTTTCACATGACATAAAAGTCACTGCCTGGAGGTGGGTTTTCTTCTTGCTCCCTCATGCAGCTTCCAACTTGTCTCTCTTCATTTGCCTTCCAAAGATTCCATCTTCTTTTAAGCACATGTCATCATACCTTGCCACTCATTCCTCAGCATCCTTTATTGCTGTCTTTCTCACACAGCGTCATTCATTGATCTCATTCACGGTCTAGAATATCCCCTTCGCCAAGACTTCTGTTATCATTCTTGGCAACTTCAAATCCCTTAGGTGATGCACCAACACCACTATCTCACAGTTTGATCGCCTTAAGAAACATTCTTTTATTTGTTTTTAAAAAAGATATAGGCAGAAGAGAACTACTTCATTTTTATATTCCCAGTTCCAAACGACACCCATCTACACCCCCAAAACTTCTTTTTCGCCTGTTAAAATGGAAGTCTCCCTATTTATCCCTAAAGCCACTCTCTCCACTTTCTCTCTTCACTCATCCCTAGTCTCATCTCAAAGGTCCATCCTACAAATATCTCCTCTCTTTATCACAACATCAATTTTTCCTCTCTTGGATCATTCCAGTCAGGCATAATCCTGCATTGCTCATTATCATCCATTAAAATAATCTCCCCTTAACCTTATTCTCCTTTGTCTCACTTTTCTGCACCTGTTCACAACAAAATCTCCCAAAAGTACTATTGATTTCATTGTCTCTTCGTTCTCGTCTCTCATTCTTTCCTTAATCCACTCCAAGTGACCGCTCCACTGACATAGCTCATGTCTGAGTCACCAACAGTCTTGCCAAAGCTAACGATCAATTTTTGCTCACATCTCACTTGACTTCCACCAACATCTGAAACAGCTGACCAGCTTCTAAGACAACATAATCCCCCTGCTCTTTTGTAACCTCACTGGAGGCTCTTCTCCAGTCTCATTGGCTTGATCTTTTTCTCTCATTGGCCTCTAAATGTTAGGGTGTCCCAGGGCCTTCTCCCCACAAGTTTTATCTAAATGTTTGCCCTTTATTGGTGATGTCATATAATCCCACGCTTTAACCACATAAGTGATGCTACTTCTCAAAAGATTATCTTCAGCCCACACATATTCCCATGATCCAAACTCTACTATCTTCAATAGCCAACTTGACATCTTTATTAGGATGTCCAATAAGTATAGCAGTCACAAGACAGCCAAAGTAGAACTAGTAATCCCCTTTCGAAAAAAATCAATTTCTTGCTAATTTCTTTCCTAAGACTTGCTAATATTGCAAGTCTTGCTTGCTTGCTAGCAAGTCTAAAAGACTTGCTTTATTGGCAAGTCCTAAGAACTCTATCCCAACAGACACCCCAAATCTACTGTTCACCACCTGTACTTCCATTATTTAGTCCAAGCCTCCTCCATCTCTCTTCTGAAACACAACAGATTTCTCATTGGTCTCCCACCACCATTTTTAACTATTATACAATCCATCTTCTATACAGTGACTAGTTATCTAAGAGTTAAATTAGAGCATGTCATATCTCCACTTAAAGCTCCTTAAAAGCCTTCCCACTGAAGTTATTGTGAGGGATGAGTGGAAGAAAGGTAGAGGAGGGTATGGAGGGATAAATGGCGACGGACAGAGACCTGACTTAGGGTGCGGAACACATAGTACAGTGTACAGATGGTGTGTTGTAGAACTGTGCACCTGAAACCTATACGATTTTGTTAACCAGTGTCATTCTAATAAATTCAATACAAAGGAAAAAAATAAAAAGAAAAAATAAAAGGGCCCTCAGGTCATCTAAAAAATAAAATAATAATTTTTACCAAAAAAAAAATAAAGTCCAAACTTTCCACTCTAGACAGCAAGGCCCTAAATGATCTGGCTCTTACCTGTCTGTTATCATCTTTATCCTCTTTTCTATTTGCTATATTTGGTTATACGCCTCTTTAAAACATTCCACTAACAGGCCAACTTATTTTTCACAGCTTTTGCACTTAGTTTTGTTTAGAAATTCTCTTCTCATATCTTCTCATGGCTCACTTCACCTTCTCCAAAGTACTTATTGACACCTGAAATTATTTTATTTTTTTACATGTATGGTCTCTACCCTTATCCAATGCTAGCTCTTCGAAAGTGAAAACTCTTACATTGCTCACTTCTCTATCTTCCAACCTCAGAACGCCCTTCCTGCAACATCAATAGCAGTCACATACTTCTGACAGACTGACTAAAGTTTCCATAAGAATTATCAGGAGCATACTATATGTCCTCTTATGGTGTTGAGAACCAGATCTGACATGTTTACCGATGTATTAAACACTTCTTCACAGAGAAGCAAAAAGAAGAAATAAAAGTCTACCCATACCCTTAAATAATTCAAAATTCATTGAGGAGAAAGAAAAAAAACAACATAAACCCAAGATACTAAACACAAATATTTACAAAGCAGTCTATCATATACTATAAATTATACTTACATATTGTGAATATGATATAATTAATCAGGAAAACCACCCTTAGGAGAGAATAGTTCTATGAAGTATATGAGGTCTGCCCGGGAAAAGTCCAGCCACTGTTAATATAATGAGAAAAGTTTGGTGACATCAAAGTAACCTGGCAGCCAAGGAGAGTGGACTGGAATGTACATGCATGAACAATGAGGGCTTCACTATACTAGTCAGTGAGGCTGATGTATACCATTGAGTGAGCATGTGCAACCACATTCAAAATGAGCAGGTAGAGCAATGAATCTGCATCAAATTTTGCAGCTTGAACATTCCTCCATGGAAACTACTCAGATGATTCAGAAGGATTTCGGGGATGATACAATGAATACAGTGCAAATAAAAGTGTGGCACAAACGCTTCAAAGATGGTCAAGAATCTGTTGAAAGTGATCCATGTTCTGGAAGGCCTATGACAAGCAGAACACCTGAGAATGTTGAATGTGTACAGGCTGTGATCAACAAAGATCAACAACTAACAGTGCAGGAACCAGAAGCTGATCTGTGGATTCCAAAAACTACTCTGTTCAATATTTTGATGCAGAATGTTAGCATGAAACGTGTTGTGGAAAAATTCATTCTGCAGCTTCTGCTACCAGAACAGAAGGAACATCTTCTGCAGTTGCTAACGACTTAATTCAAACCACTACCAATGAACCAGATTTCCTCAAGAAGGTCATGAGTGGAGATGCATGCTGGGTCTAAGGCTGTGATCCAGAAGTGAAGGCCCGGTCATCCCAATGGAAGTCAGTTGGTTCTCCACACCCAAAGAAGGTGTGGCAAAGTTGCAGCAAGATCAAAATCATACTAACTGTGTTTTTTATTGGGAAGGTGTTGTCTATCATGAGTATGCCCCTCCAGGCCAAACAATTAATAAAGTCCTACCTCAATGCTCTTCATAGGTTGACAGATGCAATACAATGAAAATGGCCTCAGCTATGGGCAACTGGTGATTGGCAGCTTCATCACAGCAACGCAACTGCTCATGCATCACATCTCATACAGAATTTTTTGGCAAAACATCAAATCACCCAGGTGACTCAGCCCCACTACAGCCTAAATTTGGCTTTTCCTAAAACTAAAATCACCTTTGAAAGGGAAGAGATTTCAGATCATTGATAAGATTCAGGAAAATACAAGGGGGCGCCTGACAGCGATTCCAATAAAAGATTTTTCAGTGTTTTAAAGAGTGGAAGGGACACTGGGAGAACTGTGTAAGGTCCCAAGGTACCTACTTTGAAGAGGACTGAGATGCCACTGTCTTGTGTACAGTGTTCCTTGTATTTTGCATCTTATTCAATAAATGTCTCTATTTTTTCATAGTATATGGCTGGATACTTTATGGACAGGACTTATATATCATCAATATTTTTACAGATGAGGAAATTGAGGCTCAGCCAACTTAAACAATTTGCTCAAGGTTAAAAACTAGGAGTCAGGTTCAAGCAAGTCTCTTGATGTCAAATCTCATTTTCCTCTTAAGAAATTATTTTTGGCACTTCCCTAACACCAGAGCTGATTACTTTGAAAAGTAAATCTAACAAAAGTTTGAATAATCACAAATGAAGCTGTCAAGAACATCTAGAGGTGCGTTAACTCTACCAATATTACATGTTCAAAGTGCCTTGGGTCTTTGGGTCTTGAAAGACAGAGCAGATCATCAGTCTCCTGAGAAATAACAAAGCCTATTACCCACAGGACACTGGGACTGATGAAGCAGATACACAAGAAATATGCAATTAACAAAGGGATTTTATATTTTACTCAAACTATTCTTAGAAATCAAATATTTTAGAGAACTTTCCATGGAAGCTTCTTGCCTTACTCAGATGCAAGCTGGCCACTCTGAAGGAATTAGTTATTAATAATGTGGGAAAGGGTACAGGTTTGATGAAAACCACATGCATGTGCACACATGCATGTATGGGTGTGTACACTCATGTCTTTACATGTGTGGATAAACAACTGTCAGTAAATCTCTGCAAGTAATCTGATGAAAATAGAATGAAATTTATGGGAAAAGATTATTTTTAATGAAATGAGCGTGAAAATTAGAGTAAATACAGAGGAAAAAAACAGAATGCAAATAAACCAATAAGGCTATGATAAAGATTAGGAGATTAGAAACAGTGGATGTCACAACACTTAAATTATTTTTAAAAAACTGTTTATATTACTCTTTTGGAAAATAAGGAGTCATTTTCTTAGCAAGTTATTAACTAATGTTAATACAATGGCTATAAAGGTGAACTATTCCAATAATTTGCACATATGTGTTCATATTATATTTATGGCATGTTTCATGGAAGAGCTATCCAGTCTTGTAAGAGCATTGGAAGATTCTCCCAATGGGACTAAGTTCCTAAAGGGCAAAATCCATATCTATTCATCCTACATTTCCCAGTGCCTAGTAAAGTGTTTGCAGTGCCCTTGATTTTAGTGCACCTCAATAGCTGGTAAATGGAATTACACTAAATTGAGATATACTGAATTTATCTGAGTCAAAATGATTGGAATGGTCAGGGATAAGAACTACTCATTATCCTCACAAATTAATTTTTATTCCTCCATTTAAGATATCAAAATATCTTAAAAGTATCAAAAAGCTACATACTTAATGAATTTCTTCTGTACTCAGAGACAGCTTGAAGCAACAGATTTCTTTTTACACTTTTATAGCCCTTTCCAAAGAGGCTACGATGGACTCAGCAGAAGTGTAATCCACTTGACACGTAGAGGGACCTGAGTCATAGGGAGGTGTCACGTTATTTTTCCACAGGGTTCCTTTTACACCACTGCCACCTCAAAGGGAGGCAGTGGGACAGAGGAGATCTGTACTCAACGTCCAAAAACACTACTTTCACCGCAAAAGTTCACAGAAGTTTTTAAAGATTCAATCATACAAGGAAAATTATGCGGTGTGCAAATAAACATATCTGACAGTCAAAGGCACAAAGAGGAAACACAAGTTTCTCTTATTGCATTTTTTCAAGTAAACAGATAGCATGCTTTTCATTAGAATGTACAGAAAACAACTCAAATAAATAAGCATAGTTTTTTTCGATATGAGGGTAGGGAATCAGATGAGTTTGAAAGATATTCATATTCAGTTCCATTACTCTATTTCTACCACTGTGTTTATTAGTTTAAAAGCTAATATTGGTAGGATTCTTTCTGCTTGTCAAAGACAGCAAGCAGTACTGTCTTAGTCACCTTCAACAGTCCACTTCCCTTTCTTCCACATATTTTCTAAGATCATCTGTCTTCACAGTGTTTCATTTCACAGTAAACCAATTTGTGAAAGGCATAAAAGGTATTTATTTTGCCAGTTCAATCAGGTTTTTCTAAACATGTTTGTTTTATGGGAGCAAAAGACAGAATACTGTAGTTGAAAAATAATTAAATAAAAAAATTTTTTTGGTAAGTTTTTTTCCAGGATCGGTTAAGTTTCAGACTTTGTTTTTCCAATGCAAATAAAACTAGTCACCTAATTAAAGAACTCAGCAGTTAACATTATATAGACAAGGAAGACCAATTGTGAGTAAGGTCTTATAGGGGAAAAGCCAGAGATTTATTTTTTATATAATCATGGTAAATAAATTTAAAAATATGCAAAATGATATAATATGAACTACATAAAGAAGGATAAAATTACTCAGATGTATTTTCTAATTTAGCAAAAAAAAAAAAAAAAACCCTGTCAATTCAATCAAATCTTTCAGTTTCTTCATGTTAGTCAGAGAAATAGTGAGATATTCTCTTAGAGCTTATATATAAAATGTATGAGTGTGAGTATTAACTCCATTTTCAGATGAGAAAACTAAGGTACACAAAGTTTAAGGGGCTGCCCTAAAATTTTGAACTCAAATCTATATGACTCTAAAGTCCACACTTTTTCAATACGTCATGTTGCCAAGATAAATAAAACTAAGGCAGAGATAGGGATGAAGGAAAAACTAATGAAACTAGAAAAAGAAAGATCAACTACCTTTTAGTAATGGATACTGGGATAAGACAGGGCACTATTGCCACAGAGAATATGCTTTTAATCTAGCTACCAGGAGCTAGAATGGTTACTTGATTTTAAGGATTAGTACCCTTGATCCCTTCACACATCTGTGTTCTTCCCTATCCCTTCTCCTATCCATGAAGCTGTCATGAGAAAGAGCAACGGCCACTCACCTGGATGTGCCGACCCAAAACTGAGCAATGGCAGAGAGTATACCAGCAGCCTGGTCTAGCCCAACGCACAGTCACAGCTGCTTTTCAAAACTGAGATGTGAATCCATCACTGCATGTACTTCATGGCCAGAGCAGAAGCCAAAAGAACCATTTTCATATTAATGTAAAGGCAGACACAGCTCAATTGTGACTAAAATTTTCCATGTCAAAATCACAATCAAGAGAGCTGAGGACTCAAAGCTTCAAGCCTCTTGACAAACATATCATATTCAAGCAAATAGTCATAAGGATGAGCTGAAAATCTTTTTTATCAGTTGATATTAAGAAACAAATATTGCACCTAAAATTAATACAAAATAATATTGAATGTAAACTATAACTGAAAAAAGAAACACATATCAATTCATTTTGTTTATTAACATTAATATATTTATACCATATTGGCCAGATTCATCAACTCCTTTGTGTGTGTGTCTGTGTATGCATATGTACACACAGACATACTTCATGTCAATCCCAGACCAAAATCACAGCTTCTAGATCTCAGCTAAAATCTTTGTCAAAACATACTGTGGCCTCCAAACTGTCATGGGTTAAGGAAAAGCTGGATGAATAGCCTGGCCAGAGGTGACAGAGAAGTGAAGTGAGGTCCAGAAGTGACCCAGACTTGATCAGTGCCAGAGATGTGTACACTGGGATCCAATCTGATGGCAGTTTCCAGTTCTAAGTGGCCCAGATTAGTTGAAGTAAATCCCAGTTGTAAAAAAAAAAAGGGGGGGGGGACATGTTTCCCCCTCCACAGAAAGAGAGCTTTAGAATAATTTCACTTAATCTAATAGATCTGAATTCAAGATATAGGGGGTAAATATGCATCAGAAAACCAAGACAAAAGTCAATTCTGGACAAATAGATAGGAAGTGACAGGAAAAGCTACGACCCTAAAAGCAAAGGCATATAAGTTTGAAGCAGCAACACAAATTTTAGACCAATGGGCTGGGGAGGACAACAGTGCTCTGATTTCCAACCAACTTTATTTAGAACTCACCAAGAAATTCAGAGGTACTAAGCGGATAAAAATAATGATCATAAAATGATAGTAGCAACTATGCCTTATAAAACATTTGCTGGTGCCAGTACTATGACAAGGGTTTATATATATTATCTTATTTAATTCTCACAACATATGAGGTAGGTACTATTTTCTCTAAGTAAGCCCCCCTGTAGACTTTGAATATAAAAATATCTCCATTCATAACGATCTAATAAAGGGGATGAGAATTCTGGAGAATGGTTGGAGATAATGTTCATCAGTGTTAACCGATTTGTATTGATTCATCCTCACAAATATCCAGTAGCTGCTTCAGACAGCATATCTGCTGTGACTGTAAAGGTTGCATTAAAAAAGCACCAAAGATACCAAGTCCATTAGGGGTCAAACTCATAATCTCGGCTTTGTTACTAAGCCTCTCACAAAAATCACTTGACTTACAAATCATTAATACCCACAGCACTCAATGACACATCATTCGTGTACCTATGTTTAAATGGAATGAGGTAGAATCTTAATATTGAAACATAAAATGAGACCATAAAATTAATGTCAAAACATTCTCTCATTTAAAACTGAAATCATCAAGTGTTTGAGTTACTCTACGTTGAGAACTGTAGTCACAGACCTAAACAAGGTCCATGAAAAATTATGTTGTTATACCAAGTTAATGCAAAATTTAGAATCAAAGATAACTAAAGAAACCCTATGCTTAAAGACAAACCAAATCTGCTACAAAGGTAACAGAAGTCCAGCTACTCTTATGTAACAAAAGAGATAAGAACATAATCAAGGGCAGATAGAATCGGTTACCAATTTAAGGCCAAGTTGGCAAACTAAAATTCAAAAGCATCATAGCATACTGCCTAACTGGAGACTTGAAAATGTCACAGACGTCACATTTGGATTAAGGAATCTTAAATGGCAGGCCAAATACTGAGGAATGAAATCTGTAACTCATCTTTAATCGATCAGCAGTTGACAGCTTCCATTTTAGGGCAGAACAGACGCAGACTAGGTGACCAACAGGCAGCTCAAACAAAGATGTTTTGTGTTGAACTGAGGTGAACACAAGCACAATAAATGCCTTAGAAATGCACTGATTTTCAACGAACATGGTGTGGATGAACCTGTGCTTGGTTTACCATCATAGCTTAGACTAATGTGTTGAGCAAATACCTGTAGTATATTAATACATTATATCTTGCTTTACATATAGCTTAAGAGGTAAAATTACATATATATCAATATATCGTCTCCTGAAAAGCATCCTCAGGACCATAGCATTTAATCACATATCCTGGGTGAATGAACTATCCTCCCCCTTCCACAACTAGTGATCAACATACCATATCAGAATGATTAACTACAGCTTGACCCTCTCCAAGATTTCTTGTTCCAGCTTGCTGAGATAAAAAAATTCTAATTTAGAAACTTCAATTCCAGAAAAGAGTCATTGGTAGAATCTGTGTACACCAGTGGAAATGAAAACATTAACAAGAATTGTAAGACACACCACAACTCTTAGAAAAGTGAAATTAATGTCGTTATCATACAACAAAGGTTTGTCAATTACTATTTGATATATGAGTTGAATATATAGAGTGGAATTGTTAAAGTAAAGCAGGTGGTATATATTTAACATGTTATACAAAACACCCTTCTTTAATATAAAGAAATAGAAAACTTCATACACTATACTTCAAAGTGAAAAATATCAGGCTATAAAAGTATATCCATATTACAACCATTTTATTATTTTTTAATTTTATTTATCTTTTTAAATTGTGGTTCAAGTACAGTTTTCTGTCTTTTACTCCCACCCCAACCCACCCACCCAGCCTTCCCCCTCCCTCCCATTTCTATCCCCCCAGTTTTTGTCCACATGTCTTTTATACTTGTTCCTGTAAAGCTTTTCCCTTTTCCCCTGAAATTCCCTCCCTACCATTTTTAAAATGTTGACATACATATGAAAAAATATATATATAAAATCTCCCAAAATGCTAATAGTAATTATATCAGGATAGTGAATTATGATTATTCTTCTCATCTTTTCCCAGATACTTTCACTAATGTGATTATATTATTTCAATAATAGAAAAAATGATATTAAGAACTGATTTTGAGGTAATTAGACTAGGCCTGAAAGATCTATTTCCTGATTCTAAGTATCAATCTACCTTTAAAGGGCTTTCAGCTAAGTCTTCCCTTAGGTCTATCAGTAAGTACTACAGACCCACTGCTCCATCAGCAGTACTTCCATTCATAGTGGTGCAAGTAATGGGCACTCAAAAAAGCAAAAGAATAAATACAGGCACCTATAAGCACTTTGCAGATTCAGGTTATGGTTTACATGTTACAGAATGACTAATCCAATCACTAGAGTAAGGAATATAACCAACACACCCATTGTTGCTTATATCAAACTCATCTCTAATAATATTACTGCTTATGTTTGTATAAAAGCCATTTTCCAAATGCTTTCACATGGTTATTTTAATCCTTTCCCAATGGGAAGTCCACTCAGGTAAGTGGATAACCACCTACTCAAAGCCAAGTTTATCCTTGTTAAAAGTCCCGACCAAAACAGTTTTCAAACTCTCAGAAGTCCATTTGCCACTCACCTGCAACTGCTTTAATCCCTCTCACTTCTTTGATTCTAGTGCACAGTGGACATTTGATAATTAGGTAATAGATAAATTAATTTTGATCCTAAAAAATAAATTTAGAAGGAATATAACTGAGAGTAGAAATGCCCTGTGCCTCAGTAATACAAGATGTGATCAACACACCACATCATAATAATTAACTACAGCCTGACCCTCTTCAAGGTTTCTTGCTCCTGCTTGCTGAGAAAAAAGTCTCTTATTTAGCCCTCCAAACTGACTGTGTAGTTGTGTCAAAGAATGCAGATATCTACTCTGAAAAAATATAATTCATCATATTTAGAGCACTGATATTGTCATGCACAAGTGACAGAAACAGCTTCCCAAAGTTGAGAATAATTTCAAAAACTAAAATTGTACTACACACTAAGAGGTCCAAAGAATAGGCAATAAAACTGAGCTGACCTTGTTTTAGCCCCCCCGGTGAGCTCCTGCTGCCCACCTCTGTCTCCACCACCAGGTCTGAACAATTCTCTCAGCTTCTTGCTCTTACTGAAGAAGCAGAAGGAAGAGAGTTGCTCAAATTAATTGGCCCTGGTGTTCACTTCTGAATGACCTTCATTCCAACCTAGATTTGTATCAGCTTGTTTCAATTCAGTAACTCCAATGTCCTTCAAATAGTCTATTGTAATAATGCTGTCAATTCTGTTAGCACCTTCTAAAAAATAAAAAAGTAAATGTTCTCTGAGTTTTTGGTTTGGGAACGTTTCAAGCCAAACAGTGAAAGTTGTCACACTGTTGACACATCTCTCCCATTGGGATTTTAGAGGAAGGGAGAGAAGAATCATTTGAAGGTGGATGGCGTGAAAAGGCAGAAATTCCCCTGATGGGAGCAGCCTAGAAAGACTGTGGGTACAGGTGGGATTTGGAACACTTTTTAGATGACGTGTCATGCTTATGGTCAAATTGTATTATATCTTTTATTTCCTTTATTATTTAAAAATTTAAAACCAGTAAAGTAATATTCAAAAGGGGTCATTTTGAACCACTCAGATTTCTACATCCATCTCCAATTCCATATTCCAAAATACAACTCACCTCACCCCACTTGACCTCTACCCAACCCCAGCCTCCAGCCACCTCCTTTGTAAAGAGGCTGCCATTATTACTGAAACGTGGTACAATCCTTGAGACTATAGGAGTAGGAAAATAAATTGTAAGAACCAAGATGAAGGAAGGAGGAGAGGCCACATGTTTCAGGCCTAGCATTTACCAAATCCTGTTATTTACATGTTTAGCATTAGTTCACATTCGGACTACATGCACACTGTTCTCTTCTCGTTGCTGTTAAAGCATTACTGTGATACATGTAAATGCTGAAAACTGTCTATATTATATTATAACCCAACTTTGGCATTTCTTCACATTTGAATATACCAGGAGTATAAACCTGGATATCCAGGGTCCTTCTCTTGCTACAATCACTAGTGTATATTCTAGAATTGAGGCAATTATAAATCCAAAATAATGGGCACTGAGAATGGGAGAGCTCATCTAAATGTCAAATTAAACTTTTATAAGGAGTGTTTAAGGGATTAAAACTGCAGTTTTTAAAATTTATTCTACTTCTGGGACGTCTGCCAGAAAAGCATGAAGTCCTTGAAAATCCATAGCACAAAGAAAACTTGAGCTGCTAGTTGTGGCCCCTCAAGCAGTTTCCGCAACTTGTCGGGGCCTAAATTGCTTCAATCATTTTAAAACCTGGGGGGGAGGTGGTGGGGACCTCTCAACCAGCTAGTCTCTTCAAGGTCCCTTTCAAGTTTTAAAGCCAATTACAGAAGTACTAAAAATTATGTTCAATATATAAAATGTCTAATAATTTCAAAAAGCAAAAGACAAGAGAGCCTCAAACATAATTCTTAAACATTCAGAAAGACCTCATAATAATTGTGAGGTGTCATGAAAAGTGCCCTTTTGGCCTGGCTATCATTTGCTTCAAATAATGCCTGAGCCACAGGAAAACTATTTTAATACTCTGAGAAGATTAAATAGTTAATCCACTGGGAAACCATGTTGAAAACCAGAACTCACAAAGCAGCTTCCCAGAGCAAAGCAGTGAAAATAGCAAACACAGTTGATACATTTTGAATAAAATTATTCCATAATACACTATAAACAAATATTTCTATCATTTGGAATGCATTTTCATCGATGTGTTTTTCTTTCTGATCTAAAACTCAGATAAAGGTAATGTCTAATGTTGACAGAAGATGACCATTTATAAGTCAGAGTCACACAAGTGAGTTGTAAGTTTTTTTTGGGGGGGGAACATCCATAAAAATGAAAATTCCAAGTTCACTTCTTTGAGGAGAAATTTATGTGAATTGAAGATTGGGCAGATTATGGCATTAACTGCCAAGATAATTTCTGCTTTCATGGCTTCACTAAACTGGAATTTCTAGTGCATCATTCACTATCCCATAATTATGCATCAAAATATTAACCAATTAGCAGGTAAGATGCTAAGAGCTCAAGGGGCAGTGATAATTAGATATGAAACCTGAACATCCATGGAGTTTCAAACAAGCAGGCCTATCACACTTTATAAATTTAATAAATCTGAAGAAAATGTATCACATTTTGTAAATAAAATAACTTCATTGGCTTTCAACTCACATCATCTGCTAGTCTTTACCCCTCTGTTTCCTTTCCCTTACTTCCTGGTCCAAATACAAAAACATACAAGCAGGGCATAAATATTATACCTCGGAGGACATGATATAAATGAAATCCTTCTAATGCATAAGCTTTGGAGTTCAATTTGTGTAGGACATATGTTTGGAAGCAGGGCACACTTTTCATTTCTAAATCACTGTTCTTCAGGAATGAACTTAAGAATGCTATTAAAACTAGAGAGAAATGAAAACCACACTGGAACAAATGTCTCTCCTATCTAGTTTGCGCTGCTGTCTATATTCTGCATTCATTCCAACACAGTCTGTGCATTGGAAGAGCCTCGTATTGCCAGGTCTAAGCCGCATGGAAGCAGGGATGGTGCCTGTCAGGTGTTGTGCATCCGCAGTTGTGGGAAAGCGCCCAACACGTAGTGGGCACCTGATATTTGTTGCATAAAAGAAGGAATAAACAAATGACCAAACACCAGATAACCATCTATTTCTATGAAGTAAATATTTCTAAGAGCCTGGCTTATCTCCCTCGATATTTTCTAAACATTACATTGTTTCAAATAATTTACCACACGTGTATATTCGTGTTTCAGCTTGAAAGATCCTTATTACACTGAAATTAGTTTGTAAAATGCTTTGGAAACATTGGGAAATATGTTTAAGAACACAGAAATAGGTATCAAAAGCCTGAATTTGAGTTCCAATTTGTGTATTTAATGGCTGAGAAATCTTGGACAGGTCACCACTGTCTTTGAGAGCGATCTTTTCACCTGTATAATAGGGATAATATCTGTTCAGCTGACTTCATAGGGTCTTTATGTAGATTAAATAAGATATAAAAAGTATTACAACCAGAATGAAACAGAAAGACCACAAAAGCCTAAATGTTTCCTCTTCACTCACAAGAGCACCCAGAGTAAACACATTGTTGGAAAAGTCAAGTTTAAAGTGGCAAAACAGTGTCATGTCAATATGGAGGTATCATTTGTACCAACAGTTTGAACAACAAAATCATCACATATTTAATGGACTGAATGTGGAAAGTCCTCGCAACCCTTAATAACATCATATTGCCACCTCAGCATGAGGAAAGAGAAAAAAGTTCAGGGAGGTCACAGTGCAAATCAGTGCCCGTGACAGTCCTGTAACAGAGCTTTTGATTGTCCAATCAGCTCTCAAGACTGCTGAGCCATGCTACCTCTTAGAAGTGCTTCATTAAGTTGAAAACACAGCAAATCAGACATTACGTACTAATCTAAACTCACTGTCAAAAATATGTATTGTTCTCTGCTGAAAGCCAAGCAGAAACTTTAGTTCACAACCATATAGACCAGCAATTTTTAACCTTTTTCTCTCACGGTACACATAAAAACTAGTTACTAAAAAGCTGTGGTACACCAAAAAATGTATTTTTGCCAATATAATAAAAATATAGGTATAATTTTGATTCATTCACATCAGATGGATATTATTGTATGGGCTGCTGCCATTTTTTTTATCTGACAATCTGAGGGAAAAGAGGTCAGTGACCTCCACCTAAAAAGTCAGATATTGCATGCTTTAAACATTCTTGAGGCACACCAGTTGAAAATCACTAACATAGACAATAACATGAAAACCAATGGTTATTCCTGTATCTCCAATTTCATTCTGCTCTTTGTTATATTTTGTAAGCTAAAGTTCCTGTAAAGGAAAAGAAAGTCTCAAATATTGTTTCAGCATTACAACAGGGAAAGACAATAATCTCATAATGTTTTAGATTTAGAATCAGCTACCACATGGAGCCCATAATTAGTAACTTTCTACACCTATGCATTTGAAGGGAAAAAGTATTGCTACTAAGTCAAATTTTATACATGCATGTGTGTGTATGTGGGGGGTATGTGTGTATAACCACTCTAAAAACAGACACCTAATGTTTCTGTATTTTCTTGCTCTGAGGGTGAGGTTAGTCTATAATAGAACGGCTTTAATTTTATATTTCTTCTTCACATTTTTTAAGTTATAGAGCAGCACTATCCAATAGAAATACAATGTAAGCAATATTATATTTAATTTTAAAGTTTCTGGTCAGGGTGCCTGACCACAAAACTAAAGGCCGCCAGTTCCATCCCCAGCCAGACAAGAGGCTACCTCTCTCACATCAATGTTTCCCTCCCTCCCTTTCTCCCTCCCTTCCCCTTTCTTTAAAAATAAGTAAATAAAATCTTGTTTTTTAATTTCTGCTAACCACATTTTAAAAAGGAAAATGAAATGTGTTAAATTAATTTAATAATATTTTATTTAACTCAACATATTAAAATATTTAATATATAACCACTACAAAGATCATTGTTATGTTTACGTTCATGTTTTTCATACTGTTTCATAAGTCTTTGAAATTTGATGCATACATTACACTTAACACACATGTCAATTAGGAACTAACTGTTTATTGGAAATACTTTATCGGTATTTAGATTTCATAAACTTGACAGTTAAAAAGTAGATCCACATACCAAGTTGTCCCAAGCATACATAAAATTTTTCCAAAAACTGAATCAAAGGCCAATTTTTATAGTCCTTTAAAATTTAGTAGCACTGATCACAATTCCAGAGGGGTCAGTTAGTGTGGCTGTCACCTGAACCCATGCCCACCACACCTCAGATGCACACTCTGCCAAAAGGCATTTTCAAATACCGAATAAAAAATGTCCTCCCTAAATGAGAAAGTCTCTGTTTAACGTCTTTTCCCTAAAGCTTTATGTGACCCACACACTTACTTATTTTGAGAAAACCTCAAATAGAGTCATCAGCTTTGACATAATAGGAAGTCTCTCCATCTAATAAAACACAAGAACCTCTAGGACATTTTTGCTCATTTACATAAGTAGAGTCAACTCTCTATTTATTGCCTGTTATTACATTATACATTGAAGTAGAAAAACAGGTCAAATGCCCTACTGACTTGCCTATTTGTTGATTTATTTACCCTACTGATGAAGTAAGGTATCACAAACCAGAGGGTAGGATCAGAGGCCACTGGGAAGGTTAAAGACTGAGGAAGTACTTTAGCATTAAGTTCATGTCCTCTCTCTCTGAGCTTTGTTTTTTCTAGCAAAATCCAGGTATGAATAATCTGTCAAAGCCATTCATTTGTAGTTGAACTAGTACAGAACCAGGAAGAGGCAACTGACCTTACCACGAAATAAAGCTTTGCAAAGCATGTTTTTGCCTCTCGCCTCTACAGGCTTAATGGTTAACAATCTGGGTTAGAGGCAAGCAGTTTGGGTTGGAACTCTTGTTCTGCCACTTGCTATCAGTTTAACTTTGGGCAGGTCACTTAATATTTCTGTGTCTCATCTGTAAAATGGCCATAATAACAGGACCAGATCTCAGTCAAAGACTGTTATGAGGAATAAATGAGATCTCACAGGATATAAAACGTAACACACAGCACTGATCCTGGAACATGGTATGTACCCAACAATTGTTGCTGTTTTTAACTCAGAAATCTGGATAATGGATATGGGGATAAATGCTTAACAAATATTTGTTGTAAATAAAAATATATGTCCAAACACTTGATAAATACCAAAGTGCTATATAAGCTATTTTCATCCTATGTAAAATACATTTAGAAAGTGGATCTACTCAGACAATGTATTTCATGAAGAAAAATACAGATCTTCATGTTGTGGCTTACTAAATTGTTAAATTTTTATAAAGCCTTTACCCAACAATCATACCACGCCATCTGCTTAAATAGTGCTCATATGCATATCAAAACCAAACATAAGTTATTTATCCATCTGTCAACCTCACTTCAGGGGGACCCTTGGCTCTGCTCTCCAGCACTGCAAAGCAGCATCGGACTTAACAGCAGGCCCATAAATTGCCCTATGATGCTCCAGGGGTGTCCAATCTTTGGGGGTCTCTGGGCCACACTGGAAGAAGAGTTGCTTGGGCCACACATTAAACACACAAACACTGACAAAAAATGATGAGCAAAAAAAAAAAAAAGGTTTTAAGTAAATTTACGATTTCATATTGGGCTGCATTCACAGCCGTCCTGTGCTGCATGCAGCCCATGGGGCCACGGGCTGGACACCCCTGTAAAAGTATTTGCAGATAAAAATCTTAAATCTCTAAAGATGGTTTCTCTCACAGCCAAATTTTCTGTTTCCATTGCTATTTTATGTTCCTTCGTCACATTCCTTGACCAGATCGGCTAACCCACAAAACTGCTCCTTACTGGACTTCCTATTTCCTTTGCCTTCGTCTACCATCATTTATAAGCATTAAAAGACCAAAAGAGACACAGTAGCAGTAAATAGGAGAAACAAACGAATCCAGCAATTAGATAAGTAGCCCCAGAATAACCAAGGCCAAATTAAAACTTCAAAAGCTTTATAACAGGTGATTCTACACAGTCATAAAACTGTCACTTCCAAAGGTGGTCATTTCCTGGTCCGTAAAGGGCATGAAAAAAATCTTTAAAATTACTTTTATTCTTTAAAGTGATAAAAATACAAAGTATATCTAAAACTGCCATTTCTATGCCTAACCAAGAGTTGTCACTAAAATAACAGAAATGCTGACATCATAGGATTTGCAAAATAACTTCCCAGAAAGACGGTAAGAGTAGAGGATTTTAAAAAATAAATGCTTGATAAAGATTATTTTTACAATCCTTAAAGTATACATAAGGAGAAGTGAATTCACAGTAGTAGCCTAGCCGAGCTGTGAAAGCCACGCACTTATTCCACCATGAATGCTTCATTAATATTTCAGGGATGATGTTGCAATTTTCCATGAGCAACTGTCAGCGCTTTGCTTCTTGACATGTATCAAAGCGATTGAAACTACATTCAATACTCATGTATCTGCCATTGACCAAAATGCAATCCCGAGGTATCCAGTGTTTCCAAATTCACGCCCAGGCACGTGTAATTTTATATTGTATGCACCCTGCATGCATTTTAACCCTTCCACGCGCTAAAGGGTTTCCTTCCTTCCACGAACCCATCGCCAGGGATTTTATCTTCAACATAATTCCCATTCCAACGCCTTTGAGGCCAGATGTGTCTCCTCCACCCACACGCCGGTGCCATTGTCCTCTTCGCAGTGATGCTTAAGGAGGCTTGCATTTGCACAGACCTCTATCTGGAACCTGCGGGTGGAAGCGCTCTCAGGTTGATGCTTTGTCTCCCGCCTCGAAGGGCCGGGGTCGCTTGCACACGTAGGACACCCTCTACCTAAGAAGAGCACCCCAGTCCAGCAGACGGGGTGCTCCTCCAGGCAGAGACGCACAGGCCATCGCCCAAGGCAGCCCAAGCTGAGACCACCGAGGCGCGGGTGCGGGACCCGGCGCCGCGCAGCCCTTGGCCACCTGCAAACGGCTATGGCGAGAGGACAGCCGGGGTGTCCGCGCCGGCTCCCCGCCGCCGCCCCGCCGCGCGCGCCAGGCCAGGGGGCACCCCTGCCTCCGTTTCCACAGCCGCCCGCCCTCCGGACGGCCCCTCCGGTCTCCGCGCCCGGCCGGCCGGCGCCCGGGCCAGACGGGTCCCCGCCGCGCCCGCTGCCCGCCCGCCGCCGCGTCCGTGCTCACCTGACAGCCACCCGCACCGAACTCTCGTCCGGGGCGCCCCACATGCTGGGGGCGGGCGACAGCCGAGCCGCTGGGCCTCCGCACCGCAGAGCTGAGGCGCCGCCCGAGCCGCGGCGCAGGGGCGCAGGAGGCGAGAGCGGCAGGGGGCGGCCGGCTCACCTCCGCCGCGCTCCAGCCATGTTAGGCGACTGAATGGATAGGTGGCGGCGGCGCTGGGGCGGGCGCGCGCTGCGGAGGTGGCGACACCCGCCGGCGGGCGCCGCCCCTTTTTCCCCTCTCACCGCCCCCCCGCCCCCCCGCGCCGGGATCTGGGGCGGGGACCCGGCGCGCTGGACTAGCGAGCGCGGCGGTGGCGGAGTCGGCAGCCCGCCCGCGGCTGCGGTGTCCGGGTGCCCTGCCCCCTCCGCCGGGGGCACTGAGGCTCCACGTCCTCCTGGGCGCTCCGGGCTGCGGGCCCCGCACTGCGTCAGCCGCGGGCCCGGCCCCCGTCGCCCTCCCCCGGCCGGCGGCCCGCCCTGCCCGCGGCGGGGCGCTGCCTGGCGCTGCCCGGCGGGCAGGCGCGCGGGGGGAGGGCCACCGGCCTGCGCGCCTCCCGGGCTCGGGGGACAACGCTGCAGAGGACGCTCGCCCGTGTGCACCAACGCAGCGCCAGGAATCGGCCAGCTGCCACTCAGATTTGGCCGTTTCCACTCATAGCTTTCTTGTCCTCTCTCCGGCTTGGACTTTGACCCCCTTCCCCAGCCCCCCCGGGCGAATGCCAGCCCTCCGGAGAATCAGCCGCTCTGGCGAAACCGGCTCCCGGCTTTGGCCGCTGTCTCTGTTCTGCAGCTCATCGCCCCTTTACTAGCCCGCGTGGGACATGGGAATGATTTATTTACTCTTGAGACTGTTGAATACGTTTCTGTTAAATCATCTGTGCACTGGTGAATGAACTGTACCCTGGTACCGCCAAGCGTTCCCAGAACTGAATATCCACCAGGACCTGCTGTATAGTAAATCCTTCCAAACGGACATTCTTTGCCTTCTGGCCTTCAAAAACCTCCTCTCAGCCACGAGATTCCATCAACATTGACCCATTGTGGTTTCTGCTGGTGGCTATTGTGCTTCCACATGCCTTGACATAGCACTGTGGAAACAGCCTTTATTAGCTTTACCACAGAGTATCTTTTGTGGAATGCCCATACAGTTTCTCTGAATAAACATGTAGGGACGCATGAGACAGTGGAATAGATTAAATGTCACCATCTAAATAAAGGCACAGTCCCAAGTACCTACAATCGAAAATACCATGCCTAATATCCTACCCAGCAGAGGTACAGCAGCAAGGGCAGAAGGAGGCAGCACACTTTGGGACAAACAGGAAATGTTTAATGATCTTAGGGAATGCCTATGTGATGTTTAATTATAATAGGTTTAACCTTACGCTGTCTCTTAACCTCCATACCTTTGAGTCTTAACATATCCACAACTGGGAAGTAAAGAGACCAGTGATGGTGAGTATCCTTCCGTGGAATATGATTGGTAGCAAAGCTCTCCTCTGGCTGTCTTTCTGGAGAGCATCCCCTCCTCTTGGTATTTGTCTATCAACAAATCTGAGTGCTGGTTCCTTCTGTGCTCACAGAAACCCCATCTGGATGGCTCTGGACTGGCCACTTTGCTTCTTGGAATGATAAAAGCTACAACAAAGGCAAGTAAAGCCAAGCAAATTTAGCAAGAAAACTAAAGAAGTGTGTATAATTTAAGGCCTTTTGCTTTTTAAAAAAGTTTCATTTAAAGAACATTAGTACATAAATGTCTCAGTAGGAACTGTTGAGCACAAATGCCACCAGAAGCCAGGTTGGTAACTTGAGTGAGTGGAGCAGGCAGGGCAAGGACAGTCGCAGAACAGGGAACACAGGCCCTTCCAAAGGCAGTGGCCATCCCCAGCTCTGGACTGCTGGAACGCAGGCCCACTGCCACCAAGCTTTTTGTTTGCTTGCATGTTTGTTACTTCTCAAGAATCAGAGAAGAAGCAGACCTTTACATGAAAACTCAGTTTTTTAAACATCAACCACGAATTCAGCACTATACTTACACACCAGGCCAAACAATCAAAATATGTCTTTGGGCCAATCTTAGTTCCAAGCATCAGGCTGATACTACTGACCAAAATGTTAGCACCAGTATAGCTGAGTCTTTGAGTATAGGTTGCACATGGGGTCAGGAAGAGGTAGTGTAAAAGTTCAAATTCTCATTGATGATGGAATCAGTAATTTTCTCCCAAATTTCAAAATGTATAAGTTAATTATTTTGTATTTATTTAAGATTCCTTTATAGCTGCTATAATCCCTCTCATTATGACTCATCTAATTATCTTTTTTTTATCCTCACCCAGGGACATTTTTTTCTCATTGCTTTTTAGAGATAGAGGGAGAGAAGGTTTTAGAGAGAGGGGAGGGGAGGGAGAGAAACATCAATGTGAGAGAGAAACATGAATTGGTTGCCTTTCTTATGCACTGAAACCCCACCACCCAGGTACATGGGGATCAAACTGGTGACCTTTCGCTCCGAGGGAGAATACCCACCCAACTGAGCCACACCGGCCAGGGCTCATCTAATATTTATCTTAAGTTGAAGGAAACTCCAAAGGAAGAGCTCTTACCACAAAAGTGGTTTAAATTCTATTCCAGTTATTTGACCAATAAATATTTAATAAATGAGCGCTATTATGCAGATAGTGCTGGACACTAGCTATGAAGAGGATTAAGACTGTTAGTTTCTACAAGGTACTTAGAGTCTACTTAGGAAGAAAAATTTGAAAATCTATGACTGCAGTATTAGCATTTATGACAAGAGATATGATGAATTCCATCTGGAAGAATGAGGAGGTCCTTCCATCCATCTGGAAGGATAATCTGGAAAGATTCAGGATGATCTTCCTGGGTCCACTCTGGCCTCTACACTGCGGTAAGGGCGATCCATTAAAACACAAGTCATTCATGTCATTCTCCTGTCTGAAACGTCCTAAAGGCTAGCTAACAGAAATAGAATAAATTCTTCTAGAACTTAAGGCCCTTCACATTCTGGCCTCTCCAAGTTCTAATCTTATCTTTTGCCACTCTAAATTTTAATCACTCTTTTTGGTGAAACTGTCCTCCTTTCTATTCCTTAAACGTAAAGTTATTTTCCTCTACTTGGTTAGCTCCTTTTGATTTTTTTAGATATCAGCTTAAATGCTATCTCCTTGGGGAGACCTCTCCTATTCAATCTAAATCAGCAACCCCACATGATTCACATGGCCCAGTGAAAAATTAAAAATGGCCCTGGCTGGTGTAGCTCAGTGGGTTGAGCACAGGCCTGCGAAGCAAAGGGTTGCCGGTTCAATTCCCAGTCAGGGCACGTGCCTGGGTTGCAGGCCAGGTTCCCAGTAGAAGACACATGAGAGGCAACCACACATCGATGTTTCTCTCCCATTCTTTCTCTTTCCCTTCCCCTCTGTCTAAAAATAAATAAAAAAAATATTTTGTAAAAAATTGAAAATGCACTGTCTTGTTAGAAAAGCAGTATTTAAATGCTGTTAAAGATACTGATCTATAAAGCTTTTATGTTTTTTTCTTCTGAGCATTCTTGCTCAACTTGTCACAGTGTTTTCTTCATTTACTATTTAATGTCATTTCCCATAAAGAAAAATTAAAATTTTAATTATCGTCATGATTTTACCATTCAACTTTATATTGTGCAATATCAGTTTTAAGATATATAGAAGAGCATTTAATTCATATGTGGAATTATCAAAATTATATAATTTCTATTATGTAGTTCATAAACCCACAGGAATTTCATTTTTAACTGAATCGTAGAAATATTGCACAAAGCTAACTGAATTGTTTTAATTTCACTTGCTGATACACCTACATCCTACTAACGCTTTCTACCTTTGGCTCACAGACGCATCAGGAAGAGCTGAAAGGAAGAGGAACTACCTTTCCCTGTCTTTGTTTTTCTTTTTGCGTCATCGTTTTTTAGAGTCAGTAGTTGGCAGCTATAGAGAAGTAATTAATGAGTAAGAAAGAATAAGATAGACTTCTTTGGTCACTGTGTTTCTTAAAACACCTGGTTTGAGGGAAACAGGGCTTCTCAAGTTGTCAGCATCCCTGTTTGGTCAGTTGTAGACATCACACATTTACCCGGGACCTGTACTAGTTTTCAATCTCACTTACCTCTTACACACTGTGGGTCAACCTTGAATTCTATTCTCAGAGGACATCAAGAAAGCTCTATGAGAATAGCGTGACCAAGAACAGAGGACACGTGTATTACAAATGCGTCCTCTGCTTACCCATAGGCTCCAGTGTTTTATGAGACCTGCCTAACAAAACACAAAGCTAGAGATAAAACTATCGATAATTTCAAGACAATGATAGCAGAGTATTAAACCAAGAGTAAGGCCCTCTAAGCAGAGAGCATTGGGTGACTACTAACAACACACCCATTGTAGTTTCAGTTACTTGCTATCCCGTCAGTATTTTAATTCTTCATAGTCCTATCACTAGGTGATATTCTCTTGTATTTTGTTTATTGTTTGACTTCCTTCACTCGAATGTGAGTTCCAAGACTGAAGGGATTTTTTTTGTTTTTTTCACTAATGTATCTGTAGATTCCACAACAGTATCTGACACATAGTATGCATCATTAAATATTAGCTGAATGACTATGTGATTTTGGGCAAGATAGGAGAACTAAATCTCAATTCTTATATGTAAGTATTTTCTACCTTATACAGTTGTTGTGAGATTCAAAGAACTTTGCTTATCAAAGGTGAGTCACAGCACTAACATACAATAAGTGCACAGTAAAATGAACTGATGTTATTATAAACATCTTTGTAAATACAGTGTTAAAAAAACAGTTACTCACGTCATAGCTGCACCTGTCTAAGGTACATTGGGAAAAAAAAAAAGGTACATTCAAGCACACCCTAAACAGGCAGCCAAGAAAGAAGCTACTTCCCCAGTTTTGCCTCTAGGCCATCTACCCTGTGTTTTTCTGCTCTCCTCACTCTAATCAGTCATCAAAAGTTATTTAACTCTTCCTTTTTGCTGCTAGCAGAAAGATTAAAAGAAAGAGTTCTGATTATAACTCCTTATGCAAACAAGTGGCTCTGGAAGAGCCAGCCTAGACAGACATCCTCTCAGAAATCTTTCTGAAGGAAAATCATTAGGAAGCTAACCTTTACTACCTCAATCACAAATATCAATTTTCTTTTTTTTTATTATTATTTTTTTTTTTTTTTTATTTTTTTATTCCCCCTTTTCCTTCAGTGATTTTTTTGTTTTATACATTTCCCTCATTAATAACAACGGGAAGTATGTCTTCCACCACGCCAGGGCAGTATGCTAATTAACATGCATAATTTCAATTCATTCGTTCTCTCAATGACTCTAGAAGGTGGATACAATTACTATTACCTTTTTACATGTGAAGAAACAGAAGACTTTCCAACAACCTCTGTTTGTTAGAATCATTTCTCTATTTTATGCCCAACTCGAAAATTACCTCTTTCTTGAAACTTTTTCTGATTTCAGATGTGTCATTTTTTGCTTCTGCCAAATCTGTCGCATTTCATTTGTGTCTTTGTTATTGTTATAATTATCCGTTTTTAACTCCTCAACTAGATTATAAATTCCTAAAAAGCAGAACTTGTGGAAAACACAGGAGTATAGTCAATACTTATTTGTTGACAAAGTCGGTGATCCCCAGAAGGGCCTGCCCTGCTATGCTTGGAGTTCAACACAGAGCAAATTCTCATTGTCGATGATCTGCTGCCCACTGGTGATAGCTCTCAGAGAGACTGTTTCTAGACCAAAGTGTAAAACGTGGCCTTCCAGCAGGAAGGAAAACAGAACACCTAAGACTCTGTAAACCAGCAAATGTAAGCAAGGCTCCTAAAATTCTGGAGATGGAAGGTGTTTTATAATTGTAGTCCGTCCTTGTCATTTTACAGATAAGGACGTCGAGTTCCCGAGAGGAGAACCTACCACCACCACCAGTGAGCCCCTCGGCGTGCGCATGCGCCGAAGTCAGGGGCACAACTACGTTGAAATCTATGGGTCCTGACTCCCTGTTCTGGACCCTTTGACCCTCACTGTTAATTTCACAAAACATTTTGGTTTTGGTTTTTAGAAAAGAGTAGTGGTTTACCTTATGATAAAAGCAGTTTGTTAATGCTTGTAGATTTTTTAATGGCTGAGAACATTGCTAGAAAAAAACCTTTTAACTATATACACATTTTCTTCACATGTTCTCATTCATGATTATTTTGAACATAGGTGAGAGCTATTTCCGGGTGGAAATTTAGAGTTTGAGAAATTTTCACTTTTCCTTCTTTGTAACTTTTTACATTGTTTGAAAAATTTTAAATAATATAAATTGCTTTTACAAAAACAATGAAATTCTTCTAAGGGAAAAATGGCAAGTAGCTATACTTCCTCTTTATTAAGAATAAACAATTAAATAAAAGTTAAATTTCATACTTAAAATCAGAGTATGACATAAAAAATTGCACATAAGGTCTTAGACCTGAGTTCCGAACCTAAGGGAAATTCCAAAAATAAGGACCTTCTCTTCCGTTGAGTTTGTAGCATATGTGTATTGCTCACAGCTTTATTACCCCAAGAACTGGCCCAGTTAATTGCATTCAAATGCAAATTACAGCTATTAAGTCATGTGGGTCTTGAGCCAAAGACTGGAGCCAAGTTTGTAAGAGGAGTATTTTTTTCCTAACTGTGCAGGACCGAACTTGATAAGCAGTTTTGGAGAGTCATTCATTAGAACTTCATTCTTTCTGTGTGTGTGTGTGTGTGTGTGTGTGTGTGTTGTTTGTTTGTTTGTTTGTTTTTGAGGGGGGAAATGTTATACAACTGAATTGCCAAAAATTATTTTCTTAGTTATTTTAATTGAGAATAATTCAGCATTTACTATCCCCTCCTCTTTTATTTATTATTTATCAATACCAGCATTCTTTTATCATCCCTGTGGATTGATATTCTTGCCTTCATTTTCAGTTTCTAATCTTTTTTTCCTTGTTCCTCTATATGCTTATTTGTCAAATTCTGATGGTTTTTGATACACTGAAACCAAAAAATTAATGAAGTTCTGGATTTTAAATTTTTATTCCAAAAAACCTAAAAGCAATTAAAAATATGAAGTTAATTTTGTTCAAGTGTCACCCCAATAAATTCAATAAAAAGGAAAAATATGAAGTTAACTATAATTTATAATAATATGATATTTCACCAACTTCTGCAATGTACATACGCTTAGATTTACCTCCCCCCCCAAAAAAGCTACAGTAAATGAGAGGATACAAAGCCCGAACATCCCCTAATTTTCCTTATTAGAAAATACCTATGTGGTGAAATCAGTGCTTTTAAGCAAAAACATACAGCTTATGTTTCTATGATTGTTTACCTAAATAAGCACACAATTTATCTCTCATTGCTATGATGTGATCTGAGAACACTTATTTCACAGTAAATTCCATCAAGAAAAGCTTCCTGAACAAGAGAATCTGGCGACATTTGTGTTAATTTTATGATCCCAAGTCACACTTCCAATTTTTACAGACATGCAAAGGGGAAAACCATTTCTGATAGAAAAATTAATGTTAAACTCCTTTTTTTAGTACATGTATCTCTTAAAATGACTTTAAAAATTTATTTATTTATTTTCAGAGAGAGAAAAGGAGGGGGAAAGAGGGAGAGAAACATGGATTTGTGAGAGAAACATTGACCAGTTGCCTCTTGTCTCTTGCTTCTTAGCCTACAATCCAGACATGTGCCCTGATGGGGAATCAAACCAGCAACCTTTTAGTTCACAGGCCAGCAATCAGTCTACTGAGCCACACCGGCCAGGGTTCAGAATGACTATTTGAATAACTTCTTTCCATTATGACTCTGACAACAAAGGTAAAAACAGAGATATGGACACAGTAAGACGTCCATGTGTAGTGAATTACCGACAAGACAATAATAGCAACACCTTAACACAACCTTCTTATACAGATACCACAGAAGAGAAGGTGTGTTCTGATACTAATGAGAAATACAGTCCAAAGGGTCTTTTTGAAAAACATTTTAAAGATTTTATTTATTTATTTTTAGAGAGAAAGGAAGGGAAAGAGAAGGAGAGAGAGAGAGACATATCAATTGGTTGCCTCTTGCACATCCCAGCCAGGGACCTGGCCCACAGCTCTGACCAGAAATCTAACCAGTGACCTTTCAGTGTGTAGGGAAGATGCCAGAACCAGTGATCTACACTAGCCAGGGCTTCCCAGAGAGTCATGAAAGCAGCAGAGTTTCGACTGATCAAGTAGTATAGGAAACCATTTAAACTTTGTGAATAAAAGAGTAATAAGCCAATGGCAGTATTTTAAAATATGTAAAATAAAATCAGTGTTTTAAGGATCATGAGTCTGATCCAATCAAGTCTGTGAGATATATTGAGGAGACTCAGTCAGACAGCCAGATCATTCTAATTTAGTTATCACATGGGAAGGGCCTAGAGCAAGCATCTCAGTAGACTATGATGAAAGCGGAGAAGCAGGACTTACAAATGAAAGACAATTTTTAAAAAGAATTAATAAGATGTGGCAATACGGGAGAAAATGGGGCATGAAGGCATTAATGTTCCTGTCATTGAAAATGTTCAGGCAGAGGCTAGAAACCCGCTGGATGAAGACACCATCAAAAAGACGCAAGCAAAACCTGGGGAGAACCAGGAGGAGAGGTGAACTAAAGGGTCGCAGAGGGTTTTTCCTATAAGGGATTATAAATTTACAAAGTGATTTTTAAAAATACTTCTAAATCCAAGTAATTGAGAGAGAGAGAGAATGTTACCAGTTGAAATAGGCAAGCTGGGTGAAAGGAAGGGAGAGCTCATTTTGTAGAAGAAAAATTGTGAACAGCAGGAGGAGAACTTTGGGTTGCAGCAATGTGAAAAAATATATGGGTGGTTAGATCATGACCATCAAGGCACTGAAAGAACCAAAGGGATGGAAAGAGATGAATAATCAATGGAGCTCTCAGATCAACATAGCTAATTGTAACCATAGAGAACAGTTTTAATAAGACAGGGTGGGGGGAAGCTAGGTGTCCAGGGAACTAACGATTGGTGGTAGGAAGGCCTAACAATTGGTGGTAAGAAGGCAAGGGGACCGTTTACTCCTTGAGGAATTCTTTTATTATTATTATTATTATTATTATTATTATTATTTTATTGCTGTTCAATTACAGCTGTCTGCATTTTCAGGAACTACTATAAAGGAGTTCTTAATGAAGGGTCAAGAAGGGTCAGTAGATCAGTTCAACAGGTGTTTTACTTTCATCAGCTTATCTCCATGTGACGTCCTGTTTCTTTGGCCAAAATCTACCCAACCTTGAAAATGTTCTTAGACTCTTTTCTTTGTGCTCTCACACTTACACTAGACAAAGAACACCTTTGTCTTTCTAGACCTTGACACTTTTGAAGTTTATTGGCCATTGATTTTAGACAATGTTCCTCAGCTGAATATATTTTCTCAAGATTTGACGGAGCTTATACTTTTCTGGCAAGAATCGCAGCGAAGTGATGTGCCTGTCTCAGGACTGATGTACTTTTTTTTAAATGATGGGCACCAAAAGTCACTGTTACTAATATCTCATACATTATAAACTATAGGTATTACCTATTAGAAGCAGTCTATTAAAATTAGTTGGAATTAACAAAAGTACATAAAACTCATAAAATTTTTGAAGTGCTTACATATTTTGATGATTTAATATTAAAATATAAAGATAGAAGTTACATATTGGTACAACATAAATCAAAACTATTAACTCAAACTTCAAGAAATTGTCAAAACTGCCCTGGCTGGTGTGGCTCAGTGGATTGAGTGCTGGATTGCAAACCAAACAAAGTGTGGCTGGTTTGATTCCCAGTTTAGGTCCCAGGTACGGGGGCCCACGAGAGGCAACCACATATTGTATCTCTTCCTTTCCTTCTTCCTCCCTTCCCCTTTCTAGAAATAAATAAATAAAATCTTTAAAGAAAAGAAATTGCCAAACCTATTGCATTGTCCTCCCAAATGGTACTTCTGACTCCAGCCTATCCTCTCTTCCATTCGTCTCACATATCAGTGTCTGAGCACCGGAGTGGCTGTCAAATTATCTGCAAGGGCTTTTTAGGTCATTAAGATTTCTGCATTTTGACTCAGCAGTCTTCCTTCTGGGAACATATCCGAGGGAACCCAAAACACGAATTCGAAAGAACATAATAAGCACTCCTATATTCATTGCAGTATTATTTACAGTTGCCAAGATATGGAAGCAGCCCAAGTGTCTATTAGTACATGAGTGGATAAAACAACTATGTGACATTTACACAATGGAATATTACCTGGTTATAAAAATAGAAGAAAGTTTTACCCTTTGAGAGAGTATTGATGGACCTGGAGAACATTATGCTAAGTGAAATAAGCCAGTGAGAAGAAGACAAATACCATATGATTTCACTTATGTGTGGAATCTAATGGACAAACTGAACTAACAAGCAAAATAGAGACAGACTCATAGAGAGCAGGGTCGCAGCTAAGGGAGTGGGGGGTGGAGGAGTGGAGGGATTGAGCAAAAAGGGAAAAGGACTCAGGGACATCAGTGTGTGATTGTGGGGGCGGGTGGGATATTAAGGGGACTAAATGGTAATGGAAAATACAATTTAAAAGATTTTGGAAACCTTTAGCTGAGATTTGTTTAAAAAACTAGTGAATGTATGAAATTAAAATATTAATAGCATCATGTGCATTTTCTAAAAAAAAAACTTCTAAAGACAATGTTTTCTATGCTTCTTTTAACCTGTTAAGGATTCTACAGAATGAATAGTTTGGCTTCCAAATTAAAATCAAATAATAGTTTGATATCTATGTTTCTGAGACACTCTATTTGCCATCTCCATATCTGAAGATTTCTGTGTCCTTTTCAGAATTCCTCTACCCTCATAATATTTTAAGCCTCCTGTTCAAACTTATTTCAAATTAGATTACATGCATAATCATCCTTGTTCTTCATCAAATCCATGTCTTAATTTTTTTCTTTCCTGTTTAGCTGAAAACTTCACTCACCTGACTGTAACCTTCAACAAGACATGAATCATTTTTCTTGTTCACTGCTTCTTGCTCAGTGTCTACCATGGTACAATGACACAAAGTAGATGCTCAATAAATATTGACTGAAAAAAGGATGAATGAATAGTAATTTCTTCAAGTCCAAGTGCTAACTAACATGAACTTTAGTCAAAGAAACACTAGCTGCTCTTTATGGAATACAGCTTAGTCATTTAAGTTGCAGCACATTTCACTGTACATGCAGTACAGGGCCTGTGCAGTGTACAGTGGGCCTGTGGGTTTTATTGTGGTACTGCTGTTTTTAAATTGGGGGAAGAGCTCAGGATAAAATGCAAAGGGGAGATGGGGTGTTTTGTTACACCAAATATCTATCATATTCTAGACTAAGAGTTTAGACTTAGGCCCTGGCTGGTGCAGCTCAGTGGATTGAGCGCGGCACTGTGAACTAAGGGATTTCAGTTCGATTCCCAGTCAGGGTGCATGATTGGGTTGCAGGCCAGTTCCCAGTGGGGGACACACAAGAGGCAACCATACATTGATATTTCTCTCCCTTTCTCCTTCCCTTCCCCTTTAAAGATAAATGAACAAAATCTTTAAAAAAAGAGTTTAGACTTAGAAGCAAATGCTAAATATAAATAAAATTTCATGCATTTGCGCAGAAAAGAGTACTAATGTGAACCATAATGCATTATTATTTTTTGTTGCTTTTCACACCTTCTTACACCCTTCATTAATGCATATTGATGCTTTTCTTTGACAACATCAAACACTAATAATAACATTTTCTAATTATTTTAATTTCTTAATTAATATAAGTACTAAATTATTTTGTTTCATTTTTACTGATGGGTGAAGTGCTTTAAAATGCCATGTTTTTATAGGTCGCTCCCCACCTCACATGTGGGACTACAAGCCCAAGGTGAAGGTCAAGGCCACGGTGGCAGTGTCCAGACCACATGCATGAGGGCCTGTTGCTGTCCCCAGAGTGTGGTATATGCAGCACATGCTGGAGGAATAGATTTTGAGGGAGGAATCCAGTTGGTAACTAAATAACAGTGGCTACAATGCTCCTTTATATCTCAGCCATAATGGGCACTTCATTCCATTTCTGCTGGAAGGTGGTATGGCCAAACCCAATGGGATGGTACGAACTACACTGGACCAACTGCTGTGAGCAGACTGAAGTGTCACAGCTTCTGCTTTCTTATGGGCTAATCTCAGAGTGGCAGGTGATGATGGCATCTCCAGTCTGCGCGAGTGTCAAGAGGACTTTCACTCTTGCCTTTGAAACTCAGCCCTAAAGGTTGTTTGGGATGGAAAGCATGATCAACGGGTGACCTACTGCCCTGTAATACTGGCTGTTATAGACTGAATGTTTGTGTCTCCCCAAAATTCATATGTTGAAGCCCTAGCACCAAATGTGATAATATGCAGAGATGGCCTTTAAAAGATCATCAGGTGAGGTCATGGTGGTGGGACCTGCATGATGGGATTAATGCTCTTATAAGGAGAGACACCAGAAAGCTTCTCTTTCTCCCAGTGTGCACAAGGAAGAGGTCAGGTGAGCACAGACAGCAAAAAGGTAGCCATCTGCAAGCAAGGAAGAGAGTTCTCACCAGACATCTGCATTGGCTGGAGCCTTGGTCTTGGACTTAACCAACTACCAAAACTATAAGAAATGAGTTTCTGTTGTGTAAGCCTCCTAGTCTATGGTATTTTGTTTTGGCAACCACTCTAAGAGAGTGACCTTCATGACATGCTTAGCAGCCGAACTGCCACCTTCCCATCTCAAACTGCTTTTCAATGGTGCTCAGCTGATGCACATGTCTTTCCCCACCACTCCCCATGGTCAAGTTCCATATGCAGGCCAAAACCTAAGGCCCAGAAAGAATTGATCAGATTATCTATTCTGTTCCCAACTCCCCTTAAAAAACCATTATCCAGGCAAGAGGGTAGATTTGGGGCGATGAGAGTACAAGTGCACAACACTGGACAATCATCAAATTCCAAAATATTCATGTGGAGATGTCCACCCATTTGGGGAAAACAAACAAACAAACAAACAGGAAAACCCTCCATTACTTCATACACACCAAAAAAATTCTAGGATGTTAAATACCTACATATAAGAACAAAAACTATGTGAGTATTAGAAGAAAATGTAAAATATATTACATAAATCAAAAACCATGAAGGAAAAGCTTGCTAGGCTTAAGTGCATAAAAATTTAAAACTGCAACAATAAAGAAAGATTGAACGTAAAAAGATAAGTAACAATTAAAGAAAAATCCTTCTATATTTACTACAAACGATTGTTAGTCAGAACATATACATGAAGCTCCTAACATTCAGTATGAAAATGCAAAACAAATTTTGCAAAATGAGCAAAGGATTTAAACTGATCATCGAGAAGAGATAATACCAAAAAATAAAAATAAAATAGAATAAAGAAAAAAGAAAATAAAGAAGAAAATGACCAATTATACATTTTACTAATAATTAGGAAAGTACAAACTAAAGCAAATCAATAGCATAGTTTATCCTTCAGGTGGTTAATAGTAATGACAACCTTCTGATAGAATCTCAGTGCCAGCAAAGGCTTGGCGCTCTTATACGTCTTGTAATGTGCCAAGAACTCTTCTCAGTGCTTTACATGTATTAAATCATTTAATCCTCACAATTGCCCTGTGGGTAAGTACTAATTGTCAGCTGAATTTTCCAGTTGAACTAAAGGTCGTGGTTTAGTGACTTATCTTTATACCAAGGTCCCACAGCTATTATTACAATAAGATGCGAAGGAAGCCTTGTACACTATTTGACACCATTCTTTCTGTGTAGTGTTTCTTCATAAACTGTGTCCATTTTTAGTGGATTATTTGTCCTTTTATTGAATTTTAAGTCTACTTTGTATGTTAATAGTCTACTATTTTTCTCAGCTATTTATGTTGTAAATATATTTTTTATTTTCTTATTAATCTCCTTATGACTGTTTTGTTGTGCAGAAATTTAAGATGATTTTGTAGCTGAATTTATCAATCTTTTTTCTTATGAAGTTTGATAAGTCTTTTTTAAAAATTTTTCTTTAAGTGTTTTGTCTACACTTCAGATTTTGAAAAGTCTAACATTACTGGCTGTTCTTTTCCTTGATTTAATTATAAAAACTACTGCACACAATTCTTTAAAAACTTACATTTATATGCCTAGAATTTTGCCATGTCCTTATATCCATTGAATAAATATTGAATAAATTTTTATTTGAATTTTACATGTCTATATACATGTCTTTACATGTCTTTCTTCATTCAAAGTTTAAAATCAAAATTGATTTGGCACATCACACTAGTAAATAGAGTCACTGCAAAGTGAAGTTTTAAGCATAACAAATTCTATATAACTCTTGCCATTTTACTAACAAGGTTGAAAGGTTTTCGTTTTAAAAAAAATATTGGCAGGACAGCAGTTGCTTCCCGAGGGGCCCGGAGGTAACAACAGACATTTGAGCCTTTGTGTTTGGAGAGAACCTTTTTGTTCAGACCAGAAGCCCCAAAGGTTCCCAGGCACCAGTTAAAAGGGGTGTTTCCCAACTCTGAGTGACACCTGAATACATGTCATTCACAACAAAATAAGACTTTTAATGTGTCCAGGCAGGAGATTCAATAGAGAGCCTTTTCAGGAATGAGCAGCCATGCCTTCAATGTGGAGTTCAATCAATTTCACCTGTTGCCAGAACTCTAAAAAATTTGTCTTGTTCTCTGTTACGAGACATATCTGCAACAATTGTGGCAAGAATAATTCAAGTCAACCATTGTTCTGTATAATTGATCCTATATCTAAACTCCTAGAATGACTTAGAAATATGCATAGTTTGAATTTTGATGATTAATAATGACATTTTGACCTGCCTAGAGAGTTAGTGATTATTACTTCTCAGAGTTCTGCATTTAAAAGTAAATAAATATACTAAAGGCATATAGTTGTAAAAAATGAATGGTAATAAGACATACATGAAAGTATAAAGTCACTGTGCATAAGAATATAAAATTACGAGCTAAATAATATTAAAAATTTCAAAACTCTTGTGAAAATCAGTGTAGGATAGAATGAGGAAGCTGAACTGGATCTAAGCTGATGCTTTACAATCTTTTTTTAATTCAGGAGGACTTTATGGAAAGAATAGAATGCAGGATATATAAAAGGATACTTGCGATATGCACATACAAAAAATACAAGGAAAACCTTCAGCCCATAATATAATCAACAAATACAAAATGCTCTTTTCTGTGTGTGTTTGGAAGAGAGGAGAGTTGACTGGGCATTATAACAAGGTATCAGCACGCCAAGGATGCTTGTTGGACAGAGCTGGCAAGGCTGGCAGGACACAATGGTTACTCACCGTGGAAAACCAGATCCGAACCTGAGAGCTGTCTGACCCACAAGGGATGACATCTGGGAGGACCAATCTGATTATGTCAGACTCATGTTAGGACTTCTTTTATAATTCCTCACTGTCTAAGAATAAAGTCCAAAACTCATAACAAAGTCTGATGAGGCCTTTTATGTTATGGACACAAGTTACTTTATGCTTCTATTCATATTTCCATCTAAAGAAAGTCTGCACCCCAGCCATTCCAAATCCATCCCATGCTATGTTCTTTTATTTCTCCATATCTTTTCTGCATGGTTTGTGTTTCTTCTCAACTAACCATCTTGCAAACTTGTGTTCATCAAATCAAACCTCAATGGCTCCTCTTACATGGTTTTCGCTATTGTCCTAGAGAACATTTCTTCTTCTATTATTCTGTGATGTTTTTATTCTGGCAATAACTACTTATTCTAATTCTTCCTTTCCCTCTGCTTGAGCTACTCAAACTCAGACACCGTGTCATTATATTCACAAGATTAGTTACACAGCCTTCACCTCACATGGTTACCATTTGGATAGTGTGGTTGTGGTGAAAACATTAAAGCTCTACTCTTATAGCAACTTTTATAAGATGGATCTTTGAAAAGTATACAAAAGTTATGACTTCTTCTAATATTGTAAGGTAAAAATTGTTTAAGAATATTGAATTATGCTATAAAATGAAATAAAATAGTGAAACTTATTAAAGATCTAAATCATAGACAGTAAGTCAACTATTATTTTAAAATACGTCATTGAAGAAGCTCACAGGATAGGAGCTTAAGGGCCTGCATAAGGAATTGCTAATAATAGGTAGGATGTGCTGAGAATAGATAATGAGTACACAAGTAGCATGTAAAATGTCAATAAACTCATAATGAAACTTCAAATGAATAATCTTGGAGACATTCCAAAAATGGAAGGAATGAATAGAAAATATGGTGGTGGAGTCTTCCTACTCGTAACCTTTTCTAAGTGTGTTGACCTAATCCATCTCTTTCCTCTGGTTTTACACGATTTTAAATTGATTTAGTTAACTTTGACTTGAACATCTTAGTTTTGTCTATGAGTCTTTCTGTTCCATGAGAAACAGGGGTCCTTTCAGACCCATGAGAGAGCCGCCCTGGTAGTATACTTGGAGGCTATCGTTGCCTCAAGGTACTTCCCCATGCAACAAATGTGACTGGGTTCTGTAAGCATCTTTGAAATTACACACCTCAGAAAAAGCGAATAAATGGAGGATTAAATGACATAAGCTAAGAAAACCATCTTTTCAATAAAAATGAAGCATTTATGCTAGTTAAATAATCATAAAACATTTAAAATAAAAATCATGATTGAGGAAATAATTTTCCTGTTAAATACTAAGAGCTGTGAGCCCTGCTGAAAATATTCGAGACAGAGGTGTTAGAGTGGAAGTGAGGAAAACCTAACGTAGGAGTCAGACCAGAGCTGTAATTGGGCCTCTGTCAATTCCTAGGTGATTTACTTGGGTTGCTTAACTTTTCTGAGCCTTGGTTTTTCTCACAAGTGAGAAAAAACACTCAGATATTTTGCAGATGTAATTAACATTTACAACCACTTGACTTTAAGAATACTAACCTTGATTATGTGTGTAGGCCTCATCCAAGTAGTCGAAGGCCTTCATATTGAAAACCAAGGTTTCCCTGAAAAGGAAGAATTCTACCTCAAGACAAAAATCCTGCCTGAGTGTCCAGCCTTTTTCTTCTGGCCTGTTCTACAAGTTTCAGATTTGCCAATCCCCATAATTGTGTAAGCCAATTTCTTGAAATCTATCTATCTATCTATCTATCTATCTATCTATCTATCTATCTATCTATCTATCATCTATCTGTCATCTATCTATCATCTGTCTCCTATTAGTCTGGTTCTCTGGAGAATTCCAACTGATACACCTTTCCTGTTTCTATGCCACAGAAATAGGAAAGTATTTCAAACTAAACCAATTTAAGGTATCATCTGTCATCCCCAATGTATCTCAAATGGATGAATAACAAATATATTATGTTTCCATAAAAGCCTTCTTGTCAAAGGACACTGTAAATAATAGTTTGAACAGAAATGCCAGTTTTCAAAAGGGAAGACTTTGGAGAAGATTTGAATGATGCTTGTAAACAATTCTTTTACTTATTTATCCTGTGAATATTAATTTAATAACAAAGATGTGAAGGAAAAACGGTGTCATTCGTTATTTCTCTTCACCACTCAATATAATTGAGACAATTGTCTATTTTGATTTTTGACAGAAAGCTTTATTTACATTACTTATTTAATTTAAAAATACATAGAACCTTCCCTCTAACCTCCAAATCCCCCATTCTTTTCTTTGCTTTTTGTCCTACTATAAAATCTGTCATTCTGTTTAGTCCAGACTAGACAAGCAGTGAGTGCTTCCCCTAGGTGAGTAAGTCTTCAAATCAAAGCTCGGCTGTGGGTTCTACTCTTCCTTCTGCTGAGTTTACCTTGAATGAGTTACTCAGATCTCTTCTTCTCTTGGTTGGTAATCTGGCTGATCAACCATTTAGCATTGTTAACCAAGCAAATCAGCTTTGCAACATGTGTCTCCCCTCATTGCTTCTGTACTTTCCATAAGTCTCATATCAGAATTAATCTTATTACTTGAGAGATATAGCTCATTTTGGATTACAAATAACCCTTGTTTATAAGACTTGGTTCAAATATTTGTTTTACTCCAAAAATTAAACCTACCTTCAAAGGGTAAAGTTTGACAAACAGTAAACTATTATTTTATTTCATTTTTAAAATTTTATTGTTATTCAGTTACAGTTGTCCCAAATTTTCCCCCATTGCTGTCCTCTGCCCCATGCCCCCACTTCCATAGTCAATCCCCACCCTGTTGTTCATGTCCATGGTTCCTTAAAACACAATTTATAATTGGAAGACTGTTCTCAAATGAGTATTTCTAAAATTATTTGTAGCAGTGGTCTCAATAGATCAAGTAATTGAACTCGATGGTATCAGTGATTGTGTGAAAAGGTGTATTGAAATGTTTATATTCTGATAGGGTCATTTAAGAAAAATCAGCCTTATAACCATACCTCATTACTCACTGTTTTACAAAGAATACAGATTCTTTTTATATATCCCAACAAGAGATCCCAAGAAGAGATTACTTGTATATAACAAACAACAGTTCATCTTTTAGGCTTGCTTATGAATGCAACAGAAACAATCAAAAGCACGTCATGTTCAGACCAAATATTAAATACTGCTCATATGAACTTGCACAGCAGTACTTAAAGCTGAATTTTCTTCTCTAGTGTTTACAAACAGTCATTAACTTGGAGTTATCATAAAAATAAAAGCACTATCTACTTTGCTGGGAAAAATAACACAAATAATTGATTCCACAGTTCTTTTCTATCTTTGTTTTTGGTTTTTTGATTCTCACTATTCTTCTATCTTATCAAGTCTGTTAGTATGTCATCTCAAAAAATTTTTTCATTATCACGCTTTTCCCATACAATAGATTATTTTAAGTAATCTTGATATGCCTTAAAAATCTTGTAGCAAACAGGAATATTTTCTTATTTTAATCTCTAGAAATTAAAAAAACACCCTTTGGCTAAATTCTAATCTTTCTTTATGTATTTTTAATGTTGTAAAAACTGATAAAATGTATTGAGATGTACCCCAATCCATCTCTTTTTTTAAAGTAGGATCTCCTTGTTTCTTTTTTTTTTTACTTTAAATCCACCTCTTTATTTTGTTATGCAATCCTATTCTCTGTATCTTTTCTCCAAATACCTCAAAGACTCCAATTAAAAATATAAAGATAGCAACAAGAATTGGTATGCCTAGATAATTTCACCTAGATACTGCAGGATTTTGTTGGTTTGTCTTTGTGTTATTTTGCTTTTACTCCTTGCTTAAAATCAGAAGTTTCTGGATTATTGTATGCATTGTCAGATTTAAGCTCTATGAGAACCAGGGCATGTTCTTCCTTTCATTCCATGAATTCCCAGGGCCCCCAACCAGAGCTCTGTTAACACCTGAAAGAGAGAATGAAGTGAAGAGAAAGAATATATTATTTTTTGATCAAAGCTTGTTCTGATTCTAGAAGGCCTAGAAGGTTCTGAAGGCCTAGAATTCATAAACTACACCTGCCTTCTTTCACGGCCTCTTCTGTATAATTAACGGGACATCTCTAGAGCCATAGATTACGGCAGGGTCTTTCTCTTTCCTTGTTAGATGTGCTCCCAGAAGGCTTCAAGGTACCGATTAAAAGGATGGGGTTCCAGAGTTGATAAACCAGAGTTTGAACCCAGCTCTGTCATTCATTACAAATGTGACCTTGTGATGAACCTCTTCCGAAGTTCAATTTCCTCAGCTGTAAAATGGACATAATAATGATCCCTATTCCAGAAGCTTATAGGGTTGATTAAATGAGATAGTTCACCTAAAACATTTAGTGCTGCTTGGCACCAAAGGAAACACATGATGAATGCTATGCATTATCATTTTTCCCTACTACCATAACTGCATTTCTACTTAACTATAAGCTCCATAAGAGCAGTAGTCATTATTTTTTAAGCTTTGTACCTCCAGTACCCATCATAATATTTGGTGAATGTTTATGGAACTGAACTATGTGTATCGTCTACACAGAAAAGTGCAGAGGATAAATGTTCTTTATTTTTCCTGATTTCTTGGAGGTGTGTAGGGAAGAAATGGTAAACTTGGCCTATAAATCACAAAGGCTGATTGCCTGATTGATAGCTCTAAACTAAAAATTAAATGCCAAACTCTTTAACAGTGAGAGAAGTTGGATTATAACTTAAAAGTGAGAGCAAAAGTTAAGCAAAAATATACTTGCATGTATGTAATCTGTTTTTCCTTGCATTTGTTTCTTGGTTTTAAAAGCAACACAGGAAGAGTGAGTGGATAATGCCAGAGAAACGTGAAGTTTATTACTTTATTTCACCCTATATTTTACATTAAGGGACTGTTCCAGTTGGTTTTGTAGTAAAGCAGTTTCCCCCACCCACATACACAACTTTGGTAATTCTTCGGCCACGGCTAAATGCCCATCTTTCCACATTACTTGAAAGAAGTTTCAAGGTCTCCTTAAGGAAACTCACTATGTAAATGTCATGATGACAAGAATCGTAAGATCACTAGGGTCCCTCTCATTGATTGTGAATTCCTTACTAAGTAACCTTTATCTGCACAACTGCATGGTTTACACAGCACAGACCATGCCATAGTAAGTGCTGTAAGTGGGCATAGATAGTGATAGTTTTCGTTCTCAGTGCACTGGAATGTTGATTTTTCCAGATTCCTCAGGCAGCATAACAAAATGACTTTGAATTTCATACACAGTCCACTTTCAGTACTCCTCTGGGCTGTCAGCTCAGAGCTCAACTGATAAGGTGATTCCACCAGACTAAGGTGGAGCTTATGAAAACATTACATCATTTTGTACACACCGAGCAGGCGGAGGGATCTCACATAGTAACTCCACGAACAGCTTGTCCAGTGAACATTTCAATGACTCAAATGGTAATGATTCTACCATTGCTTGAGAAAATATTTTGTAAGCTACTCATCTTACTCTTAGGAAACTTAAACATAGCGAGTCTCTGAGCTGCTCAAAACATTGAGATCACCAAATCCAACCATCTTGGTTTTGAAATGTATCCAAGATCTAGTAGGTAGAACAATTGGAACTAAAACCCAGGTGTCCCATGCTTCTCATTACCTGACACCAATTCCTAATTATTTGAGGTAAAAATAAGTAATTTTCTTTAAGACCACTCTTCTCTTCCCTCTGTAGTATAATTAAGGATGTATATTCCAGGCAACTTTTCTTATACCAGAAAACTATTCAATTTTATGTTCATGTTTTTGACATCATAGTGTCTATTCAGTTTTTTTAGTATGTTCCTAAAACATTTAGAATTTCTTTTGAAGAAATTATCTTGTGGTAAGACTTATTACATTTAAGTTTTTAAAAATACTAAAACTAAATGAAGTTCATGCCACTGAATGAAATGCCAGTTACTCATTTTAGGAATGTAGCTTTAGACCCATTTTAAAGCTAAGACTTGGGCATAGAATATGCACACTGCCATGGCTGGTGTGGCTCAGTGAATTGAGCACTGGCCTGAGAACTGAAAGGCTGCTAGTTCAATTCCCAGCTAGGGCACATGCCTGGGGTGTAGGCCGGGTTGCCAGTTGGGAGTGTGCAAGAGGCAACCAATCTGTTTCTCCACTAATCTATGTTTCTCTCACACATCAATGTTCCTCTCCCTCTCTTTCTCCCTCCCCCTCTCTCTAAAAAATAAATAATTTTTAAAAAGCATTTAAAAAACTATATATGTACACTAACAAATGCCTTTAAATATCATGGAAAACTGTTTTATTGTACAGCAAACTAGCCAACCTATCCTCTGCCAATAACGACATCAATCATGAAAATATAATTTGAAACTATAATTTCATTTTTCTTAAAATAGTTTGTGGAGTCTTAACCGTTAAATGAGTTACTATATTATAGCTTAAGATTGTTCACGTGGAGCCCAACATTTTGTAGGTGATCACCAGGGCATTGAATCTGTGGAGGTCACATGACCTTAACTGCTTTAGGGAGCACAGCCTCCAAAATGACTCTTTCTCTTGGAGTTCTCCAGGGCTCTTCACTTATGAACAGCATCTGACCACTTAACCCAAGAGACAGAATCTCACTGGCTAAAGTTTTCAGGGAATGGTCTTCTTTGTACATAGCTGTTATCAAGAAAGTCCTCCCCTTGGAATAGTATCAAGACGCAGACTACCTTGTCCCCCTGCAAAGCTGAGTGACAACTATACCAATCTGGACTCACAATACTCTTGGGTTTAAATGCTGACCTTGTCACTTACTAGCTGTGTCACCTTGGACAAGTTGAGGAATCTTGCAGTGACAGTTTGCTCATATATTAAGAAGATAATTCCTATCTTTCAAGGGTGTCATAATGATTATATAAATTTATATTGATAAACTGCCTCCAGAGCCTAAAACATAGTAGGTTCTGAATAAATGGTACTAATCATAGTATTACCCCAGAGATAACAAGTCTCTCCTCCTGCCTTCCAAGTCTTCAAGCACTTACAAGATCCTCATATTTCCACTGATCCAAACTAATGCTCATTATTAGGTGGTCATATTTTCTCAGTGTTACTTTCTAGAAGAGTTTATCTCCCTTTTTAAATAAGGAATGTAATGCTTAGTTATCACAGTTCTTCATTATAATAAGACTTTCCTGCCTAGTGCTTTCCCTCGGGAAGACCAGCCCCTTAATTATGGACTTTTCCCTGAGCCCCATAGCCAGGGATTTCTGAGATCCTTATGAAGAGTTACTATTCAACCTGTTACTATTCCGCTGTAAAGCTGCCTTTATTTTAGACTACTGAACTGAGGGTTAACTGTTTTATCATAGAACAAACCACTAGAAAATCAGGATGGGGAAGCCAACAAGCTAGATTACCAGCTCTTTGTGATACTGAAAGAACACTTCCATTGAGTGGCCAATTTCCTTTTCTGTGGGACTTCAACAATAGCATAGCGAGAATCTGCCTAGAGACAGGAGCACCTTCCTGCAGTGCCAACGTACTCACGGACAATCCCCCATTGACTTTAACTGTAGAAAAGGGAAGACTGGCCCACTACTTAAGAAGGGCAAGTCAACCTAATTAACAATTGCACTTATTCCTAGCTTTCCTATGGCAAGGGCTTTTTGTCTATATTGCTTAATCATTGAATATTTATGGTGTGGGTTTCCTGCTTAGAAAAGCCTAGCTACTTTTCATTTAATTTACTTTTATCAGATTGCTTAATTTTGTCTATTTTTCCAGATCATTGGCATTATACATAATCTGGATCAAATTTCAATATATTGCTCCTTGGCACATAAATGAAAATGTCTCCACATTCTTTAGTACACAGTGATTTGGTTTTTTGTTTTCACAGGCAGGTTAAAGAAAGAGAAGATATATCCTTTTTTTATGAATGTTTTTGTACTTTGATAAGAGTTTTGTGCCAATTACCCTTTATAAACCAATCTCTGAAATTAAAATAAAAAAAAATTAATTTATTTATTTTTTGTGAGAGGGGAAAAGTGGGAGAGAAACATCAGTGTGTGGCTGCCTCTTGCGTGCTCCCATCTGGGGACATGGCCCATAGCCCAGTCATGTGCCCTGACAGGGAATCGAACCAGCAATCCTTTGGTTTGCAGGCCAACACTCAGTTTACTGAGACACACCAAGCCAGGGCTGAAATTATGAATTTAATGTTAGAACAGTTAAATTTTATTATCAGAGTCAGAAGAAATTGAAATAAAGGAAATTCTCAAAACTATCATGTGTAATATATATAACATATTATATGAGGTCTGTACAGAAAAAGCCCAGCCATTATTAATATAATGAGAACAGTTAGAAGGACATCAATTTAACCTGGCAGCCAAGGAGAGTGGGCTGGAGTGCACATGAGTGAAAAAAGATGACTTCACTATACTAGTCAGTGGGGGTGGTAGACATGATTCACTGAGTGAGCACGCGTACCACGTGGCCATCCCATTCAAAATGACTGAGAGTAGAGCTATGCATCTGCATCGAATTTTGCATTAATCTTGAACATTCCTCTGCAGAAACTATTCACATGATTCAGAAGCCTGCAGCTGTGGGCAACTGGTGATTGGCATCTTCATCACAACTACATGCCTGCTCATGTGTCCTGTCTTATGCAGAGTTTTTTTTTTGAGAAACGTCAAATCACTCAGGTGACTCAGCTCCCCTACAGCCCAGATTTGGTGCCCTGTGACTTCTGGCTTTTCCCCAAACTAATATCACCTTTGAAAGAGAAGACATTTCAGGCCATTGATGAGATTCAGGAAAATATGACAGGACAGTTGATGGTGACTGGGAGAACTGTGTGAGGTTCCAAGGTGCCTACTTTGAAGGGGACTGAGGCTTCATTGTCCTATGTACAATGTTTCTTGTATCTTCTTCAATAAATGGCTCTATTTTTTATATTACATGGGTGGACACTTTCTGGACAGACCCTATATATAACTATTACTTAACGTGTGCGTGCATGTAAAATATTCTGATGTAAATTTTGAACTAAAGCAAATCTAACCCTATTATATAGACTGATTATGATGATACTATATGTGAGTTTACATACCATTTTCTTGGCATTTTGAATTTGAGCTCTTTAATAATTAAAAATATTTTCTTCCCAGCATAAGTTCAGTGATTGTTACATATGTATTTTAAAAACAGAGCAGATGAATGAAAAAACACAGACTGTACTAGTTAACCACCATTATTTATTACCTTAAATCTTCACCTTGGTGAACACATTTGTTTTACATAATTCTTCATTCTATTGTGCTTATCTTCAGTGTTGGAATAAAAAAATTAACCTAAAAATAATAGTTCATGCTTGGTGATTGGGACATTTAGAATTATCTATCCTAATATACAGTCAATTCCAGTTCATAATATTGGTGTATATTTAATAAAAAACCTACACAGTTCCTGTGGCTGTTTATTCTTTATGATAAAATTCAAGATAGATTGTACCATACATTTTCTTGATTACTCACAAATGTTGAGGGTGGAAAAATGGATCAAGTTGAAACAGAGTTCTTTCTAGCACATGTTTGCTGTCATTTAATGCTGGCAAATAGTGAAAACACTATCCAAGAGCATGGTTTGCTAGCCAGTAAACCAGGTTCAGAAATGTTCCCCAGTTTAATACAAATACTTGCATTCAGACAAGGAAATCGCTGTGTCAGGTGTGAGAATGTACCAGGCAGATTGTTTCCTGTTTTGGAAATCTTTGTGCTCAGTTAGAGCTGAGATGGTTCTGTTCATCCTTTACATGGGGAATTGGCCAGCTCGGTGAGAATGACTTCCAAATATTTCAGTGGAATCAAAGCCCACGTTGTGAGACTCACTAGATACCTAAATATAAGGCATTTTGGCTCTTTTCCTATAAATTTAAAGTGTTTATTTCTATATGCTGTGGGTTTGTTTGTTTTTTTTTTACTTTTTCACACTTTGCATCTTTATATCAACAGAACTTAGAATTTAAATTTTCATTTATGCTATCAATCTTATGAAATCCCTCTGGTAATATGAGGTTTAATTTTACAGTCACAGGAAATTTTTGCCTAATCACAATGGTAGAGGCACAAAGTTTTAGAAATGACATGTTAGCCAGAAACTCCATTTTCCAAATCATATTTTCTATGTAACCTGCTATTAATTGATTAAAATTTTATATTACTCTCAACTGTTACCATATTAATTGTTTTCTATACTCAATATTCTAACCTCTATTCCTTTAGTAAATGTATCATACTCTTTGTTTTTTGTTTGTGTTTCTGAACTTTCCCCCTGACTACCTGTTCAGAGTTGGAGCTGCCAATGGTCCTGTCAGTCACTTCCAGTTGCAGGGTTGGACCAAGTCAGGCAAATAGCAGTCACCCCCAAGATTTTGTTAACTAAGCAGGGAAGGGACCATATGAAAGGAGGTATCTGATTATTAGATACATTAGCTAATTTTGAAATTGTTATCATTTATTATTTAGAGTTTTATAAATTGACTTAAAAATTCCTCCTTACATAACAAAAATAGAGAGTAAACTATTGTTATATTTGCTCTTTATATTAATATGTAACTTAATGCCTTTAGGTAGCAACATGTTTCATTCTGTTGCAGCTAAGTTTGTGAAGTTTCCTTGATTAATGCTCTCCATAGTACATCAAATTCTTTTTCAGCTTTGAGCATATGTTGATTTAGTTTTGCCAAGCAGTAGTTCACATGCTTCAACTCAGCAATGATAGAAAATCACAATTGTTTTTGCTGAATTAGTTCTTGAAACTGTTCGTTTGTGACAAGCAGAGATCGGTGACAGGACCACTTCCTCTCTTCCTTGTTTCCCTTAAGGCCCAGGACCACCCACTGAGTGTGGAAGGGCAGGGAGGCTATTTACAATTATTTTACAAAGGAAACCAATTCTGTGCACCTGTTGCACAGCTGTAGTGTCAGCCTAACAGGGGCAAAGTGTGCAGGGAGTGTCCTCCACAGTTATTCCTCTCACTTGAGGTGTAAATGCTTTACTGTGTCAAGAATTTCCATGGATAGCATCAGACCTAACAATACTCTTAATGAATTTTCCTGTGAGAAATTCTATCCTGGCTTTTCTGTTTAATTTGTGGAAGCTCATAAAGAGCAGACAACTTTATAAAATATCTCATGCAATGAAAAAAATTTACAGGGATAAACTGAGGGAAAATGGTAGACGGAAAGGGATTTTTGAGCCATTTCTATCACCATGGAAAGTTCTATTGGACAATGTTGCATTAGAGATCCCTATTTTACAAAAATCATTTAAAAGTAAGCTTTGTGTACAATTTTTAAGTTCACACCAAGTTATATTTTACCTTAGGTCTTAAAGAGTCTTTGTATTGTTTGTGTGTCAAAAGTAGAACAACAAGCCCTTGCTGGTGTAGCTCAGTGGATTCAGCACGGGCCTGTGAAGCAAAGGGTCACTGGTCTGATTCCCAGTCAGGGCACATGCCTGGGTTGCAGGCCAGGTCTCAGCGGGGACACATGAGAGGCAACCACACATTGATGTTTCTCTCCCACTCTTTCTCCTTCCCTTCCCCTCTAAAATAAATAAAATATTATAAAAAGGAAAACAACAACAAAATGGTACGTTCTTACCCTGGAGTATTAGCAATGAAAATGAACAATTTACAGGTACACACAAACTGGATATGCCTCATGATCATCATGTTGAGAAAAATATTTGATACAAAACTATTCGTATATGCACATCTATAGAAAGTTCAGGAAAAGAGATACAGCCATAGGTTGGTAAAAGACACTGTAACGAAATCAAGGGCATGATTATTATAAAGTTATAGTAGTAGTTTCCCTGGGGGAAGGGAGGAGGACCCACTGTAGCAGGCACACGTGAGCGGAGAGAATAAATGTTCTATTTCCTAACCTGTGTGATGGTAACATCTGCATTTTTTTAAAATAAACTTTCCCAAATTTCTTTTAATTGCAATTAAAAACAAGCTAAAAAATTACTGTCTCTGCTAACTAAAATTGCCTCCTTTCTTAGCAAGTTCTTTTAAAACTGAAACAACTGAGGGATTATTCACAACTGCATCGACTCCAGATGTGACTGTACAGATTGTAAGTGTGCAAGCTGAAGTGTTACCTTTTAGTGATGAAAGGGAATCCTTAATTTTAAAATTTTGGCAGGTTGAAAAAAATGTTGGCATTATATTACAGTAGACATACTTAAACACAAATAAGATCTCTTTCTTATTCCCTGGGGGCTTACATAAACTAAATGGCATATTTTTATTCTATAAGTGCCTAGATATTTTAAATATCTTTGCTGAGTTGCTATAATTTTCTTCTAGATGTCAGGTTAAATAAAAGATTAATAGAAGCGTTCGTAGATTTAGAAGTTGATACTGATCAGTTGGCAGCATTCTCTAAAAACAAGTTAGCACAGTCTTCTACCACCATGCAATCCAGACTAGGTTCAAACATTTCAGTTGAAATACTTCAAATATTCAAAATAGTCTCTTGTGCCATTATAAATTGGAATGCTTTGAGGTTTTATCATCAGATACCTGCACAGCAAGAAGAATGATCGGTACTCAATTATTCCTAGCCCCTAAGGATGTTATTCATAGGAGGTGAATGCGAATACGTAGCTGACCCGCCATGATTTGGAGAATGACTACCCTCCCTAATTAATGCCCTTCCAACTTAATGCCCTGCTCTGCTCTCTCTCATCATCCCAGAATTGATGAATGTTAAACTGCATGACCTTTGGTATCTCCATGTCTTCAGCTATTGTGTGGTGACTCTTTCTGATTACAAGTTAGAAAAATCGATTCAAAGTAGATTAAGAGAAAAAGAAATTTTTTAACTCTTCAAAAAGATATTACATATTTATTTTACAATTCCAGATCCAGAAGCAGTAACTATTATTAAAATCTGGCTGTGCATCATTGCAGATTTTACACATATCTATATGCACAAATTTTTCTTCACATAGGCTGATACCATCAATATTGCTCTTTCCATGTTATTTTTTTTTAAGTTTTAGAGAGAGGGGAAGGGAGGAAGAGAGGGAGAGAAACATTGATGTGAGAGATATCAGTTGGCTGTCTCTCATTTACGCCCCCACCAGGGAAAAGCCCACAACCCAGGCATGTGCTCTGACCAGGAATTGTACTGGTGACCTTTTGTTTGCCAGGATGACACCCAACCAACCCAGCCACGCCCAGCAGGGCTCATTGTTTCTTTTTATTTAATGAAAAACTGTTCAAGGTAGTACTCAAGAGTAAAAAGCTTCCTCACTTTATAACGACTACATTAGGTTGATGGACAGACATTTAGGATATTTCTAGTTTTAAATGGGAATTTACAGATATTACACTGGAACTATCAGTAGAGTGTACCATGCAGAATCCAAGGAAAAGTCAGCAAGAATGGAGGAACCAAGACAAACTTCAAAGTGGAAATCCTTTGACTTTCCTCCCAGAGCTCTGTGATTGATATGGCTCTCAGTTCACATTCTCTGGAGGGTATCAGATTGTTCCAGATAGACTCAGGTGCTACACTTGGTCCAATTAGGTTTGACCAAGGGGCCAGGGTCACACAGATTAAAAAAATGGCTGTTAAGAACCAACACCTGAGTCAGGATGCAAAGCCCGTGTCTTACTTGATTTTCTCTTTGTAGTACTTATACAATGTCTTACCATCTCCATAAACGAAGTTGTGACAGAGTTGTCTCTGCAAGAAGTTCTCCTCTTGTCCTCCCCCCTTACTTCAGCGTTTTACTGATACTATTGGTGCTGTGTGCTAAATTTAAAGGTGCTTGTGTGATAAGCCCTGGAGCTCAGGTCCAGAGTGGGCCAACCCCGTGGAGCTGCATGCAGTGAGGGAGGGGAAGGAAGTGTGTATCAGACCTGAGTCATGGATCATTGCTTTCCGTATCCAATACACTCACCTCTCCTTGTTTTTTCTAGCTCCAGACCCACATGTTTGTTTGACTCCTTTCCAGCACCTCCACCTAAACATCCAACGGGCACTTCACATCAGCATTTCCAACACTAAGTTTATCCTCTTCTCACAGACTTCTCTGCTTGTTCTGGGTTAACTCAATTAACAGCGTCTCCTGCCAACTCCTTCCTGACCCTTGCTTTGTAATCAGGGCCCAACCCCTGTCAGGTCTTTCTTTAAGGTTCATCAAATCACCCTGTTTTTATCCAGTCCATCGCCACTGCTCTAGCTTAGGTACCATCTTCTGTAGCCTGAACAACTCAATCTCTACTGATCTAACTCTACCTTTAGTCTTGCTCCCTACAATCAGTCCCCAGCCCTGTAGCCTGTGAGAGCAAAACCTTTTCTTGCAACTATTTTCTTCAGGATGAAGCCTAAAGTCCTCAGCATAGTTCATAGCATAGTCCTTCAGCACAAGATAGCTCTGCACAGCCTGTAAAGCTTTTCATAAACTGTCTGCTTCTTCCATCCAAACCTTTCTATCCTCCTTCCTAGTACCCCTCTATTTCCTTGTAGCTTCCTAATTTCTTGCCTCTAGAGAAATAGTTCTGTCTTTGACTGCACATTACAATCACCTGGACAGCTTAAAAAAAATCTTACTGCCCATGTTATCCCAGAGCAATTAAATCAGAACCTCTGGCATGGGGCCCAGGGTTCAATGTTTTTAAAGCTCCCCAGATATTCTAATACGCAACTAAGTTTGGGAGGCTCTGAAAGTCTTTGTGTATGGTCACGTTGTCTCCCTGACCCACTTCCATCCTGCCTGGTGTATTCTTGTCCCCCTTCTCCAAGCTTTAGCTTCTCCAATTGATCCTACTCATCCCGTAACCCATATATGCTGGGAAGCCTTTCTGGGCCACAGAAAACAAGCTGTGTGAATCAATGCAGAGTTTTAAATAATGAAACTCTCAAGAGCTCCAAATTTATATCTATCAGTTACCCTTTGGACTATTTGATTTTGAAGACTGTGCTTGTCAGGCTAATAATAAACATATTAATTAAGTAAACTACCACCGTTAAAGTTTGTGTTAGATGATCTGTCTACATTTTCTCATTTAATCTTCTGAACAATTTTCAGAAAGTAATAAAATCTCATTTTACTGCCGAGAAAAACTGAAGTTCAGGTAGCCTAACAAATTTTTCAGATACATAGTAAGGCTAAAATATAGATACTAGTACAAATCATAAAAAACCAGAATATAAAACATACCAAGGTTTATTTTTTAAAAAATCAGAATATTATAAATGAAAAATTTAGAAATCTTTAAAACAAAAAACTTTTTTGAAATGTGTGTTTTAAAAATGTCAGATATGGAGAAAACTACTCAGCAGCATAGCAGAAAGAGAAATAATGTCGGAAACATCAGCTACTATAATGATTTTTATGACATTTTGATTAGCACATAAAGAGTCAGATAAGAGAAAAGGGAAATTTGTTCACATTGCTGTAAATTGAAAAACAGTTCTTTTACAGTTCTAATGTGTACTGAAGGGGGCTTCCTTTCAAAAGCAAGAGTTAGGAACAAAAGCTTAGAAAGAATGTTTAGCAGTTTTAATACAACAAAGATCTTTGTATCTTCTGCGTGGCTGACAGACATTAAAATTTCAGAACCAGAACGTACACCACACCCTCTTTATTCCCTACTCCTTTCTCTCCCCACTCCTTTCCTCCCCTCCCCCAACTCTGACAATCTCTCTTTATTTTTCCAGCTTGCACTGTTTGTTCACCTCCTGTGTAATTACCATAAATAATGAGCAAGATAGGACCTGTGTGGTACAAATGCCACACCTTGGTTGTGTTGTGAGCAACCATTTAAGTGGTGGCAACCTAAACGTTTGCACACTTCTTTCCACAATGTCCCATACTTAAGTATTTCACAACAAGTAAGTCTTTTAAAATTCAACAGGTAAAATACTTGAATGCCTCTCCATAGTTGATACCTGACCTGAAAGATCCCTTCCCCTATTCATTGAAAGGTTGACTGGCCAAAACACTTGACTCTACATGCCTGAGATGGCTGTCGACTGCAGCTCAGAATGATTCCTTCAATTTAAAAACAACACACACCACAAATTGTTCTTCCCTATTAAGGACTGAGCAGGGAAACAAAAGGCTTTATTCAGCTGTAAACCCTGTAAAAGCAGGGTATGGTAACTTCTGCCAAGAATAAAGTAGAGCAATCAGCAATGTGACTTCAGGGATTATAAGATCCCAAGAAAGAAATATTCTGGTACTTTCTTGAGCCAGATATTAGCGTAAAAGGAAAAAATAAATAAATAACAGAGTTTCCCACTATAGGTTTCTTTGGTCCATCTTCTGCCTACACAGCCAGACTTGAGACATTAATAAGAGTTATTCTTCCCTCTCCTTGTGATCTGTTGAATACTCTGTGTGGCTTTCCAGCTGCAAGTCAATGCTTTTATCCCTATTTTTGTCCTAAAGAAAAATGTGTGAGCTTCTTTAGTATGTAAGAATGAGTCTCCAGTTTTGGGGGGTTGTAAAGCTCTGAGTTCCAAATCACTAATACCACCCACCTCCACCCCACATACACACACACAGGTATATGGGGCCCAAGGTGTGCAAGAAGACAAAATTATACCATTAGATGAAAACAAATAAATCAGTCAAACCCTGTAACTTAAAATGAAGAAATTATTGGTCAGAAAGAGAATTTATTTGCTCGAAATCACCCTAGCTCCTGGTAAACTAAAATGGGATTCAAATTTCATGAATTCCAGCCAAGTATATTTCCTACAGCTAATTATCTTAGTAAAATTAATTTTGTATATAAAATTTCGTAATATCTTTTAAGGTAACTGGAGACACCTGGGTTATCCCCAAACAAACGATGGGATCACCACCAAAGAGAAGCATCAGATTTAATTGACATTTAAAAAAATTCAGTTTTGTATTGCACTTCTTTACAAGTTTGCTTCTACCAGATTTTTTTTCCTTTTCTTTTTCTGTATCTGGGTTAAGGCGGCTCAATCCCTGGGTAATCTGTTTCTTATCATTCGTTTGCAATGCAATTTCAACGGTTGCATTTTCCCGTGATTTGTCACTGTCATCCTTTCAAGTATTGACCAACCATTACCCACCCTAGATGGTATTCAGACTAGATGGTATAGCCTCTCTGGAAGAACTACTGAGAAACTTGATGAGGAAGATTACCTGCTTACCTAAATTAGTTGCCACTTAACTCTTGGTGTTTAATGTAGCTCTCCTTGATCCAGGTAGGTGACTTCTGGAATAAGCCCACTGGGCCAAATCCATTCCAAAAACCTTTTAAAAAGTGTTACTGGACTAAAGGTCCATTTGCCTGTTCACATCTCAGTCCAATAAAATGAGAACAAGAGCTTGCTGCAAAGAAAATAGGGCTTTATTTATAGAAAGTGGACCCAGGCCTGAAGACAGGTGAGCTAACGCTCAAAGACCCCGCTCCCCATGAGTTATATAAGGGAAAAGTCATTACTCGTGGTAACTAGGGGAATAGGACCATGGACAGGCTCACGGTCTCTACTGGCTGGTCAACACCAGGGTAGTGGGTAGTTGATCGGTGCACCTGGTCTGGATATCAGCCCTGGAGTGACTTCACCTGGTTTCACTGCTTTTCTGCACCTGGAGCTGAAAACAACTGAGGCCTAGATGTTATCTCTAGTTTGACTGAAACTGTCTCTGTGGTCGACAGACCCAAAGCTTTGTTCCCAGAGATTATTTGATGCCAACCAGGGCCTCAGTGTCCTGAGGGCTTAAGGATTGAAGGACTGGTCCTGCAGGGGAGAAAGGGGCAGGTGAGTCAGGGTGCTGGATGAAGCCAGTTTGAATCAAAAGAAAAGAAAGGAGAAAAGGTCATATTAGAGACATGAAGTATCTATGTGGTTACAGGATCTTGTTTCAGCTTTACTTCTGACTCATTTGCCAAACATCAAAGAAATCCCTATGTCTCTTCTCTGGCTGCTCCAATCACGAACTGATTTGGATGTCAACCTCATGAAATCAAGGCATGACTGTTCATACTTGGTAGCACTTAGTTCAGGGTCATATCCATGACGTGTCATTAAGCGCTAACTCTGTAAGCACACGTGATGAGTGCACCCAGATGCAATTCCGGGCAACAATTCCAGGTTCTCCGGTATCTGAGGCATCCAGTAGGCACCATAATATATTAATTACCCCCAACTCTGGCCAATCATGCTACTAACCTGAGCTTTTCATTGGAAACTATATCTACCATTTCCCCCACTTTTACATTTAGACATAACTACAAAGATTGCATGCAGGTCCTTCAGACTATAAGCTCTTTAAGGGCAATGACTATGAAATATTTAACTTTGACCTCACAGTGACAAGTAGCCTGATGCTTCCTGGCTATTTAATAAATGTTGAATCAATAAATACATGTGTTTCAAATAGCTCCCAATATGAAGATAATGCTGTTGGTGCTATACATGAGTTAAAGCCAGTTTTCTCTTCTCTGAGCTTTGTTTCCTTTCTTGCTCCCTAACTGCAATGATGTTTTTTCATCTCTGTCTCAAAAGAAACCATCCCTTTTCTGCTATGGTCCAAGATTATAAGGAATTATAAGGCCTGTAGAGATGCTGGTCTCATATATCAGATAGCAGTGGGACGCTCCAATAAATTATTGGACATTTATTGGGGCCAATAATCTGAATTCTAGTCTGCGAGTGAAAGCAATAGTGGCCATCGGAAGATTGTCTGGGGCCCGAAGATTGAAAGCAACACGTTTTTTCAAGTTGGGGAGGTTAGACTGAAACTCAGTGAGGAAAGGAACTGGAGGAAGGAGGTGTAACACCAACTGCCACTAGAACAGGCAGGAACTTAAACAACCACAGAGGAATTTCATACCCTCCCAGCCCCAATTCCCAGCACAAAGCTCTGGATTGTTGATGGTTGCTCAGCAACCACACTCCTTTTCATACAACCATCTTAGTTAATTGTAAAGGATTTGACCTTTCTGTCCTTTCCCTTTAGGACTGCTGTTGATCTTTGGTTATTAATCACATTTCAAATGTCAGCAAATAATACTATTCTGAAATCTTAACTCTACTCAAGACTGTTTATCTGATCTGGAAAGTTCTTTGTCACTGACACCACAGACTAAAGAAAATAGCTAAGACAGGCTTGTCATTTTTAAATTGCAAATAATGTGTCTTCTTTATAGATACCTTCAGAGGTATCAGTTATCTCTACGACTAGACAGAATGAATATCAATGGAACATTAATTTATAGAGTATATGAGTGGATAGCAAACCATCTTAAAGTTAAAACAGAGCATTTTAAATGTAAAAATCCTTCACTCTGCTTCTAGGAATTTAGCCTCGGGAAATATTCAGAAGTGTAGTCACATTGATTGCTCATTACTTATATTATCAAAAGAAATAACCTTAAAGTTGTAACACTAAAGAGTGTTTTAGCAAAAGGTGGGCTATCCATACTATAGACCACCTTCAACTAAAACGAAACTGTAATTACTAATAGCATGAAAATATATGTATCACATGTTCTTTAAAAGTGCATGTTATTTAGCTATTTTTTATTATGTATGTCAGTATATAATTAAGAAAAAACTAGAAGGATAAAAATAAAATGTTAACAGTGTTTTGGGGGTGGTAAGATTATGGTTAGCTTTGTTGTATAACTTTTTAGTTTTGGGGTATTTCCTTAATTTTATGACTTGAAAATAACTTATTTTTAGCTAAAAACATTAATTAAAGATAAAACAGGAAAAGGACAAGATGTATTGTTTGCTGGGCATTCAAGGGCGCTGAAATTTTTCTGTTGTCCTCAGAAATACTTTTCCAATAAGCTTATTGTCTAAAATTTTACATTAGAGACTCATTTCTTTGTCTTTACTTTCTATATTTTGCTAAAATAAAAATAACACAAAAGTAGAATTTAAGGTAATGCATGACACATGGAGATCAAAAAATACTTGTTAACTAAAAGAATAAATGACTCAGTAAGGAGGGCTCAGGTTTTTTCTAAATAAAGAGGTAAACTGAGGCAAGCTCAAATGACCAAAAATTGATTTTATCGGGGAGTAGCAGAGGAACTGCAATTTAAGAAACTCGTGTGCCACTAAGCTGCAGGTGAGTCCCTGGAGCGTGCAGGGCAGACTGTATTTACATATGGGCAAGAGTGAACACAGGGGAAGTCCAGCCAGAGTCTGAGAAGTGACTTCACTGGCCTGGGCCTGGGGAGAGATTCTTGGCAGACATTCCTTGGTAGAGAGATAAGTCTCCCTCTTCTACAAATCACACTCTTACGTGAAATCCATCTCTTAGTTCTTAACTTCTGTTTTTCTGAGGGTACAGTGTGATATTCCCCATTCCATTCCCTTTGGTTCCATTTTAGGCTGAAAATTTCCACAGGATTGGGGATGCCAGCGTGGGGAAGATGCCTTCCCATCTAGAAGAAGTTTTCATTGATTCAACAGGCCTTTCTATCACAGCAGCTGTTTTCTGTGTTGCCGTTGCTTCAAGAATTCTGTCGCACGACCATTGGAAGGACAGTGATGAGATACAAACATTCCAGTCATTAAAATGCACACAGCGAAGGTAATTTGAAAATTCTTATTGTATATGAATATGTGTGTTTCCTTTTTTTAAAAAACCTGAAACCAGCATTTTCATTTCTAATCGTGAAAAATGAAGCAAAAGTTTATGAATAATCATAATCTTTAGCTCATAATTTATTAAGTGGAGGAGTTTTGCACACCAGGCTTAAGCCTTCCAAGGCCCAATGGAGCAGGTAGGTAAATGTCATAGTGAGTAGAGTTTGGACTTTAATCGTGATCATTGACCAGTTAAGGTAAGTTTTCATTAGCTACTTGAACTGTAACTCTTACCAGTGAAAAATGAGTTTTGGTGCCACTTGTGAAAGAAGCGTTCTTGTTTTTGTGTTTGGCTTCAGCTCTGCCACACAGAGATGAAAGCATTATGTGCATCATGACACTTTTCAGAGGCATGTCCAATGACATGTGGAAAATGGTAAATGACAGGTGGAAAACGGTGGGGGGAGTGCACATTGAAAACTCTGCCCTGGAGGAAGGCAGGCAGTGAAAATGATGACGGAAGGTAAAACACACATCCTGTCAATTCAAAAAGCTGAGACCAGTTTTCTGGGGTAGGGGGAATTTAAAAAATGACTTTCAACAAAATGTCTTTGAAATGTTTGCAAAACTGCTTGCAACAGTTAAGCTAGTGTTTCTTAACTAAGGAGTTGGAAGGCAAAAAAAAGGGGAAGCAACGCTGCTGAAATAAAAACTGGACAGAGTCTCGTAGGACGGAACATCAGGAGCCGAAGCTCTGGAGTTGGACGGATCGGGCTGGAATCCGAGTTTCACCACTTGTCTCTGTGTTGCTCAATGCCTCTGTTCTTTGGTTTCCATGTTGTTAAATGGATAAAATACTCACTGTCCAGAATTCTAGGTATTAAATGAAAAGTACTTTGCATAAAGCCTGGCATATAATGGTGATGATGGTGATGATAAAGATGATACTATTTTGAGAAAAGCAAGGCAAGGGTAGGGCAGTGTTTTCTTTTTTTTTTTAATCTATTTTTAAATTGTTCAAGTACAGTTTTCTGCCCTTTACCCCCAGTGCTCCCCACCTCCCTCCCATTTCCACCCCCCCTCGTTATTGTCCATGTGTCCTTTATACTTGTTCCTGCAAACCCTTCCCCTTTTTCCCTGAAATTCCCTCCCCTCTCCCCTCTGGTCACTGTCAGCCTGTTCCCAATTTTGGTGTCTTTGGTATATTTTGCTTGTTTGTTTGTTTTGTTGACTAGGTTTCTGTTAAAGGTGAGATCATATGGTATTTGTCTTTCACTGCCTGGCTTATTTTCTACAACTGGCTCGACAATTCTCACACTGCATCACAGACTTACCGAAGCAGAACTTCAGGAGTTGTATATTTTACAATTCCAGTTGTATATTCAGGAAATGTATATTTTAAAAATCACCTGGTAACTGTATTAATAGGCTAATTTTGTGGACCACTGGAATTTGTTTGCTGGCATCTTACTGACTTCTGTGGTGTGAAGGAAACCACAACCTTATAATATCTAAAAGTAGCCAAGGAAATAACTGCGAGTGAATCATTAAGTGAGCTCACATTGTCCTTTACACCAGGTGAATGTGTACACCTGATGTGACGTTACCCTCCAGCTACATGCAAAGCCAGTAGGTAGTTTAAATAATCTCATCTATTAAAGAATATGTAAATAAGGGAACAGATGTTAACATTCTTAAGAATGATAAACACATTGGAAAAACAAATAGCTAAGCCTATGTGAATTCATAAATAACGTGTCTAACCTCTGAAGATACTGGCTGTTTGGGACTCACGTGAGACCTGCAGCGGAGCTTCCAGACCCAATTTGTCTTCATGTTCCTCTAATCCCACCCCAGAAAGCTCAGTGTTACCATGGGGCTGCTACCCTAATTTTGACCCCCCCAGTTTTCTGCTCTGACAGGTGAGGTGGACCCACAGACACTTCTCTGCCTCCTTACGTGAAGACTAGGCTCTGTGGATAACCAGTGCTGGCAGGGGTGTGGAGAAAAGGGGACCTTGTGCTCTGCTGGCAAGAATGTGCCTTGGTGCAGCCATTGGAGGTTCCTTAAAATATTAAACATAGAACTGCCATATGCTTCAGCAATGGTATTTCTAGCCAAGATGTGAAGACATCCTAGGTGTCCATCAACAGATGAATGGATAGAAAAGGTGACACACACACACACACCATGAGAAAGAAGAAAATCTTGCTACGTGCAACAACTTGGATAAACTTGAGGGCATTATGCTAAGCAAAATAAGTCAGTCAAAGACAAATACTATGTAATGTCACATACACGGAATCTAAAATTAGCCAACATGTAGAAAACTGAGGTAGAGTGGTAGTCCCCAGGGTTGGGGAGCGGTGGGAATGGGGAGATACTGGTCAGAGGGTAGAAACTTCTCGTTATAAGATTGACAAACTCTGGGGATCTAATGTACAGGATGGTGATTATAGCTAATAATAGTGTTATGTATTCTTGAAAGTTGCCAAGAGAATGGATCTTATGTGTTATCACTACAAAAAGAAATGGTAATTATGTGACAGGATGGAGGTGTTAATTCAATGGTGGTTATCATTTTGCAATTCCTAAACAAATCAACTCAACGTATTGTACACCTTAAACTTACACAATATTTTGTGCCAATTATATCTCAGTGAAGCTGGGAAACAGCAAAACTGTGAATATCGATGAATATTAACTGAACTACGAAATAGGGAAAGCAAATGGAATTTGCTTCGGTTATTAAAAATTATGGCAAAGCTATTTAGAAGTTGATGCATTTGCTCCCCATCCTGAGTCCATGGAATGCATTTATTTTAGGGACTTTTGCAACAATTTTTATTCTCTGGCCTCATCAGTCCCATATTCTGAGAGGTCTCCTGTGCGGGAGCACTGCCTACTGCAATACATTCAAACTTATCACTCAGGCAAAACGTTCTATTATATGACACAATTTTGAAAGGATCAATTTGACCTCTGGGAGACTGACAAGGAAATAGAAAAATAACACTTTTGCAGAACTTTTTGGGATGCATCAGACCAGACAATAAGAACAACATTAATAATAGTGTAGCATTTACATAACACTTTACAAATTTAAAAAGGACTCTCTGCAAACACTGTCTTACATTCTGAGTTCTTAGAACCTTTATTTTATTTAGTTTGTTTTCTGTGATCTAAAATGCAAGGAAGGGCGGGGGGCAACGTTAAGGAATTACTTGCCCAAAGATATACAGACACCAACTGCTGGAGTTGGATCTTCGGTTTCAGATCTCTGTTGTCTTAAGTGATGTTCACGACCTCAAGCCTGACATTTCCATTGTAAAAGGTTGGCTTCATCCATCACAGTTTGTATGTATAAAGGAACACCAGCTCATTGCAACCTTTGATGTCAAATCTGAAATTATGTATGATAATTCCTTTACAAAAGGTGTTACTGGTTGAGTGAAGGAGCTAATTTATTGAATTCTTAGGTAAAAGATGACCTCCTATCACAGTCCTTAGTGTTTCACAATATCTTCTGTGTCCACACAGAAGGAGTATTTATTGGTTTCAACAGTTCTATCTCAACAGGTAGTTGAAAGAAAACTATCATATTTAGCACAGAGATCGTATTGCAAGTTTCTTTTACAAGAAAAAAAGTAGAGGAAATGGGAAGCCTTATATAAAACCTTCAGCTGTAATTAAGAGGGCAATAATAAAATTCTCGTTGAATTACATAGGATGATACTCAGATCCCATAATTACACAGTGTGTTTTTAATAACACTGTACAATCACTAATTAGATAGTCCAAACATCTTCCCGATGAGGTAGGGTGAGCATTGCTATCCTGTTTAGCCTGTGAAGACATAAAAACGCAGAATGGTTCCACGACGTGTCCGGAGTCATTCAGGTGAGTCACGGTAGAGCTGAGATTAGAACCCACAACCCTGATTCTGTTATTTCTAGAACTTGCTATTCTTCTTCCTCAGTTGTTATGATAACATACTATTCTTTATGGCTTAGGATTATTATCATTTCTGATTAATATTTTGTAAGAACCATGCTTACAGCTTGTGTCTTCTAACTGGAAGAACTTGTAGGCATGTATTAGGTTGTCTGTCATAGCTCCGTAGCCCTGTGTCTATTTTCTGATGGGTATAAAGCAGAATAGAGGAGGTGATAGCACAGGCATTGAGAACATAATGAGATTTATACTAATGGATACGTATAGTTGTATGAATGTGTGTATGAGTGTGTATGCACGCACTTACCCTAGGCTGGGGAGATACGCATACACACACACAGACTCTCTCTGAATTTCCTAGTGACCACTTTAAACTGCTGTTACTGGGAACTGAAATGGAGGCACCCAAAAATGGGTAGAAGTGAGCTAGACAAGAGCTCACAGCTACCTTAACCTAAGCTAAAGACAACCCCTCTTCCGTGTCCACAAAAGTTATAGATTATATATTGAGTAAGCAATAAAAAGGAAATACATCCTATACATATTGATATGAACAAAGAGAAGGTTATGGAGGTTACTCAGCAATTGTTCGCATGGGAGAGAACATGGGATAGGATTGAAGGGAGTAGAAATTATGAATGCCTTCCTCATAGGCTTTGACTTTTTAAATAATATCTTATTTATTTATTTCTAGAGAAGGAAGAAGGCAGAGAGAAAGAGAGAGAGAAAAACACCAATCAACTGCCTCTTAAACACACCCTGACCAGGGACCGAACCTGCAGCCCAGACATGGGTCCTGACCGGTAATCAAACCAACGAATGACCTTCAGCCTTGAGGGGTGATGCTCAACCAACTGAGCTACACCAGTCAGGGTTATATGGTGACTTTTCAACTAGCTATAAGTATGATTACTTTTACCATTAAAAATAAAACTACTGACAAGCAAAACAATCACCTTAAAAGAAATAACATTCTTATAAAGGGACAAGAGAAACATACAAATAGCATGAGGAGGCAGAACAATTAATTGCTGGGCCTTCAGAGGACAATAAATAGTCTATTGAGGGCATACTACATGCAAAGAACTCCAAGAACTTGTCTCACGCCTAGTAGCATTTTTTAAAATTAAGCTATTCAAGTTTTCAATTCAGATATTCATGTAGAGATTTTATTATAGTGAGAGCTACCTTATAGAAAATATTCTTCTTTATATTTATTAGGAGTTCTTTCAAGCATTAAAAAAATTAACTGAAAAAAAACCCCAAAACAGTGCTCTTTAGTTTTGTACCAATTGACAAACAGTATTTGGAATTTCACAGACACTCCCTAGGACATGTCTTGGTTCATTGCCAGAGACATATTGTTACAACTATTCACAGTGTCTCTATATTGCCTGGAACCAGCATCATGTTTTACCAAACACAGCCTATCCCTAGCCTGTGGCTATAGTTATAGCATTACAAGTCATAAAATAGGCAGAAGAACAAGGAGGAGGAGGAGGAGAAGCAGCATAAGAAGAAGATGACGACAATGACAAAAGTGAGAGAAGGCTGTTGTCTCTTCACCCAGGGCCCTGAGAAATTGCTGCATGTGAATATTGTCTTTCAGAACTGGAATACAGAAAGTACTTCTTCAGCCCCAATTACCTTGCTATAGCTGGTTTTTCCCCCTCTCCACCCAGCTGAGCTAATGCATCATGGTTGGAACTACGAACCTGGGTGTCATCAGTGAACTCCACCCCTTACTTCCAGTTCCACAAGAACCGTAAGTAGGTAAATAGGTGTGTGGTAGGGTGGTGGCCCTGTCACGTCCATCCATCATACCCCTGCTCATCCAGTTGTTGAGCCAACAGGAAACTGAACCCCTATAAGGAAAAATGGAAAACTTTCATCGAACTCAGCAATTTTCAACTAGTGTGCTGCAGCAGGCATGTTGCTGTGCTGCAAGAAATTATAAAACACGCAATTCCTGGCTATTTCACCAGGGGCATTGACCTCTTTTTCCTTAGGTTGTCAACTAAAAAAAAATTACAACTGACAACACACAAGAATAGCTGTCCAGTGTGCATGGATCAAAATTATACATATATATTTCTTTTGCTGGATCAGGAAAATACATATTTTTGGTGTGCTGCAGAATTTTCATAATTAGTTTGTATATGCCATGAGATGGAAGAGGTTGAAAATTGCTGATCTAACTAATCTTTTTGGTTTTACATTAAAAAAATTTTAGAGAAAGGAGAAGAGAGGGAGAGAAACACTCATGTGAGAGAGAAACATTGATCAGTTGCCTCTCAAACATGCCTCAACTGGGGACTGAACTGCAACCCAGGCCTGTGCCCCAGCTGGGAATCAAACCAGTGACCTTTTTGCTGTGAGGGTCAGTGCCCAACCATCTGAGTCACACCAATCAGGGCTGATCTAACTACACTCTAATGTTTCCAACTTCAATTGATATTGGAGGGTACAGACTTTGGAATAAAATTCCAGACCATGTAATACACATTTCAAATTGTGTGATTTAGCCATGTTATTTCCTCCTCTGAGCCTCAATTTCTTTGTCTGTAAAATAGTGATTGTACCCTCTTTGTAGCATTTTTATGAAGATTAAACAAAAAAAATACAGAAGTTGCTAGTGCAATGTCTGCTAAGAAAATATTGACCCCTTACGTCTTCCTTATCTGCCTATTTCACATGGCCTAACCCCGACTCTCATTTAATTTTCCTCTCTCTGTCTAGTTCACTTACTTTCTATCTTTCTGGGACCTTTTCCTTCTCTAAATGGGTGTTCTTTGCTCTTAAACAATTATAATTCTTTTTCCTTAATATTGTGCCTCTTTTAAATTTTAGCCACTAGAGGGCTACATAATAAGATACAATTCTACTCACACTGACCACATTGGAAAATCAGAGGATAAAAATCAAATAACCTAGGGGAATCAAATACTCATAGAATGCTGAGGAGACTTCAGAAAACATCCAATACCACACAGTTTTAAAGACAAGGGAACTAGGTATTTAAACAAATACAAACAGGTAATTGTTTTATTTTTTAAATCCATGCCTCTACAATTCTATACTTATAAATTTCATTTTCTTTTGAAAGTTTCTCACTTTCATACCATTTTCTGAGAAAAAGAAGACACACATAAAGGCAAATAAACCTCCTTTAGCAACGAAGCCAGTTTTCCATTTTTATCTACTTGAAATATTTAAAGTCTAAAATAAATCTACATATTCTATTAAAAATATGCAATCTCTAAAAATATTTCAGGTAGATTTTAATTTTTGCTTTAATATTTAGCAAATTGAAATTAATCTATACTTCAATTCTGAGTAAGTTCAAGATGAAAGCAATCTTTCAACATTGAACATGCATTCATTCTAAAATATATACAAAATATGCAAAGAAATATCCATACTTAACTAGAAACTAGTAAAAACTATGATGCCATCATTGAAATACAGTCTTAAGTAAACTTTCTATACTATTAAAAGTATTGACTGAGGGATCCAAGATGGCTTCAGAGTAGCTGGAAGCTCCGTGTACTTGGTCCCAGGTCCAGACAGGTCTTGCAGCTAAACCACAGAGCAATTACCTGGAAAACCCAGCAGAGAGTGAGTGAAAGCGTGTGTGAGTGAGTGTGCACATGGACAAGAGTGTGGGGAGTGTGCCTGGGTGGGAAAGAGCCTGCCTGCCTGCCGGGCACTTGGGAGGGGGTGGCCCAGGCTCCCCCAAAAGAGCAACTGCTGCCACCACCTCCCAACCCAGCATTTCTGGCTGCACAGATTGGGGGCGGCTGTGGATGGGCTCAGAAGCCATGAGCCTCAGGGGTAGAGAGAGAAGGCTGGGGAGATGCTGGCTGCAGAAACAATGTGACAGGGAGCAGGCCCACCTGAGGCTGAGAACCACTGGAGGGAGCTATGAGTGCACCCTGCCACTGCCTCACCTTATAGTATCATTCTAAGTGATACTAAATGAGTCTTCCCACCATGTAGAGAGGTCCAGAGAGAAACTTTATCTAAAACAGTTGGAAGCTCTGACAGGTAGTGGCCAGACCTGACCAAGAGATACTTAGTGATCTGGGGGAAGGGAGAGTAAGTAGAGAGCAGGCCCCCCCAGGGTTCTGTGCTGCAACATGGGTCCCACACAGAAACTCTTTTAAAAGAGGAACTGAAGTGAGACTTGAGACTCAGCAGAAACCTGGTATTCCTATGGGTGTACGCATGTATAAGGGCTCTGCATAGAAAAAACTCAGAGGGATAGAATCATGCTGAAGGGACAGTGGGACCCAACCCAGCATGGCTGGTGAGCAGGGGACTATACAGAGTGGAGAGATTGGCCAAGTCTCCAGCAAACCCCCCAGTCTGGGGAATGGATGACCAGGAGCTGAACACCTGAGACTTGCTGCATCTAGGTGGGTCCTCTCACACAGAAGTGAGCCCAACCCCCACCTGCAGGATTACAGACTCGAAGATCAGTGAGGCCAGGGTCTGGATTCCCCTGCTAGGAGCATTTCCACAGGGGAAAGAAGAAAAATCTCTGAAAGTGACCTTTACCAAACACCAGGAACTACACTGTTCCTCAGGCCTTGAGCTGCTGAAATCAGTAGAGAGATTAGAGACAAGCAAAACAAGGAATGTTCAGGGCCACACCCAGCCTCAGTGCCTAGACAGAGCTGCTGTCTGTGACAAGCAGGAAAGAGCTGCTCCTTTTACACAGATTGGCCCCCCAGAGGAAACAGCTAATTCACCAGAAACCATACATTATTGGAAAAAATCTGGGACAGACCAAGACATGTGGTGAAAGGATGGGGAAACACTCCCACCATCTTCCCTGAAGACTGAATAGTGTCCCCCCAAGGGTGACCAAGGGTTCTCACCCTCTCAATCCCACCAGAGGCCCCCTCTGGAGGCAGGTGGAGAAGGTACTGGTAGTCCTCTTGGGTCATTCAATGAACCACTCCTGGGCCCTGGGCTGAGGGAAAGCTGACAGGGCAGAATATTGGGACTAGCCAAATCTGAAGGTGACAGCCACAGACTGCGGGTCACTTGTAGTTTTGAACAGGCTACTTAGGGTCTACTCGGATACCGTCTGACATTACCAAGAGCAAATCCAGAAAGAGAAGATGGTGGTAAACACTAGATTCTACTGAGATGAACTCCATCGTGGTCTTCTTCACAATTTGCGTTACTTCATCTCCTGGACAGCTTTTTAACATTCATTTCTTGTTGTTCAATTCTGGGCCTATAATTTACCTAGTTTTTATATTTTAGTTCATTTCAAATCTTATTTTTTGTTTGTCCTTTCTCTTACTCCATTTTACCATCTTCCTTTCTCTTTATTTTTGTTTTAATTGTATTTTTTCTCTTGTTATGACTTGTTTCTATTTCCCACTCTTACTATTTCTCTCTTCTCCAGCTTCTCAACACCATTTTTCTTGTCATTAGTCATCTCATATTTTTTTCCATTCTTAAAATACCTTTATTCTCTCTCCACCTTTATCAATGTTTGCTCATTGGTTGTTGATATGATGGTTGTTGTTGCATTTCTTCAATTTTATTTCTAGATCTTCATTATTTTTGTATTTTAAATCTCATATTTTACTGTTCCCCTCTCCTACTTCATTTTGCCTTCCTCCTACCCTTTAATTTTTCATGTTAAATTTAAATTTTTCCCTGTTCTAGCTTAATTTTCATTCTTCACTCTTAATTTTCACTCTTCACTTCATTCTTGGTATTCCTTCTTCCTCTATCCTCTCAAAATCCCTTTTCATTCCTCTAGACATCTCATAAATTTTCTTTGTTTCTTTTTTCCTTCTTATTCCCATTAATTTTTTCTCATTTGTTGTTGATATTGCTATGGTGGATCTTTTCCTCCAATTTGGTTCCTATTATTTTCACTGTATTTTTTCAAATTCGTAAAACTCTCCCCTTTTCTGACCAGATCGGGCACGTTCAGGGTGGTATGGCTGTAGACCTCTCCCCTTTTCTTACTTCATTCTACCTTCTTCCCTTGCATTTTTATTTACAATGTAAAATTTCTTTTCTTTCTTTCTTCATCTTGTTTCTATTCCCTACTCTTGTTATTTCTCCGCCTCTGATCCTCTCAAAATCATTTTTCTTTTAGTTAGTCATCTCATATCCATTCTTCCTTTCTTATAAAGCTTCACTCTCTTTATGCCTTTATTAATATTTGCTCATTTGTTCTTGATAGTGTGGTTGTGGGTTGGGTTATTTTTGCAAATGTGGGTTTGTTTCCTGGTTTGTTTGGCTGTGTTCTGGCAGCACCTGTACAATAGCATACAAGATGTAGTGGGCAGTGTGAATCTCAGTCAGCCAGCTAGGGGGAAGGACCCACCAAAGAAAAACCCAACAACATCAAAAACCCAATTACAACCAGAGAGCCCACATAAGCAACACAAAGGGCATTCTGAGAGCAACCAGCTCAGGAGATCAAGGAGAATGTGCCAATCAGTCCCATAGGTCTCCTACCACAGGAGTTGATATCATGTAGACAGCAGTCGAAGCAGATCAATAGAATATGTAGAAACAAACAAGAAGAGTCACCTAAAATGGGGAGATAAAGACATGACACCCAATCTAAAGGAAAGGGGGAATCTCCAGAAAGAGTGCTAAATGAAAGTGAGGCAAGCAAACTGTCAAACACTGAGTTCAAAATAATGGTTATATAGATGCTCAAGGAACTCAATGAGAACCACAAGGAACTTCAAGAAAGCTGCAGGGAACTTACTGGGAACTATACCAGTATGAGAAAGGACAGAGAAACTATCGATCAGAGCCAAGAGGAAATGAAGAATATACTATCTGAAATGAAGAATACATTAGAGGAATTAAAAACAGATGAAGCAGAAGATAAAATCAACAAACTGGAGGAAAAGGTAAGAAAAAACTCCCAGGCAGAGTAATAAAACAAAACATAACAAAACAAAAAACAGACTGAAAAAGAATAAAGAGGGATTAAAGGAGCTGCAGGACAATATGAAACATAATAATATCCATTTCATAGGGATACCAGAAGGAACAGAGGAGGAACATGGGGCAGAAAACCTGTTTAGAAAAGTAATGACAGAAAACTTCCCTAACTTGATGAGATTAAAAGTCACTCAAGTCCATGAAGCGCAGAAGGTCTCAATCAAATGAACTCAAAGAGGCCCACTCCAAGACACATCATAATTAAAATACCATAACTTAAAGACAAGAGAGAATCTAAAAGGCAGCAAAGGAGAAACATCCAGTAACACATGAGGGAGCTCCTATTAGATTAGCAGATAATTCCTCAACAGAAACACTATAGGCTAGAAGAGAGTGGCAAGAAATATTTCAAGTAATGACAAGCAAGGCCTGCAACCAATACTACTCTTCCCAGTGAGGCTCTCATTTAAAATGGAAGGTTAAATAAGGAGTCTCCCAGACTAAAAAAGGCTAAAAGTATACATCTCCAGCAGACCAGCATGGCAAGAGATGCTAAAGGGACTGCTTTAAGAAGATGGAGAAAGAGAGAGAGGGAGGGAGAGAGAGAGAGAGAGAGAGATATGCAGGTACAAAGAGAAAAATGGCAATGAATAAGTACCTATCAATAATAACCTTACATGTAAATGGATTAAATGTTCTAATCAAAAGATATAAGGTAGTTGAATGGATTAAAAAAACATGGCCCATATATGTTCTGTCTACAAGAGACCCACCTCAACAAAATATCTACACAGACTGAAAGTGAAGGGTTGGAAAAAAAATATTCCAAGCAAACGTACATGAAAAAAAAAGGTAGTTTAGCAATACATATATCAGACAAAATAGATTTCATAACAAAGATCATAAAAAGAGGCAAAGAAAGACACTACCTAATAGTTAAGGGAGTAATCTATCAGGAAGACATAACCCTTGTACATATACATGCACCCAACATAAGAGCATCTAAATATGTAAAGAAAATATTGGAGGACTTCAAGAAAGATACTGACAGCATTACACTCATTGTATGGAATTTTAACACCCTACAATGAAAAATAAACAAATGGGATTACATCAAATTAAAAAGCTTCTGCACAGCTAAACATCATTAAAATGAAAATGGAACCAACCATATGGAAAACATATTTGTCAATGATACCTCGGACAAGGGTTTGATCTCCAAAATATATAAAGAACTCAAATGACTCAACACCAGGAAGACAATCCAATTAAAAAATGGGCAAAGGTCATGAACAGACACTTCTTCAAGGAGGACATACAGAGGGCCCATAGACATATGAAAAGGTGCTCAGCATCACTAGCCATCAGAGAGATGCAATTTAAAACTACAACAAGATACCACTTCACACCAGTCAGAATGGCCATCATAAATCAACAAACAACAAGTGCTGCCGAGGATGTGGAGAAAAGGGAACCCTAGTGCACGGCTGGTGGGAATGCAGACTGGTGCAGCCACTGTGGAAAACAGTATGGAATTTCCTCAGAAAACTAAACATGGAACTGCCTTTTGATCCAGCAATTACACTGCTGGGATTACACCCTAAGAATCCCGAAACACTAATTCAAAAGAACCTATGCATCCCAATGTTTATAGCAGCACAATTTACAATAGCCAAGTGCTGGAAACAGCCTAAGTGCCCATGAGTAAATGAATGGGTCAAAAAACTGTGGTACATTTACACAATGGAATACTTTCCAGCAGCAAGAAAGATGGAACTCCTACCTTTTGCAACAGCATGGATGGAACTGGAGAGTATTATGTTAAGTGAAATAAGCCAGGTGGTGAAAGATAAATAGCATATGATTTCACCTATAAGTGGAACCTAATCAACAAAGCAAACAAAAGAGCAAAAGAGAGCCAGAGTCATGGAAACAAGGAACAGACTGACAGTGATCAGAGGTGAGGGGAGATGGGAATGAAGACGGCAAGAAGGGGAAGGGACTAGTCAAGGAATATGTATGAATGACTCATGGACATGGACAACAGGGTGGGGACTGACTGTGGGAGCAGGGGATGGGCTGGGTGGAGGAGAGCAAAGGGGGAAAATTGGGACAACTGTAATAGAACAACAGTAAAATATTTAAATTTAAAAAGTATCAATTAATAGGTCAACAATGAAAGAAATGAAAAATCCATGTAAAATAATCTAAAAACACACTTCATATATTTATTTAAATGTGTAAATACATATTTACTCATCTACTTTTTACCCATATCCTAGGAGTTTTATGCCTGGGAAGGTGCTTTGTATTTCTGATTGTTACTTGTTTATTATTCTCTTATTTCAAGAACATTGCTCTGCACTTTTGAGAACAAGCCAGACCCCACGCAGTCCCACCACAGAAACACTGACGGCAGTGAGAGTTCTCTCTGCACCCAGAGCTGCCCTGCAGAAAATGAAACATCTGGAAACTCCATGATTAACATCCCATTAATATGAGAGGATTCAAATAAAATCTCCTGCTTAAATTCTATGCTAAGAACAGATACTTATATATCTGCCCATAAAACGCTACCTACAATTGTCAAAACTAACATTTTTATACACATGGAACAAGCTAATTCCTCATTTTAAGTAAGGCTAATGAACATGGCGACAAATTCTAGAGTTAGAAAAATGAAGAAGAGAGTGTTCTTTTAATAATTTTGTCAGAAAATGACCTAGTGACTCTAACACCAGTCCTCTGATACTTGACCATAAATCTTACAGGTTTACACACAGTGAAGAATGGTGATTTGATTGTTTCATTGATTGACTGATTGATTCATTGAACATCTATTTGTTGCATTCTTACTGTGGGCCTGGCCGAAGGCTAGGATAAAACCTAGGGACAAACAAACAAGCAAACAAGCAAACAGAAGCAAACTCCATAGTCCTTGCTTTACTATAACTGATAATCTATAGTGTAGTGGGGTCAGGGGTTGGAAGTAAATGTTACTCAAAGAAAGGTAAAATTACAACTGTGATAAATGATACGAAGGACGCAGACAATGTTATGAAAACTGAACTTCTACAGGGTAAGAAAAAGCTTCCCTGTGGGACTGAAGACAGGGTCCAGATCTGAAGAAAGAATATAGTATTTAGAGCCTGAAGGGTAGCTCTGTGGGCAAGTGGAACAAGTTGTGAAAGACCATCTGATAGAAAGGAATGTTTATCATTTCAGGAAAGGACAGAGGATCTGGAGCAAAGAAGGCATGGTTGGGGAAAAGGCTCTGGAGAGAGAGAATCCAGATTATGTAGGGCTTTGTAGGACAAATAAAGAAATTTAGTTTTTCTCAAGAGCTATTGAAAGTCGCCTACAGAATAACAAGATTAGATTTGCATTAGGAAAAAGTTTCTGGATATTGCCTCTAGCATGGATGGGCTTGAAGAGAAATATGCAGCATGAGGTATGTATAAAAAGTTTACAAGCTGTAAACTTGAAATGAATAAAAGTTCATCAAGAATAGAATGAAAGATACATTGTGAAATAAGTATACAATGGATTACTATGTAACAATGGGAATGAACAAACTATGACTACATACTACAACATGGATGAACTTCATATACATCATGTTAAATGAAAGAAGTCCAACCCAGAAAGGTATATGCAGTTTTTTAAAAAATATTTTATTTATTTATTTATTTTTTATTATTTATTTTTATTTTTTTTTAAGATTTTATTTATTTATCTTTAGAGGGGAAGGGAAGGAGAGAGGGAGAGAAACATCAATGTATGGTTGCCTTTCATGCGTCCCCTGCTGGGAACTGGCCTGCAGGGAATCGGCCTGCAACCCTAGTATGTGCCCTGACTGGGAATCAAACTGCGATTGTCTGGTTTGCAGGCCCACGCTCAGTCCACTGAGCTATGCCAGCCAGGGCTCCTATTTATTTATTTTTAAAGAGAAAGGAAGGGAAGGAGAAAGAGAGGGAGAGAAACATCAATGTGTGGTTGCGTCTCACAAGCCCCCTACTGGGGCCTGGCCCACAATCCTGGCATGTGCCTTAGACCGAGAATCAAACTGGCAACCTCTTGGTTCACAGGCCTGTGCTCAATCCAGTGGGCTACACCAGCCATGGCACAAATACACATGCAGTTTAATCATATTTGCATAAAGTTAAATGCAGACAAAAGTAATATTTGGTGTAAGGAGTCAGGACAGTGGTTATACTAGGAGTGAAAAAAATGAAACTAGTGACTAGAAGGGGGCATTAGTGGGCTTTTGCAGTATCTGCAATGCCCTATTTATTAACTTGTGTGATGGTTAAACAGGTGGTGAACTTGTGATCATGCATTGGGCTTTATATTTATGTTTTGTATAGTTTTCAGTGTATATGTAATGCCACACTGAAAACACATTCAGGAACTTTTGAAGAACAGATTGATGGCATCTCAGTGAATGGACACAGCAGGATCACTTAGGAAGCAATGGCAATAGTCCAGGTGGGGGAAAACGATTTCCCAATTTCTATGGGAACCCTGCTAGTGTGGTGAAGATGGAAAGCAGCCTTATCCGGGAGCTACTGCTTAGAAGGGGAAATATGCAGGATTTAGTGGTGAATTAGATATGGAGTGTGAGGAGTGAGGAGGTGGCAAGAATGATTCCTAGAAACAATTGATTTAGAAAACAAAGAAGCAATCCTGTGTGGGAAGGGACAAAAGAGAATTTGTGAGGAATAGGATTTGGGAGCAGAGAGGTAAAGGGCCTGCCAAAGGCCAGCTGGGAGAAAAGGAGGAAGGGATGGACTTGTGCAGAGAGGAGAGGAAATTTGAGAAAGTGCCCGTGGAGAGTGGGAGAGTGAGTGGTCTTCTGAAGTCCACCACGAATGGAGAATGGATAGTAAACATTTTACCCTGAAGAGTGACCTGCTCCTCCCGCACGCAGCTGCTCCTGCGCAGGCATGCAGAGGACTGGTGAGTAGGATCACACGTGACTGGAGATTTGCGAGCTGGGTGTGGTCAGTGCAGTTTTGGGGTAATATGATAACTGAAAGTATGTCAATAAGAGATTGCAATGAGTCTATCTCCATTTTCTATCTTCCTCATAAAGAAAGAGGATCTTTAACAAGCGCCTGTTTTAGAGTTCCCTGGGAGTATGGAAATTCACCTGAGAAGGTAAGAGAGGAGATGAGGAAAGCAGTATGGTGAAGGCCGTGAGTCTCCAGAACTCCCTCCTCCTCTTCTCTCTGCCGCATTCTCCATTGTCACTGCAAACCAACCACATGTTACCATTCCTTTTTCCCTTTCACTATCTCTTCACTGTCTTTTTAAAAAAATTTTTATTTATTCTTAGAGAGAAAGAAAAGAAGGAAGAAAGGGAGGGAAATGTGATCCGTTGCCTCTCCCACACACCCTGACCAGGGACGGGACTCAAAACCCAGGCATGTGCCCTGACAGGCAATCAAACCGGTGACCTTTTGTTTTGCAGGACGCTGCCCAACCAACTGACCTACACTGGTCAGGGTACTTCACTGTCCTTTTTCTACAAATCTTTTTTCCTCATGTCCTTTTACCTTTTGCATCATATGGGGGGAAAATAAGCATAAAGTGGGCACACTATTATTGTGGATGGGCATTGGCAGATTTGGGACTGGAGGAAGCTTACTGTTTCAGCTTTATTGACATATCAGTTCATACATAATTGCAGGCTTCAGTAATTAAGCCTGCAAAGATAGGGACCCACTGCAAAGATAGCCACACCATCCAAATCAGTGCCAATGCCAATTAGCATTTGGACACTTGGCAAAACTGCTAAGAAAGCAGTTTTATCTTTGACACCCATTTCTCTCTCTTTCTTTGGATATTACCTCATTTATTTATTCATTCAGTCATTCAATCATTTATTCCAGAAACATATATTGAGTAACTACTATCTATACATCAGACACTGGGCTAGTTGACGTTTGGATACTTACACTTGGGGTCTCTCAATCCAAAAGGACCACTCCTCCCCTGAAATTATTACTCACTCTTCCATGTCCTAATCACAAGCACCCATTTTCTATGGGGTGGTGATTAGATTTTATTTAAATAACACATACCAACATATGCATACATGGGAATAACTATAACACATGCCAAGCTTTCTCCTAAGCACTTTATAAATATGAATACATTTCATTCTCACAACACTCTATGAGGTCAGGACTATTATTATCTCCACTGAAAAAAATGAGAAACCCAAGGCATGGAGAGATTAAGTAACATGCTCACCAGGCAGGAGGCAGAGGCAGGACTCAACCCAGGAGTGTCCCCAGAGCCAGCGTGTCAATCACTGCTCAACACAGCCTCCACCTCGGCCTTGTGGTTAGTAGAGAAGAGCTGCTCCATTCTCACTGGCTCTGCTATGGGCTGGAGTTGAAACTTGCTTTCTGCTTTGAAACGATCCTTTTGTTCTTACGGTCAGGAAGGATTCCAGTGGTCATTAGGGTAGGATTTTCTGTTGGTATTGAATTTTATATGAACATGAAGGAAAGTAGAATTTTACTTATGACTCATTTGAGGAAAGACTTCGTTATGGTCCTGGGGATTGATAGAAATGAAGGTGTAGAATCTATGGATTACTGGGCCTGTTCTGAGTGACTTCCAGAATGTTGAGAACTACTCAGAGCGGTGAAAAGAAGACAGACAGACACACACGCCAAACCAAATTCTGTGTGAGTCCACTTAGACGAGATAGCTAGTGTGGTGAAATTCATAGAAACAGAAAGTAAAGCGGTGGTTACCGAGGGGCTGAGGAGCGGGCATGAAGAGAAGTTGTTTAATGTTCATGGAGTTTCAGGTCTGTAAAGTGGAAAAACCCTGGAGATCTGTTTCACGACAATGTGAATGTCCTTAACACTTCTCAACTATTGTGCTATTTTTGTATTAGACTTCTAAGAAGTTGTGTGTGTGTCCGTATGAATGTGTGTTAGGTTGCAGAAAAATACGTATTTGCTTGGATCTACATTAACCTCATTTCTCTAGACCCCACCTATCTGGATCTTGGAAACTTGTTCCCCATTGAGCAACAGGCTAGCCTAACCAAGAGGACTTTGGCACTTGTTTCACGAGTCTTTATCACTCTTGGGTTATCACTCTCTGCATGTTGCAATAGGTCCCATTATACTATCTTCCCGATAAAGTGTCATCTGATTATAAGACCTTTATTGCCTCATCCCAATGTAAGCCCTGAAATATTTTTCTAGTGCAAAGTTTTCTAGTTTTATGCATTTACATAATATCTAGACCCAATACATTTTAATTGAGTTTAATATATCCAATATATGAATATTAAATAGTTGCTGTATAAGCTTGACTATTTTGATTAAATTAACTATAATTACATTGCTAAGCAAATGTTAGTGTTTATTTTATTGCTTTGTTACTGCATATCCTATTTTATAGGTATTAAATCTCATAAAAACACACAAGCTGAATAGTTAGTTAATCACCTCATCTCCTACATTGGGTCACAAGTAATAAGATAGTTTATCATTTTAAATGTGTTTTTTGGAAAATTTGTGTATTTACATTTATGTTGCCTTTTTTTTTCTTTTTAGAACTTTCCTACTACAGTTTTCTGCATTTTGGGTTAACACAAGAGAGATACTTCTTGTTTCACAAAATTGGCTCATTTTACACAATCTGAACTTGAGAAGCTGATGTTTCTCAGGTTTCAGCACAACATGCTAATGTGTGGGAGCACCTACCGGTGAAGGATGATATTGTCCTGCAGCCCAATTTTATGGGACCTTGTAATGTAGACCAAGTTGGAAGCCATGAGAATTATGAAGCCCTTAGGTGTATATACAGTCAAGGGAATCTGCTTCCAGAAAATGCTTATTCCTTAAGTGTTGCAATAGAGTGGTCTAGGGCAAGAAATATAAGAATTGAGAAGATGCTACAAAACAAGTATGACATTTAGATGGGGTCACAAGTTCTAATAGCAGTACAGTTGTTTAGTACTGATGTACTAAATATTTCACGAGGGCTGAGACCAGGTCTGATTCGTTCACTTCTGAGTCCCTAGCACTGAAACTGGTATTTTGAATGTGTCAATAAAAATGTACTGAAGCAGTGTGGACATCTTTTCCTCAAACCATGTGAACATTTGCCTTTTGTTTTCCTCCTATAGGCCCACATTCATCATTTATAATAAAAACAGTGTCAAAGACAATTTGTGTAATGTCTAAATAAATTTCCTTTTTAGATAAAAATATGCACCTGCTTGGTTAACCAGAAACTTTGAACTAGTTAAAAATATACCTAAACTTTACAGTTAAAAACAGTAATAATGGAACTGACCTAAACTAATTAAAAGGAAGTTGATGGGGAGTTGCATAGGCTTAGTAATCAAATATTACTAGGTTCACATTTCAGCTCTATAGCTTCGTGGCTGTGTGAGGTTGGACGAATTTAATTACTTCCCCTACTGTCTTGACTTGCCTCTCATTGTATATGCAGTGCTTTGTGCCTACTTGGTGAATAATAGATGGTGCCTATTGACTTTTTCTCAGACTGAGCGCACTCATTTTCCTAATTTTCAATGCACTGTGAACCTGGTGGGACAGGGACCATATTTTATTTATTCCTAGAACCCAGCACAGTCACTGGCATAGGCTGGTACTTAATAAATAAGTGTGTGTTGAATTAATAAAGAAAATAAATATTTAAGCAACTCCTCAGTAACTATTATGCATAGTGCTACACAAAGTTGTGCACCGTTCAACTTATAACTGAGGTAGGTGTATGTAGACAGATGCCCAACAGAGTCATTTAAAATACAGAAATAGGGCATTTTCAAGCACTAGAATTCTTTTGAGTAAGACATTCACAGGGAATGTTGAGCTCAAGTAACTGCACACTAGATGGAGACTATATTAGGATATGCTCACACACAAATGCACTCTAGTTTAGCTACATAATGTTTTTTTTTTTTACCATTTTTCTCATTTGCTGTTATTAACACAACCCCTGCTTATAAGTGCAGATAACTGGTTTTGAAAATTTCGAATTAAAAATTGTAAAGTCACGTTTGTACTTGCTCATCAGGAAAGGCACCAACAACGAAGAAGAAATTTGCTTTTAATAAAAATATTTTATATATCCACCGGAAATTTTTCATGTGGTAAACAGTACAAGTCCAACTCTAAAACATATTTGACATACCTAAATGTGTATCAGCAGAACTGTAAATGCCCTGATTCATGTGAAAGTACTTTCCACTTCTAAATGAGGACAATTTTTTGCCCACAAAGTAACAAAGGCCTCCTTTTCAATCACTGGTTTAACAACTACGCCCATTTCATGCACATATCAGAGGGGTGTAACATTCTCTGGATTCGGTTACCAATGTGTAAAAACTTTTTCTAGGCTTATGAAATCAAAAAGCTATTCCAAAGAGATTTAAGTAGGCTTAGCCTATTGCCAAACATAAAATTATATTTGGAACCCAAATCACAAATAAAAACTAACATGTCCACTTCTACCTTCATTGGCAGAACAAAATTTGACACACAAACCAAATTCCTGTCAAGGGAAAATTACTTCCATTGTAAACATATGTAAATGTGGGTTGAATTTCAAGATCTATGGTGGTCTTTGAGATTACTAGAAAGAGATGCTTACACAATATCTTATTTACAAGAACATACATTATTTTAAATGCAGGTTTGGCGGGCATGACACTACATGCTGTAGAAATGCAATGCAAACTTTTCACAGAACGCAACTTACTTTCCCAGTTTAAAAGTTAACCAAAAAATTCACACATACAAAAACCAAGCTTCATTTTGCTTGATTGCTTGATTGCTTGTTGCTTTCTTTGACAGACAAACAAAACAGAAGTCAATAGATAGATTTGCCCAATCTATCTATTGGGCAAATAGATAACATGGTTTAAAAGTAGTTTGAAAAATCCTTTCTTTTTCCTTTCCTCATCTGTTCCTTTTTATGCTCAAAGATGGCTACTTAGTTTCTCAATCTTGTTCATGTTTTTATAAAACATAAGAATAGTAAAATATGGTAAATGGTATATAGTACATAACTAGAAACTCAAATGACAGATATTTTTCCCTCCCAGTTAGAGGATTGGTCTTGGAAGAAAATAAATAGGCAGAAAAATTTCATGGAAACTATGTTCCTCTTACAATTTTAACATTTCCATTACAGTATATGTAGTTCTTAGTATGAAATTTCAAACATCCTTGACTCCTGTACATTATAAATAATAAGTCTTCTTTACTTCAGATCATTGGTAGAATACACAAATAAGGGTTAATTGCAAGTATAATATTTGTTTTGGCATTTTTCCAAATTTTGAAAACAATATATTAGGTCCTAAATGCTTTATTTTTCAAATCATGAAAATTATGCACATGTTTCAAATAAGAATTTTTTATTTTTCTTTTTATACCTTTAAAAGTTAAGATACTTGCCTCGGATTTTTCCCAACAGCAGTATAAAATGGATGACTGCCAAGATAGAAGTTATCATTAATGGACAATTTTCATTAAGTTTAAGTTTTGGTTCCATGCATTAATTAAACCTGTGATACCTGACTTGCTTTTCTGAAGAAAGTGGTAGCAACCGACAATGAATAAATGAGTAGCTAACAATACTAAATGAAAATCTTAGACAGTTATGCTAATTAGGATTTTATATTGCATTCCTTCACATAGTTATATTTATCAATATAGCTTAAAATCCTAGTGAGCATAACAAAATTGAACATTTCATGATGTTCTACAATCATTACAAATGACTTCCAAGTACTCTACCCCCTGAAAAGTCTGAGGATTGCTGACTTAGCAACTATTGTGTTTGTGTCTAAATATGCAAATAAAATTCGAAACCACTAACAACTATCATTCCCACCTTTTTCCTAGCCTATCAGCATGGTGTTATAGACAGTAAGAAATGAAAATGTACGCCTGTCCTGGCTTTTGTGTTTCAAACTCCAGGGCACATGAATAGGTAAGATTTGTTTCACATGACTATTCTATACAGATTCTTTCTCATCATGTTCAATAAATATTAAATTTACCTACAACACGATTAGTTCCCCCTTTGAATGTCATCTGTGGAGGTAAATTAATATCATGAGTACATAGTTGCTGAAAGGTTTGCTAACTTTCTTGGCTTTTTTTAAACAACAGACCAATTGATGACTTTTCCACTTGGTACTTCATTTCTGCATCTTGTAAACAGTGACCAACTAACACTAACATTACCAGATTTATTTTTTTTCAACACTTCACCTAACTCTTGTTGATATTATGGCCCAGTCAGATTTTAAGGGGAATAGGTAGTGGAAATAGCACTGAACAAGGGGTTCGGAAGAACTACATTTCATTCCTGGATCTGTTCCTAAATAAACTGCATAATGAAGGCAAGTCGAAGTGTCAATTTTTTCAAAGCAAACTAGGAAAAATAATATCTGTCTCAACAGGTTGCCACAAGGATGAAAATGAAATGATGTGGGAATTACAAACTATAAAGTACTATTCCACTACATGTTATTACTAGTAGGATTTAGAGAATCCCTACATTCTATTATAATATTGCTATTTGAAAAATGCGATAGACTCTCCTTTGTGCACAAAAACAAGCAAAGTATTTCTGGGCAGAAGCTGCAATAGATGATGCTGCCACGGGTAACAGGCTGAAACAAACATTGCTTGGATATTGCTTTTCTGTACTGGCAATTTTCTTTTTAAAGTGAAAGAATTTATTAAAAAATATGTAAGAGTTTCATTAAAACATTTAACTTGGTATGTACTCACACTAAGACAGTCAGAACTTAAAATTAAAAATATGGCATTTTACGCATATTCAGCCATGCTTCTTCCTTTCAACCACTGCCATTCAAAAAATTTTTTCATATTGAAATTATTTATCAAACTGTCAGCTATTTCATACACAGGCTTAGTTGACTACCAGTAATGATGAACCTAAATTTTAGCTATTAAACCTAATAATCACAGACTAAAATGTGACTCAAACTTCTCATTTTATGCACCTGATTTCAACCCAAATGCTGCTGCCCTTAAGTTGTTCTGTTCTGAAGATCTCTTCCATATTTGTTATGAACTTCAGACACATCGCATACACATAGTAAACTGGCATTCTTCATGAATTCACCCAGAACATCCTATTTTACAGGTGAATTAGGCTTTCACTGGGAATTAGTACACGCCATAATGACTAATCTTACATAATGCATTTGTTTATTTTCTTCTGAAAGGTCAGATTATATATTTTCTTGATGCTAAAATCTTAGAAAATATTTCTTGCTGCTGTTTTCTTTGTGCTTAGCTTAACACAATGCATGCACTACAACAGAGTGTCTCTGAGCCTTTACCTAAAATTCAACTCTTAAAGCGTGTCGAAGCAAATTAGGATGTTTCATCTTCATTTTTTATTGTTTTCAGCACTGAGTCCTCACCCAAAATCTTACACAGTTCATTGAGTCTCTGCTGCATTTTAGGAATCCCAGCGAGCTGAGATTCTAGCTTTTGTTTTTCTTCGCTCAGTGTTAAACGAATTGCAGTGTCCAATTGTTCAAAGCGCCAACCTCCTTCACCATCAAACTGTAATAAATGAGTGTGGTATTTCCTGCATAATCAAAGTAAAATAACATTAGCAATAATTGTGAAAAGCCATTTCAGTTATAGGCTTACCATTCTCACTGATTTCCAAAAGTACATTTTAAGTCAGATGCCCATTTTACATTTGATTTTCAAAAATCCTTCAAAAGTTTAAATTTTGTCATTTTTTTTTACTATGAAAGTCATTCATCTCTAGCAAATTCTATTGCTTATGTTAAATTTATTTCATATTATGAATGCATGTGAACTGCAACATACTGTTGTATCTGCTTAATTTATCTTCATAACACAGCACGGCTCCTGAATAAAGATAAGGGATGCTAGGATGGGAATAAGAAAGGGAAGCTGAGGGGGGAAAGTAAATATTCTAAAGTTTGTAAAGAAAAAAACTGAAAAAAGTGAAGAAAATACAATACCAATTCGTTAATACACCATCCTTTAGGAATGACTTGTTCTACGTAAGTAAACATTTTTCAATTATTAAACATTTAAAACATTCTTAAAAAAAACTCTTTAATAGAAATCTTTTAAAAACACTTCTATGCCTCCATGAAATTTAATTTCTTTTCTCATGGCTTGGGTTCATAATTAGGAACTTCAAAGAGGTATAGAGATGATTTTTTTTATGAGGCAGCAGAAAATTCATCTTCTCCTTAAGGTAGGCTGAGGCCACCGGCCTCTGGAATTTGCAGGGATGAGTGGGGAGAGCAATGCTGGCAGAGCTGGCCTCACACGGCTGAGCTGTTGAACTTACCGCTGTGCTGACATGGCCCATGTTCTCAGGTCTCCTGAGTTCTGTCTTTCCCTTATAGTTTTCCTCTTTTCTTATTCCTCTCTAAGCTCTCATCATTATTTACTACTAGCTCATTATTTACTAGGATCAGTGGGCTTATTTTAGTAGTTTTTATGTTTTTTAATTGATATGATTAATATACCATAAAGTTAGTGATTCTTAGTACATTCATGAGCTCATGCAACTATTACCACTACCCAATACCAGAATATTTTCTTCACCCTCAAAATAAACCCCATACCCATTAGCAGACCTTCCTCATTTGCCCTTCTGCTCAGTCCCTGCCAATCACCGATCTCCTTTCTCTTTATGGATTTGCCTATTCTGGACATTTCATATATATGGAATCACATAATATGTGCCTTTTTATGGCTGGCTTCCTGTTTTTGACAAAATAATTTCAAAATTCATAGAGCAGTAACATGCAAAATACTTCATTAGTTTTTGTGGTTGAATAACATTCTATTGTATGATATTGCATATTTTATCTATTCATCGATTGATAGACATTTGAGTTTCATCCCTTTCTGGTTAGATGGTTTTAACATGCTGTAAGATGAGAAAAGTAAGCCAGGTTAAACTATGTCTAAAAGACTAAAACCACTTTCAAGCTCAAGGTTTGAAGTTCAAGTGTTTGATAACACGTGACAGGGATTAATGATCTTTTTATATGCTTTCAATCATCTTCTGTGTTTAGGTTTTTCAGTTTTTAAACATTTGACCTCCCAACAGGTTGGACCTCACAAAAATTAAATTGAAACAATGTATTTCTATGTCATGGGGGAAAATGTGAAAATGCTGCTATTAACATATGAGAGCCCAAACAAAAGTAATAGAAAGACAAAAAGAATGTCATATGAAAAAAAGAAATAATAGTGAAAATGTAATTTTGTTTTTGTCATTGTAACTTTTCTTGGGCCTTGCCAACCTTGCATCCACTGTACCAGTCATTGTAACTTTTCTTGAGCCTTGCCAACCTGTATCCACATGTACCAGTCATTGTAACTTTTCTTGGGCCTTGCCAACCTTGTATCCACATGTACCAGTCATTGTAACTTTTCTTGGGCCTTGCCAACCTTGCATCCACATGTACCAGTCATTGTAACTTTTCTTGGGCCTTGCCAACCTTGCATCCACGTGTACCACCCTGGTGGGTGGACTATGGGGCAGTGATGCATGTGTACGGGCAGAGTTCATGGGATACTTCTGTACCTTCCTCTCCATTTTGCTGTGGACCTAACATTGCTCTAAAATGTAAAGCTAAAAACAACAACAATCTATTTGTTTCTTTAATGAGAAGAAATGACTGACTGCTTTTAATGACTCTTTAGCCTACTTAAATAAGGAGCTAAGTGACAGCATAGCAAAATGAACCACTGACGGACATCAGAAAACACCGGCACTAACAGGTGACTCCATGTTATCCCAACATGAGATCAATTAGGAAGCATGTCTGTGAACGATGAATTCATATCAGAAAGGGTTCAAGAGATTTTCTGATTTGTTCCTCTGGCATTCCTGACTCTTTACAGTCGCAATAATTAGACTACTATACTCCTTACCATTGTTATGAGGCTTAAAGAAAATGACTCTGGAACAGAATAGGTGCTGAATCTCCATTAGTAACTATTATGATGCTGAAATCAATGAATAAGTAGAGGGATTTTAGACTGGGCACTATTTATTTAAATTTAATTATTTTTAAAGATTTAATTTATTTGTTTTTAGAAGGAGGGAAGGGAGGGAGACAGAGAGGGAGAGAAACATGGATGTGAGAGAGAAACATCAACCAGTTGCTTCTCATACGTGCCCCGACTGGGGACTGAACTGGTGACCTTTGGATTTGCTGGATGTCACCTAACCAACTGAGCCACACCGGTCAGGGCAAGATGGCCTTATTTTTTAAAAATGGGACATCCCATTAGGTTTTTATGAGATATTATTTATAAAACATTTTCACTTACTTTTCCTTAAAATAAACAACAAAAAAGCTTTTTTTCCTCCTGTGTTTCCTTCAACTTATTCCATATGAGACAATATCTACTTTGGAATTTTTCCTGAATTTTGGAAAACAAACTAAAAGGATGATGCAAAATCATGTAAACACAGGGGTGGACGAAAGCAGGTTTATAACTGTTTATACAGAAATGGACAACAGTGTGGGGACTGACCCTGGGAGTGGGGGGGGGTGGGTTGGGCAGAGTGAGGAAGAGGGCAAAAATCTTGAGATGACTGCAATAGAACAACAATAAATTTTTTAAAAAGAAACAGATATTCAGGTTATGATTATTAAATAGATTTATTAACTCAAAAGGATAAACTATGTTTCATGTACTTCCAACTGTAAACCTACTTTTGCCCACCTTTGTATATTCTTTCCTAGTATACGCCATAGAATTACGAATAGTTTCAGTATAAGAAAGTCCTCAAGTTCTTCTACTTCTTTTGGGGATTAGTGGAATGTGGTGATAGTTTTCAAATAGCACATGAATGCTAATTTTGGGGTATCTGAACTACTAGTGTCGACTTAACAAAATACAGGTAGAAAATAGTAAAATGCCCTATGCTCCATAGTCAAAAGCTTAGAAAAGTTATTCTTTAAGAAGCATAAGGAAAACCATCTATCACAGATTTGCATGGGAAAGACTTACCAAAGAGAAGGCCTGTGTGTTATAGACAGTAAGGAAATTCCGGCTGCCTTCGCGGCCTGAAATATCTTCCCTTCGACATCAATGCTGACAGCACTGGTACATTCATCCAGTAATGCATATTTTGGTCTTTAAAAAATAAACACAGATAAATTAATGATTTTCCTATTTGAATGATATGCCTTTATTTGAACAATAGGAATTACAAAGTTAACTTTAAAGAAGCAAAAAGGTCTGTGACATTATTAAAGGTGATGAATCATAAAACAAAAGAGCAGTTATCCCCTCTTTTTGGAGTAGAATATGATATTTTTCTTAAATTTTCAGCAGATTCTCTGAAGCCTGCCCACAATACCATAAGCTTTGTTGTTATGCAGAATCATAAACACGAGGCATAGGAAAGATAAGGCCAGTCACTGAGGGCACTTCCTGCAGAAGGCAAGTTCATTCTTGGTGACAAGGTCCTGACTAATTACATGAAAAATACAATACAGTAACCAATTATCAAACAAGCCACAGCATTGTTAGAAAAAGATTTACTAAGAAGATAATTTTATCAACGATGTGAGTACCTAATCACTATTCATGGAACTCACTGCTATAAGATTCTGCAAAAGTATGCTTACTCTGACAAGTTTAGAAAGGTATTTAACATGGTAATACTGTGACCATGCCTCACAATCAGACTCTTAGGGGAAAACACGAGCAAATATTGTTTTGGTTGTACTCAACAGTTTTGATTCTCTAGCTCAGTTTTTACCCTGGAAGTGACTTTCTACTACTGTCAGAGGGACCTGTCACTCACCACCATTTCCTTCTGTTTCACTTCTTCCTTTCATTTTACTCCCTACTTTTATAGTTCTTTTTCCTTTACCTGTCTTCTTTCAAGGTCTGGAGTGTAGATATGTATTCAGTACTCAGCAATATATGACTTAGCTTTGTTAATAGGACCAAAGGTTAATTTATGTGCTGCTATTATTTAGTTCAGGGCTGGAAAGCAGTATCAAGTATTTACAGGACATTTTTGTCCATGAAGATAATGGCTTTTTTAAAATAAATGGCAATGAAAAGATACATATTGAAACCACTGGTGATTTCTCATTCTGCATAAACAATTACTTAGCATTGTAAGTAGCTTTTCTATGATGGATTCGCTTTTTAATAAGATCCTGTTATCTATTTGGGGCTGGGGTGGGGGAGGGAGGTGGGGAATAGTGAAGGCTAATGGATCCTGGAGTTAAGTCAACTTTAACACCCTATTTGACTTTAATAACTGCTTTCCAATAAAGAACTAAAAGGTCACTGCAGGTTCCTTATGACGTTGACAGATACAGTTTTGCTGCTTAGCTTTTGGTTACTGTTCCGGCTTTATATTAAGCATTACTTCTTTATCTCAGAGTTGATCACTGTTTTATGGATAATTTGTTTTTAAGTGGAAGAGAGGATACAGAAAAAGAAGTATAAGAGAGAGTGTTGGCTTCCAGTTATAAAATAAGTCATGAGAATATAATGGAGAGCATGAGGAGTAAAGTTAATAACATCATAATAACTATGTGTGTTGACAGATGGTTATTAGGCTTGCTGTTTTGATCACTTTGTAAGGTTAAATCACTGTGTTGTAAACCTGCAACTACTACAAGACTATATGTCAATTATAATTTAAATTTTTTTTAAAGAATTAATAAAATTTAAAAAGATAGGTTTGGATAAAAAATTTTTTGTAAATCTCTTTAGTAATTAGGTTAGATATTGTATTGTGTCTAATTTTTCAGAATGCTTTGAGCTAAACAGAGAAGAGATGCCATTTTAGAATGAGAAAGAAGTGTGCATCTCACGCTCTGTTGTCATAGCAACCCCTAGTCCAGCAGACGTAAGACAAATCGTACACTTCTGTTGCCTTGGCATGACGGTGTGTGTATGTGTACTTAAATATAGTAGGCAATAGCTGGCATCTGGGACTGATAAAACTAAATAAAACCTTAGATAATAGGGTTTGTCAGATTTTCCTTTCTCTTTCTTTTGGCGTATCATCAGATGAGCGAACCTTCTAGAAGATGTAGTCTATCCCCATTAAGACAAGACCATACTGATTATTCTTTTAACATTAAAAATCCTCTCAAAAAGTGTATACCATTGTGATACGTAATACTCCCTGCCAAAGTTGTCCATTTTAGCAAGTCTTTCACGTTGCAATTCAAATCTTTCTATTAGTCCTTTAAGGATGAGGGCAGGCATCCTCATAGGATGAGGGGAGTCTCATTATACTTTGCCTTCACTGGGTGTAATATTTCCATTTAATTTCATTTTTCTCAATAGATTCTGCTTTTCAACAACTTCATCATCTTCACGATCACTAAATTTTCTTTCCACTGGTGTGTATTTGTATCTTTATTCCGTCTTACATTATATCCAAAATATTTTAGATACGCATGTATCAACTATTTATTTCAAGTTATGGGTACTTGAAATCTCTTTGGGTTGGCATCTTTCATTAAGGCCTCCTGCTCTTTATTACACAGTTTATTTTATTAACAAACTGATGCAGTGAGAAATTTGTGGTAACATTCACATTCCATCATATTGCATTTCACCAACTATGCTGGTGATCATGTTACTGCATATTTACGGACAGGGCTGAGAAAGATTCAGGGTGATGACAGTGGGTAACAGCTGGTTATAAATGTCAAACCATAAAGTTTATACCTGAATCTTACCACACTATCTGAGAAAGGGGCATTACAAAATACACTTCACTGAAAATTCTAAGTTAGCAAATTTTGGTTCACATTTTTTTGCTAGCTATATTTTTAAACTAACCACGTACATTATTGCAAATGCCATGCTATTAACACAGTAATTTTTCCCATCAAAAATTCCAGCTGGACACAAAGTTAATACATACTGTCTGATTTAATTTATATGAAGTTGTAGAACAGAAAGAACTAATTTATGATGATAGAAATCAAAACATAAATTATGGGTGATTTGACTGGAAATGGGAATGAGGGACTTTCTAGGGTGACAGAGAAGTTCTCTATCTTAACTGAGGTACTGGCTATATAATGTATTATACATTTGGCAGAAGTCATTGAATCATATACACTTGAGGTCTGTGCATTAGATACATAAAAACTGACATCAATAATAATAATTAAAAAAAACCTGGGTAGCTATTGCATAATAATACACATAAAAGAGGGATATAAATTTTAATATACTTTATTAAAATAGTTACAATAAAAAAACAAGATGATGATCAACTTTTGTGTACCAAGACTGAGAAGAAACTATTCCAAGATTTTAAGTGCTATAGTTAATAACAGATTTTTCTTTTTTTATTTATCTAAATTTTCTACTTTTATGAAATGAATGTATAATTATATTTTAATGCACTTGTTTAAATGCTATGTGCTTTTTTCAATGATAAACTTGGAATATGAACCAGGTATTTTACGACTTTAAATAATTAATATTAACTTTATTAGGTACAATTATGGTATGGTATTATGTAAGAAAATGTCCTAAGATTTCAGAGATTGATGCCCAAGTATAAGGGAAAAAAATGTCACAATGTTTGGGATTCACTTTAGAATACTTAAAAAATAGATAAATTAAATGTGGCAGAATGTTAGACCAATTGAATCAGTATGATGAGAATATGGGTTCATCTTAAAATTTCCTCTTGTTTCTTGAGGTTTTGATGTTTCTCTACAATACAAAGTTTTTCTGTTTTTTAATAATTGGTAGCCAACTAGCTACCAAATGAGGGCCAACTATGTGCTAAATGTTTAATGAGGCTTATCTGAGATATTTTACTCTTCTAACAGATTTTTAAAGTTTCCTACAAAAGTATTAATGCTTCCACTGCAGCTCCTTCAGAAGCACTGTATCTGCCCCAGTTTATGGTCCATTCGTGCATTCATGTATGTGATTCTTGGTCTTTTTTGACTAAGACGTAAGTACTAAAAGTGAGTAATGCTTTTCTGAAAACTTCCTGCTCTGCATACAACTCGGGTTCTCATTGCTAGAAAGCTAAGATAAAAAAGTGGGGGGCGAGGAGAGCGAGAGAGAGATTTTTTTTTTTCACAGAGACAAGAGGAATACATCAGAACGGCGTTACTTTTTCTTTCCAATGTCCTGTACCTGGTATCTTTCAACTGCAAAGGTTATGAATGTGAAGCTTGTTGCAAAGAAAAAAGTTTTATCAAGAGCGATTATTCTCTGAATCCCTCTTTATCTGAGTCCATTAAGACCTATGCTAGCTAGCACCCTTTTCCATGGGCTACATCTCTGATTATCAAGGAGGGGAACCTTACTAAACTTATTAGGCTACTGAGTAGCTGAAAAGGTAATTTAGTTTGAATTTAACAATTTAATTCAGAATGCGTAGCTACTGTGTTCACAACAGTATGATAGCGGTTATGTATTCTCAATTTAAAATTAATACTGATCCTACTTTCAAACTTAGAATACATAAAAATTTAATTTTGTCATCTCACCTTAGTCACATAAGAGAAGTAGAAAAAAGACTGGAAATTTCTGTCACATTAAAAAAACAACACTGTTAAACTATAAAGGCTAAGTGTTCATCTTTCAGTAAGATATTTTTGAACTAAAGATGAGGACATGGAATCTCGTCAAAGGGTTTTGGGTCACAACAGTGAGATTGCAGATTCCTGAGAACAGCGCACTTACCTATGATAAAACATCCGAGCCATGCCCATTCTTTGCTTCTCTCCTCCTGATAGGACATCTTTCCAGTCCACAACAGCATCCCAACCTTAAAATTATAAAGATATATATTTTATAAAGCATTTGTTTAATTGTTACAGTGTTTACAGTTTGGACAGGTGACCTTGGCAAGTCTGAGTGATTTACACAAAGAATCAGGTATTTTACAGAATTTATGCTTGGATAAGCTAGAGAGCCTTGGGTATAAATAAGCATTTTGTTTTCGATATGCTATTTTTTAATGGGAATACCTTTGACTGACAAGTCATCTTCTAAGAATCCTAAATGTTGACACACAATTTGTTTCAGAATCTCTCTGAAGAGCTGACATAGTTACACTTATTTTGCAGGCTCTGGGAGCAAAGGCTAACAGATCTGCAGAGGCCTATCGCAAGTCTTCAAAGGGTAAAACAGGGACTTAAATGGCTCCCATGTGCCATTTAAGTGGTACGAGTTTCCTCATTATATATTCTGCAACCATATGAAGTAGATATTATTAGTCACATTTTATAGATGCATAAACTGAAACTCATGGAAAAATTGACATGTCTAATTTTACACAGCTAGATATCAGAGTGGTGATTTATGTGCAGATCTATCTTCATGCTTTTACAGTTTATTTATGCCATCTCTTACTGCTCTTAATTACTGACTTTCTGCTGGATACTTTTTCCAAAACCAATGCTCTATTTTTAAAAAATAGGTCAGCTCTACATATACTAATATAGAAATGTATCTAGAATATATTTTATACAAAAAAACCAAGCTGCAGAATTGTGTGTGTCATTTTCCTTCCAGGAAATTTCTATCTATCTAAAAACATATTCTTATTATTTTATATTAGGAAACAAATCTCAAAATGCCATCTGATTTGAAGTTATTGCATCTAGTGAAAACTGCTGACATAACATTTTTCTTTATGGCTAAATTATATGGCATTTATGAAACATAAATGAGGATTTGAAAAATAGGTTCAGATTTCTACATGGTAGAGAAATATTATGGGCTTATAAGAGACCCCACCTTCCAATTGAGAAGATAAAAGTATTTAGGTCAAAGGAAATTTCAGCTTTACATATTAAAATAAGTCATGCCCTTTGTCTCACTAAACCCAAAAGTTTGAGTAGGCAACACTGCTTAATCTCAGAGCACCTGAATCAGAGCCCTAAGTCACATCATTACCTCTGAGGTGCTGACTGCAGGAGACTAGGACAGTGGATAGGAGAACGGTCCTCCTGCATCCCGGAGATGCACAAACTGCTTTGGTTCATGCCCATTTGTTAGCACTTGTACTTTCTATTTTGTAACTTCTTTGATGGAATGAAAACTTGGCTTTTAATTCCATACTAGTAGGCTTCTTCTAAAGTAAGTGATGACCTTCCAAATGGAAGTGCTTTCTCGCTTCATTTAAAAACATATTGCATAAAATATAACCAAAGACACTGAAATAGAGAACAGGCTGACAGTGACCAGAGGGGAGAGGGGAGGGAGTTTCAGGGGAAAGGGGGAAGGGTTTGCAGGAACAAGTATAAAGGACACCTGGACAAAAACAAGGGGGGTGGAAATGGGAGGGAGGGGGCTGGGGGGTGGCAGTGGGCTGGGATGGGAGTAAAAGGCAGAAAACTGTACTTGAACAGTTAAAATTAAAATAAATAAATGAAAACATATTGCATATTTAAAAAATTAGGCAAGTAAAGTGTGTTTCCTTGCAATTTTCTGATGTATAAGGGTGTAGCAATTCTTACTAGTGTCCAGGACACCAGCAGACAACATAGCACAGTGTCACAGCATAGGACAGAACACGGACTTTCAGGTAAGGTCTGTCTGAGTCCCTGACTCACCATTTGCTACAGGCCCTAGGGAATGTATCAAACTTCTGGATTTCACTGATGTGAGAAGGTTAGTAAAACCTATGTCATTGGGAAGTTATAAATATTAAATAAGTTGACAATGGAAATTGCTTCATGTTATATTCTGCATAGGAAGCACTCAATAACCATAACAATTACTACTACACTATTAAGGTTGGAACATTCTTATAAACAGTTCTAGAACTTCTTGCTGACTTCTAAAAAATAAATTATCCTATGGTTATCAGACATTTCCTCTTGGATTACTGGGTATCAGACTTATCCAAAATACCGTACCCAAGACTAACAGGCAGCATGCATTGTGGTGTGGTTTTAACACTGGGAAGGAGCTGACCACGTGAAACAGAAAGACAACCCGCTTTCCACCATTGTATATAATGGTGTTACAAACCCCATGAAAGCAAATATAGTAACATCGCCCTTGTCCACATTTGCTTTTTGTAAGGTTCAGATAAATTAATATATGTGAAAATTCTATGTAAAATATCAAATATCCCTAAAGGCAAAATACCACAGTATCAGTATTACAATTAGTCATAGTGACATTAGCTGCTAATCCTTGTGAACTGACTATGTGTCACTGTTCTAAATGCTTTACACAGTTTTATTTAATGTTCTCAGAATCCTTATAGCATAGACATTTGTTCTCATTTTACAGTTGAAGATACGGAGAACAGTACTAATTAAGATTTAATAACAGAACTTTGACTTCAAAGCTCATATGCTTAGTTACTACACTACATTGCTTCTTCTGATAATGTAAAAGCATTAGGAATAGAACATAAAATCCATGCAAAATGAAACGTAGAATTCAAGCTTGTTTTTTCAGTAGGTTTTCTAGGCTATCAAAGTATATGTTATCAAGTTATTTGAAAAGATGACCCTTCCAAAGCAATTCTTTTTAAGCTCATATATACAACTATTATTCCTATTCTTTCAAAAATATCTTATGCTGAAGAACCATAGTACAGAAGTTTCCATGTGTTATCTAATTCTCTATATGCTGCTTAAGAGAGAAAAAATTGATTGGTAAGACTGTGGGCCTGAAAACAAAAAAGAAGTTCTGTGACAATTATCTCTCGAATTATTGTTTAATGTCAGCTGAGAACTTGACAGGAAAATATTTCTGTCACACACTTTATACATATCTAGATCAACAATGGCCTCAGGGACACTGGTACATTCAAATACAAAAAAGAACTGTATTAAATTGCCAGCAGCAGACTTAATAAAAGGTCCAGCGAGCTGCATGACATAGAGCACAAGTGGAAAAGAGAATGTCAGTAATGGAAAAGCAGTAAAAGCTGTACACTCCATCCTTCCTTGTGTGCTTATGTTCCAATAATAGCATGTATTCAAATTAAACCACAGAGAATTCACCCATTTATTTTTAAAGATCTAAGTTAAATGCTTTTAAAAAGGAATGATGGAGCTTACCTCCTTCTCTCTGAACTATGTGGTAGAGGTGGACATTGTGCAGGATACATTCCAGGTCATGGTCTGTGTGGCCTTTACGGTGCATGTCGTCCACCGAATCAGGATAGATGACTTGATCCCGGAGACTTCCGAGTGACATGTACGGCCTATAAAACACCAAGCACACAAAAACTGTAGGATAAAGTCATTTTAGTTTAGTCGGCGTGACATCCTGGCAGACTGAAAACTCCACAGTGGACTTTAAACACCACATTCCTAGGATTACATTTTTTGCCTAGTGATGAGTCTTTTCCTCTCGGATATGGTGGGATAATATACTGTTGTGTTCACGTAAAGATTTACTGCAAAATTTAGGATTTTGACCCAGCAATGTGAACAAACAAAACATTTTTAAAAACCCCATTCGTAATAAGAGAAATACAAATTAAAACTACCCTGAGTTTCATGCTTGACTGGCCTGACAATTCATTCCAGCCCATGGAGAAACAGGTGCTCTCATACAATGGTGAAAGTATAAAATCTTACAACCCTTTGGAGGGGATTAGGCAAATGAATATATCACTTGGCATTTGACACCCTTCTAAGAATTTAAAAATATATTTCCAAAAATACTAACAGTGATAACAACAAAAAGTTCATAAGGTTATCCACTGCAGTATTATTTGTAATTGCAAAATATTGGAAACAACCTAAATGCTCATACAGAGTGGATAAATTCAACGAGCTATAATACCTACCCTATGTAGTTATAAAAGAGGATGCACAAATCTCTTAATTGATATGGAGTGATATCCATAAGATATTGTTAAGTTGAAAAACCCACAAAAATAGATGTACAACAGGGTTTCTCTATGGTGCCAATATGGATGCACTGAACTGCACGATTCTTTGTTGTGGCAGGCCATGCTGTGTATTGTAGGCTGTCTAGAAGCATACCTAGTCTCTACCCATTAGATGCTAGTAGCACCACTACAGTAGTGACAAGAAACAATCTCCAGATATTGCTCCCTGGGGGCCAGAACTATCCCTACATGAGAACAACTGACCTACACGGTCATCCCGATATTTTCAGGGGACTGGTTCCCTGTGGGTACCAAAATCCTCAGATGGGTAAGCCACTTATATAGTGGCATAGTATTTGCATATATAATCTACAAACATCCTCCTGTATACCTTAAGTCATCTCCAGATTACTTGAAATTCTTATTACAACATAAATGCTATATAAATAGCCATTATACTGGGTGTTTAAACTGTGTTTAGAAAGTAACTACAAGGAAACAAATGTGCATGTCCAGTACCAATGTGAGCATAACAAATAGTACTCATAAGCAACAACATAACAACATAACTTTTTTTTTACAGCATAACATTTAAAAAAATCTTTTTGATCCATGGTTGATTGAATCTGCAGATGAAGAAGCTGTGGGTATGGATGGCTGACTGCAGTGTACTACTTTTATGTAAAATAAAAGCAAAATAAGAAAATACGTACTTATCTGCTTATATTTACTAAATAAAACGCAGTACATCAAGTTTTGGGTTACAGCAGATCTTGGGAACTAATACAGATAGTATCCACACAAAAACTGTAACCTGAATCAAATCATGAGGAAACCATTAGAAAAACCGTACGTGAGGGAATTCCTTAAAAAATAAAAATAAAAACAACAGCAGCAGTACTGTACTGGTAGAAACATCCATGTTGTAAAACACAAAGGCTGAGGAACTCTTTTAGACCAAAAGAAACTGGAGTGACTTGGCAACTCAAAGTGAAGCGTATGATGCTGATTCAAGCAAAACAAGTTATTACGAAGAATTATGTTACGAGAATTGGCAAAATTTGAACATGTGAGGTTGTTGGGGGAGATCATCCAGAGGAAATGAGCGCTGGTTGACTCATGAGTTAGACCTGAGCCAATCAGAGGCTCCTCACTCCCTCTGCTGCCCTTGGGTGCTCTGCTCTGCTCTGACCATGGGTCCCAGCTGCAGTTCTTCAAGGATCTGGCCTTGAGAGAACAATGTGTTGTTGAGCCCATCTGGATGGTATACATGGCTAAACCCAGTTAAGACCTCAGCATAAACTCCTAGGATTCTGTTGGGCAGGAAGAAGCAGAAGTTTACTTGTCTTACAGTTGCCCAAGGCAGTACTTGCGTGTAAGTGTCCTTGCTTATTAAAACAGCTACCTACCAATCTGGACTGGTTTGCCTCCTCTTTCCATCTCTCCTTGCCCTCTCTGCAGGGGGGCAGTTTGCAAGCCAATGAAAGTGTGTTTAGATAATACTATTATGGCAATGTTAATTTTCATGAATTTGATCTTTGTATTATGGTAATGTTAGAGACTATTATTGCTTTTTGGAAATACAGCCTAAAGTGGTAAGAATGAAGATTTAAGATTACTGAACTTAAAAAAAAGTGTGTGTGTGTGTGTGTGTGTGTGTGTGTGTGAGAGAGAGAGAGAGAGAGGGAGACAGAGAGAGAGGTGAAGACTTTAAATATTACAAAATGTGTTTTGTAGGCCAATTGCTACCTATTTCCTATAATATGCAAATGATTTAGTTGAAGAATAGATAGCACAAAGTTATTGTAATAACAAACTTAACTAATACATGAAAATTAAAGTACTTATATTTTATTTTAAAAATATAAACACAGATTCCTATTTATAAAGACCAATGAAAACATCTTACCATATGAATGTACATATGTATAATTGAAATACAATCCACACATCACAAATTTACCCCTTTAAACTGTACAATCAAGTGACTTTTCGTGTACTCACAAACTCATGCAACCATCACTATTGTCTAATGTTAGAATATTTTTTCACCCCCAAAAGAAACTCCATAGTCAACAGCAGGACCCCCCCCCCCCGCGCCCAGTTCTTTCCTCCTCCCAGCCCCTCCCAGCCTCTGGCAACCACGAATATACTTTCTGTCTCCATGAATTGCTTATTCTGGACATTTAATATATACGGTATTATACAATATGTGGTCTTTTGTGAAGGTCTTTTTTCTGTTACCATGTTTTCAGGTTTAACCCATAATGCATCATATAACAGTATTCCATTCCTTTTATGGCTGAATGATATTCCATTGTATGTGTTGCCACATTTTATTAATTTGTTCATCCACTGATGGATATTTCAATTGTTTCCACTATTTGGCTAGTATGAATAGTGGACATACAATGAGGAATGAAATTGCTAGGGCATGTGGTAACTAGCCTAACCTTTTGTAGAATTGCCCAACTGTTTTCCAAAGTGGCGACACAATTTCTGGTCACATTTCTTCTACAATATCCCCATGTCTTTCTTTCCTACCCTCTTCTTTATCCTCCCCTCTCCAGTCAAACCATATATATTTTTTAAATACAATAAGGATGCACAATTATTTTTTATCCACATAATCTTAAGCATTTATACAATGTGACAATATCTTAAATTAATATTTGGTAATAATAATAGTAGTATAAAATAAAAATTGGCCACCAGGGCCAATGAGTAGCTTTTAGTTAGTACACTAAAAAGTTTCTGGAAACAAATGAAAATGAACACACAATAGTCCAAAACCTAAGGGACACAGCGAAGGCAGTCCTGAAAGGGAAGTTCATAGCAGTACAGGCCTACCTGAAACAGAGAGACACATTTCAAATAAACAACCTAATCCTACAAGAACTGGAGAAACAACAACAAACAAAGCCCAGAGCAAGTAGAAGGAAGGAAATAACCAAGATTAGAGCAGAATTAAATGACACAGAGACTAAAAGAACAATTCAAAGGATCAATAAATCCAGGAGCTGGTTCTCTGAAATGATAAACAAAACTGACAAGCCTTTAAGCAGGCTCATCAAGAAAAAAACAGAGAGGACCCAAATAAACACAATAAAAAATGAAAGAGGAGAAATTACAACTGATACCGCAGAAATACAAAGGACTGTAATAAATTACTATGAACAACTATATGCCAAGATATTTGAAAATTTGGATGAAATGAACAAATTTTTAGAAAAATATAACCTTCCAAAACTGAACCAAGAAGAAGCAGAATGTCTAAATGAACTGATAACAGCTGGCAAGACTGAAACAGTAATCAAGAAACTCCCGTCACACAAAAGCCCTGGACTGGATAGTTTCACAGGAGAATCTCACAAAACTGTTAAGGAAGAGCTAACCCCTGTCCTTCACAGACTATTCCAAGAAATCCAAGAAGAGGGAAGACTACTAAACTCTTTTTATGAGGTCCACATCAATCCCAATAACAAAACCAGATAAAGACACAACAAAGAAAGAAAACTTCAGGCCAATATTGCTGATGAACATAGATGCAAAAATCCTCAACAAAATATTGGCAAACTGCATCCAGCAATATGTTAAAAAGATCATACACCACGACCAAGTGGGATTCATCCCAAGGATGCGGATGGTTCCATATTCGCAAATTGGTAAATGTAATACATCATATAAACAAAAGCAAAGAGAAAAATCACAGGATCATATCAATAGATGTGGAAAAACCTTTTGATAAGGTACAACACCCATTTATGATAAAAGCACTTAGCAAAGTGGGAATAGAGGGAATATTCCTCAATAAAATAAAGGCCATATATGAGAGACCTACAGCCAACATCATACTCAATGGGCAAAAACTAAAAGCCTTTCCATTAAGATCAGGAGCAAGACAAGGATGTCTACTTTCACCACTTCCATTCAACATAGTATTGGAAGTCCTAGCCAAGCGATCAGACAAGAAGAAGAAATTATATATATATATATATATATATATATATATATATATCCAAATAAAAAGAAGAAGAAATAAAAGGCATTGGAAAGGAGGAAAGTAAAACTCATGATCTGCAGAGACATGACAGTGTACACAGAAAACCCTACAGACCCCAGCAAAAAACTACTCGATCTAATAAGCGAATTTGGCAAAGCAGCAGGATACGAAGTCAATATTCAGAAATCAAAGGCGTTTTTGTACACCAGCAATAAAATATCAGAAACAGAAATCAGGAAAAAAATCCCATTTGCTATAGCAATAAGAAAATAAAGGACCTAGGAATAAACCTAACCAAGGAGGTAAAAGACCTGTACTCAGAAAACTACACAACACTGAAGAAATAAATTAAGAAAGACACAAATAAATGGAAGCATACACCCTGTTTGTGGATTGGAAAAATTAACATCATCAAAATGTCCATACTTCTCAAAGCAATTTATAGATTCAATGCAATCCCTATTAAAATACCAACGACATACTTCACAGGTATAGAACAAACATTTCAAACATGTATATGGAACCATAAATGATCCTGAATAGCTGCAGCAATTTTGAGAAAGAAGAACAAAGTGGGGGGGTGGTTCACCATGCCTGACATCAGACTATATTATATGGCCACAGTAATCAAAACAGCCTGGTACCGGCATAAGAACAGATATGTAGGTCAATGGAACAGAAGAGAGAGCCCAAAAATAAAGCCAAGTCTCTATGGTCAATTAATACTTGACAAAGGGAGAAGAAGCATAACATGGAGTAAAAATAGCCTCTTCAACAAATGGCATTGGGAGATCTGGACAGCTAGATGCAAAAAAGTGAAACTCAACCACCAACTTACACCATACCCCAGAATAAACTCAAAATGGACAAAAGACTTAAATATAAGTCACAACACCATAAAAGTCCTGGAGGAAAACACAGGAAGGAAAATCTCAGATATTCCACACAGCAATATTTTCACTGATGTATCCCCTAGAGCAAGGGACATAAAGGGAAGAATAAACAAATGGAACTTCATCAAAATAAAAAGCTTCTGCACAACTAAAGAAAACATCAGCAAAATGAAAAGGGAACCAACTGTATGGGAAAATATATTTTTGCCATTGAAATCTTGAACACAGGTTTGGTCTCCAAAATATATAAATAACTCACATGGCTCCACTTGAGGGAGACAAACAATCCAATTAAAAAATGGGCAAAGGACATGAACAGACACTCCTCCATGGAGGACATACAGAGGGCCCATAGACATTTCAAAGGATGCTCAGTATCACCAGCCATAAGAGAGATGCAAATTAAAACTACAATGAGATACCACTTCACACCAGTCAGAATGGCCATCATTAACAAAGCAAGAAACAACGAGTGCTGGAGAGGATGTGGAGAAAAGGGAACCCTAGTGCACGGCTGGTGGGAATGCAGACTGGTGCAGCCACTGTGGAAAACAGTATGGAATTTCCTCAGAAAACTAAAAATGAATCTGCCTTTTGACCCAGTAATTCCACTGCTGGGATTATACCCTAAGAATCCTGAAACACTAATTCAAAAGAACCTATGTGCCCCAATGTTCATAACAGCACCATTTACAATCGCCAAGTGCTGGAAGCAACCTAGGTGCCCATCAGTAAATAAGTGGATGAAAATCTGTGATACATTTACACAATGGAAAGAAAGGAGCTCCTACTCTTCATGACAGCATGGATGGAACCGGAATCATGGAATTATGCTAAGTAAAGTCAGTCAGGCAGTAAAGGACAAATACCATATGTTCGCACCTATAAGTGGAACCTAATCAACAAAACAAACAAATAAACAAAATATGACCAGAGACATGGAAATAAAGAACAAACTGACAGTAACTGGGGCGGGGGGGTGGGGAAGGAGATAATGGAAGAAAGTAGGGAAAGGATTGTTAAGGAACATGGATAAAGGACCCATGGACTAAGCCAAAGTGGATAAGGATGGAGAGAGGTAGGTAGGGTGGGGAGAGAAGCGGTCATGGAAAATGGGGTAAACTGTATTTGAACAATTATATATATGTGCATATATGTATATATACATATATACACATATATATAATTATTTAAAAATATTATGAAGTCGAAGTTACCACAGAATCCTCTAGAAAGGCTATATCAAGAATTTATTTGAAAGTACAAGGAAATGGGGGGCCCTACACCCAATGTTTATATGATTTATTTGCATGCAATCCTTTTTCTAACTCTCAGGCTTGGAATTTAACATTTTAAGCTAGCTCAAGTTTTTCTAGTTCTACCAAAGTTATACATAATCGATAAGCACTTAAAGTACCCTTTACTAAACTTTCCTTTCTAGATATATAGACCTATTTAAATTATCTTCAAAATATTTCAAGTAGATCAATGACCATATCAGAAAGTTATTAGCTTACTTGTTCTGGCCCATCAGGAGAATCATACAACATACATAGTAAAAGCAACAACAAAACGGATTGCTTATAATTAGTAGCTTTCAAAAGAGAAACGCTAGCTACTTTTAATTTACTTTAAGTAAAATTCAGAATCACTTCCATTTGTTGCGGGAAAAATATTGAAATAAACTGATAGGTGTCATACTGTAGTTTAAATAATTATCATTAAACAATGATCATAGTTATTTTTCTTTGTAATATAAAATTCCTTTAAATGCATCTATAACTAAAACTATTAATCATAATGGTAAAATTACAGTAAAATTATTTAAGATCAAATCCAGTTCTAGTGCTTATGGCTTTTTAAAGTTGTTACAAATGTCTTGGGTACTTTTATAACTTGTATTATACTCTCCATTTTTTTGTCTCTTTAAGTATTGACAGTTTACGATTGTTTTGGTAAAATATATTGACACTTATTAGGGTTTATATTGGTACATTTGTATATTATTCTCAAATTTTTTATTTAACAGGGACAAAGATAAAATGAACAAGAAGCATGCAGAAATGTCAACTCGGTCTTTGTACTCGAAGTCTCTGGAATGATTATCTGAAATATTCACAGGTATTGTGAACAATACTGATAAAAGGTTCACTGCAATTTAACTATATTTAAGACATGTGTTAAGTTTAAGAATAAGGTACAGCTAGGAACTGCTGTGTTGCCATAGTAATGAGAAGTTAGCAATCTGAAAGCTATCAACTCTAGCTATTAATAATTCATACATCCTTGATACATGCTGAACCAATCATGTCATCAAAATTTTTTATGAACAGTAAAAACAAGATTTCATTCCTCAATTCATAAGTCATTCTTAATATTCTTTAAATAAATATGCAGCAAAAGGAAGAAATACTCAACTGAAAAGGAGACAGTTACTTATTACTGAAGTTACATCTCTAGCATAAGATATTTCTAGGTGCCGAAGCAGAGGTGTGCACACCCTAAGAGCAGGGACTGTGCTCATTTCCCATATTAATGGAATAATCTAAGTATAGGCAAGCTAATAAAAATATAAATTATTCAAAAGTCAACTTTGTTAAGAATATCATTATATTAAATTACTGTATGAAATTTCTGACATTTGACTTACCTACCTTGAAAAATTAGAATTCCATGTGGTATTCCCTAATAATGACGAAAACTTTTAAATGCAGTGCAAGATTTTTTCCATTACTATTTTTAAAATTTAGCCCATAGAAGAGTTACATATGAAAAAAGCAACATTTTTTTCAAGCAATACAAAACTATAGGAAATTATGTTTGTATTTATAGATCCTTTTAAGAGATTTTAAAGAACTAAACTGTAAGCCCTGGCTGGTGTAGCTCAGTGGATTGAGCACAGGCCTGCAAACCAGACGGCGGTTTGATTCCCAGTCAGGGGACATGCCTGAGTTGCAGGCCAGTTCCCAGCAGGGGACACATGAGAGGCAACCATACATTGATGTTTCTCTCCCTCTCTCCTTCCCTTCCCTTCTAAAGATAAATAAATAAATAAATAAATATTTTTAAAAAACCCTAAACTGTAACAATTACTACACAGGATGTACCAAAATGTATACTATACAATTCTGTCAGCTAATTGCCCAAAGATATTTATTCAAAGCTTACTTGTTTTGAGTCTAATAGTTATATTGCAAAGGAATAGAAGTGAATTTGCTACAGCCATACTACTGAACCTTCTCCATAGCTAAGATAATTTCTTTGAAAAGAGACATGTTAAATGACAAAAATGTATTCCCACCCTAAAGAGCATCATGTGACATGTCTAGTGCAAGCAACAAAAAGTTAGCTTCCTAATTAGTTAGTATAAGGAGCCAAACTAATTTGGTGGTAGAAGCCAAGTCTGTGGAGACGTTCATTCATCAGTCCATTCAATTATTCATTAAAGGTTCGTTGCACAGTCACTATGTGAGTAGGCATATAGGCATATTGTACATATAGGATACCACCAATGCATAGAGACATGCAGATGCCCTTTCTAGCTTACATCCGACAAAGACCTGTTCAACAGTGACTCACATATAACATAGGCAAAAGTCTGTTCCAGTGACAACTCCCACTCTCGAAGCCCCGACTTGCTTAATTTGGAGAGAGCAAGACCAGTGTATACATAACCTATTAGGTATTGGGCTCCATGAGTAGACCTGGATTAAGCCACATCACATTCTTCCTTTATTCCAGTGGCCCTTTCAGACCAACATTCCACTCAGGCAATGGCCTTGCTAGCCTGCCTCTTACTTATTTTTTTCTTTTTTTAAAATTTATTTTAATTGTTGTTCATGTACAGTTTTCTCCCTTTTACTCCCATCCTAGCCCACCACCCCACCCTTCCTCACCTCCCTCCTGTTTCCACCCCCCGACCTTGTTTTTCTACATGTGTTCTTTATACTTGTTCCTGTAAACGCTCCCTCTTTTCCCCTGAAATTCCCTCCTCTCTCCCTCTGGTCACTGTCAGTCTGTTCTGTATTTCAGTGTCTTTGTTTATATTTTGCTTGCTTGTTTGTTTGTTTTGTTGTTTAGGTTCCTGTTAAAGGTGAGATCATATGGTATTTGCCTTTCACCACCTGGCTTATTTCACTCAGCATAATTCTTTCCAGTTCCATGCACCTGCATCTTCCTTAAATAAACACTCTCCTTGTACTGCTGAGGATCTGTCTATATGTGTTCTGGCACCTGGAGGGTCATTAAGAATCAAAAAGCCCAAAAGCCAGAGATCCAGGAAAAAGTGATCAAGATATTTGATTAACATTCCTCCATATTTTTTCTTAGATCCTTTTCCAGACCACTTCCTCCTGTTTTCATGTGAGACCTGAGACAAAAAAAGAAAAGCAAGGATCTCACTGAAAATACTTTACTATGAGGGCATCCTCTCTTCCATGGACGTAGGAGGCAAATTAGGTCTTCTAACCTCCCTCTGATCTCATGTACTTCCTGTTTTTTAACAGTCATTCTCTGGTTTTATGTATGTGGGTTAAATGGTGTTATATAACATAGTCCAAATCCTAGATTTGGAATGTAATCATACAGAAACAATTCAAAAGGAAGTTCAGATTTTTAAATTATCGATAAAACTCATTCGACACACGTACATCTTAATGTACAGTGCAGTTGTGCCTAAGCTGGTATTTTTGGTGTTACCTGAGTGCTGTGTCCATTTTGCTGAATTCCTTGTAACAGTCTTTGCTCTGTTGTAAAGAGTCTCTTCTTTTAGCAACATATAGCCTAAAAATGATTTTTATGCCATAATGCTTTGTAAGAATTAAGATTTGCTTATTTAATATCTCTTGAAAAAGTCTGATTTAAAGTTAAGGAAATAAATGAGAGATCACTTGAAATTGTACAGAAAAACTGGTTTTAGGAGAATAGAAAAGAATAAAGAACATATTCTAATTTCAAAGTGATTTGGCCATAGTGTAAATATTTTTAAATTTCACTTTTATACAAGAACTTAGCTTCATTAATGAATGAAAGCCAAGTACCATACCTATGATAAACATTATGCTGAAATTGGCGTGGACTGCCTTCTACACTGAGCAGTAAAAGGACTCTGCTTCCAAACAATAGCTTGATATTAGTACAATTTAAGCAGATCAAGCCAACCCTAGCTGGTGACATTCATCTGAAAGGTCAGTCCAGAGAATAGTAATTTTTCAGAGACATGTCCACTGCTATAGGCAGTAACTAAGACAAAGTGACTTTAGAGTCTGACATGCCTAAGTTGCATTGTTAGTTCCAACATTTATCAGCTGGATGATTTCAGCCTCTCTGTTTTCTCATCTGTAAACTAGGGATACTAACACCAACCTTACGGGTTATCACACACAAAAATTAGAAACATACAATAAGCTTAGCCCTGGTTGGTGTGGCTCAGTGGATTGACCACTGGTCTGCAGACCAAAGGGTTGCTGGTTTGGTTCCCAGTCAGGGCACATGCCTGGGTTGCAGGCCAGGTCCCCGATGGGATATGCATGCAATAGGCAACCAATTGATGTTTCTCTCATATGTTGATGTTTTTCTCTCTCCCTTCCCCCCTCTCTAAAAATAAATAAAGTCATTTAAAAATATGTTTAAAATTGTGACGAGCACACAGTAATTGCTTGACATGTTGTAAATTAATATTTTTTAAAAAGTAATAGGCCAGAGATGCTCAGCCCTTGCTCAAGATGCCCTAGGATCTGTCAATTATCTCAAGAGGCCATAGATTCTCAAAATAAAAATCAATGATCAACTCAGTTTATTTAAAAAACACACAGACTATGTCATTAAAGGCATGAGCAAAAATGCCATAAAAGAAAACATGAATTAAATGCTGGCTTTCATGTCATAAGCTCTTATTACTAAGGAAACAAGTTGAAGAAAATAGACACTTTTGTCTGTTTTCTATAGACAAGTCTCTTCAGAGCCAGGGTTAGACTCAGAGCCAAGTCTAACCCTAGCTCTGAACTGTTGGATAACTCTTAAAGTCTCTAATCCCTCCCAGCTGGTGTAGCTCAGCAGATTGAGTGCTGGCCTGTGAACTAAACAACTGTGGTTCGATTCCCAATCAGGGCACATGCCTGGGTTGCAGGCCAGTTCCCAGCAGGGGATGTACAAGAGGCAACCATACATTGATATTTCTCTCCCTCTCTCCTTCCCTTCCCCTCTAAAGATAAATAAATAAAATCTTTAAAAAAATTTTAAAAAGTCTCTAATCCCTTTGGACTACAATTTAATTATTTAAAATATTCTATTAGCATGACTTATGCCGAGCATAATTAATATGTACTGTTCATATATTAAAAGATAGAAGTAAAGTTATATATATTTAATTTGCTATGTAAATTAATTAGTCATGCTTTCCTTCCTATCTATAACCAAATTTAGGATTATGATGCATTAAATATTCAAGTATGATTCATAACTATTTTATGAAGCAATATTTACATTTTGTCAAAAAATTAAGTAACATGGTATTTGAATATACTACCCTGTGAATGGAGTAGTTAGTAAACAAATACTGAGCTGGTAAATAAAATGTTATTTATAATTTCAGATATCTTCTGACAAAAGAAAACAAAACATGACTGTTATAGAAGCAAGTTCTCATAATTTTTTTTGTTTTTCAAGATGCATTGGCAGACTAAAATTTAACATATAAGACTGTCATTTACCCCTAAAGAACAGATGAGCTCCTAAGGTAGAGAGAGAGGAAATGGCAGACTCCCAAAACACTAGAGGAGGTAAAAAAGTAATTCAGAGCCCATCAGAGTAGCTCACTTGGTTAGAGCACTGTCCCAATATACCAAGGTTGTCGGTTCGATCCCTGGTCAGGGCACATACAAGTATCAACCAATGAATTTATAAATAAGTGGACCAACAAATCTCTCTCATTCTCTGTCTCCTTCTCCCTCCACTCCATCTTTTCTCTCTCTCTCTCACTCTCTCTGTCTCAATCAATAAAAATAAAATAAAAAATAAAAAGTAATTCAAAGAAAACTTTAGCAATGCTTAAAGACCTAGGGGATGGACACTATTATTTCCACTATACACCAATGACATAATATTAATGGAGATATATCTAATAAATATTTACTTTTCTCACCTTAGTATATTGGATGGAGGCTGTGCAGGACAACCCTGCTTAGAAATGTCCAAAAACCAAAAATTAATAACTTGTGCTGACTGAAATCTGTGGCATTTCTGATCTATTCAGACATTGGAGAAATATCTAATTCATGACAACTATTAAAATCCTGGCTTTCAAAACCCAGGTCAAATGACATACTGTTCTTTCACGCTTTTTCTCACTTTGAACATCTATAACATTTATTGCCTTTTTTGGATGCACTTATTCAGTCTTATAGTGAAGTTACTCACATGTTTTTGTTTAAGCCAAATTCAACATGTGCACCATACTGTAAGTAACTGTGTCTTGCTCATTGTCTATCCTCTGTAGTATTTTCTAGCAGGGCTTTAGTAAATACTGGTTAACATAACATAACATAACATAACATAACATAACATAACATAACATAAAATAGTAGCATATTGACAAGGAACAAAATTCAGTAATTTTCCCCAAGATATGAAATATAATATCCTATCCATTCCACTCCTCCTCTTTCCTTTTTCTTTTAAAAAACATTTAGTCAAATTTAATTTAATCCATAGTCAATCCTTTCACTTTCCTGACCCCTTTTCTTTTCAGACTTCAAGTCAAAGATGAATGAAATTTGTACAAGTTTCCTTTTCATATAAAATTGTGGGAAGTCTGAATCTATTTCAGATTTGTTGATCTGAGTGCATGTATCTGAGTAGTAAGGTCATGGTAACAACTTTGTTCCCAAGATGTTTGTTCCAAGAGAGTGAGAGCAGGGCTTTGGGAACATAATTACATGGTGGGTTGGTGCCCAACTGCAGACTGTTGCTGAGGGGAGATATGTAATGTCTCTCCTCAAATGATCCGCTGAAGGATTTGTATTTAAGTAGTATAAGGGAACCCAGGATTTGGCTACCTTTTGTTGAGTAAATACCTTTTGTCTTCTGCCTTCCCTCTTTCCCTTCCAGTCTCCCTCCATCACTTCCTCTCTTTTCTCCCTCATTCCTTCTCTTTCTCTCCTTTGCTTTCTGTTCCCCCAACCTCTACTGAAGGTTTCACTTTTCATTTGGTTAGTGTTAGCATATAATAATATTTTGTTAGGAGGTGAACTAAACAATTCAATAAAGGATTGGGCTTTTGAGGTTTTAATAGCTAAAGACAAAAGACATACTAGGGAATTACTAAGTGACTAATGGGTCATAAATCAGTGAATTAGTAGGTTAGAGTAGGAGATCATAAATCTACTTTTAGTTGGAAACATAGAGAAACGGCACCAAGAGTTGATAAAAGAAATTCAAGATCTGCATTCAAGCAGAAGACTTTTCCTGATGGTCAATAAGTAACAATGAGTTTTAATAATCAGTTTAAGGAGTTTAGTCACGTTGCTCAGGAAATTCAGTCTCAAACAGCCTGAAATTGCCAAAATATTTTTTAAAGTGCTATCTGACAAGACTAAGAATTTTACCATAGATTTAGAGTGGATAAATCTATATTTTAGGTGAAATATTTCCTTGTTCAAACTTATGAAATATTCCAGTAATTGTCATATCCAATCATTAATAAAGATGAGATGAGAGAAAAAGCTGTTTTGAAACAAATTTATCTACCACAACTTGTTATTTGTATTCTTGAATGAAGGCCCAGATTTCTTTTATCTGGGTCTCATTATTAACATTGCTAGAATGATTTCATAATTTCTTAGTAGCTCATGTTTCCCAGCTTTTAAACTGAGCCATGCCAGCATTCTCTAGAGACTTGGTTTAAAAAATGTAAGTGTCCTAATATGCTTGATTAGAATATTTTCCCTCAGTAGTTTACTTTTTTCTTCTGTACACTGCATGACAGTATCAAAATGAACTTTAACACTTCCTTTTCCCAATGAAAATAACAATTAATGTACATTTAATTGCTGCATACACAGCTCTATTCTCTGCAAGGAAGTCTTTCAATCACAGAAGTAAAATCAGGGAAATTATTATAAAGGTCTGTTTGTGACTTACGAAGTTTATTATGTAGGTACATAAGACTAAATTTTATGTTCAATTTACAGTTTTTTTCTGCCAACCTAGTATTTAAAAGCAATATTGTATTACTATAAATTAATTCAGTGAAGTATCAGATAATATTAATGAATGAGAATATCCTATGAAGAAATGTTTACAATGTCTACTGAGAAATATTTTGAAATACCAGTTTTAGCAGCTTCCTTTTAAATCATAAAAGCTTTTAAGATTATTTTCAAAGTTGCTTGAAAAAATCAGCAGTTTTTAGAATGTAAGAAATAGATACTACATTTAGAGACTTAGTTTATCCTTCTTTGGGCTGTGTGAGGAAGCGAAGAATTTCTACCTATGCCTCCATCTTACATATACATTTAAATTCTATGCTTTTCTTCAACATAAAGGTTTTAAACCCAAATATACATTGTAATGTTTCTAAAGCTTTTTAAATCAAGTTTTTAAACTTGATTTAAACTAAAGTTTTAAAATCAAGATAAAATTACTTTTAATAGTAATTATTAAGAAACATTTTTAGCCTTCAAAAATACTTTTCATTCTCATTTTTCTCCTTAACTAAATTGCAGCTGACCTTTTGCTTAGGCAAAAGCAAATTTCATAACTATCAAAAATATTTGCAGTGATTTATGTCTGCTGCAAAATAACACAGGTTTCTCTGAGGGCAAAGTCGGGCTGATGCACTTCCCTGTCCCAACTGCCACTCTGACCTTTAACCTAAGGACACATAACATGACGCATCTTAACCATTTTTAAGTGTATAGTTCAGTGGTGTTTTTTTGGTTTTGCTAAGATAAAACTGACATACAACATTCTGTAAGTTTAAGGCCTGACACCTCTAGGACATCACATGATTACCATTTTTTGTGGTAAGACCTTTGAAGTTATACTCTCTGAATAACTTGTAAATATATAATATGTTATTGTCGACAATAATCACAATGCTGCACATTACATTCCCAGAATTTACTCATCTTCTAATTGGAAGTTGGTATGCTTGACCGACCTCTCTCCTTTTGCCTGCTCTCCAGACCCTCGTAATCACCATTTTATTCTGTTTCTCTAAGTTTAGCTTTTTAGACACCACGTATAAGTGATATCACACAGTATTTGTCCTTGTCTGACTTAGTTCACCTACCACAATACCCACAACTTATAATCATGTCACAAATGGCAGGATTTCCTTTCTTGTGACTGAAGGATAGTCTCATGTATATATATATATCCTCATATATATATTCTCTTTCCATTTACCTGTTGATGGGCACTGAGGTTTTTTCCACCCCTTGGCTGCTGTGAATAATGCTGCAATAAACATGGGAGCACAGATCTCTCTTGAAGGTCCTGTTTTCATGTTCTCTGGATAAATACTCAGAATTTGGATTGCAAGGTCCTATAATAATTCTATTTTTAAGTTTTGGAGGAACCTCCATACTGTTTTCTGTAGTGCTACACTAATTTACATTCCCATCAAAAGTATACAAGGGTTTCCCTTTTTCCATATCCTTGCCAACATTTGATATCCCTTGTCTTTGTTGCTGACAGTCATTCTAATAGGTGTGAGAGGACAGGTCATTGTAGTTTTGGTTTGCGTCTTGCTGATGGTTAGTGATGTCAAGCACATTTTCATATACCTGATGGCCATCTGTGTATCTTCTTTGGAAAAAAATGTCCCTTAGTTCCTCTGCCCATTTTTATATTTTAATTTAACTTAATTATTTTTATTTTTGCAGTGGAAAATATTGTTATACTTTAATTAAAGATGCAAAAGGCACATTTAAATAGGCATTTGTGTATTTACTCTTTGCAAATCTGAAAGCAAGACTGTAAGCCAGAACATTAAGATGACATATTTGCAGGAAAAATAATCAAACTCAGGTTTTTACATTTTTTATTATTAAATTTATTGGGGTGACATTGGTTAATGAGGTTTCCAGTGTATATATCTGTGATATATGACCTGTATATTGCATTGTGTTCCCATCATCCAAAATCAAATCATCTTCCCTTATCATATATTCAGCTTCCTTTACCCTTTACTACCCCGTTCCATCTCCCTCTCCTTTGGTAATCACCATAGGATGGTCTGTGTCTATGAGTTTTTGTTTGTTTGTTTGTTTTTCTGATTTGTTCATTTGTTGCTTTCAATTTTACATCTCACATATGAGTGAAATTTTATGTTTCTTAACTTTTTCTGTCTGACTTACTTTGCTTAGCATAATATTCTCAAGGTCCATCATTTATTTGCAAATATATATGTACCCCTATGTTCATTTCAGAATTATTCATGGTGGCCAAGACATGGAAACAATGGAAGTGTCCTTTGACAGATGATTGGATAAAGAAGTTGTGGTACATATATACAATGGAATACTGCTCAGCCATAAGAAATTATGAAATACTGCCCATTTTTTAATTGAACTGTTTTTTCTATTGAGTTTTATGGCTTTCTATATTTTTTGTATATTAAACTGCTATCAGACTAAGATTTGCAAATATTTTCTTCCATTCTGTGGGTTGCTGTTTCATTTTTTTGATTGCCTCTTTAGCTGTGCAGAAGCTTTTCAGTTTGACATAACCCCACTTACTGATTTTTGTTTCTGTTGCTTGTTCTTTTGGTATTGTATGCAAAAAAATCATTGCCAAGACCATTATCAAGAAGCTTATTTCCCATGTTTTTTTCTAAGAGTTTATGGTTTCAGTTCTCATATTCATATCTTGAATCAATTTTGAGTTCATTTTCATTAATGGTATAAGCTAGGGGTCCAATTTAACTTTTTTCTGTATGTTATTATCCAGTTTTCCCAACATTGTTTATTGAAGAGACTATCTTTTCTTCACTGAGCAGTCTTGGCTCCTTTTTCAAATATTAATTAATAAGTGTTTATTTCTGGGCCTTTGATTCTGTTCCATTAGTCTATGTTTATTTTTATTCCAGCATCATACTGTTTTGATGACTACAGCTTTGTAGTATAAGTTTGAAATCAGGACATGTGATGCCTCTGGCTTTGTTCTTCTTTCTCAGGATTTCTTTCAGTACTTCATGTGATTTGTAGTTTCACACAAATTTTAGTGTTGTTTTTTATATTTCTGTCAACAATGACATTGGAATTGCACTGATTCTATAGATAGCTTTGGGAAGTACATACATTTTAACAATATCCTTCCAGTCTATGAACAGAGGATACTTTTTAATTTGTTGGGTTCTTTCATTAAAGTCTTATGGTTTCAGTGTATAGATCTTTCACCTCCTTAGTTAAATTTATTACTAAGAACTTTATTGTCTTGCATCCTAATGTAAATAAGACTGTTTTCTTTCTTTTTCAAATAGTTTGTTAGTGTATAGAAACACAATTGATATCTGCATGTTGATTTCATACCCTACAACTTACTAAACTTGTTAATTTTTTCTGAATGCTATTGATGGAGTCTTTAAGAAATTTATATGTAAGATCATATCATCTGCAAACATAGACAATTTTACTTCTATCCTTTTGATGCAGATGTCTTTTATTTCTTTATCTTGCCCTACTGCTCCAGTGAAAACTTTCAGTGCTATGTTGAATAAGAGTATGAGAGTGGGCACCCTTATCTTGTCCCTATCTCAGAGGAAAAGCTTTCAACCTTTCACTGTTGAATATTATACTAGCTGTAGGTTTGTTGCAAGTGACTTTTATCATGTCCAGGTATGCTCCCTCTATACCCACTTTGTTGAGAATTTATCATGAAAGCATGTTGTATTTTATCAAATGCTTTTTGTTCATATATTGAGGTGATCATACAATTTTAATCTCTATTCTATTACTGTGATTCATCACATTTATTGATTTGCATATGCTAAACCATCCTAGGATCCCAGGGATTAATCCCACTTGATCATGGTATGAGTCTTTTAATGAGCTATTATATTACATTTGGTTTTCTAATATTTTGTTGAGAATTTTTGCATCTTATTCATCAGAGATATTGGCCTGTAATTTTCTTATCTGGTTTTGGTATCATGGTAATGCTGGCCTTATAAAATGAGTTTGGGAATGTCCCTCCTCTTCTATTTTTTGGAAGAGTTTGAGAAGATGGTCATTAATTCTTTAAATGTTTGTCAGAATTCACCAGTGAAACCAACTAGCCTGGGCTTTTCTTTTTTTGGAGATTTTTGATGACTGATTCAATCTTCTTACTGATTATTGATCTGTTCAAATTTTCCATTTCTTCATGACTCTTGGTAAGCTATATAATTCTAGGCATGTCTCCAATTCTTCTAGGTTATCAAACATTTGTTCATAGTAGTTTCTCATGATACTATGTATTTCTGTGGTATAAATTGTAATGTTTCCTCTTTCATTTCTGATTTTATTTGAATCTTTTTTCTTTTGTTCTTTGTTACTCTAGCTAAATGTCAATATTGTTTATCTTTTCAAAGAATCACTCTTAATTTTGTTAATATTTTCTATTTTTTCTGGATTCTTTTTAATCTATTTCTACTCCAATATTTTTTATTTCCTACCTCCTGCTAACTTTGGACTTTATTCTTCTTTTTCTAGTTCCTTGAGGTATAAAATTAGATTTGAGATACCATTTTTTTTCCTTAATGTAGGTATTTGTTGCTTTATATGGTTCTCTTAGAACTGCTATTGCAGCTCCCTGTGGATTTGGTATGTTGTTTTTGCATTTGTCACTTGTTTCAAGACATTTTTTATTTCTCTCCTGATTTCTTCTTTGACCTATTGGTTGCTCAGGGGTGTGTTGTTCAATTTCCCCATATCAGTAAAATTTCCAGCTTTTGTCCTGTTACTGATTTGTAGTTTTATACTATAGTGATGGGAAAAATTCTTGGTGTCATTTCAATCTTTAATTTGCTAAGACTTGTTTTGTATCCTACCATATGATCTTCCTAGAAAATACTTCATGCATACTTGTGAAAAATGTGCATTCTGTTGCATGAAATGTCTGTTAGTCCATTCTGCCTAAAGTGTGGTCCAGATTCAATGTTTCCTTGTGATTTTCTATTGGGATGATGTATCTGCTGTTGAAAGTGGGTTATTGAAGACCCCAGCTATTATTGTATTCTATCGCCCTTCAGATCTGTTAGTATTTGCTTCATATATTTAGATGTTCTAATATTGGTGCCATATATATTACAGTTGCTACGTATTCTTGATGAATTGACCCCACTATCATTATATAATGACTTTCTTTCTCTCTTGCTACAATTTTTGGCTTAAAGTCTATTTTTAATGATATAAATATAGCTGTTCCTTCTTTGTTTTGATTTCCACTAGCAGAAAATATCCTTTTGCATCCCTTCATTTTCATTCTATGTGTGTCCTTAAACTGAAATGAGTTTCTTACAGGCAGCATCTAGTGGGTTCTTGCTTTTTTAAACAATCCATCCAGCCACCCTATGCCTTTTGTTTGAAGAATTCATCCCACTAACATTGACAGTAATTACTACAGTTGAGGAATTACTAATGCCATCTCATTATGTTTGTTAGCTGTTTTGTTCCTTTCTTCTTCTTTGCAACCTTGCTTTGTGAACTGGTGGTTTTCTGGAGTGGCGTGCTCAGATTCCCTTCCCTTGATCTATTATGAATCAACCAAATGTTTTTGATTTCTGGTTCCCATGAGGCTTATATAGAACATAATAGTCTGTTTTATAATAATAATTTAACTTCAACTGCATACAAACACTTGTACCCTTTTACTCACTCCCTTTTATGTTTTTAAAAATATTTTATTTATTTATTTTTAGAGAGGGGGAAGGGAGGGGGAAAAGGAAGGAAAGAAACATCAATATGTGGTTGCCTCTCACATGGCCTCCACTGGGGACCTGGCCCACAACCCAGGCACGTGCCCTGTCTGGGAATCGAAACTGCGACCCTTTGGTTCGCAGCCCCCACTGAGCTACATCAGGGAGACCCTTTTATGTTTTAATGTGGCAATTTATTTCTTTTTATATTATGTATTTATTAACAAATCACACTAGCTATAGTTATTTTTAATACTCTTGTTCTTTAACATTTATCCTAATAGATAATTTCCTTTAATAGCTTCTCTCAATGAAAACATGCTTAAAGACTACACACTGAAGAACCTAAGGAATCAACATAATTAAAGAGCAAAAGGAAATTTTTTCTTGTGATATAAACAATTTCGCCTACCTTTGTGGAATGTAGAACATGTGTTGGGGAGGCGGTTTATAGAGGACACCTTCGTACACAGGCCAAAGCCCACTTAGAATCCTGAAGAGAGAACTTTTCCCACAACCGTTGGGACCAGTTATCAAAAGATGCATTCCTTCTTGTACCTAAAGTAAGAAAGAAAATTACAAACTGCAATATTTAAAAATAATTTCACTTGGCAGCACTTTAAAGTGGTTTTTTAAAAACCTTTCAAACACATGATAACCTGGATGGGTGAGGAATCAAGAAAAATAAATCAGGATCAACAGCATCAAATTTGGCTTTCACAATGCTCTGAAGCTAAAAGTATCATAAATTAATTCAATCTTAAAGAAAATTAATGTGCTTGAAATGAACACCGGGCTTTCCACAATTTTACTTGAGGTCTTGGAATCAGATTCTATGTACATATGTAAATACACAACCATGTGGAAAACAGAAAACAAAATTTAAATTAAAGTATATTATATTTCATTTTATTTATATTAATGTCTGATCAACTTCATATAGAATACAAATACAACTTTGTTATATATGTCAGTTGGAATTATCACCTAATTCCAACATAGTTTGTCTAGGAGCCAGCTGGGTTGTTTAATTTTTTATTCCAGCAGTCTGAAATATAGAAATCATACAAGCCCATAATCAAGGAAATAAATTTACTCCATTTCTGCTTTGTTCACAGATAAAATATGTTTAGTAAACCAAGAGACAGAAAACCAAGAGGACTGTCATTTAGTCTTATGCCTAGGATGCATTAAAATAAATATACAGGATCCAACAGAAGTAACACCTGCTTCAGTGTGGTGGGTAGGGTAATAATATGGGTGTGATAATTTATAGATTTAATTTGAACATTTCACCTAAAATGTCATATGGTACGCTTGAATGTGATATTGTTATGTTACAGAATTACATGCTTATGATTTTGTAATAAAATATTTTATAATAAAAAGGGGTGTTTGTGCTGGACTCTGTGTATGTGTGTGTATATAGTACATATATACAGTTATAATAAAATAAAAAATACTTATTCATTACCAGTTAGATTCTCACCTATAGAATCTATCATCTACCATTTAAATTTAAACAGGTAAATATCATGAGTTGCCATTCTACACAGTATGACTGAAAATTGTCTTACCATGGTATTTAAAGAGTATTGTGAAGAACAAGGAAAAGAAACACCATTAAAAATTTGACCTACTAAGAACAAATGATATTTCATAATCGGTTATTTAAAAATAAATATAGTATGAAAGAAATTACAGTATATCTATAGACATGTCTTTGTATAATATGGATACAACTATCTAAGAATCAGTGATGTGGAACACATCATATTACAAACTCGAAAATGAAAGAGCATTATGTTACTGGCATTATGTCAGTGTAAGGGGTCAACCAGTTCCATGTACGTCCTTGACTCATTTGCTTGTATAACATAAGCTGAAATCTTTTTGTTGAAAGAAGGCAGTGGAAAGAGGGGCAGAAGGAGAATGGGAAGGGAAAAAAAGTGTTGGTATGGAGGTTAGATAGAGGAACTAGGAATGCATATAAGTATATGCAAAGCAAAAATGGTTCAGATTCATATCCTGTCTAAATCATTAGACTTTCCTTAGCAAACATTGACTGAATGTCTGTCATGTGCCAGACATACTTCTAGGCACAGTGGATACAGAGTTGGTCAAGACAAAGTCCTTGTTCTCATGGAGCTTACATTCCAATTGGAAAGATGACAATGAACGCATGAACAAAAATGCAAGTAGCAATAAATGCTATTATGACAGCCAAAGAGAAAAATTTTTAGGGAAAGATGGTGGCACTGTGAGGTTGGTGGGGTGCTTCTTTTGATTGGGTGGTCAGAAAAACACTCTTTTAGGAGCTAACATTTTGGTTGAGCCTGGGTGACAATAAACAACCAGTCCCATTTGGGGAAAGATGCTCTAGGCAACAAAGACAGAAGCCACCACAGGGGCAGGAGACAGAGCAAGCTTGAGTCTATAAAATCTGACAATAGACCTTTTTTTCTGTTTAATTTTAGCCAAACTAAAATGCTATTTTGATAGACTCAAGTTCAAGGAAAGTCCTAGGAAGAGCCCAGAAAAAATTAATTTGTGATTTGTTGTGCTCTTTGACTAGAGAGAGAATTTAGGAAGTGAATTTTGTAGAAGCATAAATATTTCCCAAGTGATTTTTTTAAAGGCATGTACCATGGCAAAAGGCACATTCACAAAATATTTTAACAGGGTCATTCATTCCTCTGTTAGGAACTCCCAGAAATTTAGCACATTTTGAATCATAACAGACTTGTCTACATTCATAGTTTTAGCATGTTTTCTGATATTTAGTAAGCAGTGAGTTTGAAGTAAAAAGAATTTCCACATTTATTGAATTTTCTTCTCTGAATGTTTTTTTTTTAATTCTGAAAGGCCAACAAAAAGGATGAGAATCTTTTCTTCTAAAAATCTGTTTGTCAATCCATGCAGAGGAGATAGAACTTTCTATTTTATTTTAGGGATCTTAGACTTTAGACAAGATTCTTGTCTGAGTCAAAAATAAACAATTATTTAAAAAGTGTACTATAGTAACATATATCTTTGTAAAACTCCAAAATGTATAGGACACTTTCATTAGATTATTTAAACATTTTATGTAAAAATAAACTGCACTCCAATTACAGAAATGGTGTGGCAGAATTCAAGACTATCACTCCTTTCAATAAGTGGAACAATAAGAATTGATATTATGAAACCTAACCTGACCCCCCCAAAAAAACCCTCTGTACAAAAAGTCCTAAGTTACAAATTGTAAAACTATTAATAAATAAACATTTCACGTATGCTTCTCAAATGTTTCATTTCAAATCTATTTAAGATTAGGGTGTACCTTTAGCACCTAATTGGTACCCATGTTCAAGTCCAAATAATTAAAGAATTCTATGGATAAATAAAACCTCATCGAATAGTAGTTAAAATACAATTTTTTAATATGTATTAGCACAGAATTTTCCCTTTTCAGTATTTCTCATCCTTTTCCAGGGCTCTTATTTGTTTGTAAATACATCTCTAATTAAACCTTGACTCCAAGGTCCGTACCAAAATCATTAGAAGATGCATAGTCATGTTTGTAATTCTCTCATCAAGTCCAAACATGTCTGTGTTTGAACTAAAGCTCATATGCCTTCATTAGAATCACTAATGCTTATCAGCAAATTATATGTACTTGAATTCCAAAATGTATGTTTGAATTTTATAGTGCTTTGAACCAGGACCTCAGCTTTATTAACCAACTGTCTTTACATTTTTGCAATCTTTACTTTTGTAAAGACATAATATGTTAAATAACAGCTCATTCTCAACAGAGCTAAAAACTAAATTCCGATCCATGAATCTTATTTTTCCCTAATAGAAGGTGTGATTATTTAAAATATAAATTAAATTTAGAGACTATGTATTAACAGAAGTAAACATGCTAATGACCTTTATCATCATATTTCAGTAAACATATTATAATACAGGCTTGTAGTTTTTGAGTATTACCTGTAAGGAACAAAATTAAATTTTATTTTCAAATGTTAATTCTGAGAAAATTTCCAATTGCTCCCAAAAGTTACCTAGTGTGGGCTCTCAGCGCACTGTAATATCAATATTTAACCTGGCACTAAAGCAGTAGAAGTCAAATTTTTTCCCCTGCTTTCTGAGGAAGTAACTGCTTCTGTAATTGAGCCACTGTGCATACCTTTCTGGATCTCCCCTCCTTTCCATATGCTCCTCCAAGTATTTAACTTAAGGTATATGAATTCTGAGTTGTTCTGTATTAGTGTCATGGCAACAATCAGAGGATTCTTGAATTATCATCTTACTTTGAAGTTCAGCCTGGAAGCCACCACTTCTCCCGTTGGTGTAATTATGGGAACATTTTCACAGATAATTTCATGATCCACATCAATAACTTTTCCTGTAAGTTAAGGATCAGTTTAAGTTACAAAAACTATCATATCCCACTGCAAAATAAAGTCTAATGTAGCAAAATAGATAAATTTGTGTTAAAGATAATTCACAGTAACAAATCATAGAAATAGATGTAAATATATATTTATATTTAAAGCAAATTTTAATGTAATTGGAACATTGTGACACATCTACTTGGGAAATCTCTCTCAGAAACATTTTGCAATAATCTTATGTTAAAATCAAGAGAGCAAAGCCAAACTCTATCAGAGCCATTCTCTTTATAACTACATATTTCTCTAAATTAGCCTTTCCAACTGAAGAAACGCAATGCTATGAAAAAGGAAGACACAGAATAATACAATTTTTAAAAATATGATAAGCAAACATATGAGGACACAGAATGAGGAAGAACAACAGGACATTAGCTCCAGTTATGGTAATGCTAGCCACCACTCCTCAAATCCCAACACTAACTCTAGGAATAGCTGTCTACTAAATGTTGGTCCCTTTTAACAATTAAAAGCTACCATCTAAAGAGCTTTGGTTCTGTTGATAAATACTTAAATATACAAAAAACATTTGAGTTTAAAACCTTTGATTTCCAATGGGTCACTGAGGGGTAATTCTATGGTAGCTCCATTCTTGTCCTGATTTTCAGATTCTTGTATGGTAGCAGTTCTCTTATAAATGCCTCTTTTTACTTCATCAAAGACCCAAAACATATTGTATACTCGAGCAGTGTAGCCTGCTAATTCAGTGACCTAAAACCAACACAAAAAATAAAATAGAGTTAACACACCCATCCTCTAAGCCTCTTATGTAACCTCATAGGTACTATTTTATTAATCATGAGAAATAGATAAGACATGTGGTAACTAAAACAAGTAACAGTAAAAAGCTTGCCAAGACAGCAACATAACAAGTGTCAATGTGAGTTTGGTTGGAATTATAAAATACATTAAAAGTTATTCACTCAAATCAAGGTTCAAAAATGAAAGGTAAAGACTTCAGAATATGTGTATTAGTGAAACTTAAAAACCTTTCATTCAAATTTCTGATTTAACCCTTATTTATATGAGAAATTTCATTTCCAGAAAATTAGTTTTGTGAAAAGCTTAAGTTAATTCAATGACATAATAATTCTTTATTTTGTATCTTTTTAAAATTGAAAAAAATGATTTATTATAAAATTAATGTTTATGAGTCAAATCACTTATCAAAATTCCTAAGCTTGCCAAGAGAAAATACCTCTTCTAGAGGGTACCAATATTGGGGGTGAGCTTGATGAAAACTTCAAATAATTTTCAGTCCAAATCCCACAATTCAACTTCTTTTCAAGCCAAGCATAATATATATGCCATGCCCAAAGAAAACCATTAACTATGACTTTTTTCTAGGAGAAATTATAAAATGAGATAAATCTCCGCTTTAGTTCAGTGGTATCTTGCTCCTGTTCTGCCAATTGTCCAATTTAGACCGAATCTCCAGGTTTTTTTTTCTATTAAAAGAACACCTTGCTATCAAGGTGCTGTAAAATGTGACTCATCTCCTGTCAAGGCCATCTTTCTCAGGGAGAAGGACAGCACAAAGGTCATTCACGCCCTTGCGGAAATGTTGACTAGAAAGTTGGTACCAGTAAGCAAGGCATGCCACTAACAAATGTTTCTTAAACAATTATTTGCGAAATCATACAACAATGCTGATATTTAGAGAAGACTTTTGGTGCAAAACTGAAGCAGTAAATGAGTAGGTGTTATTGTTTAAAGCCTCTACCACATGTCTCTGTGGTATAATTAGACTAGTATTTCATTTGTATATGTCAGTGTTATAACTATTTAAAGAATCGTTTCTTAAATGTTATTTAGAAGAATCTCTTGAGTTCCCAAGAAAAACAGAGGGAAGGATTAATAAAATACTGATTTTTAAAAACCTGATAAACATATTTGTACAGAAAAATCCAAAATCAAATGTAGAAGTCAATTAAAGAAAGGTAGAAGGCAATGGATTAGTAGACCAAGCTTCAAGGTGGAGTGGGCAAAGAGAGACTGAAAAATACTGAGAAGGTGCCTGTGAAAGAGTAGGCACCTGTGAAGGTGTCTGTGTCTTACATACTTTGGTATATAAGACAGAGGATTTGCCTTGGGACTCTAAAAAGAAAATTTGTTCTTGAAGCTAGCAGAGAATGCATGTTGCTTTCATATGCTGTCACAGAAGTAGTAAGAGTGTTTGGCAGTGAACATTCTATGATTCAAAGCACATGCAGGCAAAATAAAGCAATGCAATTATTTACAGTGTTGAAGATGACCTAGAAAAACCAACTGATGCTCTTTCTGTGACTTACATAGCAAAGCATTCTAATACAATGTGGATAACATCTTTGTTTGTCATTTGCTTTTAATGACATGTCATATACTATATAAAAAAATCCCCCAAACTGTGTCTTCAGATTTTCAAACTTACTATTTGAAAAAAATTAAATTGAGTTGTTTTGGTATGTGGCCTTAAATAACTGTTTTTACTTAAAAAATTCAATTTAATTAATCAGTTGTTGAATAAAATTGAAAGTTTTGTCAGCAAATCACAGTATTTATAACTATGTTATACGGTTTATTCAAGGCTGATTTCATAGGCTCCTAACTTTATCATGTTTATCTGGCAATTTATATCGATACAAAGCCAGAAGGGGATTTAAATAGTTAGAATGACTATCTGTGGGAGTACTATGACTAATATTTCAATTGAATAAAGTGATTTGTAATCTTCACCCTGTACTATCTGCAGATCTTAATACTATTCTTCAACAAATATTTACTGACCACAGACAATAGTCCAATTATTAAAATGGATATTTGGAATTTAAAAATGAGCAAGAATTCCTGTTTTTCACTCAAGGTGTGGTGCAGAAGATAGACTATTCTAAAGTGGGAATGTACCACAGGTACTGTGGACACAAAGAAGGGATACCCAGAATCTACAGGGAAGGCAGGAAAAAGGTGGAATCACAAGCTCATTTTATATGTGCTTGTTGAGGCTAGACTTGTCATGAAGAATGAGTAAAAGTCTGCAAGGTAAATAAGCAATATTATTAAGTAACATTTATTGAGCATTTAATATATATTGTTTTAAATATTCTACATGTATCAACTCACAATAATTTGATAAATCCAATGCTCTCATTATTTCCATTTAACAGGCAAGGAAATAGAAACAGAGGTTAAAGAACTTGATCAAGTTTATATAATGTATAAATACTAGAGCAAGAATTTAAATTTAGGAACTCTGACTCCAGAATCTACACCTAAGGACTTTTTTTTTAATTTAAAAATAAATATGTCACATACAGGCTGAAAAAGAGGAATTACAATTGATAGTGTAAAAACAGAGCTAAGGATTAACAAAATACAGATTTAAAAGAAACCTGGATAAATATATTTGTATAGAAAAAAATCCAAAATCAAATGTAGAAGTCAATTAAAGAAAGGTAGAAGGCAATGGATTAGTAGACCAAGCTTCAAGATGGAGTGGGCAAAGAGAGTCTGAAATAAACAGAATCGGTAATGCAAAAATTAAAGGGTAATAACACTTGGGTATACATTTGGAAATTGCTATCCTTTACCTTGATTATACTCTTCACAATTTTTGACGGAGAAAAGATATGTTTCCGAAATATTAAGTATATCTGAATATCTAATAACATATCTTGCTTGATATTCACATATTTTACTTTAATCAAACTGACAAGAAATGCAAGTACCTCTTTGTATGAAGACATAATCCTTTCAATAGCATCAGCTCCAGAGACCAATAAATTTCGAGCAGTGGTAAAAGCTTCTGTCCGTTCACTAACCATAGCCTGTTTTTGGCCATCCTCTAAATATAAAAACAAATACAAATCTATTTATAGATTTAGTTACTTTTTTAAGTAACTAAATGTTTTTTTGTATATAGATGAAATTGTGGCTACAACAGCCTTATGTAAATTTTTCAATAGTATTAGCAATCTCCTAGACATTTAATTAATTATTAAAAATACAGTAATTGTACCAGATTGTATTTAAAGCTCCCTTTGTTTTATTCTTCTAGAAAAATAGTTAGAACAATTAAATCTATAGGTATTAAGACTATTTTCACTGAGTATTCTTTCAATTCTTTCCAAATATAATTCCTGCCCTTATTGTAGCTAGACAATAAAATACTACTTACTTGGTCAATAAAAGTCAACTGACTATAATATAAGCTAATATTTCAAGTGTGGTTCCTTTAATAGCAATGCAAATTAGCCTCTGTCTACCTGCTTCAAAAACCTTTACCTTACAGTACAGCAGCTCCCCAAACATGCGATATTCTGTTTACCCTCTGATATCTGTACATATGTTTTCTTCTTACTTTAACATACTTACATTCCTTTTCCACCTAGTTCTTTCTTCAAGAGTTAATTCTTTAGTACAGGTTTCCGTGGAAACCCCTGCCCAGGTTTTTTAATAGGCTGTAAGTTCCTTAAGGGTCAGAACTGTGTTTTATTCTTTATTTCTAATACTCAGAAGGTGTCTGTCTAGCACATAATGCTACTTAATGTGTATTAAATGAATTAATAGATGAATATCCCAAGTTACTGTCAATGCAAAATTATAGTTAAGTGTCAGGAGTCAGACTAGGTTTGAATCCAGGCTCTACTACTTACTGGCAAGTACTGAGGTGAGTAGAGAAAGCTACTTTATCCTTTCTATGCCTATTTTCTCATCTATGATGCAGGAAGTAATAGTTAGTTGTTCTTATTTTCTGTAGTTATTATTGTTGTTATTGCACATCTACTCGATTTACTCTTATTCTTCAAAATTATTCTCTCTAGGTCATTACTTTAATCTTTCCATTAACTTAATCCTCTATCTGGTCCTTCTATAGGACCAGATTATCTTAAAAGTTCTAAATTAAATACTGTGAGTTAATGTAGAAATTAGAATGATAACATATCCATACCCACTTTAATATTTATATCTCTTTGATTTATCTCAATGTGAAGGGTTTTTTTTCTCAACAATTATTTAACTTGTGCCCCAGTAGGACTGCCAGGCACTTTCACCTTTCCTTGCTCATAGATATCTCAGCTGAGTTTCAAAGGGATCGGTGCATAAGTAAAATTCACTCAGCAGACATTTGCTGAACACCTAGTTGTGCAAGGAATTAGGTAAGGTGCTATAGGGGGTGCATGGGTAAATGTTATTTAAAACTCTTTCCTGAGGGAGCTTACAGTTTGGTAAGAGAGAGAAACCAAATTCCCAAATAACTAAGCTGGGAAGCCTATTATGACAGTTAATGTGAAGTGTTTGAAGGAGGTGAAAATCATGTCTTGCTGCAAGAGATAGGAAATGCTTCATGGAGGAATAGACTCTGTGGGAGGCCTTGAAGACCACATACAACTTGAACACATCACAAATATAGCATAAGCAATGGCACAGAGAAGGTAAATTTCAAGGAATGCCAAGAGAATGATAAGTACCTTGGTCAAAATACAGTGTAGGTTGTTGTCAGGCATTGATTTTGTTTGAATATGAGAATCACCATGAGTTCATTGGCACCTGTTATGGTAATCCAATGTGGTCTCTCCCATTAAGCACTACTCTAGTGAACTATCATTATTTCCCATGAAGTTAGTTTCCTTGAAGAATGGAAAAAGAAAGGCTTTGATTGCTGGTATAAATGAGAAATGAAAGATATGATTGGATAAATATACTGGGAAAAAAGTGTAGACACTCTCAAACACTTTTAAGTGTCTGAAAAATTTAAATAAGTCACAAAAAATAATTACCAAAGGATTTTCAGTAAGTTACCAAAATAGTAAATTGCCGTTATCAGTTAAAGCTCTAAGAATAGTATTAGCTTATAGAGAATCTGGCTGATGATTAAAAATAATGATAAGGTTTTACAAATTGTGTGAAAAGGGGTCTGAATAGTAGCTTTCGCTTTCAGCCTCTGTGAAGAGGAGAAAACCCTAGCATAGGTGGATTGCGTTTGAGGTGGCCTGGTACCTTCCCCGTTGATTTGGCAGATTAGTGTTTACCAGGCTTCTTCATGCTTTTAGTAATAAAATTACAAATGGTTCTGGATGGATTGCACTTGACTTCCATTGTGCTGACTGTTAAGCTGAGCACAGTGCCAGTGGTATTGTATCACGCACACGACAGCCAACCTTATCACCCCTCCGACAGGGCCAGAGAAGTTCATGACCTAAAGCACTCATCTATTTTGTGTCAGAACACATTTTATTTTCCTACCAAATACTGTATATGTTTTGTCAAAAGTTCCCCTTAGAGGATTTAATATTTAATACTGTATCTTCTCATTTTACAGATACTATTTAGCTCTGCTGATAAGTGTATACAGGGGCTGGCACAAATAACACCCCTTTTTATTACAAAATCGTGAGCACATAATTCTGTAACATAACAATATCAGGCTCAAGCATGCTGTGTGACATTTTAGGTGAAATGTTCAAATGAAAACTATAAATTATTATATCCATATTTTTATCCTACTGACCACACTTAAGCAGGCTCTGCTTCTGCTGGACCCTGTACTAAAACACGGTCACATCTTGTTAGTTATTTCACTAAAAAGGCAAGAACGGATTTAAAAAAACGAAGTTATATCATTATATATTTTTCACAACCCATAGAACTGTACAATACAAAGTGTGAACGCCAATGTACACTATGCAGACACTACTGGCTGTGCTAGTGGTCGGGATGTACCTTCCCTGCCTGTTACGGGGACTGGGATGATGACTGGTGGGAGGAACCTACAGGAAGCTTTCTCTGGACTTGCTCAGGATTGCTTTTGATATGAAAAGAAGAAAAGTGGCCTATAATATTAAAAATTGTGATTATAGCTGTCAGGTAACTATTTTCTTCACAAAATTTCAATTTTTCTCTTACTAGAAAGTGAACAAAGGGGTAATTTCCTCTAAAAATATATAATAGAAACTATATATATAATTAACTATTTCAATGCCTTTTCAACCATTTGGTCCCATGAATAGTTGGTCTCAAACTAAGTGAAGTCCCTTATAGAACTAGTTCTGAATGGTTAATATGAGGCAATGTGGCGAAAGGGAAAAAAAGCAATGCTCTAGGAACTGCATAATGCCCCAGCCTTAGTGCTTCCCCCAGCCTTCTCTGTGACCTTAGACAAATCTGGGGTCCCAGACTAGATGACCTGTAAGATCCTCTTCTGATGTAAAAAGCGCAAAATCCCATATGAAATTCTGTAATGTGAACACGAACATAAACGTAATCCTGTCCTTACCATAACATTTCACTTCAAGCTGTAAGTACATGGTATGACAAGTATGCCATGGAACTATTTTTCTTTGTTCCTTCCCACCAAAATCATGCAGGCTCCTTCTCCTTCCTGCATGGGCACCCCAGACTCCCTGATCACTTTCTAACGTCTTGCTCCTTTAACAACAATGATCGCACCGGCAAACATACACTGAGCACTTCCTATGAGGCAGGCATTGTTGCAAGTTTTATTCATGCAATTTTCTTCAATATATGTAACTACTCTGCTATAATTTTCCCCATTTTAAAAAATGAGGAAAATGGAAGCACAAAAGGTTAAACTATTTGTTGTCAGATGACAGTCTAACAAACAATAGAACTAGATTCTGACTCCTGAACCCATATGGTAAGAATATAAATAAACATTAACGATTGCTTCCACCTAAGTTCTTATTACTTGCCAAGAACTGTTTCAAAGCACACGTATGTAATACATATAATTTCGTAACTGTTCTTTAAGATATATATTATTTTCTTTATAGTTAAGATAGGAAACCTGAGGCATATAAAGTTTATATAACTTTTTAATGATAAATAGTATTAAATAGCAGAATCAAAATTTAAACAGTGACCTGCTTCTATCTTTATTCTATTTTTTTCTTTCTTGCATCCTTGTTTTTCTCCCGTTTCTCTTTGATATTCCTCTTTCATTCATCAACTTTTTTCCTATCTTAAGTATAGATAGTGTCACATTCTTAATACATCTACCATAGGGGACAACTCTGGGCATAAGAGTAAATTAAGATTGAAGACTAGACTATATGGCGTGCAATTCGAAGACCTAAAGGCTCAAAGATATATAGTTATCTAAAAACAAATTTTGTCTGGGTACATTGAAATTTATATGTGTTGTCAGTTTAGGTCAAATACACCTAGTGAATGCATACATGGAAACATTATAAGCACACATGTAGGACCCTTAGAAATTACAAGTAGAAATGGGAGGGAGGTGGGGACAGAGGGGTGGGTGGGCTGGGATGGGAGTAAAAGACAGAAAACTGCACTTGAACAACAATTAAAATAAAATTTAAGAAAAGAAATTACACATGATATTGAAGCACACCCTCATAATAATGTTGTCATTATAAACTCATTTTCTTCTATGAAATTATTATAATGCTCTTCTTTGTATAAAATTTTATTTTGAAAAGAAGCTTTAAGAACCACTTTGTACCTAGGCTTCAATCTAATCAAGGATATGAAAAGACTTGCACTCAGAGAATTATAAGACACTGAAGAAAGTAATTACAGAAGACACAAATAAGTGGGAGCACATACTGTGTTCATGGATAGAAAGAATTAACATCATTAAAATGTCTGTACTACCCAAAGCAATCTATAGATTCAACACAATTCCTATCGAGATACCAATGATATATTTCATAGAACTAGGACAAATATTTCAAAAATTTAAATAGAACCACAAAAGGCCCTGAACAGCAACAGCAATCTGGAGAAAGAAGAAAGTTGGCAGAATGATGCTACCTAATATCAAACTATATTACAAGGCCAAAGTCATCAAAACAGCCTGGTACTGGCATAAAAACAGACACATAGATCAATGGAACAGAAAAGAGAGCCCAGAAATAAACACACAGTTTTAGAGTCAATTAATATTTGACAGAGGAAGCAAGCACATACAATGGAATATAGACAGTACATTCAATAAATAGTGTTAAGAAAACTACACAGATATTAGCAGAAAAATGAAACTAGACCATGTTTTTATACCACACAAATGATTACATTCAAAAATGGATTAAAGACTTAAATGTTAGACCTAAAATCATAAAAATCCTAGAAGAAAAACACAGGCGATAAAATCTCAGATACTGCTTGTGGCAATATTTTTTCTTTTTATTTCCCCAGGGAAGGGAAATAAAAGGTAAAATAAACAAATGGGACTATACCAAACTAAAAAGTTTCAGCACAGCAAAGAAAACCATCAACAAAATAAAAAGGCAACCTACTAAATAGGAGAACATATTTGCTGACACATCTGAAAAGGGGTTAATATCCAAAATTTATGATGAACTTATAAAACTCCACACCAAAAAAAAATGAACAATCCAATTAAAAAATGGGCAAAAGACCTGAATAGACACTTCTATGAACAGGACATACACATGGCCAATAGATATATGCAAAGATGCCAATGTCACTAATTAGAGAAATACAAATTAAAACCACAATGTGTTATTACCTCACACCTGTCAAAATGACTACCATCAATAAATCAACAAACAACAAGTGCTGGCGAGGATGTGGAGAAAAGGGGACCCTTTTGCACTGTTGGTGGGAATACAAATTTGTGCAGTCACTGTAGAAAGTAGTATGGGGATACCTCAAAAAATTGAAAATGTGTCTCCCCTTCAACCCAGTGATCCCACTTCTGGGATCCCACCTCTGGAATATATCCAAAGGTACCCAAAACACTAATTTGAAATAACATAAACACCCTTATGTTCATTGCAGCATTATTCACAATCATGAGGATCTGGAAGCAGCCCAGTGTCTGATTTCACTGATTCATTCATCAGTAGATGAATGAATAAAATAACTACAGTATATATACACAATCAAATACTACTCAGATATTAAAAAAAAGAAGAAAATTTTACCTTTTGTGACAGCATGGGTGGACCTGGAGAACATTATGCTAAGTGGAATAAACCAGTCAGAAAAAGACAAATACCATACGATTTCACTCATATGTGTAATCTAATGAATAAAAGAACTAACAAGCAAAATAGAGATAGACTCATAGAGAACAGGCTGACAGCTTTGTGCAGGGTGTGGGGTATGGGGGCAGGGAGCGGGGTTGGTGGTAGAGATATCCAGCAAAAAGGCAAAAGAACTCATGGACATGGACAACAGTGTGCTTATTAGGGATGGGCAGAGGAGAAGGATATAAGGGAGATAAATAGTAGCAGAAAAAATACAATAAAAAAAGAATCACATGGTTTCTCTTGCATCAATGTAATTATACCCATCTAAAATTCTAATACTGTTTCTTTAATTTAATATGGTATTTTCAGGATTTATAGGATGTTTTTAAATATCTTATTACATCATGTACAGAGGTAAGGTTGTTAAATTCTTTGCATACACTGTTTACATCTTACTGCTCTCTGTGGGGTTAATTTGTCACCATTAATAGCTGCATTTTCTCTGTTGCATGTTTACTCTAAGGCTTTCTAACAAGACCAGTGCTTCCAAGGACTAACAGAACTGTATCATAAGCTTGTAATTGGGGTTGCTGCTAATATAGATTATACATGAAACTTTAAAAATATCCATAGACTTAGATTCACTATGAATACCTGATAATTTTGTCAAATTACATAATAAATATAATCTTAAACCCATAGGTTTTTGTCTTTTTCTTTAATATTCTTGAAAAACCAATTCATTTTATTATGAAAGGATTAAGTCTAAAGCTAATATGACTTACTAACAATGCCTTTTTCAATATAAGCTTTTTAAAAAATATTTTTAAAGAACAAATTTTGAAAACCTAAAAACAGATGAAATTCAGTTTCCCAGTGGTGTAAACACACTGTCTATTATTGAGCTGCACGGTGTATTTTGTACATGTGTAGTACATTTCACAAGGGTTGACAAATCCTAAATACCAAAATGAACAATTTCAGGTTAAGAATGGCTCAAATTTGGTAAGTGTCTTTACAAGAATTGGTTAATATACTGAAGTACTGTTAAAATATATAAGCATATGGACAATGATGTGGCTGGCAACTGACTGTGGGAGTGGAGGGTGCAATGGGCAGAAGAGAGGAAAGGGGGAAAATTAGGATAACTGTAATAAATAATAGAAAAGAAAAATAAAAGGAAAGCTATGGTAACTTTTTACTTGTTTCTATTAGATGCCTTCAAAAATAACTATTCAACCTTATTTCTACAGCAAAAATAACTGTGAAATAGTGTGAATTTTTACATTATTTTTGGTGTTACCTTTTGTTTTCTATGAAATAAATGTAACCACGTATCAAGAACATCCAGAGCATGTTCTGTGCTTTATGAACATCACCCAATTAAACCCTTACAACAACTCCCTGAAGTAGCCTTTGTCATTCTCATTTTATAGATGAAGAAACTGAGGTTTGGAAAGTTTAAGGAACAACTAAAAGATATACAGACAGCTAGAGGGAAAGCCAGGAATTGAGAAAAGTTCTGTCTCACTACAAAGCCCAAGCTTCTGTCTAGCTCTTTCAACACTAAGGCCAATTCCATCAAGTGGTTTTCAAAGAGGAGGGGATGTATTATCTTGCAGAAAGAGCAGAAAATGCTGCTTCATTATTAAATTCCCATCTGTCCCTGCCAATTAAGATCCAAATTTCCATCTCAGTCAAGTATTAACACAACATTTTAATGTTGTCCTATTTGCACTTACATTTTTCACTATTCCAAAGGATTAAAATATTGGTAAAAATCGTTGAGGTGGTGTTGGATAGAATTAGAAACTTGCAACTTGGAAACCCTTTCCCCCACAATACCACCAAATCATGCTACACAGGAGGTTATCTATATAACCTACAGGAAAGAAGAGACTTGTACCATGGCATGAAGCACTCTGTGAAACCATAATCCTGGTTACCTAACTTTTCATAAAATCAGGGTACATCCAGTTATCCACTGTTCATAGATTAAATGCACTGGATGTGCAGAACTGAAGTTGGCAATGGGTAAAACTTGTATTATAACTTGTTTTGAAGTAACTTTATTTTGAGTTTAAATGTTAAACTACAGAATTATTTTCTATTAGGCAGTATAATTAACATTCTCAATTCACTCCTAGAAAACCATCAATCCTGAAAATCCTGAAAGATCCAGAGATCTGGATCCTGATCCGAAGAACTGGAAAGATCCTTTGAGCCATTTGTTAATGTGGCTCAAATGAACAACTGGAGCCACACTAACACAAGTTCAAATGAACTTTTTAAAAAAATATATATTGCTGATCTTATTATTGGACGTCAAAAAGCCCTCTATTGTTTCTGACTGTTAATTACTACAGAACGATGCCTACATACAGAGTTTTGTTCACACAAAAGCAGCAGGATACCTTCAAGAGAAATAATGTTAACTATATATTTGAGATTAAGCATGAATGGCATTACCACCGTCTGCAAAGCCAGTTGCAGTGATAATCGGTACAGCCACCATAATGAGTCCACTGCTGCTCCAGACATACTTCATCAAGAACTGCTCTATCATGATGTACCACAAACGTTTTGATAAAATGAGGTTCATCTGATCTGCTAAAGCTTTGTAACTTTTCCGTAGTTGCTTCATTTCTACCTATAGAGAGAAAAACAGTTAAGACTTAACTTAGCATGAGGTATCAAAATGAATATTGCCTGCTTGAGGACTTTCTTTAAGGATAAGTTACATATTAGTTTGTTTACTTAATATTATATTATCCATGTTGCTAACAACCAATAAATATAGATTAACATCAGAATTTAGTCATTATTACTTAGCTTTATCACACCTGTAATATTAAAACAACCATGATACTCAGTAAATATAATGTTTAATATAGAAATATATGTGATTTATAATCATGATTTTAAAATTATATAAGATGTTGAAGTTACATGATATTCTATAAGATATGAACATGTAATGTTAGAATCTTATCCTTTTTGATTGTACAAAAATATTGGAAAATAAACACATGATACATATACGTATAATTAGACTTCAGATTGGAACTAACTCAATTTATTGGATTTTTGTCTTAAATTCAAGAAGCCTGCAGCATGCTATAAGTTACACCATTGATTTCAGTGATTCAAGAAGACTGACACATCGATATGACTACTATAACATATGAGGCCATTTTCAAGTAGGAGTAGAAGTCCTAAATTTGCTTTCAAGTTTCTTACTCAGATTGGTACTGCTATAATTTTTTAAATAATTTATGATGCTTCAAAAATTAAATACTTCTGCTTGGTAATTAAAATACCATTTTCAACTTTTGAATAGCTTAATATTTCATTTGCCGAGTCATTTGTATTAAGATTTCAGATGCATCACCTTAAAATTACTGTCACATTTAATATTACAAAGTTACTTTCATGCACTGCAATTTTAAGTAATTAGGCTAACTATTTTAAGGATCTGCTGAATGTTGAAAATCTTTAATATTTAAAATAACATTCTGGAACTCCTTTTCTCCTCCTCATTTCTAATTTTAGGTTTTCTATCAATGCTAGACAGAATTTCATTTCACTGGCTTCCTTTACTTGTGTCAAAATGTGGTGCTGAGCATTAACTAAGAGTAATGGAAATCCCATTTGTGAGACACAATCTACTGCACTTCGTAGAACTTAGAGCACTGAATCACTGACCAGACATGCAAAATTGTCAAACTTGTCTTTCATATGAAAGCATGTTTTTTCTCTTGAACAAACAACAGCAACAAGAATAACAAAATACCATCCTAGATTTTTCCATCTCAATAGAAATGTGTTCACTTAGTTTCCAAACATATATTTTCTTCTAATTCTGTAGCACTACCTACCAAGTTAGAATTTAAGTTTTAAGAAAAGGCTTTAGAGATAATTCTGAGCATGTGTAGGTAACTGGGAATAAGTAGACTTGTTTTTTACAGCACCAAACATTTCTCATGAAACTTTAGATAGGTTTGCACTCTATAATTTTTTTAAACAACTTGTCATTAAACAGGGTAATGAAGCATATATTTTAATAAAGGTTTAGATGTCATGGGAATCTAAAACGCTAAAGAAGTGGTTCTATCAATAGTACAACAGATGGTATCTAGCACTGAAGTGGCAGCTTGAAATCTCACATTTCACCCATCACCTTAATTTCTCTTACCTTATGTCCTCTGTAAAAGGCAATTTCTTCAACATTGGCTATAATTCTGGAGTGAACATACCGTAAATAACCTTTTCTATGTGCTTCTTCAGCCACCAATTTACCAAATTTGGGAGAGCAGGCTTTCAACACTTTAGCAGTGGCATATACCACAAGCCCTGCTATTAGGGTGGGCCCAATTGGGCTTGCGCCTCTGGATCTAGCGGTCTGGATGAGCGTATAGGAGGTCAGAATTACATCTAAAATAGGTTTGGTCAGATTGGAATACAAGTGAGCCACGGATTGGGAGAACATCATAATATCTTCAGTAAGAGACTGGTCAGGGTTTGCCAGCCTCCCATCCATGTTGATCACTTTATAATAAGTCAGATTTGTAAAATAGGTTTCATAGGCATGGTCTACTAGGCGAGTTCTGAAGGCCAAAGCCAATTTGCACTCCAGGTACCTTATTGCACTGTTGACAAAAGTGGCAGGGATGGCAATCATAAGCCACTTGATTAATTTGATGATGAAAGCTCGAGGTTTCTTTTCCACAATGCTTTTTACGATTTTTCCATCCAGACCAGCAACATAGATAGACAAAAATGTTCTTGAGATTAGAGCCACCGAGTGGAGGCAGAGCCACCCTGTTTCAGTGGTCACAAGTTTTGGAAAGAGGATTTTCCGAAGTTCTAGTAGCTGTTTGAAAAAATCTGCATTCACTCCAGGCGAAGGTTTTTTACAGGTAATCTCGGTGCAATGCAGAACTTCTCTGTTCTCTGCAGCTGGGTAAGCTTCTTTTTTCTTCCTGTGGCCAGTTTGCTTTAAATGCTTGCTAACGATGGGATAGAAGGTTTTCAGAGCATATGCCGCAGCCACCAGGCAGGCAGCCCTTTTAGCAGCATTCGATCTGGTCCATTTCACTCGATCAGCTGCTGCATTTAGCATATGTATCATTTTCCCAGTGACCCAAACCGATTTCAGAAAGAATTGTTTAAAAGATCATCTTCCAAGGGGATCCCCGGCAAATATATCAGAAAGTCCTACAGCATTCCATACTCTGCAGCGTCTCTCCTCTTCCGTGTTTTTGTTTTTAATTTTGTTCTGCTGTGACATATGCAGCAGAGCTCCGACTCCGCTGCATCTACTGGGGATGATTCGCTCAGAAGCTCAAGCTGCACCAAGTCTCCCCAAGCTCCTCCCTCTCAGGCCCCTCATTGGCTGTGAGGGCGGTGGGACCTTGGAATCCTCACTGCTTCCCTTTGAACCTCGAAAATGTGGAGAGGGCAAAACGAGTTACATCCTTAAACTGGAATTCAGAGAGTTAAATGTCTATTTTTGGAGAGGTCGAATCAAGGCAGCTCTTGGCTACAAAAACTGCTGTAGCTACTGAGCATGCTCGGCGTCACTTAGCAACCCACGGAAGTTTCAGAACATACATCACTTCTCTAAGGTTTTAGTAGATACCACAAGGGGAAGAGCAAAAAGAAAGGGAGATTTCCAAACGCTATAAAACGGACGAAGAAAAAGGAACGAGGGAATTAAGGGACAAGAGAATCACCATGAAATTAATATGAAAAGGCTGTGGGATGACTCTGAAAGGGTGAGAGAAGAAAGTGACAAGTGGAAAGGGAACTGGAGAAAATACTTGAATCTGTTTTGTGGTCCGTCCCCCATCTTATTTATTTCTTTTTTCTGTCAGTGATTTTATATGAAGCTCCAGAACCTATCAGACAAGTGGTCATTGAGGGTATGTTTTGTTTTTGTTTTTTGTAAATAAATAGAAGTTTGTATTATAGAAAGTAACTCTTTGCTACACCTCCATTGCTATGTTTACTTGTCCTAATAATAAAAGTACTCCAGCCCCATACCTGCTATTTTTAGCAATGGAGTTCTGATGCACTGGTATTTATTTACAAGGTGACTACTAAATAAATGAGAGCAATGTTTTACTTCTGTCACCTCCTTGTGTCCCTTGTTACTTTGGAGGTATGTGACTCTATAATCAAATGTTAACCATCTGGGAATCCAACCAGAATTAGTGGAAATAACTTCTCCAGGACCTTACTTCATTTCTCAAGAGTTCTTTCTCTTTGGCAAGCTTTTGTTTAGGCTTAGATATAATCTATTGTCTACCTCCCATTTACATTTTAGTCATTTCATAAAAATCATGACTTAAAAAAATTCTCTATATTCCTAATAGAGAACTTAAACAGCTAAATAGTTAGGCAAAATTCTGCATACTTAAAAAATATAAAGGTCATTTCATTTTGGATAAGGATAAGTATATTTTTGAATATGCAAAAACATATTTTGCTTCCTCCCCCCTCAATATACATGCACACATCTAGTCAGCTAGAAGCCTGTAAAGATAGGCACTAAACTACAATAGAGGTCATCACAGATCTCTTTTGGTTTGCATTCAATTCAGCAGGTTTACGAATACATGAGTGGCAAATTCATGCAAGTCTCTTTGTTAGCTGGCCACATTAGCAGACAATCTGTCATTCCATTAAGACTTTCTAAGTCTATATGTAGAGCTCATGGTATCATAGTAGTTTATTTCAAAATCTTATGTTCATAGTCTCATGCTTTTCACGTATTAAAATAAGTCTGTGTTATATCTATAAATTTTAATTCTTTATGTTCTATTTCCTGACTGTGTAAGATAGGTGGAAGGCTAGGGTAAACTTAACTAGGGGTGACGAGAGGATGTTCAGCCGAGCAGAACATGGGTCAGAAAACAGCTGGCAGTTGAGGCAAGTGGCTTGCATCACTGGCATAAGACGGTAATATCAGGGGAGGAACAGGGCAGTGGGAAATTTAGGAGCAAACAACATTAAACATCCAAACACGTCCCCATGTCGCTGTAGGTAGGTCAGTTTACCAACTGACAGTGAAGACAGAAAAAAGATTTTAATGCTTAGAGTGAAAAAACTTGTTAGGATGAACAATTAGGTATGAGGAAAATAATCAAGACAGGAATTTGGTTACCAGAATTGTGGTCCAAGGGAGGCCAGTTACTGGAACTGGGGGAAAAGTCAATGTGAAATTTGACTGGTTGTTGAGCCACTGAATTACAGAGCTGTAACCGTTTAAGTGCCACTCCCATTCTTCACCCAGAGTCAGGGTTGAACTCAGTATCTGACTAGGATCAAGCCTTCAGGGAAGGCAAAGAAAGAATTTGAGACGACAGAAACATGATACGTATTTCCAGTTGGAAATACATGCCATTAAGTAAGAAACTAAGTATGTCAAGGTACTTCTTTCATTTTTTCTCCTAACAGCATGAAATTAAAGGAAAGAAAATGTAAATTTAGTTTGAATCCCAAATTATGTCAGCAAAAGAAGGTTAAAAAAATCACTTGATCTAGTAAACATAATTCAGCCTAATTTTTACTCAAGTTTCTCAACTTTACACATGTTTATGTGGGAAAGTAGTGAAACTTTCTTAAGAGGAGAGAAATAATCTTAGAAAAAGATTTGGTAAATGAGATATAATTATCAAATTACTCTTTCTCAAGTGTGAGACTCAATGTCAGTGTCAAAGTGGACACTATCAATATCCATGCAAAAGCAGGATTAAATAGATTTATAAACATTAGACTACATATATTTACATATATATAAAAGAAATTAAAGTTTAAGAATTTGGATGAATTTCCTTCTCAAAAATGCTGAGTATTGGGTTGGCCAAAAAGTTCATTTGTTTTTACTGTAGGATGGTTCTAGAACGGCACTGGAGATTTCTTGCTGAACTTTGGTCCGGTTGGGCAGATCAGTTGAAGTTGATAGTGCCAAACTGAGACATCAAACTCCCACATGGTATAACATTGAGAACAATCAATGTTATACCATGTGGGAGATAACTGACATACTTAAAATATCCAAGTCAATAGTTACTTGTGAAAATTTAAAAAAAAAAAGTCTTTTATTTTATAGAAAAAAACATATGGACTTTTTGGCCAACCAAATCATATTTCATTCGTGCTGTATTCTTGTCCCTAAAGTAGCACAGGTTTGATTCATTACCTATTAGTTATCCGAGCCTTTATTTTTTTCCAACTAAAACATCTCCTTTTATTTTTTAATTTAAAATTTACTTTTCAATTACAGTTTATATTCAGTACCATTTGGTATTAGTTTCAATTGTGCAGCATAGTAGTGAGACAATCATATACTTAACAAAATGTTCCCCCTGATATTTCCAGTACCCACCTGGGACCATACATAGCTACCGCAGTATTACTGACTATATTCCCTATGCGGTACTTTACATTCCTGTGACTATTTCATGACTGCCGATTTGTACTTCTTAATCTCTTCACCTTTTCCACCCAGTCCCCTAGTTATGCGTGCCTTATTTAGTGAGGCATAAACATTGAAGATGAGACCTTAGGTCAATATTTAAGCTGTTACAAATAACTACCTAAAACTGGTTATTAAGGAAGTGTATTTTCTCTGTTGGAAAAACCAGTAAATATCTTGACTGGAGATGTGTCTCATAGATTAATCTTTCCTTAGCATCATTTACCACCTCCACTGCATCCCTGTGACTAGAAGGAAAGCTGTGATTCTAGTTAGGAAGATAGATAGCTCTATCCAGCTCCTGGTTCTTGACTCTTTTCAACAAATTGGTGGACCTCTCCTTTATGTTCTTTCACATACAATATAGCCACACACAAAAAAGTTAATCATTTAGCAAATTGTTTTCTCTTTCTAGTTAATTTAATCAGTTTGCAACTGTTTTAAAATGTTGAAAACAGGAAAGGCTAATATGATTGACCATTGTTCTGCCTTGACTGTATGGTTTAATTACTGAAAAATGACCAGCTATTCCATGCCTAAGACTGGTTAGTTCTGAAATGCTGTATTCACCTGGCCAATGACAAATGTACTTTATTGAATTTTTACTACAAGATCTCTACCCTGGGACATAATTCTATAATAGGGTCTATTTCCCAATGACTTAACAGAAAATGTATATATTTGAAATGATAAATATTCTCCTGGTTTAAATCAAGTAAAAAATCATGACAATGAGGGTAAAAAGTATTTTGTGCATTTATTTGGGACAAAAGATTTCTAGTTTCTAAGCAAAGCATTAGAGAACAGCTTGTAAGATATTTTGTTAGAATATATAAACACCACAGAAATGCATAGTATAATCTAATTTTTAATTTTGATTTTTTGGTAAGGAAGGATTTTAAAGCCTTTAGGCTTTTACAGCTAAATCAAGTTTTGATCAAGCTCTCTCAGTAACACAAAATGCACAGAATTGCAAATTACTACAGTGCAATGTTTCCAATAAGCAGTTCACTGGCTATTAAACTGCATGTGAAATATCCTTAAAGAATTTGTATAGAGGGGGAAAATGCAGACAACTGTAATTGAACAACAATAAAATAATAATAAATAATTTGCATAGAGTGATACATGGGAATGGAAACATCATCTTTAGGACTAGCGATCTATTACTTTGTCATAGAAAAACCACCTCCTTTTTCTTCACCAAGTCTGGTCTTTGAGCTGAAGAAGAAGGCTGGGCCCAACAAAGAGCTAAATAAAATTATGGTGGAGGTGGTTTTAAACATTAACCCTGTGGCCACAGACTTGGTATTTTCATTTACACAGGCGTCCTTGCCTCGGCAGTCAAAATTGTGTCTTCCTTCTCCTTAAGGCGGGCTGACTACTTCCCACAGTGTCCCCTGCTGCCCTAAGAAGACTGAGTCTCTGCAGAAACCGGAGAAGCCAGGAAGAGGCTACCTCGGTGGCAGGGCTTGTGGGAAGAACGAGGAGTCTACTGTTGCCGCAGAGGCTGTCGGGAAAACAAGGAGTCAACTGGAGCCGCAGAGGCTGTCGGGAAAACGAGGAGTCTACTGGGGCCGCAGAGGCTGTCGGGAAAACGAGGAGTCTACTGGGGCCGCGGAGACTGCTGGGAGAACGAGGAGTCTAGTGGGGCCGCTTGGAGGAGTCTATTGGGGCCGCTAGGAGGAGTCTACTGGGGCCACTGGGAGGCCCAAGAGAACCCTGCCAGAGCACAGAGGGTGTCTGGGGGCCTGCTTGGAACTTACTGCGGCCGCAGACGCTGCTTCGGTGGCTGGGCCAAAGGGCCGGAGACCGCTCAGAACCCGGAACCTGCTTGAACCTAGAAATTGCGGTCCTGCGCAGAACCAAGGCCTGTGTGCGCCGACCGTTGCGACCTCCTTGTCTCTTCACGCAGAAGTTTTGGAAAGATGAATTGGGTTGGTGGTTCCCGGTGAGTTATGCTGCTGGTCTTGAGACTGTGGTTCTTGACCATGGATATTTATTCCTGTAATGATGTAACTTTCCTAGGCCCCGGGGGTAAGACAGAGCCTTAGCTGGAGAGAACTGGGTAGGACTGGGTCTTTTAATCATTATCCGAGTTGGGAAACCCTGTTCCGGTGCCTCTTCATAAATGGAGAGCAACTCAGTTTCTCCTCAGTGCCTTTCTACAGGCTTCAGATGTGGGATCTGCCGTGGGCGAGGGTCCCCTCGTCCTTTCCTACTAATGAGGCCTCAGCCCTCATCCCTCTAGTGCCTTCTTCCAGTGTCTGACCCTCTCTCGGGAGAGGTTTTGTTTGAGGCATTATGTAATCTTTGCATGAATTTGTAAAGTATTGCGGAAGAGTTCATTCTCTGCTGCCCTTAAATGTATTGTTAGGGGCATGAATCCAAATTAGTTTGTTTTTTTGAAAGGAGGTAAGGGGAATAGTTTCTACTTACTAACTTGCAAGAAACTTTATAATTTATTTTGTATTTAGGATTAATCCCATAAAGCATGATACGTTGACAGTTTAGATTTATATAACCTAATTATTATGGAGATCATGTTGGCCTGTAATTTTGTCAGTCAAGTTCCTTTTTATTTTTTATTTTTCACAAGTAGACCCAGGACAGTGGTAATATGATTAGAATATAACATTTCCATCCTAAGGGATTTTATAAGAGGGAAAGACAGACAGCTTTTCTGTTCTCCAAGTTTTGTGTAACTATGTCTGATAATTTTAGCAGGAGCGTTTATCTCTGTTGAATATGTTAGCATTGTGTTTTAGGAATTTATCTGAATTATTCTTGGCAAGTGTTCTAGCATCATCCTTCCAACTTGGAGAAAAGTGAAAATTCACTTACGGGCTTCACAAGAGTTAGTTGATGAATGATAATTTGATGTTTTTGAATTTGACTTTAAAATGTGAGTATTAAATGATGACATGAAACCATTTTACAAATGCTTCAACACTATTAAACTTTAGGCGTTATTATTATTCTGTCATATATCTCCAATCCTGGCTTTTCAGGGAGCAGTAAGCTGCAGAAAGCATGTCTACGATTGTGTTTCTCCAAATGAGGTGGTGCTGCACCCAGAGATATTAGGTTCTAGGGTAAGTAAGAAGCCACAGAAGAAACAGGACACATGCTTTCTGGAGTGTCAGTTTTACTAGGAGATCAGGGGGGAAATATTTTTTAAATTTAAAAAACTATGAATATATTAAAGAGTAAAATGCAAAACTCTTGTGAAACTTTAAGACTAAAATGTATAATTTTAAATAAACTTTTGGAGAGTATATAGGCTCCTTAGGGTCAGACCCCTAGGTTGGTAATGAAAACATTAGTATCTCCCTTACTACTATCACAGTAGACAAGGGTAGGCAAAATTAGTTGACCATGGCCTCAGAATCTGAGACAGTGCTTAGTAATCACTAGCAGCTGATTAGAGCTACTATAGAACAGAAATTTGAATTCTTATTCCAGATCATCCTGGAGTACTTGTTTATTCCCCTCTGTTAGGGTTGTTTTTTAGTTGAAAATTTTAAGAGCTGTTAGGAATTTAATAATTAGACAAATTAGGAATATAATAGTTCCTAATATAGAAAAATAAAGTAACCAGAGAACATTTACAAAGCTCCCTCAGAACAACTACTCTCTCAAAGCATTCAACATTAATTAATTCAACAAATACATTTTTACTTGTATACCTGTTTAGGACATCATTAAGCTATATGGGGGAATTCAGAAAAAAAAAAGGGGTACAATTTTGGTCCACAAAAAGCATTTATGGTAAAATGGTGACATTAGAATTAACTGAATGACTAGGATACTAGATAGTTAAATAGTGCTTGTATATATAACAATCACTGTTCTAAGTGCTTTTTGTATATTAGCACATTTACTTTTAATAGGAACCCTATGAGGTATGCACAAAAGGTATTTCCATTTTACTGATGGGAAAACTGAAGCACCATAAAGTTAAGTGACTTGTTCAAGGTCAACTGTTTAATCAGTGTCAGAGTTAGGATTTGAGAACAATGTGCTCAACCACTATGCCATGCTGTACAGAAATATGAATATTGTGGAAGACTCATAGCCAAGATGAAGGCGTAGGTAGATATACTTTGCCTCCTGGCACAACCAAAAGAAGGACAACGACAAATTTAAAAACAAAAAATATCCAGAACTGCCAGAAAATTGAACTGTATGGAAGTCCAACAACCAAAGTGTTAAAGAAGAAACTGGTAGGAGGGGCAGAGACTGGCAGTGAGGGCAGAGAGGACACATAGCAAGATGGCAGCTGGCAGACCGGGCAGTCCCGCATTTGCGTGCAGATAACCTGGGAGGAACAACTGTGCAACCCAGGATTCCAGCATAGGAAAAGAAAGCCTCAAAACCTCTGGCTATAAAAATCTTTTGGGGTTGCGCCAGCAGGAGAAACTGCTGGCCTCACAGGAGAGTTCACTGGAGAGACCCACAGTGTCTTAAAACATACACAAATGACCCACTCAGGAATTTGCACTAGAAGGGTCCAGTTTGCTTGTGAGTAGTGGGTGAAGTGACTGAAAGCCAGCAGAGAGCCCAGCAAGTGACATTGTTCCCTTAGAACACTCCCCTAAATACAGCACCACAACACAGCAATGCGAGCTGCCTTGCCCTGGCGTATACCTAAGGTTGTGCCCCTTACAACATAATAGATGCACTCAAGAGAAAAAAAACATGGCCCAAATGAAAGAACAGATCAAAGCTCCAGAAAAAGAACTAAGCAACGGGGAGATAGACAGCTTATCAGATGCAGAGGTCAAAACACTGATTATCAGGATGCTCACAGAAATGGTTGTGTATGGTCACAAATAGAGGAAAAAGTGAAGGCTATGAAAAGTGAAATAAAGGAAAATGTACAGGTAACCACAGTGAAGGGAAGGAAACCTGGACTCAAATCAATGATTTGGACCAGAAGGAAGAAATAAACATTCAACCAGAACAGAATAAAGCAAGAAGAATTAAAAAACAATGAGGAGAGGCTTAGAAAATTCTGGGACAACTTTAAAGTTTCCAACATCTGAATCATAGGGGTGCCAGAAGAAAAGGAGGAAGAGCAACAAATAGAAAACTTACTTGAAAACATAATGAAAAACTACCCAAATCTGGCAAATGGAAAAGACTTCCAGGAAGTCTAGGAAGCTCAAAGAGTCCCAAAGAAGTTGGACCCAAGAACACAGATCAAAGCACATCAAAATTACATTGCCCAAGATTAAAGAGAAGGAAAAAATCTTAAAAGCAGCAAGAGAAAAGGAGACAGTTACTTACAAAGGAATTCCCATAAGACTATCAACTGATTTCTTTTTTTTTTAAGATTTTATTTTTATTTATTTATTTATCTTTAGAGAGGAAGGGAAGGAGAGGGAGAGAAACATCAATGTATGGTTGCCTTTTGTGGGTCCCCTGCTGGGAACTAGCCTGCAGGGAACCAGCCTGCAACCATGGTATGTGCCCTGACTGGGAATCGAACTGCGATTGTCTGGTTCGCAGGCCCGTGCTCAATCCACTGAGCTACACCAGCTAGGGCTCAACTGATTTCTCAAAAGAAACCTTGCAGGCAAGAGGGGGCTGGAAAGAAGTATTCAAAGTCATGAAAGGCAAGGACCTACATCCAAGATTACTCTGTCCAGCACAGCTGTCAGTTAGAATGGGAGGGCAGATAAAGTGCTTTCCAGATAAGGTCAAATTAAAGGAGTTCATCATCAACAAGCCTTTTTTATATGAAATGTTAAAGGGACTTATCTAAGAAAAAGAAGATGTTCAAAAATTTGAAGAGTAAAGTGACAACAAACTCACTATTATCATTAATTGAACGTAAAACAAAAACAAACTAAGCAAACAACTAAAACAGGAACAGATTCACAGAAATGGAAGTCACAGGGAAGGTTATCAGTGGGGAAAGGGATTGGGACAAAGGGGAAAAAAGGTACAGGGAATAAGAAGTATAAATGGGAGGTACCAAATAAACATGGGGAGGTTAAGAATAGTATAGGAAATAGAGAAGCCAAAGAACTTATATGTATGACCCATGGCTGTGAACTAAGGGGAGTAATGGAGGAGGGGTGCAGGGTATAGGGGAATAAAGGAGAGAAAAAAATGGGACAACTGTAATAGCATATTCAATAAAATAGACTTTATAAAAAAAGAAATGTGACTATTGTAAAGTGGTGCAAACAAAGTACTATGAATATTTAGAGGACTGAAAACCAGGAAATTACATTAGTCCTTAAAGGATAACAGTATCACCCAGAACAAGCACCACAGAGAAGTAGTGAAACAGATTCTTAATATTTGAAAAGGAGGTAAGATCAATAATCGAACCAACTGGAGACCTACTTTTTAGCAAAGCTTAGAAGAGATGTATTGGGAGAAGAGAGGTTAAAGAACTTGCAAAGATTATTTGGCAGACAATAGGTAGGTGTGCATTAAGGGGCTATAGATATTTTTGTCCAGGGAATGAATGAAGCAGGCTATAGCAAATTTACATTTTGGTCATGCCAACCTGATTGTACACAGTGTAGAGGGGTGTCAAACTCATTTTCACCAGGGGCCTCATCTGCCTTGTGGTTGCCTTCAAAGGGCTGAATGTAATTTTAGGACTGTATAAATGTAACTACTCCTTAACAGTTAAGTGAGAGCTTGGCACTGCCGTCAGGTAGAAACAAGGTGCCGAGCTGGATAAAACAAGGTGGAGGGCTGGATTTGGCCTGTAGGATTTGTGTTTGCTACCTGTGGTATACATTAAATTGAGGCAGAGTATTCTTGTTGTGTTGGGAAAGGCCCTGCCTGGTTTCAGGAGCTGTAACCCCCCCATGGCTAAGGCTGAGTGAGCAACCTTCGGACCACAAGCCGCTAAGGACACAAAGTCTATCTCCCTGGCAGGATTGCTGCTTCTGCTCCTTTTTCCATAACTGGCCTCCAATGCTTGGTCAGTTAGCCAGTGATGGGTAAGATTCCCCAAGGGGGGAATGACCTAAGACAGGCATGATCACGTGGAGGCTCCAGGAAAGGACTTGAGGGGCTATGGAGAAAGGGGGTGATGGACCCTCGCCCCTGGGCTTTGACAAAGCCTGAATCCTCATTCTGTTTGCAAGAAGTCTCCTCATCTCTTGGCTGCCTTACTTCCCCTGCCTGATTTAAGCCTGAAACAGTAACAGCACAGGCCTGAAACAATTTCCAGCCCTGTGCTGGAAAGGGCGGGTTCCCCAGGTGATCAGGCCTAAGACAGAATATATAAAATCGTGTGAAAGCTGCTTTGCTAAGAATGCTGTCAATTAAATGATAAGAATCAGAACAGGAAATGAGTTTGTTTCCCAAATTTTTGTAGCTCTTTAGCTAACAGACCCTGACTCAGAATAGGCCCTCAGAGTTCTTTGTTACCTATTGTTTGATCCTTACTGCCTGACAATGATTAATGAACTTTACCTGTATTCCTGTGCAAATTGAAACCTAATTAAACCCTGTCAAGGCAAGGGTCAGCTTGCTCTCCCTTTCAGAGAGTGGCCAGCCTGCTCCGAGGTGCACCTCCCTTGAGGGAAGAGCCATGCCATCCCTTTTCCTCCACAGGACTTGGTAGTCTGTGAATTTGTCTCATATCTCATCCATAATGCTGCGAACACTGTGGGCCGGTGTCCACATCATTGTTGTATATTACAGGAACTTGATATGTAGTTGGTTTAATTGCAGAATTGTTTGAAAGAGGATCTTTACAATTGCAAAGTCTTTACAACTTTTCTTGGCATAAAACAAACCTGCTTTTCAGTTTAGGGACTATACCAATCATAAAATGTATCTTTATTTTATTTTTTGTGAGAGAAAGGGCGTGAGGCTAGGGAGTAAGCAAGCTTCCTCTATTTTCCTTTTTAAATTACTTACTTGGTTTGATTTTAGTGTTATGGTTTGTAGATGTTTTTGCAAGGTATAAATTTTATTTCAGACAAAGTCTAATTTAAGGTAAAGAAATTTGATCTCAGCTAAAACTAATTGCCCTATCCATGATAGTTGTTTCCAATCTATTTTCCCTGAAATTTGCTACTCAGTGATAATGTCAGGTTTTTCAATTTAATGGTCTTCTTTCTTTTTTCTAAAAATACATCCTTACTTTTTTGATTTTATAATGCCCGTCCCATTTTTAGTTCTTTCTTGACAAAATTAAATATGAATCATTTGTCAGTCTTACCAATTAAAAAATTATTTTACTTCTCTGGGACTCATTGGTCCAGAACTCTTAATTTTTGTTTTCTACCTTTTACAGGTTATCACTGATACCTTGTAATTTTTTTTATTCAGAAAAGATTCTCTTTTATTTTCCATGTTTATTGACCAGTATCTTATTTCACCAAATTCATAGCCATCTCTAACATCAAGTAGCAAGAAGAGAGGAGAGGAAGGTGATTATAAAGATGTAACCCGTCTTTGGGCCCCATTATGCTATTCAGAGTGAGGCCTGCTATAGATCTACAGATATAGTACTATACATGCACTGTAAGAAGAGTGTTTAAAAAAATTAGGGGAAGTATATTTTTATAAGTTGGACTGAAGAATTCAACCAGTGTTATAAGAAGTACAGATAGAATCCTTGTAAATGTAGGGGAGGGAGGAGTTTGCATCTGTAAATATAGGCCTACAAATGTTTGCCTGTGCAGAATAGTTAAGTACTTTCTCCTCATTAGTGTGCCAGGTGACAGTACAAAAATTATTGAAATTTAGTTTTTCTGAGAGATTATATTTTTTTGGGTGGGTAAGTGGAGATATGATATGCAAATAAGTTTGAAATGTTCAAGATTGGGAGTTCAAATACCTGATTTAGAAAATAGATATTATGAACAATAGTAGAACATAGGACAGTTTTAGCAGAGGGTTTGGAAAATCAGAAACAAGGATAAAATAAAGTTCAAATGGGGAAAAAGAAAATAAATACTACCTATGTAGTTGGAGATAAGATTATATTTAAATGTTTTAAAATGTGTGTATTTGCTTGATGGTGAGGTTGAAAGCCACACTGAGAAGTTGAAATATATTGAGGAGTTATTCAAATTTAAAAGTAACACAATTACAGTGGTGTTTTTATGATGCTTGTGGTATTAGTGGTATGTAGGTTGGAATATAGCGGGGAAAGATTTCAATGTAGTAACACCAGTTAGGATTCTGTTGGGGGAAAAACTTAGTTATTTTTCTATTTTATGGTAAAATGATATATTCTCCAAATTAAATCAATACCAGTCCAAATTCATTTTTATTTCTATCCTCATGCAAGGACCATTTTTTCTTTATTTCCTTTAGAGAGAGATGAAGGGAGAGAGAAAAACAGATCCCCATATGCAACCAGACAGGGCATCGTTAGACTTGGACCATATACTCCCATATTGGGGATCGCACTTGCCACTTAGGTATGTTCTCTGACTGGGAATCAAACCTGCAACTTTTTGGTTGTGGAATGATGCTCCAACCAACTGAGCCACACCGACTGCGACCAAACTCACTTTTTAGGTATCCTGGGCTATCTGAATTTAGGTTATTGAACTTCTCTATACATGGGTAGTTCCAGGTTGTGAGGAGTTCTGTACATGAAAAAAAAAAAAGCAAAATTGTGACTACAAAATTAGGTATAAGACTTGGGAGGGGGGTATGTAATAAGGGGAGGGCCTGACACTTAAGCATAATTAGCTTTACGGTAAAGTCCCTGCACAGTAGATTAGTCTCTGCATCTATTTTCATCTGTTAAATGAGGTTAACACTTCAATGTACAGTGAACATCATCCCATTTTGCCTGTGATACTCATTTTATGCTTGTGGTCCTAGTGGTATGCCCAGTTTAGCATTTATCTTGGAATTTTTGTTTTTAACTAAATGATAACTATTATTAATAGTTCTATTTAAATGAGCCCAGGTAGATTAAATGAACAGTCATTTTTGTTTTAACCTTTACCACGGCCTGAATTAGTATACGAGCCATGTGTGCAGTGAAGAGAATTCTCATTTTAACATGTGGTTACATGTAAAGACATCCAGTGGTAACCCAGGCCTGGAACTTTCCAGACTGAAAGTAAGTGATAGCTCCTTTTAAAAACAGCATGATGGGCACCTGCTGATAAAACAAGGTTTTCTGGGACATGAGCAGTGAGGGACAACTAACTCGCTGGGTTGGGTGGGGGAAGTATTTAGTGCTACTCTGCCTGCTGGCCACTTGTTGTACCAGTTTGTACCATGGCAATCTAAAGTCAGGGAGATTTGTATAACCAGGTCAGTAGGAAACCTGGGAAATTGTGGGTCAGGTGTAAGTGAAATGTTTGCAGGAAATGGGGGCTGACAGCCCTGTTAGAGAGCAACACAGAGTAGTAGGAATGTTGTTGCTATGGTGGTTTTGTCAGTAGCTGTTTTCTTTTGTTATTGTTTGGTAATGTGTTTGTAATCTGTTTTGGCAGCAGAGAGCTGAAATGATGGTAAATTAATACTTAATGATAAATTAAGTACTGATACTTTGTTTTTCAGTGAAGTTGATGATAAACATATAACTTGTGTCAAGATGTTTGCCAACGTTTAACATTTCCCATCTTATGTCGTTAACATTATGACAACCTGAAGACACAAGTTTGTAGAAAAAGCTCACTATTTAACGCTTTCAGATTTAGTAAAGAGTTTATTGCTGCAGATAATAATTTGACACATGTAACAACAGAATACTGAAGGTAAAAGTATTTCTGCAATGATAATATGAATTCAAATTTGGTGAATCACAACATCAGGGGCAAAACAGGGTTGTTAATAAGTTATGTAACCTTTGTAGCCAGGATACACTTGGCATTGGTTGTGGTTTACACATGTATCAGTGTTGTATCCAAAGATGCTTGATATTTTACCAAGCACAAGCTGAAGTTGTCAAAATTTTAAACAATTTTACATATGCACAACTAATGTTACTGAATTACAGTGTTTTTGAGACTACTAATTTTAAATACAAAAAGAATACTTGGGCATATCATTATAAGCTTTCTCTCATTGCCTTTCATTAGATCTCAAAACATTTGAGTCTTCGATGAATTACTTTATAAGTCTGTGTGCTCTACATTATTATTGAACATTTTTGTAGGTAGGATCTCTAAATTTTGATGACATTTTGTTCAAAATAAGTTGGAAATTGTTATTAAAAGTGTCCCATAAGTGGAATGAAACAACCTTCAGCATTTGAAGCTTTTAGTGAGTTAACAATTATCAAAAGTAAAGTTTTTAAGATCTAATTGTGAGTATCCTGAAATATATCTATTTTATTCACATTCTAAAAACTTCCACTGTGGGACTCAGGAGATGGCTGCTTATGTTTAGCATTGCAGCCTGTAACTGTACAACAATGTTTGCGTGTGTGTGTGTGTGTGTGTGAAAATACTATGAGAATCGAACCTCTCAGAACTTACTTGAATTAGACTCTGTATTCTGAATATTAGATGAATTTCTTCCTTATTTATTTGAGTGTTTTTTCTCAGTACTCACCTTTTGTAATTCATACCTCTTTAAAAACTTTTTTCTTGTATTAGAAGAGTTTATTTAAAAGCCGTAACACTCTAACATAGGTCATTACTATTCATAACACATCAGGTAGACCTTTAGTCTTGTGGAAAGCCTATTTAAGTACTTTTTCTAGGCTAGTTACTGTCCTGAATCTTAATAAGTCTGCTAGCTAAAATGTTAGGTTATAATGTTTTAAGGTTAACATCAATTTCAATCTAACACAAGCCACAAAATAATTGTTTTTCATTGTTAATTATTGATCTATTCATTTTATTTACATTTTTCAATTTTAATCACATCTTAAGATATTAGTATAAGTTCTTAACAATCTGGAAGCAGGTTATTTTAGGTGGCACCATGCCATTAAAAAAATTAAGCAGCAAACTAAAAAACAAAATAAATAAACAAAAAGACCACTTCAAGACTAACGATGTAAGGCATATGACAACCATAGTATTTAATCCCTAATGTGGTTTTAGTAACTCTTGTGTATCCAAGTACAATATGTGAATTGTACTTTAGTGTTGTTGGTGTTGTTTTTGATATTTTTAACTTACTGTGTTTGTGTCTGCTTTTTGGTAAAAACAATATTTCTTTAGCATTTTCCTTTAAATCTTCCCTTACTAGAAAGAATAGCGTCCTGGCCGGGTCCCATAGATGGTGGGAGTTTATTGTGGGTTTGATTCCTGGTCAGGGCACGTCCTTGGTTGCAGCTTCTTCAATCCCCAGTTAGCACGTTGGGGAGGCAAGTGATCACTATTCCTCTCTCTTTCAAAAATCATTAAACATATCCTCCAATGAGGATTAAAAAGCATAAAAGAAAAAGAATAGCAAGAGGCAGAATGCCCTGATATTTTTCTCTAGTCAGCATGGTTTTAATTCTTTCCATTTTTCTGTCCCTCTGTCTCTTTCCCTTCTGTTTTTTCCTTCCCTTCCTTAACCTCTTTATATCTATTTTACTTTACTCTTGCTTTCTTAACAATGATAATGTAACATATCTACTGTATTTTTAGGACTATAAGATGCACCAGACCATAAGATGCACCTAGGTTTTAGAGGAGGAAAATAGGAAACAAAATTTTGAAGCAAAAAATGTGGTAAAATATTTAATAACCTGTGACCCTGCTCCCCCATCCCCTGTGAGCCAGGTAAGCTGCATTTGGACTATAAGACACATCCCCATTTTCCTCCTAAATTTGGGAGGAAAGTGTATCTGATAGTCCAAAAAATAAGGTATATTCCTACTTCCCAGAACTGTAAACTTGTATTCTTTTCAGTACATAGCAATAAAAAGTAGTATGAGCTCTTTACATATTGTGAAAATTAACCTCTTATCAGATACAGGATTTGGAAATACTTTGTCTATTTTGTTGATGGTTTTCTTTGTTCCACAGAAGCTTTTTAGTTTGATGTACTTCCACTTCTCTGTTTTTGCTTTCGTTACCTTTGCTTTTGGTGTCACATTAAAAAAAAAATATTGCTAAGACCAATGACAAGGTGCCTACCCCCTGTATTTTCTTCTAGGAATTTTATGACTTTAGGTCATACATTCAAGTCTTTATACCATGTTGAGTTGATTTTTGTGTGTGATATAATATAGGGTTCCACTTTTATTCTTTTGCATGTGGCTGTCTAGTATTTAGCAACATCATTTATTGAAGAGATTTTCTTTTTGCATTGTGTATTCTGGTCCCTTCATCATAAATTAATTGACAGTATATATGAGGTCTTATTTCTAAGCTCTATTATGATTCATTGGTCTGTGTGTCTGTTTATATGGCAATACCATAATTTTTGCTTTCCGTAGCTTTGTAATTTTGGTTGAAATTAAGAAATATAATGTCTCTAGTTTTGTTCTTCTTTCTCAAGAGTGTCTCGGCTGTTCATGGTTGGTCTTCTCTGGTTCCACAGAGATTTTTGGATTGTTTTATCTGTTTCTGTGGAAAATGCCATTGGAATTCTGATAGGGATTCTATTGAAACTGAAGATGGCTTTGAGTAGTGTGGACATTGTAACAATATTGATTATTGCGATTCATGAACATGGAATATCTTTCCATTTATTTGTCTCTTCTTCAATTTTATCAATGTTTTACAGTTTTTGCTGCAATTATAAATTGGATTATTTCTTAATTTCTCTTTCTGATATTTTCTATTGATTTTGTATCCTGCAGCTTTACTGAATTTATTTATTCTTTTTCCATAGTGTCTTTAGAGCCTTCTATATATAATGCTATGTTATGTGTAATTAAAAATGATTTTACTTATTCCTTTCTCTTTTGGACACTTTTAATTGTTTTTTTTTGCCTGATTGCACTGCCTAGGATTTCCTTACTGTGTTGAATGAAAGTGGTGAGAGTGGGCACCCTTGTTTCTGACATTAGAGGGAGTGGTTTCAGCATTTCACTGTTGAGAATGATCTTATTTGTGGGCTTATCATTTATGGTCTTTATTAAGTTGAAGTCCATTCTCTCTGTAGTTACTTTTTGGAGAGCTTTAATCATGGAATGATGTTGAATTTTGCAAAATGCCTTTTCTATGGCTACTGAAATGATTGTATAATTTTTTTCCTTCATTTTGTTTATCACATGGATTCATTTGTTGATGTTATACTGTTATCGTATTCCTAGAATAAATCGCTTGATCATGGTGCATGATCCTTTAATGTAATGTTGCATTTGGTTTGCTAATATTTTGTTGAAGATTTTTGCACCTGTGTTAAAGAGGCATATTGATACGTAATTTTCTTTTTTTGTTGTGTCATCTGTTTTTGGTATCTTGGTAATGCTGGCCTAGTAAAATGAGTTTGGAAGTGTTGTCTCCTCTTCTGGTTTTTAGAAGAGTTTGAGGGAGGTTGCTATTGGTTATATTTTAGATGTTTGGTAGAATTCACCAGTGAGGCTGTCTGGTCCTGGACTAGTAATTGGTCTGTTCAGATTTTCTATTTCTTCATGATTCAGTCTTGGGTAAATATTATGTTTCAAGAAATTATCCATTTGTTTTATGTTGTTCAGTTTGTGATCTGTAATTGTTCAGAGTGGTCTCTTATGATTCCGTTTAATTGGTATGGTATCAGTTGACGTGTCTCTTTTAATTTCTCATTTGCATCACCTGTCTTTTTCTCCTGGCAAGTCTAGACAACAGTTTGTCGATTTTATTTACCTTTTCAAAAAGCCAAATCATAGTTTTATTGTATTTTTGTTTTGATTTGTTTTCACTCTGATGTATGTTATAGTCTTGCTTCTGATAACTTGGGGCTTAGTATTTTTCTGGTTCTTTAGGTATTAAGTTAGATTGTTTATTTGAGATTTTTTGGTTACTATAGTCATTTATTGTTTAGTCTTCCATCTTAGTATTGCTTTTGCTGCATCTCATAAGTTTTTATATATTGTGTTTCTATTTTCCTTTTTCTTGAGATATTTTCTTAAATTTCTGTTTTAATTTCTTTGACCAATTGCTTGTTCAGGGGCATACTGTTTAGTTTCCACATAAATGTGTATTTTCTAGTTTTCTTCTTGTAATTGATTTCTAGTTTCATACCATTGTACTTAGAAAAGATGCTTGATGTGATTTCAGTTTTTCTAAATTTATTATAAAGACTTGTTTTGTGTATTAATATATGATCTAACTTAAGAATGTTCTCGTGCGCTTGAGAAGAATGCATATTTTGTTGTTGTTTGCAATGTTCTGTAAATGTCTAATAATCTCATCTGATCTAATGTGTAGTTTTAAGTTCAGTGATTCCCATTTTGATGTATCTGTTCTTTTTCCCCTTGTCAAGCAATTCTTTAACACCAGCATGGTATCCTACAATTCAATTCAATTTTGAGGGACTCTACCTTAAGATAGTGTTGCATTCCACAGGTTAATGGCTTTGTCCTGCAAGACTGTCCCAACCACCACCCCAACTTTAGTCACCAATTGCAAGTCCAGAATGTCACCCGTGCTTCTGACTTGCCAGCTCTAGATTGGAGATTCCATATACCCTCCTTGGTTTCAGTTAGTTTACAAAGGAACTTACAGAACTGAGAGAAACATTTTCCTTACTAGTCTTCAGGTTTATTTTAAAAGGGAATAACTTAAAAAACAGCCAGGTAGAGGAGATGCATAGGCCACCGTATGGGGAAAGGGCATGGAACTGCCACAGACTCTCCAGGTGTGCCACTCTTCCAAATCTCCGTATGATCACCAATTTGGGTTTTATAGAGGCTCTGTCTGCCTGGCATGGTTGATTAAATGATTGGCCATTAGCAACTAATTTAACCACCAGTTCCTCTCCCCTCTTAGGGGTGTGGGTAGGAATGAAAGTTGCAAACCTCTAATCACATGGGTTTTTCTATTGACACCCAGCACTGGTGTAAGGCTTTGTTCCCAGTCACCTCATTAACATAACCAGAGATCCCTTTTCTGCTCTCATTTAGAAAATTCCATGAGTTTTAGGAGCTTGGTGCCAAGATTGGGGAAAAAGACCAAATATATATTACTATAAATCATAGTATCACTTTAATCAATTTGGAAGAGGGATATTAAAGTCTCCCGCACTTACTGTAATGCTGTCTGTATCACCCTTGAGCTCTGTTTATATTTGCTGTATACATTTAGGTACTCCATTGTTGGGTACATAAATATTTATTATGTCCTCTTGGTGAATTGACCTTTTTATCATTATCTAATGACTTTCTTAGTCTCTTATTACAGCATTTGACTTAAAGTAGATTTTTATCTGATTTAAGTATAGTTATCTCAACTTATTTTGTTGTGTATTTGCATGAAATATCTTTTTCCATCTCTTCACTTTGTCTATACATGTCCTTAAAACTCAGGTGAGTTTCTTGTAGGTAACAAATAGTTGGGCCATATTTTCCTTTATTCATTCAACAACTTTGTGTCTTTTTTTTGAGAATTGAAACCATTTACATTTAAAGTAATTATTGATCAGCATGAACTTGCTATTGCCATTTCTTTTTTTTTCTCTTTTTTTGGTTGTTTTGTAGTTTCTCTGTTCCTCCTTCTCTTGCTTTCTTCCTTTGTAATTTGATGATTTTCCCTATGCTTTGATTCCTTTCTCTTTTATTTGTCTACCATTGGCTGTTTTTTAAAAAATTTTTTTTATTGATTATGCCATTACATTTGTTCTATTCCCCCTCCTTTCCCCTCCACCCTGCACACCCCTCCCCCACCATTTCCCCCCCTTTAGTTCATGAACATGTATCTCAAGTTCTTTAGATTTTGTATTTCCCCTACTATTCTTACCCTCCCCCTATCTATTTTCTATCTACTGTCTGTGCTACTTATTTTCTGTACCTTCTCCCCCCTTCTCCTTCTCCCACTCCCCTGTTGCTAATCCTCCACGTGATCTTCATTTCTATGGTTCACTCCTGATCTAGCTGTCCTCTTTATTTGCTTTTGTTTTAGGTGTGGTTGTTGATAATTGTGAGTTTGCTGTCCTTTCAATGTTCATATTTTTTAATCCTTTTCTTAGGTAAGTCCTTTTAACATTTCATATAATAAGGGCTTGGCGATGAACTCCTTGAATTTGATCTTATCTGAGAAGCACTTTATCTGTCCTTCCATTCTAAATGAAAACTTTGCTGGATAGAGCAATCTTGGTTGTAGGTCTTTGGATTTCATGACTTAGAATACCTCTTTCCAGCCCCTTCTTGCCTGTAAGGTCTCTTTTGAGAAATCCGCTGACAGTCTGATGGGGACTCCTTTGTAGGTGACAGTCCCCTTAGCTCTTGCTGCTTCTAGGATACTCTCCTTCATTTTAATCTTGGCTAATGTAATGATGATGTGCCTTGGTGTGTTTCTTCTTGGGTCCAACTTCTTTGGGACTCTCTGAGCTTCCTGGATTTCCTGGAAGTCTATTTCCTTTGCCAGAACGGGGAAGTTCTCTTTTATTATTTGTTCAAATAAGGTTTCCACTCGTGAGTATTCCTCTTCCCCTTCTGGTACCCCTATAATTCGAATGTTGGAACATTTAAAGATGTCCTGGAGGTTCCTAAGCCTCTCCTCATTTTTTTGAATTCTTGTTTCTTCATTCTTTTCTGTTTGGTCATTTTTTCCTTCTTCTGGTCCACTCCCTGGATTTGAGTGCCAGTCTCCTTTCCATTACTGTTGGTTTCCTATGCATTACCATTCATTTCAATTAGTTTAGCTTTCATATGTTTCTCTAATTTGTGACTAAAATCAACCAGTTCTGTGAGGATCCTGATCACCAGTGTTTTGAACTGTGTATCTGAAAGATTGGCTATTTCCTCATCACTTAGATTTATTGGCTCTGGGGCTCTGAGTTGTTCTTGAGCCATTTTTGGTCTGTTTGTGCCCATTAAATATGAGGAGCGGAGCCTTAGTTGTTTACCAGGGCGGGGCCACTCAGGTCGCTGGTTTGTGACGCTGTATGTGGGGGCGGGGTCAGAGAGGGAGCAATGGCGGTCCTCTCCGCTCACCAGTCCGTCCCACTGCTTGCCCCGGCCTGTTTATCTGAGCGAAATGTGTGAGCCCACTGCCCTGCGCCACGCAGTCTCAATGCTCGCCTCTTCACTGGTTTACCTGCTCGCAAATGCTCGACTGACCGCAAACAGCCAGCCACGCCTCTTCCCCGTGTCCACCTGTAGCTAGCCCGCACCGCACCTGAGATCTGCGCCTTCGGCTGCTTGCGCACCACCCCAGTCTGGGATCTTTTTTGCCAACCCGCTCTGCTGCTGGCTTCGCTCCTCTTACCGGTTTAGCTGAGCATTTCGTTGTCTTCAGACTCTGTATTGTCGATTTTCTGTGTGGTTTGGTTGTGTTCACTGTTGTTAAAACTTTATTTTTAGATTTGGTTGTATGAGGACGCAAGGTGTTTCCACCTACGCCTCCATCTTGGAGGAAGTCTCTACCTTTGGCTTTTACTTTGTGCTTACCATGACTCTTACATAAACATTTATAAGTCTACTTGAGGCTGATAATAGATTACTTGAAACATATTTCAGAGTTCTCTCACTCCCACCTTTTATATTTTGATGTCACCATTTACATCATTTTCATTAGGTATTTATTACCAAATTATTGTGGTTATATTGTTTTTAATAATCTTGTCTCTTAACCTTCAAAATGGAATTATGAAGGTTAAATTAGAGTATTTTGACTTTAGCTATGTATTTACATTTACCAGTGAGTTTTATACTTTCATGTGTTTTCCTGTTACTAATTAGTATCCTGTTATTTCACTTTGAGGAATTCCCTTCAATATTTATGGTAGGGCTGGTCTGCTGGTGACAAGCTCCTTATGCTTTTGTTTGACAGGAAGACTATCTCTTCCAGTCTTGAAGGACAGCTTTGCCAGGTAGAGTATTTTTGGTAGGCAGGTTATTTTCTTTCAGAACTTTGAATGTTATACCACTTTTTTCCTGGCCAGTAAAGAGTCTATTGAAAAATCTGTTCACAGTTATGGGTTCCCTGGCATGTAATAGGTTGCTTTTCTCTTGAATTTTGAAGTCCTTGTTTTTAACTTTGAACATTTAATTATGATGTGTCTTAGTGTTTGAATCTTTGGATTTCTCTTATTTCGTCCTTTATGGTCTTCTTGGATCTGGATGTCTATTACTTTTCTCAGATTAGGACATTTTTTGGCCGTTATTACTTTGAATAGCTTTATGCCCCTTTATCTCTCCTTTTTTAGGGATCCTTATAATGTGTATATTGGTCTGTTTGATGTTTTCCATAAGTACCTTAAGCTATCTTTATTATTCATTCTCTTTTCTTTTTGCTCTTCTGATAGGATGAATTCCACTTACCTGTTTTTGAGTTCACTGATCTTTTCTTTGTCTTAATCTAGTTGGTTGTTGAACTTCTTTATTGAATTTTTAGTGCATTTATTGTATTGTTCATCTCTGTGATTTCTGTTTGGTACTATTTTACATTTTTTATATCTTTGTTGAAATTCCTTATGCATTTTGTGTTTTGGGTCTTTGTTTCTTCATTTTCCTTGACCCTTTGTTTTGGTTTCTGCATGTTAAACAGCCACCTCTCTGAGTTTTGACAGAATGGTCTCATATACCTAGTTGTCTCTCAGATTTTGTGATTGTCCTAGCCTCCTTCTTTGTTCTTAGTGTCTCCCAGTAGTCGAGGATGTGGCGAGCTCCGTCAGTGTCCCAATGTCAGCACCTAGATGCTAGTTGATTAGGAGCCTGACCCTCAGGCAGCAGCTGGGGTATGTATGTAGTTAAGACCCTTCCAGGGAGAAACTGGGAGATGAGGTTTTTTTTTTTTTCCTTTTGCTAGACCCTTCTTTGCTGGACTTAGTGTATACTGTCTGGATGGTGTTCCTGTACTCATTAAGAAATATTTCTTTCTTTGTCACATTCCTTTGGGACCCGTGAATACGAGCCCCTTTGGTTGTTGGAGTCAGGTGATTTGGGGACCTGTCCCTTCTTGTGGCTGTCACAAAAGCTGTGGCATAGATAGGTATACATGCTCCTTCTAGGGACATACTAGCAACTTGGTATTATTATTGGGGTAGGCTGGTGGGATAAGCCCTGAGAAGTGTCTGCCTGCTTCCCTGGTCTCTAGGGGAAACCACAGCCAGCCTTTGGATCCTTCCTATGTTAGAAGCCTTGCCATCAGGCCTCAGCTCTTAAGGTAAGCAGGTAAACCTCTCTTTGGGAAGTACTGGGATATGGGCAATTTTGCCTGATTTCTCTCTGCTAAGTCCTGGGGAGATAGCCTGTTACAAATTATTTCTGTGTTTACTACAGTCCTGTTGTTTTCATAAAAGGAAGTCCCTTTGGCAATTAAGCCAGGGGATCCAGTGACCTGTGTAGCTGCAGCACAGATGCAGTTACAAGCTCCTTCCCAGGAGATGCTGGCATCTTGGAGTGGGTTGGAATGAGAAGGCAGGAGACATACTCCAGCTTCCCTGGCCTCTAGAGAGGAATATAGTGAGCCTCTAGTGCCTGCTAGAATAATAGGCTGGATCTCAGGCAGCAGCTTTTACAGTATGCAGATAAACCTTTTGAGGTAAAGACTAAGAGGTGGTGATTTGCTTGTTTCCTCCATGATTCTAGAATCTTACTAAAAATTCGAGTCTGGCTATTATGGAAATTAGAGAAAAATTTCAGTGGGAAGCACATTGTCTTTATTGCTCAAAGGGGAAAAAGCCATACAAAAAAAATAAGCAAAAGCGTCCAGGAGCTGCACTATTATAACCATGCACAGTGTGGTCCTGGAAAAGTTGGCTTTCCCAAGTGAAACTGTGAGCAAGAGAATCCATGTGACACTGGATGGAAGCAGCTCATAAAGGTTCATTTGCATAAAGCCCAGCAGAACAACGTGGAACAGAAATTTGAAACTGTTTCTGGTGTTTATAAGATGCTCGTGGGCAAGGGTGTTAATTTGGGATTCCCAGAGTTTCTGTTGTAAATGAATGTCTGAATAAAATATTACACACACACAGAAGTTAGTGACTTAAGGAAATAGGGACTGCAGAGCATCTTTTATAGTTTCAGGCAGTTGCAGGAGCTACGGCAGGATCAAAGTTTCAGGGACAGTAATTCCGGTGATGCCAGGGGAGGTATACGCTGCCCGAGATGGAGATGATGCAGTCAGCAGTGTTAGTGTTCACCAGTGCCAGCAGTGGTGACTTTAGGGACAAAATGATGGCAGGATTTTGATGGGAACCCCACAGCTCCCTAGACAATGACTTTTTTTTTTTTTGTCAGTCATTAAATCTACTTCCTTGGCTTTCTTGGCAAGCATGTTGGCCACCCAGTTTCCTTTTAATAAATTTATTTTCTACTTAAATTAGACAAAGATGCTTCCAGTTTCTTGTAACTAATAAACTGATGCATTCTTTTTTTTTTAGTGCAAGTATTACAGAGTGACTCAGTAAAGCATTTCGACATATAGGTTAGCCTTAGTAGCATTAGTTGCCTTAATAATAATTTTAAATGTTCTGTTTAAGAACCTTTGACTCAGAAGTCAGGATCCTTCTCACTCTCACTGTGGTCAGTGAGTTGTAGACTGATCTAACCATTGGTTTTGAATACCTAGTTAACTTTTTAGGCACATAGTAATGGGGGCATGTAGTGTATAGAATTCAGTGAGAACCATAAAAGTGTCTTGGACAATGGAAAATCAGCCTGGAATAAAGTTGCTTGATTTCTGCATACACAAAAACTGTATTTAGACTTTGACATGTTTCTTATCCTACTGAGGTTTATAATGTGGAAACTGCTTATAGAACTAATATTAATAGTTTTTATAATCTCGGTTATTTAATATTATTGCTGGCTTTGTCATACTTCTTATATTTCTGAGCTTTGAAAAGTCACTCTGTTTTCTATGCTTCAGTTTTATAAGTTTTAAAATGATGAAGAATAAATTCCTAGGTCCACTTTAGACTTAGCATTTGATGAGTCAATGAAATGTAATTTATTTCCTTTTTTCCCTAAAGTAAATGCCAGTAGTACACTTATGATGTTACATGGAGCTGAATGTACCAGATTATTTTCTCAATGAACTCAAATTGGTAAATTAAGACATATTAGGGGAGGACTTCCACCAAGATGGAGGCATAGGTGGATATGCCGTGCCTTCTCACACAATCAAGTTTAGAGACAACTAAATATTAGCAACAGAAAACACAGCCAGAACACAGAAAATTGGGCTTTTCGGAAGTCTGTTAACAACAAATTCTTCAGCCTGACCGGTAAGGGGCGAAACCAGCAGCAGGTGGAGCAGGGTTGCACAGGAAAACTCAGTCAGACGGACTCGGAATCCAGGTGCACGGAATCCAGGCGCAGGGTTGGACCTAGTGAGCGACCGAGTGAGCGATTAAGTGAGCAACCTCGGGGGAAACAGCAAGGGAGCAGGGCTGCGGGTTGACTATGGTCGCGCATTTGTGTGCGGATAGACAAGCGAGGGAGTGGGCGATTGGACCAGAACCCAGCGGGTCCCCACAGCAAGCAGCAGGGAGGGCGCCGCCATTTCCCTGCTCTGACCCCACCTCCACATATAGCGTCATAACCCAGCAACTCTGAGTGGCCCAGCTCTGGTGAACCACCTAAGGCGCTGCTCCTCACCCAGCGACAGAAAACAGCAGAGGGGGTCGCCATTTCCCCGCTCTGACCACGCCCCCACATACAGTGTCACAACCCAGCGACCTGGGAGTCCAAGGCCACTTAAAGGGCGCGAACAGACCAAAAATGGCTCAAGAAGATCTCAAAGCCCAGAGCCTATAAATCTAAGCGATGAAGAAATAGCAAAACTCTCAGGTGCACAGTTTAAAACACTGGTGATCAGGATCCTCACAGAACTGGTTGATTACAGCCACAAATTAGACAAATATATGAAGGTGAAACTAATTGAAATGAATGGAATTGCACAGGACACCAATAGCAATGAAAAGGAAACTGGGACTCAAATCAATGGAGTGGACCAGAAGAAAGCAAATAATGGCCAAACAGAAAAGAGTCAAGAAGCAAGAATTCAAAGAAATGAGGAGAGTCTTAGGAACCTCCAGGACATCTTTAAACGCTCCAACATCCAAATTATAGGGGTACCAGAAGGGGGAAAGGCACAGCCACCAGTGGAAAACTTATTTGAACAAATAATAAAGGAGAGTTTCCCCAATCTGGAAAGGGAAATGGACTTCCAGGAAATCCAGGAAGCTCAGAGAGTACCAAAGAGATTGGACCCAGGAAGGAACACACCAAGGCACATCATAATTTAATGTAAAATGATGGAGAGAATCCTAGAAGCAGCAAGAGCTAAGGGGACAGTCACCTACAAAGGAGTCCCCATCAGACTGTCAGCGGATTTCTCAAAAGAGACCTTACAGGCAAGAAGGGGCTGGAAAGAGGTATTCCAAGTCATGAAATCCAAAGACCTACAACCAAGATTGCTCTATCCAGCAAAGTTTTCATTTAGAATGGAAGGACAGATAAAGTGCTTCTCAGATAAGATCAAATTCAAGGAGTTCATCATCACCAAGCCCTTATTATATGAAATGTTAAAGGGACTTATCTAGGAAAAAGAAGTTAAAGAAACATGAACAGTGAAAGGACAACAAACTCACAGTTATTAAGAACCACACCTAAAACAAAAGCAAACTAAAAGGACAGCTAGATCAGGAGTGGAAACATAGAAATGAAGATCTCAAGGAGGGTTAGCAACAGGGGAGTGGGAGGAGGAGAAGGGGGGGAGAAGGTACAGAAAATAAGTAGCACAGACAGTAGATAGAAAATAGATGGGGGGGGCAAGAATAGCATGGGAAATATAGAATCTAAAGGACTTGAGACACATGGTCATAAACTAAAGGGGGGTAATGGTGAGGACGGGGGGTAGGGTGGAGGGGAATAGAACAACTGTAACAGCATAAGCAATAAAATTTTAAAAAAGACATATTAGGGGATACATTAATGAACAAGTTGAGTAGTGGCAGAGTCTAGAGGTATTCAATAACTGTCATATTCATGTAGCTTATTAAAAGCATTTGGAAAAATGAACAGCTTATTATATTCACAGTTCACATACTTAGAAAGTAGTATACTACAGTAGTTAAAAACTTTAAAATTAGAGTTCTTGGGTTTGAATCTGAGCTCTACCACTTCATAGTGTGACTGTGAGCAAGTTGCTTAACCTGTGTTTTAGTTTCTTTATCAGTAAGAAGTGGAACCTACCTTCAGAGTTGCAGTGAAGATTAAATTAGCTCATCTGTGTAAATAAAATATCTGGTGTATCCAGAATGGTACAAGACATATGGTATTCATTAGCAATTATGATTTTTGTTATTTTATTACATAATCTCCTACAGCTAAGATATATTTTGTCATTTTATTTAAAATTCTTGCTCAGATCTTGAATTTGAGTTAAAGTTTCATGTATAGTCAAAAAATCTGTTGACCAGATCTGCTTATATTTTCATGAATGTTTCATAGCATTCTGGTGTTATTAATAGAGCAAATATTTTATCATCATTAAATACTGCACTGTCATTGTGATTCAGGGCAGTGTTTGGCACAAAGTTCTTAGGTATGAAGGACATCCATAATGACTAGCTATTTTTTAAAGAAGATACAAGATTTCAAGTACAAATAGCTGATATAGTAATGTAACAGAAGTTGCTCTAATGATAAACTTAGCATTTTCTTAGACCTTATATATAGAGTTTGATTATCTGTTTCCTGTTGATTGTATTATAACATTAAATACAAGGAAAGGTAAGGAAACAGCAGTATTGACCAAGAGTATTGCTATCAGATGAGAATATTTCAGTGATATATCCTTTCCAATCATTGATTTCTCTTTGCTTATCTTGATTTTATAATTCAGACTTATTTTATGTTTAATTATTTATTATAGGTCTAGAATCTGTTTTATTCTTTCATTGTCTAAGAAAATTATGTGGAAGATTATATACTATAACTTTTTAAAGAATATTATCATAGTTTCTTTTGAGAAAATAGTATAATTATGACTACACTTAAAAATTTTTTTATCACTACACTTTTAGTTGTAATTTCAAGTGTTCAATTCAGCTGAAGAGACAATTGTTTTAGAGACCATTTCTATAATTATGTTTTTTTATCCTTCTCTTTGCAGGACCAGGGTTCTGATGAAGCAGGACAAGAGAAAGCAAAGGGTAAAAAAAATTTATTTTTATTTGTGTTGTTAGTTTTATGAGTAAAGTGACCTTTTGAAGTTTTCCCTCAGGTTTATAAATTCATCTAAGTGAAATTGGAAGACCTATCTTCCTCTGGTCTTCTCTCTTTGTAGATACGTTGATTCAGGCAGAGACTTAAGGATTCTTGTTGATTCTTGTCATTCTAGTTCCAAAATATGTTTCAGGTCTGATCAGTTCTCACTACCTATTAGCACCCTGCTTCAAATCACCATCATTTATTGCATAGAGAAATATAATGGTCTTATAACCTAAACCCTAATTTTTTAAAGGTTTTTAAAAAATTACATTGATTATATTATGTAGTGAAGTTGAGTATGTATATACCTTACAACTGAGCAGTATGTGTCTGAGAGAATCTTTTCCACATGTGCACTTTGAGACATGTACGAACTCGTTTAGATCTTTGTTGTTCAGCAGCAAACAGGCAGGGAGGGGGGGGAGAAAGAAAAGAAGGAAAGGGGAAGGGGAGGGGGCACAGAAGGGGACCATCCCCATGTTCTTTACCAGTAGAATGGTTAAACCAACTGTGGTAAAATTTAGAGAAAACCAAGGAAGTGCTTACCATGAAAGCAGGATAGTTGGTAACTCAGTAAAATGACACCTCATAAATTTAACTAGTATTTTCTTGATTACAAATGAGGCTGACTGTATTTTCATTCAGGTTTTCTCTTTTGTGGTATTCCAGGTATTTTGTTTATTTTTATTTGGGTTGTTTGTCTTCTTGTTGTTATTGACTTTATATATTTAGGACTTCTTTGTGAGTCATATGTATACTCTGTGCCTTTTATTTTTACTTAATGCTGTCTTTGAAGGAAAGCTCTTAATTTTAATGTAGTTGAAGTTACCAACTCTTTTCTGCCTTGTCTTTTATTCCTTTTAGCCCATTCTTCAACAGATGTTAGTATGATTTTTTAAAATCATGAATCACAATTATTATTCCCTGGCTTAAAAGCCTCAGTTCCTTTTAGAGAATAAACCTATCAATCATAGCCAACAAGGACCTGAAGAATCTGTAACTTCTCTGCGTCTCTGACCTTATTTCTTAACACTTGCCCTATCGTTCATTGTATTTCAGGCATACTTAACTCTTTCTGTTACTTTTCTTCTTTTTGTCTGTAATACTCTCCCGGGAGGTATTTACATGATTGCATTGCATCTCAGCTAAAGTATCTCCTCTTAGATTGGCTTTCTCTAATCACTACATCTAAATAGTTTCTCACCCTCTAGTTACTTTCTCGTACTCTCTTTCATTCATCATTCTTTTCATAATCTGGTATTTATAATTTAAAAAATCTGTTCTCCTTCCCCCACCATTAAAATATATCAATGAAAAGAGGGATCTTATTACTTTTTTCATTATGTATTTCTGTGCCTAAAACTGTATCTAGCAATAACATAGTTCACTCAATAATACATATACTATGAATGTAATCTGTCTCCAGATTATATTTAAAAAATAAGTTCACTCTATTTGGATAAAAAAGGGAAAAATAAATGGCCCTTCCCCCAAATGTTGTTCTCTGGTCAGGTCACTTTCCTGTTCTTTGAAAATTTCATATCTTCCTTTACCTCCCCAAACCTCTTCCCCTACTCTGTTCCAGGGGTGTCCAAACTTTTGGCATCTCTGGGCCACACTGGAAGAAGAGGAATTGTATTGGGCTACACATTAAATACATTGCAACATGTAATCACAAAAACAATCTCATAATGTTTTAAGTAAATTTATGATCTTGTCTTAGGCCGCATTCATATCCATCCTGGGCTGCATGTGGCCAGTGGACCATAGGTCGGACACCCTTGCATCCCCTTCATACTCGTTAGATGAACTTATCTCATGTTTCAGAGGAAATAGAACCTGTTAGATGAAAATTATCTCAGTTTCTACCACCAATTCTGTAAACCATCTTTTATTTTCACCCATTTTTCTTTTCCTTCTGTGACTATAGAAGTAGTTTCCTTTTATCAAAGGAAGTGATTCGTGATCTGAATTCCACTTATTTCTGCTTTTTCAGGGATCTCAGTTACTTCTTCACTTTCTTGTGTCGTCCACCACTCCCTGTCAACTAGAGGCTTCCTATTGGTATTTCAGTTCTGTCCTATCAAAACAAATCAAGTTCTGTCTGGATTCTTTCCCTTTCTTGCTATACTTCTTCATTCTTACCTCCCTTTTGCTTCTCAGTCTGCTTCACTATATAGCCCTTGGTAATGTCAAAATTGAATTTTATATTGTTCCCTTTCAAGGATAGTTTTCAGTCTAACTTACTTTACTATGCCATCATCTCCTGCACAGATTTTTCATTCCCCCCCTTTTTTAATGGTACAAACAGACATCACTTAGCATTTCACAAAGTGGACAGTCCGCAGTTGGGCAACTGCCTCTTCCCTCCATCTTGAAACAAGATTTTCCCTTGTTTCCTTTGACACATTCTCTACATTTTGTTTGTTTCACAGATGCTATTGTTAGATGGCTATTTTCATGTTAAATTTTTATTATTTATTTTCTGTAAGATTTCTAATTATTTTCTAAATATTTTCTACTTGTCTCTGCCAAATGAAAGTTGATGTAAAAATTAAGCCTAACCTTGTCAGGTAAATAAATGAGTCGCATACCTTTGTTCTTTCTAGGAATGCAAACATTAGAGGCTGGCATGGTGGCTAGGTATGAGCGTCCAGCCTCTTCGGGAGTCTTCCCTGGATTAGATAGCCCTGGTACTGTTTTTCCATATTCCTGGAATCTTATACGCGTTCCTATCCTCTGGCTAGCTCTCATACATCCGTCTACCTTGGAAATAATTTCCTAAGAAACCTTTGCCTCCTCTGGCCCTCCCTCTGTGTACTCTTACCCCATCTGCCCCATAGTTTATATATCCTTCGAGGATCCTGTGCCATCTCCCATTGTACTTGGAATTAGCATCATAATTTCAAGACACATCAGTTAGAGCCATAGTCATTTTTTCAGGGGGGGAAATATTTACATCCTAAAGGTCCTGTCATTTCATTACTGAGCTATATAGTGTGATCTTTTTAAAGACATTTAAATTCAGCCCTGACCCAAGTGGCTCAGTTGGTTGGGGGGACTCCGGGTCAGGGCACATGCCTGTGTTGCAGATAAGATCCTGCACAGGGTGCCTAGAAAAGGTAACTGGTCTGTGTTTCTTTTCCTCTCTTTCTCTCTTCTTTCCTCTCCCTCTAAAAATAAATAAAATCTTAAAAAAAATACAGACATTTAAGTCCCAGTTGGGGGTTACAAATCACTCAAATGAAATATATACTTATACTTTTTTATCTATGGTTAATTTTGCATAATAACATGAATTTACTTTTCTGCCTGAGAGCTGGCAAGTCTCTTATAATTCATACAAGTTTTTTACAACCTGAAATTAACAGTATTTTTGAAAAGCTGATGTGAAAGAGCCTTAACTTCTTGGGAAATTGATACTTCCTTTTCCATTAAACTTTTTGCCATCTTGGGATTTTCTTGGTTTTGAAATCTCACATATGTAATCCTTGTTTATGGCATTGTACTGTGTGCTATTTAATGAAAGAGATGATATTTTTACAATTTGTTTTTTAGTGTTTAATATATAATAGTTGCCCAGTAAATGAATTTTAAACAAATAAATACCTTTGAACTTGGTAAATTAAGGATGTAATCTGAGAGAAAAATAATGAAGATAAGGAAGAATGATTACAGTTCAGCCAACCAAGAAAAACATAAATACTGGATGAAAGATGATAATTATGTGTAAGGCTGGTCTAAAAAAATCTGGAATTCATGGAGAAATAACAAATGGAATTAAATTGGCTTTGGCTGGAAATTAGTTCTTACCTGGCTTCTTTTTCTTTTCTTCTTTTCATTTCATTTGATTTTTTTTTAATCCTTATCTTTGGGAGGACATATTTAATGATTTTAGAAAGAGGATAAAGGAGGTAGAGAGAGGGGGAGAAACATCAACATGAGAGAGAAACAGCAATCAGTTACCTCTCATACACTTCCCAATCAGGTACCGAACCTGCAGCTTAGGCATATGCCCTGCCACTGAACCCCTGACCTTCCAACTGAGCCATAAAGTCAGTTGACTTTTAATAGTTCTTAGCTGTGCATATATTTAATGCTTTTTATATCTGTAGGATAGCATACCTTAAAGAAAAATAAGTTTTTAGCCTTTTGGATTTGTTCTACCAAGTTTTTTTATTCATTAAATTTTCATTAATTTTATATTAAATTTACATTAAATTTTCTACAGTCATACCATTTTTATGATACCTGGGAACGGCTTTATAAAGTTCTGTTTAAAGGCATTACATTTAACAAAAGATTACAGCCAGTTGTAAAATTTAGAGTCTTTAGGCAAATTAAAGCCATAATTATTAAATTTAATTTATATGTAAAGATATAACAGGGATTTCACAAAATTATAAAAATATCAACTAAATTATTTAATAGCATTAGTGCCTTTTGTTATTTATAATTCTGCCTGAAACCTCATGGTTGTTGCTGCAATCACTTTTTAATTTTTAATTATTTTAGGAATATTTTGAGAAGAAAAGGTTAAGATCAAAAATGAAATCACTGGGAGTTTTGTCTCCTGTCCAAAATTCCACTGTCAGTTTAGACCTCCTTAACCTGTATGTGGTAAATCAGATCTCTTGTCAGAAGAAAATACCTGGTAAGTAAGTTCTTTCCTGTAGCATTTTGTTGGACTCTGATACTATCATAGCCTTGAGTTTTCTAATTAGTTTGTAATTTTAGAGCCCAAAGGATGTGGAAAGTAAACTAATTTTAAAACTTGATTGTGCTCTTAAATTAGCAGCCTTGTTAATTTTGTTTAAAATCTTTTGTTGAGTAATCCATTTACTTTTATTTTTAGGTTGTGTGTTATATAAAATTAATTTTACAAGGTATGGTTATTCCTGTTCAGTTGGTTCAGTTATTATTCTGTCTAAGCAGATGGTTACCAAAGTTTAGCTAAAGGGCAGGGAATAAGTTTCTTTACCCTCTTATGCTATCCAGAGTATTTGTTTGAAAGGAAGGGCTGAGAAGATTTTTGCCTCAGTGATTAGTTTCCCATCTCACAACTTGAATAGTTTCTTATACATCTATGGGAAGTTAACTGTAGTAGTCTCATTTCAGAATAAAGTTCATTTTGGCCTGCACTTTGATTATTCAAGTAAATAAAATTTAACCAGAGTACTGTTTAGATTACTAGCGAGTTATACTAGTTCTCAAATACATGATTGGCAAGTATTTTTTCCCATTTCATAAGTTGTCTTTTTATTTTGTTGATGGTTTCCTTTTCTGTACAGAAGCTTTTTAGTTAGATGCAGTCCTATTTGTTTATTTTTGCTTTTGTTGCCTTTGTTTTTGGTGTCATGTTCTTTTGAACATGTTATTGCCAAGACTGATGTCAAGGAGCTAACCTCTTAGGTTTTCTTCTAGGAGTTTTATGGTCTCAGGTCTTCAAGTCTTTAATTCACTTTGATTTGATTTTCAATGTCTTATTTAAGATAAGGTTCCGGGTTCTTTTGGATGTCACTGACCAGTGATGTATTTATTTTTTAAATACATTTTTCTCTCTCCCACTTTATTTTCTTTTGAAAAAAATTTTTATTGTTGACACTATTACAGATGTCCTCCATTCCCAGTGCCCTCCACCCAGCCCCACAACTTCCACCTTCACCGAATTCGTGCCTGTGTTCATGGGCTTTGAATGTATACATATATGCTCTTTAGCTGATCTCTTCCAGTCTCCCCTCCTCGCCTCTGCTCTGAGATCTATCAGCCTGCTCCATGCATCCATACATTTGGTTTTATTTTGTTCATCGGTTTATTTTGTTCAACAGATTCTACATTATGAGTGTGATCATATGGTACTTGTCTTTCTCTGACTGGCTCATTTCACTTAGCATAATATTCTCTAAGGTCCACCCATGCTGTTGAAAAGGGTAAGAGTGCCTCCTTTTTTACAGCCACAGAGAATTCCATTGTATAAATGTACCAGTTTTTTTATCCACTCATCCACCACACTCAAGGATAAACTCAAAATAGAACTTGAATATAAGTTGGGAAACAATAAATAGCCTAGAATAAAACACAGGCAGTAAAATCTCAGACATCTCTCAGAGCAATACCTTTGCTGATACATCTCCTAGCATGAGAGAAATAAATGAAAAAAAATAGGACTGTATCAAACTGAAAAGCTTCTGCACAGCAAAAGAAACCATAAATAGAATGAAAAGCGAACCCACTGACTGCATGGGAAAACATATTTGCCAATGATGCATCTGATAAGAGGTTAATTTCCAAAAGTTATAAAGAACTTACACACTTTAACACCAGGAAGAAAACAGTCCAATTAAAAAATGGGCAAAGGACTTCAAATAGGCACTTCTTCAAAGATGACGGACGTGCACATGACCCATAGATGAAAATGTTCATCACAAATCAGTAGAGAGATGCAGATTAAAACCTCAATGAGATACCACTCCACACCGGTGAGAATGGCCATCATAAACAAATCAACAAACAAGTGCTGGTGAGGTTGTGGAGGAAAGGGAACCCAGTGCACTGTTGGTGGGAATGTAGACTGGTGCAGCCACTGTGGAAAACAGTATGGGCATACCTCAAAAAACAAACAATGAATCTGCCTTTTGACCCAGCGATCCTACTTCTGGGAGTATATCCTAAGAATCCCAGAACACTAATAAAAAATAATATATGCACCCCACTTTCTTTTAATTTGTATATTCAACATATGTTTATTGAATGCCTACCATAAGTTCTATATTGGATGCTGGGAATTGAGCAGAAAGTGATGGGGTCAGGACATGCTACTCAAATTTAGGGACCCTTGGCATATTCAATGTTTTAAGCTGAAGGAATTTGAGAAGCAGGATGTGCAGGAAGGATTTTCATGCGAAAGGTGCTTTCCCTAAATATGGAGGATCTTTATCTCCAAGACAGAGGGGTGCTGGGAGGAATTTAGGTGAACAGGTCTTGCTGTTTTCCCCAGTTTGCTACACTTAGCTCATTCCCTTTTAGTGCTCTCACTTTTTGCCATGACTTTCCACACTTCTTCAAACATACCATGAAAACACTCAGGTTTAACCGTCCCTGTGGGTTTTCTTTTCCATATATAATTTTTCTCATAAAACTTTATATTAAATGTTTTTTGTTCATCTATCTTTTACAACAGAAGCCCTAACTGAGAGTTTAGACAGGTAGAGGGAAAAGATGTTTTTCCTTCCCTAAAAGAACAAAACTTGATTAGTCAGGACTCATGACTGCAAATGACAGAAAAATATTAAATATATACTAATGTTATGGACTGAATGTTTGTATCTCCCCCCTCCCCCAAGTTCATTTGTTGGAATCCTAACCTGCAGTGATAAGATATTAGGAAGTGGGGTCTTTAGGACATGATCAAGTTGTGAGGGTGGAGCCTCATGAATGGAATTAGCAACCTCATAAGAGACCCTCCGCAGGGCTCTCCTGCACCTTTCTCCACCTGAGGACACAGCAAGAAGATGGCTGTTTAGGAATCGGGATCGGGCCTCATCAGACAGCGAATCTGACAGCACCTTAATCTTGGACTGTGGAGCCTCCAGACTGATGAATTGTGTTGTTTATAATTCCCCCAGTCTGTGGCGTTCTGTTACAGCAGCCTGCATGGATTAACACACGTAACTGAAAGGGAGAGCAGTGGTGCAGCTGGGCCTAGGAGACGGCTTGAATTAGGGACTCAGTGTTATGAAGATTTTCACTTAAGATTCCGGCATTATTCTCTCAGACTATCTTCATCACTGAGGCTTAAAATGTGGCCTTGTCACCGAACATTGGCCCGGGGGTGGTGCAATTTTTAGCCCACCTAGGGACGCCAAAAACTGCTACAGAACAACAGGGGCCCCTCCCAAGGATGGTATACTAATACCTACTGGGCTTGTCTGTCCGCTGCCAATTGGAAAGACATCTCTCAATGCCAGAGATTTGTGAAAAGGAAAGGAAAATAAATAATTTTAATAAATTTATTTAAATAAATTCACATTTCCTGTGAATTTATTTAAAGCTGTACAGACTTAAAGTAGTGACCCAATGTTTCCATTAAAATATCAAAGTTCTTTAAGATGACCATAGACACCCACAGCACTCCCTTCTCCCCCTGCCCTGATTTGGGGTACCGTATCTCAGGAAAAGAAGCACACATCTGTTTCCAGGCTACTGGCACCATCTGCTGTGTCGCTGTCCAGGCAGGATCTCCAATTAATCCAAAGTCATGTGGCACTCTCTCATGGTCCACTGGCAAGAGTTCTTTGTACCCATTTTTCCAGTCAAAGTCTCTCCTGCTTCCCAGGCCATCGGGCCAAAGGGAGCATCTTAAAGCTGCATGGGCCTCTTCTACCAAAGCTGCAGAAGTTGGGGTCAGCACTCTGATCAAAAGCATGTAACTTTCTTCTTCACCTGGCTGCAGGGGTCCCCATTCTGGCAAAGCTGAGTGGTATTCTTTCACTCTGCTGAAACCGCGTAGCTCTCTCTTCAATGGCTGCCGCCTCTGCGTTTAAATCCCCGTACCAGTCTTCCTTTGCAACCCCATTTCTGACTCCTCCCACAATTGGTTACACCTGCCAGGACTCCTGTATTATTGCAAGTTTACTGGGCTGCCATCATGAGTCTGGGCAGGTGTGGCCCCATGGCGTGGAGCCAATCAACTCCAAGCTCTCACACATGCATTGTAACTCAGGGGACCTGCCCCTAGTTGAGTCTTGGGTGGAAGTTACTTCCTTCTCCCTGACTCAAAGCATGGCCGCAGCTATTTAACGTATCTGTGACCAGTTAAAGGTTATAGATATGTTAGATGACCATTCTAGAGGTTACCTGCAAAACTGTTGCTATGCAAAACATCTCTCAGTGGCCCTGCTCCATTTGTCCCTTCCCCCCTGGGGGGTTGAGGACATCTTAATATTTCCTGGACACTCTGGGCTCTGGACCCCATTCCAAATCCTTTTTTGGGGCCCCCCTCCTGGCTGCGCCATGTTACAGCCTTAAAAATCTTACTATTGCTCACACTTTAGTTTTGCCACCAAGGAAATACTGAGGATTGTTTCCCTGCTTCTGAATTTTTAAGTTTTGCTGGAATGATGTCATCTTGCCCTACTGATGTTGGGTTCCAGCTCTGGAACAATTACCTAATACCAGAGGGATTTGATATTATTACTGATTCATCTTGGGTTAGATGGCTACCCATAAACTGATTATTTTTCCAGAGAGGTAGGGATTTATAAAAAGGTAGAAAGTCTAGTCTAGAACTCTCTAGACTGTCCATGTGTAAAAAGCATTTGTCAGATTAGGAGAGTAGTTAAAAGTACTGAAGGCAGATGAAATAGTGGTAACTTTTTATAAGGAGAGACAAAGCTTCTGCCTCAGTCAAGTTTAAAAATCTATTAATTAACTTCTGCCTCAGAGTTAATGAAATACAGTGAACTATGAGTGCTATAATAGAGAACATATGTAGTGCTCTTGCAGTATATAACACCATAATATAGTCTGGGGGTCAGGGAAGTCTTGGAGGAAGAAAAAAGTAGAATACAATTATAGAGCCACTTTTATGAGGAGTATGTAAGATGAAGAAAAAGTTTATTTGAATTACCCGTGATAGTGCTATAATGACTTTTTAAAAGCATATATAGAACATAATTTGTTTTAGTAAATTTCTAAGATATACATTTATTTAATGAACATGGTATATCAAGCCGTGCTTTTAAAAGATTTTATTATCCATTCTTATTTCTAAATTTTTTTTGTTACAGAAACTGTGAGAAAACCAGTCCACGTGAATATGAATAGAGACATAAAAATGTCCCTAAGAAAACATGATTTAGAACTTCCAATGTCGCCTCCCCTTGTACCATCAAACCTCTGCATTGATGATATAGAAAACAAGTAGGTTTTATCTAGTTTATATATTATTAGGTATTTAAAATTGATAATTACTGACACTGTTTTATTCATTTGGAAAATGTACAAAGGGCTTATTCTTTTACCTCCAGATTTTGTATTACTGTATTATTAAACTATTAAGACCTTTGTCAGATGACTAATGCTGATACTGTTTTGTGTGCATAGCTTGACTTTCCTTTTCATAAAAATGTCTCTCTAGTAATAGTATATAATAGTATAAAACTCAATAATAGTACTGAGTTTTATAAAACAGTAGGTCCCTAGAATGATTGAATTAGAGTATCATTTTTTTATTTATCATATTGAACAGTATGAATTTTAATATATATATATAGAGATATTCAATTTTATTATCATCTTTGCTTTTAATCTTTACCTTTTATTTTTATTATTAGTACTCACAATCAAAGAGTAGGCAGCAATGAAGAACTGGGCCCAGTACAGGTGAGAATTAAAAAAAAATTATGAGTTATTTTAACAATTGTGGCATGCTACCAAATAATACAATTTTTTGAATACCAGGGTAAACTAGTTATCCTTTAAATTTTTTTTTAGTCTTTAAAATTATTCTTTTAGAAGTTTTTAATGTAAGGAGCATATACCATAAAAATATTATGTTGAATTGTGATTTTCAAAATTAACATTGATCCCAAGATGATTTTCTTTTGAAGCATTTATTGCAAATAATTATTTTTTTAGCAAGTAATACTTTAATCAATTAGAAAATGCATAGATTGTGATTAAAGCCTGAAATACCATTCTAAGGTCCAATACCATATTATTCTCCTTTCTTGCCTTTGAATTGCCAAAGTTAAACTTCATCAAAAAGATAATGGCAGTAATACTAAAATCTCTTTGACATCTCTTCATTCGAATTTGTGCGTTAATGGAATGCAGATTTCCTGTCATTAAGACATGATGAGCAGGAATGGAGCTTAGGGAGGAGAGGAGAGGACCAGAGGTGAAAAGGCAGATCGAAAGGAGCTGTTTAGTACATGCTTAGTGGATAACTTTTCTTGTCTTAGTAAACCCTGTCAATTAAAAAGAAATAAAATAAATATTAGTTGTGAATTGCTATAGATGTAGCCAAGGTAGGAGATAAATTAAGTGTAATAAATAATTCCTCTTAGGACAAAAGCTTAATTCTCTGCACAGTAGAAAATTATAAGTCCCCAAACTGGAATGTTCTTTAAAAACCTTTGAAATCATCCTTTTATAGAATTGTTGGTAGTGAAATTGAAAATAGTCAAGTGTATTTTATAATAGTCGATGGTTATAATCACAGTGAATGACCAGTTGGTGGTGTCATGGTAGCCAAGTAGGTGTGAAAGGGTCCTGTGAGTGGCAATACATAATTTCAGGAGGTCATAGTAGTCTATTAAAATACGAGTTGTGATGGTTTGATTCTTTTTATGGTTTGACAAATGAGAACTGGTTAAATGCATGTTAATTAAAAGTGTACAAATATATTTATATAGATAGAGGCGTATAGTGCTAAATGTTTTTTAATCATTATATTCTCCAAAGTAAAAATTATAAAAGCATCTACATTTTAAAATACTGAAATATATTTGTCATAAAAATAACAAGACATGATCTTTTACTAATTTAATGTAGAGTTAAAAAATAAAATTAATGGTTACTATACTAATGTATAATGGTAGTGAGGAAGTAGTTATATAAACACTTTTTGTCAGCAGGTATATTTTAGTTTTGAAGTCTTTCATCCTATTTTTGTATTTATTATTTAAACATTTACGATTTATAAATTTATAATTAAACACATTGTAGTTATGTTATGGTATACTATAGCTATATGTAATGATAGGATTCAGTTTTAAAGTATATTTTCTGTTTTCAGAGAAGAGAAAATGAATTGTTATATTCCAGTGATATGTACTAGCCTTATTAAAGACCCAGTAATTTTGGATGGTGCAATGAAAAACTACCCATTACTTTGAACAATATAAGAGTAAAACTTGCATCCTAGATCAGCTTATAACTCATCTTTGCTCTATTAAATAGTTTATAGAATGGAGAATGAAACTCCTTGTAATCTCTACTCAAATAATCTACTTATAGATTGCAGATTAGTGATTATTTCCAGGGGGGTAATAATGTTATACTTAATATGGCAGAAGAGAGAAAAGGGACGCTAATGTCTAATGCATAGCATAATGGAAGTAATGGCTTACTTGGAGGGATTTCAAGAAAAGTGAAAATAGTTAAAATTAAATAATGAAATACCAAAGAAAATGAGTTGAAAAAAAACAGGTTAGAAGAAAAAGTGATCTGGGGCTCACTTTGTCTCTAGAGAAGTAGTATTAAGCCAATATATAATATTCTGTTTTCTTTTGATTATGCATTTCTTAGTTCAGGGGATGATTTTGCCTCTACTTCTGTCACTGCATCTCTGAGGCTGTAATAAATTATGAGACTTTATTTCCAGTTGTCCCTAACTGTAGATCTTTTTGCTTAAAAAAAAACCTTTGAGTAAGTCTTTTTGTCTTTTCTTTTTTCCCCTGTTTCTACCATTTTTTTTTATTAATTAAATTTATTTATTTTTTTGAATTGATTATGCTGTTACAGTTGTTCTATTCCCCCCTCCATTTCCCTCCACCCTGCCCCCCCAACCCCACCATTACCCCCCTTTAGTTTATGTCCATGTGTCTCAAGTCCTTTAGGTTCTATATTTCCCAAACTATTCTCGCCCGCCCCATCTATTTTCTATCTACTGTCTGTGCTACCTGTTTTCTGTACCTTCTCCCCCCATCTCCTCCTCCCATTCCCCTGTTGCTAACCCTCCTTGAGATCTTCATTTCTGTTTCCACTCCTGCTCTAGCTGTCCTTTTAGTTTGCTTTCGTTTTAGGTGTGGTTGTTAATAACTGTGGGTTTGTTGTCCTTTCACTGTTCATGTTTCTTTATCTTCTTTTTCTTAGATAAGTCCCTTTAACATTTCATATAATAAGGGCTTGGTGATGATGAACTCCTTGAATTTGGTCTTATCTGAGAAGCACCTTATCTGTCCTTCCGTTCTAAATGAAAGTTTTGCTGGGTAGAGCAATCTTGGTTGTAGGTTTTTAGATTTCATGACTTGGAATATTTCTTTCCAGCCCCTTCTTGCCTGTAAGGTCTCTTTTGAGAAATCTGCTGACAGCCTGATGGGGACTCCTTTGTAGGTGACTGTCCCCTTAGCTCTTGCTGCTTCCAGGATTCTTTCCTTCATTTTAATTTTGGCTAATGTAATTATAATATGCCTTGGTGTGTTTCTTCTTGAGTCCAACTTTTTTGGTACTCTCTGGGCTTCTTGGATTTCTTGGAAGTCTATTTCCTTTGCCAGATTGGGGAAATTTTCTTTTATTATTTGTTCAAATAGTTTTTCCACTGGTGGTTGTGTCTTTCCCCCTTCTGGTACCCCTATAATTCGGATATTGGAGCGTTTAAAGATGTCCTGGAGGTTCCTAAGACTCTCCTCATTTCTTTGAATTCTTGCTCCTTGACTCTTTTCTGCTTGTCCATTATTTGCTTTCTTCTGGTCCACTCCATTGATTTGAGTCCCAGTTTCCTTTTCATCTCTATGGGATTCCTGTGGAATTCCATTCATTTCCCTTAATTTAGCCTCCATATGTTTCTCTAATTTGTGGCTGTAATCCACCAAATCTGTGAGAAAGGTGATGACCAGTGTTTTAAACTGTGCATCTGAGAGTTTTGCTATTTCTTCGTCATTTAGATTTATCTCTGGGGCTTTGAGGTCTTCCTGCGACATTTTTGGTCTGTTCTGGCCCTTTAAGTGGGACAAGCGGCGCCTTGGAGTCCCAGGTCGCTGGGTTGTGACGCTGTATGTGGGGGCGTGGTCAGAGCGGGAAATGGCCGCCGCCGCGGACGCCGCCGCCGCTGCTGCCGCCGCTGCCACCGCCGGGCTGGTCCAACCGCTTACTCCCTCACTCGCGCGCAACCAGGCAACCACAGTCAATTCGTTGCCACCGCCTCCCCACTGTGTCGCTCCCCCGGTGGGCTGCTCGGCGGCTCACCAGGTCCAATCCTGGGTTTGGAACCCGCGTGACTGGATTCGCGCGCCAATTCCGCGCCGGTCTGACCGAGCCCTCCTTTGTAAGTCCTCACCGGACACTGGTTTCGCACCTTACCGGTCAGGCTGAAGAATTTGTTGTTAGCGGACTTCCGAAAAGTTCAGTTTTCCGTGTTCTGGTTGTGTTTTGTGATGCTAATATTTAGTTGTCCCTAAACTTGGTTGTGTGAGGAGGCAGGCACATCCAGCTAAACCTCCATCTTGGCGGAAGTCCCCTGTTTCTACCATTGATTGTTTTTGGAACTCTTGTTTTGCAGTTTATAAATAAAATGTACTGCAGATATAAATTATTATTGCCAGAATACTAAGTACCTTGCACATTAACAAATGGATTATCTCATCTGCTTGTTGCAACAATTTTCACGTACTTTGTTGTACTCAATGATATTGATATTCAGAAAAATTAAAGTAGCAGCCTGTAAAATTAGTCCGTAAGTGGAAGAACTTAGATAAGTACAGCTGAGTCTTGGGGAGAAACTATTATTTTTTGTTAGAGAAGTTTAACTTCTTTTATTTCCTCAAGATCCTGGTATTCTGGGTATTTTTCTTTTTAATATATATATTTTTTAACCTCTAAGAAAATGGTTAGTTCACCATAGTACCAACTGTTCTTCAAATACTGATACTGCTTTCATTGTTAGAACAGTGTTTATTTTGTTTTTAATAAGGACATAGTTACTTTGAGAAAAAATACATTTCTTTTTCAATATAGATGTCCACTTAAACAGCATTTCACAGTAAATAATTTTAATTGTGCATATGAACACTTACCATTTTGGCTGGTTTTTCCTTTCTGTTTTTCAGCTCAGTAATGTTAACCATTCTAATTCCTTGGTTTCCAAATTAAATGAAAGTCAAGATGTTCTCAGTACATCATATGAAACAGCACAATTTGGAACATTATTTGAAAGATTAAAAAGGTGAGCAAAGCTATGGAAGGAAATAAAGAACCTATATCTTCTTTCTTTCAGTTAGTAATTTTTAATTTAAATTTTGATTTTAATGGGCACAAATATTTTTAATTAAAAATGCAAACAGACCTAAGTAATACTAATAGAAAAACACCCACTAGAAGTAAAGCACAGAATTTAATTAAAATAGTTTTAAGTAATCATTTTCTGATGGGTACACATATCTTTTATTTATTTATTTAAAAATATTTTGGGCAATGGTGTTTTGCCCCTATTTTATAATATCTATGAATTACTAGTTTCTTTTTCTGTATCATAAACATATTAATAACTTTCCTTTATGGCAGTTGATCAGTGTCCCATTTTTATTTCCTTGATGTCTGTGTGTAAACTCTGGTTTATTGTTTTAAATCTGTTAAAACTTGCAAAAGCAGTTTGAGTCAGTCTTTGTAATTGTGAAAAACCTTGACTCTGTAATTCTATTCCAGTCTTCCTTATTTTAGTAAATGGTACCACTATTCACTCAGTTGCTTAAACCCAAATAAAAGTTGTTCTTGACTCCTTCCTCCAACCCCCAATATCCATTTCACCAGCAAAGTGTTGCCAGTTGTGTATTCTAACAAACTTGAAGGTTATCTTCATGTGTCTATCTCCATGGTTCCATCTCAGTTTAAGCTACCACCACCTCTTGCCTGGAGAATTGTAACAGCCACGTAACAGTTGTTTTTGTTTCCTCCTTGTCCTTTAGTACAGTTTTAAAATGACTTTGTTAATGTATAATCAACATACAGCAAACTGCATTTATCTAAAATATACACTTTGATAAGTTTTGACATGTCAAATATAATGAACATGCAGTACTATTCATCATCCCCAGTAGTTTCTCTGGGCATCTTTGCAATCTGTTCCTCTGGTCAATTCACATTTTACCCTCATCCCAAGGTAAATACTGGTCTGCTCCCTGTATGAAACTCTGTATGAACAAAAGAACTTTGTGTGGAGTTCTTTTGGTGCTAAGGTTATTTTCTTATTTTTTTTAGGTATAACTTATTTTTTTTATTGTTGTGCAAATACAGTTATCTCCATTTTCCCACCACCACTTCCTCTGGCCCCACCCTCAATCCTACCACCCTTTGGCTTTGTCCATGAGTCCTTCATATATGTTCTTTGACTACTCTTCCCCTTCTTTTCCCATTACCCTCCTCCCACCTCCCCTGTGGTTACTGTCAGATTGTTCAATGTCTCTGGTTCTATTTTGCTTGCTTATTTGTTTTGTTGATTAGGTTCTACTTATAGGTGAGATCATATGGCATTTGTCTTTCACTGCCTGGCTTATTTCACTTAGCATAATGTTCTCCAGGTTTTTTTTTTTCCTACCATTTTTTACTAGATATAGGCTAGTAATACTATTTATTTTTTCTTTAGTGAGCTTTGGTAGTTTGTGCTATGCAATGAATGAATCCTTTTGTCTATGTTGTAGAATTTATTGACTTAAATTCATTCAGAAAATCTTGTTTTTAAACACTAAAATCTTTAACATCTGTAGTGATGTCTTTTTTCCTCATTATTAATATGGTTGGTTGTATTTTTGCCCTTTCTCACCATTCATTCTGATTAGAGACTTACCAACTTTATCTTCTAACTAAATCGTCTCTCAGTTTCACTTTTTTTTCTTTTGGTGCTCATTGAGTTTTTATTGCAATATTTTTGGTACCTTCCATGCTATATGGTTGTTTTGCACGCTAGAGCTCATATGCTAAAGAAACATTTATTCTGAAATTCATGTTAGTAGTAAGGGCCCTCCGTGAGGCAGGTCTGACTTTTGCTTCAACCTCCCCTGCTTTTCATATTTACTGCTCACTTTCCAGAGCCTGACCAAGGGCACTCTGTAATAGAAGGATTTTTCTTACATATTGGATTAGCTCCTAGGCTGGCATTTTTATGGTAGAGATGCACCTATTGATTGTTGGCTAAAGCACATAGTTCTTATTTTTCTATTTTTAGTTCATTGAATTCTGCTTTTATCTTTATTTCTGTTTGTCTGTAGTTTTTCTTCTTGTGACCTAACATATGGTCTATCCTGGAGAATGCTCCATGGACACTTGAGAAAAATATATTTCTGCTGCTTTTGGGAGAAATCTTCAAAAAATATCAATTAAGTCCATCTGCTCCAGCGATTTTCAACCTTTTTCAACTCATGGCACACATAAAGTAATTACTAAGATTCTGCAGCACATCAAAAAATATATTTTTTGCTGATCTGACCAAAAATAGGTATAATTTTGATTCACTCATACTGAACAGTTGTTGTTGTATTGGCTGTTGTCATTTTTTTACTTGACAATCTAAGGGAAAAGAGGTCATTGCTCCTAACTAAATTCTCAGGTATGGCACATTTTAAAAATTCTTGCAGCACACTGATGTACTTTGACACACTAGTGGAAAATTGCTGATCTGGTCTACTATGTCATTTAAGACCACTGTTTCTTTCTGGATTTTCTGTCTGGATAATCCATCCATTGATGTCAGTGGGTTGTCAAAGTCGCCTACTACTGTTGTATTACTGTTGATTTCTTCTGTATATTCATCAGTATTTGCTTTACATATTTAGGTACTCCTACCTTGGGTGTGTAGATGTTTACAAGAGTTACATTGTTTTGTTGTATCAGTTCCTTTATCATTATGAAATACCCTTCTTTGTCTTTTTTAATAGCTTTTGTTTTAACATCCATTTTCTGAAAAAGGTATTGCTATCTTGGCTTTTTAACAAAATCCATTTGCATGAAATATCTTTTTCCATCTCTTTACTATCAGTTTGTGTGTGTCTTTGAGTCTGAAGTAGGTCTCTTCTAAGCAGCATGTGTACAGGTTTTGTTTTTTAAATCCATTCAGCCTATGTCTTTTGTTTGGAGCACTAGTTCATTTATAATTAAAGTAATTTTTAATAGGTATGCAATTATTGCTATTTTAGTAACTGTTTTCTGATTGACTTTGTAGTTCTCTATTCCTTTCTTATTCTCTTAATCTCTTCTCTTGTATGTTGATGACTTCTATAGTGTTATGTTTGAATTCCTTTCTCTTTATATTTTTTATTTCTTATATGTTTTTATCATGTGCCTCATATATACCAAATTATGTTTATAGAATTCTATTTAAAGTTGATTGTTGTATAAGTTTTATCACACTGTAAATCCAGTACAATTTTTACTCCCTCACTCCATGTTTATTTTTTTGGTTATTTTTTTACTTCTTTTGAATGTGTTTATGTGTTTCCCTTTATTGTTGAAATTACACAATTTTTGCCTTTGTATTAGCTTTGTATTAGCTTTATAGTTGGTTGATTCACTGCTTTTACTGAGCATTTGCCTTAGTGAAATTTTTTCTTTTATTTTCTTATTCATGTTTTGACTACTTAAAGAAGTCCCTTTAATAGTTCCTGTAATATTGTTTTAGTGATGATGAACTTCTTTAGCTTTTTCTCATCTGCAAAACTGTTTATCTCTCCTTTCATTCTAAATGACAGCCGTGCTGAGTAGAATAATAATAGTTGTAGGCTTTTGCCTTTCAATTTGAATATTTTGTGCCTTTTTTTTATGGCCTGCAAATTTTCTATTGCAAACATCAGCTGAGAGTTTAATAGGAGCTCCCTTGAACAAAGTTAACTTCTTTTCTTTTGTTCCTTTTAGGGTTTTCTCTTTGTTTGTAACCTTTGCATTTTAATTATATGCATTTAATTATGATGTGAACCTCATTGGATTCATCACTTTGGGAACTCTGCATTTTCTGGACATGTATGTCTGTTTCCTTCACCATGTAGGGAAGTTTTCAGCCATTTGTTCAAATAGTTTTTCAGTGCTTTTCTCTCTCTCTCCCCTTCTGGTATCATTATGATGTGAATATTGTTATATTTGATGTTGTTCCCAAGGCCCTTAAACTGTTTTCATGGTTTAAAAAATTCTCTCTGTGTTTATGCCATTTCGATTGGGTGTTTTCCACTGCCATGTCTTCCAAATTGCTGATGTGATCCCCTGATCCATGTGATCTGCTGTTGATTCCATCTTCTGCATTCTTCATTATAGCTATTATACTCTTCATTTCTGACTGGTTCTGTTTTATAGTTCCTATATCTCTTTGTGTAAGTTCTCATTGAGTTCATCTGTTCTCCCCCTAAGTTCATTGAGCATCATTCTTATAACCAGTTTTTTGAACTCTGTATCTGGTAGATTCTTTTAGTTCTGTTCTTTCATTTGGGATTTGTTACATTGTCTCATTATAGGTGACTCCCTGTGTTTTGTTTCCATGCATTTAGGGTATATTTGTTGTGTTTTTTGGTTTTGACAGAGAGGCCTTATGTAGAAAGTGTTTTGTAGGGCCTGGTGGTGCAGTCTCCCTGGTCACTTGAGCTCGGTGCTCTAGGGTTGTCCCCTGTGTGGGTTGAGTGCCCCCCTATTCTAGTTGGGCCTAGAATTACAGTAATTACTATTGGAAGTCAGTAGGTGGGGTTTACCCACAAGCTGACTGGCTGTGGGGACAGGCTGTGATTCCAGTGGGCTAAGTGTTGTAAGGGGGTTGATTCCATAGAGTGTGAATTGCTTTAGTGGGGCTGTGGTGCCAACTGAATTTCCTCTTTTAGTGTGTCATTTGAGTAGTGCTCTGATGTGGCCTGAGCCCTCCACTGGGTATTTTGGGTCTGGAGTATACTGGGAAGTGCTCAGGTGTAGGCCAAGGTCAGCTGCTTGTGCCACACTTGGGGCTGCTTGGTAAGCTTTACTGGCTGATTTGTAGTTGGTTGCTGCTTAAGCTGGGCTTGGAGACAGTTGGGAGAGGCTGTGGTGTGAACTGAGGCTGGCTGCCACTAGTGTTGGGCTTAGATGAAATTTTCAGACCAAGACTGGCTGCTGATTTTGTTTGGGGCCACCTGATAGGAGTTAACAATGTAAGTTGAGATGTGTCATCACTTATGCTTTGTTGGGGCCACCTAGGAAGAACTACAGAGTACCCCTTTTGGTTTGTGTACCTGAAGAGATTTTGGGAAAAGTCTGCAGTTTATTTAGAGACAGGCTGTATGTGTGGAGGATGCACTGGTAGAGGTTTGTACCTGGAGAGTGTGGTGGGTGGGGTCTCAAGGAATCACGGGGGCAAGGAGACTGGTGGTAGTGTGATAGCACAGATTTGGCTCCCCCCGCTTTTGCCTCTCTAGCCCCAACCCTGAAGATGGTCAATTTAATAGGCAATTTAGTGTCTCCTCATATGTCTCTGGTGCTTTCTGACCTGCTGCCCCTGTGCTGGAGCTTAGAGTGAGTTTTGAGTGAGAGAATTTGTATGCTGAATCTCTAAGAGCAGCATGCTTTGGTCTCCTGCAGCCCTTTGTTTTTCTCAGAGGCACTCCCCGTTCATTTGCACAGCAAGATACTATGGGGACTTCTTTTCCTGGCACTTGTCTCTGGGCTTGGGAACCAGGTGTGGGGCTGGGACCCCTTGGGGATCTCTGCAGCTGAGATGTCCCTCCTGATTCTTAGTTGCCACACCATGGATGTTTGTCTTGCCTGTTGTGCATCTCTGCCCCTACTACCAGTTTTGACATGGCTTTTTCTTTAATTAAAACAAAATTCTCACCTGAGGATGTGTGTTTTTTTATTTTAGAGAGAGAGAGTAAAAGATACATCAATCGGTTGCCTCCCATATGCGCCCAGACTGGGTATTGAACCTGCAACCTTTGGTGCATGGGACAGTACTCTAACCAATGAAGCCACCTGGCCAGGGGATGGCTTTTTCTTTTTATCCTTAGTTATAGGAATTCTGCCTGGCTGGTCTTCAGGGGCTCTCAGTGATGGGTATTCTATAATTTCGTTGTAATTTGATGTGGTCATGAGAAGAGGTGGGCACAGAATTTACCTACTTGACCATCTTGACTAGAAAACCCAGTAATACATTCTTTTTGCTTTGCACAGAGTTAAAAGCATTATAAAACATGTTTTTTGTACATAAGAATACATTGTTCATTTTTTATCGTCTTTATTATTTTGTGTAGATCTAGATTTACATCTAGAAAACTGTCTGGTGATGCTTTTCTTTTGCTTGAAAGATTTTTTTTAAACATTTCTTATAGTATAATTCTCCTAGCAATTCTTTCATCTTTTGTATATTCCTAAATCTTTATTGTGGTCTTCCTTTCAAAAGATGTCTTGACTTTCATTGTTTCCAATTAGAAGTTGGCTGTCATTCTTATTTTTTAAAATTATTTTATCCTCAACTGAGGACATTTTTTCATTGCTTTAGAGAGAGAGGAAGGGAAAAAGAGTGTAAGAGAAACATTGATTGATTGCCTTACACACCTGCCCTGACTAAAGATTGAACCCACAACGTAGGTATGTGCCCTGACTTGGAATAGAACCCACAGCCTTTTGGTGCACAGGATGACACTCCAGCCAACAAATCCACACCAGCCAGGGCACTGTCATTCTTTTCTTTATATATATATAATGTTTTAAAGATTTTTCTCTCATGGATTTTCTACCATGGACTTCTATCCTATGACTGTGATGTCATTTTCATTTTACTTCTTGTGTTTATGCTGTGTTGAGAATCTTTGGATCTGTGGACTTAATGTTTTTATCAAATTTGGAAAAGATTCAGCTATTAATTTTTCAAATATTTTTTGTATGATTTCTCTCTTCTTGAGGACTCAAGTCTCATGTAAATTAATTCACTCAAAGTTGTGTCACAATTTACTGATGCTTTATTTATTTTCAATTTTTTTCTCGTTTCATTTTGCATAGATTATATTGCTATATCTTCATTAATTATATCTTCTTTGGCGTCTAATCTGGTAAACCTATTCAGTGTACTTTTCATGTCTAGAAGACAGATTTAACTGTTCTTTATGTCTTCCATGTATTTATTTAATATGTTCATTCTTTGCTCTCTCTTCTTGAATATAGAGAATATCATTATAACTTTTATTGTACTGCTCTACAAATTCTATCACTTCTGTCAGTTCTTGATCTGTTTCTAGTAATTGATTTTTCTCCTCATCATGGAGTATATAACTTTGTTTTATTGCCTTCCTGGTAATTTTGGTCTGTATCTTTTTGGTTTCAGGTAATTTTTGTAGTCCTGTAAATTGTACTAAGCTTTGTTCTGGGATACAGTTGATTTAGTTGGAAATAGTGTGATCTTATTAAAGCTTTCCTTAAACTTTGCTAAATGGAACGAGGTATGTCTTCAGTGGATGGCTAATTTTGTCTCCTGCTAAGACAGCACCCTTCTGAGTACTTTCTGATTTTGTTTTGAATTATAAGGTTTTCTACTCTTGCTGGTGGGAACACAAAATTTTTCCCATCACTGTGTGAGTGCCTAGAATTGTTCGAACTTCTTACCTTGGGTGTTTCTTTTCTCAGCCTTGGGTAATTACCTCATGTGCATGTGCTGATCAGTACTTACCTGGAGATTTGAGAATTCTCTGGAGATCTAGGGAGCACTTTCTTTGTAACACTCACCTTCAGGGTACTCTGCCCTCTGAGCTCTATCATCTGGTGTCTCTCTGAATGACCCACAAGCTCTATGTCCCCAACAAAGGGAGTCTGTAGCCTCTGACTGGGTATTCCCTCTCTATTGTGTGGCTTGAATACTCTCCAGGCAGTGAACTAGGAGAAATCATAGGGTTCGCCTCATTCGGTGTCTCTCTTTCAGGCATCATTATGCTGTTCTATCTGGTGGCTGGCTCATATCTGAAAATCATTGTTTAATATATTTTTTCTTTTTTTTTAACTGTGTCAGGAAGCAGGATAAATCTGGTCACTCTTACTTCATTTTGAGCAGATGGAAGTTCTGAAATCCATATTCACCCAGCAATCAGGCTGATATTTTGCAAGTTATTTTTACTTTTGTACTCACATCTCCATGTTTCTTACTGTTTTCCTCAAATAAAATTCTGCATAATCTGGCCCTTTTGTACCTTTTAAGACAGGCCACAAGTTTCCTTTCACTGTTTCTATTCTAACTTTCTCTTCTTTTTGTTTCTCAGACATGCTGCAAACTTTGCATTTTTTCTTATTCATCCCTCTGGTGTGTGCTTACTTCTTTTTATACATGTTTATACATGTACATGTCTGTACATAACAGAATAGCATTATTCTGCCATAAACACTAATGAGATCCATATTGTGAACCAATGTAGGACCACGATCTGTGCTATTCATGAGCAAAACATCTCTTTTCTTTAATACCAAACTGAATTCTTTCATGTCTCTGTCCTCAGCATGCGATGTACTCTCTGGAACACAGCAGGTGTGACCTTTCATTAAATATTTAAGAAGTAACTTAAAAAATAGAATTAGAAATCAGTTAGTCGTAGCAGTCGATGTGTCTTTTCTGTTTTTTTGTACCTGTAATCTCTGAAACAACCTAACCCTAAATAATTGTAAGTAGCCGATGACAACAGAGCCCAGAATATCTTGATTTCTAATTATTTTCTATGATACCTTTGATTTTTTTTTAATACAGGTTGGACATAACCTAGAGTTATGATTTCTGTAGTAGAAGGGAACTTAAATTATCTAGTTTAACCATTTCATCTAATCATCTTATCTCTTGGTTTTATTACTTATATATATGTTTGTATTTTTATTGTTTTTCCTTGGGGATATCAGAGTTTTTTTTATATTTGTGTTAGGTTGAGAAGTATCTATTACATTGTCCTCATAACTATTTAATTTAATATTTTAACACTGGGGATAATTTTTCTCATCATAGTCCTAAATAAAACATCTTTCTCTCGTTAAATGGAGTATCAGTGACATGGTGGTTTTCTAGGATATTTGCTAGACATTATTACAGAGGATATACTACAGTTTGGTCATGTTTTGTTAATATAACAGTAAATTGAACCACATAATAATTTTTCACATTGAGATACTAAACTAAGTGTAGTTTATTTTATACTCACTAAGGCATTACAAGTGCAATAGACACATTTCCACCAAAAGTGATATTATTTATTTAAGTTTGAAAAATAAAAACAAAATATAGGCAGTAGCTACTATGTTTTCTCAGAATTTGAGAGTTTCTAAATGAAAATGCTTTTCTTGCTAAATATGATTCTATTTACCCCAAAGTCCAGGAAACAGGAATTTCCTCAATGGAAGACCTGCTGTTGTTACGGGTGAAGATGGTAGAAGCGTGGACAAGAGAAGACAGTCAGACTTCATTACTGAAAAGGAATCCATACAACACATTTGGGAGGGAAATAGAAAAGACATTTCAAAGTTTTTTGAAGTTGTGAACCAGCCAACCCCTAGCTTTCTGTCAGAGAATTTTAACTCTTTTATTGATGAAAATGTGAACAATTTATTAAGCATAGATCAACAGACTATAAAAAAACCATTTGACAAGTGTGGTTATGAGAGAGATATTTGTGTGTTCACCAGTTCTGATGAAAACCATCTCTCTGATAGATGCATTGGAAGTATTTTTACAGATCCAGAGTTGAATTTTAGTAGTTCCAGCTTTAATAAAACAAGTTATCCACAAAAGTGTCAGCCAAACAAGAATGATCGGAATGAGGACAACAATAGTGAGGGGAATAATCCTAGCACATCTTTTGAGAAGGTTTGCTATCTAGCCAGCTATGAAAAAAAAGGTTGGTGTTAAGTGTGGAAATGTAGTAGTCTATTGGGTTTTTCTGTTTTCAGTTTTGTGTGTATGTGTGTGTATTTGTGTGTGTATTTGGAGGGATACGAAATTAAAAATAGAATGACGTTCTATTATATGACATTGTGGACAGGCATTTCCCTCTATTTCAGTCATACTAATAGCTTCTAATTAAAAACAAATAGTTTATCCTCAAGTTTTAGTTCAGTGCATGTTTTTATTTTTACAGGAAAATTTGAAAGGGACTACCAAGAAAAGACAACACAGATAGAAATCCAGAAATATCCGGTGAACACAATGTAAGTTTTTTAGGTAAATCCTAGGAATGCAAATCAGAATTTAGTGTAATGCATGTTGAAGGTTGAACTGATGCTAAGTGGGGTAGGCGTATTGCTGTCTAAGGCTGGGCAGGCTGCCCTCAAAGGATTACCAGTTGTCAGATTCTTAATTATATCAACCTGTTTGAGTATATAGTTCTCATATTTGCCTGCACAGTAGTATCTTTTCATCTGAATTTTGATGTTAATTAATTTGAGAAAACTGACTTGAACACATAGTTCAAGATACTTAAATACCCTCCAGAATATTAATTTATTAATTTGCAGTAAGAAATAGAAGGATTGCATATATAAGAATGCTTACTGGTAAATAAGCATATTTTATTTTTATTTTATTGATTATGCTATTACAGTTGTCCTGATTTTTTTACCCCCTCCACCCAGCACCCTCCACTCCCCTAGGCAGTCCCCCAACATTGTTCATATTCATAGGTTATGCATACAAGTTCTTTGAGTACTCCATTTCCTGTACTGTACTTTACATCCCCATGACTATTCTGTAACTACTTATTTGTACTTCTTAATCCACTCACCTCTGCACCCATTCCCCCACACCTCCTACCCATCTGGCAACCATCAAAATGCTCTCTGTATCCATGACTCTGTCTCATTTTTTCATGTTCGCTGTTTGTTTTTTAGATTCAATTGTTGATGGATACTTATTTTTTGCAATTTTATTGTTCATTGTTTTGATCTTCTTTTTCTTAAATAAGCCACTTTAACATTTGTTGTGATAATGAACTCCTTTTGTTTTTTCTTGTCTTGGAAGCTCTTTATCTGCCCTTTGATTCTAAATGATATCTTTGCCGGGTAGAGCAGTCTTGGCTGTAAGTTGCTGCTTTTTATAACTTGGAATATTTCTTGCCAATCCTGTCTAGCCTGTGAAGTTTCTTTTGAAAAATCAGCTGACAGTGTTATAGGAATTCTCTTATAGGTGACTAACTGCTTTTCTCTTGCTGCTTTTAAGATTCTCTCTTTATCTTTAACCTTTAGCATTTCAATTATGTTTCTTGTAGTGGACCACTTTGTATCCATCTTGCTTGGTACTCTCTGTGTTTCCTGGACTTTCATGTCTATTTCCTTAGCCAAATTAGGGAAGTGTTCTTTCATTATTTTTTCAAATAAATTTTCAATTTCTTGCCCTTCCCTTCTCCTTCTGGCATCTGTATATTGTGAATGTTGGACCTCTTGAAGTTGTCCAAGAGGCTGCTTATAGTATCCTCATTTTTTTAGATTCTTTTTTCTTCTTGCTCTGATTGGTTGTTTTTTTGCTTCCTTATGGTCCATGTCATTGATTTGATTATTGGCTTCATCCACTCTCCTTTTGTTTCCCTGTAAATTGTTCTTTATTTGATTTACTGTATCCTTCATTTTTGACTGGATCTTTTTTATGCTGTTGAGGTCCTCATTAAGTTCCTTGAGTATCCTTATTACCAGTGTTTTGAACTCCACATCTGATAGATGGTTTATCTCTATTTCATTTAGATCTTTTTTTTCTGGAGTTTTGATCTGTTCTGTCATTTGGGCCATGTTTCTTTGTCTTCTCATTGTGGCAGCCTCCCTGCATTGTTTTATATGTTTTAGGTAGAGCTGCTTTGACTCTATGTCTTGGTAGCATGGTCTAACGTAGTAGGTGTTTTATAGGGTCAAGTGGCACAGTCTCCCCTATCACCCAAGCTGGGTACTCAAGGTGCCCAATCATTTGTGTGGGCTGAGTATACCCTCTTCTTGTAGTTGAGCCTCGGTTGCTGTTGGCAGATTAATGGGAGGGATTTACCCAGGTCAGTCAGCTGCAAGAATTGGCCATGACCACTTACCACCAACCTCTGCCTTCCATGGAGGATCATCTGTGCAGGGGCAGGGTGAAGGTGCTCCGAAGTAGTCAGGAGCTGTCCACTGGGTGCACTAGCCCTGGGGTTTCCTAGGTGGTGCAGGCCAAGGTCAGCCCCTACCTGTGTTTTGCTCAGGGCTTCTTTTCCTGAGCTATAAAGAAATCTGAGATGGCTGCTACTTGTGTTGGTCTTGGAGATTCCCAGGTAAAGTCAAGCTGTGAATCCAGGGTGGCTGCGGCTAGAGCCAGGCTTGGGGTTCACTGAGACCAGCTATTGCTTGTTTGATAGCTTTAGGAAGTTGTGAAGTATGAGCCAAGAGTGGCCATTCTTTTGGAAAAGCAGCTTGGGTGGGCCTGTAAATTGGGTGGGACAGAGTCCCTGGGGATCTCCAAGGCCGGACAAACAGTGTTAGCCTTGTTAGCCAAGGCCAGACAAACAGTGTTAGCCTCGTTGATGGAGTCTCAGATATGGCACCAGCCTGCTGGCTCTGTGGGGGAAGGTTTTAGCAAAGGAACAATGGCCTCTCCTTGTCTTAATGCCAGACACTTCAATTTCTCCCCCTGTGACAATGGTACCTTTCAAGCTCCTACCCCAGTGCTAGAGCTCAGAGGGAATGAGTCTGAGTAGGTGAGTCCATGTGTAGGTTCTTTAAGAGGAACTGCTTGGGGCTGCAGAATTCTTTTCTATTGACTCTGTCCATGCTGGTTTTTGCAGCCAGAATTTGTGAGGACTTATCTTCCTGGCAGTGGAATCCTGGACTAGGGTTTCTGGTGTGGGCCTGGGGCTCCTCACTTTGGAGATATCCCGTCCAAATTTTTATCGCTCACACATGTGTGAGGGACCAGCCCATTCTGAGTCTGTGCTTCTCCTACCAGTCTGGATGGATGTGGTTTCTTTAATTTCATAGTTGTCAGACTTCTGTTCAACTCAGTATCTGACAATTCTGAGTGATGGTTCTGTATTTGAGTTGTAATTTTGATGTGGTTGTATGAAGAGGTGAGCTGTGTCTGCCCATGCCACCATCTTGACTGAAAGCCCAGTAAGCATATTTTCTAACTTTGGACAGCCCTCCATGGGAAGGTGGCTTGGTTATTACCAATCAGAACAAGGAAGTAATAGATTTCAAACGTTAATGGCATAAAGAAGCACATCAGTAGTTTATTACACTGCAGTTATAGGTAATTAAAGAAAACTTGTAGTTTCAGAGTAGTCCTAACTTTCTTGGTAATAATGTTGATTTAGTCAAATGTTGCTAATTGAAAATCATGAACTAAAATAGATTTTTATTCTTGAAATATTTTCTTATGGATAGGATTGGCATAAGAAATTAATTAAAACATAGATTCACAGCTTATTTAATAAAATCAACAAATGAGTTCTTTTGCAAATCTCCAAATATCCAAAGATTTATGAATGGGAAACAACATGTTAGGCTTTGAATTTTAAAATGTACCTGATGCCCTGGACTGCATGGCTCAGTAGGTTGAATTGGTTGGAGTGGCGTTCCACGAACCGAAGTGTTGAGGATTCTATCGGATCAGGGCACAAGCCTGGGTTGCAGGTTTGGTTCCTGATTGGGGCAGGTAGGAGAGGCAATCAGTTGATGTTTCTCTCTCACATTGATGTTTATCTTCCTTTATTCTTCCCTCCTTTCCTCTTCCTCTCTAAAAAAATCAATAAGCATGACCTCTGCTGAGGTTAAAAAATAAATGAATACAGTGCACTTTGTAAAAATGATTTATAATGTGGTCCCTAAACCTGGCTAAACCCATGTCACTTGCAGTGATTTTAGAATACAAAAGAGCAAGTTTGGTCCACACATAATAAATAGGCTTTTTTGGATAGAGCTTCGACTATTTTTTTTAAGGTTTCTCTTATAATTCTGATTTGCATCTAATTTTTGGGAACCATAATTTAGAACAATAATTTTCAGAGGGAATAAAGCAAACTTTAATGCTGTCTTATTTATGACTCTTAGGAGTAATATCCCTTTTGACGAATTGCATTCTAAGAAATCATGGGACTTTGGACTTGGCAAGGTAATACACATCTTACATTATCTTTCTAATTAATTCCATTATATTATCATTTTTATATTGTAATATTTGCAGTTTATTTTGATTTAAGGTTAGCTTTTATCAAAAACCTTCTTTGTAGGCTCTTTTTAAAAATATTTTCATACTCTAAGGAAATTATAGCTTAGATCGAGAAATAAAATTAACACATTTTCAGAAACTGTAATGTGCTTTATTTGAGACAGACCAGTATAGGTACACTTAAAATTATTTTGATATCCTGGAAAATTTCTTACAAGATGGAAATGCTTTAAGTTTCAGTGTGCTACAGGGGAACATGGCGATATATTGAGGAATACTGAAACCTCTGTAAATATTGTTTATGGAGTTTGTAAACCTTGCTGGTAATTAGGGTATGTGATTGTTTTAAGTCCAGACATTGTGCTGGGAGTTGTGTGTATGTAATCTGCAAGAACCTGATCCTGTAAAGCATTTACAGCAAAAGAGACTCAAGCTCAGAGAGATTAAGTAACTAATTCAAGGTTACACACTTGAGCCAGGATTCAAACTCTTGTTATCTGACTGAATTTTTAACTCTACTAATTGTTTTCTATTTTAATCTTCAGTAAATATGAGTTGAGTCCATTATGAATTCATTTAATAGATATTTATTGTTTTCTATGTTCTAGTCACTGGATATAGAGGTGAGAAAACAAAGTTTAGTTCTCATGAAGCTTATATTCTTCTGTTAAGCTAGACTCTGAAAGATGCAGAGATGAAAGGATATGGAACCTATCTTTAAGAAGTTATAATATAGTAGCTTCAGAAAAAAAGTAAATATATTTTGATGAAGTGCTCCAATTGAAGTTTGTACAAAAGCGAGTGGGAGCCTAGGAAAAGACACTTCTAAATTTCATGAGTAGTTGGAGGAAGATGTAATAGAAGAGAAAACTTTTCATGTGGGTATTAATTAATAATCTTACCAAATGCACAAAATGTTTTCATCCTATGAAAAAGGAACAGCGTTGATAGAAACTGAGATGTTAGAGAGTTAGAAACTGCAAGTGATTTAATTTTAGCTACTGTTATTCCTACTACTGTAGTGCAAATTTCAAGGGGTAGGGGGGATGGCAAATAATTTTGGACAACATAAAGGGCCAGGTCATAAAAGACCTTGTATGACACATAATAGTTTAATTTTCTATCACTAAATAGAAAAAAAGCCCCTGAAAAATTTTTAGTAGAGGAGTAACATGACTTGGGAGTATTAAAAAGTTGTATCTTGTCAACAGTGAGATGAGATTTGAGAAGTGGCAAGACTCAAGGCAGGGGCAAAAATAATGAGGGCTTGAACTTGACCATTGGCAGAAAGGATGGAAATGGGGGAAGAGCCATAAAAATATTTTGAAGATGTATGTTTGGTAGGAATTGATGATTAGTTTAAGGGAGAAGGGGAAAAATTGAAGACTTGGATCTATGATTTGTTGAAACTAATGGATTGTGACAGGTTGGCGCCATTCACCAAGACTGAAAACCCAGGGGGAGGTTGCAGGTAAGGTAAACTGTTTACTGAAATTCATGTACCATATTTCATAGAGTAAAGCTGTCACTATGAAGTGGCTGCCCATCCAAGGAACATAGTTCCTAATCTTCTATCTAGGTGCAGCCTTATAGCTAGATCTACAGAATGGAATGTTACCAGAAGTGAGATGCAGCTTTTCAAAAATTGTAAGAAGTGAGGATTCCTTTTCCAACATTATGCTTTTAGGGGCTAGAGGGCAGTGAAGCCCTAAGGGATGTTTGGAGCCACAAGATGAGAGGCACTGGGTCTCTAAATCACTAGTGGAAAACAAAGATTCACCTAGATGAGTCTTGTTTTTTTTTTTTTTTTCTTTTAAATCTATCCATCCGCTCTGTATCTTTTGATGGGAGAGTTGAGACCATTTACATTTAAAGTAATTATTAATAGGTATAGACTTACTGGCATTTTGTTCCTTGTTTTTTGGTGGTTTTGTGATTCCTTGGGTACTTTTTTCTGGCTCTCTTTTTGTTTTGTTGATTTTCTGTAGTGGTATGCTTTAGACTTCTTTTCACCTCTTGTGTATCTACTATAGATTTTTGCTTTGTGGTTAGTGTGAGGCTTATATAAAAACAACATATTTATAGCAGTCTATTTTAAGTTGGTAAAACTTAAGTGGATGCATTCTAAAGCTCTACATTTTATTCTGCCCACATGTTATGTGTTGATGTTGCAGCTTATATCTTTTTATTTTGTGTCTCTTAATAAATTATTATAGTTATTTTTATTACCTTTGTCTTTCAACCTTCATACTAGCTTTATAAATGGTTAACCCACCACTTTTACAACAGTAGAGTATTTTAAATTTTATAGTATATTTACCTTTACTAGTAATATTTATACTTTTATATATTTTCCTTTTACTAATTTGTGCCCTATTCTTTTGGCTTATGGAAGTCCCTTTAACATTTCTTGTGAGGTCAGTCTAGTGGTGCTGAACTCTTTTAGTTTTTGCTTTTCTTGGAATCTCTGTATCTCTCTTTCTGTTCTGATGGACAGCTTGGCTGAGTAGAGTACTCATGTTTGGCAGTTGCTTCTTTTAGCATTTCAAATATATCATGTCCTTGCCTTCCTGCCTGGAAAGGTTCTGGTGAAAAACCTGCTTATAGTCCTTTGAGGAATCACTTATACATAACAAGTTGATTTTCGCTTGCTGTTTTTAAGATTATCTTCTTGTCTTTAACTCTTGATAATTTAAGCACAATGTGTCTTGGTGAACTCCTTTGGGTTTATATCACGTGTATCTTTGCAGGCTCCCCGGATCTGGATGTCCGTTTTCCTTCCTAGGTTAGGGAAGTTGGCAGCCATGTTTTCTTCACATAAGTTTTCTGGCCTTTTTTCTCCTTTTCCTTTTGGGGCCCTTATAATATGAATGTTGGGCTACTTGGTATTGGTCCATAAGTGCTGTATGCTATATTCACTTTTTTCTTTTCTTTTTGCTCCTCTGATTGGATAAATGTCATTTATCCAATGATATTTGTTTAAGTTTGTGTTTAAGTTAGATGAACCTTTCTTCAGCTTCATCTAGTCTTCTGTTGAACCTTCTGTTGCATTTTTCAGTTTAGTTATTATATTCTCTAGCTATGTGAGTTCTGTTTGGTACTCTTTTATATTTTCTGTCTCTGTTAAAAATCTCACTTTGTAAAATAAATAAATTTTTAAAAATCTCACTTTGTTCATGTGTTGTTCTCCTGACCTATGTGAGCATCTTTATTTTGAACTTTTTATCAGATAAATGGCTTTATTTTTTAAGGTCTTTTTCTGAGGCTTTATTTTGTTTTTATATTTCTTCATTTTCCTTGATTTTCTTTGTTAGTTTCTATGCATTAGGCAAAACAGCCATCTCACCTGAAAGGACTGGGCCTCTGCAGGAAATAAACTTTATATTTCAACTCTGCCCCACATCTTGGTTGTCTGTTAAAGCTTTGTGACGGTCCAGGCAACCTACTCCATTTTTAGCGGCTTTCCGTAGTTTAGGGTATGCCAAAACCCACCAGTGTCCCAGCGGGGAGCATCCTTGAGAGCACCCAGACTCAGTCTGATTGGAAACTGGCCCCTCAGGCATATACAGAAGTCTGTTTGTAAGTATATGAATATACTCTGACATGGGTAGTTCTATCCACCTCCTCTCCACTGAGTCCTGATGTGATAGCCAGTTAAGAATTGCTTCATCGTTTGCTACCATCCCATTGAACCCACAAGCTCCACTGGCCACCAGAGCCAGGCAATCAACAGACGTGTCTTCTGGGAAATAGCCACAAAAGCTGGATGCCAGATGTGTGCCTGAGTTCCTTTTTTGGTGACATTGGAGATCTAGGGAGGGCAGAGGAGAGCATGAAGAGGGTACCTGCTAGCCTTTCTGGTCTCTGGAGAGGATTGCATTTGGTCCTTAGATATAAGTTTAATTAGAAGCCTGCCTCTCAGGCCACAGGTATGAAGATATACTAATAGGCCTCTTTCATAGAATGATTGGGGGTTTGTTGCAGTTTCTGTGCCGTTCCCCGAGGGGTAGCCAGTTAAGAACTCTTTCTTTGTTTCTTATAATTCTGTGGGATCCATCCATGTAAGTCCCATTGGCTACCAGAGTGAAGTGATCAAGGGGTGTCCCATGGTCAGCAGCCGCAAAAACTGGGGCACCAGACATATGCCGAAGCTCCTTTTTGGGAGATACTGGCACCCTGGAATGAGGCAGAGGGAGAGTGCCAAAATAGCTGCCAGACTCAGTGATATTTAGGGAGGATTATAATCGTCCCTTAGATGTAAGTTTAATTAGAAGCCTGCCTGTCAGGCTACAGTTGCGAAGATAATAGGCTTTTTCCCCCACAGAAAGTCAGTGGGTTGCCTCTGCTTTAGACTTTGGAGGTGGGGAGCTACAGTGAGCCTGGGTGAGCCCTTTAAGAACTATTTCTCAGTTTGCTGTAGCTTGTGGGTCTTGTGAACACCAGCCCTGTTGGCTTTCAAAGCTTGATGTTTTGAGGGCTCATCTCGCAAGTGCATGTCTTAAAAATTTGGGTACCAGGTGTGAGGTCCAAACTGTTCGCTTTTCAGGGAGAAACTTGGATTTGCGGGTTCTCTCCTGATTGTGGGTTGCCATGCATGGCGTGGTGTTTATGGTGAAATTGTGTGTTAGCCTCTACTACCCATTTTGATTTGGGTTTTTTCCTGTTCGCTGAATGTGTAGGAAGGAGTCTTTCAGCTAGATTTTGGGTTTTTCCATAGGAAATTGTTCCCTATGTAGCTGTAGATTCGATGTGTCTGTGGGAGGAGGTGAGTTCAGGATCCTCCTACATCACCATCTTGAACTGGAACACATTAATTTTAAAGTAGGAGAGGAAAAGGGTTCAACTATGATGGTTTAAATAGTTATTTCTTCACTGGAGAAATGAAGACACATAGAAGGACTTCAGAGTTCAAAGGAGTGGAATGTCACACTAGGAAACCTGATCAATGTGGGCAAAAAATGAACTTACACTGCTACATAAATGGTAAACAAAATGTAAGGAATGGAATCTGCTTAGCAATTAATAGATTAAATATGAAGGGGCGATTTTTCTTAATCAAGATTCAAAGAATAATGAATTGAGAAGAACAAATAATCTGTATATGTTTTTCAAGAAACATGTAGAAATTAGTAATAAAGGTTGAACTAAAAAGATGGCAAAAGATACACACAAAGAAAATATACTGTGTAGTGTTGGAGCAAGTGCAGTATGAACTCCTGTTCAGAAGAGAGAAGATACAGAGTTACTGACTCGTACCAGTTGTGACATCCTGCTGGGCAGGCACTGTGAAGGCTTGCTGCCCTACGGAACAGGGGAATTCCTTGAACAGTTGTTTCCTCTCTTTGGGGTGCCCTTCTTTGTCTGTTTCCCTGGAAATAGGATTGTGTGCTAGCTGTGAAGTCTGTATAGCTTTCTTCTTAGCTTGTGTGTTCTTGCTGCAAGTTTGGGGCTTGAAATTCTTTTAAAAAGTTGAATGTACAAGGCTTTAAAAATGGTTGAATAGTGAGGTTAAAGAAGAGGTTCTACTGCTTAAAGTTATGTAGGGCCTCAAATTGGTAGGGACTCTAACTGGTGGTTTCCTTATTTGTAGTAGTGTGTGCTGATATCAGAAAGCAGAAGGGGAACGGAAGTGGAGGGCTGTGGGCAGTATGTTCGTGGGCCAGGACTGGCCGTGGTGCATACCACTTCTGTCCATGCCCAGAAATTAAGTCACACGTCCAACCGGCTCCTAGGGAGGACAGGAAATGCAGTCTACTCTAGTCGTATGCCTAAGAGGAAAGGCAAACTGGTGTGGGTACAGCTAGACATCTTCTCCTTTATCCTGCCTGTCTATCTAAAACTCTACATCCCACCAACAGAGAATGTGCATTTTCTGTAAGTTCATGGTACATTTGCAAACATAATTCATGTAGTAAGGAGTAAAGTTTAAGAGATTAATCTAAGCAGTGCTTCATAGCCACATTCTTTAATAAAACCTCTTTTTATTATAGAAATCAACAACAAAACACGATGCTTAACCTTCCTCATTTCTTTTAAATTAAGAAACACTCTTGTTTTAAAAAAGAAAAAGAATGAAAATAAGTTAAAAAATATATAGAAATGGATGGAAAATAAAACCACTGGTGTGTTCTGTATAAAATTTATACCTATAAAATCTTTTATTTAAAAAACCTGAAAATAAATAAATTGCTCTTCAACTTAAGAAATGTGAAAGGGACAAAGAACATGGATAAAGGACAAAGCCAAAGGCGGTAGGACCCAGGGTGGGAGGCCAGGGTAGGGAGCTGTGGGGAGGGTAGAGGGGGAACTGGGACTTGAACAACAATAAAAAAAATTGAAAGGGAATAACAATAAATCTCCAAATTGCTTAATGTCTTTGTCTTTTCCAGCTGCATTTACTGTGACTACCTGAAGCCCTTTCTGTTTGTCAGTAATTAGTTTCTTAGCAAGTGTTTATTCTTCTGCTTGTGTTTTTGAAGCAATTTTATTTTTATTTCTTTTATTGTTCATCACAGGCTAATTTTAAAACAGATCATTGTTCATTTAAAGTAATATGAAGGAATAGTACTGTAGAAATGAATTGGTGAAACTAAAAGGGAGCTGTAAGAGGAAATTATTTTGTATACTTGGGAGTTGTTAAAATTTTGTTTTTCTTCCAGAATCTGATGGAAGAAGGGGGTTTACATTCAGTGAAAGTCATGCCAACATCTACAAAGAAAACTGGTCAGTATAACAGTAGGTGACTTTTATTCTTTTTTAAAAAACTTATTTAAATCGAAATCAGTTAAAAATTTTTTTTTTAGATTTTTGTCAGCAAATACCTTTCATGGTTAATGTAGAATATATTAGTAAGGCAATTGATTCTTTAAAATTACTTTTACTTTTTGGTAAAATATAATATACATGATAAATACATATTATGTATGTACAATTTAACACAATAATAAAACATCTTTATAGTCACTTTGTAGTTTAAAAAATAATGCATATAAAGGAAAAAGGACTCATAGACTGCAATGTGGTGTTTGCTGGGGGGAGGTTTGTATAAGGGGACTAAATGGTAATGGAAAAAATGCAGTAAAGATTACATTTTTATTTTACAAAAAGAAAGTAATGCATAACCAATACTTCTGATCTTCTCAGTTGCATTACCTATCCTGCCCTCTAGAGGTAACTATTATCCTGAATTTGATTTTTGTGATATCACACATAGTCTTTCACACTGCTTGGTTTGGAACTTGCTAGAAATTGAGGCAAACTCTATTTTTTCTGCAACTTGATTTTTTTTGTTGTTTTCTAGTAACGTACAGGGTCCAGCACAAATAATGCCCCCTTTTCTACTATAAAGTCTTTTATTACAAAATCATAAGCTTGTAATTCTGTAACATAGCAATATCACACTCAAGCACACCATGTGACATTTTACGTGAAATATTCAAATCAAAACTATAAATTATCACACTCATATTATCCTACCAACCACACTCCAGCAGGCCTTCCTTCTGTATTTTGAGGTTCATCTACTTTGAAACTCATGATTCCAGTAACTTTAATCTTTGTTCACTGCTATACAGCTTGCTCTCATATGACAGTACCATCCTTTGTGTAAACTTCATCTGGCAGTGATTATTTAGGCTGTTTTGAATATTTTGCTATGAATAAACAATGCTACTTTGGCAGTTCTTGGCATTTCTCGTGGTACACGTGTATAAAAAGTTCCTCTAGGATATATAGCTCTAGGAATAGAATTGGCTAGTTCATATGAGATGCGCATTTTCCCCTGTTCTGCGTAATACGAAATTGTTTTCCAAAGTAGTTGTGCCAGTTTAAACTTCTGCTAGTGAGAGTTAAGAGTCCAAGCTGTTACATAGTCTCATTTACAGTGGGTTAGCTTTTTATCATTATTGGTGCTCTCATTGTGATTTTAATATATACTTCCCTGATTATTAATTAGGTTGACTGGCTCTCCACGTGTCATCTGTGAAATTCCTTTCATGGTTTTTGCCTATTTTCTTTTAGGAATTTTAGCTTTTCTTATTAGATGTGTCTTTTATATATAGGGTCTGGCAGAAGTAACACCTGCTTAAATGTGGCTGGTAGGGTAATAATATGGGTGTAATAGTTTATAGTTTTAATTTGAACACAGATAATGCTGCAGTGAACAACTTTGTGCACATGTTACTTAATTGTGGAGATGCATTATCAGGGTAATTTCTAGGAGCAGGATTGCTGAGTCAGGGGGAAACACAGCAGGATCCTAGAATAGCATTGTTTCATTCAGTGTCGTTTTGATAAAATGTAGCTGAGGTGCTGTAGGAACGTAACTCTTGTCTTTATCAATTAGCCTGTGGTGTAATTGGTTTAGTTATGTGTTTCACTTAAAGTTGCAGAACCTCTCAACAATGTAAAGTTAGTCTTAATGTACTTTTTTGGTAGATATTGCCAAAGTCCTCATTGCACCATTTGGCAGTTCCACCAGAAATAGTACCTTTTATTCTATAGCCTCAACAAGAGGACTGTGGCCAAATTTAGTAATTTTTATGAATCTTATAAAGATAGATTAGATAGAAGTTTGAGTTTGTATCCTATCTGAGTGAAGCCCAGTGTTTCTAAGAAGAAATATTCAAGGGCTATTTGTATTTCTTTTTCTGTGAACTGTCCATTTATATATATATTTTAAAAGACTTTATTTACTTTTAGAGGGAAAGGAATGGAGGGAGAAAGAGCAGGAGAGAAACATCAATGTGTGGTTGCCTTTCATGTGCCCTGTACTGGGGACCTGGCCTGCAATCCAGTCGTATACCCTGACTGGGAATCAAACCAGTGATCCTTTGGTTCACACGCTGGCACTCAGTCACCTGAGCCACACCAGCCAGGGGAGATCTAATAGTATTTTGGTTGAATCTTAAGTTTTTTCTATTTATAAAATTATGTCATCTGCAAATACACACACTTTTACTTCTTCCTTTCCAATGCTGATACCTTTTATTAATTTTTTAAAATAGCCTGATTGCTCAAGCTAGGACATCTAATACTATGTTGAATAAGAGAGGTAACGTGAAGAACCCTTGTCTTGTTCTTGATCTCAGGAAAAGCTTTCAACCTTTCACCACTGAGTATGATATTATCTGTGGGCCTGCCATATAGAGCCTTTATATGTAGAGAAATGTTCTTTCTGTGCCTAATTTGTTAAGAGCTTTTATCATGAACTGATGTTGAATATTGTCAAATGCCTTTTCTTCGTCTATTGAGATGATAATGTGGTTCTTTTATTCTTATTAGTGTAGTGAATCACAAGGATTGATTTATGTGTGTCAAACCATTCTTGCATCCCAGGGATATATCCCACCTGATCATGGTGAATAATTCTTTTAATATGCTGTTGAATTTGCATTGCTAGTATTTCCTTGAGAACTTTTTCATCTGTATCTATCAGAGATATTTGCCTGTAGTTTTCTTTTTTAGTATTGTTACTTTCTGCGTTTAGTATCAGAATAATGCTGGCCTTGTAAAATGAGTTTGTAAGGGTTTCTTCCTCTTTTTTTTCCCTGAAGAGTTAAAAAAAGATTGGTATTAATTCTTTTACAAATGTTTAACAAAACTCACTGGTTAAGCCAGTTTGGCTCTGGGCATTTCTTCGTTGGGAGAGTTTTGACTACTAATTCAATGTCCTTACTAGTAATTGCTCTAGTCAGATTTTCTATTTCTTCTTGATTCAGCCTTGGTAAACTGTATATTTCTAAGAATTTTTTGTTTTTTTCTAGGTCGTTCATTTTGTTTGTGTATATTTGTTTATAGTGGCTTCTTATGATCCTTAGAATTCTTGTGGTATCAGTTGTCATTTCTTGTTACTGAGTGTGTGTATGCGTCTAACCTTTCTCAGATTTTGGTACTCAAGTTATAACAGATGCACAAAAATTTTTAAAGCTACATACATATAAAAATTAGGCTATTTGAAAGTTTTCTTAAAATTTGAATCTTTTGTTTTTTTCTCCATCCTAATTTCACCTCATTGCTTTATTTCAGATCTGAATCACTTCATAACTAGATTATTGAATTAATCTCCTAACTGACCTTGGTAGATAATATAAAATGCAACTTTCTTTAACATTAAAGTATGTCCTTATACTTTTTCCCGTTCGATTCCATATACTATCTTGTTTCCCTGGAAAGTTCTTGTTCATCTTTCAAAACCAACTTTTTATAGTTGTGCTTTCTCTGTGACTATTCACCAAATGTCTCTTTCCTTTGAGCTTATCACACTTGGCTTTCCTTTACATTTGTACCTTATATGATTTGTGTTGTTGCACCTCATTTGGGAACTATTTTAAAAAAACATACATTTTTCTTAATTATAAGATTCTGAATGCTTTGAGCATTATGGCCACATATCCCTACTAAATTACAGTGTTTTACATAAAGTGTTGAGCTGCACTTACATTTTGATCTGCATTTTCTCTATTTTTATTTTTATCTTTATTATATGTTTCCTATTACCATTTAGTCCCCTTATACACTGCTCCCCCCAGCAGTCACCACACTGTCATCCACGTTCCCAGGTCTGTTTTCCTTTTCACTTAATTCCTCCCCACCAACCTCCCTCCCACTAGCTGTCACCTGTTCTCTGTCCATCCGTGAGTCTGTCTCTGTATTGCTTGTTAGTTCAGCTTGTTCATTAGATTCCACATATGATTAAGGCTTCATTCAGCAGACATTTGTCTTCCTCACGAATGACTCTGAGTTTACTGTACCTATGGACTAAGTAAACTTACTGTGGGGGATGCCCTTAGCTCACGTCATTGGTGCAGTTCTACCATTCCCATTTGTGGGCTCTGCTTTCCATTCGCAGGAAGCACCTGCTCCACAGGGGTATCAGCTAAACTTATCAGTGTATTAGCTAAACTTAATTTCACCAGCACATGTCTTCTACTTATGTATGTATTTTCTAGAGTATTAATAAATACCATTGTTCATAAATTAAACCGTTCTTTTCAGGTCTTGAGTCGTCGCAGAGTAGTCAGTCTTCCGGTTACTCTCCAAGGCCAACAGATAGTTGTTTCAGTTCTAGTTCAGAAATGGTAAGTTACACTTCCCTCTTCCTTTTTTGGCTGGTTAATGTATGCTCTACTGGTTTTGAATTTTTTGTGCTTCTCATAGTTAACATTCTATACAAAAGTAACTGAGCCAATAAAGTGTGGAAATAAATGGAAACAAAATGTGAAAATATTAAAAACATAAGGAAAATGTAAAAGAAATAAAATGTAAATGAGCATCACATTGATAACAATGATGAACGTGTTGATTGTTATTTAGAAAAGCCATTCTTAGCAATATGACTGTATATGGTAAAGTTGTGCTTCTTTTGTAGCCCACTTGCAATAGTTGAAAACAAAAACGACCAAGAATACATACAAAAAGAAAGGCTCAATGCTTATATGAAGAAAACTATAAAGTATTATTGTAAAGTTTACTCTGAGTAATTGGAGTGATACTATTTTCTGAGCAGGACGCTGCTTTTCTCTTAAATTGCATCATTAATGGAACTCTACTTCATTAATACTCCCATCTGCCTTTGTTTCTAGCTTGCTGTCCAAACTGCTCTTGCTAAAGGGCGGGCACCAATGACCTCTATGTTGCCAAATTCATTGGACACTTTTCAGTTTTTATTTCATGAGAATTCTTAGTACCACTGGTAGACATGATTATTTTACTTTCTCGTTTTGAAACACTTGCTCTTATGAAAGGACACCGTCTCAGTTTCCTTCATACCTCTCTGAATGAATAATGCTTTATGCTTTTGCCCACTTCTCTTTGACCCTTACCCCTGTTTAAATGTTGTGATGCTTAGCCTTTGCTAAGGACCCTTTTTTCTCTTAACCTACACTCCGAACTCTAGGTGATGCTGTACACTCTGGGGACTTGCCTCTCTGTTCAGTGATTGTTCTCAAGTTTGACTACAGCCCAGGTCCTTATTTAGACGTCCAGTTTCTGATTGGATGTATCTTTTTAAATATTTTACAAGCATCTGCTTTTCTTCTTACTTAAACTGGAATGCCCCCACCTTTTCACTTTTCCAATCAATTCTACCTCCAAAACAAAATGCATATTTATCTACTTTGAACAAGAATAAAAATAAGTGGGGAAAAAATTTCTGGTGTCAGTACCCTCCCTAATCTAAGGTACCATCATTATCTTCTTCTTGAGCTACTGCAGTTATTTCTTAAGAGGTTTTTCTACTTCCAGGCTTGCCCCACTTTTTCTCCATTTAGCAATCATCATGATCTTTTGAAAACTTCAGTTAAAATCGTGTTATTTTTATTCATTCAGTGGATCTCTGTTTTACTTTGGAATCTAAAATACTGTGGCTGTGGGCCACGTGTGTTCCGGCCCTGGTAACGTTTCCAACTCCTACTCCTCTTCCCCTCTCACCCTACTTTCCTTAGCTTAGGAGTCTCTTTTCTGCCTCAGTGCATTATGCATCCTGTTTTCTTACCTGACTCTCATTCACCCTCTGGGTCTTAGCTTAAATATGGCACTTCTTCTGAAAGCCCCTCCTTGGCTCCTTAATCTACATTTAGGCTCCTCAGTTTCACTCTCCAGGTGCTTCATACTTGCTCTTCATGATGTATTTCTCAGTTTGCAATCACACATACATGGGTGTGATTGACTGGTTAACGTCATTTCCACCCAGCAGAGTGTGTGCTGTGAGAGGGCAGCAGTCATGGCTGCTTCGTTCCCATTGCAGAAGCCAAATGAATATTCATTTCTTGAATAAATACAGTTACGGAGCTTGTTTTCTCTAATTTGTGTCCAACCAGTCTCAGTGCTATTTCTTTTTAAAAAATTTTTATAAACTTTCATATTTAAAAATTATTTATTTATTTATTTTTAGAAAGGAAGGGAGGGAGAAAGAGAGGGAGAGAAACATCAGTGTGTGGTTGCTCCTCACATGCCCACCACTGGGGACCTGGCCTGCAACCCAGGCATGTGCCCTGACTGGGAATCAAACCAGGACCCTTTGGTTCTCAGGCTGATGCTCAGGCCACTGAGCCATACCAGCCAGGGCTCAGTGCTGTTTCTTGAGCTTAGTTTTTGTATTTCGGCGCCAAGCAACTCAGATAGATACCTTACTTTAGGGTTTTTTTTTTTTATGTTAACTTTGCACTTTTTTTCCCCATCTATAATCGATCCACTTATATAACATTTTCATTAAAAATATTTTGGTTAGCTTAGTAATTAAAATATAAATTTTTCATGAGGTTGAAACATTCACCCTATTAAATTAGAAATCTAGAACTTTTAAAAGTTCTTAAAGTTTGACATTTTATATAAGTTATAATATTTATTGCTGTTCAACTTTTCTGTTATCTCTTATTTTTCCATTGATAATTCTCAAGTTATATCTTTTATGAGACTAGGCCTATCAAAGGTATAATATAGATATTTTTTGACTTAAGTCAGTGAGTGAATAATAGAAGTTCTACGTGTTAGCTGTTTCTTTCAAAGTTATTACTTGTACTTCACCCTTTTAAGTGGGTCAAGAGCATGTTGTGTACCATTTCCTCTGTGTGAATGGCAATGATGTAGACTAGGATTGTGGGCACTGATAAGAGACAAAGTTCCCTCCTCTTTTTAAACTCTTTCTATTTTTATGACAAGAATTATAATTGGTCTTGCTGTTTTAAAAGTTCATAATCCCCTTGATTTTTAACACCACACATGTAGCTTGATTTGCAGTTTGCCAAAGTCTCTTCTGTGTTTTGAAATATTCTGTACCGTGAAGTAAATGCTTTTAAGTTACTGAATGATTTTTTTTGAAAACTTAAGCATCATTTATAATCAAATTACTAAAACTTTTTTAGCCATCTGAAGATGAAGATCAAACATTGCAGCAAACTGGAGATTCAAGTAGCAGATCCACCAAACCTGAAGACACAACTAATAATTTTCATTTAGAAAGGATGGCAGAATCTCCACACGATAGGAGTACTAACGACAATGCTAGAATTCATAAACAAAGTCAGAGTCTTGGCCATTTCGCAGTGAAAGATGCCACAGATCAGTGGGCACAGCGTCAGAGTAACTCAGCACAGGTGTTACAAAGCAGAACCGGTGCTGACTGCCCCCTGCACTGTGTGAGCTGTGATGCAGGGGTGCAGACAGAGAGCGCACCTGTCCTGAGAGACAGCCTAGATGCTGCCGTTCAGTGCGATATAATTGCAGAGTGTAAATGTAGAGGCGGCCTGTCTTCTCTTTGTAATGTGGACAGGTGCGCTGAGGATATTAAAGCAGATACCACTGGAGGGCAGGAAATCCTTAAGAACAACTAATGTTCTAAAAGTTCTGCCTGAGATTTAGCATTTATTTTAATGTTCAGAATTTCATCAACAAGGAATGAGAAAGTAAAGCTGAACACAAGGTGAGCATAATCAGAGGATATATTTATGGTTTGTTTTTAAAACATATTAATGTAAGTTCACATAGGTATTTCTTTAGTAGCATTAATATATCATTTTTAGAAAATATGTATAAATTTACTATATCATTATGGTGATATTTATTGTATTATATGCTACTATTTATGAGTTAAAAATATGTTTGATTGCTTCCTTCCTTGTATCCTTATTTTAAAACTTAGTGTTGTGATATGTTTAACAAAAAATGTTTTCTCCCAAGATTTCAGACAAAATAATACCAAATACATCTTATAACCTCATTATAAGAATTTTCTTAGCTACTATCTTAAATATTTTACCCTCATTAAGAAATTATGGCATTAATTTTAAGATAAAGTATATTTTCTGTTCTGCTTGGATAACATTTTTGTGGGTACTTGTATTCTAAAGATAGTGTTATTCTCTTCAAGTAACAAAAATATTTCAACACTTTAATAAAAGAACTGTTTAATCTTTTGTTTATAAGATGTTAAAAGAACTGTTTAAAAATGATTTATGTTTACTAATTTTAATATTGCTAAGGTTTTTTCCCCATAAATATTACATCATTTGTCATTTATAAAATTTAGGCTTTGCTTTCAACATTATTTTTTGTGTGAAGATTTTAAATGTTTGTACTCTAAAATTGTTTTTGTGTGGATATATTACAAAGTGCCCAGCAGGGGGCATTTGTTATCTAACTGAACCAAAAATAAAATTGTTAGGCATTTCTGTACCTTTAATGAACAGGATGATTAGATATTGCAGGTTTACATCATACGTGTTACTCAATAGTTTGTGTTTCAAAGGTTATCTGACACATAACGGTTTAGATACACCAACAGCTAGTGTTTAAATGGCAGCAATCTTCAGAGTTTAGCTGGTTTGAGGAAGTTATTTTTGCTGCCTCAGAGCACAGTGAAGTGTAGTAATCATCTCATAAAAAAGGTATATAATTATCTGACACACATTTACAGTTTTCAAAAGGCCAGATTTTCATGCTGATACTAAGTGAAAGGCATTCCACCATGGACCAATTATCCTGAGAATTATTTTGCAAAATATGAAATATAGCATTGAAGACCAATGTATGGAAAAAGAAGATTCTATGCTAGTAATATTAGAATAAATTTGAGCTGTGAATTGTGGGTTGGCTTGAAATAAATAAACTAACTTTTCCCAAATATTGGTCTAAGTCTAACAGTGTTGAAAACACATGCATTTCACAAAGTCCACGTGTAGTTATGTTAGTATTAACATCATGATTTGGCGGTTAAACTCCATAAGATGAAGAAAAATGTCACAGCTTCTTAGTGCATTGACCATACACAAGAGCAGGGTAAATAAGGTGCTGTGTGGAAAAGAATTTAAACTTTCCCAGAAAGAGGTCTGGCCTTCGCCCTTGGCTTTTGGGAGGTAGTCTCTATGTCCTTGGAATGTCTTGCCTGATAGAAGTGTCTTTGTTTGCCTGGGAATGTTTGGGTCAAGCCAGACAGTAACTGTGTGATTTAGGATGGGACTGTGAGACAAGCAGTCTCATCTCAAGTCCAGAGAGTCTAGACACTTGTGAGCATTCAACCGGGAGCTGTGGTGGAGCCCTAGTGAAGACTCCAGGTTCCGAGGCTCAGGTGAGCTTCCCTAGCTGCCAGTACTCTGTGCGTTGTCACGCACTGATGCCAGGACAGTGACACTGCCCGTGACTCCGCAGAAGAGGACACCTGGAAGCTCTGCACTTGTTACTTCTCTAAACTCTGTCCTGTGTGTTACTTATGCCAATTTTAGTCTGTTTCCTTACCCTGTAACAAACTGTAGCTGCGGGTATAATAGCTTTTCAGTGAGCTCTCAGTCTTCCCAGCCGTTATCAAGTCTTGGGACCCCTGAAGTAAGGGTGGCTTTGTAGACTGTGTTCTGACTTTTCTAACAGGGGCTAACTCTTGAGGTACTTTAAGGGATAAATACATTTTAAAGGAAAGCACATATAGAATTACAAAATAAAAAAAGACGTTTCATATAATATAATAGGTGACAACATACTTCTTCAGTACAATACCGGTTTAGGTTTTCTCGTGGTGAAAGCATTTAGTGAAAAAAAATTAATTGAAACATAGCTTTCTTTCCATATTTGAAATTGAAGGTTTATAGGACAAAGTCAATCTCAGCTAAGGTTTATCCAAATTAAACAAAATGGAAAACTTAATAGTTATTTCTCACACATTTGTAATGTGAACTGCCAATCACAGTGACTTCAAATCAGATACTGCGCATTCAGTAATGGCTGATGTAGATGATACTGGTTGGTGGTGGTTTTATGAATTTGCGATCAGTGCATTATTTTGGTCAGCATCAGCTACTCTAGGAAGTTGCCATCTGAAATAAAATGAGACTATTTTTAGGGATAATGTCATGTCATTTACTTTTATAGCACTTATCATAAGTAATTTATTCATGTAATTTCTTGGTTAATGTTTATTTTCCCCATGATAGCATATATAGCAGTGTAGCAAATGCTGGCAGTGCTCTGCTAATATTTCCTTGGCACTTTCCGTTTTAACACATGTCAACCTGGTTTCCCTCCGCCAGTACCTGTGACACATTTCCTTAAAGGTTTCTCCTGGCTGTAGATACCTGCTCTGCCTGTGTGTGGGCAGACAGGACGTACCTGGAAATTAATGTTGTTTGAGAGCAGTCTTTTGAAATAATGACTGATTAGAGTTGATGGATACCCAGTTCCCTTGTCTCTTGCACATGATAATTCCCATGGAAGCATCATCTACTCAAAGTGCGATCCACTGACTCATAATACTAACCTACCATTTCCTGGGGGTTGGTTAGAAATGCGAAATCTTAGAGACTGTTCTACAACACCTGAATCAGAATCTCTGGGAATGGGGCTCAGGAATCTGTGCTTAAATAGGAACTATTTTTCTTGAGTTCCTGGGAGGGACTAAGCTTCAGTTGCATACGATGGTAACTTGTTTGATAATAAACCCCTTATCAGCTTCCTCCCTTTCCTTTTCTGCCCCCTCCCAATTCCATAGCAGTGTTTCTTATGATCACCCTCCAAACCAACCACATGCACGTGCGTCCATGTGTTATGGTTTGCTTCTGGGGGAATCCACACTGACAGGTTAGAGACCATGATAACCGGATGAATGAATTGTCTTTTCCTAGTTTCACAATTCTTTACTCCCAGGTTTTCATTTCTGCCACCTGCTGGCAACTCAACTGCATCTAGCAGCATTTCAGGCACAAGTGAATAGAGAATTAGTGAAATGAGATAGTTGTCAGAGTAAATGATCCAGAATGCAAGAGAGAAAAAGAAACTATGACAGAAAATTGAACAATCAGGGTGATTGAAGCTTCAACATATTTTTAATTGAAGTATCAGCAGTAGAGAGAGACTGGGATAGAGGTATAACTTGGAGAATGGTGATTTTCCAGAACTGCTCATTCATACCCACAAATTTGAGATGGGCAAAAATTTTCAAGTATGATAATATGAAATCAATATCAAGACCCCTCATCATAAAACGTTAGCCTCAAAGACAAAGAGAAGACCTTGACAGCAGCTGGAGAAAAAAAAAAGACTATCTTTCTATGACAGCCATACTGTTAGATGACTTTTTAATAGCAATAATGAAAGACAAAAGACAGTGTCATAATACCTTCCAGTCCTGACGGAAAATAACTGTTACCCTACAATTGCCTTTCCAGTTATGCAGCTCTAGCACTGTTTGAAAACCCCAGGCTAGTCAATAATGAGGAACCATTTCTAAACGATTTGGTTTATATTTAAGGTGGAGGGGTTTTTTTTTTGTATATATGTAGTGCTTTTTTATGAGAAGGTTTCTGATTTTTGTCATTGTTTGGTCTGTAACCCATGTGCTCAATAACTTCTTCATTGATCCTGCTTCCTTTAGTTTTCTTCTGGACTTGGCAGCACTTGAAGTTGTTCAGCCACAAGGAAGTTCTTTTGCTTTTTCAGTGTTGTTTCCAATGATCTGCAATGTATGTCCCTTTATGCGTGTTGCTGAAGAGCCATCACATATCCTCATTTTCAAAATGCTTTGTTACTTCAAGCTTCTCTTGAATACTTAAAGCTTTCCTTTTACAGTCATTGTCTGTGTTTTTGAATGAGAATATTTAGGCATGTTGGGGGTGATTAGACACACACACACACACACACACATCTGCTTTCACATATGTGACAGGATAGCTAACCAGAACCTTAAAAGGTAACGTGCACAGTGAATTGAGGTGACTGCTTGGGTTTTGAATGTGTGTGTTCATTTGTGTGCACCTGTGTGGCTCAGCTAAGAAGGGTGCTGTTTCCTGTATTTACCTGGTGTTTGGTGGATGCAGTTGCACATCAGTCAGTGTAAAATCATGTTGTGTTCAGATTGTCCCTAGTGAGGAATGGAAGTGAGGTACTTCCATCACAAAAACTCTATCCTGGGGGAACAAATTTGCCATCTCAAACAATTACGACAAAAGAGATCCCCTGCCCCACACTGTGGTCTGTCTATGGGCTTACTAGTACCTTTGGAAGGGCACATGTTTTAAAGATGATAAAATATAACATCATTGTAAAAATCATTGATTATGGTCACAAAAATGCTCTTCTCTATTTACCTAGAGAGTTTGTATTTTTAGTTCTTACACTTAGGTCTATGATTCATCTCCAGCTATTTAAAAAATAAATTCTAAGGTTATAAGCCTTATTTTGTTTTGTTTTTTTGCATAGAGATAGATACCCAGCTGCTGCGGCAGCGGTTGTTGAAAACACAATTCTTTCTGCAGTTGAAATAACTTTGTAAAAACTTGATTGACTGTGATGTGTAGATTTGACTCTTCATTCTGTTTTATTGATCTATGTATCTTATTATATGAATATGACATTGTTGATTTGTATGGCAAGCTTTGAAATCAGATAATATTACTGTCTTTTTTAAACAATTGTTTGGGTTTATATATATTTTCATATAATTTTGGCCTCAGCTTGCCAATTTCTCTAAAAATATTCTAATTAGATTTTGATACAGATTATCTTGAGTCTATATAGAAATTCACAGATAATTGAAATCTTGAGTTTTAGTCAGTGAATATGTCATATACCTTCATTTATTTAGGTTTTCTTTCATTTCTTTTTTTAGTTTTATTTATTTTTTAAATTTTATTGATTATGCCATTACAGTTGTTCTATTCCCCCCTTCATTCCCCTCCCCCCTGCACCCCCCTCCCCCCACCATTTCACCCCTTTAGTTTATGTCCATGAGTCTTAAGTTCTTTAGATTCTGTATTTCCCATACTATTCTTACCCTCCCCCTATCTATTTTCTATCTATTGTCTATGCTACTTATTTTCTGTACCTTTTCCCCCCTTCTCCTTCTCTCACTCCCCTGTTGCTAACCCTCCATGTGATCTCCATTTCTATGTTTCTGCTCCTGATCTAGCTGTCCTTTCAGTTTGCTTTCATTTTAGGTGTGGTTGTTAATAACTGTGAGTTTGTTGTCCTTTCACTGCTCATGTTTCTTTAACTTCTTTTTCTTAGATAAGTCCTTTTAACATTTTATATAATAAGAGCTTGGTGATGATGAACTCCTTGAATTTGGTCTTATCTGAGAAGCACTTTATCTGTCCTTCCATTCTAAATGAAAGCTTTGCTAGATAGAGCAGTCTTGGTTGTAGGTCTTTGGATTTCATGATTTGGAATACCTCTTTCCAGCCCCTTCTTGTCTGTAAGGTTTCTTTTGAGAAACCCACTGACAGTCTGATGGGGACTCCTTTGTAGTTGACTGTCCCCTTACCTCTTGCTGCTTCTAGCATTCTCTCCTTCATTTTAATCTTGGCTAATGTAATGATGATGTGCCTTGGTGTGTTCCTTCTTGGGTCCAACTTCTTTGGGACTCTCTGAGCTTCCTGGATTTCCTGGAAGTCTATTTCCTTTGCCAGAATGGGGAAATTCTCTTTTATTATTTGTTCAGATAAGGTTTCCACTGGTGGCTGTTCCTTTTCCCCTTCTGGTACCCTTATAATTCGGATATTGGAGCATTTAAAGATGTCCTGAAGGTTCCTAAGCCTCTCCTCATTTTTTTGAATTCTTGTTTTTTCATCCTTTTCTGTTTGGTCATTTTTTCTCCCTTCTGGTCCACTCCCTTGATTTGAGTCCCAGTTTCCTTTCCATTACTATTGGTTTCCTGTGCATTTCCCTTCATTTCAATTAGTTTAGCCTTCATATGTTCCTCTAATTCGTGACTAAAATCAACCAGTTCTGTGAGCATCTTGATCACCAGTGTTTTGAACTGTGCATTTGAAAGTTTGGCTATTTCTTCGTTGCTTAGAGTTATGGGCTCTGGGACTTCGAGTTCTTGAGCCATGTTTGTTCTGTTCGTGCCCATTATGTATTAGGAGGGGAGCCTTAGGTGTTCACCAGGGCGGGGCCACCCAGGTTACTGGTTTGCGATGCTGTATGTGGGGGCGGGGGTCAAAGGGGGGTAATAGCGGTCCCCTCTGCTGCTTCCCGCCACTGGGTCCTGCAAGGTCCATTTCACTGCTTGTTCCTTCACCAGTTTATCTGTGATCGAATGTGTGATTGGGGTCAGCCTGCCACCTCATGCCCTCACTGGGTCTGCCCATCGGAGCCCCACACCTGGAATCCACCAAGTGCCAACCACGTGCCTGTGTCGGTCTGGCAAGTTTTCCTGCATGACTGACCCACTCCACCAGCTGCTGGCTCTGCCCCTCTTACCAGTCTAGCTGAAGGGTTCCTTGTTGTTGGACTTTGGTAGTTTAATTTTCTGTGTTATGGCTGCGTATTTGTTTTACTAAAACTTTGTTGTCTTTAAACTTGGTTGTGCGAGAAGGCACAATGTTTCCACCTACGCCTCCATCTTGGCGGAAGTCCCTCTTTAATTTCTTATAAAGCTTTTGCCTAGACTATAGCTGTATTAGCAAAATAAATATTAATTTTTTTAAGCCAATAGGTTTTGGGAGATTGTTACCCACCAGGAGATATTTGGAACACATTTTGGTACCTGGAAGTGAGGTACTTCCATAACAAAAACCCAAAACGTGGCTTCGGAATAGAGTTGAAGCTGGAGGAGATTATTAGGTGAAGTCTAATCCTTGAAGCAGCTGTTAGTGGAAGCCTTATGGTCCTTAAGGTGGCTTGTCAGGTGAGGATTGAAAGGCTAGTGAGATAGCCTTAGGATATCTTCAATTGAGGATGTATTATTGTAATTTGGAAGCTTAGGGGTATTTATTATGCAGTGGCAAAAGGTTAAGCAACACTATCACTTATAGTAATGGGAAGACTAGAACTAAGGAGAAAGTAGAACTACAAAATTAAGGAGTTTCAAAGGAGGGTATTGATGGTACCTCTTGGCTGCTGCTTCTAGCTGCTTGTAGTGAAATGCAGTATGAGCATGTTAAGCAAAAGAAATAACTATATGTACGAGAGACCCCTTCAAAAACTGGAACTATCTTCTGGAGGGTGGGCCCCTTGTAACACAGCCTTCCCCTCTGCGTGGGTGTTCTAGGAGCCCATCTGTATCAGTGTACCAGCTGGCATTGTGAGAAGCTATGTTCAGCTTCACGAATTTTATTTGAAGATGCTTTCAATACATTTGCCCATTTCATCAGGGGTAATTTATGAACACACCTGCCCACGCCATGCTGAGTATTCAGCAGTTTTCGACTGAAAACAGCAGACTGCTATGTCCCACCCTCCATATTCACCAGATCTAGCCCCAAGCGACTTTTTTGTTTCCCCTGAATGAAAAAAGTCCTCAGAAGGAAACATTTTGCATATGTGGAAGAGGTGGAGCAAAAAGCAGCAGAGGCACTAAAAGGCATCAAAATATTGATGACTTCAAAAACAGCATTGGAAAAAAATGTAATAGATGTATTGTGTCAAATGGAGAGTACTTTGAAGGTGACTGAAGTTTAAACGTGTAAGAATAAATACACAATTTTTAATAAATAAGGTTTTGGGGGGTCCCCCCCCCTTTGTGTAACAGAGCTTGGAGCCCGGCTAGAATAAAAAATAAAACTTTCTCATTCCAGTTTTTTCAGATGGCAAGTGATACTAAAATTATGAAAAGGCTTTGGACAAAGACTAATTCCAGGACACTCTCAGGAAAGTGAGAATAAAGATAACATCCAGGGTGCTACAAAGACCTCAAGATTTGAGGAGGTATCTCATGCAGATAAACATCTCTAAGGATCTTAAAGAGCATGCATGGCAAATTGTCTCTGTTCTGCAACAGGGCTTTTAAGGAAGACAATTTTGAGTTTTGTGGATGTAGCTTTGGCGTAATGGGGTGAGCCCCAGTATGATTGATAAGAGACCTACATGGTTTTAAGAGATAATACCTGCTTAGACTAAAAGGGGCAGAGACAGTACAACATTTAAGGAGGCCTTTGGTCCCTGGCTGGGTAGCTCACTTGGCTAGAGCATTCTCCTGATATGCAAAGGTTGTGGGTTTGATCTCTGGTCAGAGCTCGTAGAAGAGTCAGCCAATGAATGCGTATATAAGTGGAACAACAAATTGGCCTCTCTCCCCCCTCCATCCCCCTCCCTTTCTCCCCCTCTCCCCCTTTGCCTTTTCCCTCTCTTCCTTCTCAATTCCTTTTTCTTTAAAATCAGTACAAGAAAAGGGAAACAAGGAGGCCTTTGGACTTTTGAAGTAGGAAGCAGACTGGTAAAACTACTCAGCTCAAACATGAGCAGTTTTTCTTTGTGGAAAAGGATGGCTAAGGGGTGGAACCATGAACTCAGAGTGCAGGCCTGCAGAGATTCTGTGCTGCATTTCCAGGCCTCAGGTCTGAGTCAAAGGACCACTAGCCAGTAAGTGCCTGGCTGGATTTCAAAATCATTAAGGACTAGTGACTCCTGTTTGCCTCCCTTTGCCCTCCTTTCAGTGGAAAGTCTATGTTATACCTCTTCTACTACTGAATGTTTGTGTGCAGAAGACATGTAACTTGTCTCTTTAGCTCACTAGGTCTTCGTACTGAGAAGAGCTATACTTGAGGAGCTGTGCTTGGCTTGGTAAGTAGTATCTGAAGAGTCTCATATACACTTGGATGAGATTCGAGACTTTGAATCTATGCCTGATGCCATAATAATAGGTGAGCCTTTTGCAGAGGTGGGGTTGTCCTGGGAAGTGGGCAGTGTATTTTGCATACAAAAGGAATATGAATAATTCAAAGCCAGAGGGTCTGTTTGCAGTTTCTTGGATTTAGGCATTTAAGGGGAGCCTAATTGTTCTTCCTTCGATAGGGTGAGCCTTAGTGGCTGACGTCTAACAAACAGAATGAGGTGAAGGTGATGTTGAATGACTTCCGGGCTCTGGTATGAAAAACATGATATGGTTATTCCTTTCTCTGTCCCTCTTTCAGGGCACATGTGAGCTGCCATTTAAGAAGTCTGGCTATCATAAAGCCTCCGTGATGGGAGGCCATGTGGAAAGACAGATTCCTGAGGAGCCCCAGCTTTCCCAGCCCCAGCCCTTGGGGTTTTCTCAGGCCAGACATCAGATGTGTAAGTGAATCAGCCCCCTGCATTCAATAACCCCCAGCCAAAGGTGTGCAGAAATACGTTGTTCCTGCTATCCCTGCGGCAGTAGGCAGTATTTATGATCAAAATATATTGTTTTCAGCCACTAACAGCTTTGAGGTGATTTGTTACACAGCATTAGATGACTGGAACAGTTCATGTTTACATGTCTTACTATTCACATTGCTACATTTCCTGTTGAGCGAGAATTTTATTTTGCACTATGCTTTAAAATGTATGTGGCCTAAAATAGTTCTTTTCATACAGTGGGCACTTAGTAAACTCAGTTGTATTAGCACACCAGCTTTTTGTTCATTTGTTTCCGTTTTTTTGTGAAATATCTTTTCCCATCCCTTTACTTTCAGTCTGTGTGTCTTTGGCTCTGAAGTGAGTCTCTTGTAGACAGCGTATGTAAGGGCCTTGCTTTGTTATCCATTCAGGTAGAGGCAGTAATAAATTTTTTTATATAAATCTTGTTGTAGAAAAGAAACAATAAAGTGTAGGATTAAAAATGACTTTGGCACAAACTGACCCGGGTCTAAGGTGAGACGACAAGCTGTGCTACTTAATATGTTACTTTCCTTCCCAGGACACAGCATACCCTCACCCATAAAACTGGGTAAGCAGTGATCCTTCAGATGCAGGGTTTCTTTGAGGACAGGAGGAGATGATGGATACAGGAGGTCCTCATATAACATCGTTTCCTTTATTGTTTCATTATGATGTTGATTGGATGCTATAGGAACTTAACTCCTTTTTATATCAATTGGCCTATGGTAAAATTGGTTTTGTTACATCTTTTTCACTTAAAATCACAGAACCTGTTGACAACCTTAATTGAGGACTTACTATATAAAGGATATGGCATATAATGAGTGTGAGTTTTTTTATAAATAAGATGCAGAAATAGAATAATTTACCACGAAACAAGCAAATCCCAACTTAGCTATCCTAACACTTAATGATATTTCTTGTTAGGTTTTTCCCTCTTTTAACATGGCTCACAAGAAATGAACCAAATTTGATGCAGACCCCAGCTCATGGGGTCCGTGGCGTTACAGATGAGACGAGACATTCAGAAGGACTACTGAGTCCTGTGGAGAAAAAGGGATGGCATGGCCTCTCTCAAGGGGAGAGCACTCCGACCCTTGCTCTGACAAGCTCTTATTGCTTTTCTGGGCACATTACATGATGGTCCTCATTTACTATGCACAGGTTGCTTTAGGTGGTGACTTTATACAGAAAACAAAGGAGAGGATGCTGCTAATCGCATCACAGAAGGATTTTTGCAAATGCGAAGGGAAAAGTGGTTGAAGTGGTTACACTCATCCTTGGAAGGTTTAGCATGGGTTTTAGGAAGTTACTTTAAAGATATGTAGTAAACGTTTTCTGCCTCAATTCAGGGTGAGGGAGAAAGCAAGTCTCAAAGTGGCCTAGGTACAATGCAGGCCTGATTCCCCACGGGTGAACCTATTTGTGAGCATGGGTTCTGTTTGGGCCCATGCCACGCAGGATGGTTTCCTCTACAAATTTGTCATGCTGATGTGTTTGTGAATACACATGAATTCATGTACTATAAGGAATTAGCTGCAGGATTAAAACAGCTTTGCTATACTATGGTTCATTTACAAAGCATGCTTGTCGATATTGACCTAGTGCCACAGTGTCGTTTTTTCCAGCCCAGAAACACTTCCATTGCTCCCTGTAGTCCACCCATGAGCACCTGTGACACATGCTTCCATTCATTCTTCAAACATTTACTGATTGAGCACATACTCATACTACATGCTTGGTACTTTACAAGGTACTGATGGGTTGGTAGGGAGCAATGTAAGTTCCTTGTTCTTGTGTGATGTATATTCTAGTGGATGTATATTCTGCTTCTAGTGGAAGCAGGCAAAAAAAAAAAACAAACTTTTAAAGCAGTGATGAATACTAGGAAGAAAATAAAACAAAGTTCCATGACAATGTATTGGGCCAGAAGGGCACAATTAAAATGTGTGGTCAAGGTAGGCTATCGGAGATGTTTCTGAGCTGATATTTGAATGATAAAAAGGCACTAGACATACAAAGAATGGGTGACAAGTATATAAGGCTTAGATAACATCATGTGCAAAGCCCCTGAGATGGAAATGACTTAGCATTATGAATTCCTAAGTAACTTGCATACAAATCTTCTCAATCAGTTATACATTATTCACTAGGTGAGCTCACCTTTTGAAAGAACACGATGCTGATTTTTTTCCAAAGTGGAGATTTCAAAATCCTAATGCCGTGGTTCCCTCACTGTCATGTGCTTCGGAAGTACTGGAGAGTTTAAGTTTCCCGACCTAAAAATTTGAACTGGCAGAAAGAGTGGAGTGGTGGTTACTAGAGTCAGGGGTTGGGACAAATGGGGAGGTGCTGTTTAAGGGCACAAATGGAGCTATTATAGATAAATTGGTCCTGGACACCTGATATACACCTTCATGACTATAGCAACAGCACTGCATTTTCACCTTGAAAGTTACAGACCCATCTTAATCATTCCCACCACACATGCACACACACAAATGAAAAGAGATGTGATAGAAGCGTTAGCTAAAATCCATGTAGCGGATCAGTAAGTTGTGTGCCTTAAACTCACATGCATTATATGTTAATTAAATTTCTGTGAGTTGGTTGCATTCATAACAAACTCACGGGTGATGCCTGTGCCACCGGTGAGGGCACTTTAACTGCTGCTCTAACAAGTCTGTTTTAAAAGTTTATTGAGGTGACATTGGTTTGTAAAATTCTACAGGTTTTGAGAGTGTAATTGTGTAACACATCATCTGTGTATTGCATTGTGTGTTTACCACCCACGTCAAATCTTCCATCTCCAGATATCTGACCCTTTTTACCACCTTCCCCCAGCTGCCTCTCCTCTGGTGACCACCGTGTTACACTGTTGTCTCTGTCTACGAGGTTTTTTTTTAATTTTTGTGTGCGTGAGCTTTATATCTGTTGCTAAAAGCTTGCTAATATTTTCTTCTATGTAAAACATTTACTGTGTAGTGTAAAATCACCTGAAATTAATTTTTGTAAGTATAATGGAAAAGTACATAAAATATTACAGGAAAAAATACCATCGATGTTTCATACTGAATTCATAGCACCTGTGTCAATATGAATTTAATTTCAATATAACCAATTAGTGAAGGGTTAATGTCAGTTTTCAAAAATTTGGAGGGGATTTCAAAAATTATTTTTAAGTGATGAAAGGAATGTAAAGGGTGACTGAGAAATTTTCTAAACTTATTTTTGCTAAGAGATTACATGAATAGGAATTGTATATATATTAAATGCTGTTCATCTAGAGACTATGGGAATGTCTTATCAACAGTGCCATTCAGGACAGTATTCATGGAAAAGATGCAGAAAGACAGAGGGACATCAGTCTAGTCAGCCAGAGCAGCTCAGACTGTTCTGGACAGCAGGGCGCGTGGCTGCTGCAGTCACACCGCCTGCATGACACAGGCCAAAGGGGCCCGTGTGTTTCTGTCCATAGCAGTTGTTCCCAGGGAGGGGATTTATAAGCACAGCGCTTGTACTTTGGACATCATAACCTTAGCAGCATCGGGCATAGCATACGCATGATGATATGAAGAAGAGGCAACACTCATCCAGCACTTCATGTCATTGCATTAAGTGCTTTACATGTTTGATGGGTGTGACCTCCAACACACAGATGACAGTAACAACATCTCCACTTCACAGACGAGGAAGTGAGGCAAAGAGTAACACAGGGTTGTGTAGGTTACCGGGCAGCACATTGAAAGCCGGATTCAAACCTAGACAATCTGCTTTCACTCTGATGTCTTGAACAATGTGCCGTAGACTGCTTCATATTTGGAAAAGAATCCCAGATCAAACGTTTTCAGGATTTGTGTCTGTAGTCTAGTTTACATTGAGGTATGTGATTCACTTGTGCACACTCTTTCAGTTATAACACAGGAGTTCACAGTGTCTCTCTCTTTTAATCTTTCTGCCTGGATTTGTTTTGACAAGACATTCCGAACAAGGACCAAGAGGAAGACGGTTGGAACAGTCATTGCAGAAAGAAGTTTTGTGCCACTTCCTGGTGTGTGATCATTGGCAAGTCACCAAAACAAATTTTTGTGTTGACAAAAGGACTTTTACCCCACGATATTGGACAATTAAATGCGGACATTTCTGACCCCTGATTCAGACATGTATTGCACTACTCGTCCAGGTGAGTGGACACTTTATGCATAATTTATGGGATTGTCAAGAATCCTCAGTTAGGTTGCAACTCCACTGTAAGCCTTTGAATGACAGTGGATCTAATGTCCTCAAATGATCTGCTTGGGCTCTGCTGCTGGGCTCAGGATGGCACACCCTGACTGTGGAGGTAAGTTGAGTAGCGACCCAGATCAAACAATAATATAACGCTTACTAATAAAAGTTATGGCTGGGACAGAATGGCAGCAGAGAGCAGTAGAGTGCCCAGAGGACTGCCAGCTGGCTGGTCCTCCAGCAGGTAATTTGTTCTCATTTACAAAGCAGCACCAAAAATAATTTTTGACAATCCAACACAATGGTTCATATTAACATCTGGTTCTGACAACAACCAGAAATAATATTTCATGGGTTCTTAAACATTTCATTTCAAAATTCTATAGTTACTATTTACAGTAGTTCCTTGGGACTATTTTTAGGTATTATAAAACACCTTTAAAGATGTGTTTACACATGATCAAAATAGGTAAAATAAGATGAAAATGATGGTATTGCATAAATACTTCCTTGTAGATGTTGTTACTATGGAGCCTAGAGCCTAAAATCCAAGGAAGAGAATTACAGAAAATACAAAAGTGCAGGGAAGATAAATGAGTAATGAATTGTCTTAACTTTTATTTGATTATTTTCATTTACAGTTCTGGCACTGACACATTTTTTAAAAAAAACATTTAAATTTTATGTAAAGATTGAACTTCAATAAAATAACTTAAAAAACATTTTACATACACATCACTAAATTTCCATAAAATATACAATACTTTTGATACAGCTATAGGCTAGAATTAAATGACTTTGAAGGAAATGATACATAGTCATAATTTTTAAGAGATATTCCATATGTCACATGTAGGAATAAATATTTCTATTGGATTTGCCAACACATGAATATTAAACACTGTATAACATGCACTCAGAAATTAAAATATACATTTTGAAAACATTTAAAAAGCATAAAACTTTTGATTTAATCTAGATATACATTAGAGCTTCCAAATAGAAATTTGAACATTATAAATAAAAGATATTTTAACATAAAGTGAGATAAAATCCAAAAGTTGCTAGGAACCAGCTTGGACACATAAATATAAATTTCTACTTTGGCTAGAATTAAATCTCATCTTCTTTAATGTTTTGGTTGAGATGGGATGACATTTGAATATTATTAAAATTTGCTAAAATTTTAAAACCTTACAAAATATTGGTTTTTACCTTTACTTGTGTGCTGCATTTCATTTTCTCATTTTATATTGATATGACAAAATCAAACACATGAATTTAACTAAAATAAAAATCTGAATATTACTGCTAAATGAAGGTAGGTATTTTTAACATTCCATAGACCAAATCACTCAAATACAACAATTTTATACACACAAAGTAAAGATTTATAGGAGTTATGTTGTTTTACACTCACAAGCAAATTAGGATGAATTTCTTTCATGTACTTTTGAACATCATTAACACTCATAAAATATCTCTGTGATGATTATTGGCACACAAAAATGTCCTTCTCTGAGGGACAACATAGAAGAGTTGGTAGCAGTTAGCCATTTGGCATGTTTAAACGATTGCTATTTCTAGAAAACAGCAGCAATACTGCCCACCCAGGATGGAATACACTGGCCATCGATCCACTGCTACAACCAGAATCACTTCGTCAATTAGCTTAACTGTAACTGTATAGGAGACTAAGAAAATTAATAGACAGTGACAGAAAACAGGGCATTAAAATTAATCCACAGAACAATTTTGAGTCTTTTTATAGGCAGCACTTACACTTGAGCTGTAAGTTTTATCCACAATTTAATACACTTTGCTATAAAGCATGTATTATGAATTCTGTGCTCCCAGCCTGGCATGTCATTCTTGTATTTGCTGTTAGTGAAAAGATCGGAATTTGGTAACTGAATTCTTTGCTTTCATGGATTTCCCATTTTAGAGTGAATAACTCAAAAACATATTGATTCATATACTTAAATTTTGTTCAGTGATAAAATAAAGTTATGGGAAAGCACTTGATAGCATTATTATCATAGCATTTTTCCATCAGTGAACTAACTACTACAAATGATTGGGAACAAAATTTCAAGCCTTTTAAACCTAGTTTTAATTTATATCTCTTACATGCACATTAAACATCATGTGTTAGACAATTATTGAGTAAAGGTAATAGTCAAAGTTATCAGGAATGCTTTTGTTGAAGAATGTTGATACAAGATCCTTATCTGACATCACCTTTAGACTTAAGTGTTCAGATGAGATTGAGAAGGTATATTCTCAAGTGTAGTGCAGATACGTCAGCCAGCCAGCTCTTTAAGCCTCAATAGGGCTTTCTTCACTGTATTTTCCTAAAACTTTATATTTATTGAATTTGCAGCATGTTTAGAATCAAACCTATAATTTTAGTTAAAAGCATGATGTTTAATGCATTTTAATATGGTAGGTTAAATCCCACCATATATAAATTATCTTAAAAATACAGATTTCATATTTCAAATGGAATGTTTTTAAGTTGATGGTAGCTAAATAGCTGACAACTTAAAAGGTGCATAATATTAAAAACTTTCAAAATTCAAACATTAAATTTTTTATATACTATAAATATTCACCGAATCTAAGAATAATATTTAATTGTATAAGGTTGCATTTCAAGTACTTTGTTTTTAAAAAAATTATAAATAATTCTTATACTGTGCCTCTCTGTACTTCAAAGATATGGAATATTATCTTGATCACTATATAAATAACATATAGTCCTTTAAAGAAGGGGTTGAGGAGAATAGAGGAGAACTGTGGCTAATTTTCCCTGTTATTATGTGCATTTTGTGATATAAAGTTGAAAACACCATTTGCTTAGGTCAGGGAGAACAGGCCATGTTCTGCTCTACAAAATAATGAGTTGCGTTTTTCCTTTAATAAAGTGAGTGTGCTTTCAGTCTAGCTGAGTTAATGCTGTGTAATATATATATAATCAGGAGAACTAAGACAATTACTTACATAAATCAGAAATATTCTTTGAGTATTTCATTGTTTTGAATACTTCTCCTTCCTGTCATATTTTGATTTTAACACAATAGCTCCTATCCTACTTCACCTGTGTAAAGTATTACACAGATGAGAAATAGCAAGAGAATACTAATTTTCTCTATGAAATCACATCAGCTTTTATGGGGCAAATTAATACTAATATCCCCTTAAAAATCAATGGTCAAAGCACCTAATTCAAAGAAAAAAAAACACTGTTAAATAAAATCTTTTATAATTTGCGATGATCAGAGGAGAACATTTTTTAGTTTAGTACAGTGCCCGTTAGAGCACTCACCGAAGCCTTGGTGACAAGAGAATGAGCTGCCTTGGCTTTGACATTGTGATAGGAGCAAACCAGACTTATAGAGGATCAGAAAACACCCTAGAGATTGGCAGAAACAGAGTGAATTTAGAGAGAGCCACCTTTTCACTCCTAAGTGTGCCTTATTAGTTGTTTAGAGCCATGTTAAAATGCATCAAACTTACGCATTCCTAACTGTCCACAGAAGAGTCACTGATAATTTCATTGGGACTAGCAGGTAATTTTGTACATACCAAATAGTTCTTTAATATAAGAGCAAAGATTAGAGTTCACTGATGAAGGAACACAAAAAACACAAGTACTCTGAAAAGACATTACAGAAATGCAGAAAGTCAACATTTCTTGAGGACATGTGTTATGTGAGAACCATTCATCTGTTCCAATAGAAAAATCCCAATTTTCAGACAAGAAGGAAAAAAAATTAAAGCTAAGCATGATTAAAAGGAAACACCCATGATGAGTATTTTTTTGGTGCAGGGACTATGGGGAGTAACTTTTCATGGAAATTGAGAAAGGATGTGCAAAATGAAAACCAGTTTATGGTCTCAGAGTAACATAAGACAAATACTATTAAGTAAACAATGAGACATTTTTTTAGGAAGATTACCGTATTTTGCCATATAATACACACCTTTTTACCCAAATTTTTGAGAGAAAAATAAGGACGTGCTTTATATATGGGTAGCCCTAATTCCATATCCGTAAAAATGCCTTTTAATTGCTTTAAGCTTATGCATTAATAGCATAAGCTAACGCATAACTCTAGAAAGTGTAACTCTAGAAAGCAATACGATACCTGTATGTAAAATAATACCCTGGAATACAATAATCAGTTTTGTTTTTAAATATAAATATAAAAAATTGAATTAAAAAATTAAAACGAGAGATTTTTTTTAAAGTTTGGGCCCAAAACATGGGTGTGCATTATATATAGGAGTGCATTACATATGGCAAAATATGATAAATAAGTTAAAACCAGGTCCTACTATTTCATTAAATAGCAGCAGCAGGATTTTTTTGTCACTGATTTCCTGCTTTTTTTGTTCCAGAGATTATTTGAATGAAAGAAGGGGAGAGTAGTCTGCTGTCAGCTATTTGTAGAACACAAATGAAGGCACAAATAGTAGGACTCAAGAAGTTGGTGAGCAAAGGCATGGTGAGTATCAGGTGGTTTTGGCAGAACAGAAACTGACCCTGAAATGCAAGTGAAGACCTAGCGCTATTTTTATTTATAGTTGCCTACCTAAGGGACTAACTCAGGGATCCATAAAAATCTTTTCTCTTTCTAGCAATAAAATATACTTATCAAAACTTGCTAGCTTATCTGTGCAAATGTACACTTATCACTGATGCAAAAAATATGTATGAAAATATACCGTAAAAGACCTGCTTTTCATCATGTTCAAAAGAGTCTGTGCGGAGTCAGTTTCTGAAGAACTCTCAAGATAGGAACTGGGGAGAGAAACCAAAATGTGGAATTCAAAGGAGATAAGACAGCTGTGCCCTCATAGGAGGCACTTTTTAATTTGTTGAAAGCTTAAATGGAATTTACTTTCTAACAGCTGATCACAGATACTTGTCCTTAGGAAAATTTAGCGCCAATAGGCCACGTTTTGATAGACAACAACCCTTAGTCCATATCCTAGAATCAGTCTGTATATCTTACATATATGATGCAGTTAGAGTGGCAATGACTCAGTTGCCACTAATGATTATACATGGTTTTAGGATAAATGGGTACCACTGAAGTCACTGGATACAATATTCATTTTAGACTATCTCAAGAAGGAATTACACAATTTGTTCAATGATTCTTACTTTAAAAGCTCTGTAAATATATGTATATATATTTACATTTCTGCTTATGAAAAAAATGTCAACATGGTTGTTATCTTCCTCCTAATCAAAGATTCTAGAATATGAAGTCATTCAAAACTAGACTGTGGAAAGAACCAGATTAGAAGCAGGGCAGTGAGGTTGCCAATTGCTGCTCTTTTCTCCCAAGGTTTTAAAAATAACTAGATATCAGCAGTTGAAAATTATTCCACATCAGAAGCATCATTGTCAGAAAGATGGTAGTTACTCCCCTTTACCCGAATATATTCGATGTATCTCCCTTCGTCGGAATCTGAAGCGCCACATGTACATAGCCTGTTGTCAAAGAGTGATTCAATTTCCTCCAGTTTTTTCCCTTTGGTCTCAGGAAGGCAGCCGTAGATGAAGAGGAGTCCTACAGCGGCGAATCCGGCGTACAGGAAGAAGGCCCCTGAGGTGGAAAATGATGACAGTAAGTCCTCACTGAACGTCATCAGTAGGTTCCTGGGACTGAGGTAAAATGACATGTGGTTGATTCTTGAACGACATGGGGGTGAGGGGCCCCTGCTCCCTGTGTATGTAACTTCAGCCTCCCCCAAAACCTCACTGATAGTCTAGTGTTGACTGGAAGCTTTACCATTAACATAGTTGATTACCACATATCTTATATGTTTATGTATTATATATATTGTATTCTTACAATAAGAGGGCTACAAAAAAGAAGATTAAGAAGATTGTAAGGAAGAGACAAAACATTTACAGTACTGTATTTATTGAAAAAAATCCATATGTATAAGTGGAACTGTGCAGGTCAAATTGTGTTGTTCAAGGGTTAACTGTGTAACAAAACCCATATTACCATTGCCTAATTAAGTGAGAGTTAAGTTCATATGGCATTTCATCAATGTTCTAACAAAACCATGTTGAATGCAATGAAGTTATTCGAGACCCTGCTGTGTGTGTGTGTGTGTGTGTCTATATGCCCAGATTGGAAAGAGTACTTAATTTTGACTTTTCTTTCTGGTTAATCATGCATAACTGTGGTCTGAAATGGAACCAAAAAGTTACCTCCAGCCTGGTAACTCTAATTGTTCTAACCTCGTGAATATAATGGAATTTAGTTTTCTAAAGTTATGAAATGCCAGACTCAAGAAGAAGGACAAAACGGGCTCATGTATAACTTGTGCTTTATTAAGTCTTCCCTCTCTTCCCTGTCTAGAGAGAACGGTTTCTCTCCTGGGTGCTTTCATAGCACTTTGCTGAGGCCCCTACAGTAATAACCAGGAAGCATCGTAATTATGTGCATGTGTCTGTCTTGTCTGCTAGACTGGAGATACTCTGCAGGGAGAAATCTCATGCTCGTTTATCTTGTATTTCCACAATGACATAAAATGATGACATTGCTGATTTCCTGACTGAATGGAGTACATGACAACTCTGTCTTTCCCGTCTTTCACGCGCAGTCTGGGAGTCAACCTTGACTTTTTCCTTTCTCTCCCCTCCAATATCCAATCTGTTAGGAAATCCCAGAGGATCTACTTTCCATCTGCACTGTTGCACAGCATCCTTCTCCTGCTTGTAGACTGTTATAGTCTACTTTTGGGGTTCATACCACTTATTAGCATCTGACATAAAGGTTATTCTTTCATTACATTTTTTTCTGGTGTGATTAAAAGTTTTTGAAAAATATTCCACTTCAGTTGATATTAATTTCAGGTATACAACACAGTGATTAAACATTTATACAACTTATGGAGTATTCAACCCACTAAGTCCAGTACCCTAGTGACACCATACATAAGTATTACATTATGATTATGTTCTCTGTGCTGTACTTTCCATTCCCATGACTTTTTATAACTACCAATTTGTCCTTAATCCCTCCACTTTATCTGTCCACCCTGCTTCAGTCTGAAAAACATAACTTGCTCTCTGAATGTGAGAGTCTTTTTCTGTTTTGTTTGTTCATTTATTTTGTTTTTTATGTTCCACAAAGAGGTGAAATCATATGGCATTTTTCTTTCTCTGTTTGACATTTATTTAAGTTAGCATAATACCCTCTAGGTCCATCCATGGTGTTATAAATGGCAAGATTTCATTATTTTTTTTTATAGCTAAGTAATAATGCATTTCATGGCTCTAGTAAATAATGCTGCAATGAAGTGCAATTGGTGGGTCATAAGGGAGTTCTATTTTAATTTTTTGTGAGGAACCTCCACACTGTTGTCCGCAGTGGCAGTACCACTTCACAATTCTACCAGCAGTGTACGAGGGTTCTCTTTTTCCACATCCTCACCGACACGTTGTTGTGTAATTGATGATAGCCATTCTGAAAGGTACAAGGTGATAGCTCATTGTCATTTTAATTTGAAGTCCCTGATGATTCATGACATTGAGTTTTTCCTATGCCTTTCTGCCACCTGTATGCTCTCTTTGGAGAAATGTCTATTCCAGTCCTCTATTTTTTAGGTATTGTTTCTTTCTTTTTTTTGTATGAGTTCCTTATATATTTTGGATATTAACCCCATGTAGGATGTATCCTTGGCAAGTATCTTTGCCTATCATTTTGTTGATGGTTTCCTTGACTACAAAAGCTTTTTAGTTTGATGTAGTTCCAGTTGTTTTTTATTTTACCTTGCCTGAGGTGACATATCCAAAAGATATTCTGAGAGCATATCATGCTAAGAGCAATGTCACAGAATTTACTGCTCCTGTTTTATTTTAGGAATTTTATAGTTTTGGTTCATATATTTAAATCTTTAATCTGTTTGAGTTTATTCTTGTAAGACTACGATCCAGCTTCATTTTCTTACATATATCTGTCCAGTTTTCCCAATTCCATTTGTTAAAGAAACTGTCTCTGTGCCAGTGTATATTGTTGCCTATTTTGTCATAGATTGACTCTAAGCATGGGGTTTTTCTAGGTTTTGTATTTTGTTTGATTGATCTATGTGTCTGTTTTTATATCAGTACCATGCCATTTTGATTACTTGAGCCTTGTTGTATAGTTTGATATCAGTTAGCATGACGCCTACAGCTTTGTTCTTCTTTCTCAAGATTGCTTTAGCTATTTGGGGCTGCTTGTAGTCCATATTAACTTTAGGATTTTTTGTTCTAGCTCTGGGGAAAATGCCACTGGCATCTTGATAGGAATTGCATTGAATATGAAAATTATTTAGGTAGGATAAAGATTTTAATGATGTTAAATTCTGCCTATCCATGACCACAGTATATCCTTCTATTTATTTTTGTCCTCTTCAGTTTCTTTATTCGGTGTCTTATAGTTTTCAGAGTACAGGTCTTTGACCTCCTTGGTTGAATTTATTCTTAGGCATTTTATTCTTTTTAATGCTATTGTAAGTGGGACTGTTTTCTTATTTTTCATTCTGATTGTTCATTATCTGTGTACAGAAAAATTATAAAACATTGAAGAGGACACAATAAATGGAAGGCTATACTGTGCTCATGGACTTGAAAGATTAACATTGTTAAAATGACCATATGACCCAAAGCAATCTAAAGATTCAATGCAATTTCTATCAAAATACCAATGACATTCATTTCAGAGCTAGAACAAATAATCCTAAAATTTTTATGGAACCACAAAAGACCATTAAAAAAAAAAGCAATCTTGAAAAAGAAGAGCAAAACTGTTCTTTTTGAGATATAACATTCCCTGGTTTCAAACTATACTATAAAGCTATAATAAAACAGCATGGTACTGACATAAAAACAAACATGTAAATCAATGGAACAGAACAGAGAGCCCAGAAATAAACCCTCTCTTTTATAGTGAACTAATTTATGACAAATGACATAAGCATACAGTAATGATAGTGTTTTCAACAAGTGGTCTTGGGAAAACTGGACAGATAACATGTAAAACATTAATCTGGACCACTCTGTTACACCACATACAACAGTAAACTCAAAATGGGTGAAAATTTTAAACTTAATGCAGGAAACCAGAAAATTCCTAGAAGAAAGCATAAGTTGTAAACTACTTGATAGTATTCTAATATCATTTTGGATATGTACCCTGAGGAAGGGAAACAAAAGCAAAAATAAACAAATGGGACTTCTAAAAACTAGTTTTCTGCATAGTGAAAACAACCATCAACAAAACAAAAAGACAAACTACTGAGTCAAAGAATATATTTGCAAATGATATATCCAATAAGAAATTGCTATCCAAAAAATGCAAGTAACTCATATGACTGAAGAACAAAAAAGAATCCGATCAATAATTGAACAGGGGCCATAAGAAGGCACTTCTTAAAAGAAGACATAAAGGTGGCCAGCCAACAGACATATGGAAAGATGCTCAAGGTCAGTAGTCATCAGGGAAATGCAAATCAAACCGCAATGAAATTCTACCTCACACCAGTCAGAATGGCTGTTATCAAAAAGTAAACAAATAACATGTGTTGGCAAGAATGCGGAGAAGAGGGAACCTTCATGTACTGTTCATAGGACTGCAAAGTAGTGCAGCCACTATGGAAAACAGTATGGAGATGCCTCAAAAAACTAAAAATCAGATATACCATATGATTCAGCAGTTCTACTTCTGAGTATTTATCTGAAGAAATCCAAAACACTAATTTGAAAAGATACATGCACTCCTATGCTCATTGCAGTATTATTTAGAATAGACATATGGAAGAAATCTACGTGTCTATCGATGAATGGATAAAGTGGTATACACACACACACACACAGAGGAATATTAAAGAGCAGTTGAAAATAATGAAATCTTGCCATTTGCCACTGGAGCCAGAGGGTATTATGCTAAGTGAAATAAGTAAAACAGAGAAATTCAAGTACCATATGGTTTCTAAAACCAAATGGACAAACACAGGAAAAAGAGACCGACAGAAGCAGACCAAAGGAATGGTCACTAGAAGGGACAGAGAGGGGAGACTGGTGAAGGGAAATACAGTTAATAATGTTGTATGGTGACAGATGACTACTAGAATTAGTGGGGTGATCACACTGTAACATATGAAAATGTTGAATCACTACTGTACACGTGCCACTACTATAACTAATATTGAATATTAACTATACTGAAAAAATAGAAATAATGTATGTGGCATGCCTATTAGAAGTTTGGGTGCTAGTTGCTCAAAAAAGTGATTGCATTATTAAGTTCTCCTGAATGACAAGGGAAGAAGAGAACAGAACAAGATTAGTCTGGCTAATAAACTGGAAATGTTTTCATCAGAAGGGTGACCCTGACAATCTAGTCCTCAGAGACTGTGGGAATTTTGAGAAAGAAATGAAAGCAGATGAAATCCTGTGTTCCAATTTCAGATAATCAGAATTGTGGAGGTAAGAACAGAAATGGAATCTTTAATGGAGAGGGACAAAGAAAGGATGGCAATCACAATGATAATACAGGCAAGGCATATGGAAGTGCAGGCGATAAAATATTTTAGATTAAATCAGGCTGCAAAACCCCTGTAAGAGACCAAACCTAGTTTGGCTTTATAAAACGTAATATTGAGGAAACACACATCATCTCACACAATTCAGGAGCAGTGGCATGATTAGAAGCAACTAATCACATCTGTGGGTGCTAAAACAACTTGATGGTTGGGATGACGCTAAACAGCCTTGTAGTTTTTGGCTTGTGACCCAGATTCCAAAAGCCAAATAATACCAAGGAAGTTCTATTAAGATACAAGATCTTATGGTAAAATCTGAGGAATCTAAAGCAGACAAATGCTAAAAATGCCTCCGCGCCTTTCACTGGTGAGATGTGTGAGAAACCCAGAGGTGGGGGGTGCCCAGGAGGCTGTGACCTGCTCCACATAACAGACAAGTCCGTTACGTAACTATTGTAATTATTCCCTCTTGGAATGAAAATGAAAAAAAGAGATGTCTATACTGAGTTTGGCAGGGTTGTTAAACAGTGTAGATATTCCCCAGCTTTATTCTGAAGGAAATCAATGTTAATATAGGACTCTATTAAGTCTAACACATATTTAATTGAATCACACAAAATGGGGAGTCACAGATCATGTCCAACTGCAATGCTCTCCCAGGCTTCTACTGAGTCACACACGACATAAAATGATATCTGGTGACATTTTAATAATTTTTAGTAATAAACATTACTGAGTAGGGGCCAGTGAAGACTGAGCAGTACAGTTTCAGAAGGAATCAAAATGTGAGGTTTTATGAAAAAAAAAAGGACTAAAAGAAGACATGATATTTCTATAGACACACACCATTATGGTATGTATTCATTAAATCAGGAATAGAAATATATACCTGACAAATTATGACATACAGATTAAAACGCAGATCCAAAAACAGGGAACAAACCAACCTGGACTGAACTATCGTCCCCCCATTAGCCAGCAGTAGCCCTGATGGGCCAGTGCATCGACCTGACAGAAGCCTGACTTCATGCAAAGCAAAAAGCTTCTTCTAACTGCACAGTTTTGAAGGAAGCCTGGCCAGGCCCCAGGTAACACTGACGTCTGTTGCCTCATGTTTTTCTGGCAGCATCAATTCAAGAAAGGAGGTTTGCGATCGAAAAGTCTTGCCGTGACTTATCATTTGGTCCACCCCTTTCCACAAAAAGTGCTCTCTCAGGATACCAATCTGTATTTAAGTTTTGAATGTTAAGCATTCTCAACAGTCAGCAAATATGAGTAAATATTATACTAATTTTTCTAAATGTTCTAAATGGTGACTGAAAAGGTTTTATAAAGGTAATAAACCTTTATATATATATATATATATATATATGTATATATATACATATATATATATAAATAAAACTAGCAGTTCAGAATGTTTAGAAGAGAGGAGGAATAGATTTCTATAGTGTTTCTTATATTCGTCATTTATCTACAAAACTCACCTGTGTATTATTCGTCTGCTCCGCACTCTGAGGTCTCATCAAGTGACTAAGAGGCACTGAGGGGACTGGGAGTGTAATGGTGAACAAGGCCTCGTCCTGGCCTGAGCACAAGGAATTCATGGTCTGGTGGTGAGGGGTGGGGGAGCGGACAACTAACCCGTTCCCGCAAACGGAAATTCATGGATCTGGTGAGGGATGCAGCAGGGATGCGGGAGGGGGTTGGAGAATGGTCTGAGTGGCAGGCCTTCCACGTACCACGGAGGCTTATCATTTAGAATCCAACCACAGCTGATAAACCCATACAATGAAGAAATCCTCCTGCTGAAGAGAAAGTCTTTTCACTTTAGTAAAAATGGACTTGAAGTAGCTTCCTGAAGTTTTCTCCTAACTCAGCCACTTCCCAATATTGTTTCTCTGAGTTATGGTCTTCACACATTTCCTCTTGAACACTCCCGACGTGTACAGTTCGGGCAGGGTAAGAGCTGGCCCCAGTGACACTGAAATGCACATGCGCTGGCCTGAAAGCATGGGTGACGCAGCGGAAGGCACAACTCACAGCACGGCACTGGCCCCTGCTTTCAGCCCCACTTGGATCTCGCTCCTGGACACGACTCCATCCCTGCCATGGGGCACCCTCAAGCACTGGCCCCAGACTCTCTGCCTACGCCTTCCCCCATTCTCTGTTCTGTCCCTTCATTAAACTAAAAGCTGTGCCATGAAGATTTCCAGCTGGGGAGACAGCTGGGGGATGTCTGGGGGACAAGCAGCAGTTCTGTCTTGGAAGGGACAGCTCCTCTTACCCCCCCCACCCCCTGCCCATGCACGTTCAAGGATTTGGGAGAACCAGAAAGCCACGTAGAGATATTTATAACAGCAAAAGTATAATGATGTAGTCTTTCAATCGCAAATGACAGCGTATCTAAAAATAAAATAGGAGAAATAAAAATATATACTTGAAAAAAAATCCTCTTACCATAATATGTAAGGTACTCTGCTGTGTGTAAAAATGTCAGTGAAACCAGAACGTTGAAAATCCAATTTATTCCAGACGAGCATGCATTTCCTGTACTTCTTGCCCAAAGGGGATATATTTCAGAATTCACAGTCCAAGGCATCGGTCCCATTCCTGAAAAACATGAAATTAAAATTTTCAGGTAAGCACTATATAAGGAGTTTTAAAAAGAGTGGCTTGTCTCCTTTAAGAAGAGACAATTTAATCAACACAACAGTAACAATGAAGGCTTGTTTACCAGGTGCGAAGAAAACAAGGTATAAAATAAGGCCCAGAAGTGCAGTCCAAGAGTATGGAGTAGGGCAGAAATTGTAAGCCCAAAATACTTCTTCGGTTTTGAATTTGGTTTCATTTTCACACCTGAAACATAATGCAATATAAATATTAACTGAGTGTTCTAGGATACAGTTGCAGAAATTCAATGTGATCATCTAGGACATGGCTGCAAGTTCCTTAACATCATTGAAGACATGGGTCCAAGAAGTTTTTCTTTAAGAAAAATTAAGATTTAAATATACAGTATTAGATATGCAAACATAGACTTTTTAAAGGTGACTATAATTCAATAGAAGCACATGGAAATACTCTGTGCATACAACTCATAACCAAAAAATCCAACTAAAAATGGGCAGAGCATCTGAATATGCATTTTTCAAAAGAAGACACAGTGGTGGCCAGCAGGTACATGAAGAGATGCTCAACATCACTGATCATCAGGGAAACGCAAGTCAAAGCCACTATGAGATACCACCTCACACCTGTTGGAATGGCTGTCATAAAAAAGACAGGTGGGTAGATAGAGTTGACTTCATCTGAAAAAGCCGACTCCATTTAAAAACTAATCTACAATACCCGAATCCTTGCCTCACCCCTTCCTCCCTGGCACTGACTCTGGAATATGCACCAAGGTTTCAGGTCAATCACAAACTGCCACTAATCCTTCACCTGGGGCAAGGCACCCTCGACGCCTGCCCTGCCCGGACATCAGAGCCCCAGTATCTGGTCCCCTTGTTCTGCTCCGTCACCCCTCCCTGCATTCCTTTCAGAATATGTAAGTCCATTTCTTAGAGGGATAGAACACAAATGGTGTGGGGGGTGAGCAGTACAGAGACTCATTTTCTGTCCTGCTGCTGCCCAAGACCCTGTTTTCTTGACTAAGTTCCCTATTAAAACTAAACAAGCTGGACTTGTCTGCATTGTTCTGTGGCCTTTCTGTTCCTTTGGCATTTGGAAGCCACTTTGCATATATGACTTTTGCATGAAAGAAGGAATAACAAGTGCCCGCAAGGATGTGGACAAAAGGAAACCCTGTGCACTGTTGGTGGGAATGTAAATTGGTTCAGCCACTATGGAAAACAGAATGACTGCTCCTCAAAAAATTAAAAGTAGATCTAGGTGATCTAGCAAACCCACTTCTGGGTATTTATCCAAAGAAAACAAAAACAATGACTCAAGGAAATAGCCGCACCCCAAGCTCCCTGCAGCACTTTTAAAACAGCCAAGACATGGAAGCAACCTGGTGGCCATTGACAGATGAGTGGATAAAGAAAGCACATAGGCACATGCTGGAATACTGACATCTTGCCATTTATGACAACATGGGTGGACCTCACAGGCATTACACTAAGTGCAATAGAGAAAGACAAATAATACCATGTGATGTCACTTAAATGTGCAATACTGAAATAAAACAAAAACAAAGAAAAACTGAGTTCACAGACACAGAACAGACTGGGGTGGGTGGTGGGTAAAATGGGCCAAACAGTACAATCTTCCAGTTATAAAAGAAGTCACGGGGATGCAATGGACAGCGTGTGGACTGGAGATAATACCACACTGCATCTCTGAAGGTTGCAGAGAGCTTTAAGAGAGCTTTAAATTTCTCATCACAAGAAAAAAACCCTGTAACTATGGTGATGGATATTAACCAGACTTACTGTGGTGGTTATTTCGCAATATATGCAAATATTGAATCATGTTGTATACCTGAAACTAATGTATGTCAATTATATTAAAAAAATAAATATATTGTTTCATACCCATTCCATGTAAGTCAGACATGATATGCAGTTAGTCCTTAAGAGCTGCAGTAACACTTTAAGACCACAGAGAATCTGTGTTGTGGTGGAAAAACTTCAGATTTTGCAGTCAGGACAAGATTCACATTCAGAAACAGACTGTTTTTCTTTGTCTGTAAAATGGGGATAATGCCCCATGGGTAATTTTAAGGATTAGAAAGGTCACTCTGTAGAGGAGTGGTAGGATAGAGGGCAAGGAAAACCATTCTTACATCTGATTCCAGCCAACTCTTCCCCTTCCTGCTGTGCGCCCTTGCTTCTCTCCGTCACTTCCTGTTGCCTTTGCCTCCTAGTTCTACAGTGAAGCAAACTCTCCTGCGGTGTTAGATTGATTCTGAAGTTGAACTTCCAATTCTTAAGACATAATCAGCCCCCAAAACATTCTTATTCCTTACTGTCATTTTTAGACTGTTGTTCTGCCTCCATCAACCTTGACATCCAAACCCTACTCTTGTTGCCGTGTGTATGACCTCTACCCGAACACCCCACCTGTCTTGTGACTTAGGTGCCTGGTCAGTGATCTCCACCTCCTCTCATTCATTTATTTTTATTTCTGGTCCATAGCTTGGCTTCATACATAATTCCTTATTTAACCTCAGAAACTGCAGAGAAGGAACATTATAAAGTGCTTGACTTGGAACTATTTGACTTCGAAGTCTCAAACTTTTCTGGTTACAAGCACTTCATTTCCTCATTTCGGCCAACTTGGTCTACACCCAAACCACAGTCCTTAGAATTTTTTTTATACTCACCCGAGGGTATGTTTTTATTTTATTTTATTCTTTTGAGATAGAAGCATTGATGTGAGAAACATTGATCCATTGCCTCCCACATGCACCTTGACTAAGGACTGAACTTGCAATTTAGGTTTGGGCCCTGACCGGGAATCAAACCCGTGACCTTTTGGTGTACAGGATGACACTCCAGCCACCTGACCTTCCCAGCCAACGACCAAATCATAGTCTTTGGATTCTCACTCTTGTCTGTGTTCATTCATCTCTTTGCTTAGCTTAGACCATGCCAGTATTGTCTTTGCTGGCCTAAAGGATCTGTGCTTGTCTGCCATTCTCACCATTTCAGGTCCCAGCCCAGTGCTGCGCCTTTAACTTCGTTCAGTACCTGCTCTGCAGAAGCTGGGAAAATTATGAAAGCATGCTGTGGGGTTCCAGTGCACGTTCTCGCTGTTTCCTCTCGGTTGGCTACCAAATTTTTTTTAATTAATTTTTTAAAAATATATTTTATTAATTATGCCATTACAGTTGTTCTATTCCCCCCCCTTCATTCCCCTCCACCCTGCACACCCCACCCCATCATCCCCCCTTTAGTTCATGAACACGTGTCTCAAGTTCTTTAGAGTCTATATTTCCCATACTATTCTTGCCCTCCCCCCATCTATTTTCTACCTACTGTCTATGCTACTTATTTTCTGTACCTTCTCCCCCCTTCTCCTCCTCCTACTCCCCTGTTGCTAACCCTCCATGTGATCTTCATTTCTATGGTTCACTCCTGATCTAGTTGTCCTCCTAGTTTGCTTTTATTTTAGGTGTGGTTGTTAATAACTGAGTTTGCTGTCCTTTCACTGTCCATATTTTTTTATCTTCTTTTTCTTAGGTAAGTCCCTTTAACATTTCATATAATAAGGGCTTGGTGATGATGACCTCCTTGAACTTGACCTTATCTGAGAAGCACTTTATCTGCCCTTCGATTCTAAATGAGAGCTTTGCTGGATAGAGCAATCTTGGTTGTAGGTCTTTGGATATCATGACTTGGAATACTTCTTTCCAGCCCCTTCTTGCCTGTAAGGTTTCTTTTGAGAAATCCGCTGACAGTCTGATGGGGACTCCTTTGTAGGTGACTGTCCCCTTACCTCTTGCTGCTTCTAGGATTCTGTCCATTTTAATCTTGGCTAATGTAATGATGATGTGCCTTGGTGTGTTCCTTCTTGGGTCCAACTTCTTTGGGACTCTGAGCTTCCTGGATTTCCTGGGAGTCTACTGCCTTTGCCAGATTGGGGAAGTTCTCTTTTATTATTTGTTCAGATAAGATTTCCACTTGCTCTTTCTCTTCCCCTTCTGGTACCCCTATAATTCAGATGTTGGGGTGTTTAAAGATGTCCTGGAAGTTCCTTAGCCTCTCCTCAGTTTTTTAAATTCTTGTTTCTTCATATTTTTCTGTTTGGTCATTTTTTTCTTCCTTCTGGTCCGCTCCTTTGATTTGATTCCCAGTTTCCTTTCTATCACTGTTGGTTTCCTGTTCAATTCCCTTCATTTCAATTAGTTTAGCCTTCATATGTTCCTCGAATTTGTGGCTAAAATCAACCAGTGAGCATCCTGATCACCAGTGTTTTGAACTGTGCCTCTGATAGGTTGGCAATTTCTCGTTCGCTTAGATTTATGGGCTCTGGGGCTCTGAGTTCTTCTTGAGCCATGTTTGTTCTGTTCGTGCCCATTATGTACGAGGAGGGGAGCCTTAGGTGTTCACCAGGGCAGGGCCACCCAGGTCGCTGGTTTGTGATGCTGTATGTGGGGGCGGGGTCAGAGTGGGGCAATAGCAGTCCCCTCTGCTGCTTCCCCCTGCTGGGGCCTGCGCAGTCTGTCTCAATGCTTACTCCTTTGCTGGTTTGTTGATCTGGCTGAGTGGTTCGTTATTGTCGGACTTCTGTTATTGTTCAATTTTCTGTGGTTTGGCTGCGTTTTTTGTTGCTAAAATTTTGTGCGAGAAGGCATAGTGTTTCCACCTACGCCTCCATCTTGGTGGAAGTCCCTCCAAATTATATTTTTAAATTTTTATCCTTTGTTGTCTTCTCTCTGAAATTTTCTGCTTATTTCATGGTAGGCATTTAATAAACATTTGTCAACTGTTCACTTAATTAAAATATTTCTTACTATACTGAAATCTTTCCCTCTGCTTTCTAGGTACTAAGAACTTACCTCCTTCAAAAAAACTCGAGGGCCCTCATTTTTTGTACTGAACCTCTGTACTTTTTTCAGACTCTTCTACCTCAAATGGTACCATGTCTCTTGCCCTTTCTAAGAACTGCCCTTCCTCTTACTGGTCCTGTCCTCACTCTCCTTTTGCCTGCTCAACAGGCTGTTTTTAGTTTCTTCCTCCTTGAGTCTTCCCTTCTGGTTACAACACACAAGACCGTTCCTATTCAAATAGCCAACCCGCTCATGTTACCATTACCAGCTTGTCTAAAATCACAGAGAAGTTCACACTGGTGAGTCTACATCCTCACTACTCAGTCCTTCCTTCACAGCCCAGGCCTCCCCCACACAGACCCTAAGGCTGTTTTCTTGAATCTGCTCATCCAAAAGTCATCAGTGACCTCCAAATCCTCCCATTCATTTACCTTGCCTTAATTCTGAGGCTCTTTGATTACTCTGTGGTGGTTGATTTTGCTGACAACCCTCCTCTCTTTCCTTTGCTTTTACAACTGCATCTCCATCTTCTCTCTGATGTATCTGTCTTCAGTGCTTTTTAAAAATGCCTCTTTCTCCCCTCAACCTCTAAATACAGGTGCTCTGTAAGGTTCTATTTTGGGGTTTACACCTTCTCTCTCACTGATCTCATTCCCTTTGAAGGCTTTTTAATCTCCACATGGATGCTCCTTGATAGGTTATTCTAGCCTTCGCCTACTTCTCAAGCTCCACTGACAGAATTAGCTGTGTGCTGAACATCCACATCGGAACGTCCTGCTGTGGCCTCCGAAATACTAGGAGCGCACTGTCTTCCCCAGGAGACAGAGGGGTGCTGTGGTGAGTTTAAATCATGACTATGAAATTCATGTGCCAGACGTCAGAGATGTTGCATTTGTGGAAACCAGAGTTTAGTGGGCACAGACGCAGTCCTGTTTCCTGGTCTGCAAATAGGGAGAAGCGTCATTATCCAGGCTGTGGGGGATGCTGCAGGTGATCATCATACCGAGTGCTGAGCGTATGTAGTGTGTGCACACCATGCATCACTTTCACAGTGACACTGAACAAGTGTCTATTTTAGTTAACACCCCCATTCCCTGAGTTGAAATGGATTAAAATCTCAGAGTTATTCAGTATTTAGTTACCTTTTTGTGTTTAAATCTTCTGTACTTTTTAAGTACAAGGAAAGGAAAATGGCTAAGCCTTTGAACTCTGGGGACTGACATCTTGCATCCAAATCTAGGCTGAGACCCAGGCTTTGGAGCTAGAATGTATGTTATATAGGCACTTAACTTTTTAAAGCCTGTGTCTTCCTCTGTGAAATAAGGATTTTCTGGGCCCCTACTTCAGAGAGAGATTTTGAGGTTTATATGAGATCAGGTATGGGCAAGAAATCCTATTTCCTACACATAATTCTGGAATCTGAGTCTGCCTTTCTCTTTGCATTACTACCACCCTAATTCAGGCTCTTGAGTGTCTGTGTCACCGACTGCACATCTCCGTGGCAGGCTCACTACAGCAGCCCCTCTGTGACCTGTGTTTCCTGACACTCGTCGTCTTGTACAGTCCTCTCCCCTTGAGTGTGGGAATGACCTGTGACTTGCTTCTGACTCTGCCTCTACGGGGCTCTCATCCCAGGCAGCAGAACATAAGGGTCAAGGACACGGGGTCTAGCATGAGGCTGCATGGTTTTGTATCTTGGTTTGGCCACTTATCAGCTGTAATGTGAGTCCCTAATAGGCTTGTTACAGAGGTTAAATACAGTGTTAATTGCTTGGCACAAAGACAGAAATTTATTAAAAGTTTTGCCAAAAGACTAGTCAGTTTCTATCCCCTCTCTTTTTAAAATCCCAGCCTCTAATCCATAATGGTATTTCTGTAGAGATAAATGGTCACTGAGTGATGAAAGAAGTCTTTATATTGGCATTTCACTGTGAGTAGAAAAAAGCATCAGAAATTTCCTAATCAATAATCCTCCACCGCATTTCCAAACAAAGAGTCTTCTGAGTTATGAAGATACTAAAATGAGAAAATAAAAAAGAAGGGGGGTGGGGGAGAGAGGGGAGGGGAGGGAAGGAGAGAGAAGAGGGGAGAAAGGGAGGTCAGGGAAGGGTAAGCAAGAAGGACAGAAAGGTAGGCTCCTAGGAAGGGAGTACTTACAAATAATCACATCACTGACATTCACTGCACAATTCTATTTACTACTCTCATTCATTATGACGCGAGTTCCTTCCATGGTTTCTTGTTGCAGTGATGGAATGTGGCATATTTCTGGGTTGGCTCTGCGCTGGCTCTGAGGCAGCTTCTCACCATCTGGCACATACACACGTTTATCTGCGTAAAAGCACTGCGGGCCCAGACTTGAGGAGCTACACACTCAGCAATAGGTAGACAGTTAATGACTAAGACTGTGACATCACACCTGACCTTCAAAATATAAACAGTAGAAATCTCAACTGAAAAGTAAAAACGTATACTCCAAAAGCTATTGCCAAATGCCCTCATTTTTCCTGGCTTAGTGACTGCTGGTGGGAGAACATAACGCTCCAGAGAAAGAACACAAATGCTTTGACATCAGTGTGTGGGTTGGGATCAGAAAACATCACAGTTGCGGCTGGGGCCACCTCACATCCCGGAGCAGAAACAGTGGACTACAGCAGCGGGAGCTGCGCAGAGGGTGCCGCCCTGGGTGACGCTGCGGATCATGTGCAAGCAGGTGAAAGCTGTCTCGTTTTGGCAGAGGGAGAGAACTGATCTTCCCCAGCAGAATGGGGAAGATCACACCTGGCACGCAGACCAAATCAACGGGCGGCTCCCTATTCCAGCCATGGAACCCACGGAGCTTCCTTTAAAGCAAACATGTCTGGAGATTAGTGGCTCCCATGGAAGGTGGGGCAGGTCTCCCTTGCTTGCTCAACACTCACCCAAACGAGTTTACTGGTAAAGCGCTGTTCGTTTCTATTACTTTGTGTTACTTCTTCAGACAGCTAAGGAGTCTTAAGCCCCCCAAATAATCAAAGGAACTGAGTGGTGCCACTGGTCCTGCCGCAGGGAGCACATGTATTTTTATAGCACCACCATTTGCCATGATGAAATTATATAACTGCTTCATGTTCACATGGGGGGATACCACTTGTGTTTACAACACAAAACTTCAAATTCTGTCTAATTGCAATCATCGAGAAAAGTGGCCCACTTTCCAAAGGAGTTTATGGATGTCCAATCCATGGCCCCTCAGGATGGCTGAGAATGCAGCCCAACCCAGAATCATAAATTTACGTAAAACAGTTGTTTTGTGATTACACGTCACACTGTATTTAACGTGCAGCCCAAGACAACTGTTCTTCCAGTGTGGCCCGGACATGGGCACCCCTGAAGGATTTCTGGAGAAAGGGGAGGGCGGGCTTGCTACACCAGTGCCATGTATGGACTGTTCCTCAGGGCTCACTGCTCGCACTCCTCTTGCCGGCTCCTCACTGAGAGTGTCGGCAGTGCAAGGCTTCATTTCCAGGTCCTGATGCCGGATGGCGGCTGCTTTGACCGTGATCGTTAAGGTGGCACCTCAGAACAAAATGGGTTCCCTGAAGGTTTAAAAACTCTTTACTGGAGTTTACGAGCTGATTGCACACAGAGAATGGTGGTGGAGAGGTGCCTAGAAAAAGACACGATGACTCCCCAGGAGAGGACACCTGCACCGCCCTCCGGGGAGAAACACGGAAGCGCAGTGCCTGTCACCGGGCTAGGACGATGAGACACGGCAGCCTGAGGGCAGCCCATCAGAGCGAGCCAGGAAAAGGGCACCGACTCATTACTACTTGCACACTTTAACTCTGTTCACTGGCGTACTTCACATATGATAATCTAACATGAAATAAACTTGTCAAGGGTGGTAACACAGCAGTTAAACTTGAACAAGTGTGTGGTTGACTAATTTTGGAAAAGAAAGGCTCCTGAGCTCGCAGTGCGCAGACCAGGCTGAAGATCTCGGCCTTAAGGGCCTTCTAGGGTCCTGCCTCTTCCTCCGTTTTAATGGTTTGTTTACCATGTTCCTGCAGAGGACTGTCACACAAAGGCAAGTTTTAAAAAGTTATCTACTTTACTAATTACTATTACGTTCCAGTAAACATAAAACCTTTAGAATTAGATTATTAAATCACAGAGGGGCAAGTTTTGAGAGCATTAGAAATGTGGAGCTAAAAGACATTTTAAGAAATTAATTAATGCAGTTATATATATTGCTATATCTAAACCATTTACTGGTATTTGGTTAGCTTTAAACAAACAAACAAAAAAAACCAACTAAATGAAATTAATGCAATTTAAAATGGGACCCAAGTTATTTCTGTGGAACAGGATTTTGACCGGCCCTCACGAGGCTGCTGTGACCAGGATCCCATGATGGGAGGAGTCACACCATCCACTGAAGGGTTAGTTCTTCTTCCTAACTTCTTTTTAAGGATTTTATTTATTTACTAGAGAAGGGGACGGGAGAGAGACAGTGAGGAAGAGAACCATCAACGTGGGAGAGAAACATGGATTGGGTGCTTCTTGTACATGCCCCCTGAGCAGGGAACCAAACCAACAACCCAGACATGTGCCCTCGCTGAGAACTAAACCAGCATTTGGCTTTGCAGGTCGACGCCCAACCAACTGAGCCGCACCAGGCAGGGCCTTCCTGACGTCTTTTACTCCCTTGCATTGCCTGCAACCTTTCTCCAGTGTGGACACAGTGCCTCTGTCTTCCTCTTTATTCCCCACACTTCATAGGTCAGCACTTTGCACACTTTACATATAACCAATGAATAATAAGTGTGTGTTAAATAAAAATTATAATACTTTCCCATTAAGCTGATCTCTGGACATCTGACACCAGTTTCTCTGTTACACAGGTGGCAAATACATGGCCCTCGGGACAAATCCAGCCTCCACCTTCTTTTATCCGGCCCATCACCTTGTTTCTACGCGGCAGCAGCACCTAGGTCCTTGCCCCTAGTTAAGGAGCAGTTACATTTACACAGTCCTGAAATTACATTCGGCCCTTTGAAGGCAACCACAAGGCTGCTGTGGCCCCTGGTGAAAATGAGTTTGACACCCCTGCTGTACTATATTGTGAGCATTAGAGAAGACATATATTGCCATTTTTTAAGACATTAATCTCTAATTTAAAAAGTTATGGCTTGTGGCAGAATAGGAAAGACATGTTTCCTTACCATAAGCATTGTGAAATCCATCTGTATCATCCCAAGCTTGGAGAATTTCACCCACACCAGTACTCTGATTTGATTTTCTTTCCACTGTTAGGAGTGCCTGCACAAATCCCTCCCTGGCTGGCTTTCATTTGCAGGTGCACGGGAATGAATGCAGCTGATTTATCGCTGTAGGCTATCTTGATGCAAACAATGGTATAATCTGGTTCTTGGATTCTTTTCAGTCCCTGCTCCAGCTGCCTTCCATCAAGGGTCAGTTCTGTGGCGACTTTAAGCTGTGCTCCCAATACAAGTAGCTGCTCCCAATCTTCACTTGATGGAACTAACATTTGTATAAAGTTTTATCACATATGAAACACCTTATTGTACATTAACTCATTAAATTCTCATAATCAAAGAAACGGCATCGCTGTTCCCACTCTGCATGAGACACATCTTTTTACAAATACAGCAGAGGTAACATCTGAAACTGTCGTTTCCTTCTCTTTCAACATAATCATCCCACTCGTTCATGTACATATGAAGACCTCTCCTTCTTGAGCTGCCTTACTTTTTATGGAATCAAAATGAAAAACGAGATGAAAACCCTGCTTGCAATCTCCTGTAAGTCAGAGTTCTGTTGTAATGCTGGTGAAGGAGCACGGCCCTAAAACCTGCCTCCAAGATGAGTGTAATACGATGCGCTCACAGCGGCAGGAGTTCGGATGAGCAGCATCTTGGCACATCTGCGCCTCTGTGCCTTGTACATTCTTTTTGGACTCAGTATCCACCTTGCCCCAAAACACAAAACAATAATTAGCACAGAAACGATGCCTTTATGAGTTGGAAGTTAAAAAACCTCCTGACAACCCCAGTGACGAGATAACTGGTATGAGGGACGCGATGCCGACACCACACGCGTCACAAGGAGAACAGCGACTCGAATGCAGCCAGGCGGCAGTGGTAAGCTGGAGCCACGTGACCGTATCTGATACAGCCACACCAGTAAGGAACTAAAATATTTACGCAGAAGCTGCTTAGAGGATGAAAATACATACAGAATGTCTCCTCAATTACTTAAAAATGAAATCCTACCTTAGTTATTGACAGAACTTAGTGAACAATGCGATGGAAAGGCATTACCGTAGAACTATAAAGTGTAAGGCAGTTTTGTGTTATTTTATATCAAGTTACTGCAAAGTGCCAATGTAACAGCTTTACAAATTAAGCACTTGAACTGCAATTGCCTTTTTAAAAATTGTTTGACTTCTTTATTTTGCCTTTCTCTGTTAGCCAGGCAGAGTACAGTGCTGAACAGAACGGGAGATAATGGTACCCTTGTTCCTGATCTTAAAGGGAATGTCTTCAACATTTCAATATTAATATGTTGTTTTCTGTAGATTTATCTCCAAAACACCTTATTAATAAGAAGGAAGGAAATTCCCTTCTAGTCCCAGTTTGTTAAATTTTTTAAATTATGAATGGGTGCTATATATATATTTTTACTGTTGTTCAACTACAGTAGTCTCCATTTCCCCACCACTCTCCCCTGCCCCCACCTCTGACACTCAATCTGATCCCCTTTGGCTTTGTCCATGGGTCATGCATACATGTTCCCTGACCACTTTTCCCCTTCTTTCCCATGTTACCCTTTTTCTCACTTCCTGGTTTGTATTGAAACTTTTGAAACACCGTACTGATAATCACCAGTGAAACAAAATTAGAAAACAGTGATATGTCTCAATCCCTCTATTTTTTGTATGTATATAACTTCTGGAGACTCTACGGGAAACCCATTTCTTTGCCTTCCTTCCAGCTTCTAGATCTGCCCCCATATTCCTTGGCTCATGGCGCCCCCTATTGTCAAAGCCTAGTAATACTGAATTGAGTCTTCAGTCTTCCTCTGTCTGGTTCCTTCTAAATCAAAGACGGCTTAATTTGTCTAAATGAAAGATAGTTTCCCTACCATTTGGGTGAACATACACCTTAGCAGGTCCATGAACATCTATTCTATTTATAGGTGTCGAATCACTATGCTGTACACCTGAAACTTATATAATGTATGTCAACTATATTAAAAAACACACACACACAAGAAATCCACCCTATCCTTCCTTCTAATCAGTTACTGGCACGGGAGCAAAGCAGTCACGTCACACCCACGCTCATGCTCCTAAAAACAGCCCTGGCTGCAGCCTCGGGGAGGCCCCTGCCCTTCTGCCTCCTCCAGCCTCTCCCAGCCCCTCCCGGCCTCCACTCCCTGCACACCCCTGGGCCCCCAAGGCCAGCACACAGCTGGGGCTTGGTAAGTATTTGTTAAAAGAATAAATCATTTTCACCCTTGGACAATGTGACAATGCAACAATACCTCACAATTTTGAAATCCTTTTTATTTCTAAAGCACTTTCAGGTAAGAAGATAATGAGCAATGTAATGTGTCCTTCAGTCTTTATAGGAATTATATTTTGATAGTCTACAGCAGTTACTTAATATAGTTGCATGTATTTTAACTCCAAGTAATTACTCCTTTACTTAATTATTACAACAAATAAATGTTTGGTGTGTTCTAGGTAGGAGAATATGCATTAGAATAGATGAATATAAATATTAATTCATTTCATCATTCAGTAATCATTTACTAGGAGGTAAGAGGCAATTAAAATGATCAGATACAGAGCAAAAAAATTTGGCAGGTGAGATGGGAGTTTTTATATTTCCCAGCACACACACAACACACCGTGGAAAAGACGTCAGTGGAAATCTGTGGTACTTTTCTCAGAGAGCAGAGAGGCTGGCGCAGTGGATGCAGTGGGTGCGTGGGCTTGTGGAGGACTCTGGCACATCCTGAACGAGCAGGCTGAGCACGTGTGCCTTAATGTTTGTAGTTGTCTAGGAGTTAGGCTCTAATGCCTGCTAATGAGGAATATTCCTTTTCTAAAATCTTACTGTTCATGCTCTTACAGTTGTCCCACTATACCCCCTTTGCTCCCCTCCACCAAGGCTGCCCCCCACTTCCACAGTCAGTCCTGAACAAGTGACTAAGCAGTGGACAATCTCAGATTATGGGTGTCTCATGAACATATGTACTGGGAATCATTCTATGTCTGGGCTCTATCTTGGGTCCTAAATGAATTTGCACTCTGTGGGGTTAGGGTAACTATTGTCATGAACCTATGTCTAGAAATAAGGCAATGGTTTTAGGAGATCAAGAAAAATCTTAGGGAAAAAGCACATACTCTAACTTGAGGGAGACCTGCTATGGTTTTATTATAAAATAAAGGAAACTCTCTAATTGAGGAAAACCTGGGTTTGCTTTGGGTGGAAATTTTCCTAGAACAGTCTCTAGGGCTGACAGGTCTCAATATTCTGCCCCCCTAAGAGAAGGGGGGTCCTGATGTATCTGAAATGGTCATTCTAAGCGGACACTGGTACAAAGAGAACACAAAATCCAAAGGGGAGTCCTCTGGGACGGTTAGATTAGTCCGGCTGCTCTGATCACAAAAGAGAAAATCCGGTTCCACAAAATTTTAGGAGTTGGGCAAACTTCATACAGAGAATACTAAATCTGGGCTCAGCCTGGCTGAGTGAATCATCCTTTGTACCACCCTTACCCTGTGGAGTGCAGGAGACAGCTCAAGGAGTTAAATACTTTATCTAAATCCTCCCCTTTGTAACAGGTTCAAAGACTGTTTTCCCTGGGAGAAAGTACTGATCAAATTTGAAATTTCAGTCAATGGCCTACTTTGAGCTCTCATTTGGTCCCGCTTACCTTAGAACATTTTTATATGAGTCAAATGCTGGCCACAATTAAATTTTCTGTAAATGTTTTTTTTTAAAGAAATTAAAGTTATGGCCCTGCAATACAGTAAAAATTTAATTAACCCAGATGTCAAGGTAAACCTCTGATGATTTGCCAGGAGCAACCTGATCTGGTTAAGAGCTACAGGGGAATGGGGCTGGATTGGGCACACGGCCACTTTTACAGAGGTTAACAACACAGGGACATAACTAAATTCTCAATTCTGGCCCAAGTACAACTTCCACCAATGACCGTAAGTCATTTAACCTACTCGAGACTCGCTACCTTCGTTTAAAATGCTTAGCATATAATGAAATGATTATGAAAGCAACTATAATTATTGTTGCCATTATTAAAATGGGTGTATTTGCAGGCCTGGGCCCCAAAGTTTTTTTCTTCTACAAAGTTCTACACAACACTCCCTTGTGGATATGATGTGTTTCCCAAAAGAGGAAGTAGCATTATCTAGATTCCTAAGACAATGTGGGTTTTTTTCCCCCTTTTATTTGTCAAAATTGTTTTTTAAAACACTTTGGTATACTTCCTTAGCTTCCTCTTTACTCACTGGAATAAGTCTACTTGTCATGCAATCATGAATAAACTTATTCTTATTTCTATTTAGTAATGTAAGCATTATCTTTTGGAAATATTATGATAAATTTTAGGATAAAAATGAATAGGGTGAAAGGGGAAGGTGGTCTGAATGAATAAGTGGATCACAATGCAGGGTGAATGGAAACACGTGGGAAACTTAGCTTATGCTTCCTCACTGTCTAAAACTCGAAAAGGGGACTTCTGGTCAAGATGGCACAGTAGGCAAAACTGCTTGCCTGCTCCTATGATCACATCAAAAGTACAACTAAATTATACAATAGCCACCTTTTGGAATTATCTGAACAGAATTCCTATGACTAAGGATAAGAGGAAGAACTCACACTGACACTGGTAGGAAGGGATGTGGAGAGCAGGACCAATAACATGGCATTGCTCTGGTCAAGACAGGATAAAATATACAAAGCAAAGTGGAGTCACTCATGTCAACCAAGATGGCTGCCAGTCAGCCATGACACTTTGGTTCAGGAAGGAAACTACCTAAATCATGCCAGACATATTTTGCAAGGAGGCACACTGAAGATATCTGCACACAGGATCAGAACAACCATGTCTGCAGAGCGGGACCACCCACAGATAGGCTCCTGTGGAAATTCCCCACTTGCCAGCAGGGGTACCAAAATACGGGGTCAAACGGAGGGTCAAAGTTGTCAAAGTACACTGCCCTTCAGGGCATAACTGAGGCACCCTCCAGACCACCACTGAGACAGCCAAGCTCCACACACCAGAACGCTGCTTCTTGCCCCCGATCTCTCTTGGTGTCGGCCGCTGGAGGCTCTGCCCTGCTGGATCTGGACCTGTGAGACCCCCCTCTGACCTATCAGACTGGCTTTTCCTTGCAAGACGCTGATGACTCCCTTGCCCACTGTGCTGTCTCCTGGACCCATTTGCTAAGACTCTGGGACTTGGGTTTGTAATCCACCACTGATCGCTGTGTATGTGTTATATTCCTCCTAGATTGTTAAAGTGTGAGTAGAATGTTCAGCTACACTGATGTTCTATTTTGAGTCAACCTATATTCAGTAAAAGCTGTTACCTTGTGTGACTCTTGCCTATTCCTTGGTGTTGGGTTGCTGTGTGGGCACTAGTCAAGCAGTTGCCCAGCTGACTTGTAGGAAAGACTATATTGCAAAACGTGCTTGTGACAGGGGTGGAGACCCACATCAGGCTGGCCCCACGCCCATGTGTGGTGGTTAAGAATCTGGAGGGTATCTTGGCAGTGGAGAGAGGATTCCCAGCTCCACCCTGCGCTCCCCAGCCCAGAACATCAGTGCTGGGAAAAGAAGTTCTCACGATCTCTGGCTGTGAAGATCATCAGGGATCCATCTGGGCATAATGGAGGACTGCTGTGGAGCTGGGTGTCCTTTTAATGGGCCTGAGCACAGACTCACCTGCTCACAAACACTTGCCCTGAGCTCCAGTGAAGGGCCAGCAGCTTGAAAAGCACCAGGAGCATATGGGGAGAAACTGAATTGTCTGGCTTCAGGGAAAGGGCTGGAGGGGCAAGTCTGTCCAAGGTCAAAATAAACTTCTTTGTTTAGATATGTCTTTTGGTTACAGTAGTTTAGCTTGTATGGTGACTAATATAATTAGAATATAGTATCATTTATTTTATTATTTGCCACTGGATATTATTCCAATATTTTTAATAATGCTGCCATGGACATCTATATCTTTGACTTCTCTCCAATTATTATTTTTTATTAAAATATTTTAACTGTCTAATCCTCTACTGAGCATATATTTATTGATTTTAGACACAGAGAAAGGGGATGGAGGAGAGAGATCAGTTGCTTCTGGCACATGTCCTCAACCAAGTCCGAACCCACAACCTAGGTATGTGCCCTGACGGATAAAACCCGCAACCTTCTGGTGCATGGGACAACATTTCAACCAACTGAGCCACCCAGCCAGGGCTCCAATGATGTCTTTGTAACATATTTCTAGAAGTGGGATTGCTAATTATAGGGTGTGGATATTAGGCCTCTTGATATGTATTGACAAATTTCCATTTAGAAAGACAATTTGGTTTACTCTTGACATCAGTGCAGAAGGGTGTCTTGTGATCATTCACAAATAATAACCTAAAAGTGCTATTTGATACCTTGCCTGGAATAAATAATAGTAACAGATGAATAGTGAAAACCATTTTATTATTTGTATAGGTTTCGATACTAAGAAAACAACGCATATCTCTTGGCGTGATTTAAAAGCAAGAATGTAAATATTCCTAAGCCCTTCAACTGGGAAACAATGGTAAAAATTTTATTACGCTTGCAATGTAATTATCTTGAAGTCCATGAAAAAAGCTAACATTTTCAGCATACACTAAACTTATTTTAAAATTCTGAGCTGTATTTCCTGAGTTATAATTATAATGTTATTTTCCCATCTCAGCTCACGATTTTCTCATTTATATTGTGGCTCTGTAACTGAAAATGGTTTTCTGTTTCCATAAACAAGAGCAATATGTGGAAAGGATGTGAGTGGCAGTTTGACAAAAACAGGAAGCTAACCCGACAGCCCACCTCTGGGACAGTAGCTAAAGCAGTTGCGCACCCATGACGCGGACAACTGCTTCCCAAATCTTTGATTTTTGTTGTCTCGGATTGGTAGCTTTTATTCTATGACAATGACAAACACAAATCAGATATTCTATTTACAATCCAAGATACAAAAGTGCTTTAAAGTAAAAAAAGAAAAAAGGTATATGTTATACGCCAGTTATGATAAACCCAGTCATACACTAACACATACTAACCAGTGGCGACTCAACCCACGCATGCCAGCCACGTGAATACAAAGCTATTGTTTTGACGACAATCGCCTTCAAACGTGACGTTTATGTGGGGCTGTGGGAGTCGGCCTGCCCGCTGTCCCCCCGGGTTCCACTCCCTGTACAGCTCCCTGGCGGGTCAGCCTGTGTCACTACTGCGGAAGGAAGCAGTGTGGCTCCTGCCCGTCTCCCTGCAGCACTTTTGGGGGAGGCCGGCTGCCACGTTATGAGACACTGAAGCAGCGCGATGGAGAGTCCGCAGGGAGAGAAACGAGGGACTGACCGCCAACAAGCACCGGAGCGAAACACCTGGGCCAGCCGTCTGTCTGTAAGTGACACTGCGCAGAATCGCTCAGTTCAGCTACTTCTGGATCCCTCACCACAGATCGTCTGGCACCAAAAAAACGTTTATTGTTTGAAGCTGCTAAGTTTTGGGGTTGTTACACTGCAACAGATTACTAATACAGCAGCCATAAATATAAAATGAAGGTTGATTAACCCAAATAAGAAGTGGAAAGCTAAAGGAGACACCTTATAGTAAACTAAAAGCTGTATTTCTAAGTTACTTTCAGTTCCTCAAAATTTACAACATATGCCCTGGCTGCTGTGCTTCAGTGGATTGAGTGCCGGACTGCGAAATGAAAGTCACTGGTTCGATTCCCAGTCAGGGTACATGCCTGGGTTTTGGGCCAGTGGGGGGTGGGGTGGGGGGGAGGCTCAACCAATCCCTCTTTCTCTAGACCATGGAGGTTTCTCTCCCTCTCTCTCCCTCCCCAACCCCTCTCTAAAAATAAATACATAAAATATTGAAAAATATCTCCAACATACCTGTTACGTATAAGGAGAGCCCTTTAATTTTTCCTATTAGTAAAGCCAGTGCTTCTCCCCTGGTCAGGGCGGGCCCCCAGCCCCCGTGTTCGGCCTCCTTACAAGGCATATCCTTCCGCCACCGGGGCACACCCAGGGCTACGCTAGCACAGCACAAAGGCCAAAGGCCAAGGAGAGACTCAGGGATGCATTTCAGGCTTTCCTAAACTTTCAGGACATTTCCCATGACGTCTCTGTATAAATATAAAAATCTCTTACCGTCTTTAGTTCAAAATAAAGCTCAAAATACTGTATAAATGGTTCCCCAAAATGACTCAGGTTAATGACACAGAGGTGCTGCCTGTCTCACACTATATGCAATCCCACCACCCTTCACCCCCTCCCCTGGGAAGGTGCAACCACCTGGAGAATCACCGCTGTTCTTCATCTGTGAACATTAGCACCCCTAAGGCGTAGTTTTACAGGGCCCAGAGATCTCCAAAACTACAGCAAAAATAAGTTTCATTTCCACTGCTGCTGGCAGAGGAAACCAAATAAAGGAACAATTATGACAGCACAAAAAATACTGAGGATTAGCTACCAGCTGGGTCAAAAAGATTGGAAAAAGCAAGGCTGCAAATTGGTCTGGGCAACTAATCGCAATTCAAGAGCTGGAGAAATGTCAGGGAAATGCAGTAACTGAGTGATTTTTAAAGTAAGGCCTATTATATAAGAACATGCTCAGAGACAAAGAGGGATGATACCTTCACGTTACTGGAGTCTGACAGGGGAGTGCTGGTTGAATTACATGACTCAAGGAAAAAAAAAAACCTTGGTAGAACTTCCATCTGATTGGCCCAGTGAGAATCAAATTTATAACAACATAATTTGTAACCTGTCAGAATCCTTAGAGTAAAAGTTTGTCCTTGATCTGCAGCGGAGCAGCTGATACGTACAAAATGCATAATGAAGATTGATGCCCAGCAGTTCCATGAAAAGCAGATCCTTGCTGAGAAAACACATACGGTATATATTGTGAGATATTTATTTGGACCTATTCCAATCTTCTTAGTACATAAAAAAAAAGACAACTCTAAAATTGCCATTTAGCCTCCCAAAGCAGTCATACATCTTAAGATCCTTGGCATTTTTGCAGAATGGTAATTGGTACACACATGCTATGAATGAAAATGGTAAATTTTTCATTTATTCTGTTTTTCGAAATGGAATAAAAATGTGTGGCTAAACTCTTCTGAGACTGGTGTTCACCAGAATGCAGTTTACGCCGGGTACGGTCTGGCGGGGCTGTCTGAGAGGCGGCCTGGAAGGAGCTGCTGTGGGCAGCGGAGCTGGGGCAGCTGTCTGCAGAGGGCTGAGTGGGTCTAAATCTCCCTTGGCACAAAGATACCATATTAAATTGGTGATATTCTCTTTAAGATTATTTAAAAAGCCAGGTTGCTGAACACAAAGATGGCTAGAGCAGGGAAATTCACCAACAGTCCTAGTGCTGGGACAAAGAGGATTTAATTGGGGAGTCATTTATTTTATTGTCCCAGCTCTGCCATTTATTGGTTTTGTGAATTTTAGCAAATCACTTAAAATATCTGGAACTCAGTTTCCTCATTGGTATAAGGGAAGAGCTGGACTAGAATCTAGGATTTACTGGTTGGTGCAAAATCAGCGCTGTGTGAAGGAAGATCCTCAAGCTGCTTGGAGACCCATTAGGAAGGGAGATCAGAGTCAATGAGAACTGCCTGCCTGGGCCAGGCATGGCACAGGGCTGGCTGCAGGGGGCGCAGTTGCGATCCTTGGACACAAAGAGTCTATCGCTTATTCACTGAATATAACTAACCAGAACACCTGCTGATGGATTATTTCAACAAAACTACACATTTAGGAACCATAAAGAGCTTAGTAGTGAACAGAAAGAATAGTCTGTTCTGTTAAAGGCTGTCAACCTGAAGAAGTAATAATGACTCTATCAAAAGAATTGATGTTCAGTTAAAAAAAAAAAAGTACACGGAGGGGTAGGGACCTGGTCGCCTGGTTTGTAAAACCCCAACGGTGTGATCAGGCCCGGCTTTGCGTTTCACAGGGCGGAAGCGCTATTAACTGTCATAGCTACGATACCGAGTACTTGATGAAAACTCCTTGTACTCTGCCTGTCGCAGCATTTGTAAAAGGCTAAGCAGCTAGAACAACAATAGTGAAAAAAACTGCCGTAGGCTTTACAACCTAAAGTTGAAAAGAAAATGCAGTAAGAAATAGAGCTGGTGACTGCTGCATTTTTAATAAGTAGCAGAACCACTGTTATTGGGGGGATTATAAACCTATTTCTCAATTGTTATGAACTCACAAAAGCTTAGTTAACAATGTACATTAATCAAACAACAAATTAGAAATGATTTAAAGTAATTTTAGTCTAAAAATTTATATATTCATAAAAATATGTTAAAGTACTTTAAGATAAAGTTGTAAAATAATGTAAGTATAGGGAACCACATAAGTTAATGAGTTCAAATGCATTTCCTTTTATGAGGCTTAGCACTGAGTTATCTGACTATGGTGGACTGATTGTCCTTAGTTCAAGGGTGTAATGAAATCTACAGGCAAGAGAATATGTTAATGATAAATTTCAATATCACTGATATTTTCAAGGTGATAAAACCTGCTTAAGTCCATATGATAGTATTGACTATTACTTGAACTCTAAGGAGAAGAAAATAAAATTGCTATTTAAAAAATAAATAAAATCTGCCTTCACATGTTCCGAGAACCTAAGTATAAACTATTTAAGATAGGTTTTTTTGTTGTTGGTTTTGGTGTTACAATTCATCTTTAACCCTCTGAATGGGAAAAATATTTTTCTTACTTCCAAGATGATCTTTTAAAATTCTGATTGTTTACTTTTACATCTATTAAAAACATATTGTTTGAACATTTGTGGCTTTCAAGATTGAGTAACTTACTCTGAAATATATTTGGCCTCAAAGTAGATTGCTATCTGTAACACAGAAAATAATGGACTAAGTTATTTGCTCATTAAACAAAATATTTACTGAGTCAAGGCACTATTCTAGGTGCTAGAGCAGCAAACAATGTAGAAGCCTCTGTTTGCACAGAGTTCCTATTCTAGCAATTGCAGATAGAGAATAAGTAAGCAAATAGGTAATTTCAGATACTGGGAATTACTGTAAAGGAAAAAATACCGGAGTGATGCGGTGGATGAGAGCTAAGTGGAACTGAGCCCCACTTTTAGGAACGCCCACAGCTGGGTCAATGCTCTGCTGTCACTGTCTTGAACATTTTCATACTCCCCCCTTGAAGGGGCCTGTATTTTCATTTTACGCCGAGCCCCATATGTCCTGGGTCTTACAGAGAGGTGAGATCTGAAGACAAGGAGGAGGTAGACCTGTGTGGTGACTGTGAAAGGACATTTTATGAAAGGTAACAGCAACGTGACCTTGACACATTTGAGGAACAGAAAAGACGACAAGGACTGATGCATGGATGTGAGCAACATGGTGGGAGCGGATGAGGCCAGAGAAGCAGGTAAGGGCCCGTTTGCACAGGGTCTTGTAGGAGACTGGATTCTGTCTGAGCACAGGGACAGAACCCATATGAAAAGGCATACGAGAAAATCCACCCACTGGTAGACAGACACAAGAAAACTTGTCTGTTTTGGTGTAAACTTAGGTTAAAACACTATATTGTATGTGTGTGTTCTGTGAACATACACACACATGTGCATGTATACCCTTCTCCCTCTCTGTCTCCTGAGAATTTATATCCACAGGCCAAATAACATCTCGGATTGAGATTCCTCAGTGTCCAATGAATAACCCAGGCACATCCAACCAGAAAAAGTAACCAAAATACATCCCAGGACAGTTTAGCTCAACACAAGGGCAACTCAACAGGTGCGGAGTCATCCGAGATAATTACATTTGAAAGAGGCCCCCCTGCAGGTGTCTTCCATGGACTCCCCTGTGATGCTACAAGACAGACATTTCTAAATTTACTTGTAATCATGTTCAGAAAAGTGGAGTAACATGCAACCACCCCATGGACCCCACCTGAAGTACCGGGCATAGGGCGGCCACTCTCAGTGTCCTTTTAAGCCTATAGGTGGGTGACAACCCCACAGTATCTAACAGAATCAAATGCAACACAAACCTCTGACGGACAAGCTCCTAACTCAGGCTATCCAGGATTGTCACGGATAGAAACTCTGCTGAAAATACACTATGTTACAATTATACAGAACACATAACGGAGAGCGTACTGTGTTCGGTCACCAGTGGCTGACAACAGCAAACAGCAACAAATAGCAGAATCGAAGCTGCAAAAACTTTAGACTAAAAACTATCACTTAGAAGCAAACAATAAGCGTGATAAATGCTTTAAAGGAGATACCTAAAATATGAAAAAAGAAAACACTATAGACATAGTGTTGACATAGAATCACATATAATTTCATATATATATATATATATATATACATATACATATATATATATATATACTTATAGTCATAGAAATAAAACCCTTCAATAGATGTGCTCACCAGCAGACCAGCCCCCAGTGAAGACTATTAGAGCAGTGGATGAATGACCTGAGAAAACTTCCCAGCACTGAGAAAGAGGAATCAAGAGACACAGAGAGCAGAATGTGGCGGCCAATATACACCTCACTGGGATTCCAGGACAAAAGGGAGAGAATTCCAGAGGAAAGTACAGGAAGGTATAATGGCTGATAACTTTTCATAATTGGCAAAAAAAACAAGACTTCGTATTTGCAAAGAATAATGAGCCTTTAGCAGGATAAATTAAATTCACATCAAGGTACATCACTGTGAAATTAGAGAATACTAAGGACCAGGGCAAGGGCTCAAAGCACCCAAAGAAAGCAAAGGGCACTTAGCAGCCTGGGGGCAGACTGCTCAGAAGACTAGGGAGTGAAATTTTGAAAGTACTGAGAAAAAAAGAAGTGTAAAAATAGATTCCAATGTCCAGTAAATAATGGATTTCTTACTATTATTTAAGAGTGATGAAAAAATAGGTAAATATCAGACAAAGCTTGGGAAAAGTCTACTACTACTACTCTGGCAGAAAAAGCTTCTAAAGGGTACAGAAATAAGAGGAAGGAATACCTATCTTTGTTCTCATAGGTGAGGTCTGTCCAGAAAAAGTCTAGCCATTGTTAATATAATGAGAAAGGTCTGAGAGACATCAATCTAACTTGGCAGCCAAGAAGAGAACTGGTACGCCCATGCGTGAACAACGATGACTTCACTGTACTAATCAGTGGGGGCAGTAGATGCCTTTGAATGAGCATGTGGCCATCACATTTAAAATAACTGAGTGAGTAGAGCAATAAGCCTGGATCAAGTTTTGTGTTAAGCTTGAACGCTCCTCTGTGGAAACTATTCGCATGATTCAGAAGGCTGCAGCTATGGGCAACTGGTGATTGGTAGCTTCATCCTGACAACATGCCTGCTCATATATGACATCTTGTGCAGTTTTTTAGCATAACATAAAATCATCCAGGTGACTCAGCCCTCCTACATCCCAGATTTGGTACTCTGCGACTTCTGGCTTTTTCCAAAACTCAAAATCACCTTTGAAAGGGAAAAGATACCAGATCAAGAGATTTCCTGAATCGATGAGATTCAGGAAAATACGATGTGGCAGCTAATAGCAAATAGAAGAACTGTGTGAGGTCCCAAGGTGCCTACTTTGAAGAGCATCATTGTCCTATGTACAATGTTTCTTGTATCTTCTTCAGTAAATGTATCTATTTTTGTATTGTATGGTTAGCTACCTGCTGGACAGACATCATATATAAATATTCATATATCTATGGATATGAGTTCAGAAATTGAACATAAGAAAGAAAAAGATGGAACGAAAAATTACGAACAAAAACCTGGTGCTCATGTGGATAAATGTAAAGAAGCTGTGACTAGAAGGGCAGGAAAATCCCTACATATGCTGCTTAGAGGACACACCTGAACACATGGAAGCAGACAGTTGAAATATTTATAGAGAAAAAAAGATGTAAACAAACATTAACAAAAAATGATGAAACCGCACCATAGACATAATGGATTTTAAGGCAAAAGCAGTTATCAAGGATAAATGATACATAATAATAAAAGGTTCATTTCCTCAGAAAAATACGAGTTCTGATCCAGTAAACACCTGATTAAATATACTTGAAGCTATAAGGGAACACAGCAGGATTTCAAAGAAACACTGACAAGTTCACAATTATAATGGTACAGTTTAACATTCTCAGAAACTGCTAGACTAATAAAAATAATAATAATCTACCTGTCAAAACCAATTTATTTATCAGACTCATGTTATGCTTATTAAATAGTTTAGTGATCTGATTTTTTGCTCTTAGCTTATTCTGCCACTTTTGGTAATGTAGTATAAAGAGGAAAGGGGCACAGAGTCATTCATTCATTGACTCAATGAATATCTACTCCATTACCCCTAGGGTCCAGGCTGGTCTACAGTGTCATAGCACTGAACAGAAAAGGTCTCTGCTCCCATGGAGTTTGCATTCTAGGTGGGCTCACAGAAAAGAGATAACGCACGAACATGCTTATATATTAACATGTAAATATAAACATAGTATTGTTAAGAAGTAAAAAGAAAAATAGAGTAATGCAAGGAACCAGGCAGGGGTGGGTACTTTGCTGTTTTTATAGGGCTCATAGGGAAGGGCTCTGGGCTAAGGTGACTACTGCGCAGAGAAGGAAGAGAGCGCCCCCTGCAGGTGCCTGAAGGGAAAGCTTTCCAGGCAGTGGTGGGGAAGCCCAAATGGAAGCTGGCTGGTATATGCAACAGAGGCTACAGTGTAGTAAGCAAAGAACATGGGGTTGGGAGACCGAATCAGAGAGGTGTGTGTCAGGGGGATGCCATTGTAGAGTCTGGAACAGAAGAGCAGTGTGATGTGGCTTCCAGTTTTAAGGGGTCACTGTGGCTGTTTCATGCAGAACACATGGTGTGGGTGCAGAGAGCTGGCGCTGAGGCAGGGAGACGGTTTGGAGGCTCTGCAGTCACCCAGGGGAGAGTGACAGCAGCTGGGCCTGCGACACAAGCAGTAGAAGTAGGATTCTGGGTCTACAGTGAAGGGAGCCCCCTGGACAAGTGATGAGTTTCCAGGCAGCAGTGCCTACCTGTGCGGTACTCTTTCTATGTTCTTAACGCCTGATTTGTTTATCTCTTCAGTCTTTATTCCTATAGACTAGTGGTCTAACACAACTGTATTTAAGAACTGATATATTGCATCATGCTTAACACGTTTTTGAAGGTGTTGTAAATACTGCTGATATTTTAAAAATAATGATGCATTAATAACCTGTTCATTAAAAGGCAAAGGTAGTTGAGGGGTGGCGCCTCCTCAGTAACTCACCAAGGAACCTGCAGCTTGGTGAGCAAATCAGGATGAAGTTCTTGGGCAAATGACAGAGAAGGCAGCTAGCCTTTTCCCCACTTTTGTTTGCCAAACAGAAAAAAGGAAAGATTGCTGAACTCAGGATTATTTTGGAAACACAGGCAGAGGTAAGAAAGCCGTGGGCTGAATCTGCCTAGGTTCACAGGCAATTGGACAAACCAGCAAGAGCCAATTAGTGGCCGCTGTATTCATTTAACACTTTCCCAAGCAGTGCTGTCTTCCCCGCTTCTTTCTGATACTGACTGCTGAGCAAGCTGAGAGTCACGTATCTTAGCTACAGAACAGATGATTTAAAACCACAGAACCAATTTGAATACAAATGTATAAAACAGTTTCACAAGGGCTTCAAGACTGCAATTTTACAAACTAAAATTTAAGAAAAATAATACTGACAAGTTTGTATTTCATAACTGACACCCAGAAACTTGTCTGGAACCTCTGAAGCTGAAAGATTAGACCACAGGATCCTCAATCCACTTTAAAAGGGAATGAAGGATGTGTCAGAACCAAATCTTTGCCCTACAAATTGCAAAGTGTACTTAAGGAGTATATCTTTACTGGCCCTAGGTGCCTGAGGAATCACCCTCTTCCAGGATAAAATGTCTCTACTGGATGCATTTACCCTGGGCTCTAACTAGAAGCTACACAGGATACTGATTGCATTTATCATTATCCGCAAATTATAAAACGTCCATTTAAAGAGAGTTGTGATAAAACCTAATCCAAGATAGATCCAGGTGCTACATAAATGAAACTCATTGTACTTGAAAAGATAAAACTTCTTTTAAAAAATTTCCTTAATAAACAGACTCAGAAAACAGATCTTCAGGTATTTTAGACAGCATACAAAACTTAATGATGTAAGATTTGAGAATTCTCCAAAATGCTTAAATTACATATAGGAACATATACAGTATGCCAGGTGATAATGAAATCAAGTTACTTGAAAAATAACTTCTTAGAAATGAAAACTAGAAACCACCCCAATATCCTACAGTGCGGGAATGGTTAAACAGCGGTGGTCCCATACTAGGAAATGCTGGTCAGCAATAAAAAGGAACGAACTTTCAATACAACAGCATGAATCTCCAGAGAATCAGACTGAGAAAAAAGCCAAATCCCAAAGGTCACATACCTTTCTATAACCTTTTGAGAGTTTTTATCACAAATTGGTGTTGAACTTGGTAAAAACAAAATCTCTGCATCTACTGAGATGATCATATGGTTTTTCTCCTTTGCTGTATTAATATAGTGAGTATTAAGTCAATTGGTTTCAAGTGTTAAATCATCTTTGCATTGCTTTATGTTGCTGGATTGAATTTGAGAATATCTGTCTACAGGGGTGGGCAAAAGCAGGTTTACAGTTGTGAGTATGTGGAGGTTTATTCTTGTATTGTTACTAATTATTGCATTATTTAATTGTATTTTTTCTTATTATCATTACTTTGTATCCTTACTTACAATTTATCTCTTAGGTAACGATGGTTGGTAATTAACCAACTTTTGCCCATTTTTGTATATGAGGGATATTGGAATGTCTGTCTATAAATTTCCTTTCTCATAGTTTTTGTATGGTTTTGGTGCTAAGATGATACCTCATAAACTGGAAAGGTTGCCCCCTGCGCTATTTTCTGAAACAGTTTAAATTGGATGAGCATTACTTCTTCCTTAAATCTTTTGTATCATTCATCAGATTTTGACTATCTAAATTCTCTATTTTAATGCTAATAGTGGTGAGTTATGTCTTCTCTCACTTTTTAAGTATAATATAATCAACTTTTGATCTCTTTAAAACAATAGCTTTGACTTCATTAACTTTATCTATTGCATTCCCATTAAAAAAAAATTACTTTCAGAGAGAAGGGAAGGGAGAAGGAAAGAGAGGAAGAGAAACATCAACGTGTGGTTGCCTCTCACTTGCCCCTACTGGGGACCTGGCCTGCAACCCAGGCATGTGCCCTGACTGGGAGCCTTTGGCTCACAGGCCGGCACTCAATCCACTGAGCCACATCAGCCAGGGCCCATTTTTTAATTTTGTTGATTTCTACTCTGCATTTCTTTTCTTCTACTTGCACTGCATTTTATTTGCTCTTCATTTTCTAGCTTCATAGTTGGAAGTTTAGATCACTGATTTTAAACCTTTCTTATTAATTATTTTAAGCCAAACATTTGCCCCCAGCATTGCTTTATAATTGCACCCCACACTTTGGGTATATTTTCATTGGGTTAAAAATATTTTCTAATTTCCTTGTGATTTCTTCTTTACACCATGGGTTATTTGGAAGCGTGTTGTTTAATTTCCAAGTATTAGGAATTAGTGTGAAAACTTTTTTTTTACTGCTTTCTAAGTTATACTGTGGTCAGAGAGCGTACTTTCTATGAAGTCAGTTATTTAACATTTATTGAGACTTGTTTTATAGCTTAGAATACTGTAGAGGCTGGTCATGTTCTGTGTTCACTTGAAAAGAACACTCTGCCGTTGGGTGGAATGACCACAAATGTCCAGCTGACTGACAGTACCATTCAAGCTCTCTGTGTATTTACTATTTTTGTCTATTGGTTCCATTGGTTACTATTTGTTCTCTCAATTATCGATAAGGAATAATGATAAACTCTCCAGTTATAATTGTGGATTCAATTTTTGGTTTATGTATTTTATAGCTCTGCTATTAGAGAAACATATATTTAAGATTTCTATGTTTTTGTATCCTGATGAATTTGCCCCTTTGCCTAATTATTATTAGGAAGTGTCCCTTTGCCTCTGATGACAGTCGTTATCTGCAGCCCTCGTTGTCTAACAGTGAAAGTCATTCTAGCTTCACCTGATCAGTGTTTGCACGGTCTGTCCATCCCTTCTAATCCACGTGTGTTTTTACATTTAAATGATCTTTTCATCCCCTGCCCAAGACAGCAAAGAGTTAAGTCTTGCTTTTAAAAATGCACTTGGAAAATTTCTGCAGTTTTTGAAGTTTCTAGATCATTTACATTTAGTGTAATTTATTAATAGATTTGGTTTAAATCCACCATATTTTTCTGTCACATTTATCCCATCTGACCTTTGCTACTTTCTCCTTTTTTAAAAAGATTTGTTGTTTTAACTGTATATATTTCACATTCCATTTCATTTCTTTTGTTTGCTTCTTGGCTGTCATTTTGTTTTAATTTTTTAGTCATTGATGTAGGCTAGCATTTTTTGATATAACATTGCAATTTTCTTTTATTACAAATATATTCAAAAAGCTGTATTCAAAAGACAGCCAGTATAACGAACCTGATATACCCTTCAACAACATACAAACCTGATAACCTGATTTAAACTTTCGACAACTACAAATCCACGGCCAATTCTGCTTCCTCTAAGCCCCCACTAACTCACCTCTCCTACCTTGGTGGGAATGCTGGACATCATACTGTTTCCTCTGTAACAATGTCAGTATGTATCTCTGTAAGGACTTACAAAAGAGATAAAGTAATTACTGCATCTGAAAAATTAAAAATAATAGCATTAAATAGCCAACAATGCTCAGATTTCCCAGGTTGTCTTTTTTTTTTTTTAAGATTTTATTTATTTATTTATCTTTAGAGGAGAGGGGAAGGGAAGGAGAGAGGCAGAGAAACATCAATGTATGGTTGCCTTTTGTGGGTCCCCTTCTGGAAACTGGCCTGCAGGGAACCAGCCTGCAACCCTGGCATGTGCCCCGACCGGGAATCGAACCGCGACTGTCTGGTTCGCAGGCCCATGCTCAATCCACTGAGCTACACCAGCCAGGACTCCCAGGTTGTCTTTAAAAAATATTTTTTTTATCACAGTGTGCTTGAGTCGAGGTTCAAATAAGGTCATTCCTGTTGGGGTGGTGGGGGTGGAGGAGATCCAGGGGGATTTGAAAACACTGCTGCCGCCACCACCACCATCCCTAAATACCAATGTAACTTCTGTCTTATTTAAAACTAAATAATGTTAAAAGATTTCGTTTGTAATATTAATTACATCGAGCTTCTAAACCACATACATTTTTCAACTTGAGTTTCTGTTTTATATTGAAAAATGTCATTCTCAGAAATTCTCTAATGCTTACAAATCCACATCTTATGTGACTCCGTATTTTTAAAGCTTCAATTTTGGACAGTTTCTGGTATGAGTGATTTCTCACTACTTCCTCAACATTATACTGCCAAGTCCTGTAAAGCCAGAACCACATCTTCCAAGAGGAGAAAAACTGCTCAGGAATATTCTCATAAATTTTGCCTTCACTGTTATTTGTTTATGACAATTAAGAGTCAAATTAACTTAAAATGTAAAGACAAGGGATATGACTTCAAAAATTAATCAACCATTCTGACATAGATTGTACTACTGGAGCTTTAATGTCATTGTTTTACCTCCCAGGGAAATGAGCTACAGATATAGGCAGCAACTGATAGTTTATGAGGAAGGAGCTCATTATAGACATTTAATGAATTATTCATAATTTCACATTGCAGAATACAATTTTTGCCAGACTAAACTTTGTACATATAGAGAATAAAGTGAAAACATCTATTACTTTAAGAAAATCAGCCCTGGCTGGTGCAGCTCAGTGGATTGAGTGCAGGCCTGCAAACCAAGAGGTTGCTGGTTCGATTCCTAGTCAGGGCACATGCCTGGGTTGCAGGCCAAGTTCCCAGTGACAGACAAATGGGAGGAAAACACACATTGATGTTTCTCTCCTCCTCTTTCTCCCTTCCTTCCCCTCCCTCTAAAAATAAATAAATAAAATCTTAAAAAAAAAAAAAAGGGCCCTGGCTGGCATAGCTCAGTGGGTTTAGCGTGGGCCTGCGAAGCCAAACTACTGCGGTTTGATTCCCAGTCAGGGCACATGCCTGGGTTGCAGGCCAGGTCCCAACAGGGGATGCGTGAGAGGCAACCATCAACCATACATTGACATTTCTCTCCCTCTCTCCTTCCCTTCTCCTCTAAAGATAAAAAAATAAAATCTTAATTAAAAAAAAGAAAAACACAAGAAGGCTTAAGTTGATTTTATGTCAAATAACAGAGGACTGACTAAAGAAATTTAATTAAAATTCTGATAATGCGGAGCACTGTTACGATTATGTAAGATTTAATGAAAATAAATTGATGAAGGTCTTACAAATATAACACATTTATAGGAACTCTTCTTTTATCCTAAAATACTTGCATGCCTAAGAAGGTTTTAACTCTACATTTGCCAATTAGATATGCAATTCCACTCAGTTTATACAGTTAAATAAGGTAGATTGTGGAAATGAGATTCATAATGAGGTTTTCTTTTTCTAAATCAAGAGGAAAAATTCTTTTCACATACATTTGCATTTGACTTTCTCAAAGATTTTGCAGGGCGAGCCAGATCCAGGGTCGTCATTTCCTTCCATTTGAAAGATCAGGAAACTGAGGGTCGGAGAGGGAGAGTCACGGCCCCACGCCAGGCTCTGCGTCGGTACTGAGTCCAGACACAAGGCAAAGCCTTCAGATTCCAGGCAGTCCTCTCTGACTGACGACGTACAGGGACTAAGCTGCCCACTGATTCTGGGCTTTCTTAAGGAAACCTCCTAAACCCCATCTACTCCACCAAGTCAGTAACAGAAAAGAGAGGCAATAAAGCCAGGCAAAGAATACTGTGAGCTGAGGTAGACACGGTTGTGGTGTGGCTGTTGGTGTGGCTGTTATTGTTAACTATTATTTCCACTGCAAGTTTCTCAAAAAGTCAGGCCTTCTCCAATGACATAAAATCAACCCGGAAGAATAAAACTAACAGATTCTTTGTCGAAACATCTTGAGGAGTCACGATAGCAGCGCCCTTTTCCCTTAGTGCTGTCCTTTCTATAACGTTCACATTACGGGGAGACGTCTGTGTGTCAGGAATGATAATGCCATTTGGGGACAGTTAGAGACAAATGCTGGTAGGCACAACCTAATGCAGCAAATGGTAATAATTACAGGTTATATACGAAGCATTGGAGAGCAGTTATACTTAAGTGCATGAGGATAGGGTGTTTCAGAGTCATAGCCGATAAATGTGCTAGCTAGACTGAAAAAAACTTATTACATTTCCAGCCTGAGAAAAGCAATTGTTATTTTAGTTAAGTCATTAGAGCCTACCATTCTGTAAAAGAGAGCCAAATATGAAGATACAGATTTCTGAAATACTTTCCCTTCTGTTCCGAGTATATTTTCTTGCTCAAGAATTCGATCAGACGTTCCAGTCTTATTAAATTAGCTACACTATAGACGGTACAGTGTTTGCCAGAATCCTAACTTTAACACTTAAATCCGTGATGCATATAATATGTCTTAGGCTGCTACTGAACTGAAGTCTGAAGTTTCACTAGGATTTCCCTACTTGTAAATTTTTGGACACCAGAAGCTCATATCTGGGTTGCGTCTATACTTTATTGTGAAATTAGCCCAGGTGCTGATGTGCTGCGGAATAAAACAGCATAGTTTTTAGGAGCAAACATTTTATTTTCCTCATTGATGAAATGAGAGGTGCTGGATTGGGGCTGTCCAGAAAAATCAATGGATAAATAACAAAATCAATTATTACAAAGAGCTGAACATGGCTATATTTTAGGATATGAAGGAAAATTCATATAAATTGAAAAATAAGATACTAGATTAAAACAATGATAAGCCTCCCCTTTCACGCATCTCTGGGTTATGCTGCCAGACCTCTGTGCATTTGCAACTCTTCAACTCAGCTCTTGGGGAAAAGGTGCTGAACAGCAAGGTTCTCCTGAATTTGAACATGAGCATTCTTCAGAATCTGAGACTCTGATTAAGAAAATGCTTACAGGATCAGATGCTCTGAGTTTGTTTTGTATCTAGTACGCTAGGTGTGCTGAATCATGCATCTTGGGCAGGTAGATGATTATTCCCATGTAGTTCGGATCATTCTCAATTTCAGAATGCTAAGAGCCACAAGTGCCTTGAAGAAAAATGTAGTAAAAGGATATACATGTAGTGAAAGACTTTATCCTTCCTTTTTAAAACAGCAGCTCCCACAGAATACCTCATGCAACCGAGTTGGTACATAAAAGAGTGAGTATTTCTGGGAAACACTAGCTTCTTTTAACATCTTACTCAGAACACATTCAGGAGGGCTAGAAAATCTCTTCTTAAAGAATCAGACTAACTCACAATGAACTCCTCAGTTCATTGAATGTTGCTCATTTTGAGGGTGGTGTGTGTGTGTGTGTGTTGGACTGGGATGAAGGAGGTCATTATCAAGGTTACACTGCTGCTACAAGCCACAGGATAACTACTCCACTCCTGTTTCCATTCGGGAAGGGCTCGCCGGCTTCCAGTGTGGATGACCTGATCTATAGATTGGAGCTCTCAGTAATTCACCTTCCACCAGTCCCTCCTTCAATGAGGAAAACAGTGTCTTGCCTGAAATGAAATGGCTGTGCCACGGCACATTAAACATTTATAGAAGCCAGGTGAGAAAAGCAGCTGATGACCGCTAAGGGTGAAACAAAGATCAGTACCCTTCATCTACATTCACAAAAAAGCTATCTGTATACACGACAGGTAAAATTTAATGCTATACATGCTACCTGACCTTCAGTTTTCATGTATTTTAAATACATATTTAAAAAGTAACTATGTCTCATGTATATAGATGACGAATTCTAAATCAGTAAGAAACACTCAAAGCTGTTAGTCTTAGGAAAACTTTGCCAGTATATCTTGGGCAATTCTGCTTCCTTCAAAGGCACGTCCTGTCCAGCCAAGCGGTATCTGCAAATGGGAAAATTCACTACGAAGAAGGCCGACTGTGCTCTCAGAGTGTTTTCTGAGCTGTCTCCAAGACACTCATTCCTTGAACTTATCTAGGTCTGCCCCGTTTTATCTTCATTGTATTTCTCCACCCCTCCTTACTTCGTCCTTCCTATCTGGGTATTTTAATGATAATATTTTCAGCTCTCTATTGTCTACCCATGCTTCCTAGTTCACTTCGTGCATTCCTGCTTGAAGGTCAGTCATTAGACCAAGTGACATCCCTAGGTGTATGATCCCCACTTATCCCAAAAGAAGGAAACCGGGACATGTAGGTCCAAAATATGCCTTTTACATTTTAAGCTGAAAGTAAGCAGCAGCAAACACAGAAAAAGCTCTCTGCCCTCCCCCTATCTCTAGAAGCAGGACAAATAATAACAAAGGTGACCCTCCATGGATTAACACAATGAATCAAACTCTGTGATTAACATGAGTTAATCACAGAGCAACTTTTGACCCCTATCAGCCTGACGATGGCATGTGAGGAACCTGTGTAACAAATTTGACGAAGTAGACTTTATAGCTCCCATTCCTTTCCCATAAAGGAACCTTCCTCAAATTTGCCACCTCTGCAGACTAGGGTCCTTTCTCTTTGTCTTGTCACTTCTCTAAAAATTGATCACCTTTGTTGAAGATGCTACATATGCCTGAATTCGAACCCTCCTCTTTGGGTTACTCATCCCTAAATTTACCTCATGTATATATGAGATATATATATGTGTTTACAAAACATTTGCTTGTTTTCTCCTATTAAACTACCTTTTGTTACAGAGCCCAGCCCAGCACCTAAAATGAGTCCAGGAAAAATTCCCTCCTGGCACTAACATGTGGTTTCCCAGAGCTTGCCTCCCTCCTGCCTCAGGGAAGACTGAAAAAACCATATAAAAATCCTCAGACTTAATTAAGCGGCAATACTAAATAGGTTTCCTGGCTTAATTATAAAAGACACAAAGTATTTCTATGTTATTCCTTAATTTCCACTTAAAGAATCAAAGCTGTAATAACTGAGCAAGAATTGTTTACTAAGATGTCCACTGCTCTCGCGGTATCACATATCTGAGGGCTGTCCAGAAGGTATCCAGCCATGTAATATAAAAAGAAGAGACATTTACTGAAGAAGATATAAGATACAAGCAACATTGTACACAGGACAGTGCCACCTCAGTCCCCTTCAAAGCAGGCACTTTGGGACCTCACACAATCACTATCAGCTACCCACTGTATTTTCCTGAATCTCATCAATGGTGTGAATCTCTTCCCTTTAAAAGGTAATTTTAAGCTTTGGGAAAAAGCCAGAAGACACAGGGCACTGAATCTGGGCTGTAGGAGGGCTAAGTCACCTGGGTGATTTGATGTTTCACCAAAAAACTGCATGAGATGTGATGCATGAGTGGGTGCCTTGTTGTGATGAAGCTGCCAATCACCCACTGCCCATAGCTGGAGGCTTTTGAATCGCGAGAACAGTTTCCTCAGAGGAAAACTTCAAGCTTAACACAAAACCTGATATGGATTCACTGCACTACTCACTCAGTCATTTTGAATGTGATGACCACACAGTACACAGGCTCGCCCAACAGCATCTACCGCCCCCACTGACTAGTACAGTGAAGTTGTCATTGCTCACACATGTGCATTCCAGTCCGCTCTCCTAGGCTGCCAGGTTACACTGATGTCATGTGAACCATTCTCATTATATTAACACAACGGTAGGACCTTTTTCCAGATAGACCTTGTATTATAAATCAATAAAGACCTAATAATAATAGCTCTGATAACAGGGAAGAGGATGTTCTGGGCAATACATCCTTTGTATAACTCTGATGTCACTATAAGTAACTTCTCTAACTGCTGCGGTCAAGGACATTACTCTGCTTTGAAACTCTTTTTCAAATTTGATCTCTCTCAAATTTTTACAAACACCAAACTTTGCCACCTTATTTCAGGAATAAGCAAATTTATTAGTCAATGTTTTTTGAATATTAATAGAATAAATGTAAAATATTGACTCGATTCTGCTCTGCCTTTCCTTCATCCCTTGATTTTCCTGAGCAGAATTATGTCAGCCTGTTTCCTAAGTCAAATAATGAAAAAGTAACAATAATTCTGCATAATCAAGTACTTTTTGAAAGCTCAATGTTAAAAGATGATATTTCACTGTCACCCAGTTTTTCATCAACCAGTCTGGCCTCTCCAAAAATAAAACCAGTACAGTTTATAAGAACAATGGTTTCCCATGTCTGCTGCTTCAGAAACATCAATGGCTCTTGCATTTTAATAAATGAGTTTCCATGCATCATACATCAATCTCATTTTTAAGCTTTCAATGAAAGTTTCATCAGGAATAATAAAGTGTTCACTGTAGCATTATTCACAAGAGCCAATATATGAAAATAACCTGTCTGTCCACAGATGAATGGAAAAGAAAATGTAATATATGTGCAGTGGGATATTAATCAGACATGAAAGGGAGGAAATCCTGCCACAGTGACAACACAGGTGAAGCCGGTGGGTGTCAGGCTCAGTGACATAAATCAGACACAGAAAGGCAAATACTGCACGATCTCATGTATAGGTAGAGTCTCAAAAAGTCAAGGTCATAGAACCAGAGAACACAGTGGTAGTTCCCAAAGTCTGGGAAATGGGGAGAAGCTGGCTAATGGTGTAAACTTTCACTTACAAGATGAATGAGTTCTGGGGATCTAGAGCATAACATGATGATTAGTTAATACTACTGCACTGTATACTTAGCAAAGGTAACTACATGACGTGCTGAATATGTTAATTAACTTGCATGGGGTAAGCATTTCACAATGTGTACTTTACTATATCAACACGTTGTACACCTTCAACAAACCATGTTATACAACCTAAACATATACAATTTTTATTAGTCAATCATACCTCAATAAAGCTGGAAAAAATAATCAATAATAATATATTTAATAATCCTTAAAAGCTCACAAAACAAATGAATATTTTAGAAATTATTTATAGCTTGAAGATTTTCCCTCAATTATGCCATAGAAAATTTAAGTAAATCACTGTGATGGGGGAATTCAACATTACTTAAAAATATTTTTTAACATGCAAACAAAATTTTGTAAATATTTATGGCCCATATTTTGTATCAGAAATACTCTGTCCCACAGTTTGCCATAAACTTTTAATTCTCAAGCATTCTGACATTTGAACTTTAAAGCTAGGGTTGACTTTTAAAACTCATTCCATACTTGCACATTCTGCATCGAACTTTCACACACTCTCTCTCCCAAATGTCCTTGACACTACTCAACACTATACACAATCCTCTTCTTGGTGTATTTTGTAAAAGAAACATTAAATTTTTTTTACATTTGAAAGTATGCTTGTGTGAATGTACTATCTATCCGTGCTGTATTATAAATCTTGACTTTTTAAAATCTTCACCAAAAATATCTACATGAGAGAGAGAGAAACATCTGTTGGTTGTCGCCCTGACCAGTGATTGAACCCTCAACCTGGGTATGTGCCCTGACCAAGAATCAAACCTGTGACCTTTTGGTATATGGGACGATGTTCACATGACCTGAGCCACCTGGCCAGGGCTTAATGTATTTTAATAACATGTAGCACAATATCAAATTTTAATGCTATAAAATGAATTCAGAAAAAAATCTTTGCATTTCCAGCTATAAATGCCATGCCAATAGAATTTAAATTCTATTACAAAATTCAACTTCCTGATAATTAAAACATAAGACTATTAACATTTATGGGTTTGGCCACACAGAACAGGTCAATATCCAATCTTTTCCCTGTAATATATATCAAAAGGGAACAATTAATTTTTATTTATTTTATTTTTAGAGGGTTCCAGGGCACATGTATCTCTTAAATGAAAGTAAAGTTGGCTAATCCTTGGAGCTGTTTATTTTAAAAATAAAATTCTTAGGTGAAATAAGAAGGCACTTATCATAATAGAGGACAAGGGACCAAACGGTGAAGGGTATCTTAATAAATTCAGACTCCTAGCAATAATGGGGACAGAGTATTGTGTTCTGACAGTTTCCAGGTTGCCATTTTATTCTGAAACAGTACAGATTTGGATTGGTACTGGTTTATGAATTTATGCAAATTTCAAGTGATGAAACCTGGCTGTAACTGATCACACATAATGGAAAAAATAAGTTTTTTTAAAAAGTTAGCACTGAAACCATGAGGACAGGAAGGACTTGAAGACTAAAATGAGGTACACTGAGGCAATGGCTCTTTCATTTAAATGACTGGATTTTAGTTCGTACATGCTGTCTATCAATAAACTTTCCGAAAGTACTTGGATTTCTAATGCTGTTCTTTCTGATTCACACATGGCAACACGTATAATCTTCTCCTTAAATGTCTTTAAAAATATATAATGTTTTAAAATGCGGGTATCACCATCACCCTTCCCTTATATTAATAAATTCCCAAATACCTTGCCTTACCCTCTAGTCTTTTAAAAATTCTTTCTCCCTTTTTCTATCAGAATTTTATTTTCTAAACCCAAAGCCATTCACAGTATCCCTACTTAAAACTAGAACGGCTTCGTATACTCTGTAGCAGAGTTCTCTAAATTTAAGGAATCTCGTAATCCACTTAGTGATTGTTTAGCATATCTTTCTTTTCACTGTAATAGTTTAAAAACATAAGCTTCCTTTTATAATGTAAATATAAGAACACTGTGTGCCACTTCCACACAGTGTATCTTGCTTTGTTAGTCAGAAGAGAATAGGTTGTGCGGAGGTAACAGAAGAGCCCCACCTGCCAGAGCCACAAACTGGGTTAACTGCTTGCCCATGCTGCAGGCCCCTCTCAGGTCAGCTGTGGTTTCCTCCACCTTTTCTCTACTCTGTGCCCAAAGCTAATGGAACACCTCGTATTCTGGGACATCGCCTATAGTACTGCAGACGAAAAAGAAGACATGAGAAATCCTTATTCTTAAAGCTGTAGCTCAGAAGCGACACATACTAAGCCTGCTCTCATTTCCTTGGCCAGAGAAGCGTGGATAAGGTTGACTGGGCAAGGGAAATCCAATCCTTCTCTGGTGAGTGCATTATTGAACAATAATGCAATCAACTACACTCGGCAAGAATAGAAGAGATTATAATAAAAGTGAAATGAAAATACAAAAATGTTATTAATTTGTAGTTAGAAAATGTTTTAATACCATGCTAGGATCAACTGATTTTCTTCTTAATATACTCAGATTATTTGAAAGAGAACTGTATCTCACTTACTATGCGATACAATGTCATATCCACCATCCCGGTACCCCATAAAGTCATTCACCTAAAGTCACTGCCAGTATGATTTCCACACCTTTACAAATGTGTCTAAAAAATAAAAACATTTCTAAAAGAGACTCTCTTGACACTCTGGTCCTAATTCTTATTTCCAGGATGAGCTCCAGCATCTATTTTCCTTTAAGGGGCTCCCTTGCTCCCTCTGCTCCTTTTCTGACAAATCCCAGCCTTCCTGGACTTCCTCTCTGCACGTCCACACCTTCTCTTGCTTCATTGTACCATTATGTGATGGACGAGACTGGCCACTGTTATTTTATATCACCAAGCACATGTAATTCAGGTCTTGGTCCTTATCCTTATACCAGAAGTCCTACAGTCTTCTGTAGTGAGAAATACTCAATACAGATTATTTCTTGGAGAAGCATGAACTGATGAATATTTTAAAATTTACTCTTTACTGCATTTTTTTCATTACCATTTAGTCCTCTTATCCTTCCCTTCCCCCAGCAATCGCCACATTATTGTCCACGTCCATGAGTCCTTTTCCCCCAGGCCTGTCACCCCTGGCCTGCCCCCACCGGGCTGTTATTTGTCTTTCTCTGACTGGCTTACTACACTCAGCATAATGCTCTCTAGGTCCACCCATGCTGTTGCAAAGAGCCTTAAAAAAAAAAAGAAGAGCCCAGAGGCCTGCGGCCTCTGACATCACTTTTGGACAGATGAAACTTAAACACACACGGTATCCAAACTAAGATCTTAAAGGGTGTCATCAAACATGACTCCTGTTCAGGAAAAACATCAAGAAAAGTATATTTTAAAAAGCAAAATTGATTTCAAAAGTCTGTATCAGATTCTCCCTATGAGATATATACTAGGAAAAGTTAACTTTGAACTATACTGTTATTCATTTAGAAGTACAGCTTGAGCATTTTAAATCCCTAATATAAACAACTGATAAAAATATCCATCTTGTACATGAATGCTAAGATACTGATATAATTTGTAAATGATAAATTTCTAAATGCAAAACTGATATATGTCTTGAAAAAAAAGGTGATGAAGGGAAAACCCCATTTGCTATTTGGCCTAGTTTCTTACTATACTTGACCTGATACTCTCACCCAAGATGTTTTGAGGAAAGTTAAATATTTCTCCCAATAATTTTTAAGTATTCTCCACGTAGCATAACTTTAACAATATGTAGTGCGCATACTTAAAGTACATGGTTAAATTTTATTTACATTTTTTTTTTTAGTGTTTGAGTTAGTACCAGGTAAATATTTAACATTGTTCATGAAAAGCACATCACTCTCATTTTTCTCTTCCAGGTTTCCTTTTCTGAAAATAAGTATGAATGTGGAAGATACAACTAAGAAGAAATGATGGGGACACTGTATCTTCTTATTTAAAACCGTGGCTCTTTCAAACCTTTACTTATTTTTCATGATGGCAGCCTTTCCCACTTTGTCACTTAACAATTATTGACTGAATGCCCGATATGTACAAGGTACCGAGGGGTTGAGAATAGTGCGGAATACAGATACTGGAATTTATAATTTAGAAGATACATCCAAACCCAATTGCTATCATATAAGACAATATAATTATCATATAAATTATATAGGAAAGTGCTATAGGATAGTAAGAAATATTAATAAGCATTTTTTTTCTGGAGTTAATCAGAGAGACTTCAAAGAAACAGTGACATTCGATCTGCACAAAAAATAATGGTTAAAAGTCAGGCAGAGATTAAAAAGAGGGGGAAGGAGGGTAAATTCTTGGCAGAAAGTGGTGTGAGGAAAGGCACAGTGGTGGAAAGTCAGAATGGATATTTGGGCGGTGGCAAAGGGTGGATTGACTAGAATTCTGGGTGGGAGGGGGTGAAATGCTCAAAAATAGGCTTGCTGTTGTTTCAGAGTACAGCTTGGAGGGAAATATCACTGCTGAATGAATGCAATAAACCAGGCATTCACTGTGAGTAAGAACAATAAACTGCCAAATTGGGAATCTATGTAGCTATTTTAGTGTGTCTAATTATAGGAAAAAAAGGTTGCATTATAGGACACAGATACTGACTCAGCACTTTTAGAAAGTATCCCTTATTGCAACACTTTTAAAGAGTCAGGGTGTTGAAAGTCCCAGAGTAGGTTATTTATAATTTTGTGCGCATACAGCCAGGCGACATAGAGGTGGATGAAATGAGAGATACATAGAAAGTATTCTAATGCACTTGTATGTTAGGAAATGCTTCTTATTGACAAATCAAAAATGAATTACTACAAGATATTTACTGCTTATATTTGCCCAGGGCATAATATTTTTACAACTGTTTCAAGATTACATTTTTATTTAATCTTCATTAAAAAACATATTGTTCAGCACAGCAATTATATTGTTGCCTTTTTACAGAAGAGGGAAAGGGCTCACAGGGGCCCAAACTGTCCTAGTTCTACTTCTGAGATAAATGATAAAAGCTCAAATCTGAAACGACCTGACTCTAAAATGTGTATCTTTCTAACCAATTATTGTCTCCTTAAAATTGGTAGACTTACTCGCTTTTTGACTCTGAGAAATCATTCAGACCCTCTAAGGCATTGCTCTCTTCATCTGTGTAATGGGAATAAAAACCATACTTCAGAGAAGAAAGCTATGATGGAGGCATAGATAAACACGGCTCTCTTCTTCAAACAACCACACCAAAGTCACAACCAAACTATAAAAACACCATTATTCAGAACCAGCAGAAATTGGGCTGAATGGAAGCTCTACAATTATGGAATTACAGATGAAACCGCATCGAGACTGGTAGGAGGGGCAGAGATGCGGAATGGGCTGGTCCCACACCCATGTACGGCAGATAAAAATCGGGAGGGATATCTTTGGGAGTGAGGGATCCCAGCCCCACTCCAGGATCCCTAGTCCACTGCCAGAAGATAAGACCCCATAACGTCTAGCTGTAAATTCAGCAGAGATTGAGGCTGAGGAAGACTGAGACTTCTGGAGTCCCAGGCAGTTCTTTTTTAAGGGCCTGCACACGGACTTACTCAGACTCACTCCCTCTGAGCTCCCGCACAGGGGCAGAAGCTTGAAAGGCATTAGAGACATGCAGAGAGGAACTTAAGTGTCTGGCATCAGGGTGAGTTGGGGGGCAGCTTTCTCCCACACAGATGTGCTGGCAGAGGCCACTATTCCTTTTCTGAGCCTTCCCCACAACAGCTGGCAGGCAGGTGCCATATCTGAGACTCCATCAACCTGGCTCACACTGTTTGCCCCATTTTTGCGAGGCCCTGCCCCACCTAAGCTGTTTCTGGTGGCTTTTCCACACAAATAACTTATCTTGGCTCATGCTTCAGATTTTCCTAAATTCTCTCAAATAAGCAGCATCTGGCCCTAGCAAGCCCTACACCTCTTGCTAAGTGGCTCCAGGCCCAGCACTAGCAGCAAACTCACCTTGGTTTACAGCTTGGCCTTGCCTGGGCGCTTCCAAGCCTAGCATAAATCGCAGCCATCGGCAGATCACTCTAGCTTATGCTGGGTGGCCCCAGACAGAATACAGGTGTGGCTGACCTTAGCCTACACCTTCCAGGAAGCCCCAGAGCCCGTGTAGCCACTGGACAGCTACAGACCATGATGAAGCACCACCACGGCCCCACTGAGTAAGTCTGCTCTGGGGAATGGGCTCCCGCACAGCTGACACTCCACAGTGGTCAAAGGTTGGTAGACGGTGGTCACAGCTAGTCCTTGCATCTGAATGAAGGGGCAAATCCCTCTCATTGACCTGTCAATAATAAAGTCTCAACTACAAGAGGAAAGTGCACACATCCCGCATGGAGGGTGTATGTTGAGTAGCCAGCCAGGGTGATAGGGGAGGCTGTGCCAGTGGACCTTACAGGATACCTACTAAATTAGCAGTAGGTATCAAGCCAGGGAGATGTAGCAGCTCTACCTAATATAGAGAAGCAACACAGGGAGGCTGCTAAAATGAGGAGACAGAGAGACATGTCCCACCATGAAAGAATGGAATAAAACTCAAGGAACTAAACAAAATGGAGACAAGCAATTTACTAGATGCAGAGTCAAAACACTGGTTATAAGGATGCTGAATGAACTTAGAGGAGAAGCACATGAACTCAGAAGGAACTTCAACAGCATAAAGAAGGACATGCAAGCAGTAGAAAAGAAACAGTCAGAAATGAAGGATATACTAACTGAAATGGAGAACAATTTACAGGAAATCAACAGCTGAGTGGGTGAAGTCAAGAATCAGCGATTTGGAATATAAGAAAGTAAACAACAACCAATCAGAACAGCAAGAAGAACCCCCCCCCCAAAAAAAAGAGGATAGCTTAAGGCACCTTTAGGACAACTTCAAGCATACCAACGATTGCATCATGGGGATGTCAGAAGGAGAAGAGAGGAAGAAATTAAAAATATAATGACAGAAAACTTCCCTAACCTGGTGAAGGAAATAGATATATAAGTCCAGGAAACACAGAGTCCAAAACAAGGTGAACCCAAAGAGGCCCACACCAAAAAACATCATCATTAAAATGCAAAAGGTTCAAGACAAAGAGAAAATCTTAAAAGCAGCAAGAAAAAAGCAGTTAGTTACCTACAAGGGAACTCCCATAAGACTGTCAGCTGGTTTCTAAAAAAAAAAAAAAAAAAACTTTGCAGACTAGAAGGGATTGTCAAGAAATATGCAAAGTGATGAAGAGCAAGGACCTACAACCAAGACTGCTCTACTCAGCAAAGCTATCATTTAGAATGGAATGACACATAAAGAGATTCCTGGACAAAAGAAAAACTAAAGGAGTTCATCATCACCACACCATTATCATATGAAGTGTTTAAAGGATCTTTTATAAGGTGATAAAAAATATGAAGAATAAAATGACAATACACATCTATCAATAACTGAATCAAAAAAATAAATGGAGAAGCAGAAAAGAAACAGAATCATGGATACGGAGAATTTTTCGATGGTTGCCAGATGGGAGGTGTGTTGGAAGGGATGGGTGAACAAGGTGGAGGAATTAAGAAGTACAAGTTGGTAGTTACAGAATATTCATGGAGATGTAAAGTACAGCATAGGGGACATGGTAGCCAAACAACCTGTATGCATGACCCACAGACCTGGACAATGGTGTAGGGATTGCCTGAGGAAGTGGGGGAGTCTGGGTGGAGGGTGGCAAAGGGGGGAAATTGGGGCAACTGTAATAGCATAAACCATAAAGTATATTCTAAATGTTTTATAAAATCTTATTTCACAGAGGTGTTGAGTTGGTTTTGGAAAGTTATTTCTTTTCTAGAAAATGGTCCATTTTATTTGTTTTCAAATGCACTGGATATTATCAGTAGTATCTCTTATGATTTTTAAAATCTTTCTATCTGTCTTTACACGCTTGTCTTCCATTCTAAATATTGTTTATCTGTGCCCTTTCTCTTTTCTTAAAGAGTAATGTCAGAGATTTCTCCTTTACATGGGTCTTCTCTATGAATCAACATTGTTTTGTTTTGTTTTGATTGTCTCTAATATTTCTTTGCTTTGCATTATTTTTTTTCCTCATCATTTAATTTCTATCCTCTGCTTACTCTACAGGCTTAGTTCTAGGCCTAACTTCTTGTGAATCTTTTCAGTTATTAATTTTAATGTTTTGTTTTACATTATGATTTCTTAACTGGTTAGTTAATTTGACTTTTTGACTTCCAAATTAAACTTGTATTTGCATGTGTGGGGGTGCACTGGGGAGGTACAGGGGGTGATGTGAGGAGGAGGAGGCTTTCCGTCAGCTCACCACACTGTATTTTCTAGAAGTACGCTAAGTGCTTTTTAAATGAGTTTCCCCTTTTTTATTTTTAAATGCGGTGAAATACATATACAGAAAACTTACCATCTTAATAAACCATTTAAAATTTTTAATAGTACAGTTCAATAGTGTTACGTGTATTCACAATATTGTACAAGCAATCTCCAAAACGCACTTCATCTTGCAAATCAAACTCCATACCCATTAAACAGCTACTCCAGTGCCCACTCCCTCCTCCACCAGCACCAATTTTCTTTCTGTCGCTATACATTTGAGTGCCCCAGGTACCTCATACTAGTGGAATCGTAGGGTATTTCTTCTTTTGTGACTGGCTCATTTTACTTATAATTATATCTTCAAGGTTCATCCATAAGGTAGGAAGTACCAGAATTTGTTTAAGTCTGAATACTATATCATTGTACGCATAGATACCATATTTTGTTTATCCATTCATCCATCACATATACTTGGATTGCTTCCCATCTTCTGACTATTGTGAACAGTGTTGCTAGGAACATGGGTATTCACACGTTTCTTTAAAACTTTGTTTCCAATTCTCTTGGATATATACCCAGAAATGGAACTGTTAGATGATACGTAATTCTCTTTTAAAATTCTGGGACACTGCCATCCTGTTTCCTATAGTGGCTGCTCCATTTACATTCCCATCCACAGTGCACAGACTTTCTAATCTATCTATATCCTCCACAATTCTTACTTTGTATTTTATAGCAGCCATCCCGAAGAGTATGAGATGCTACCTCACTGTGGTTTTAATTTGCATTTCCCTCATGACCAGTAATGTTGAGCAGTTTTCATGTCCTTGTTGGCCAGTTACATACCTTCTTTGGACAGCTAAAGGATTTCTTAGAATTTTACTGAAATATTAAAAAAAGATATAACTGATTACATGGACAAGTGGTTTTCATTATGTTGCGACAATTCGGTTTATCAAAATCATCACACTATCTCCAACATGAATGGTACCACCATTCAATGCAGTGCGTTTTCAGGAAACAGCTCCAGGCAGAGGTCAGGATACAGGGCTATGAACCGCCATAACACGTGCCCCCGGAATATCCACAAATCGCATATTTCGGATGCAAATCCAAGGTAATGGTAGATTTTGCCGAGAATTCCATTCTAGGTACTAGTATAAAACCTATCAACCAGCTAATCAACAAAAACACAGTGATTGCTATTTCAGTACAAATGGATATTCTATTGTAGGAAGTTTCCATGGTGAACACATCCTGCCTGTTTTGCTTTTTTTCCTGGCCCAGAGTGAGGCAACCAATGCTGCTCAGCACAGAAAAGAGTGAGAAAATGTTTTTTCTTAGGAATATTCAACAAACACAACATTTCTTTATATACTGTATTTAGTTCTTCGTACTTTTCCAACTGAGTGTTATCTGTGCCTTTTCTCTAGCAGTATATCCAGTCAAGGAACAACAGCACAAAAATATAAATAAAAGGAAAGAATGTGCTACAATAAAAGAATATACCTTTCTGTTAAAAAGTTATATGTTCAATACTTCGTTATTTGTAAAAAGAAATAACAAAACTCCTATTTTAACGTCTCTGGCCTCTAGATCTCTTACAGTAAGAGGAATGTCTAATTGTAGTGCCCTCTTTCCATAAACAGGCATTTATAGTAAGTTTAGAAGTTAATTCTGTGAAATACAGGGAACCACACACATGGATTTCATAGTATGTCCACAATTCTAGACTACTAACTTTCAGCAGGGATTTTCTGTATTGAAAAAGGAACCACAAGGGTTAAAAGTATAAACTGTCACTTCCAGAAATATTTAGTCAATTAACTCCCTAATGAAGCTTGGCTAATGAAAATTACACACTGGGTGTTTCTAAAAGAAGCTCTTTTAAAGCTTTAATTTTAAGTAGTAATTGAGTATCTTTTACACGTTGTCTTTGGTAATTAGCATATTTAAAATGTGGTCTAGATTTTCACTCAACTGCCATATAATTTACTTCCACTTCTTTGAAGTAATTCCCTAGCAAAATGATTAATGATAAGAGTATAATGATTAATAATGGCATTTGTATCTTATAGTTCCTAGGAGGTACAAGTACTTTATTACAGATTTCATTACCTTCATCACTACTATGCAGCAGACAGGATGAGAACATATTATTCTCCTCATGAGAATTTAAAACACAAAAGAGGTTAAAGTCATGTCAAATAATATTTACATATTTCCTATGACCATGGACTTGAACACATTAGTTCATAAATGTAAGGAATATTTGTCCTATGCAAATATTTCATTTATTTGCCTATTATAAACCCAATGTGATTTGCCCAAAAGAGAAAGATTTATAGCTTCCCTGACTGGTTACATGCCAGGATCACCAACTTTTATCTTTATTTTGCTACATGTCATTAAGCTCCAGGAAAGCACTCTAAGAAAATAACAGTTCCATGAAAAAATCCAAAGTGATATTAATTTGACTTGACAATTTTCTATCTTTCACTTAAGCTTGGGAGCTTGAAAATTACTGGTGTAGCAAAACAGTATGCAATGAGAAAAAATATCACCTTGCCTGAGAACAGGAAGCCCTGCCTCAAAATTCAAACTCCTATAGCTCAGGGCAGAGGTAGATCTGGAGTCTGGATTTCCACGCGTCTGGGTCTGAGTGCCTTCTCCTCTAAGTCTCTGAAACACACCGCGGCGATACTTTGTACCCACTTTCGTCAGTATATGCTGCAAACTTTAAAAGATCTTTTGAAAAGGGGACAAGTTCAAAAGATATGCAGTTAGGGACACCAAGTGCAGCCGCTCTGTAAGTTTAAAAATAGGTCTCCCTCTGAAATTCTACTGTATGTTCTTACAGCATGTTCTGAGGGACATACCTGCCCCAGGCTGCCTCGTTTGTAGATGCCTTATTTACGGGAACACAGGAGGAGTCAATGACGGTTGATCTGTTCATCTTGTAGCAGAAACCGCAGTCTGGATCCAACATACACTCATTGCAGTAACTGTAAAACAGAAAAGGTTATAGCTGTGTTAGCAGCGACAACTGGTGATGCCCTGCATTTTCCAGTCTCCTTTGCCGCAAGCGTGGGTCCATGAGACTGGTTTTGCCAGGGCACAGCGACACGTGATGAGGCAGGTGAGGGCTGGCAGGCCTCTCCCATCTCCCCCTCTCCTGCTGCAGTGCCTTCGGGACCCACTTTGAGATGGAAGAGTCTTGGGTTTGAGTGACTGGATGGAGAACCTTAGTCAACCTGCAGCAAACAAACTATGCCTCTGTAAGTTACTGCATTTGTTACGAAAGCATGGACTGGCCCATCTTGACCCAGCTAACTGGCTCCAAATTATACCAAAGCATTCATTTCTCTTGTTTTTATCATATACCACATCTTTTAAAAATGGAAAAAATATTTTTCCTACATATATTCTGAAGCAGAAACATTCCAAGAGAGAAACAAATTATATCTAAAGAATACTTAAAAAACACAAATACTACCATCTAAATAATAGTCACTGTTAACATCTTTTAAAAAGTAAAAAGACTTATTTATTTATTTTTAGGGAGAGGGGAAGGGACGGAGAAAGGGAAGGAGAGAAACATCCATCAATTGGTTGGCTCTCCCATGCATCCCAACTGGGGACCAGCTGCAACCTAGGCATGTGCCCTCACCAGGAATCGAACCTGTAGCCTTTCACTTTGTGGATGATGCCCAACCAGCTGAGCCACACCTCTCGGGGCTACTGTTACCATCTTGGTGGACGTCAACATTTTGTTAACACCTGTACTTTTAACAAATATATATTGAGTATCAGTTATTCGTAATGCTTAATTTAAAAGAAATTAGTGTAGGAAAAAAAGGTAACTTTTCTCTAGGTTAATTACAACTACTGGTTAGATCACAGAGCCATAATCAATCTCTTGCAAGTATCCCAACTGCAAAAAACTCCAAACAGGGGCAACCCCTTAGAGGGCAGAATTTTCCAACCTAAGCCCATGGTGTGCTTGTAAAACCAGTTTCCTCGCTGTCGCACTCCTTTGCTAGACCATTCTGGAGCGCCTGGTCCACCGCAGGCCACGCAGGGCCCTGGAGATACTGAAATGAGTAAGACAATCCCTGCTCTTTGGTAGATAAAAGGCAAGGATGAGAGACAGATATATAAGTAAATAACGGTAGTGCAGGAGGAAATATTTATGAACGACTCTAAGGAAAGAGATGTGCTCATTTGCCTGTAAGACCTGGGATAATTTCAGAGGTGAAATTTGAATTGCATCATAAAAGAAACTCACCAGGCAATGAGGAAGGGCGCTTCAGAGACCTGCTTATTTTACAATTAAAGATCAGTCAGTCCAGACTTTTACATATCTACTGTGTACAAGTAATTATATGATATAGTGTGGGGGACCAACAGGGTAAGAGCTACTGTTACCCAGAAAAGATGTGAATCCTGACTCAAAATTAAAATACTTCATTGATTCATGTAGCTAAATGAAAAAATACTGGCACTGTTTAAAAATTATACGATTGTCATTTCAGTTTCTTTGTGTAAACATTTCCTTTGCAAACAGCCACCCTATTTTTAAATGAGGCTTCAGCCCTATACTAAAAGAAAAAAGAGGCCTATTGAAAGGTTAATGTACTTTAGAGAGGTGATACAGTATTGTAAATATACAACCACCCACATCTGTGATAAGCAAAATAAACAAAGCAATAGAAAGCATTAGCAGTCCCCAGGGCTTCTGGCTTTGAGAAGTACAGCTAGGCTAATTTGGAAAGGAAGATAATAATTCTTACAAGTAGTTTGTTTATTTTGCCCATGTGAAGTAGACTCTTAAGAATCCTGATTGTTCCAATGGCTTTAAATGGTACTATTTGGGAAAGGTCAACTTATACATTTGCAGAGAAATGACTTTACTTCTTTAAAAAGTAAGTGCTGTATTTTTAGATAAGACTCACCGGACCATAAGATAAGACACACTTAGGTTTTAGAGGAGAAAACAGGGGAAAAAATTTTGAAGCAAAAATGTGGTAAAATATTTAATAACCTGTGACCCCGCTTCACCGCCAGCCCCCCCACCCCAGCAAGCCAGGCAAGCTGAATTCGGACTATAAGATGCACCCCCTTTCCTTCTGAATTAGCCAGGAGTGCATCCTATAGTCCGAAAATTATGGTAATTCCTACAAAAGGCCAAAAAACATGATAAAAGATAATAGTTACTGAGAACCTACTATATACATGTGTCAGACATACGGAGTGTTGCCCATAATGCATTGGCTCCTCCATCACGCATTCAAGCACCCAACCCTGACCACATCTCCCGTTCTTCCAGCTTGCTTAGTAAACAACCTCTGCTCTGCCATGATCATTCAATAGATACAAACACTTTACAGTTCCTATGTGCTGGGCACTATTCCAGGAACTGGGAAGCATTTGTGAACAAAACAGATGTCTTGCACTGGTAGATATGATTTGTATTAGACCACCTCATGACCTCCAGCTAATTGGTCCCCCTACTTGCTCCCCTGTTTACTAGCTTTTTCCTTTCTTTAGTTCTGTCCTTACTGAGCTTGTTGACCATGGCCTATTTCAACATCCTGAATTTCACTGACCACTTATCTTTCCATCACACCTATCTAGCCCCAATTCTAGCCACATATGAATGCAAACAGTTGCCTTCACCCACACACCTGAAGCGGCGGTTCCTCTCTAATGCACTACTACCAGCCTCAAAAGGTTCCTCAACACCCTGCAATTCTTAAGCTCATTTTTTTTAACTTTTTTATTGATTATACCATTACATTTGTTCTATTCCCCCCCTCCATTCCCCCCACCCTGCATACCCCTCCCCCACCATTTCCCCCTTTAGTTCATGAACCCGTGTCTCAAATTCTTTAGATTCTGTATTTCCCCTACTATTCTTACCCTCCCCCCTATCTATTTTCTATCTACTGTCTATGCTACTTATTTTCTGTACCTTTTCCCCCCTTCTCCTCCTCCCACTCCCCTGTTGCTAACCCTCCATGTGATCTTCATTTCTATGTTTCTGCTCCTGATCTAGCTGTCCTCTTAGTTTGCTTTTGTTTTAGGTGTGGTTGTTACTGTGAGTTTGCTGTCCTTTCACTGTTCATCTTTTTTATCTTCTTTTTCTTAGGTAAGTCCCTTTAACATTTCATATAATAAGGGCTTGGTGATGCACTTTATCTGTCCTTCCATTCTAAATGAAAACTTTGCTGGATAGAGCAATCTTGGTTGTAGGTCTTTGGTTTTCATGACTTGGAATACCTCTTTCCAGCCCCTTCTTGCCTGTAAGGTCTCTTTTGAGAAATCAGCTGACAGTCTGATGGGAACTCCTTTGTAGGTGACTGTCCCCTTAGCTCTTGCTGCTTCTAGGATTCTCTCCTTCATTTTAATCTTGGCTAATGTAATGATGATGTGCCTCGGTGTGTTTCTTCTTGGGTCCAACTTCTTTGGGACTCTCTGAGCTTCCTGGATTTCCTGGAAGTCTATTTCCTCTGCCAGAATGGGGAAGTTCTCTTTTATTATTTGTTCAAATAAGGTTTCCACTCGTGACTCTTCCCCTTCTGGTACCCCTATAATTTGAATGTTGGAACGTTTAAAGATGTCCTGGAGGTTCCTAAGCTTCTCCTCATTTTTTTGAATTCTTGTTTCTTCATTCTTTTCTGTTTGATCATTTTTTTCTTCCTTCTGGTCCACTCCATTGATTTGAGTCCCAATCTCCTTTCCATTACTATTGGTTTCCTTTGTATCACCATTCATTTCAATTAGTTTAGCTTCCATATGTTTCTCTAATTTGTGACTAAAATCAACCAGTTCTGTGAGCATACTGATCACCAGTGTTTTGAACTGTGCATCTGAAAGATTGGCTATTTCTTCATTGCTTAGATCGATGGGTTCTGGGGCTCTGAGTTGTTCTAGAGCCATTTTTGGTCTATTTGCGCCGTTAAGTAAGCGGCCCAAAGCCTTAGTTGTTTACCAGGACGGGGCGACCCAGGTCGCTGGTTTGTGACGCTGTGTGTGGGGGCGTGGTCAGAGAGGGAGCAATGACGGTCCTCTCCGCTAGTCCAGCTCGTCCAGTCCCACCACTCGCCCCGGGCCTGTTTATCTGATCGGAATTGTGCGAGCCCGCTGCCCCGCGCAGGCTCCCCTCCTCAGTGGTTTATCTGCACGCAGATGCGCGACCGACCTCAGACAGCCCGCCGCGCCTCTTCCCTGTGCGCTCCCATAGCTAGCCCGCGATCTGCGCCTTCGGCAGCTGGCGCACCACCCGTTTGGGGATTTTTTCTTGCCAACCTGCTCCGCTGCTGGCTTCGCTCCTCTTACCGGTTTAGCTGAGCATTTAGTTGTCTTTGGACTCCGTATTGTCGATTTTCTGTGTGGCTTGGTTGTGTTTATTGTTGTTAAAAATAGTTGTTCTTAGATTTGGTTGTGCACAGAAGCAAGGTGGTTCCACCTACACCTCCATCTTGGCAGAAGTCCTCCTTAAGCTCATTTTCTAGCCAACTCTGCACAAGGACTATTTCAACCACCCTCCACCAGGACTATTCAAATCTCCACTGCTCCACTTCCCTTTACTCTCTGCAAACGACCTCAGCTCCAGTCTTAGAGAAAAAAAGAGATGAAAACGGTGAAGACCAGAACTTTATATCTTACAAATAAGCCACACTAGTCTCTATGCTCCAGTTACAAAGAGAAACTTGTCCTCACCGTAAGGCCAACTGCTCTATCCTGGCTTTCATCCCATTCCGTCTCTTTAGGCCACGTCGGAACCTTCTGTCTGCTGCCCTTTTCTTCTCTTACCCATCCACTGTCGTACTGTAGAAGGTTAGGCTTTTGATTTGGTATCTTTCTTCAATTTTAATACAGAACTTATAGCTATGAACTTCTCTGAACGCAGTGCTTTAGACACAGCCCGTAGTGAATATGTTGTGTCCTCATTTTCATTCTCCTCAAAACATTTTCTAATTTCTCTTGTGATTTTTTCTTTAATCCTTTGGATTAAGAAGTATGTTATTTAATTTTCACATATTTGTGAATTTCCCAAATTTTTTTCTTTAGTGTTTCCTAACTTCACTCCTTTGTGACCAGAAAACATACTTGGTGTGACTTCAGTCCTTTTAAAATTTATTGAGGTTCATTTTATGGCCTGGCGTAAAATTTTTACTAACTGTTCCTTGCGCACTTATTAAGAAAAATGTGTTTTCTGTTGGGAGTAGCATGTGACATGTTCTCCAATCATCTGCTGGATCTCAATGGTTTATGGTAGCTATGCCAATGTTAAAGCATTTTTGCCCCTTGGTTTCTAACAATCTTCACCTCCACTTTGTCTACATCCTGGAAATTATCATCATCTAGAACAGGGGACAGCAAATTACAGCCTCTGAGACAAGTCCAGACCAATCAGGAGGTCAATTTATTTTTGCAAATAAAGTTTTACTGGAATGCAACTGTGCCCATTCATTTACCTACTGTCCATGACTGCCTTCAAGCTTCAAGGGCAGAGCTGAGAAGTTCTAAAAGAACCCACGTGGCCTGCAAAGCCACAGATGTTTACTATCTGACCCTTTACAGTAAGCTTGCTGATCCCTATCAGCTGATCTGTACAGACACTCTAAGCTGATCTGTAACTCCTTTCCTTCAGGATCTCTGGCTTCCTCACTCACAGGCCTATTGCTCTTCTACCACAGAGCCCTTCCACACTCCTTTCTTCCTGACCCTTCACTCAATCCATGGCTGTGTCCTTCTCTGTCAATCTTTCAGGGTTGATCCCTTTAATTTCTCTTACCAGATCCTCCAAGTCTTTGTATTTAAGTCCTTCTATATAGTTTGCCTATAAACTGTGATGTTTGAATCTTCCCAGCCATCTTTCTCCTTTCTGTCTACCTCCAGGATGCTCTGCACTGGTGCGAATCCACACAACCAGGTGTGCTAGTACACATTTGTAGCACTTGACCCCTGCTGAATCCTCACTGTTGCCAGAAACCTTTTACCTGGCCCTCCTCAGTGACACGCCCTGCTTCCATGGCTGACAAGCCACATCACCCACAACTCTCCCGCAACCCCAATCCTTAGAAGATGGCCTTGCCTTACTTCACAGTGAAAAGTGACGGACGAGGCACGAATTTTCTCAGCCTTCAACTCAGACTTGAACAAAGCCATCTATATTCACCTCTTTTCCTCCAGGATCTGAAGAGGACATTCAAAGATCATCCCTCTAACCAGGGCTTCTGATCTCAACCCCTATGGGTTTCACCAGGATGGGCTCATACCTTTTCCCACTGATTATTTTCTTCTTTATACTTTCAAACCTCTCTGAAAACGTACCCCATAGTTCATGTGCAGGCTGAAGCCTTCCCCATATTAAAAAAGCATGAAAAACTGTCCTTTCTACTACTCCATAGTATCCCTCAATTATAGTTCATAGGAGTCGCTCAGAGAAAGGAGGTCAAGTATTAAAAAGTGTTCAAATCCTTGCCACCCCAAGGAGTGGGCCACTGTTTGGGAACTGGTGTGGCCAACACTTACCTGTGACCTAGAAAAAAATTCTTTTTATCATATAGATGATTTTATGGCAAAATTTTTCTAAATGTAACAGCATTTCTAACTTTTACTTGACATTTAGAAGGTAACACAAAACTTTAAATATCCTGAGTAATCTGCTAATTGACCTTTTACAGAGAGCACATACGATAATGGGGGCTTTAACAAATGACATTAAAAAAGGAACAACTTCTAGAAGTGGCCATTTCTCATTCATGATTTGCTCTTTAGGCTTTCTTGAACATAACCTGATGAATTTATGTAAGGTTTTCTAAATATAAAGCTGAGAATTTAAATATATTGGTGCCAAACCAATGTTCATTGACATTTTTTAAAAATGTAACAGTAAAATCCTTAACAATGAGCAGCTCATATTTCCATACAGGTATTTCATACATAAATACATATAACACATGCATACATATATACATTCAATACATACACATATTTCCCATAAATAGAAATGATAAGCACAAATGTGCCCTGTTCTGAAACTTTTCAGAATGAGAAAATAAAAGTTTAAAAGCAACCTAGGGTATCCTTTTCAGAAGAGAGAACATTCATCTGTTTAACATACAAAATATAAATAAATTATCAAGAAAGCCAGGTATCTGGCACCAAAGCAGTTTGTATTCCATACCCACGATGGACCAAACTCCTGGAAACTCACTGAGATCGAGTCATAAACTCAGATGTCGGCGCTACTTCTGGGCGCCGAGACTGGCACGTGAGGTATAAACTCAGTTCTGGCTCTGAGTCTTTCACGGACTTGGAAATTACATTCTTTCTCATTTGACAGGTTAAAATGAAAGTAAGAAAATAAGGGAAGGAAAATGTTACTTATTTTCTTCAATAGTTAATTTTTCCTTACAATGGTATGGAGAGTATGTCTCCACCGAAATATGCTTTGAAAATACTCCTCAGAACAACTAAATGAAAAACTGCTAGTTTTTAATGTGCAGGTACTTAAATTCATGACTTTTAAAATAAAAAAATAAACCAACAGGCCTGATAAAACTTTACAAATGATTTCCAGGTTATATATTCGGGAATGGGAATCAACTTTTATTCTGAATTAACTTTTTCTGTTTGGAAAAATCACAAATTCAAATCTGAATATATACAGTGTCTGCATTCTTTGTGAATGCACAGTCACGCTGGCTCTAATATATTTCCTTTGTGTCAGTGCAAAAAAAATAGGTTTTAAAATGAGAATATCATAGTTTTTTTTAACCTATCTATGCAAACATTTCTGAAAACTGCCTCTCTTTGGAGACCCATTTTTGTTCATTTGTTTGCTTTGATAATTGATTGTTCAATTTTTAAGTAGTACCCAAGTGTCTCCTTATACAGAAAGAAAGAAATCTGGGGACTAAGTCTATTTTATATTTTTCATCAAACCTTACGACCTTTAGCTCCATGCCCATCAGATTGTAAATGCTTCACGCAGAGAAAACAAAATCAAAAGGGTAAGTCCATTTTGGTGTATACAGCTTTGATTATCAGTTCTTCCATGGTGACTTGGAGGGCTTTTTGATTTTCACAGGAAATGAAATGTTTGAATGTGAAGAGCAAAGTAAGTTGTGCTTGGAGAGTAAGGAAACAATCAGCCCCTGAAGCCCCAGAAAGATGTTTGATTTGGAAGCTATTCTGTGTGATAAGGATGAAATGAGACAGCCTGGCAGTTGTCTCCCTGGATATCATCATGTCCTTTGATGCCTGCAACTCTATTGAATGTAATCTTTACAATATTTACTGTGCTCCTACAACTGGAACCTTCCTCACTGACAGGATTTCATGAATTTTGGAAGAATTCAAGGTGGAGAAAACCAAAAGAAACCCGTAAAGCGATATGTCAGGGTGGGGAGGGGGTGGTGCCACCAAAATACTAGTCTCAGCCCACAGATATTGTTCTTTAAAGTCAGGTTCACGTGTATGATTCAGCTCCGTGAGTGGAGGGAGTTGGGAAGGGAAGAGCTTTGGCAGTGTTCATTTCCTCACTTGAGTAGACTCAGAGTGTCTAATTTGCTTAAAAGGGTATTTCTTTCTAAGTACATGTCATCTGTATTTAATTCTTGTCTTACATTACTTTTTCCATATTCATCTGTGTAAAAAGGCCTTAAAAACAACAGCAAAATTTGTTCAGCAAAATGAACAAAAACAACACTTATTGCAAAATAAAAGCCACAATTTAACTTGGATCAGATACTCATTTTCGAAGCTGTGCAGTTAAGATCACTTGGCTCTAAGAAAACCCAAGGTGGTAAATCCTTTAAAATGTTTTAGACTGATTTTACTTTATGTTAAGTACTTGCTTTTAACAATGACAGAATGAAAATTTCTGAGTCAGTCAATATAGGTACATAAAAGTAAATGGGCAAAAACTTATAAAAAATAAATCTTCAAGTTCCACATATATTACAACTCACAAAAAAGATTTCTCCGAAAACAATCTCAATTTCACTGAAAGACTCAGAACTCAGTAACACAAGTATTTTTAGACCCAGTGGCCTTTAGTCACAAGGAGTTATTTTTCACTTACCAAAGGGTATGTGCACCCTCTGGGCTATAGGAGCACCTGCAGCCTGAATGGGAGATTTCAGAAGGAAGGGTGGTCAAGAGCTGGGTTCCTTGGTAAAGCTCCGCTCTGCCGTCTGCTAAGCCACATCATTTTTAAAGTTGACATAACACTTTTAAGCCTCAGTGCCATTGCTAAAATGGGGGAAGTAACAGCGTCTACCTCCCCATAAATCTCTTAGTACAGTGGTTGGCACAATGGTGACTATACAATAAATGGTGGCTGCCAGGACTAGAACTCCTTTTGAAGAGATAAACAAATCACTCATTTTGAACAAACATGACAGAGGGCAGCTACTGAACTGGTTTATAAGGCCAAAGAAATAGGACAAAGTATTTTAAAGATTCTCTTTCCTTTTTCAAAGCTGGAAGTAAATTATTTAAGAGGGCTATATTTCTTGTCACTTTAGACTTTTAATCACCATTAAGAAAACTAATCCACAAAAGTAGGTAGAGGTGTATTTGGTCAATTAAGTCATCCTTTCTGCTGTCGAGAAGAACCAGTCATAAATGTCCTATAAAGTTAGCATACTGCCTGTCTCTGCTGCTGTGCTCAACAGTGCTAGTAACCTAACCCTATATCCATTCTTCACTTCCTCCTTTGTTAAGAGATTTTTTTTTTTAACTGGGAACACGATGGTCTCCCCTTCCTCTGTCAACCACCGAATAGAAGAGTGCATTTCCCAGTCTCCATCCCAACTCCACACGGCTGTGGGACTGTATTGGGAAGTGTTGTGTGTGACTACAGAAGACTTCAAAAGGAGCTGATTCAGCTAGGAAGCAGTGCTTCTACACTTCCTCCTCCTGGCCTATTTCAAACGTGACTGTGGTGTTCCTACAGCTACCTCATGCACTTGTGAAGAATAACATGGATGTTGTGTCGATACAGCAAAAAGAAGCCTGGACCCCTGATGATACTAAGCCCATCCCATCTGCTCCAAACACCTTACTTTTGAATTCATTTTATGTGAGGAAGAAAAAAACTTCTTTCTTTTTAAGCCAGTTATTTTGGGTTCGTCTGTTGTATGCAGCCAAAGAAAATTCCTAACTGGTGCAAGGATATTTTTTTCAAATGCTTAACACATACTTTTGCTCATTTCTAAATATACCTGCAATATAGGCTCCTATATGCAAATAAACTCAAAATGCAAATAAAAGCCATTCTAAGATACTGTCAACTCCTGACAAGGGGCTGTTTCTCTGCTTTGTTTCCTTAACAGCTGGCACAATAGCTGGTAACTGGTTAGTATTCAGTGATATAGACGGAATGAGTGAATGAAAAGTGTAAAGAGTCTCTAATGGCATGTCCGTATGAGTGCGTGTTGGTAACTGCTGATTCTCCCTGGCCCCTCTGTCAATGGCTAGTGGTGAATAGGACAGTTAGCAAGCACACTGGTTCTTTCAAGGTACTTGGACACCATGAAAGGCAACCTGAAAAATCTCAAAGAGTTAATGCCTCATTCCTTTAATGCTATGCACCCAAGGATGGCTGAGCCTCCCTGGCTGGGCACTGCCTCATTTGAACTCCGTAATGACAGTGATTCTGAGTGTTCTGGCTTGTCAAGATCATTTGGTTTTGTTATGCTGCTTTTTGATGTGCCCCTGACTGTATCTATCTGACCTCAGTACATCTCTGATGGAGGTGGTAAATTGTTCCTTTGTGCCTCTTCCTCATAGGGCAAATGAGCAGTGCAACTTCTTTCCATAGTGCTACAATTTCTGTTGCTCCAATTTCTCTCTGACTGGAAAATTACCAAGTTTGTCTTTCTCAGTGTCTCACAAATTCATGTTTATTTGTGTTTCATTTACCTGTAAATTTCTTAGCTTTTTCTGGTAATATGTTCAATCTGTTGCTTTTCTCTTTTGATACTTCAATGTTCAGAGGGCTTATAGATCCCAAGTTACTTTCAGAATTGTGTGGTCGTTACCCTCTTTTCTATTTTCTCCTCGTTTGACTTCAAGGTCTGGTGAATTTTTATAACATATTCATTCTCTCAGAGGACATTTTTCCTTCTGTTTTTTGTTATTAATGGCTACAATCTCACTTTAGTTCTGCAGTTTAAGATCTTTAGATTCTTGTGTCTTTCCCTATCTTCCTTATAATTTAATTCAACCTCATTTTATCAGAACAAAGCAGACACACGCTGAAAGCCAAATGCAGGAATAGCATCAAACAGAAATGAAGCATTATCGGTAGGCTTGAAGCACGGTTCGGGGTGCCGCAAGGGACTTGGGAACCTTCAGTTAGCTTAGCTAGGCATAGGACTGACCGATAAACCTCTTACTGAATTTCCAAATGAGTTTATGTAATTATTGCAGTTACTGAAGGAAATACACAGGCATGCACATGCCAGGTCTCCGTGCTTGCTTAAATCAGGAAATGTTATACAAGACATGATGTTAGTTGCTAGGTATGTAAGAAAAAGAGCAGGGAAGAAAAAGGGAGAGAAAGTAAAGAATCATAACACCAGCTTTCAAGATACACATTTTTGTTTAGGAAGACAAGCCACGGGGCCCAGGCAGTGGTAAGTCATCCCAGTCCCCAGGACCGGACAGCATCCCGAATCTGTCTGCTTTAGGTCTCATTTTACACTCTTAAAGGTCCGCTCATCCACCGTCTCCACTTTGCTGCCAGGGTGATTTAGGTAAAACACAAATCTGAGGACGATAATCTTAATAGCTTCACCTGATATTTTAAATGAGGGAGTTTAAAAGCATGATTACTGGTACACATGGCTACTTGTAATTTAAATCCCCAGCTGGCTCTTTAGATTTACCCGCCACCAGTTCCTACCTTTGTAGAGAGCTCACCCCATGTTTCCTGAATAGAATTATATCTCTTTTCTTAAAATTTGCCTGCCGTTCAACATCTACCAACACGGAACTACCCTGGGAGCCTTCCCTGCAAACCAAGGGCATTGGCCTAGGGTCTTCCTTCCAGGGCCACCGGCCTCTCTGCCACAGGGATGGCAAAGACGGCTGGGCAGCCCCTGCTCTTTAAACTTCTGAACAGGTGTGACAGACACCTGGAGCAGAGCTATGGAAGGAGGAGGTGAGGAGAGGTGAGGAGAGGTGAGGAGGGTCTCTATCCCCCCAGCCACCACAGCACAGGCCTCCATGGGGTGGGCCCTGGCGGCTGTGCTCTACAAACTCAGGTGACTCCTGGGGAAGCTGGCCACATGTGCACCTGCTGCGTGATAGAGGCCGGGAATGAGAGGGTGATAGGGTCAGGCCATGGGAATGGGGGTCCCTGGGGATGCTGACTGGCACAGAAGGTCCCCTTGCTTGGAAAAGGGAGCAAGAGAAAGGGACAAGGGACAGTTTTAAACCCTCAGAGTCAGAGAACCAATACAGATCTGCTAAGCACATCAGAGACATTTTCAAAAGCCCTCAGCCCGCCCCTCCCTCCACGGCCTAGCCTTTTTTCTTACTGCCGATGCCTTTATGACAGAGCTTAAAATGACTGCTTCTCAGGTCATCTGCAAAAAGGGAGGTATATAAGGCACAAAGTTTAATGAAAGAAAAATATGAATTCTGAGGAGCGCCTGAAAGCAGTGAATATTATATGCTTGCAGTTTTTAGAAAATATTAAGCTTTTTTGTTTCTGTACACATTCTATGCTGTCAGAAACGCTGTCTTCCCCTGCTTTGGTCTAACTCCAACCAATTCCTTGCTGTCCAGCTTTGGGAAACCTTCCACAAAATCCTAAGAGTCAATGGATTTAGGTATGGGGGTCAGTAGTTACGGGAACTAAAAAGGAGTTATTGCTTTAAAACAATTAGATGAATGGATCTTTAAAACACTGAGTTTCTCTATTGCAGTGATACACTTTTCAACAATCTAGGTATTAAGTAAAAGAAGGTATCCTACAGATAGAAACAGAACAGATGTAGATATAAAAATATAGTACTCTGACTACCCTCACAATTCTGCCGTTGCACTGACCACTGGCAATTCTCATAACAAGGTAGGGCCACTTAGGTACATGTGTTGGAATTCCAGGTATGAAGAACAGAAATATTAATTTAGAGTAGTTAGATTTCTGCAGTTTTTTCTTATCATATATAGCAAGCCAACACACACACAATGAGAGAAGAAAATAAATGTAACAAAGAATTATATCTATGTCAACATTATACATGCTAAGTGCCAAGAAATTTATACTTTCGTTTCTTTGTTTTACTTATCCATAGTACTGTATGCAATGTATGGCATATATGAACGAGGATAATGTATATTCTTGCCAAATTTCATTACACAGGCCTACATTTGTTGTTTTAGGGGTGAGTTACTATCTTCAATTTGAAATGCTTATTATTTTACACTGAACTTTTGTGATGATACCTCTTGACATAGTCACATATCAATCAGACAATGATAAAAATGAAAAATCAGGAAAAGCTAACTATTTAGGCTCTATAGAGTTATACATGTATATAAATACTAATAAGTCTAAAAAAAATATTTCCCCTGGCTGGTATGGCTCAGTGGATTGAATATCGATCAGCCTGCGAATCAAAGGGTCACCGTTTGGATTCCCAGTCAGGGCACATGCCAGGTCTCAGGCCAGGTCCCTAGTGTGGGGCCAGATGAGAGGCAACCACACACTGATGTTTCTCTCCCTCTTTCTCCCTCCCCTTCCTTCTCTAAAAATAAATAAATCTTTAAAACATATTTCATTTGCTTTTAAATACAGAAATTAGAAAATGGTAGTTAGTTCTTTCATATATTATTCTTGATTCGATAAGACTAATCAGCATGAATTTATAATATAAAAGTCAAAATCAAAGAAAAGAAAAGAGAATAAGGAGCTTAAAAATTAAATTCTGACTCTCAACTGGGCTGCTGCAGTGACTTTATGACACTGATAATTATAAAGATGAACACAGCACATTTTGTAATATCTGTGGCAGTCAGAGACTTTATTAGTCTACATGCAAGTTGAACCTAATGTTCAATATCATTTAAAAAATATGTTCTAAGATGAAATTACCATAGAATTGACATAGTCACCAGTGCTAACTGCCAAGGAGAAACGAGTTTCAACAAAAACTGGTAACTATGCAATATAAATGTACATGGAGAAAAAGCCAGTTACAACTGTAGCAAGTACAAAGCAGGGGAAAGAAGAACAGATTTGTATCATCAGCTCCCTAGTAATACGAAATACTTAAGACATGCTGGGCTTTGAGATATTACCACTACACATTAAGCACTTCCACACCGTTTAAAATAAATTTTCAAAAATGATAGAATCCTTCTAAAAATGATAGAATCATCTATTTTACTGTGCTATGAATCAAAAAGTACAGTATGCTTTACCCTTGGGTAAAATATAAATTACAGGTAATTGTGCAAAACACCTTCTTTTCCACAAGCTGAAACTTATCTGAGGATGGAAACCATGTCTTATTTATCTTTTGTCCCCTGTCATCTCAGAACAATAAAATATGGGAAGATGTGTAGAATCAGCTTTCAGTTACAGGGGAGCATGATTTAGAAAGGACTTAAACACAGGTGCATAGATGCAGGTAAGTTAAGATGCATGAGGTGGATATTAATACACAGAGTATGCATAATAATAGTATTTTGATCAGCCATTCGGTAACAGGGGTTAGTGTTGTCATGAGGAATAACATGAGAAATAACTTATTACATGGAGAAGAAATGAAAATGAATCAGTCTCTGGAATGGTTCTGAGATTCTCTGGCCAAATTTTCCTTTATGGGCCTCGAGCCCGGTTAATATTACACAAACTATAATTAATTGCTCCTGAGTAAAACTAAAATTCACATGTACTTTTCCACAGTGCAACAAACAGAACTTAAACATTCTGTACATTTCCTATGAAAAATCGGTCTCGGAAAATTGTCTTGCTTGATGTTTTATTACTACTTTCGAGAAAACATAAACTTGTTCACTGACTGTGCCTCACGGAAGAGAACACGGCTGACTCCCACACTGCCAGTCAGTTTTCCAGAGGGTAATAAAAACGGTCAGACCCTCTTGCCCACTTGGAACAGTTGCCTGGTCTGTGCACAAAGAAATGCGCTGAGTTATAGGCAACTGCTCTGTGTCTACCCTGTTCCCTGTATGGGTCCAGAACCAGACAGACTTTTTGGAAAACAAAGGAATCTCACTTCACGAGTGGAAGGCATAACACCTGCATTTATAGCATAAATATTTCTCATCTTAGAGGTCTACAAACATGACTTTTTCATGCTACAGGAGGGGGAGAAGCGTGCAGATAAGATTTAACACCACCGTCAGTATGGGGACTGTGGGCACATTTTGTAGAACCACTCGGACTACAAACACGCACTGTGAGATTCCCGCAGAACAACATGGGGCCATGAAACAAGGCACACGACCATAATTGTTTCCACACTGACTTCTACGGACATCTAAAAATGGGTTCTGTTTCCAAAAATAGCTCCTCTTTTTTTTTGATGAGGATAAATAAGACTGTAACATTTCTCACTCCCTTCCCATTGTACTTTGATAGATTAGGTAGATGACAGTCACTTAGGGGGAGCAGGAGGGTTAACGGACTGATGACTGTAACTTGCTGTGCAATGAGCTTCACTGTGGCAAGAAATATTTTTATTTAAACTTTAAAAACTGGTATTAGGAAACCTATTTCCTTACATAAATCATTAAAAACTTAGTCATTGTTTCCCTGTGTCAGAAGTTTATAAAACTTTTTCATACTCTGTAGCTAATGTTCTGCCCTTAGTTGGCCTGGGGGTACGTCAGTATTATTCTGAAATTAAATCGCTCCATCTAAATCAGACATCAGATCTAGAGAGTGTTCCGTGTTGATCAAATGACAGCAGGTTTTTAATAATTTGTCTGAGGTAATGGTATTAAAAAGCATTTTACTTAAAATATCCATCAAGAACAACTACAGTAGAGCACGCAGAATTCTGGCGACACTCCTACTGTCTTTGCAGCAGTTGAGGTGAGAGGTCCAAAGAAAGATCACTGTATCTAGAAACAGTTGATGCTAAGGTTTAACTTCTTGTATTAAGACATCTTTAGAACAAGATAAAGACTATAAAGATTAGTAAGTTAATAAATAAATAAAACTTACTGGAAAGAGAAAGAAGGAGCTATAACTGTTCATTTTCAAAGGTGGGTGGGTGTCACAATTTAGGACTGGAAGGTAGAGTGATGCGTGGTACCTTCCTCACTATTGCAATGAGAAGCTACCACAAATACACGGCCAATAAGAAGCTCCAAGGAGAGTCCAAGTGGAATTAAGCATATCAGTGTTAATGATGCAATTTCATAGAGAAGTATATTACTAAAAATTAATAAAATAATTACTCATTATGAAAAATTAATTAATACATTCACTTATCCATTGATTTGAATCTCGTGTCTATCTAGTTAAGGCTAAAGAAATATTTTTTAAAGCCTAGTCTTCTTTTTCTATGTTGGGGACCACCCTGACTGGTTTCAGGAGTTGAAACCCACCATGCCTAAGGCTGAGTGAGCAACCTTCGGACCACAAGCCACGAAGGACACAAAGTCTATCACCCTGGCAGGATCGCTGCTTCTGCTCCTTTTTCCATAACTGGCCTCCAATGCTTGGTCAGTTAGCCAGTGATGGGTAAGATTCCCCAAGGGGGGAAATGACCTAAGACAGGCATGATCACGTGGAGGCTCCAGGAAAGGACTTGAGGGGCTATGGAGAAAGGGGGTGATGGACCCTCGCCCCCGGGTTTTGACAAAGCTTGACTCCTCTGTCTGTCTCTGAGAAGTCTCTGAGAATTCCTTGGCTATCTGCCTCCTCTGCCTGACTTAAGCCTGAAAACAATGACAAAGGGTGGTGCAGCCTTGTGCTGGGAATGGCAGGTTCCCCGGGTGATCAGGACTGAGAAAGAATTCCTAACAATCCTGTGAAGCCTGCTTTGCTAAGAATGCTTTTAGTTAAATGATAAAGGCCTGAGCAGGAAAAGAGTTTATGTTCCTGAAGTTCTGTAGCCTTTTAGCTGTTAGATACTGATTCAGAAGAAGCCCTAATGGTTCTTTGTATATGATCTACTGTTTACTGCCTGACAGTGATTAATAAGTTGTACCTAAACTCCTGTGCAAAAAACCCAATAAAAGCCTGTCTAGCCAAGGGTCAGAGCGCTCTCTCCTTGAGAGAGTTGCCAGGCCGCTCCAAGCCGCTCTCCCCTTGAGAGGGTGGCCAGGCCATTCTAAGGTGCTCTCCCCTTGAGGGAGTAGCCGCGCCGTCCCTTTTCCTCCACAGGACTCGGCAGTCCGTGTGAATTTGTCTCATGTCTCATCCATGACGCCACGGGCACTGTGAGCCAGTGCACGCGTCAGTTCTGTCCATATGTTTTAAATGGGTTGCCAGCCTTTTCAACCACTAAAATGAAGTAAAAGGCTTTGAAACTCTGCCGTCAAATACATTAATTAATCTGTCCGATTATCCAGTCTTTAATTAATTCAGTTTTCCACTCTTCACAGTACCTGACCATCTGTCCATTTCTGTCCATTTATCACCAGCAGACTTAATGAGCTCTGAATCCTGTAACTGGCCATCGGTACACATTTCACTCTCTTCCACCATTCTCTTTCCACTTCCTAATCCTCAGGAGGAACCCTAGTAATGAGAGGAAACATTCTTCTTTGCCTAAGTAAATGAGGGGATGGATACCTGTGGCTCTCAGTGAAGGTTGTTAGAATATCCAGATCATAATCAACTGTATTGGACATATTCACCATGGCAAAATTTAATTACTGGTAAAAGTTAATTATTCTAGCTGGAATGCAGATGTCACTGAATCATATATCATCAAAAACAGTATTAAAGTATTCCTGCATAGATTCTATGCAATCCTTACTTCTAATTTCCAAAATAAAAAATTCATCAGAGTTGTGCCTAACTACTCTACCTTAAGCGCTCACGCCCTCAGATCTCTGCACGAACTGTTCCTTTCCCTGGTGGTCCCTTTGAATGACCTTTGCCATTTCCTTACCTTCCTCATAAGCACGCTGCTACTCATCTCACAAACAAAGGAGTTTCCAGAGTTAAGAAAAAGAATCAGAACGAAAATCTTACCTGTATCTTGCGCATGTAGCGTTCTGACCTGACGGCGCCACTGGTTTAAAAGTGATGCGTGGGGAAACCTGGGCTGACAGCAGAAATCCCAGAGCAAGGATGACGAGGGCTATGGTGGTGCCTGTGGAAAAGGCTTCATGTTAGAGAGCAGTTGACAATAGTCTCCAAGGCAGACTGAAGTTGGCAAGACACAGCTCTGAAAAATGCCTTGATCTCTCTACGCCGGATTACAAAAACGCTCCTGTGAGTAAGTTATCAGAAAAACTCACTTGCACATTCACTGTGAGACATGATATATATTTCTAAAAACACAAAACAAAAAGAACAAACCACACACACATGTACACACACAAACTGCACCCTGCATTGCAGACAGTCTCAAAATCAATGGATGTAACCAGCCTTACTGAGTGCCTAACACAGCTGGTGTCAGCAACCATGAAAGGCGATACGTATTCACAGTGTTCCTTCCGCTGCCACAGAGCCGTGATAGTGGCATTTGATCACGTAGGAACCAAATGAATAAACTGAAGAGTCACAAATGGGTATTTTAAAAGTGGCTGAAATCGCATTTCTTATTAAACAGTAGCATTTTTTGGAAGATTTTAAGTTTCCAGAAATGGCATAACATATTCATTTCTCTTTCCTACTGATATTTGGAAGTGGAATATTTATGTTTTATTTTAAGGTGTAGGAATGGTGATAAAGTAAAGCACTTAAAAGGCTCACTTTCCGAGTCCCAGAGGGACATGTGATGGTAAATAAGAATGAGAATAAACAAAAAGGGCCATGTTCTCAGTTCCGGTTTTCTTGGTAAGATAGTTTAAGTAAAATGTTACCTTGAAAAAATTATTTTAAAATTGCTGTTTGATCAAAAATACTCTCTAGAGCCCTGGCTGGTGTAGCTCAGTGGATTGAACATGGGCCTATGAACCAGAGTATCATGGTTCAATTCCCAGTCAGGGCACATGCCTGGGTTGCAGGCCAGTTCCCAGCAGGGGATGCACGAGAGGCAACCATACATTGTATTTCTCTCCCTCTCTCCTTCCCTTCCCCCTCTAAAGATAAATAAATTAAAAAAAATACTCTTTAGATATGATGTTTGAGATACATGTAGAGAATTATATTCAGAATTAGACTGATACACTATCAGGTCACATAAGGGCAGAAAATCAGCCAGAGAGTATGAAAAAAAAAGAGTTTTATGAACATCTGATACAGGAAAGGTAAGACGGAGTTTTTAAGGGTCTACACAATGAGATAGGTTTTCTGATATCAACTTCTAACGTTTAAATAGAAATATTTGTTGCTCTGTGCAGCAAGTTACCATCACCACTCCACTGACCCTCCTGGTCCCTCCGAGTCACTACTGGCTACCTAGCAACGCTCTCCACAGGAAGTGGGGTGTGTTGATAAAGAGCATCCTCAGAAACATCTGATGGAACAGGTTACATTAACTACCTGGGGCAGTGCTTAGGTTATTAGTAAATATTTAAAAAATAATGTCCCCTCCCACCACTGGAGCACAGCACACTCTGTGTAAGTCATATTGGCCGGGGAACCTGTGTCAAGTGCATAGGCTCCAGACCCCACCTTCATAGATGCTAGTTTAGTAGGTCGGCGGCGGGGTGGGCACAAGCATCCACATTTTAAAACAAGCACCCCTGGGAATTCTGACGGAGACGGCCTGGGAGTGATGTTTTCAGAAAGAGTCCACCACCAAAATATCTGGGGAGAATAACAGTGTTTCTGGCTTTCTTACTTTTAAGCAATAAAGTTACATAGATATAAATGTTCTATTGAAAGAATCAAGGTTGTCATTAAGTTTGTAATACTTACAAAGAACACCAGTGCTCTGGGCAAGCTTTGAAAACATTACAAGTCAGAACACCACAAAATGTCCTACATTTAAAACTATTCATGAGGTATATGTTTTACATTTCATTATATAAAGAAGTTCTTTGTCCAGATCTTGCTATATATAGTTTATTTTCAATCATTTTTAAAGAATGAATACTTATTTGCAAATATTTTCATGTGCTTTCCCACTATTTTTAACCCAAAAGCATGAAAAGTCATAATAAAAACACAAAATAAGTACTAAAACTGAATCAAAGATTTAAAAACTGTAGGCTAATGTAAGAAATTTAAATTTATTTAAATTTCAATTCTAATTTAAGAAATAGAACAGTGTTCTAATACTTAGCTCTATTAGAATATCAAATATACACCTATATACACATTAATAAAACAAATGCCTTGAAATAAACATGACTAACCCAAAATCAACTGGAATCAGACACCGAAATCAGCATCTATTTTGGGGGTCACAGTGCAGTAACACTAACACAGCCAACCCTCCGCACCCATGCAGGTCACATCCCTGGATTCAACCAGAGGAGGACTGAAAAGATTTTTTTTAAAAGTCTCACAGCTGCTGATGTGTACTGTCTGTTTATGTAGGCACAGCTGAACATGTATAGATATTGTTTTCTTGTCTTTATTCCCTAAACAATATACTATAACAACTGTTTATGTAGCATTTATATTGTATTAGGTGTTATAAGTACTGTGGAAATGACTTAAAGTATATGGGAGGATGTAGGCAGGTTAAATGCAAATACTACACGGTTTAAATAAGGGACGTAGCAGCGCCTGTGGGTTTCTGTGTCTGTGGGGCTCCTGGCACCAAACCCCTGCAGATACTGAGGGACAACTGTACACTAATGGCCGCCTAGCAGTAAGTTTCCTCCTGAAGCTATGAACTTCCACTGGTCACTGTGTTCTTCAAGTGAGACCTATTTAATCAGTTAAAAACCAGAACTGCATAAACAGTACTATTTATTTATTAATTAAAACATTTTTATTTATCTTTAGAGGGGAAGAGAAGGAGAAAGGGAAATATCAATGTATGGTTGCCTCTCATGTGTCCGCTGCTGGTACAACCTAGGCATGTGCCCTGACTGGGAATCAAACCGCAATCCTTTGGTTCGCAAGCCGGTGCTTAATCCACTGAGCTACACCAGGCAGGAGATAAACAGCACTATTTATATCCTTATACACAGATAAAGAGGAGACCTGTGGCAAACACCCAGGCCCTTTTCATCCTAAACCACTGTCCCATCCACATAATCACTTTCATTGTCCACATCACAAGGACATCAGGTGCCTAATTCAAGGAGGAGGTCTCCCCAGCTGAAGGCATCACTGTGTTGCATGAGTGAGCGGAGCTGGGGTATTGGTGGTTTTGGTTGAAAAGAGAACATGGCAGGAAAGAAAAAGGCCTAAAGTTGCTTATAAGAGGCAGTCCCTGAAATCTCAGTCTTTCCCCCCAAAATAACTATCTTAATGCCTCCTCTTAACAGTCAGGGTGGGCTCTGCAAGTCCTTGGGGCAGAGGACCTACACTGAGTGGGGAAGCATGACATCAGCTGAAGAGATCAGGCAAGCTGCCGCATTCTGACGATGCACACTGATTTCACAATACGGGTAAAACCACAAAGGGCCACTCTGGGGTAGTCACAGTGATGCTGGGATAGCTGAAATGCTCCGGGCACTGTCCTCTCTGTGCTGGGCAGTGTGCAAATGTGTTTAGTCCTCACCACGATCCTACGAAGTAGGGACCAGAGTTAATCCCTGTTCACAAATGAGGAAATGCAAATTTGCTCAAAGTCACACAATTCCAATCCAACCAGTCTGGCTCTATCACACCTCAACATCCTGCAGAACTGTTGGGAAAGTGTCTCACTGGAACACAACGACTGAGGGAACAGAGGCCGCTACGAAGAAGCGTTTTCTCCAAAGCTCAAAATCAGCAGCTTTTTCAGATTGCAAAAGCTAAATCCCAAATTTAAGAAAACCTGAAATCCATTCAAAGAACAGACCTCTTCAGGTATATATGAAGGCCTTGTCAAAAAGGAAGGGTATCCATTTAAGAACTTTTAAAGTAGCTATTATCTCTTCTTAGAGTTGACCTGGACCTCAGGGGTTAGCAAATCCAATCCCCAACCAACTGTACAAATTTATTTTTAGTACATCACTACGTGATTGTCATCTTTTTTTTTTTTAAAGAGTTTACCATCCTAAAGTAACCAAATTCATTGTTGGAAAACTTTTATTAGGAATACTTTTCTTGTTTTAAATTTCATTTTATTTTATTTTTATTTTTTATTTAATTGTTGTTCAAGTACAGTTTTCTCTCTTTTACTCCCACCCCAGCTCACCCACCCCCATTTCCGCCCCCCTTAGTTTTTGTCCACGTGCCCTTTACACTTGTTCCTGTAAATCCTTTTCTTATATTTAGTAAAAATCTATGTTTTTATCACATCTACCATCTGCTAGAATAAGATATCTACTAGATCTCCCTGCAGAGTTTTTTCCTAGGCTGAACACTTCTGGTTTCTTCAACAGGTTTATAAATGTGTGTTTTTTAAACCCTTACTTTGTCCTCATAACATCAACCATCTGCTAGAATAAGATCTCAGTTAGATCTTCCTTCAGACTTTCTTCCTAGGTTACACACCTCTGGTTTCCTTAACAGGTTTATAAAAGTGTGGCTTTTAAATCCTCACCTTTTTTCACTTTCCCTCCCTTCCCTGTACACTGTGGCTGTCGTGACTTCTTTGTCTCTTACCCAACTGTTCCCCTCCTTCCCCTCAGTGCTGATACTACAGTTCAACCCCCACTGCTGGACTCAGGGGCTTCCGCTGCCTAGACAAGCACAGAGGGTGGATGCATCCACTCCTCCTTCTGTGGTTAGGGGCAGGGTGGAGCATGCGTTCTTCACAACTGAGCATAAACTCAGAATGTATTTTTGCATCACATCTGGAACAGGTGCCTGAGGAAGTTCTATTAGATTAATGCTTCAGGTATATCTAGTTAAAATAAAATTTAGTTAATGCTGGCCTGGAAACTTTACATTTTAATGGAAAAAATGTATTATTACTCTAAATAAACTTATAAAGAAGCCATTAGAAAATAGCTAATTGGTAGGTAGGAATAAGTTTGTATATGTGAAAAAGATGAAAAACTGTATTACATAACCACGTGATGACAATGGGAAAGATGGGTCTCACTCTGTCAAGTGCAAGAGCCCAGAGAAATAATAAAAGAAATGGGCAGAACTTAAAGACAAAGGAGACTCGAGAGTGAGAAGGGCTTTGTCTTGTGCAGCCATCACAGGAAACAAACTTAAGAAACCAGAATGTACCAGAGCATTTTGCCTGGTTCGAACACAAAGAGAGCCTGTCCCTGCTTTGTGAGGAAATTATATGGTTCCAATATTCCACTGGTGAAAGAGATTTGAAGTAAAACGTTCCAAATTTACTTCCATGTTATCCCAAATTTAAAAATAAGCCATAAAAGTGAGTTTATGGATATCAAGTTTTTCAACTCAGGAAGAGCAAAAAGCAATTACTCTTGTCACTTCTATGCCTTTGAGCAGAACTCAAAATTAATGGCAAAGAGATACCCTCAGTAGATTTAAATTATTCTGACAATTATGGTTATTACTCACATTCTAGTTTCTAGTTATATAACATTTACTAAGTTCTCTTAAAAAAAGTTGTCTAGAGGATTTCTATTTGGCTAAAAACACAGTATCAGAAAGTGGTACTGGTATTGTGTGTTGGAAGGTTAACTTGTCATCATTAAAGAAAATCTTGTGACTGAATCCTCAGCCAGGCACCCACCTGCTAAACTGCCGAAGGTGAGCTTTCTGCGGCCCACTTTCTCCACCAGCCAGACTCCCACGAGTGTGAACATGAAGTTGGTGAAGGCGGTGACGGAAGCCAGCCATATCGCAAGTCTGTCATCTTCAACACCAGACATCTGCAGGATCGTTGCACTGTAGTACCTGCGAGGTAAGAATAAAACACTTGTTGCTGACAGTCACTCAATGAAACAGAGTTGTTTGTATAAAAAAATACTCAGCTAACCTCAAAAAAACCCCAAAACAAAAAAAACCACCCATGGCTAGCTACAGTAATAACAAGAATTTAACATGTTTAATGCTAAACTCTTAAAGGATCCGTTTAAAGGATCATGATAGACTGTGGTCAGATATTTACTTTGAACTTTATTCACTGTTTTATTAAATACTTTATTTATTTTTAGAGAGGGGATGGGAAGGAAAGAGGGAGAGAAACATCAATATGTTAGTACCTCTCGTGCTCTCCCTTCTGGGGACCTGGCCTGCAACCCAGGCATGTACCCTGACTGGGAATTGAACTAGTGACCCTTTGGTTTGCAGGTCAGCACTCAATCCACTGAGCCACACCAGCCAGGGCTAAACTTTATATAATAAGAAATGACACTCAAGCAAGTAGAGAGGGCTGAAGGCTTCCGGAGTGAACTGCAGCCCACAACCACAAACAGGGGCAGCTGGCAGCTTAATTAAAACTATCAAGGAAAAGCTCCCAGCCTGTGAATTAGGAGTCACCACACACTGTGCAATTACGTACTTGACACAACAGAGACCTGCTGCATATACAATTTTGATTCTTGTCATGCTACTCTATTAAACTGGAGAGTATTCTCAATGTTTTAAGGATAAAAACAGATACACTGCATAAAATTATTCTTCCAAGTAGAGCCATAAACAAAACAGAGAGATTATTTCAATGTTTTTTTCCATTGCATGAGATTCCACAGATATGTTGTAGAACCCAGTTGTTGCCCTTGAGAAATTTGCAGTTTAGGATAAGAAAATCAAATAGAAACAAGTAATTTTAGTATTGCAAGGCGTTCAACTCACAATGTGGCCTAAAGGACAGATCAAACAATTTATTTGATATGAAAGGTTCCTTAATTTTTCAGGGAATTAATGCTTGAGTTGAGTCTTGGAAGAATGCACAGGGGTTTGCCGGCAGGTATGACGACCCGGCAGGACCCTCACTGGTGGAGAAGGAAATGACACAGATGAAGGAGAAAGTGCAAAATATGATGCTGGCCTTACAGAACGTGAAGCGTGTCCTTGGCAGGGCAGAAGGTGCAGTGAAAAGAGGAAGAGTGTGGCATAAAGCAGTGGCAAAGGCTCCTATTGTAGTAGGACCCTGACTGTACACGTCTGAGGCTGTCATTACGGAAATCACAAAGTGGAATTTAAAGACAAATAACATCATTAAATATGTTCTATGAAAAGAGCACCCTGATGATAGCTACATGGGAAGACTGAAGCGAAGATACACTGTTCTGAAGCACTTCTTTCAGGTCATTACATTGGCAACAGGCACCTGTAGGTTTTCTGTATTAACGGGAACCAGTGAGGGCAGGGGCTGAAATTCAATGGCCTCCTATTTCTCTGTCAACAAGAGATGCAAGTCCACCCACACTGAATCTTTTCCTGGGTGGAGCGTCGTGAGATTCATCTTCATTTTTTCTTTCAAAGATCTAATTTATTTATTTTTAGAGAGAGAGGATAGGAAGGAGAAAGAGGAGAGAAACATCGAACGGTGGCTTGCACCTGGGACTTGGCCTGCAACCCAGGTATGTACCCTGGCCAAGAATTGAGCCAGCACCTTTTGGTTTACAGACCATGCTCAATCCACTGAGCCACACCAGCCAGGTCATATTTTCTTGAATGCTGGTACATATGTTAAGTTTTTATTGCTGCCATACGCAATTAACCACAAGTTTAGTGGCTTAAATAACACAAACTTGTTACCTAACACATCTTTCTATTGGTCAGAAACATGACACGGATTTCTTTGGATGTCAGAAATCAAAGATGTCAGTAGGGTGTTCCTCTGTCCAGACTCCGGGATTCAGGTTTCCTTGCCTTTTCCAGGTAGTGGAAGTCTCCTGCGCGCCTTGATTTGTGGGGGCCCTTCCTCAAGTCAAAGTTAGCAAAGCGGGGTCAAGTTCCTGTCAGGTCACTTGCTCTGCGGTCCTCTTTTGCATGTGAGGACCTTTGTGATCACACTGGGCTAAACCAGACAACCAGCACGCTCTCCTTATTTAAGGTAAATCGGTGAGCAGATTTACTCTAATCTGCAACCTTGACTTCCTGTTGCCACACAACACAACACAACACAACATAGCATAACACAACATAACACAGGTTGTGGAGATCATGACATGCAAATTTTAGCATATAGAAAGTATTCTATCCCATAAAGGTGCTAACAAGCAAAAGAGCAATAGTTAGATTAGTTAGAAGGTGAGGAATGAAAGCAAGGACACCTACTTAAAGGGCAATTAGTTCCAAAAAATTCAGGCAAAAATGCTATTCTCTTTCATGTGGGCAGGAAATGACGTATGTAGGTCAGAATAATTGCCAAACCTAGTTTTTAAAACTCAGGTCATGGAGTAGGGAAAAGATGCATTTATCTCACATTTTAAAATGTGTGAATTCCAGCGTTTTCATAAATGATGCTGTCTGCCAACCATTCATGAAACTGGCTACCACCCTATTTATAATCATCTATGCCTTTATGTAGTAGCTTGAATTTTCAAGGGGCTGGGTACTGGTTCAAAAGTTACACAAAGCATGAAAGAGTCTTTTTCATAAAAGAACAATACGAACAACAGAAAACGGCTTTATTTTCTTTTTAAACGCAAAGCCTTTTCTTTTCATCATCATTTTATAACACCGATAAAATTATCATCTTCTTCAGAGACTTCCCCTGACAACTGTGGGTTATCTCACGCAAACCATCTCGTCCCCAGCATGAAGCTGAAAGGCCTGAGCGCCCTGTGGTTCCACAGAAGACGGCTTCCTAACTCTCTGCAGACCCCCAAGAACAGACAGGGCCGGCCTGTACGTGCTTAGCCGTCTCAGAGTATGAGAGACCCCACTTACAGCCTGAATTTTAAATCTGGATAAAACAAAACATCTCCCGAAAACACTGCCTCGGGTAATGGCAATCTATCGTAGTGAGGACCTCCAACTAGCAGTAAAAGAATAAATGCGAGCACTTTAAATGCCTGACAAAATACCTATTTTACGATGCATTTCCTACAAATTTCTGAAAAAAATTTTTTTCAACTCCTTGAAGCCAGAGCCTGTCTTTTTTATCATTGCCAGTGGAACAGAGTTAAATTAATGGTAAGAATCAGCTACTCAGTAATTGTTTGTTGAATTAATTGAATCTACCTACCACCAACTTTCAAAAGGGAATTAAGAATATTTACAATAAAAAACAGGATAGAAGAACAGAAGGACAGAGACCAGAGGGGAGAGGGGAGGGAATTTCAGGGGAAAACGGGAGGGATTTACAGGAATTAGTATAAAGGACACATGGACAACAACTAAGGGGGGGGGGAATGGGAGGGAGGTGGGGGTCACAGGGGGGTGGGCTGGGATGGGAGTAAGAGACAGAAAACTGTACTTGAACAATAATTAAGTAAAAAAATTTTAAATGTTATAAAAAAACAGGATAGAATCACTAACACAAAAATTAAAGACTGATATGGGAGAGTAAGGGAGGCAAAGGATGAAGCTAATTACATGAAAACTTTGGCTGCATAATCATTATAAGCTAGCTCTAAAATTGCTGGCAGCCAAGACAAAATAGTAAATGATAATTTTATCTGTTGGTCAAAGCAACATTTTTCAGTTCATAATAAAATTCTGGCATAAAACTATGAAGACTTTCATTTTAAGAACAGAAGAGCTGTGGGATGTACTCTTCCTGCCACTGACAGCCACTCTGAATGAGACAAATTAACCGACGAAATGTAAACATAACTACTTTAACTCATGTGCATAAAGGTGATGGTCTAGCTGTGTTAGAGACAGCTTCCCACAAGACACTCACCTACAAATCCTGTCTTAATAATCTTTTGGGTCATGTCACATCCGTACTTGGGATAAAGACCAAACTGAACGAGAAGACTAGAAGTCACACAGCAGAGCTCATGATAAGCCCTGAAAGATCCCAGTATCTAAGTTATGTTGTTTGGCTCTTTTAGTTCCTAACGTCACAAATGCATCTATTTGTATCATATGCCAAAGTACACTGACTACATATTCAAAAAGTGATTCTAATAAAAGATGTTCTTTTAACTGAAAACATTGTATTTTCCTACTGGGATGGTGTTTATTCAGTCAAACATCATTAATTGTGGAAACTACCTCATCAGCTTTAAGAGAAAATGTTTCACTCAAATACACAGGTCTAAAAGATTATCCAAATTTTCGTATCTATTTTATGTATTTTGTACACTGAGAAATCCTTTTTGTGTATTAGATGCAAGCCGTAAGCCACAAAAGTTAGAAAAGCCAGAAATTAGGATTTCATGCCTATCATGCATTTTGATATAATATCAGATTATTCTCAAATCAAGCAATGATTCAAAAATTATAGTAATCCTCAGAAAGCTAATTATCAATCACATTTAATATATTACAAGACAACTTTTCTAAGTTCAATTCTGCCAGGAATCTTTTGGAGAGAGCAGAGCAAACTGTCAGGGATTGCTACAGACCCTCAGGGTTCCCAACGTGACCCACCCTTCATCTCAGAGATCAGTCCCCTCCTGGCTTCACGCCTCCGGAAACCTTAGGAGAAATCGCACATCTCACCCAACTTAACAGGATCGCTGACCTTCCTCTACAAATCACTAAAAACGACGATAAAGGTTCTCTCTAATAAGAACTCCAACTCTTCAAGTTGGCAGACTAATTTCTTCTATGAAACACACACCCACAGCACATTGGACATGTGGGACTTCAGGCAGGCGTTTCCCATTTCTTGAACTGGGTGTGTATCACATCAGGTGTGTTTGTTCCCACACTTGTGTCTGTAATTATGTAATGACAGAATAATATGCACATCCACGAACTATAAGATGCTCAAAGAGAGTTGCATTAAAAACAACTGTACATTTTGAAAAGAGAAAATAAAGGTTAATCATTAAAAATTATGTAACAATAAAAAAAATAAAACCAAAATGGAAAAAAAATGGGAAAGTCTAGAAAGAGTCTTCCCTTTGTTTTTTTTCTCAAGTATCTTCAATTTCTAGTTCTATTTCAAAGAAACTAAATCTGGAATTTATAGGTGACAATATTGAGTGTGGTTTAGTCAAGAAAAACAATTTTTAAGTTCATGCAGTGAATATGATAATTATACAATTAAAATAAAATGTTGCAGGTACAGAATGCACTATTTCTTCATAACTTGTTTTTTTCCCAGTTAACTAACCGAGTGCTAATCCTAAGCACGTCAGCTGGGAGGGGTTTTGCCAGGCCTCATCTCAACCGACACCCCTGCTTCCTGCAGTAACAAGCGGGAGTCTGAGACTTTCAGGTCACCCATCTCCAACTGGTCATGTACTTCTGCACTAACCCGACGAGTCACTAAGTTGACTCAGTCTTCCCCTAGTTCACCCCTCCTACACTCTTTCATGTGTCCAGTGCATTAAGTCTAACTAGAGTTAGACTTGCAGCTTGGGACTAGGGTCCAGGCTGTTCCTCTCAATCACCCCACATATCCGAGGAAGGGGGAGAGGATGACGATGGAAAGAAAATGAGCTACGCTAGACCATCCTCTAACCCTCCTTCTTTTAGCTGCTGGCCTACCGTCTAGTCACCCCTCCTTCAATGGCGAGTTCAGTCCCTGCCTCGCGGTTTCCTTCTCCACTCCTACACCTGTACCACAGCTGCTGGTCAGAGTGGCATCAACGTGGACCATCCAGACGACATGTAAGTCTCTTCCTGGTTCCACTGCTGAAATCCTTCAAGTGGCCTAGTCTCCGACCACCCCCTCAGCTCCCTTACGTGGACTCCTGCACTCACACGGTTCTTCCCTCTCGTGGAGACACGAAGCCACACTTACACTCTACTTCTTTCTAGTTATCCATCGTCACCCACTTCCCCTTTCCCATAACTGTACTTCTGCCTTCAGCAGTTTAGATTTCCCAAACCAGTGGTTCTGGGGTGTTGGTGTGTTATTAAAGTGACTGGAGGGCCTGTTAAAACAGAATGTCCCCTTGGATGGGTGGCTCAGTTGGTTGGAGGGTCATTTCATACAACAAAAGGTTGCAGGTTTGATTCCCAGTCAGGGCAGATTCCTAGGTTGCAGGTGCAATCACCAGTCGGCTCAAAAAACCGGAGGCAAGAGATTGATGTTTCTCTCTCTCTCTCCCCCTAAAATCAGCAAACATATCCTTGGGTGAGGATTTAAAAAAAAAAAGAGGGAGAAAACAACAGATTGCTGAGCCCACCCTTCTGATTCCAGGCCCCAGAACTGGCATTTCTAAGATTTCAGGTGATGCAGACACTGCCTTAAAAATGTGCTTCCCCAAACCACTGTAGTTCCTTTCTTTTCTCCATTCTCGAATCCCTGGGCCATCCCCCCTTTGTTGTATTCATGTCAGAGACTCCTCCTGCACTGCTCACTTACACCCAGTTAGTTTTTCACTGCGCGGGTACATCAGCACCGAAGACAGAAAACACACAAATTGACCTCACCAGAAATTCTGTAAGATGCACACTCTGCAGCCCGCCCTGAAAGGCACTGCAATTTCACAGCATCTCCTTCCTTTGCACCGGCCCAATCTATCCAGACTCAGGTGAAGTCCGCCTGACATTCCCGGAGAAAGTGTGAGTCATGGGCAGGGTACTCCCTCATCCCACCACCACCAAACCCACCAACCTGCCCGATCCATTCCACCTGGCTTCATGGAGAAAACCAACGAGCACTCGAATATTTTTCTTCTCAAATCCTTCTTTCATGTTTGCTGCTGGAATTTATTAATCATTCCCTCCGCGATTCCTCAGCAGTTTATCTGTACCTTTCTTATAATACAGACCACTTTCCCTCCAACATTAGGCTGATTTTCATACACATTGTGCTCCCTCTACCAGACTATAAATTCCCAATAAAAGTCTATATGGGGTTCAACTTGCAACATCAAAGCTGGCTTCTGCCTGCATTTTTAGACATTTAGTATAGGCTTATTTAAATGAATGGAATGGAATGGCATTCAATCTCTCTTTTTATTTGTTTTGCCTTATTTTAAAATTTATATTGAGATACAATTCAGAAATAACAAAACCTATTTTTAAAGGGTATAATTCAGTGATTTTTAGTGCATCTATGACTAAATTTTTAACCTCTTAAATAACTATAGTAATTAATGTTAAAATGTATCCAAACGATTGAGGATGAAAGGGGAAACAATAACCCTGGAGGTGGCTGTGTGGGCAGGGTGGAGGGCTGTGTTCTGAGTATCCTCACCACCACGCTTCTCTTTTCTCCCCGCTGCCTGGCACTGACTTCCTGGGTCCTCACCCGCCAGGGCAGGGAAGACAGCATTCAAAAATTACTCTGTAACTTGTGAGCTTTTCTACTCAGATGGTGATACAAAGGAGGCTGTGTTTCCATCATTTATTGTCCCTCTGGTTCTAGGTGGTACCATCTAATGCCGCATCATTAAAGCAATCAAGAGGGAAAAAGGTGCCAGTGTAGTTAAAATTCCTCTCCAGAGGTTGACGAGCCTGAGTGAGGAGAAAGGGCAGGTTGTGGCCTTTACTTTAAAAAAAAACACACTGCTCTTGGTACTATCAAGAGGGAATAAAACAGTATCTTCTTTTAAATTTCAATGGTCTCAAAGGTTTGTTTATCAGCAAAAGTTTGCAAGGCCTTTGATTCTATATAAAAGCAGCGCTTTTGGAGCACAACCATATAAAACTGTGAGTATGCAAAGATATGTAGTTTTATGCACATTATTTATAACTCCGAGTCTCTGTGGAATCACAGACTGAAAAAGTAGATCAAGAGCAGGCAGAATAAAGTGGGAAAAGGCAAAATGAATAATTATGGAGGGTGTAGAACCTCAAGTATAAAAATTAACTACAGAAAAATACAACATAATGTTAAGATACATTGTATCTGGGTTGTAGAGTTTAGGTACTTTTTCATCTTTAAATGTTCCTAAGTTTTTATAATAAGCAGATGTCACTTAAAAGCATTGTTTAAAGTATTACGGTTTTGTAGATTAGAACATGACACTCATTGTATTCAGGAACCATAAGCCTCCAAGTCTGTGAACTCAATCCATTATTTTCAGTAAAACAAACAAGACAATAGTCTTCAGAGAAAGACACTTTGTTTTTTTTTCCTTTGCCAAACCCAGCATTTTCTTAAGTGAAACAATCCATGTCATATACATATTGCTGGCCCCAAAACTATGAATAAGACTGAAAAACAACCCTAGCTTATAGATTCAATTCAACAAATATTTAGACATCATAATAGTAATAGATATTCTAATGGAAAATAAGCACATAATGGCTGAATGTGAGAATTACATGCAACTAAAATACACTTATTTAGTGCTTACAGTGTTTCAGAAACAGTGGGAGGCAAAAAGACAAGTAATATCTGGGACTGGGGGGGCAGGGGCTCACATCCCACTGAGGGAGACTGCGCACAGTGAACTTCACTCCCCTGGGCCAAGTTCAAGGACAGAAGTTTGAGTAAAGCACTACTGGAACATAAAGGCGGTGATTAACTCGACCCAACAGTTCAAGTACCTAGTGTTCCGATTAGCAGTATCACGATTTCTCAGACTCTGGGATTGCAAACATACAAAGCAGCCAGGATTCTGGCTGCTGGTCATGAAGGGCTTAGTCTGTGAGAGCATTTAAAACCAGCTCAAGGATCATACACAGGGAGGATTGAAAAGAACTTCAGAGACTGTAAATTACAGTCAGGAGGACAAATACCCATTTGGTTCACGGACTAGGAAAACAGTAGTGTCAGAAATGCACAGTGCAGCCAGGGAGGAAATTCCTGACTTTGGTGTCACAGGGGATGAGACTGACCTGAATGTAACGACCTTTAAGCTGTGCCTTGGAAGCAGGGGGTCCATGATAGATGGAGAAGGAGCTCCACCCACTGGTGCTCAGGAGGACAAAGCACTGAAGGGGAGAGGTGCACTGGCGGTAGCGTGTTATAAAACTCAACGGCGTGGCTCAGTTCCCGAAGACTGAGAACACACACACCGACTGTACTTGAAAGTCTCTCATACGCTCACTCTTCAACTCTGCAAGTGATGACTTCATGTCTTAACGGAAGTGTGGGCTTGCAGAATAAGAGCAAGTGAGGGAAGCAGAATACAACACTGTGAACAGGAAGCCAAGTAACTCATTTTATTTCATCATCTAACACGTCAGTGCAGAGAAAATTCTCACCCCCGCCTTTCTCCTGCTATACTGTGGATGAAGGGATTGTATAACATGGCTTACCTGTTACAGATATAAAAACCAATGAGTCTAGACTGTTACAATAAACTTTCTATGAAAAGATAGATTAATATTAATGGATATATTAGTACCAAAGCACCCAGAAATTCATTCTGGTCTTAGTAAGGAGGAATTCTTGTGCTTCTTTGGGACAATTGATTTCTTTCTACCTAAGGGAAATCATGACTCATGTAACAAAACATCTCTCCCTTTCTGTACTGGCTGCTAAAACATTTAGAGCAACATGACTGTCAAACTTCAGGGTGACTAAGAATCACCCCTATGCACACACACCCCTGCCCTGGGTCCGGTTCCAAGACCACTTTGAAAAGAGACAGGCTTTGTGACCTAGTTCCTAACAGCAAGTGTCTTGTGTATAAATCATGTTATCTTTTCCTACTTTGTCCCATTATCTAAACCATAAATTTTAAAGTTTATTGTACCTTACTGCTTCTCTAAGTAAGGCCTCAAACTCTTCCTGGAGTAAAAAAGGGTTGAAATGAATAAAGACTTCTGAACTGATATGGACAAATCTTATTTTTCCTTTTGCAAATATCAGGCAAAGAAAACTGATCTTTTTCTCTCTCTCTTTTTTCAACAGCAGAGGAACTAGTTGAGCTGTAACAGCCCTGGGCAAAAAAGACTGCAAAGAGAGGATGACACACCACTGCGTCATTAAATAGTAAACAGGCTGCTCTCCAGATGCCAAGCTCGCTGACAACACTGGGCCCTTTGATATTCAAATGGAAAGTCCTAAAGCTGCAGAGGCTCATTTCAAGTACATGCATGCGGCACCAGGACACACTTGTTCAATTATTAGCAGGACTGCAGGACTTCAAGAACAACAGGAAAAATTCTGCCCCGATGTACACATACATGTGACCTGAAGAAGAAAAGCAATTATCCGTGAGTCACTGTACACTTATTGAGGGGTTAGTGCATGAAAAACATTTTAATTCTCGGATGCTAGAGAAGACCACTGAAATCATCTAGCTAATTCTGAAAATCTAGAAGAATTAGGAAAATATGTTAAATATCTGTGTGTGTTTGAACGGATGGTATTGTCTTAACTCTCCACTTCCCTTTATGCATGTACGATTCCTGTTTCTTACCATGAAAATCTTAAAGCTGATTTATAAGAAAATACAGAAGAAGAAAACAATGAGAATAATGGCTAACATTTACTGAACATTTTCAGAGTCTAAGAAACCCAACTTCAGACTTGGAACTGATGGCAGGACTCATCTGCTGATACAAGAGGACAAGAAGCTAACGAATGCTTTGTGCATGCCAAGCACTGCCCAGATGTGCTTTACCTGTATTTCATCGGTCATTACAAACTCACATGAAAATGCAAGCTTGGTAAGAAGTAATGCTAAGTATTATAGGGTGTAATTAACTCAACGTAAAGGTTTTACATTACACTCTCTCATACATACTTGGGATCCCAGAGAGACTGTTACGGAAACTCTTAGCTTATTCACCTTACACACGGGACAAAACATAAACCTCTTACGTATGTGTAGCACTTTGCATTTAATTTGCATAAAAGGTATTTTCACTTTCTATAGCTAAGGTCTTTTGTCTAGTTTAGCACTTTTGCTGCTAAATAAGCTGTCATTAATCATGAACTTCGTAAAATAGACAAGTCATAGAAGCATTTAGAGACCTGCAGAGATGGGCAGATGGGCAGATGAACAGGTAGCCAGCCTGCTCCAAAAGAGAGGTAGGCTGCCCCTTAAGGGGGATTTAGAGCATTAGCCTATCCCAGAGGCTCAAAGCCATTCACACTCCCCTCTGCTGAGAGCTCTAGAATCAATTAAAACAAACTTAAAGAGCAGACTTCAAAGGGAATAAATAAAGCGGGCATCTTTACAAATGTATGAGAAAAAGGGGAAATAGGGTTCCTCGCTCCCTCTATCAGGGTGATGTCAGGGCAAGGGACTGTTAGACACTGAGCCCCCAACGTTTTTTAATGGGACCAGAGGGTAGACTTCCTTCTCTTTCCAGCTGCTTCTCTTCTAATGGCCACAGCTCAGGCCTGGGTTACTCGCTCCAGTTCCGTGAGAAAGTAACCATTATTCTGTTATGAAGGGCATCGTTAGAGTTTAACTAAGTCATTTAAAAATAAATTTCTAGAAGTTCTTTCTTCTTGGCAAGGAAGGCGGAGAAGTGCCAGTACCACAGATCCAGATAAAAGAGCTGGAACCGGGAGCCAAGAGACAGGTGCTCGCTCTGGTCACCGCGGGAGGCCCCCCTTTGCTCCCTCCTTGCCCTCACTGGTTAGACACGGGGCACCGATCTGTTAGAACAGATCGGTGAGGAACAACCCTACTCCTCGTATCAGGAACCTCCCCCCGTCAGTATACTCCTGTGTTGCACCCCTCATCCCACCCAGCTCTCAGCCCTGGGACAAAATGCTTGGCAACTTTCCGAGCGGATGTCAAACGATGAGCTGGCTGCGCCGACTTGGTAATAACCCCTGAGGGGTCTACGTCCCGCTGGAGAAGTGGCAGCGCCACCCAGGTGGGCTCCCTCCGTGCCCCAGTTCTGCGGCTTGTCCTGGCCACGGGAGAAAAGTCTGATGTATTTCATGTAGTTTTCTACTTAAATATACAACTTGGTAAGATACTTAGAATTAGTGAAATTGTAACAGCATGCAAAAACTTACCCTGTTTTTAAATAATCACGCTTTGCCAACAGAACAAAATTTTAAGAGGGCATTCAACTTACTACTTTTTATGATCACTCCTTGTCCAGAGTCAGTGAACTTTGCAGGAGCAAAGCAAACAAAAAAAAAAAGGTTACCATACAGATCCTTTTAATATGGCATTTTCCTCTATTTGGAACTCTTACAAAGTAATCCAAATTTTATAATATAACGCTAATAACTTATGGGCCTCAACTTTATATCCTGATTCATACAGCTATGATTTGCTTGTATTTAAATGAAAACAACTAAAATATTCCAGAATTTCAAATAACCACAGATACTTAGCTATTTTTCTTTCAACAGTTCAAAGTGTTCCTTTTTCAATACAAAGGGAGACTTAATAAGTAAAACGAAAACTCTCCCATATTGAACAACAGAACTTAAATGTTGGCTGTGATACTGGGGTTTTAGAAATACTCACAAACATAAATGAGCGACTAGGCTTACTTTTGGGAAAGGCAAACCAGAGGCCAGCTCCTCCTAAAGTTTATTAGATCAATCTCATTAGATCGATCTCAGATTATATCTATCTCATTGCTCACTTATCTATATATTACCAATTTGAATCCTCAAATTTGTTATCAATCTTGTATTTGTTGGTAAATTTTTCCTTATGCATTTGAGTTATTACTTTATTCTCTCAGGGTGTTATAGTTCTTTCAGCATTTAAAATATTGGAAGATTCTTGTGTTTTATGTTAAATGATAACTTTTAAGAGACATTAATACAAATACAGTTTTGCATTCTAACTGGTTACTCTGTATGTCACAACGATTTGAGTGTGAATGTATTTCGGGTACTCACACACTATCACGCACCTGAAGTGAGTATAAGGCAGTTCATGTTTCAGTGGTGAACACTGTGTCATTTACGGTCTAAAATCTCCTCTGTTGTTCTTATTTATCAATATTCTACAAAAATCCCATATGCTAATTTCCACCGAAAAATAAATATAGTTCTTCATATCTTTAGTGGGTTTGCCTCTAACTTGTCTCTGGCCAATAATTTTTATATTTCTATATAATAACTGTAAGTCTACAAAAGTAACAAGAAAATTGTTACATGAAAGTGGAAATTCTATAACCTCTAAAATAACCCGGGTCTCCAATATTAATACTTCTATATCTGTTTTAAAATCCTAAACCAGGCAATAATTAGGAATATAGAAAACCTGGAGTTATATTTAATAAAGAAATAAGCAGAATATTATTTAACTTACAGAAAAAAGTTGGTCATCTTTTACCTTACGAAATAAAGCTAGAACTAAAATATAAAAGGAAGTTCATTGGAGCATCCTTATTTCACACTGTTATTTATAAAACTGAAAAAATACCCACATTGTGGCTGTCAGAGAACTGGCCTCCCAAGAATACCCAGGCCCTGACCCCGGAATCTGTGAACACACTGCTTTACCCAACAAAGGAAAGTTGAGGATGCAGCTGGAGTTATGGTTCCTAATCAGCTGATCATGAACAGGGAAACAGAAGTAACTTTACTAACTACACTGAAAATGAAGGACTCCCAGCTTTGAAGTGTCTTTCATTGCTATCAGTGAAAAATATGAGGATTGTAGCTTTTGAGTTAAAATTTTATTTTGCTTTACTTTGCTTAATTCTCATTCACCGAATACTGTTATCTGCATGTTGAATCTGATTAACAGAAGACTCATGAATACAAACAGGTTACATCAATAATTTTTTTCTCTGACCCATAATAAAGATTCGAACAGGCAAGCTACTTAAAACCTTTAAGGAAAAGGTTTGCTTCATATAAGGAAAGAATGTCAAGAAAATGTAACACTAGCTTCAAGTCTACAAAAATAATTTGTCCTGCTGAATTGACTTAGCTTAGATACTGGAATGGTTAAACCCAGACTATATTTGAGACAGATAAAAAATTCTAACACTACGTTAATTAAAGGGGAAAATATTAAACAGATCTTTTCTGGCTACTTTAAAAGTATGCCTTTTAAAAAGTCAGAGTTAACAGCTAAAGCAGACAGTAACAGTCATTAAGTTCAAGATCAATCTGCAGGGCTGACTAGACTAATGGGAAAAAACTGGCCTTGGGTGCATTTTACTTACAAGGTTAAGAGTAAAACAGATGTAAAGATGAAGGAGTAAAGCAGGAAAATGCAACAAAGATAAAGAGAGGAAAAGAAGCAAAAAGGGAAAGAAAGGAAAGGGAAGACAAAAATAAAGAAGAAATGGGGATAAAAGAGGACTAACCAGAACTGCCCCAACCATTGCTGCAAAAAAGCTACTGTGCAGACCCTTCTAAGCCTGTGCTTAAGGAGGACTCAGGACCACAACCTAGATCCGGCACAAAAGAGAGGGACCCATACCCAGTGAAGTGAAAGGAAGTGGGTCTGCCACTCTGGGACGTACCCAAGGGTGTGACCCAACTGTAGAAGCCATTTTTCAAAGAACAATATAATTTCTAGAGAAAAATAATGTTCAATGGGGTTAAACTACCCCCCTAGTTTTCTCAGGAATTGAAGGTTGCATATATTTCACAGTATATCCTACCAAAATATCTTAAACTTCATATTTATTGCAGTTTTCACATAATCAAAAGTTTATGTAATTATATATACTTTTACTGAGAAATAAATTATTTTACTGACATTGAGCTAAGCATATTTACAATTTTTATCATTGTTATGTTCAAGTTACACGCATGAGAAGAACACATGTCCTCTGCTCATTTACTGGAATTTCAACGTGCTGGGCAGTGGAATAGAAACTGAATGGTATGTTTTTACTTTTCTAATTTTAAACACAAAGACAGAGGTGTAGTAAAAGAAAACACTGAAGAATAGACACATTCCAACCCTTATTTCAATGCTTATTTTTCTGACAGCAAGTAAGTAATTGGTAGTTATCTAAGAAGATTACTCCTGGGAAGGAAGAGACCTCTGGAAAAGAGGCACAGTAGGGCTTCTGGTCAATCTTTCCATCCATGAAAAAAAGATGGTGACAGTAGATACCTGTTTCACAGGTGCACGTTAGAACACAGAGTAGGTCAGGCCCTCGGAAGGCACAGGGCTGCATGGCCTTCACAGCCTGCCGGGGAGCGGAGGCCCAAGGAGCTCCCACTTCAGAACCTCACGGCCCCTCCTCGCCAGACAGCTGTCACCTCAATTCCTGACTGCCAGCCACAAGTTTATAGGAAGCAATGTAGCAATTCCACTGCTCTACCTAGTGGGATGAAGATGTTTTAGTGTTTCCACAGGCAACTGGTGAAGGACTACGACCTTTCATTCAGGAGTCAGGTAGTGCTGTCCGCCAGAACTTCGTGGGTGCTGGTGGCAGTGTTTTATTATCTGCTCGGTCCAGCATGGGAACCACCAGCCACATGAGGTTCCTGAGCACAGAGAAATGTGCCAAGTGCTGTTGAGGAAGTAAATTTTTTCATTTCATTTATGTTCCATTAATTTTCATTAAAACAGTCAAATGTGACCAGAGTTATTCTATCTACAGCACAGAGTTAGCAAATATGTAACTAATGGCCCAAATGAAATAATCTGTTCAATTTAGAAAAATTCAAATATAACATATTTTGATATATAATATATAACATATTTTTTAAAAATCACTTTATATCTATCATTATTTACATCTTGGTTGTATTCTTCTAGAATTTTTCTTTTACTGAATACATTTATGAATCACAAAGTACATAATGCATCTATAAGCCAAATACATATCAGTGCAATACACTAGACATTTTTATGCAGATTTGCAAAATCCTAGAATCATTCTGCATTGATACATGTATTATGTGCCTGGCATATTGCAAACCCTGGATAGACATCAGCCATTTATTATGAATGACTGTGCAGTGTACCACTGTACTGAGATGGCATGATTAAACAGTCCAAAGCTGCTGGGGATTTAGGTTTTTGTTCCTCTTTTTGTTCTTACAAAAAGCCCCTGCAGTGAGCAGATTTGTATATCTATTTGTTCTACTGCCAAGAATACTCCCTTTGGATAAGTTTTTAGAATTTGATTTGATGGGTCAAATGTCTCTTTTTTGAGACTGTGGATAAGTACTATCAAATTACTACACAGAAAATAGCCAGAGAAAAGACAAAATTCTTGAAAACATAAGAAGCCTCACAGACCCTTAGACCCAAGTCATTAGGGTGCAGAGATGATGGTGATGATGGTGCAGTGGAGATGAGGGGTTCCACAGATCTCACAACTACCCTAGAAGATCCTCTGATTTACCCTTAAATTATAGTAAACAGTGTCTGTGAATCTTTTTGGAGATGGACATGCCACATGTTGCTGCTACTCAAGAGCTTCATGCTTGCCAGGTTTTCCCCTCTATCCCTGAACATACTACTGCTTCTTCAACTAAACACCAGGCAAAGTAGCTGACTTGTCTTTAGGGGTATTCTATATGCAGCCTATGCATCTTTAAGAAATCGCTGAAATCAGCTTTATGCTCACATTATGAGAATTACATGGAACGGAGAACTCATGAAGAAAGAGCAGACTGCAACTGACCATTTTACTGCTCAATCTGGGGCACGATTCATAGACTGGAATCACAGTCACCCACACGATTTATATCCCTCTGGATTATTCTTTTTCAACATGAAAAAATTAAATGTGCCAATGATGTGTTACTGTATTTAACACGCTCTTTAGCTTTATGTATAAAGTAGAAGATGGGAGAAAAAGGAAGAGAAAAGAAGTAAAGAGTGAAAATGTGTGTATGCACATGAGAGATAACTATTTTAAAACTTGAAATGTGTCCTCTCTCCCCCCTACCAGTGTGCAGTCTTATTCCAATGCTCCATTCATCGTGCTCATCCTAAACCAAACAGTGGTGGGTGCCTGCTACACACCCTGGAAGATCTCATGTTGTTCTTAAACTCTGCCAGGTGTACTTAAATTAAAACCACAAATGAGAAGAAATAGTCTGTTTCTTTCCAAAGTGAAATCTAGAAAAATGATACTATGTATAAAAGCAAGTAGTGGTTTTCAGAGGCAGTGGTTACCATTTTCTAGTACTGCTTTGTAACTCACATACCAACCCGTCAGTTATCTTCACTTGCCTTATAGGCTAATACAAATAAATAAGATATAACACGATTTATATAATTCTATATTTATGTCAGTTTTATACTATGGAAGGGGTGAATGGCACAGCTGTTTAACGTTCAGACTCAAAAGAAGTAGGAAATGAATTCTCTTAAGAATTCAGTGGCTCAGTCTGCATCTTATTCCCTATTGAGTTACATATAAAAGGTCAACCACATTCCACAAAACATTTGTTCATAAAAAAGCTGATTTTATTTCTTCAAGGTGATGGAAAGTTGAATTACTGTGCTTAGGAGGCAAGTGATAAGGGGAAAAGACATAATTAAAAGGTCATAGAAATACAGTAATAACTTGATTTGAGTCCAATTAGCAAATCTAGATGAAAAAATAAAGCTAAAACCTAAACTGATCTGATAGGCATAAACCCAATTAATTACAGAAAATCAGAATATATTCTGAATCTGAATATGCCATTTATCCTATTAATTTAGGCATAGGACTTAATTGGAATACAAAAAAGAGGATTTCAGAAGTGGTTACTCATCTAACTGATTGGCCTTTAATTAAAATACTGTACTGGATATATTAGCTACTTGGGGAAGAATTTTTCCAAAAGGCACAAAAATTTTAAAGACAAAGCTACACAATTCATCAGGTTGATCAGTGGCTTTTGTTTTGTTCTGTGTATGTGTGTGACCTTTTCTCTTAGTGACTTTCAAATATACAATGAAGTAGTATTAACTTCATATAGTATCCATACAGTACATTATATCACCAGAACTTAATTATCTTATCATTGTAAGCTTGTACCCCTTGTACCCTTTGACTACCCGCACCAATTCCCCCACCCTCTACCCCTGGCAAACACCAATCTGTTCTATGTTTCTGAGTTTGGATTTTTTTTTTAAAGATTCCACATACAAGTGAGATTATACAATATTTGACTTGTCTGTTTTATTCATTTAGCTTAATGCTCTAAAGGCTCAACCATATTTAGACTTAAGAAAAAGATATAAGATATTATGGATCAATTTCCTGCTACAGAGTAGTTTGAAAGTCAGATTCAGCCTTTGTTGGGGGTCCCCATGGCCACCTTCCGTCACAATGATTCACCAGAGGGTCTCCAAGGACCCAGAAATTGTTACAGTTATGATTATGTTACGGCAAAAGGATTAAAAATAAACTCAGCAAGGGAAAAGAGGCTCCCAGAATGCAGTCTGCAGGAAACCAGGTGTAGCTTCCAGTAGTCTAGCAGTGGAGTGACACAGGACGTAATTTCCTTAGCAGCCAAGTGTGACCTTGTCTACCAAGGGAAGTTCATTCATGAATCAGTGCCCAGGGTTTTTATGGGGAGCTATTCACAGTCACCCTCTGCTGAGGGTGCACAAAAATCCCAGCCGCACAGAAGGAAAAGAGGTGTTTAACAGAAACCACGTTGTTTGTAAAATAGTTTAGACACAGCACACAGAGAGCTGTCCTGCCACTAAGATGATGTTTTCAATCAGAGTAGGAAACTGTTTATCATTTAAGTTCCCAGACACCAGCCAAAGGCCAACCTGGTAAGCCAGCCTTTCTAAGGATGGTGGTCTCATGCCTGGTATGTTAGCTCTGCTCACAATCCTTCTTCAGGGTCCTTCAAGACTTCAAGTTACAATACTCTCTCTTCCGACTGCCGCCCACCACGTTCCGTAGTGTTCTTGTTTACTAGGCTGGCCATCACAGATATTGCAGATCTGCCCTCTTCTGATAGAAGAATGGATCTTATTTCAGGCTCCAGCACTTCCTGACATGCCCTGCTCTACTGCAGTCAAGTAAACCAGACTGCAAGCCACTGGGGAACAGGGGAATGTTCTGTTTAGTTGTGTACCCAGACTTCTTTGCACATCTTACTCCTTTAATGCATACTTGTTGAATGAACACCTACATCACAAGATGTAAACTTGCCATGCCCTTGAACTAATGGATCTTCTGAGTTGCCTTTTGGTTGGGCAGCGGCTCCTGGGACAAACGTGCACACGCTTGTGCACACGCTCGTGCACACGCACAAACCACATGCCAAGTTTCTGACACAGACATGGAGGCAAACGAACCAAATGTCAGCAGCAGAACAGCTGCTTCGGCTGCTGGAGCTGTGACTAGTTTACTGCCTCAGCTACATGTCAGACAATTAACTTGAAGAACACAAATATTCCCACAGACTTATGTGTTCATATGAAGAACTGAAAAATCAGAATAACCTGCTGGTCTTACCAGAAACAAAGATTAAGCTGGATATATACAGGGTTTACAGTGATGAGTATGTGGAACACAGTTTATTCTTATATTAACTATTACATCATTTTCCATATGAGCAATGGTAAACTTACATTTGCTCTACCCTGTATTTTGTTTCTTGCTACATTCTGGACACCATGTTGAAGAAAAGTAATGAGCATGTTGGCAGCTTGGAAACCTACCTAGAAAATACCCTGTGTTCAGCATCTTTGTCTTGCAGCTCTGGCTGCTGTCCACAGATCCCAGATGTAATATGCTCATAAGCAGCCAGTAATACTGTTCATCCAAGTTGCACAGTGTGCTGTGAGCCTGGCAGCCTCCCTCTGTGGGAAGCATGGCTGCAGATGACTAGCTGAAAATAACACTAAACTCCAGGCTGAATGTATCATCGTGATTTTAATTAAGTCTCTAGATGAGTTGCTTCATGCCTTTTGTAGCGTCTCCCCTTCCTTATTTACAGATTGGGTCTAAGAATATTATCTTTTAGTAAATAAGGCATCCTGAATCAAACTACAGCAAATTTATACTAGTGCATTTTCCCCAGTTTAGGTCTTGCCACTGTTGCTGATTTTAACATAGGATGCTATCTGTTAAGACATCTAGTGCCTTAAACGTAAATATTCTAAGAATTACTGTAGAAGCTCAGGGCTAGAGAAAGCTCAGTATATCATATGTATCATGTATATCCTTTTAACCTACGGAAAAAAGTCCTGCTACCAATTCAAACAGGTGTGGATACGGCACTAGGCTTGTAAAATGACCCAGAAAAAGTTTTCCATAATTCCATGGGCAACTCATTCCGCTGCCTCTCATAGATGAGATACCCTTAGACATTCTTCATAAAAGTCTCTTTATGATGAATAATAATAATCTGTTAAGTTGAATTGTATCTGGCTTAAACAATAAACCTAATATTTTTCAAGTGAAATCCCAACAGCTGACTAAAAGAATTCTTATCTGAAAACATCCTAAACTCTAAATACATTTAAACTTTATTGCTACAAACTTGTTTCTGATAAAATTCACCTATGTTAGATAAGCAGTTATTTGTATGCAAACAACTGCTGCTTGGTTTCAAATGAGACCATTTATAAGGCACGGTTTCCTATCGGTTTTTATAGCCCCGTCCTCAATCCCTGGGTAACTCTAGTTCTCATTTCCTGTCTTAAGGAAAGAAGGTGAGGCTATGGGCAAATTAACTGAGTCTCTGAATAACCAAGGAAGCTTGTGAGCTACATGCCACCAGAGGTAACTGTCACTACCCCTAAGGTCTATGAAGGTTAAATTTATACACACATACACGCATGCCCACACATGTTAGCTACAGAAATTGCTAGATAACTTTTCCCAGGGTTTCATCTAATCTGAAAGAAACAGCTTCTTTTCATCAGTTTCCCTGATAGTTAAACCTTGTGCATTTTTCGTTGTTGTTGTTCTTCTGCTGGATCTCTGCTCTGTTCTGTGTTGCTAGGCAACCAAGAGGATGAGGATGGCAGAGAATTTCAGTTGCATTATTCAGGCCAAGCAAATATTAAAACAATTACTAAAATCCTTATTAAAGCCATAACTATTTAAATGTAGGGGATTCGTATGCCTTCTGTGACTACTTTAAATTGAAGGTTGATATAGGAGCAATGGTTGCGGTAATGTTTTCCCCCACTTCACATGAAGTGTGGAAGGAGACAGAACCACTGTGAAGGAAGACAGAAGAGCTCAGATAAAATTTGTTTTGCAATGCCCACTGGGAAATAAAAGTATATATCTACTGCGTTCTTTTTATAAATAGAAAATTTGTGTGCTTTAGTTTTTGTCCCTTCGATTTTTTCCATTGTATACAGTGAGCTATTCAAATACAAAACTAAGCGAATGAACATATAATCAAGGTAAATGAATAGAAGTTGTACTATATTTAAATGCTATTATAGTAATGCTGAATTAGTTATTGCACCTGAGTAATCCTTTACAATTTTCTTGGTAATTAAAATAATATGTAAATCTTCTAAATAGAAAAGCCATTCTATTTTATTAATGCTTACAAGTAAGCCTATGTATTTAGTTTTTACAATATTTACATATTCATGAAAATCCATCCAGATAAAAAATGATGAAAGAGAGCATATGTATTATCTATAAACATCATGAATAAATTTAAACTGCTTATGCTGATTTCCTTATTTAATTTTCTCAATTGAGAAACAGAAAATAGTTGTTCACTGAGTTTACAAGCTGCTCCCTAGTTTACAAGATTCGAAAAATCTATCTGTATGGCATTCGGGATGAATTTTTGCAAAAAAAAAAAAAAAAGTGAAAGTTAGAGATCCAGGGTTCTCACAAAACCCAAAATGTATCTGATATATACTACTAATGCAATATAGAACCTGTACATAATGTAGAATAGTACTTTAATGAATGGGGAAAGTGTGCTAAATGATCCAGTTTTGAGTGCCAAGACTACCTGTCCTGTAAACATTATCTTGGAAATAGAATCAGACACATCTCACTAATCACTCGTCTGCAGAAAACTCTCTGGCTTATGGAACAGAAAGCTCTGAAGGTCTAGGAAGTATGTAGACTGGATACTTGTCCTGGAGGTAATTTATATGCCATTCAAAGTAGCCTATCCAATCCCTTCTCCGCTGACTCTGACTGTTTCAGTCCAAGTGCTCTCTCCTGGGCACTAGAAAGAGAGCAGAGCCTGCAGTCTGCAGTCCCAACCCACCCATTCTATTTCCCTGATTATTCCACCTTTCTAATCACACCCTCAAAAGTTTCTGTTTCCTGGAGCCCCAGTGGAAGAGCTCACGGGAACCAGCAAGTCCAGGGGGCAGGGGTGCTGCCAAATTCACAAATAACAAGAATGGTAAAGACCATCTATTGCAGAGACTGGAGACTGAGGGGCCCCTGGCTTCTTAAATATTTCTTCCTTTCTTAATTTATTCTAACAACAGTGAAGAAAAAAGTCGAATGAACATGATAGAGATTCCAAAGGTGGACCTTTGGATACAAAAAGAAACATTTCAGGTAACAACTTTAACTGTGAGCTGGCAAAATACCTTGAAATGTACAAGATGCAAACGCTATGTGCTACATTCTGTTCCTCAAAACCAAGGAGGAAGAGAAACCTGAAGCTGAAGCAACAAACTGTCCCCAAAGAAGACAGCAGAGGAGAAAGGAGGACAGAGGGGAGGATGGAAAAAAAATACCAGGTGTGGCTGAGAAGACTGAGATGAAGGTCAAGGGGAGACATCTGGGGATGCACAAATATTGGGACAGTGGTGCCAAGGATAAGGTTTATGGGAGCAAGGAAGGTGTTGACTTGACTTTACCCTCTTCCTAATATCCAGATCAATACTTCTTACACCGTCACCACCCCTGTGAAGCCTTGGACGCAGGGGAAGAGGCAAAAAGAGAAAAGGGTTGGTTAGGTGGGAGGGCCAGGAAAACAGACTGTGTGTCTGAGGAGGATGGAAGGCAATCCTGCGGGGCAATGAAGAACAGGTGCGTGGTTGGTAATGTGGCCTGAACAGTTACTTAAAACTGAAGGATACAGTTATAAACAAAGATGAGTTGTATCAAGATTTGTAAATATATAAGCACAAAGAAAGGTTTTGTTTTTTTAAAAAAATTACATTAGAAGGGGGTAAATTTATGGGGATAGAAACACGTAGTGCTCCCAAGGAAATATTAAGTGACTTACATACACATATGTTCCATGTTTAGAAACCTCCAGACTAGTAATAGAAGAAAATTAGTATTTTGTGTTCATCAATTTCCAACTAAAGATAAAAGGATTACTCTAAAATCTATCATACACTGCTATGAGGTCTAAATATAGATTTCCCAATCACATTCCTTTTTACAATATTTCTTTCTTATTTCTAAATTCCATTTTAAATGTGCTTTTCTTCTCTGAAATTAGTTTCGCAGGGTTAGACGGATGACATTTACAACAGGACTGACAAGTTCACCCCATAACAAAACACGAACAGCTGGTATCTGTCAATAATGTAGCAGAAAATAGAAAATCGCCGTTCCATTTGCTGGCTTCAATGCTGACTGTTTTGCCTACCATGAATATGCAGAAGAAAGTGTTAACCGTCAATGTATTGCTGTAATGTTGCTGAATATTCATTATACACAGGTAGGCCTGATATAACAGGCCCAAAATTATTTTAAAAAACTGAAACCCAATGCTGCCTCCATAAATAAATGCAAATCTCTGCGTAGAAGCAAAGATTTGAAGATGCAGAAAGATGACCTTAGGGATGGGGAATATGAAGAGCTTCTGCTGCGAGGCTGGGGTAGGCGAAGGGGGCTGGCTTGAAGTTCAGCCCGCATTCAACTGCGTGGTGTTGGGCAACTTATTTGGTCTTTTTGAGTCTAAGTTGTGCAAACGATGCTAATGAAACATACTTATGAAATTTCATTGAACATAAAATGAGAAAATGCAGATAATTTGCATGGTGTGGGTATTCAAAGAGTATCAGTTCTCTTTCATTTTCCCTCTTTAATTTTATTTTGAGGTTAAATAACATAGAGAACATCTCCCTGGATACATAGGGAATGCATCTATGTTTAGCTCTCTCCTCCCTCCCTTTCCATTGTCCCCAGGTTACAACAGCAAATAAATCATAGATATTTGGAATGAAAGGCAAGTTAAAAGGAGCTCTGGTGTTTTATTTACCACAGCAAAAAACAATACTGGGGAAGAAGGCATTCTGGCTTACCATTCTGCTGGGGGACAGCTAAGGTACTGCAATTTCCCCCTCTGGAAGAATGGTCCATGAGAATCATAGGGCTTTCTGAAAAGCCCCTGCAAGAGGAAGGGCCGAACCTTGTGACCTGCCTCCCTGCATACTGTTACATGTGCAAATACATTTCCTTCTTTTTTTTAAAAATTTCCTAAATATTTTATTTATTTTTCTTTAGAGGGGAAGGGAAGGAGAGAGGGAGAGAAACATCAATGTATGGTTGCCTTTCGTGCATCCCCTGCTGGGAACTGGCCTGCAGGGAACCGGTCTGCAACCCAGGCATGTGCCCTGACTGGGAATCGAACCTCCATTGTCTGGTTCGCAGGCCCGCACTCAATCCACTGAGCTACACCAGCCAGGCCCTACATTTCCTTCTTGAAGAAAGAACAAACACACTAATAACTCTAAAAAGTAATATTTATTATTATACAAGTAGGTCAATTTTCAATAAGTGCTACCCTTTAATATACCTGAATTTTATAATTTCTTAGAAGCAAATGGTATTTTAGTCTACACTTACGGAAAAGACACTATGTATTTATGTTCTAACCATCTATAAGGTTCAGTTAAAACTTGCATAAACCCCAAGTAATTTTTAAAGGATATAACCATCGTCAGGCCGCCAAGGTGTTACAGGTGACATTCTGATAAGTTTAACTGTTTTCCGACACAACCACTTCCTGGTCTTAATACACAAATACATGTGGAATACTAATATGCCTGCCTCCTGCTAGATGGGGTGCTCTCCTGTTCTCTTGCACTCCATCTGTTACAGCAGAGGAAATCAGCAACCTTGGGAACCCACAAACATGTCTGGCAGCTGCGGGCCGCAGATTCTCAGCTCAACAAACTGTGACTCACTAAGACTCTCTGGCAGGAAAAACATTTGCTATTACAACCTGGTGGGGCTGTGTGTGTGTGTGTGGTTTAACTGATTAGTTTAACTAAAGGAAGAAGAACGTTAATCACAATTGGTATCTCACGGACTTCTCATGAACATTACACTCTGTTATGTGTTCCTGCGAGACACACAGAGCGCACTGCACAGTGCAAACTGTGGCCTTGGCAAAACATGAGTGCGTGTAGCTTAAAATAACAAAAAAATTTTGTTTTTTAGTTAATGGGTACTTTTAATTTACTGAGCTGTCTTTAAGAACATCACTGTTGCCTTGATACTGGCACCTACTGACATTATTTTAAGGCCAACTCTTGCTGTTTGGTCACTAAAGACACATAGTGTATTAGACACACAACAGTCTTGCTGCTGTTTTAAGATACTCTTACGTCATCCTGTTAGCAGACCTTAAGTGATACTGGATTTAATTCAAATTAGGGAAGAAAAGAAGAAAGTACAGGGGGATTTATAAGAAAGGGTTTTTATACAGTCCTTAACCACCCTGGGCATATAGTGGTTTTCAATGCAAGAACAGTATCCCGAATCATTTTTTTTTTCCTTTTTTGACTGCTCCTAGGCAAGGCCCCTTTCTGCTGCCTTTGCAGTGCTGGCACCCTTCCCTGCAGCAGGGTCTGAGAAGATCGGAGTATCCAGGAAATTACTGAGCAGCAAACTAAGATGAAATCCAATATTAAAGTTCTTTAACTGGAAATTAAAAAAAGACTGAAGGGCACTGGAGGGGGGGGGTGCCCTAAAATTAGGACTGCACAGACAGGGGACGAAAGGGTCCAGAAGCACAGGTTGTGCAGGGCACGTTGCTGGGACGGCTGTCAGAGGGCCGGCGGGGCTCAGCCATGTGCGGGGCTCAGCCATGTGCAGCTGCTCCTTCCGAGAGCTTCCTGTCCCCGCTTTTTCAGAAACTGAGGGCTGCCTCTGAGTGACCGGAGGACACGCACTCACTCCTGATTCCTAGGATGAGCTAGAAGTGGAAGCTGGTCCAGCCTCCTGGAACCATGTAAAGAAGGGTAACTCAGCAGACCTCAGCCTCAACCTGCACACAGTCCCTTTTCCCCGCGATGGTCAACCCTCCTGGCTCAGCAGATAAAAATTTCCGAAGATTCTGATAATGTATAGGCCAATGTACCATATATGCAGTTAAATTTCGTAGATTTTCTCTTTTAAATTAAAGATGTATTTGATAATCATTTGCGAAAACTCTGTTGGTATTCATTTCCACTGGCATCTACATCCCATCTATGGCATCTACATAGTACATAATAATAATAATAAATAATAATAAATTCCACCAGGACTACTAACTCTAGACAACATGGAAAATTACCACGGCTGCTGAATTTCTTTCACAGGCAAATCCCAGAGATATTATAAATGCTAGGTCTTGGTGCTCTTTAGAACCTTACGTAGCAAATAATATAACAGATATAACAACAAGCAAGAAAACCCAGGGGTGGCAAGAAGAAGCTGTCCTAATATGGATAGGAAAGATACCATCTAAACAGGAAGAGTCAACAGCTACAGACTCTAGTCGGCCCTTTGTCTGGTTACTTGCCCAGGTGCCGTGATGGAATGAGAAAGCAGCACCTCCTGCTCGGTACCACCCAGAAACCACAGGGTAGCATCGCAGCTGTTCCAGAGCTCTTCTCTGGAGTGTGGAGCCTTTTCCGAGGACCACTGAGAAGGCTTCGAGTGTTCACTGCCCCTCTCTTCTGCACCGTGGATATACTCCAGAGAACAGAAATTTTCGTTGGTTCTGTTTCCTCCCTCAAATCTGGGGTAATACCTAGGTAACCCCCAAATAGCTGCTGAATGAATGCATCAAGAAAAAAGAAAATGGTTTTGGATGTGACCACAGATGCATAACTAGAAAGAAGTAAACTAGCCTCATAAAGTATGTCACACAATGACAGAACCTTTTTGAAAAATATGTTGCAGGGTGTGCTCCAATAAGAATTCTAGCCAAAGCAGAGAAAAGGGAATCAGTGGTGAATAATCACTTAGTAAAATTAGTGTTGCCTGAATACACATAAAAATATAGAACAAAAACTCCCATGATACCAATATGAAAGAAAGGGAGGTTACAGTAGACAGCATACAGTAGAGACGGATAAGACTGTTGCTACGGGGGAAAGACAGATATAAAGTCTTATTCACTAGAAGGAAAAACAAATATAATGGGTCGTAATAAGTTAGAGATAACAGAAGAAAATAGTATTTGTAACTTTCAACAAAAAGAATAAAGCCTGAGTTGTCAATAAAATTGAGTAAGAAAGTAGTAAAAAAGTATGATGAATAAAAACGTGAAATAAAATGGCAGAAGTAACGTCTCTATACAATAATAGATACAATAAAAATACATTTGTTACACTCTGTAATCCAAAGACCAACTCACTTCAGATTTACAAAAAAAAAAGAAAGAAATCTATCATTAAATTGTCCACAAAGAAAGTCTGATGGAGGAAATGAAAAAAAAATACATAATGTAAATCTTAACCAAATGGAAGCTTAAAAAATAATTTAAATATTGAGCAAGCAACTTAAGGACTTAAAGATAGCTAATTTGCTCATGAAATAACATTAATATGATATAATGCTCACCAATATATATCCATCTAATATATATCCACTAGCTGATAGAAACAGACACAATTTTTCACTGGAGATTTTAAATACAGTTTCTCTTAGAAATGAATAGAGTAGAAAAATAAGCAAAAACATAGTTAATGTGAGTTACACCATTAACAAGTTGAATAAAAAATATACATAATAAAACTTTACCCAGCAAATGTGAAATGCTCCTCTTTCCCAAGAATATATAAATATTTTATGTATTAAACCACAATGTATGTCTCAACGAATTCCCCAAAAAACTAACCTATGCATCATGATCTCCACATTAAATTCAATAAAGCTTTAAATCAATAATAAAAAGGAAGCTTAAAAAGGTCAGGAAACTAAACAGTTACATGAACTCATAGTTAAATGAAGTTATAGTAACGAGACAAATTGTGAACCACTGAAGAGATGAACGACAGTGAGAGTCCCACATGACAAAGGCTGTGTGATATGTATCTACAGCAATAGGGTGAAACACGGAGATTTAAGCAGATTTTTCACATCAAGTGAAAGAATGAAAAAACAAGCTCGCTAAGCAATCTACACGAAAAATTAAGAACTGGAATATCTGCTTACAAAAATGGAATGACAGATATTGAATTTACCCCACTATCCTAAACAATCAGAAAATCAGGAGAAATATAAAGAAACATGAATTTTCGGGCTCTGGACGAGATATTCCAGAGGACTGCATCGGTTCTCCTGGAGCCTTTGGGAAGTACCACTCAGCTCAGTGCGTATGTGTGAAGAAGCTACTGGGGCCAGACAAAGAACCACCAAAAGAGCAGATGGGAAAAACTCTCCTGGAGCTCACATGGGACCAGGAATAGTTTGTGTGCACCAGCCAGAGTGGACACACAGGACACTGAGTAAAGTCCTTCGCAGGGCACTGCTTCAGCAGTTGGACTTCAGTGAAACTAGTTCTGGAACTGCCCAAATAAAGCTTAAAAGCCAGGCTTGAAAGGACCATACTATATATCCAAGCAACTGAACTATGTCCAGTCAGGATCTGTGAAGGCTTTAAGATTTTTACTCTCTCTGTAAGCTAAAAGTTAGCTTATTGTTTCATAGATGCTGGCGGCAGACACAGACTACTAGGTCAGAGACAAACAAACAAAAAACCCAACACTGTTACTTAATGGAGAGCAAGCAATGTGACCACCACATGAACTGGCACCGGTTCTCACTTGACTCCTAAATCCCTGCCATCAAAGACCAGTGGGCCTAGATGGACGTCCACACATGTAGAGGGTTACATTATTGGAGATGAACGTTGAACCTGGTGAGAATGTACCACTTCTATAGCAAGTGGGGGCAAGCTTGTTGTTTGGGAGGAGATGTTACCTATTTCTCATGGCTGTTCACTGCAAGCATCACCCTGAGAAATTACCTTTTAGCTGGTAAAAAATATATTGAAAAACTCTTACAACCCAATTGTAACAAGACATACAATGCATTAGAGGAAGGGCATAAGATTTGAACAAATATTCCATCTAAAAAGATTTATGGATGGTAGAATCAACACTCTAGGGGAAAAAAGTCTGGGAGTCTACACCCAGATGGTGACACAAGAGTCCACTGAATTTCTCTGCCCCCATGGACACATCAAATGTATAGCTAACAAACAGAATGATTGCCTCTGAGAAAAATCCAGAAACTAGCTGAATGACTCCTACCAACTGAACACCCGCATCGGAACAGATAGAAAAAGTTGAGAGATATTCTCACCGTGAGCCCCACCCTGGCAGACCACCATGCAGTTAAGAAGAAACCCTCAACTTCCAGCTTCAACCTGAGAAGCAAAGGTTTTGAACCACACATCTAATGCCCCAACTTTTAAAGTTGAAATCCAAGGAATAGACCCTAAGTGGCTCTGAAAGCCAATGAAGCTTACATTCATTAGGCCACCGGACTACAGAAAACAAAGAATCAGTCGTTAATGGGTATGCAAGCATTTGCTATGGTTATCCCTGCCCCATTCTTCAAGGCTCAGCACAGAAGAAACCAGCAAAACTGCACCCCTCACAGCCTTTCCCTGAAAGAGGTTTGACTATGTACCTTACCATCTGCTGCTCCAAGGCCTGGCTTCCACTCAGCAGGCATCTAGGTGCTGCCTGACAGCTCCTCTCTGAGATACTGGTGGGTCTTAGCACACCCTCAACTACTGAAAGACATTAAAAATAAAGGCAGTAGCTTTCACCATCACAAAAGTTTGAGAGGGAATCAGGAGCTCAGACCATGCCAACTGATGTTTCATCTCCCATACAAGGCCAGTCTGTCAATACTGGGAGAGGTGAATATTTTGCAGAAACCAACACACAGGGTCAAGAAAAATGAAGAAAACAGGAATATGTTCCAAACAATGAACAAGAAGAACCTCCAGAAACTGGTCTTAATGAAATGGAGATAAATGACTGACCAGGTAGAGAAATCAGAATAATGGTTGTAAAGATACTCACTAAGGTCAGGAGAGCAATGCATTAAAAAAAATGAGAATTTAAATGAAGGAACAGGAAACATAAATAAGTATCAAATAAATCAGAAAGTTGAATAACACAATAATAAAATGAAAAAATTCAATAGTGGGCGTTCACCAACAAACAAGATCAAGGGAAAACAGAATCAGAAAATTCAAAGACAGAACAGTGGAATTTATCCAATCTGAGAAGCAAAAAGAAAGAAGAATGAACAAAAATAAATATAGTTTAAGGGACTTACGGGGCACCATAAAGTGTACAAATATATATTCCTGATAGGGGTCCAAGAAAAAAGGAAGAGAAAGGGGCGGAAAGATTACTCCAATAAATAATGGATGGGAACCTACTTAAACTAGAGAAAGAAATAAAGCCCCATTAAGCCCAGAGAATTCTAAATAAGATGAATCTGGAGAGATCCATGTAGAGACACATTTCAACTATATTGTCAAAAGTTAAAGATAAGGAAAGATTAATAAAATCAGGAGGAGAAAAGCAACTTGTTACATACAAGGTAACCACCATAACAGACTATCAGTGGATTTTTCAAAAGAAACTTTGCAGGCCAGAAAGAAATTGGATGATATATTCAAAGTGCTAAAAGGAAACAAACAAGCAAACAAACAAACAAACCTGCTGACCAACAGTTCTCTACCTGGCAAAGTTACCCAAAATTAAAGACATAAAACTTTTTCCCAAAAATCAAAAGCTAAAAGAGTTCATCACCATCACCATTAGAACAGCTTTACAAGAAATGTTAAAAGTAGTTCTTAAATCAGAAAGGAAAGGATGCTAATTAGTAACAGGGTAACATATAAAGACAAAAAATTAACTGGTAAGTATATGTAGTTAAATCCAGAATATCTAATATTGTAATGGTGGTGGTTATAGTTACAATTCTAGTACAAAGGTTAAAAGACAAAAGTATTCAGTACAATTACAACTGCAGTAACTTGTTAAAAAACACTCAATAGAAAAATACATAAATTTTAAAATAAAAAATGCAAAATGTGGGAGGAGAAAGGGTAAATATACATTTGAAGGAAGTTGTTACCAGCTTAAAACAGAATGTTATAAGATATAAGTCTCTTGGTAACCACAGAGCAACAACCTATAGGAGACACATAAGAAGCAAAGACAAAAGAATCAAACATACCCTTACAGAAGATCATCAAAGCATAAAAAGAGAGAGAAAGAGAGAAAAAAGAGAAAAAGGAATTACAAGACAGCTAGAAAATGGTGAAATAGACAGCGATATAATAATAGTAAGGAACTTCATTACTCCATTCTCAAACCCAGATAATTCAGAGAGAAATCAATGAGAAAAAGTTGGACTTAAAGTACATGCAAGACAAGACAGACTTAAATGCACACAGAATGTCCACCCAACAGCAGCAGATCACAGATTCTCAAGTTGCACGTTCTCCAGGACAGGTCACACATTAGACCACAGAAAACATCTTAATGAATTTAAGAAGACCACAACTGTAAAAATTTAAAAGTCAATTCTAGAAAGAAAACTACAAAATTCACAAATACATGGAGATTAAACAACACACTCCTGAACAACCAATGGGTCAAAGAAGAAATCATTGAGATGAACAAAAAGGGTACCACAATATCTCAAACTTGTAGGATATATCAACGCAATTAAAAGAGGTAAGTTTACTGCAATAAATGCTCAGTGAAAGGGAAAAATAAATGACCTAACTTTACACCTCAAGAAACCAGAAAAAGAAGAATGAACACCAGAATTAGGAGAGAGGAAATAAAAGAGATCAGAGTAGAAATGATGAAAAATACTAAAAAGACAACAATAAAGACCAATGGGGGGAAAAAAGTTGGTTCTTTGAAAAGATAAACAAAATTAACAAGGTTTAGCTAAACTCAACAAGAAAAAGGACTCAAATAAAATCAGAAATGAAAAAGAAAAAATTACAAACTGACAACACAAAAAATACTAAGAATAATAGATTACTATGAACAATTACAGGTAAAAAAATAAACAACCGGTGAGACAAGGACAAATTCTAGAAACATACAACCTACTAAGACTGAATTATGAAGAAACGAGAATATGGACAGACCAAATGCTAGTGAGGGCATTGAATCAGTAATTGAAAATCTCTTAACAAAGAAAAGTCCAATAGCAGATAGCCTGAATGGCAAATTCTAGAGATCATCTAAAAAAGAACTAAGGTCAATCTTTATTAAAGTATTCCAAAAAAAGAAGATGAAACACTTCAACAGTCATTTATGAGGCCAGCATTATCCTGACGTGAAAGACAGACAAGGACACTACAAGAAAAGAAAATTACAGGCCAATACCCCTAATGAGTTTAGATGCAAAAATCCTCAACAAAATATTAGCACACCCAAACCAACAGTACATTATAGGCCCATACAAAAACTGACCAAGCTACATTTATTGGAGGGATTCAAGAATAGTTCCACATGTGCCCAATCAATGTGATACACCACATTAACAAAATAAAAGGTAAAAATCATATGATCATCTCAAAAGATGCAGAAAAAGCAACAGACAAAATACACATGCTTTCGTGATTAAAAAAATATTCCTCCAACCCCTGACAACTCAAACTGCTTCTGCAACTATAGGTTTGTCTTTCCTAGAATTTCATATAAATAGAATAAGAAAGTATGGAAGCGTTTGTATCTAATTCCAAAGTGGCTGCAGCACTCTGAATTTTCATGGGAGTTCTAGTTCTTGCACATCCTGCCAATATTTGGTATGGTCAGTCTTTGTAATTTTAGCCATTCTAGTGGAGGTCAAGTAGTATCTCACTGTGGTTTTTATGTGCATTTCTCTAATGACTGAAGATGCTGAACATTCCTTTCTTTATGTGCTTATTTGCCATTCATACATTATTGTTTCAGCTTTGTAATAATATAATTGAGGAGTATCATTAGAAAGCTTTGAGGTAATAATACTACTCTAGTATGATTGTATATATTTATCAAAATTAAAAAGTCATGTACTTATTCACTTAAAAGTGGTATCTTTCACTTTATATAAATTATACTTCACTACAGTTGAAGAGCACCCTCAAATAGGATGATTAGCAAAACAAAAATTGACTCTTTGAAAATGGGCAACTACCATCATGAACTACTATACAGATTAAGCACAGATTAAGTACAGTAGATAGATGAATGAATACTAAGAACAACTGTAAGCCAATGGTTTGAATACCTGAACAAAATAGAACACTAAGAATCCTGAAACACCAATTCAAAAGACTCTATACACCCAATGTTCATAGCAGCACAATTTACAATAGCCAGATGCCGGAAGCAACCTAAGTGCCCACCAGTAAATGAGTGGACTAAAAACTGTGGTACATTTACATGATGGAATAGTACACAGCAGAAAGAAAGGAGTCCTACCCTTTGCAACAGCATGGATGGAGCTGGAGAGCATTGTGCTAAGTGACATATGCCAGGCAGTGAAAGACAAATATTGTATGATCTCACCTACAGGTGGAACTTAATCAGCAAAACGAACAAGCAAGCAAAATATAATCAGAGACACTGAAATTAAGAACAAACTGACAACAACCAGAGAGGAGGTAGGAGGGGATAATTGGGGGGGGTAGAGGGGGAAGGGTCATCAAGGAACACATATAATAAAGGACACATGGACAAAGCCAAAGGGCAGGTAAGATCAAGGGTAGGAGGTGGGGATGGCTGAGGAAAAAAAAATGGAGGCAACTGTACTTATACAATATTTGAAAAAAGATTTTATTTATTTATCTTTAGAGGGAAAGGGAAGGAGAGAGGGAGAGAAATATCAATGTATGGTTGCCTGTCTTGCATCCCCTGCTGGGAACTGGCCTGCATCCCAGGCATGTGCCCTGATTGGGAACTGAACCTAGATCCTTCGCAGGCTGGTGCTCAGCTACACCAGCCAGGGTCTTATACAACATTTTTTTTAAAAAGAGAGAGAAAAGAAGATAAAAACAGTTATGCTTTTCTAAAAAAATACTTGTATGGCTCTAATATTAAAAAAAGAAATGCAACAATGTAAAATATAAAATATAGTAAGTAATAAATGAAATAGCAACTCAATTTGTAAAAGTAGATTCTCTCTACCTTACATCACAGAAAAACAGCCCTAAGAATATAAGACCAAAATGTATACAGTTATAAACTAATAGAAGAACATGTCACAAAATATCTTTGGGACTTCAGATAAAGCAGAATACCTTAAAGTATTAAAGTGCACAAATTATAAAGGGGAAAACTGTCGACTACAGAACAAAGGCAATTCAGCGTGGATAACAGACTTAGGTATTTTATACATTTGATATAAGATATACCTTCAAATCAGCCAGAAAAAAACAGGAAAAGCATTAGAGAAATGGGTAAAACATATAGATGTTCATGCATGGAAAAGGAATTATCAGTCGCAAGCTTAATAATCAGACTAATGAGAATCTATAATATTAGATAACAACATACAACTACTAGATTGCCAAAACTTATTGTTATATAATATTAAGTGTTAAGGAAGGTGAGGGTTGAAAATAGAAACCTTTATACAAAAAAAATCTTATAATGAAAATGGATTAAGATGCTTTTGAGAGTAATTTTAAAAGACTTGATCAAATTAAAAATAATAACCTAGAATCCAGGAACCCCCTTCCTGGGTATATGCCTCAGAAATATTCTCAGGAGGTTTATATGGAGATGTGTTAAGAGAATGCTCACCTCACAACTGTCTATAAAAGCTAACAGTTGGAGACACTATAATTCTCCATCAGTAGGAATATGCATACATTAAATGTGTCATATAAATGTCAGAATAAAATATAGCAATCAAGAGATTTAAAATCACATAACAACCTAATATTAAGGAGGAAACTTAGAAAACAAGATTTCTAGGAAAAGAGCATGAAACAAAATTAATCAAAATAAGCACTTATTAGATCGAAAGAATGTAGGTTAAATACACTGAGTAGTAAATTCATAGGGACATCGAATTCCTATGAAGAAGGGAAGATGGGGGGGACGTGTATTAGTAAAAAGGTCATGTATGGAATAGCAATGCCAATGTACAAAAATGAGGACAGGACCTTGTTGTGTTTCATATTGGCATAAAAGGGAGTATATAATACAAAAATTTTCAGTGAAGTTAATCATACTGACTAATGCATTAACTGACCTGAAAAAAATGACTGAAGCAAAGTCAAGAGCAAGGTTTCAATGGGCACACAACAGTGATGCATAAGGTAGTCATACAAACCCTCTCAGGAGGAAGTAAAACACTCAGAGGGCAAGGTCAGATACCTGACTCAGTGACAGAGACAAACCATGCCTGAGGAATCAAAACCTTTCCCCTAAAAAAAAAAAAACTTGAATGCAGAGAAAATCTTGAAATAATTAACTTATTGATTATCAGTGAGTAAATTATTGTCATCATTCACAGGAAGCTTAAGAAGTCAGTGATAAAACGGGATTTTTGATGATTACATAGAAATAAAACTAACCAAAAAAACCCTTGAGTTAAAAATACCAAGCTCAGGCTGGTTCATCAAAGTGACAACTGAGGACAGTGCTGACTTAAAAAGAACTGCAATGTCAAATTTCACAAGTCCGAACATTAATCACAGTCATCATTAAAAAAATGAAAATTTAAGAGTCTACGCAACATAAAGAGCTCAGTGATTGACTACATCATGACAAATCTGATTCTCAGCATATTTCCTTTAAAAAAAGAAAATCAAAGAAAGTAACCAAGAAGCCTTGATCATGCACTTTATTTCAAAAGACAGAACACCTTATAAATGCCTTTTATTCCTGCCTATTTCCAAGAATCTAATCATCCTCAAAAGACAAAGATCTACTACCAATGAGGGCATTCAAAAGAACTTGCCTTAGGATTGAAAAGCAAATTAGAAAGGAAAAACTTAATACCAGCACCTTCAGAATATGTCTAAGTTGACTAACATGGAGGAGTAATGTTAACTTAAGAAGTATAAATTATGCATGGTTTTTAAGTTCCATTATGGTACAGATACATCTCGAGTTGGGCAGTGCATACATAGTAAGAATATAATGGAACATAATCAAGTACCAAAATGTATTAATTTTATTGGCCTTTGCTCTCGGTTGTCTGGAGGAAGTTTTCTAAGAAGTTAAGGCACGCAGTGCTGCCCTTTAGAAGAACAATAAACACAGATTTCTCTGCTCACTGCTAAGGAAAGAGACAGGGAGAGTGAAAGCCGCTTGCTTGCTGCTACGGCCGCAACTGGGGCTCTGAAGATGGAAACCTGGACCACTGCCTGTGCTGCACACATCCCAACAGCACAGCCGTGGGCACTCTAAAATGAAATGTATTAGCAAGAAAGGTTAGTGATTCTTTTTCTTTTTCTGTAAATATTTTATTTATTTTTAGACAGAGGAGAAGGGAGAGAGAAAGAGAAGGAGGGAAACATCTTATGTGTGCTTGCCTCTCATGTGTCCCCAACTGGGCACCTGGCCCACCACCCAGGCATGTGCCCTGACTGGGAATTGAACCAGTGACCCTTTGATTCACAGGCTGGCACTCAATCCACTGAGCCACACCAGCCAGGGCATATTTTCTTTTTCTTATGTGAGGAGAAAAACACTTTTTAAATTAATCAATTAAGTTTTCCATAAATGTCCCTTGGAACACAGAGTCCTATATACCTCACCAGGCAGCTCGGTCAGCTTCAGCTCGCACCATGATAATATATTAAAAACATCTATCACGAGCATAGCAATAACCTGATCTCAACAAGGTTTTTAAGTTCACGTGTTTAAGTACATAATGAATTTGGTACCTTTACCTCCCAATTCAGTAGTCAGGTCCGGTCCTGGGGAAGGAGTATAATTTAAATCATGAAGTTGGAAACTGAGGACAGTCTGTCCCTCTCACTGGGTTACGCACAGGTATTGGCTATGTCATCCCCTTCCCGAACACAGGACTGAGAACACTCAGCTGTATTCCTGCTCCACTTCAGACGATCTTACGAGATGACAAGAATTCTCTCCCCGAATTATACCAGTGAAGCGCGTCACATTGACTTATCTAACATATAATAACAGAGTCACTGAACACTAGCCATGGGTCCTCCACCATGCTTGAGCAAAACCAAGCGTAGTCCCTCCCGTCCCCATGTGATAGACTCCAGAGGAGCATATGAAGTGTTGAGAATATGACCTCGTCAGGGTGGCCAAAGAGTCTTCTCAGATCAAGAAATGGTTAAATAGAGCTCCTAAGAGTTAGCTCAGACGAAAAGGGAAAGGAAGGGTGTTTGTACAGAAAACACAGCAGGACCAAAGGTCTGTGTAGGAAGACTTAGAAAATAAGATTTCTAGGAAAAGAACATGAAACAAAATTAACCAAAATAAGCATTTATTAAACTGAAAGAGTGTAGGTTAAATACACTGAGTATTAAATTCATAGGGACATTGAATTCCTATGAAGAACAAAAGATTGGGGGGAGATGTATTAGTTAAAAAGTCATATATCGAATAGCAATGACAATGTACAAAAACGAGGACAGGACCTTGCTGTGTTTCATACTGGCATAAAAAGGAGTATATAATATAAAGATTTTTATATTTTTAATATTATGTTCAGAACTGTGTATTCAGAACCTGGACAAAGCCAGGGAGGCTGAAAAACAAGGCAGCCTTATCTTCTTCTCCTTTCTCTATCATTCAGTTTATCTTAGTTTTCCTTCTTCTTTAACCATTTCTTAATTACTCCAAACATTAAAAAAAAATAGCTGAAGTATAAAACACAAAAAACAAAGAAAGCAAACCCAACAACAACAACTTTAAATGTCAAGAAGGAAATGTGCACTAAAATATAAATTCATTTGCTCACTGACTACCTACTATATACAAAGCCCTTGGGATTGACAAGCATGGTCTCTGTCTTGTGCATCTAAATAATAATGACCAGCCTTTTAGCCATGCTTTGCAAATTATGACATTCACATATCCAGGGCATAACGAGGTCCAACAGTCTTAACCATTGGTGTTCACGCCCTCAGGGTTACAGCCTCCTCCTGGGCAGTTTTAAAACTCCAGGAGTTAATGTGACACATCCTGTGTGAAGTTAACTTAATTCAAGTGTTTGGGGAAGGGGAGCAAATTAAAATAAACCAATATTTTGCAGAATAGAGTATCACATTCCAATTTTTTTTTTTTTTTGTGAGAGGGATATACATAAGCATCTTCATGGAAAACTTACTTCAGGCCAAGATCCCCAGGGACATCTGTGACTCTGTAGTGACGTGACCTTCTGTGGAAAAGCACGAAAGAATGGCCTGCCACGTTGAGAGGACGAAATATGCTGCATGCTGAATGGAGAACAAATAGCCTGTCTGGGAGGTAAACCCAGTCCCGGCCCAACCCGCCCTCTATCACTAAATAATCTCAGCTCTTTATTGATTGAAACTTGTGCCTTCCCCATTATTACAGGCATTCACACACTAATCCCACCTTCTTTCTGCAGAAAGTAGCCAGAAAATAGGAGGAAGAAGGGGAAGGGAAACACATAATTTGCAGTGCTTGCACGCTGTGAAATTTTCTGTTGTAGCCTTTTGATGACTTTTTTTCCCCCATGGCCTGTTTTAAGTGGATTTTGTTTAATACAAACCAGAGAGTTGCCTGGAAAACACACCTTAATCTCCTCCATTATACTAGCTATTTGCCCTCATTCCTTAAGCTACCAGCCTCTTCTGTTTTCCAGCAACTAGCCAACCAACCAACCAACTACACTTTGTTCTGGGTTGAATAGTGTCTGCAGAGCATTTGAGAATGTGACCCTATCAGGAAACAGTAATTACACTTGCAGAAATGTAACTTCTTACGATGAGGCCCCACCGGATTAGGGTGGGTTCTTAATCTGATGACTAGAGCCCTTATAAAAAAATGAAAGGGCATTTAGATGCAGAAACACACAGGAAAGAAGGGCATGTGACAAAAGAGGCAGAGAGGGGAGTGATGTGTCTAAGCCCAGGAATGCCAAGGATAGCCGACAACTGTCAGAAGTCAGAAAAGGAAAGGGAGAAATCTTCTCTAGAGTCTTCCGAGGGAGCATGGCCCAGCAGACACCCTGACAGCAGGCTTCTGGACCTCAGAACAGTTAGAGAGTACTCCATTTGCTCTGATATTCACTCCTAGGGAATGAATACAACCCTCTTAATCCCACATCTAGGTGACCACACATCTTGATTTGTACCCACTGTCCTGGTCCAGTTACTATTAGTGCCCCTTTCTCTTCTCACAGGTATCGCCACTGATATGGCCACCCTACTCATCCTCTCTCTCCACTGCATCCAAGTTTCTTCAAAGAGATGCATTCTCTTGAGAAAGCTTTTATCATCTTTTCATTCCAGCAGTAAAAATGAACAAAACAACAAATTTGAAACTGTTCTTTGGTTTTATTTTTATTCTCATGATTAATCACTTTCCTCCACCTTTTTATTATGGGAATTTTCAAAATTCTACAGTAATACTTAAAATATAGTACAATGAGTATCTGCTTACTTCTCACCCAGATTAGGGGTGACAAATTATGGCCCAGGGGTTCCATCTGCTCTGTGAATGTTTTGGTTAGCCTACAAGCTAAGAATGACCTTTACATTTTTCCAATGTTGAAAACAGTCAAAATAAAATATAATTCTTTGACGCATGGAAGTTATGAAATTCAAATTTCATTATCTGTTAATAAAGGTTACTGGAACAGAGCGCTGTCCATTTATTTATACTTGTGGCTAATTTTCATGTAAAATATGGTATAGCTGAGTAATTGTGGCAGAGATCAACAGACCTGAAAATATTATCTGGCTCTACATGGAAAAAGTCCGCACACTCTTCACCTAGATTCAAGACTTAAAAACGCAAGCAAACATAAAACACAGTCCCTACTCTGCCCCTGCTTCAGACACCATAATGAAATTCCACAGTCTCAAAACAGACATTATTTTCTCACAGTTCTGGAAGGTGAAAGTCCCAAGGTAAGGTGCCAGCCAGTAGGGCTGGCATCTGCTGAAATCTCTCCTCCTGGTTTGCAGACAACCACCTTCTCACCGTGACCCCACATACCCTTCTCTCCGTGAGTGTGCAGAGAGGCAGCACACTCTCTCTATTCCTTTTCTCATAAGGATTCGGGGCTGTCGTACTAGGATCCTACTTCTACGACCTCATTTAAGCCCTATACCCAAATTTGGTCACGTTGAGAATCAGGGCTTCAACATGTTGGGGAGGGACATCAACCAATCCATAAAATACACACAGACAGACAGACAGATACACACATACCAACAACCTTTACAGCACCAAAGAAAAAACAGTAATTCCATAATATAATCGAATATACTGTCCATACTCAAATATTCCTCAATTGTCTCAAGGTTAATTAAAGAAGCCTTAAAAAAGATTTATTTAACATTTATTGTCTACTCCGTTCAAATATAAACATGAATGAGAAACCAACGCTACTCCTAGTTGTAAGAGTGAAAGCTATAAAGAAATCCAGTAGCATAAGACCGGAAGCCAAATTTACAGTTCAAGAATAATGATATAACGCTGATCCCTTGGGATAGAAAAGAAACTATAATAGAGCCAAGTAACTACAACTGAGCCTTAAGAGTTTACTGACATAATAGATCATTAATATTTTATATACTTAAGTAAATAGCCTCCATAACTAAAGTATAAACAAAAAACTCAATAAAAAGTATAATTGTTATTCTTATTATAACCATTATTTGCCATTTGTCAATGACCAGGATGGAACACTTAGGCACCTCAGGTTCATTCTTACCAAGTAGTTAAGGTATTTCCAGATATTCATTTTTTTTTAGATACAGTCTTTATTTAGGCTGCTTAAGGCCTTCAGCATGTTCACCATTTTCTCATTGTTCGGATTTACACTCACAAGGCCCTTCTGCTGCTTCCTTGGAGACAGTCTCTGGGAAGACTTGTATTAATCTTGTCCACCTGCACCGGACCAGCTGTCCTACTCGGAACCCTCTGCAGCACCCCACCACCTACAGAATAAAGTTCAGTACTCTTTTGTCTCATGTTTCTGTGTTACTAGATTCCCACATGAACTTCATGGTCTTCACTCTCTGGAACAAAATGTCCTTGTAGCTGAAACCTGACTCATGCTCTTCGGTTCATATGAAGACGCGCTGGCTACTCAAGGGTGCCACTCCAGTGACCTCTCTTTCTCCTGCATCATTTGTTTCCTTCCCACTGCAACGTTCCCGTCAACAAAATTTAAAACACACACAAAACTTTCCTGACCTCACTTCTCCTTAAAAAAAAAATCAACTGCAAAGACTTGGCTGTGCTCACTGTTAATTCCTCTCCTCTTATTCTTGTAATTAAATTTTTGATTGTACCACTGCATCTCAAGGTCAGCCATGTCCTCCACATTGTTAAATGTAATAGCCAATTCTTAGCCCTTCCTCTACTGGGCTTATCAATAACCTCAGACACGGCTGATCACTCCTTCCTCCGTGAAAATAGCTTTCCCCACTACTTGGCCTGCAAGACACAGCATTTTCTGGGCAGCTCCTTTTCCTGGGTTGGATCCATCTCAAGCTAAGTGTCCAGGGACAGCCTTGGATCTCTTTTCTTTTAGCATCCTTGCTGATTACACCCAGTTTCATGGCTTTAAATACCCATTGCTGATCCCCAGATGGGACAGTTTCTCCAAACTCATACATTAACATATAGACCACTCAAACCTCATGTGTGCAAAGCGTAACTCCTCACCCTTCCCCATACCAACTCTTGGGTGCTCCTCTAACACACCAGACACCTCTTCAAGTTCTGGCATGTTCTTTCTCCCCCATGCTCTCCTCTAGATGTACACTCACTGACTATTCTCACAATTCTTGCCTTAAAATGTCACCTTCACAATGAAGGCTCTCCTGAAGACTATAATTCAACCTCCTCCCTGCCCCAGTCCGTCTATTATCCCTTCCCTGTTTTATTTTTCTCTGCAGCATTTACTGTTTCCTAAAATATTACATATTTTCTTTATGCTGATTAATATGTCTTCTACTAGAACCTTAAATTCATACAGGTAAATTTGTCTGTTTTGTTCCCAAGGGATCTCAGACCCTAGAATACTAACTGACACATGACGGGTACTCAAAAAGACGTCCCCTTCAACTGGATCCTCTCTGCTGTATTTTATGGTATTATAGGTAGTGAATGCACTAAATAAATTTGTATGTATTTAAAGTATACAACTTGCTATTTTAATACATACTGGGCTGACCAAAATGTCTGGTTTTTTCCATAAAATAAAAGATACATATTTCATTTTTCACCAATAACTTTAATGATTTGGATATTCTGAGTATGTTGGCTATCTCACGCTATTGGCTTCCTGCAAGTACAGGCCCAGGGTGCTGCTAAACATCTTCTAATGCATAAGACAGCCCCATAGCAAAGAATTATTTAGCCAAAATGTCAATAGTACCAAGAGACTTTGCAAACCATTTCTGGCATGTTTGATCAGTCACAGCACCTTCTCCATAAACTGCACAAAAACTTTTTTGGGTTCCAGTTGAGTTTTTACTTTTCTGGAAAAAAGAAAGCATAATACATCAAAAATGTTGCATATCTTCTTCCATCTTCAATATTAAAATTGCTACACAACTTCCAGTAAAGAAGGAGGCATATGCAAACACGCTTTGCCTCCTCATGCAACCACAGAAAGAATTACACATAGATCTTAGAACAGATAACACCCAAAACGATCAGAAAATCAGGCCATATGGAAGTCTAACAACCATGAATTTAGAGAAGCCACATTCATCCAGGTGGGTAAGAAGGGTGAGATGTGGAGATGGGCAGAGCCACGGTGTGGCTTGGAGAGGAGACAGTGGTAGAACAGGTGGTCCCACATTCCCACGTGGCTGATAAAAATCAAGAGGGATACCTTGGGAACACGTGATCCCAAACCCAGACCAGACCCAGCCCAGGGTTCCAGCATGGAAAAGACCAATCCCCATAAATTCTGGCTGTAAAAGCCAGTGAGGGTTAGGGTGGTGAAAGAAACTGCCAGATTTTCAGGAGACTCCATTTAAAGGGCCTGCACAGACTCAAAATACATGTAGACCCACCCACTCCATGATACAGAAGCAGGGCAACAACTGGAAGGGTGCCAGTCACACAGGGCAAGTGCCAGGCAAACCTCCAGAAGCCAGGCAGCAGCACTGTCCCTTCTCTGAACCATCTCCACATACAGAACCACAGTGTGGTAAAGCAAGTTGCCCTGCACTGACAATTACCTAAGGCTTCACCTCACACAATTTACAGGTGCCTTTTCTACAATAGGCCATGCTGCTAAGACAGGGAGTCAAACAGGCTCTAACTAACACACAGAAACAAACACAGGGAGGCTGCCAAACTGAGGAAACAAAGTAATAAGGCCCAAATGAAAGAACAGAACAAAACACCAGAAAAAGAACTAAACGGCATGGAGATAGCCAACCTATCAGATGCAGAGTTCAGAACACTGATGATCAGGATGCTGAAAGAACTCAGCGTACAGCAACAAAATAAAAAAGACCCAGGAAGAAAGGAAGGCTATAATAAGTGAAATAAAGAAAAATATACAGGAAGACAACAGTGGAGAGGATGAAGCCAGGATTCCAATCAACAATTTGGAACATAAGAAAGAAATAATCATTTAACCAGAAGAGCAAGAAGAAAAAAGAACTAAAAAATATGAGGATAGTATAAGGACCCTCTGGGACATCTCTGAATGTGCTACATCCATTTCATAGGAATGCCAAAGCAGAAGAGGAAGAGCAACAGATTAAAAACTTTTATTTGAAAAAATATTGAAAGAAAACTTCCCTAATTTGGTGAAGGAAATAGACATACAAGCTTAGGAAGCACAGAATACCAAACAACTTGAGCCCAAAGAGGACCACACCAAGACACATCATAATTAAAGTACCGAAGGTTAAATATAATGAGAGAACCTTAAAAGCAGCAAAAAAAGAGAAGATAATTACCTACAAAGGAGTTCCCATAAGACTATCAGCTGATTTCTCAAAAGAAACCTTGCAGGCAAGAAGGGACTGGCAAGAAGTATTTAAAGTGACGAAAGGCAAGGACCTACAACCTAGGTTACTTTATCCAGCAAAGCTATCATTTAGAATGAAAGGACAGATAAAGTTCTTCCCACACAAGGTAAAGCTAAAGGAGTTCATCATCACCAAGCCATTATTACATAAAATGTTAAAGGGACTTATCTAAGAAAAAGAACAAAACTATGAACATTATAATGGCAATAAATTTACAGCTATTAACAAATGAATTGTAAAAAAAAAAACCCCACAAAACTAAGCAAACAACCAGAACAGGAACAGAATCATAGATATGGAGATCATTTGGAGGGTTATCAGCTGGGAGGGGGGAGGGGAAAATGGGGAAAAGGTGCAGGAATTAAGAAGCATAACTGGTAGGTACAAAATAGACAGGGGGGATATTCACAATAGTCTAGGAAATGGAGACGCCCAAGAACTTACATGCACGACCCATGCACACGAACTAACAGGGGATTTGACTGCTGTAGAGAATGGGGGTACTGAGCGAAGGGGGGGGGGCAAAGGGGGAAAATCAGGACATCTGCAACTGCCTAATCAATAAGCTATATTGAAAAACAAAATGGCTGCACAAAAATTCACGAACTTTGATAAATTTTTAATGCACGCTGATATGACAGCTGTCATAATACAATCTAACAAAATTGTTTCAAATAAAGTTAAAGACAACTAAGCACTACTAGCACCATTATACAGAAAAAACTAGGTGAATGTTTTGGTCAACCCAATATATTGTGAAATAATCACCATAATCAGACAAATTAACATATGCAATGATTTACATAGTTGGAGTTGTCCTTCCAATAAACAAGTTATTTGACTAATTAGAACCTTTTCCAATAAATGAGAATTTTTTTTCACATTTTAACCTCTAACACAAAAAACTTATTTCAAAAATAATTTTGTGTCGGACATGACTGTTAAACTTCCCATCCCTGGAAATTGAACAGTTAGTCCTAAATGAGGTCAGGAGATGCCGTTCAGCCTCTAACACCTCTCCATGCTGAGCAATGAGACTGCAAATACCGGAAAGCTGCCTTGGACATGCAATGAATCATACTCGTCAGAAAGAAATAGTCAATTTTACCACTGTGTACGTATCTATAAAACAAGAGGGATGGGTCCGTGTACACGTGCACAAAGTTTTAGAAAGAGTTAAAGACAAACTTTTTTTAGTTATAAACAGATCTAAAGTTTCTACACACTTGCAGATTATGAATATTTTAATATGAAAAAATAAACTCTGTGTGTTATAAATATTCTTCTTGGCTAATGCGTAAGAAAATGCCACTGTTGCAAAGAAAACTTTATTATTTCAACATGAAAAATGGCAAATGGGTGGCCCTGGCCGATGTTGGAGCATCATCCCATACACCAAAGGGCCGTGGGTTCAATTCCCAGTCAGGGCACATCCCTAGGTTGCAGGTGCAGTCTTTGGTCGGGGCACATGCAGGAGACAGCTGATCAGTGTTTCCCTTTCACATCTCGTTTCTCCTTCCTCCCTCCCTCCTTCCCTTCCTCCCTCCCTCCTTCCCTTCCTCCCTCTAAAAGCAATGAAAGGACATCCTCCAGTGAGGATAAAGAAACAAGGTTAACTGTGTGATTACAGATAATTACATTGCAGATAGTAAAATAAAGTCCAAGTCTTCACATCTTGTTTTATGTTAAGGTACCTTGTAAAATGAAAATAACCAAGATTAGATGATACTTTTACTCCCTTTTTTGCTTTTCAGGAATGTTTTGTTTACTCATGTGTCTAAAATTTCTCCAATATATAATTAACACAGTAATTTTTTAAAAATCTGTCAACCCATAGGTTTTGAAGTATAGTTATCCTAACTCGATCTGAGACTACTGTATAATTAATATAATGTTCTAGACCACAATATAAAAGCTTATAAGGACAAATACAGACAAATATATAAGGAAAACTTATATATACCTCATATTTTATAAAATTCATAAAAACCATCAAACTTTTATCTTTTCAGATGATCATATGTTAATCAAAGTTATCATCATTTTAATAAGATTTTACTTCAAGAGAATTTTTCACACATGCCTCAATAATTTGTGATAATGATTAGAAGTAAAAAGTCCTACAGTGCTTACCTCAGCATCCCTTCTTTACCCAAAGGTTTATGTTAAATTTTAAACAATTTTTCCTAAATGGAACTTGGCACCTTGATATGCTTAATATCTCTGAATATTATTATTTTAATTAGCTCCTTTGTTACTTAGGAGTACAGCTGTGAAATATTAGTAAACTAATCCCTGGCAGGAAGTCTCATCTGGCCTGTGTTCACCAAGGGAAACCCACCTCCTTATGGTACATTCTGCTTCATACAACACAAAATCTCTTCCAGTGCTCACTCTGGGGGGTGGGGTGGTGAGGGGAAACACATATATGTCTATTTACTTTACCTCCTTTTTCTTAAATAGAATCAGCCATACCATACAGTGTGTGTGTATGTATATAACCGGGGGCTGTGACTGTCTACATATTGTCTCCCAGAAAACCTAGCACATTTCTCTAAACAATGTAGACAGTTCACCACATGGTGAATTGAACTGAATTCCTCTGGTTAATGGCTCATGCTACCACAGGAAGAGTGCAGTCAAGATAAAAGGGTCGGCAAGTGGTACAGAGAGCTGTACCAGAGGTATCACTGTACTTGTTAACCTCTCTCCTGATTAGAACTGGGTACAAAGCTAAAAGCTGAGCCTAACGGTATAGCAGAATATACCCTGGCTCCTTACTTTACTTAACAGGACATCTGGTTAACGACCCTTGGAGGACACAGTACAGTAGGGTATTTAAGAGCTCTGGGGTGAAGCCCAGACTATGAATCTCAGTTACAGATCATTGCTCCAAGACTCCAAGGCAAAATACTTCACTAAACTTGGCTTCCTTATTTGTAAAATCAGTATAGTTATCAAATCAACCACATAAAGGGTCTGTTAGGATTAAATAGAGTCATCTAGGCAAAAATTTCTGGCACACAAACCCAGAGGAAGAGACCTTGGCCATCATCACAATGCTCACAAAATGCCAGGTATGATGCCAAAATTGAGTGACAGATAATTAATTAAAGGAAACTGCTGTCCTCAATTAGGTGGTGTAACCAATAAGCTGGCCTAAACAATAAACAACACCAGTATTAAGCTCTTCACAATGCTTTGTAAAAGAAAAATTGCAAATGGACAAAGAGCAGTGAAAATACAGAAAACTACAAGCCTAAGAGAACATCGAAGGTGATTCTAAAATGTAAAACAATGTAAAACACAACTAATCAGCTTTGGTTTTATGCAGAGGGTTTCTAAATGGGATATTGAGCTCTGGGATTGCCTACGTAGGACTTCAAAGGGGATTATTTTTGAGGTTAGAACTGAGCTTGTTTTCAGGTGCATGAATTTCCCTCTTTCTGCTCCTGAAAAATGATCACCTTCAGTCACCATTATTAGCTTAGGGAATCTTCTGAAGCAGAAGGTTCCTCTTAGTTTAAAGAAGTCAATGATGAAGAAAAGAGCTCTCTTCCACCCGATCACCGTTCTCCACTCAGGAGCCGTCAGGGTTTCATACGCAGGAATGCGTCCCAGCCACGCTTGCACAGAACAGTCAGGGCCGTGCGCAACACCGCTGATTGCCTACCCTGGAGTAATCCATTTTCAAGTGATAAACATTACTATTTATAAGATTCCATGATTGATGAACAACAAAACATTCTCTGGTGCAGGTCAGAGATATTATATTTTTCATATTCTATTTTAATTTGGCAACTCAAAATTCTGACTTGGCCATGAAGCAGCATTTAAGAGGCAAATACCTGAACTGAAGTAACCCTCACTAAGCATACTGGTGACGGCCGGGCTGGGGCCCACTTAGTGAGACATACGAGGCAACTGAGGCTGCTTGTCAGAGATTGTATCAAAGTCTGAAGCAGTTTTTATTGTTTTTTTAAAAATCTATTCTTTCTACTTATGAAGAAAAAACCCATCGGCTGTAAAACAGTATGTCACGTTATTCCAGCAGGGACCTCGTACAACTCATGTCTATCATGCCCTTTGACTGCATCGTGTTTATCATGTCCCCAACATTTTCTCCTGCGCTTCATTTATAATTCTATGCTCTTTTGTATAGTGACATGCTGCACAGGCTTGTAGCCTAGGAGCAGAAGGCTGTGTCACATGGCCTAGCCGTGTGACAGGCTATTCCATCTAGGGCTGTGTGAGTACATGTTCTCACAACCACAAAATCACCTACGGAGGCATTTTGCGGAATGTATAGTGGCACATTTCTGTAATTAATGCCACTGTTGTTAAGTGGCACATTTCTGTAATTAATGCCAGTAGACTGTACATCTGAAATGGTAAAAAATGTCAAATTTTGTGATGTGTATTTTGCCACAATAAAAATGTTTTTAAATAGCAAAATAAGATAGAAAAATTACAAACAAAAAACTTTCCAAGTTGCTTAGCACCTCATCAACTATTCTGCCTCCCTCACAGCACTGTGATGAGGCAAAGTCTGTACATCTGTATCCTCTTAATGAAAACATAAGACATATAAACTATTATACAAATGTAGAAAAAGAATTAAGACCCAAAACATGCGACTTGTTCTCATATCTCCACTAAATCTATAATAATTCTATTTTTCTTAAAGGCTTTTGTATTTAATACTCCAAAATCATCTGTATTGAATACAGCTTATCAAGGTCAATAGAAAAAACAAAATAGAATTAAAAAGTTACTTTAAAGTTATTTTTCTCTTCCTCATACGTTAATAATGCATACTATTACATAATCACAATTGATGTTCACCCAAAATAGCATACAGTTTTTGACCGTCAGAAAACCCAAAGCAGTACTGAAAACAAAATTAGTAAACTTGCTAAAATGAATTCCGTTACCAAATCCCAGCAGAAAAGATCTTTTGTGGGGGGCAGCGTCAGGAAGCTATGTGGGAAGCTGAATTAGTCACTTAGCAAGATAAAAGGCCTTCACCTTTTTCTGACTCCACACACACACTAATTATGAAAATCAAGTTTCTTTGTTCATCTACGTTAACACATTGTAGAAAGCCTGCCAAGAACTGTTCCTTTAAAATGACTCTTCAGCATTTATTAATATTGCCATATATTAGAGAATATGATATATATCACATGAATAAATATGTCTACCACACTACATATGCATTATCTGCATTTATAATATTTATCTAAAGCAAATCAGAAAGTAATGACAAACTGAACAAATGTACTTTAACTGTCTTTCAACTTCTGGCATTTATCTTTCACCACTCATGATATTCTTTTTAAAATAAGAAGCCAAAGACCTACAACCAAGATTGCTCTATCCAGCAAAGCTTTCATCTAGAATGGAAGGACAGATAAAGTGCTTCTCTGATAAGATTAAGTTCAAGGAGTTCATCATCACCAAGCCCTTATTATATGAAATGTTAAAGGGACTTACCTAAGAAAAAGAAGATAAAAAAAGATGAACAGTGAAAGGACAGCAAACTCACAGTTATGAACAACCACACCTAAAACAAAAGCAAACTAAGAGGACAGCTAGATCAGGAGTGAACCACATAAAGGAAGATCACATGAAGGGTCAGCAACAAGGGAGTGGGAGAAGGAGAAGGGGGGAGAAGGTACAGAAAATAAGAAGCATAGGCCTTAGATAGAAAATAGATAGGGGGAGGGTAAGAATAATAGGGGAAATATAGAATCTAAAGAACTTGAGACACATGGTCATAAACTAAAGGGGGGGATGGTGAGGGAGGGGTGTGCAGGGTAGAGGGGAATGAAGGAGGGGAAGAGAACAATAATGGCATAATCAATAAAATAAAAATAGTAATAATAAAAAATAAAAAAATAAAAAAAGAAGCCACAGTGACACAGCTCAATAGCTGCATTTACTTCTACCAACTGCTGATGATACATTCATATTTCATCTGTATATATTTTAAAATATTAAATAAAAACTGATCTTCTTTAAATGAGGTTATAGAAATATTCAAAAACCTACAGTTACAGTTCAAATGTTTTATGTATTTTTATGGCTTAATCAAATTAACATAAATTATTTTAATTTTTAGTATTAAGAAATCCTGATACACGTATCTAAAACTCTAGTCCTCCTTATCACCTCTCACCCATTTCTGACATCATTGCCACTTTACTTTCATTTGGTATTTACTTGTATATCTATTTCTTTATTTATATATATCTCTACCTACATGTGTTTTTATAAAGTTTTCAGCAATTCCTATTAATTGCCTTCTTTTGAAAACAGGAATTTAACTTCCTCTTACTATGAGTTTCTATCACCCACAAAAGCACCCTGCTCATCCTCCTGATGCTGTTATGTTGTAATTTCTGTTGCATCAAAATTCAGTGTTTCCAATAATTCCAATATGTTATGCTGTTGGCAGCTGAGCCTTACATTGTAATCTTATTACTATCCCTTTCCTAAACAATTACCTCAACCCATGGAGAGAATGACTGCCTTTTGTTTTTGTTTGCTTGCTTGATTTTTATGTACTTATCATTAATTCAACCTCGAGTTCCTTGTCAGTGATCTAAAACTATAACATTTACTCATCAAGAATATCATTATTTTCATCTTCCTCAAGAAGAATCCTCAGAAATTCTGTTATCTCCAATCAGGAAACTTCAATACCTTCCTCTTAGCAATGGAACAACTAAACAGAAGGTAAATAAAGAAACAAAGGACTTAACACAATAAACCACCTTGACCTAACAGACACATACAGAACAGTTCACTTGACACAGAGCACACATTTTTCTGTAGGGCACAGAGGACATTTTCCAGAATAAGTCATATGATAGGACATATACTAAGTGTAAATAGATTTTAAAGTAGATATTTTACATATTTTACAAAGTATTTGCTCTGATCATAATGGGAGGGAGTCAGAATCAACAGCAGAAGTAAATACGGAAAATTCATAAATTTGTGGAAATTACAGAACACATTCTTAAACAACCCTCAGATCAAAGAAGAAATCCTAAAGGAAACTAGAAAATACATAAAAACCAATATAAACAAAATTCGACCTACCAAAACTTATGAGACAGAAAGAAAACGTCATTAAAAAGGAAATGTATAGCTATAAATACTTGTTGTAAAAAGCACTAAAAATCCCAAATCAACAATCTAACTTTACAACTTAAAGAACTAGAAAAAGAAGGACGAACTAAGCCCAAAGCTAACAGAGGGAAGGAAATAACCAAGATTAGGACATCAAAAAGCAAACTAGATGACAGAAAAACGAGAGAAAAGTCGAACCTTAAGGTAGGTTCTTTGGGGAAAAAAAACAATACAATTGACAAACCTTAAGCTAAATGGACAAAGAAAAATGTGACAAAACTCAAGTTACTAAAATGACAAATGAAAGTAGGGATAATTGCTGTGTATACCACGGAAATAAAAAATTACAAAACAGTACCATGAACAATTTTATGGCAACAAACTGAATTATCGAGATGAAATAAACAAATTCCCACAAATGCAAAACCTACCAAAACTAAGGCATGAAGAAACAGGACATATAAATAGAAGTATAACTAGGAAGCCAACTAAATCTATAGTAAAACATCTACCAACAACAACAACAGATTCTGAATCTGATGGCCTCACTGGTGAATTCTACCAAGCATTTACAAAAAAAAACAACCAGTATCAATCCTTATTAAATATTTCTAAAAACTGAAGAGAACACAACACTTTCTAACTCATTCTGAGGCCAGCATAACATTGATAGGAAGTCCAGACAGATATGCCAAGAAAATTAAAGATCAATTTTCTTTCTAAACATGGATACAAAAACCCTAAGCAAAACACTATCAACAAAATTAAGTAGCATTTTAAAGTATCACATACCATGAATAAGTGAGATTTATTATTCAAATGTAAGCATGGCTCAACATATAAAAATCAATGTAATAGTCTATTCAGACGTCTACTGGCCATCTGTATGTTCTTTGGACAAGTGTCTTAATGTCCTTTGCCCTAAATTTTTAACTTGGATGTTTGGGGTTATTTTTATGCTGAATTTTATAAGCTCTTTATAAATTCTGGATATGAAACCTGTATCACATGTATTGGCAAATATGTTGTGCCATTCCACGGGTTGTCTTTTTATTTCATTGCTGGCTTCCTTTACTGTGCAAAACCCGTTTAGTTTCATGCAGTCCCATTTATTTTATCTTTGGTTTCCCTTGCCTGGGGAGATATTTCCTGTTAAAAAATCTTTATTTTTAAATTTAGAGTTATATTCTATTTGTAAGACTGTGGAGATAGTTTTCTTTTATCTATTGAAATAATGACCTGGGTACTAAAATACAAATGAGAGATACGCCAACATACTCAAGAGCAGTCTACAAAGCATTCATTCACTCATTATAGGATGCTGACCATACAATCTATATTTATGCTCTGATTTTTGTAAATGTCAAAACTATATAAATGTTTAAATTTTTAAAATTCTTCATAATAAAAGTTTCTGTAATGTTTTCTGATTGCACCTGTTATGCCTTTGAATCTTTCTAAGCCCCTAAACCTTAGATTTACACGTACTTTTAAAAACAGCAAAGGGATAGTAATCATTTCCTCAAAATACTTATGTCGCTCTTTCAAGAAAATATTTTCTGACTTTGAAAGAAAAGAGTTATTTGAACATGAAGGGTTACAATTGCTCACATATTTTAATAATAATTGTGGAAATTTTTTTATTTGAGGAACATTTTTTTTCTTGCTGTTTAATATTCTGAACATTATTTGAGTTCTTTTCAACAAATTCCAAGCAACCTTTGTTTTAGTATTATGAGTTTTTCATCTGCCAAAGAATTAAGTTCACCAAATCCATGCCCAGATGCAAAATAGGTCTCATTTTCACTTTGGACTCTGTTCTTTTCATGAATATTATATAGGATAATCCAACAACTGGGTGAGAGCCACTAAATAAATTGGAATGGATAACTGAAATAAAAGTATATTTTTATATTAAACTGTATATTTTCATATTAAAATATATACTACTAGAAACGATAGGTAAATATTGATAAGTGACTTAAATATATTAGCTAATTTGATTTTAAATGCTTTTCACAGGTTTTCTACATTCAGTTTAGTTTACCATTCAACTTTCCATGTAACAAAACTGATTCATTTTACGAGGAAAAGAAATATGCATTTAATTTTATTAGAACACTGAGTCCTCCATGATTCAAATCTAATCAAATGCAGCTTTTCTGAAGTATTTTTTCATTAATTAATGTTTTGTAAACAACCCTAGAATGACCCAGATGTTGGAGTCATAAAATGTCTATTTTAAATCCCCTGTTATCACTATGCTCAGAGAGATAAGGTAATATTTTTGTAATGAATGAAAATATAAGGAATCTCTACAAAGAAATGGAAACCATGAAGAAGAACCAAGTGCAAATTTTATAACTGGAAAATACAGTAACCAGAAGTAAAATATTTACTGACCTTAGAATGAAGGGAATGAAAACCATCCAATATGAAGAAGAAAAAGATGGGGGTTTTTTAGAGTAAAGAAAGCCTGATATTATGTGAGACAATTTCAAAATGTCCAACACATGAGTAAATGGCATCCCAGATGGAGAGGAGTGAGATAATGGAGAAAATAAAAGTTGAAGACAATGTTATAAAGCTTCTGAAATTTGGTAGAAGATACACATTTACAGATTTTTAGATTCAACAACCTGTTTAGTGTTTTGTTGTTGAATTTTAAGAGTACTTTATACATTATAGATATTAATCCCGTATCAGATATATGACTGCAAATAATTTCTCCCATTCCGTGGGTTCTTTTGCCTGTTGATACGATGGTCTTTTATGCAAAATTTTTAAAAAATTTTCATGAAATCTATTTTGTCTACACTTTTCTTTTGTTTCCTTTGCCTCTGGTGTCATATCCAAGAAGTCATTGCCAAATCCACTGTCACGAAGCTTTTGCTCTGTTTTCTTCTGAGCTTTATAGTTTTATCCTTTACACTAGATCTTTGATCCTAATTTGTAGTTAATTTTTATACATGGTATTAGTTAAGGATTCCACGTCTCTTTGTTGCTCCTACTGTTGCATGTAGATATTCACTTTTCTCAGCACCATTTGTTAAAAAACTGTCAAGAGGTTCCACATGAATTTTAGGATGAGTTTTCTATTCCTGCAAAATATATCGTCAGGGTTTAGGTGGGAATTACATTGAACTTGTAGATCACTTTGAATAGTACTGACATCTTAACAATATTGTCTTCCAGTTCATGAACATGAGATATTTTCATGTATGTATATCATCTTTAATTTCAGGAAAAAGATGTAGTTTTATTGTACAGGTCTTTCACCTCCTTGGCTAATTCCTAAGTATTTTATTCTTTTTGATGCTATTGTATAATACATGGAATTATATTTGTAATTTCCTTTTCTGTTTGTTCATTATTGATGTATAGAAATGCAACAGATTTTTATACATTAACATTATGTTCTGATACTTTGTTGAATTCATTTACTAGTTCTAACAGATTTTTTGTGGAATATAAAGGGTTTTATGTATAAAAATCATATCATCTTCAAATAGAGATTGTTTTTTTATTTTTTTCCTTATCAATTTGGATGCCTTCTTTATTTTTCTTGCCTAATTGCTTTTACTAGAACTTTCTGAACTCTGTTCAATGGTTCTAGAAAGTAGGCATCTTTGCCTTATTCCTGATCTTAGAAGAAAAACTTTCAGGTGTTCGCCACTGAGTGTGATAGTCACTGTATTTTTACGGTAATGCTCATCATCACTAATTATCAGAGAAATGCAAATGAAAATCACAATGAGATATCACCTCACACCTGTCAGAAAGGCTGTCACCAATAAATCAACAAAGAAGTGCTGGCAAAGATGTGGGGGAAGGGGAATCCTTTTGTACTCTTGGAGTGAATGCAGACTGGTGTAGCCACTGTGGAAAGAAGTATGGAGTCACCTCAAAAAATTTAAAATGGAACTGCCTTTTGACCCAGTGATCCCACCTCTGGGAATATAACCAAAGGAACCCAAAACATTAATCTGAAAGAACATAAGCACTCCTACGTTCACTGCAGCATTATTTACAATTGCCAAGTCACAGAAGCAGTCCAAGTGTCCATCAGGAGATGAGTGAATAAAACTACTATGGGACATTTACACAGTGGAATACTACTGGGCATGATAAAGAAGAAAATTTTACCCTTAGGGACCACATGGATGAACCTGGAGAGCATTATGCTAAGTGAAATAAGTCAGAGAAAGACAAATAAGATAGATTTCACTCATATGTGGAATCTAACAAAGAAACTGAACAAGCAAAACAGACAGACTCATAGTTGGAGAACAGATGGATAGCTAGTGAGGAGGGAGGGCTGAGGCAGGGAAGGACTGCACAAAAAAGGAAAAGAACTTCTGGACACGGACACCAATGTAGTGACTGCTGGGGGGAGGAGGTATAAGGGGACTAAATGGTAATGGAAAAAATATAACAAAGATTAAACCAAAAAGAAATAAATTTTAAAAAATTTAGGTGTTTCATTTATAGAGAAAAATCATTCCCTGACACTATTGGGTTGAGAAAGCTGTTCAGTTGATATATCAATCCATTGAGATGTCATTATAATTAATAGTGCCTTCAGAGCTAAATCATTTAGTCTGTTCACATGTAAATTGAATAGCAATAGAATTTGCATTAAGCATTTAAAACGGATGAAAGTCTTGTTAGCAAAAAGTCTAAAGTCTGTGTGTCTTAATCAAATGGCCCGGGAGGTTCAGGAATAACATTTCCTTTCCATTCTCTTTATTCAATTCTCTAATACATTTTGTTCATTTTATAGAATTTTTTCAAAAGTTAAATTTTGTAACTTTAATGCTACTTTTGATTCTTGACACCAACACATGTGTAGAGTTTAACTTTTTTCTAGGTATGAAATAATGAAAAAGTACAAAGCCATTAAAAATCAGTGAGCCATATAAATTAAAATATTTCCTGGAAAAAATGTAAACATATTAATCAGAGCATATCTTCAGCTTCCCCCCACCATGTCACTGAAAATATAAAACCTAAAAAAACAAATTAGTTCAGGATTTCATGCTTTCTTAATATGTGACCTACATTTATTTACAATTTATATTTATTAAAACAATAAAATACCAAAGAAAAAATATTTCACTTCTATCATTATCCTGAAAGCTGCTTTTCAAAACCAAGAAGTTGGCCAAATCTGGTTTATTCATATTTGGATTTTTTACTTTAAGGGATACTTAGAAAAGCTAAAAAATATGCTTTAATTTGACAAACTTATTAGGGTTTCTACATTCAAAGCACTAATGCTACCTACATATACAAAATGTGATTGTTTAATTTCAAGATTTATTCAGTTCCTATGAAGTATGGAATTAAAAGATGAAAAGTATTGTACATACATAATTAAATGAATTAACTTCATATAATTTGGACACAGGAACATTAAATAAAAGTATAAATTAAATCATACTGTAACTGTAAGCTTAGTATCAAATGCATGGTAGTTGAAAATGAATTAAATTTCCAGTAACAACAGCCTGGTATATGTGTAAGAGTTCATTACTTACATTACTTCATTTGGATTCCTTTACATAGCAACATTACCTCTAAAAGGAAAAAATGTTTGCCTCAATAACATCTATTTCAAAAATTATAAAATGCTAGGTATTTCATGCATCAGAAAAAATTAACTTCAGAGCACTAATATTTGATATGTTTTGGCTCAACTTTTGCTTACTGGCCTGGGTGAAACATTTCACTTGCATTAAAGGAGTCCATGAAATAAACTGATGCTCCCTCCAAGACGTGAATTTCCTGCTGTGACTTGAGAGCCCGCCAGTCTCCCCTTGGGCCCCGGCTGCACTCTCTGTGTGAGTGGCAGGACCAAGCGTGCTTATTTTAGTAAGTGGGGAATAAATAAAGTAGAACCAAAATGCTAGATGTAGAGATGCAGTTTAAAAATAAACATCGGGCCCTGGCTGGTGTAGCTCAGTGGATTGAGCGCAGGCCTGCGAACCAGGCGGGGCACATGCCAGGGTTGCAGGCTGGTTCCCTGCAGGCCAGTTCCCAGCAGGGGACGCATGAAAGGCAACCATACATTGATGTTTCTCTCCCTCTCTCCTTCCCTTCCCCTCTAAAGATAAATAAATAAATAAAATCTTTAAAAAATAAAAATAAACATCGTAAAATTTCTGAAGATATTAGGTGTAGACCTAATTTTAAAAAATAACATGGTTTTTTTCATCTCAAAGAAGCATTTTATTATGAACTTCCACTAAACTGTACCTTAGTACTTTTAAATAACTTAGGAAAGATGTTTATTTAAACTCCACAGCTTTATTAAGCCTCACCCTCTCCACCAAAATGACTACAAAACCACTGATGTTTTTTAAAGGGAAGAACAGCAGACAAGATGAAACACAAGGGACAAGCGCAGACCTGCCTGAAACAGCAGGTGTACAGGGGGAAACCTGACAGAAGCAAGATGATTTACACTGCAGAACCTTGAAAAGGTCGGAAAACTGGAGGTACTGGCTATTTTAGACACTAAGAACTAGAGTGCTGTTTGAAAATCTCCATACAAACCAGTTAGCGCCGCCCCTTTTCTCTCAATCTCCCTCCCAGATCTCTAACTCCACTGGCACCGGCAGCAGGGTGGGTTTCCTGTCTAGAGCCAGGGGATGAGCAAGCTTTCGGGCTTGAGGACAGCAGGCACAGTTAAGGTCAGCTGAAGGCACGGTCTGAAAATGAAAGTCTACGGCCTAAAAATTCTGAGGGAGAACAACACTCAAGTCTGGGTGCAGGATAAGATTTTGTATGGTCCTCAATTTTTTTTTTTCACTTCCCATTCAGCTTTTCACAGGCAACCACCGCAGAATGCAAACCATGAAAAGGAAGAAATAAAGCCAAAGACAGGGCATGTGGTCCAGGAAACAGGGAAGCTAACTAGAAGCACACAGTAAAGAGAGATCTTTCGACTGTGCCTAGACAGCACCCAGACCAGAGGGAGCAGGACAATGGAGGCTCGAGGAGGAAGGAGTGCAGGACAGGCAAGGGGTGGGGCGGCAGGATCCTGAGTCAGGATGTCCCACTGTTTCTCATTAGGTATAACCATAAGGAGAGGAGTGTTACAGTTCCACAGAAGAATGTAGGGAGGGAAAGGATTAGTGAGGGGTACACTGAGTGCAGAGCAAATCAAAGAAGGAGCCAGTTATTTACTCCAGGGAGGAAAAAATACATTGCTCCGTATGTGTCAGTCGGTTCACCAGTTGGGCTCCGGGGCACAGGGTAAGGTGGAGAAGGGGGTAGTGTCAACAGAAGCACACAGGAGACACGCAGCACAACAGTGATGGTCACCAGTGAAACTGGTGCATGGTCACCAATGACATTCTCCGACGAAGGGAAATGCAAGCATCTGTCTGCACGTCCGATGCAGCCAGCATTCCCTGAGTGCCTGCGGTGGGTTAGGTGCTGTTCAAAAGTGAACCAGATCAGTGAGGGGTCTACTCTCATGGGCTTAATAACCTAGTAAACAAAGAGGATAATTCTAGACAGTGATAAATACTATGAAGAAAATAAATGAAGTGACAATACGGACAGTAGGGGGTGCTATTTCAAACAGGGCAAGGCCCATCTAAGGTGGCAACATTTAAATTTAAATACAAGCAGAAGGAAAAGGACTGCAAAATCTCTAAGGTGGGAGCAATTTTAGAGAGCTTGAGAAAAGCTGGTATGGCTGAAACCTGGTGAATGGAGGGGTGAGGATAGGAGGTGTGAATGGCAGACAAAACGAGGACCAGATGGGTAGGGTCTGTGGACCACGGTGGAGAGCCAGGCTGACTTTAAGTGAGAAGGAAAGCTACCAGAAGTTTTGAGTAATACAGAGTTAAGGTCTCACTTATATTTCCCCAAAGCCAATCTGGTCACTCTGTGGAAAAAGCTTAGGGATGGTGAACGTGGAAACGAGAAGAGGAGACTGGCTACCACAATAAACCAGCAAGAGGAGGTACGGCGAGGACAGCTGACTATTGCGTACAAGGAGACCAGGGGATGGAAACATGCTAGATGATGGAGCTGAGCTTCCCAGACCTTCTTGCTCCACGAGGCTCTTATTGTCTTAGTAGTTTCTTTCATGGCACCCCTAAACCTAAAGAAATACCGAATGGTTCTGTTTATTAAGGTATGAACTGGGTAGCAACGGTAATCTGAGCAGGTTAATGTTTCCCTCACAAATCTGAAATGTCCCACAGCTCTCCCGGGAGGAGAGTTTCGTGCCTCTGCACAGTTTGGGAATGACGGGTTTGGAGCCCAGAGCAGTGAAGAACTGGATGTGGGGAGTAAGAAGAAAAGCAAATCAGAAGTGGGTCCTCGGTATTAGGCTTCAGCAAGGAGACACATGGCACTGCCACTTACTGAGCGGGGTAAGAACACAAGCAAGCACAACCACCTCGAAATGCATGTTATACCCGACTTGCAAATGAAAAAGATGAAACTTAGGAGTGTCTATATAAGGTGCTCAAGGAAGCACAACTGGTTGGGAATATGACAGAATCTGACTTCAGGTCTGTCTGATGCCAATAACATCAGTTATGTCAAATACCACATCTCGTTTAATTCTAACAACATTATTAGAGCCGTCTGATCCCAAAGACACCTAGAACATAATCCTTTTTAACTGATAAAAAAGTGATGGTAAGGTGTTGGCAAATGTCAGTCTCACTCAGCTGCAATTTTTTAAAAATATGAAATGAAGGTCTTGGGGGTGAAAAATAAAACCAAACATTTTACAAAATGTCCACAGCTGTTGTCATGACAAGACTATACTTCTATTCCTAAAATTAGAGCAATCTAATTGTCTGCCCTCCCCTTGACCCAGAGCCAAATAGGGCATGGGAAGGAGAAGTCTTCAGTGGAATATTCACTGAACGTCCATTCCGTAGGCCAGGTGGCATGACCTCAATGGCCGCGATGGGGCCTGGCCTCGGGGGGGCAGCAGGCCATGTGGAGAAGGACAGAAGCACACGCTCCAAGAGGCAATGCAGTCCCTTGAAATCTGGACTTGAATGTGAAATTTAACGACTGCAAAAATTATGCACTCTGTAAAGAAAGCATGCCTAGGGGTAAGTTTAGTACTGCAACAGTTAGATACATGATTAAATTTCAGAAAGGTAATACTTATAACAAGCGGCTGCAGGGAGAGCCTTAAAGAAGTTGAAGATCATTAAAAAAGTAATCTTCGATGCAGGAACCTAAACTTAAAACTGCCTAGTTAAATCTTCTTTATACATTTCCTAGTACTGTGTGTTTTTACAGAAATGGAAATAGGAGCACTTTTTATTTCATTCTGTATATTTTAATTCTGCCTAGTAAAAATCTTATCAAAATAAATGAAGATGTTCCAGCAAGAGACATTGTTCATTTTTCTCCCTGCCATGAATGACTGTCAATCAGACTATGTGACTCTGCGTCAAGAAGTTTAATAGGATTTGAAATCCTGCAATTCTATCAGTCCCCGGAAGCACAATCACCAACGTGGACAGAAGTCACTAACTTTAGCTTTTCAGTTGCCCTGAGCAAGAAGGAAGCAAGAGATCTGACTTGCAAACTTTTCGTCACAGGATCTTCAGGCTGAAACCCAAATTATGGGAAACTCTATCCCATATTGTGAATCATTAGAAATGTCATTGTAGCTTGTTACTAACGCTAAAATATCAGGATGCTTTTGGCAGTGGTTTTGAAAGGCCCTGTTCTCAAACACTGAGTGCCGTGGTTTTCGCTTCCCTAAGGTTGTATCTTCAAGTCAGTTAAGGAACACACTCATAAAGGACGACTGAGACAGATCCAATCACAGCATGCTACGAATGGCTACAAGGAGAACAAAAACAAAACAGTCAGTAATAATTAAATCTAGCTGGCTCTTCCTGGGGAGCACTTTAAGGGGAACAATTTTATTATTTGTATGGTCTTTGGGGGGAACAGATATATAAATCTGCAGTTGTAATAATGTACTTTATAAGTGTTATGACAGATACTTACTAAAATGCTATAGGAGACCAGAGTAGGATCACCCTAAATTAGCACCTGGATGGAGTAGGGAGCTGACAGGTGACTTGAGTCTGGAGGTCTTTTAGGGACAGCTGGATATTTCAGCCTGCGACAATGGTATGTACGAAGGCACTGAAGCTCAGATGAGCTTTAATCACTGCCAGAATATAAGACGCTTTGTTCCGCAGGAGGCAACACATGTGCAAAGCAGTTGGACATAAGGCAGTGCAGAGATGAATAAGAGTCAGGCCATGAAGGGCTCTAAACTTTGAGCTCTGCTAAAGCTGTGGGGATAATTAAATGATTTTAGTAAGGATGAAATATGATTTGATTTTGTTTCAAAAAATTCACAGGCAGAGATAAGAAGGATAAACTGAGGGAGGTATGATTTAAGGCAGAAAAATCCCCGCCGCATCTCCCCTCACCCACGGTATCGCTCAGCCTCCTGGCCTTACATGCTTTAGGTAAGTTCAGTCTACTCTGATTTTTCCCCTTTGGGAATTGGGACCATTCCAGTCTGTCTACTGTGGTCATGGTGCCATCACGTATGAGCAGGACCAGAGGCAGACCTCAAACAGAAAGACGGGAAGAAGATGCACACAGCCAGAGGGAAGCAAGGACAAAATACCATGTGGACACAGAGGCTGAGCAAGTGAACCCAGTTTCCAGTTCTAGCCTCGGGCCAGGCCCCGCTCTGTTCCTGCCTTCAGTCCCTTTGCCCTTTGTGTAAACCCCTTATTTTTCTTAAGCATGGTTTGAATGGGATTCCTTTACTTGCAAATTCAATAAGCCCTGACTAAGCAGGGCCCGAACAAGAACAGATAATGAAAATAAATAAAATAGCAAAGATGTAAGTAATGTCATGAAAGTAAAATTGAAGGAAATTGCCACTGATTGAATTTGGACTGCTGGCTCCTTGGCTCCAATCCTGGGCACAAGTGGTCATCCCCGTCACTGATCTGGGGGTTCCAGTCAGAGAGGCATGACTAGTGACAGGGATTCAATTTCATGTAGCGACTGGTGAGAGGAGAATATCCAGGTCCAAATGTCCAGCACTTGGCTACGATTGTACATGGCAGAGGAGTTCTGATCTGGAAACGTGGGTTAAATCATCTCTAACCGTGGCAGTGGACAAAATCTCCCAATAGAGCTGTAAGCCAAGACCTGGGGAGCAACCACATTAAGGTGCAAATGGAGTAGGAAAAGCATTGAAGGAGATACAACGTGAAATGCTGTGATGGGCCAGTGAGAAAAAATTTTTTAAAAGAACCATGGGCCAGTGAGGAGAGCTTACACAGCTGACTCACTGTGAGGACAACAAATGAGAGTGTGGCAAGAGGAAAACCGAACTCCCTAACATCCTCTAAGGACCTCACATCTAGCAGGCATTCTGTTGTCTCACTTCATCTTCAAAGTAACGTTTCATGGCATGTGATAGCATATCCTTTCCAAGATAAGGGGAAAAGACCGAAGTTTCCTGGGGAAGGACTAAGTCATACTGTGCATCTCCAGGCCCTGCCAAGCACCTGCGACCTATCTGTTTAACCACAAGTCAAGACGTGAACCTTTCTATACCTTTGAATAGTCTACACCTGGAATTAACCACACTGGTTACCCTCAACCTCACACACGATCTGGGTAGGGGAGCTGGAGGGGGCAGGGTTCTGCTTTACGGACACAGCTAGCCTACTTCCTGGGGCAACCCCTGGATTTCCTGCTGGTGTTTCAACTTAGTAACAGCATCTCCATTTGTTCTATTTACCATGTGGAAAAACATGAGAGTCAGAGAAAGGGCAGGCAAAAAAAGTCATTTTTCACATTACCAAAGATACTCTGGGGAACCCTAAAATCATTGTTGCTGACACTATATAAACCATGGAGATAAATCTCCAGAAATTACCACAAAACCTTACATTCGCATCTGATTCAGAAAGCATGCCAGAAGGATTTGACAATCTTTTAATGTAAACCACAAGTCATGTCACATGGGGTGAACTTAGCACGACAGTCCCCTCACCTCCTCAGAAGGCATTATTAGCTCTTATCATGCAAACGGCACTGAGGTCTCCTCTCCCTGACTTAAACTTTACATACAAAGAACACATTTACCCATCGATAAGTTAGAAGAAAACCACTAGTATGACTCCTTTCTGTATTTTGAAGAGAGACTTGCAGGAAAGAAGGGTATTATAAGACTTTGTGTCTGCAGAGGACGCCACACCTTCTGGACTGATGGGTATGAGGCAAAGAGGCCAGTTAACTATGGAACGTCCCTGCTGTCCACAGATGCCCTGGAATGTCTACACTGCAGTGCTGTCCGCAGAAGGAAAGTCAACCTGGACACAGTGCTTCCATCGGTTCGGACAATACATGCTATCTCCTTCAATCACTATAAGAAGAGCAGGAGATATTAATCCTGATTTTTGGAACACCAAGGCTCCAAGAAGTTAAGGAGCTTGTGGAGTGCACACAACTAAATATAGGGGGTTGGGATTCAAATTCAGAGCTAATACCAAAGGTTGTATTAATATCTGACGTACCATGTTTCTGCCCAGAAAACAACTCCATATAAAGAAATCTTTAAAAATATAACAGGCCATAGAGTTGCTACACAATCTTGAGATAAAGAACACAGTCAACAAAAACCAAGATCATCCTTCTTTAAAGATATGCTTTAGAAAGGAAAGTGTGGTCTTACCATGTAAGAAGCTAAACATCTAGGATAATCATCAGAATGCACTAAATATTTAATAAATCTTCCAAACATTGTGTAAATAAAACACATTTTTCTTTTTTAGATTAAAATGATTACCTACAGCCTGATAAGTTTTCATCTAGGAAAGATTTCAAGTATTTCAAATGTTTTAGCTTCTACTTTTACTTGGAATTCCATTTTTCCTTATTCAAATGTACATTAAAGTCCATCTACTTCACTTTCTACATCATTAGAATGAGCGCAATTAACAGGTATGCCTAAAGTCCCACAGTGCAAATAGATCTTGGAACTAATTCTCTTGATTCCTGGGTCAATTTTCTTCCCAGCACATTATACTCATCTTTCAAAAGAGTGAACCATGAACCTTAACATTTTCTTCCCTATTCAATGATTTTCATTCAATGAACACAAATGACTACAAGTATACTCATCTTGAAACATTCCAGTGATATAGCATATTATCTTTCAATAGCTTTTCAGATTATGCTCATAGCCATACTGAGGAGGCAGAGAGAGGAGAAAGCTCACATTAATGAGTTGGTGTGTTGGTCCATTTTTCCTGCCATCTGTGAATCTCAGAGTAAAAGCTCACCTCTGGCTCAGATTTACAATATGAGAGTGCATAAATCATTATTTTCTTCTTTCTTCCTTTCTGTCAGCTTTATTTTTCTCTACATTTCCCACCATTTGGCCACGTTTCCTGATTGCATGGTAATTTTTTGTACTAGGAGAACTTGTTGGAAGAGCTCTCCACAAGAATGGAACAGATTCAAAAATACTGCACTTATGAAATTAAGTTAATTAAATCTGATTAACAAATATAAATGACTCATCCAACCAGCAGGCTGGTTTGCCCAGGAACTTTAGATGAGGGTATAAGGCAAAGGCCTTAACTGGGTACCAGGAGATTAAACAATTTGAATCCTGAGATGGATGCAATTTTATCAGCACACAAACAGTCATTTTAGATTTTTATCCTTAGATAATATTAAATTCCAATAACTTTTATTTTTTTACCTTACATCACTCCCAACAAGCTTTAAACAGTCAGCTCTGGGCATTTTAAGTGTTCTACAATGAAAGGGTTTATATGTGGTCTGGAGTCAGAAAATCAGGGCCCCACCCTGGCTTTAAAACTGAATTGTACAACCGTCAGGTTATTTTACTCTTCCTTACCCAAGTCTCAGCCTCCTTACCTAAGCAAGGATCTTTACCTAAGCTGGGCCACAGACATGTACCGGCCCACAGAGCAGGAGGTGAGCTTGAATGTAATGTACTTGAACTGAATCATCCTGAAACCATGTCCCACCCCACAAGAGCCACCCCCTCCCTGCCCCAGGTCCTTGGAAAAATCATTCTCCACAAAACCTGTCCGTGGTGCCAAAAAGGTTGGGCACCGCTGACCTAGGAAATAAATATAACTGCTCTACCTACTTGATAGGATATCAATGAAGATCAAAAGAAATCATGTCACTGAAATTATTTTACAGTGCTATATATGTAAATGTATCCTATTTTTCCTTTTCTGTTAATATTTATTGAGTTTACATATGCTAAAGTAGTACCTGGTATTAAATTACCAATAAATTATAGCTATTAACATTATTATTAGCTATAACAGGGGAATGTTATCCAAAGGTCTTTATTATGTCTTGTAAATAGGATACAAGAGGCAATCTCTGGAGAATTAAGGTAAAGTGGTTATAGAAGTAAGAACAATCTGCCCAATTGGTATAATTTCCTATTTCTCACCCTACTTTAAGTTACGAGGAAAGAGAAGAGTAAGCAGAGATGCATCTGGAAGCATTAATCTCAAAAAGCAAATTAAAAGTAGATTTGTATAAAGTACCCCAAAGTAGTTTATTCACCCACAATCTTTTTTATTCCGTCCTCTGTTTACTGCTGGTTTCTAGTGACCTTAAAATGAGTCATTTAACCACTTGGTCTTCCCAGGTAAAATTCTGATACCTTCTACCTGTCCAAATGAACTGATTATATGTTTATCAGAATATATCAAAATATAACTCAGTATGAGGTTTTTCAAAAGAAGCAAAATGCTAACCAACAGAGACAGCACTAGTTGTTTGTCCTTTCTTTCCCTACCTCCCTACATAATCTCTCTCTCTCTCTCACACACACATACTTTTGCTGTGGTAATATTGTGGGAAGGGTCCATTTATTAGTAGTTTTAGATAAAAATTTTTAGACAAAATAGAAAATTATTAACATTATAATTATGGCTCATAATAGATCACACAAAAAGAGTTTCTTAAGGGAGTTTTCTTCATTTTAATGATCATCATCATTCCTCTCATTTTATGTGGAAGTATTTCATTGGTCTGTGATATGCAGTGCTATCATACTGACACTTTTCTATCAGGAAAGCTAGTGATCCATTTGCTCTGTTCTTTCTCTCCTGTGAAGAGAGAACAATCTACTCACTGCATGTTTGAAATTAGCAATTAGAGTCATATAGGAAATTGCCTCTTCTAAAAGTTAAATGTAGTTGTCTGAAGTATATAATGGTTTTAAGAACTTATAAGTCCCCTGTTCAGTAGGATAAAGGATGATAAGGTATAGGTTAGGATATAAACATGAGTTACCATACAAACAAAACCTTAAGAACATGTACTTATACACATATGTTTTTTCATAGTACGAGATGAGAAAATTAAATATTTGAGAAGAATATCTATTTGCTTGACTGAGATAAGACATTAAATAGGTCACAGAGAAAAAAATATAGATCCTATGAGGATGAAGAGAGAAATTAAACATGAAAAGATTACATAAGGCAACTGTAAGGATGACTGATATTTCAATACTTTTCTAGATGATCTTTCTATGAACTTTTCTTAGTGGGAAACTGACTTCAAAATTCCTCATATTTCAGGTTCGCACAAACCTTGGGGTGAAAGATGAATTCTATAAAAACATTTCAACCTTTAGGGTTATTAGATTTGGGCTGTGAATATAGAAGAGTACTACCTACTTTACTTTCCACTTAAAATTGAAGAAAGTGGCTAGAAAGTGTAAAAGTAATGAAATACGCATTATAAAGTAGCAGTAAAAACAAAACTCTGAATTAACAAAACAACATTTTTAAGTAGGAAATTAGTTAATATTTTCTACTAAAACCAATAACAAGTAAGCTATTAGGCTCTAATTAAGAGATTCTAAATTAAATGTAACAAAATTAGGGTAGTAGTTACTGACTCCTGAGAATAATGGAAAAAGATACATACATACCCACAACCACACACATGGAGACAGACTAGAGAAAGCAGAAGGCAACACATTATATGAGAGCCCTAGATTAGTTCTTTTGCACCCAGATAATGACATTAGCACAGTCTGTTATAATGAAATTAAATTATACTAAATCGAATGGGATTTTTTTTCTTGATTTCTGCTTCTGCTGTTTCATTGCTAGTATATAAAAATGCCTTTGATTTCTGGATATTGACTTTGTATCCTGCTCTTTTGCTAAATTTATTTATTAGGTCGAGCAGTTTTTGGGTAGAGTCTATAGGATTTTCCATGTACACTATCATGTCGTCTGCAAACAATGACAGTTTTGTTTCCTCCTTTCCAATTTGGATGCCTTTTATTTCCTTTTCTTGTCTGATTGCTGTGGCTAAAACTTCCAATACTATATTGAATAGAAGTGGTGAAAGTAGACAACCTTGTCTTGTTCCTCATCTTAGTGGGAAAGCTTTTAGTCTTTGCCCATTGAGAATGATGTTGGCTGTAGGTCTCTCATATATGGCCTTTATTATATTGAGGAATGTTCCCTCTATTCCCACTTTGCTGAGTGCCTTTATCATAAATGTGTGTTGTACCTTATCCAAAGCTTTTTTCTGCATCTATTGATATGATTATGTGATTTTTGTCTTTGCTTTTGTTTATGTGATGTATTACATTTACTGATTTGTGAATATTGAACCATCCTTGCATCCCTGGGATGAATCCCACTTGGTCATGGCGTATGATCTTTTTAATGTATTGTTGGATGCGACTGACCAATATTTTGTTGAGGATTTTAGTGTCTATGTTCATCAGCGATACTGTACCATATGATCTCACCTTTAACGGGAACCTAAACAACAAAACGAACAAGCAAGCAAAATACAACCAAAGACACTGAAATAGGGAACAGGCAGACAGGGACCAGAGGGGAGGGCATTTCAGGGGAAAAGGAGAAGGATTCACAGGAACAAGTATAATGGACACATGGACAAAAACTAACAAGGGTGGAAATGGCAGAGAGGTGGGGAGCACTGCGGGGATGGGAGTAAAAGACAGAAAACTGTACTTGAACAATAATTACATGAAGAAAAATAAATTATACTAAGGATGATGGGTTTAAAATGTAAATCCTAAAATTGTGTATTATGAAAAACCATAGTTATTTAGCAGAGGTATCATATCATTTAAGTGACTAGTAGTTTTGAATCATGTAGAAACAATCTAAACGTAGGCATCATTTACTTTATTTTATTCTTCCTACATTCTGGGATAAATATACAAACTCAGGCAAAAGCTATATGACATTGCCTGTATCATGTATAGTTTGTGATAAGCAAAGCATGTTAATGACTGTCATAAATCTTAAGGAATATCAGGATTCTTAAGCTCACATCACTTGATCTCACTGTGAAAAGACTGAGGGTTTGGAGAAATGACTGCTTTATTAAAATTTAAAAAGCTTATCATCGACACATTTTAAACTAGGTATTACAAATAGACTGTAAGTCATTTCACCAGCCTCAGCTACTACCCATCAATGAGAGTTAGCTAATGCAGCCCTGTTTTACAGGAACACACACAAAAAATACAACAAAAATTTGTTTTCTAATGCTTTTAAGCTTGTTAAGTTTAAATGCCTGGAAAAGAGTGGAACAAATGAAAAAGGTTTTCAGAAACAGGACATATTTGAAGTTAGGCTGATAATGTAGATATTTACAAGGCTCTGGCTGCACTGTGTTATTCAAAAGTGAGGTGCGGGCTTCAGTGCAATTCTGCACCATGGCCCCTGAGGAGGGTGGGCACATCTCAAACAGTCATGGTGTGCCACATCCAGAAAACAAACATGCTGGACACATACCAACAGACAGGCTTTGACAGAGCTACTAAATGAGGAAAGGTGAAATGAGAAGTCGGAGAGATGAAGGAGAGGACCAAGTATTAAAGATGCAGTCCAAAAGTTGTAGTCTAACAGGGATTCTTCCTGATTAACGTCACATTCATCAAGGATGTGGATGTATTTAAAATTCAGCTTCTTAACAAATCCATATTTAATCTAATCAATCATTGGGACCTAATCACTATTTTTAATAATTATTTTAAACAGATTCATTCTTCTCAAAATATCAAAAAATAATTCCTCATATCCCAAGAAATTTAAAAGGAAAATATCAAGACTCCTTGATAGATGTGTCCCTGTACCAATACAAATGGTTTACCAGGTAAATTTCAATTTTACGAAGTTTGTAATTTTCTAAGAAATAATTTAAAAACAACAGGTTGGAGAAAAAAGCTTCTAAGATTTAACAACTTTTCTCCCTATGATCAGTTTCTCAGCAAAATCTGTGACTTTTCTCTAACCCACATTCCATTACTAGCACCTGCTCTGTGGAGAACTGGATAGTCCCATATGGCCCTGATCACAATGTGAAAGTACTTATTAAATGTGAGTTTTACATTTCCTCCACCAGCCTGTACACTCTGCGAGGCCAAAGCCATGTCTACTTTATTCACTGCTATGCATCTAGTACACAACAAACCATCAAAAACAGGTTTAACATGGAGTAAATGAAACGCTGTGGAACCTCCACTATTCACCCCATATCACCCCAACACACATATAATTTGGGAGTTACTCTGAAAACCAGAAAACTGGGAATCTCTGCATTTGCTCCCCTTCTCTGCTCCCACTCCATCACCGGTCCACTGCACTCTCTGGTCATAATAAACATACTCCTATTAATGTTACTACCACATTGCATCATGACTGCCCCAAAAGGAAATAGTTCTTTGTTTTGTTTGCCCATTAGTCTGACAGTGCTAAGTGATTTCCTTTTCTTTACTTCTAACCAGCATCAAGAAATGGCTTGTGAAAATGATATATTCATTAGTTCAGAATAAAAAGGAAGTACTGGGTGGCATAAAATAAAGTTGTAGGAAATCAACTAAAGCCAATCATTACAACAAACAAACTTCCTTCTAGTTATAAATAGGATTTAAAACTATAAAGTTAGGTATCTTCCAAAAGGAAAACCCTACACATTTAATAATATCAAATCACCATGAGTTCTATTCTTTTTTTCCAGGTAAAAATAATACCTTCACAATCTTTTCAGTAAAAAGCCAGAAAGAAATACATACATGACGGTGTTAATGCCTGAGAGCTGTTGGAACATTTGTAGGCCACACCCCACAATTAAAGCTCGGCGAGTGGGGGGGTAACTCAGCATTCTGCAGATCACAGGTCCAGCTTTCGTAAAAGAGAAAGGAAAAGAAGGACACACCTATTACTTTAAGTTCCCACAGTAATTTGTTCTATTAGGATACATTTCCCCAAATTTCTGTGAAGTCAACAAGTCTAGGAATTTCAAAACAAAACACATATACTTTTATAGAAATCTGGGCACAACATATTTTTGCATATTTGAGTTTAAACTGTAAAAGCAACAAGAGAGAATCCAAGTTAAAGCAATTCATGAACGCTAGGAAAACCTACATAACCGTGTCAGAAATTATTCCTCCTTGAATTCCTATAAGCTATATTAATCACTCTTTGTTATTCCACTTCCTTGGCAATTAATTATTACTTAAAATCTACTCAATGTGGGACTACTTAAAAAATCGCTGACAAATTGCTTTAATCATCCCCCCAAATGGCATTCATTAAAAACAATTAAACAAGGAACAGAATTCATTTGACTAAAGTAACAAAATTCATTCTAATCTACTCAAGTAAAGAAATTTGGTCATGATATGAGACTTTGTTATGGCTATAATAGGTATTATTAATAACAGTCACCAAAATAATAATAGAAATAAAATTATACATAATTTATAAAAACATCACATATATTATATAAAAATATATACAATATATTATATATAACTATGACATAAGTACATATAATATATAACCTATTATAATGATAAATTACATTATATATCTTGTATATTATATTATATATCATATTAGAACATATAGTTATACAGCTATATAATATTATATATTAATAAATATTATACAGAATAATAACAATATATATTATTTCTAGATTTTGAATAGCTCCCCAAGTGGCATTCAGTGATTGTTGCAAAATATAAACAGCCTTTCAAAATGGGGCAGATGCCTTGGTGTCTGTCTCAGAATTCTGGGTGCAGTCAGGAAAGCTGCAGACAGAACCACTGAGGCTTTAATAAGGTGACTAACCCTACTGATGTCTGTCGTCTGGGCATAATTACTAAAAGTGCCCTTTCTAGTCCCCTAAGTGCTTCAATTACATCTTCACCTTGACCTGAAGTGTCCTTATGAGGCCAAAGTTGACTCCAAGGAACTATGATATTCCTGCTGTTAGAAGGAATGGCCTGAAATCACTGGGACGTTAATTGCTTAATTAGAGGCAATTTTTTCCTGGAGGCCAACTCTCATTAGTGAACTTCTAAGCCAAGACAAAGTAAATTAAAATCCAAGGAAGTTTTACCATTTCAGGAATCTTTTGGAAATCTAATCTTCCATTTCATAGAAATTGAATAGAATATGCTGTTTTCTCAGCAATTAAAGTTAAAGTGGGATGCCAAGCCCGCATTAATTAGAACTTAACATTACAGGAGTGAGAATGTTCATCTTTACATAGGTGTGATTATAGTCACATGAAGACTTGATTTACTGCAAATGATTTTGTCTCTCACTGGTAAGGCAGGACCCATACAGAGAAGCTGTGATATCATTTGAAGCTCAGTGCAGTGACAACCCATTTAGAAAGTGGGCTGAGAGTATTAGAAATGTCAAAGGGCTTTAGATTCAAGTAAAACCCAGCATCTAGTATGTCAGAAAGGTTGTGTGAAATAGGTAGACTTAGAGAGCTTTACTGTGATGGTACTAAAATATTATCTGAATCAGTTATTTGAAAGATGAGCAGGCTTATCTGTAAATGTAGGTATCCACAAAGAAGCCACACAAAAAGAAATACCCAGTGTTCCATAAATATCTACCTATTTCCATAAACCAAAAATTCAAATAAAAGATTATCATTCACCTTGCATACCATGGAAAACGTATAAAACAACAATTGACAACCAAACAAAAGCAAGCAAAACCCCTTCTTAGCTCTAAGTGGCCTCCACAGATGAGAAACTGGCCTTCCTAAAGGAATCAATTAAAATACTTGAAAGGCTGCATCTACTTTTACTGTTAAACTGTTCCATGATTTTATGGACAAACTAGATAATACTGATTTCAGAGGGCAAAATGACTAAAGAGAAAATTATGACAAATTAGGCTTAAAGTTTGACTTTCCAAAATATCAAGAGGTAAACTATTATATAAGCATCAAATTTATTTTCCAGTTTTTGATAATGTGGTTTTGAACTTTCTTGTTTTGAATTTCCTATTAAAACAATGACAGTTCTTTATTAGACTGGGTTTTTTAAAAAAAAAGATCAATTTAGTCACAGTAGCTTCACAACTGATTATGCATAAACAAAATTAAAGATTTCCCTCTCATTAAAATTAAAAACCTAGCTCTATTAGGCAGTAATACTGAAAAATTGCAAACCATCAACAATCTTCATGTCACAGAAGCTATGAGGCAGAAGAAAAAAATCAAATACACTAATTGGCTAAATGTTCATGAATAAAATTTTAAAACATCATGCTCTACTTACTACATTTCTTTTGATTTTTGTAATTAAAACATTTTGTGTACACAAATATTTCATACTTAATTAAAAAAATGTGTCTGAAACACAGAAATTTCCACACAACAAAACTACAACTTTTAAATAAGTAAATTGGAAATGCAAGACTCAAACTATAACATAAAGCAACAGGTGCAAGAACCCCAACTGGGTTGGTCTTTTCCTTCATTCTGAACAGCTCTTATTAAGTACCTTCACAATGATTTTCCAGGTGTGGCAGGGGCTCTGGCGGCATGAACGACAAGGATGCTCCCACAGGCACAGCCATTCCTGCCTGTGAGGGAGCTGAGCCTACAGAAGCTTCTCCAGGTTTGATGAAAAATGCTCCAGAACATACTTTGTATAAGATCGTAGCTTTTGACTTCCATTTCCAGCCAGGCTGGAATAACCCTCATCATGCAAAAATGAATCAAACAATACTTTTTATGACAAAGGACAGTGACTCCTGAGATTCAGGAAACAAATGAGATGAAACCTACAACTTTTCCAGCTTAATGACTTGAAAAAATGTCCAGGCTGCAACAGAGGGAGGGGAAATCAAATAGACCTTGTTGGTCTCCTGGGGTTGAAAAGGCACAGTTCAGGGACTTCGGCCAAGATGGAGGTGTAGGTGAAAGCACTGTGCCTTCTTGCACAACCAAGTTTAAAAACAACAAAGTTTTAGCAACAAAAATGCAGCCAAACCACAGAAAATTGAACTATACAGAAGTCTGATAACAATGAACCCTTTAGCCAAACCGGTAAGAGGGGCAAAGCCAGCAGCAGAGCGGGGTTGGGCAGGAAAGATCCACCAGACCAACCCAGGCGTGTGACACAGGTGCGCCAGGAGCCGTGGGCAGATCCCAGGTGTGGAGTAGCGGGCAGACCCACTGAGAGCGCAAGGCGGTGGACTCACTGAGGGCTGACCATGGTCACACATTCTCACGCAGATAAACCGGTGAAGGAGCGAGCAGTCAGATGGACCATGCAGGCCCCAGTGGTGGGAAGAGGCAGAGGGGACCGCTATTGTCCCTCTCTGTCCCCGTCCCCACATACAGCATCACAAACTAGCAGCCTGGGTGGCCCTGCCCTGGAGAACACCTAAGGCTCTGTTCCTCATACTTAACAGGCACAGACAGATCAAAACATGGCTCAAGAACAACTCAGAGCCCCAGAGCCGATAAATCTAAGCGATGAAGAAATAGCCAAACTTTCAGATGCACAGTTCAAAACACTGATAATCAGGATGCTCACAGAACTGGTTGATTTTAGTCACAAATTAGAGGAACATATGAAGGCTAAGCTAATTGAAATGAATGGTAATGCACAGGAAAGCAATAGTGATAGAAAGGAAACAGACTCAAATCAAAGGAGTGAACCAGAAGGAGAAAAAAATTAACCAAACAGAAATTGGATGAAGAAACAAGAATTCAAAAACATGAGGAGAGGCTTAGGAACCTCCAGGACATCTTTAAATGTTCCAACATCCAAATTATAGGGGTACCAGAAGGGGAAGAGGAACAGCCATGAGTGGAAAACTTATTTGAACAAATAATAAAAGAGAACTTCCCCATTCTGGCAAAGGAAATAAGACTTCCAGGAAATCCAGGAAGCTCAGAGAGTCCCAAAGAAGTTGGACCCAAGAAGGAACACACCAAGGCACATCATCATTACATTAGCCAAGATTAAAATGAAGGAGAGAATCCTAGAAGCAGCACGAGCTAAGGGGACAGTCACCTACAAAGGAGTTCCCATCAGACTGTCTGTCAGCAGATTTCTCAAAAGAGACCTTACAGGCAAGAAGGGGCTGGAAAGAAGTATTCCAAGCCATGAAATACAAAGACCTACATCCAAGACTGATCTATCCAGCAAAGCTTTCATTTAGAATGGAAGGACAGATAAAGTGCTTCTCAGATAAGATCAAATTCAAGGAGTTCATCATCACCAAGCCTTTATTACATGAAATGTTAAAGGGACTTACCTAAGAAAAAGAAGATAAAAAAAGATGAACAGTGAAAGGACAGCAAACTCACAGTTATTAACAACCACACCTAAAACAAAAGCAATCTAAGAGGACAGCTAGATTGGGAGCAGAACCATAGAAATGAAGATCACAGGGAGGGTTAGCAACAGGGGAGTGGGAGAAGGAGAAGGGGGGAGAAGGTACAGAAAATAAGTAGCATAGACAGTAGATAGAAAATAGATAGGGGGGAGGGCAAGAATAGTATGGGAAAAACAGAATCTATAGAACTTGAGACACATGGTCATAAACTTAAGGAGGGGGAATGGTGGAGAAGGGGTGTGCAGGGTGGAGGCGAATGAAGGGGGGAAATACAACTGTAATGGCATAATCAGTAAAATATATTTAAAAGAAAAAAAAAGAAAAGGTGCAGCTCAGAATCCAGGGCTGCCGAGATGGCTGGAGTTCACAGGGTACAGCACCAAAGAGAGAGACCCAAAGGAGAGAAGAGAACACTGAAAAACCTGGACCACAAAAAAAGACTATTCAGGCAAGGTTTCCTCAGTAATGTCATAAATTTAGTCTTAGATTAAACATTGTGTGGGCACCACCTAAAATAGCTTAAAAGCAAAACTCAACTGCCTCCAAGTGACTCAGTAGCATCCCACAACAGACTTTAACAGTAAGATCAAAATTATAATCTCCGAATACAACAACAAAGAGACAGGAAAGCACAACCTGTGACGATAAGGTGATCAATTCATCAAGAGGACATAACCACCCTCAACATCTATGCACCTAATCAGAGCTTCAAAATGTCGGAAACAAAACAGACAGAACTGCAAGGGGAAATATAAGCACCTGCAATGTATTTCATAACCTCTTTCTCAATAACTGATAGAAAAAGCAGGCTAAAAATAAGTGAAGATACAGAAGACCTCAACAACACTATCAACTAACTTGACCTAACTGATATTTAAACGATCCTCTACTGACCAAGAGCAGAATACACATTCTTTTCCAGAGTAAATGCATGGTAAATGTCTTGAAACATTTACCAAGACAGCTTTTATTTTGAGGTCTAAAATCAATCCCAATTAATTTAAAAGGATTGAAGGCATACAAAGGAAAGTTCTCCGACCATAATACGATTAACATATAAATCAATAATTGAAAGACAACTGAAAAATTCAATAAAAAAAAAAAAAAAAAAAAAAACATGAATAAAAATGATCAACTTTGAGCCTCTCAAAAAAATATATATATCTTAATCCCTGGAACTTATTAATGTTACCTTAGATGCCATAAAGAATTTTGCAGGTGTGATTAAGTTAAGGATTACGATTATCCTGGATTAATCTAACTGTCCCTAAACAGGATCCCATGTACAAGGGGTTACCTACAGGAAGGAAGGGAAATTCAGGACAGAATAGGAGAAAGCAATGTGACTATAGATGCAGCGACTGGACTGGATGCAGCAGAAAGCCATAGAATGCTGGATACCACCAGAGGCTGGAAAAAGCAATGGACAGATTGTCCCTAGAGCCACTGGGGCGGGGAGGGGGGGGGGAGCATGGCCTTGATTTCAACTAGGTGAAATAATTCTGAACATGTGGCCACCAGACCATGAAAATAAATTTCTCTTATTTTAAGCTACCAAGTGTGTGGTAATTTGTTACAGCAGCCATGGGAAACTAATACCCAGGTTACTCAGGGAAAAAAAAAGAAAGAAGACACAAATTGCATTCATATCATAAAGAGAAGTGAAATCATTAGATTCTAGGTATTTAAAAAATAATAAGAGTATAATGAACAACTCTATGGCATTAAATTCAAGATCTTAGATGTAATAGGCAAATTCCCTTAAAAACAGGACCTTCTAAAGCTAATTCAAGAAATGAACTAAACAGAATAGCCCTATAAAGCTATTAAAACTACTGAATTGTAGCCAAAACCTGTCTCTTGATCTAAATAGTTGGACGGAAAGCAGATCATGGCAGCTTGTGAAAGGAAGAGCCTCAAAGGAGCACAAGGGGAAGCTCCTGCGGGGCACTGAGAGCTTCGCTGCCGTGGCTCTCGTAAGGGTTTCATGGGATGTACACACTTATGTCAAAACATCAAATTATAAATTTTAAATACAGGGTGGGTCAAAAGTAAGTTTATGGTTGTTTATATGGGAAATAATACAATAATTAGTAAAAGCTAATATAAGAATAAATTCTGTGTTCCACATACTCAGAATTGTATGTGCCATTTCTTGTCAATAAGTTATACCTCAATAGAGGTGGCTTAAGAAAATGAAAAAGAAAAAGAAACTTCACAGCCCTGGCTGGTGTAGCTCAGTGGATTGAGCGTGGTGGGCCTGCGAACCAGAGTATCGTAGTTTGATTCCCAGTCAGGGCGCGTGCCTGGGTTGCAGGCCAGTACCCAGCAGGGGATGCATGAGAGGCAACCATACGTTGGTATTTCTCTCCCTTTCTCCTTCTTTTCCCCTCTAAAAATAAGTAAATAAAATCTTAAAAAAAAAAGAAAAAGAAACTTCACATGTCAAGATGTCAAGAGAGCTGAAATGGTCAAATGGATAAGCAGAAAATTCATACATTCAAAGACCATGACCTTCACTTCAGTTATGGACACAAAGGGATTACAAATCAGAAGCGAGAGCATTTGGTTAAACTGCCCCAATGGAACTGGCTTCGAGATTACTAGGTGGGAACGTCCGGGATGCAGGCAGGACCCTTAGAATTTCTTCAAGGTTTTTTTTGCCCCTATTTTCCTCTTTCTTTTTGTTTGATGTATTTATAGATTTCACCATGTACTAAAGAAACTTAAGGCAGAAAAAGTAGAGCACATTATGACTAATGAATTACAAGATGCGAACTGCAGGAGGCGGATTCCCCACTGCTGACAGTCTTCACACACTAAACTCTGCTATAAACAAAGATTCCTCTGTGGAGACAGCAGGGCCCTTGATGAGAGCAAGAGAATCGCTGCTCAGCTTCAAGTATTACTCTTCCTGCACCCCAATTTGAGGCCCTGTGACTGGGCTATACTCAGGCACTGCAAGGATCCAACACCACGGTCGTCTCTGAAGGCAGCCAGAGGAGGCCATCCTCACATCCCACAGGTCTTGGGGAAGAGACAGGTGTGCCAAAGGGCAATGAGCATGTCCAGATTTTCCATCCCCTCCCCTAAGGCAAGAAAACTTGACATCCTAATATCTAGTGCTAATCAACACATATGTTGGATGGTCATTTAATTTTACTTTTTACCACTCACCAAATACCTCAGTCAGCTTGGGCTGCGACAACAAAATGCCATAAACTGAGTGGCTTAAACAACAGACATTTATCGATCACAGTTCTGGAGGCTGGGAAGTCCATGACCAAGTGCTGGCAGATTTGATTCCTGGTGGGGCTCTTTCCCTGGTATGTTGATCCTTCTCACTGTGTGTTCACATGTGGACAAGCACGGGAGAGCGGGAGAGGGGGAGAGTGGAGCAGGGGGAGAGCAAGAGAAAGAAGGGCAGAGGGCAGGAGGGAGGGGAGGGGGAAAGAGTAGAGAAGGGGAAGAGGGAGGGAGAGGGAGGGAAGGAAGGAGGAAGAGAAGGAGGGAAAAAGAAATTTGTTTTCTCCCTTTAAGGGCACTAATCCCACCCTGAGGGCTCCACATTCATTAGCCTCATAGAAACTAATTACCTCCCAAAGGCTTCATCTCAAAATACCATTACATTTGGGGATTAGAGAGCTTCAAGTATGATTTTGGGGGAGACAAAACCATTCCATCCATAACGCCAAGAGTATCAGGCATCTGCTCAAATCTCAATAGATTTTCTAATATTTCAATAGCTCTTCGTGCCTTATGAACCATTTTTTATCATCATAAGAGCCTTAGTGAGGAAGAGCAGCTGGTGTTAATGAGGAAAAGAAGCACAGAGGGGCTAGATGGCTTTCCCAACTCACGAACTAGCAAGTGTGTAGAGCTAGGGCTTGAGCTAACTTCTTGGTCACACCATAAATATCAAGAAATTTTATATGTATACTTAAACAAGCTGTTTTTCTCAGAATAAAAGAATCAACAATAAGGAACAGTATGAGTAACAAAACACAAAACTGAAGCATTTTGAAGCTACGGGAATAAACATAATGTGTTCTTCCTGATTTCAACCCCTCAACTTCTCTTTCTCTTTTTTATGGCCTCATGTGCCACCAACCCCAGCCTGAATTCCAGAGTTACCTATCACAAAACATTCATTTCACTCTACTCCTTTCTCCCTTTCTGCATCCAGGGAGTTGAACACCAGTTGCAAATAATTAGGAAAGAGGGCCACCCTGGTTCGTGACAAACGCGGTTTGTCTGTGAGTCAGGCTCTTTCTGCTGCCACAGGAGCCTCCATTCCTCTGTAGCTGGGTCCCAGGTGTATTCTGACAACATCCCTTTCAAGCCTCCCTCCTCCTTGGACTTCCATTGTCCTCTCCAGCCTCTCTAACCAAGTATTTGCTAGCTCACGCATCAAACCTGAAGTACCTACTGTGAACCTACCCCCATTAGATACAGAACTGAGGCCCTGCCCTGGGGGAGCTCACACTGCTGGGTGGGGAGACAGTCACCCACAGAAAGAAAACAGGCTGCTCAGTAGTTCAAGTGCTCTTGCAGAGGAACATGTAAAAGATTATGAGACTGAGCAGTAGGAAAGGATCCAGAAAGGGTGTGCCGCCAGCTCAAGTACATATGAAACCAAAGCCAGGCTTTCTCCTCCCAAATTTCACCTTTACCCGGTGTTGCTGAACTTCACAGTGAGTCAGAATCAAAGAAGGTGGCACTTCTCTTTCACTCGCTCTTCCTACTTTCCATATCCAATAAGTTGCAATATTTTAATAAAAATTAATGTATATATATATGTGACTTTTTTCTACAAAATGTCAAAAACATTTCTTTTTTGCATCTGCACCTTCTCTGCCTCCCCAGCTCCCTGCTGCCCTGGCTAAGCTCACACCCGTCTCCTAAGTGAGACAGGGCAGAGTTGGCAAATGGGACTCTTGCAGACCAACGAGGAAGCTCCAGCTCCACGGCTTAGCTGCTGTGAGGCTACAGGCTTGTTATTCCACCTTTCTAAGCTTCTATCTCTTCTTCACTATATGTGGTCATTAATTTGGTGTGTCAACTTGACTGGATTATAGAGTACCCAGATATTTGGTTAAATGTCATTTCTAGGTATGTCTGTGAGGCTGACTCTGGTAAGATTAACAATCAGCTGACTGAGTGAAGCAGACTCCCCTCTCCAAAGTGGGTGGGCGTCATCCCCAGCCAGGGTCAAAAGAGAAGAGAAAGGGTAGGAAGGAAGAGAGTTTTTTCCTCGCAGCCTGCCTGCTGGAGCTGGGACATTGGTCTTCCCTGGCCTTCAGACTGGGACTTACACTGCCAGCTCTCCTAGGTATCCGGGTAGAAGGCCAGATATGCCATCTTCTCAGCCTCATAGTCATGCAAGCCCATTCCTCACGATTAATAGTTGAATGAAGAAACCAACCCCCTCCCTCCCTGCCTCTCTATGGGTTCTGTTTCTTTGCAGAACCCCAACGAATACTAATACATGCATATTCTTAACAAAGCACTGTATATGGCTTCCACATCTTCAGTCTCTATCCGAACAACCCAGCCTCTCCACATTGCCGCCGACCAATCTCCCAAAGCATATCACCGATCGTTTCCTTGGTTTACCTGCTCAAAACCTTTGATGACAGTCCCGCCAGGACCTGTTTTAAGAAGGGCACACGCCTGCTCCAGACTACCTTTCAAGATTTATCTCATGCTACTTCTCCACTAATAGGCGATGCTTCGACCATCTTTGGGTTGCCAAATTTATAAAAAGGAGCCTCATATTTTTACACCTCTGTCTTTTATAATGTTCCTGTTCTATGAGGTCGACCCTGCTCCCAAAAGAAGATACTCTGTCATCTGAATCACAGTGTCACTTTTATAGCTCTCTTATGCTCTCATTGCTGGCTAATTTGTTTTGCAGGTTATTCAGCTGATGTACTGAATTTGACCTCCACACTGAATCTGTGGGGTGAAAGACTTAGGTTTTATTTCTGTTTTATCATTTTGCTTCCCACTGTACTCTTAGCCTAGGGTCATGAAAATAGGAGAAATTAATGAAGTTTTTGTTTAATGAATATGAGGTAGGAAAGAAGGAGGGAAAGGAGGGAGAGATGCCAGAGCAAATAATGGTTACTGAGATCTCAAGAATGAAGCAGTATGAATACACTGCAAGTTGTTAAACAATGCTGTGATTAATTATAAACTACCGCTAAGATCCTGGGCACACCCATGCTGTTTCCCTCTTCAATATGCAGCAGATGACATTGGTGATTACAAGCTGGTGCTTGGCACATGTACTGTTTGAAAGAATGAGTTGCTGCTATTGATAAATTCAGCTGCATGTGGCTCGATCATTCCTTCAGTCTGGCATTTATGCCAATACGTTCTGAAATCTCTCTCAGGCGATCAATTTGCTGCGATGTGCGGGGCCGGCTGACTAGAGATGCATGCTGGCCCGCTGCTCCTGGCACATTAAGGCCGTGTGTGATGACTGTTAATCCAGTCATTACTATTCCAGGTCGCTGAAGTCAAGTCTTTTTTCTGCTTCTAAGAAGAGATGATGAGAGGGCTTAATGCTACTAAAATGCTGTTTTTGAAGAGCCTTGTTTTTGTTACTATTAAGAATTCTTCCTAACTTCTAAAATGTGTTCTTTATCATAGGCATCCGCATAAATGAAGGCGATCATAAAATGTACCCTCTAGGCCTGCAATTCTCACACGGGAGATCTCTGAACTTCCCTGCAGCTATGGTGGTGTATGTATTGCTGAAGGAAGAAGAAAATTAAGAATCACTACTTTAGAGAAGCTCTTTTTGAGCGAAGAGAAACATCCTTTTTAAACAATAAAAAGTAAATTTCCTTTATAGTCTTTACATTAGTATTGTCTTTAGACAAAGTAATATATTTTTTTAATTTTAATTAATTTTATTTAGTTATTTTTCAAGTACAGTTTTTTGTCTATTTCTCCCATCCCAGCCTCCCCCACCCCTTGCTCCCCACCTCCCTCCCATTTCCACCCCCCTTAGTTCTCGTCCCTGTGTCCTTCCTATTTGTTCCTCCAAAGACAAAGTAATATTTTAATGAAAGGACATATACTCTTAACTTGATGGTACTCTAACAGTCTTTCCATAAGAAGCTGTCATTCTTAGTGATATAAATAGATATTACACACTGAGAAATAAGACTATTTATGACTTGTATCTGCTAAAGGCTACACAACCATAAGCAATGGTAAATAGTGCCAACAGCGAGTCTCCAAATCAGAGAAACTGATGTTTGAACTGATGTTGAACCGATGATCAACAGCTTCAAACATCAGTGCCCAAGGAACCTTGGGCAGGTTCCTTCACCTCACATACCTCCTATGTGATAACATCTACTTCACAGGTATGTTTTGATAGTTAAAGCGGTAATGCATACGAAGTACACAGCACCAAAACTAAAAAAAAATGATGCTATAATTTCATCTGTCAGCTCTCTAGTAAAATTTCTCCATAGCTAAATATAATTTGAAGGTTTTAAGTTAAAAATCATCAACAAATTGCATGGGTTTGCCTTCTCTGTAAGCAAGTAATCAGTCTTCATTTTTAAGATTCAATAAAAAGTCTTCATTTTTAAGATTCAATAATTCAAGGAGCATCATTACCATAAAAAATAAATGGATTCTATAATTATAACTTCTGTTTTTTAATAATTTACAGAACATTCCTACATAGATTACTTATCAACTCCTAGGTGATAAATCAATAAAATCTATACCACAAGCTCCTATGATAAATGGCACTTAGTACTAAGTTCTATGAAATTCAGTGACATACACTGCTAAACCATTCATACAACCACAGATAAATGAAGATTATCCCATTCATCCCCTTGATTTCATCTTAGATCATGTGTAGACTCCCTGGAATTTAAGTATTCACATCTTTATCAGATTGGAATGTTGTGAGATATATGAACTACGCTCCTAAACATTAATCATTTGCTTGGTTTAAAAAGAGTGTGTATTCATACTAATATCTGAGTAATATTGTCTTAGCAAGTTTCTGTTTCGGATTCTGCTAGTCAACAAATAAGTACCATTGAGAATAAAGATGAAAATCAAACCATGATTTATATATTTTCTACTGCTCTTTCTTGCTATCCCTGGTTTTACATATGATAGCTACTGTGAATAAAGATACCAAAAAGAGAAAAATCAGGCCAACTGAAATGCCTCATGATGGTAAGGGGGGCAGACTCTACAATCATGATTGTTCTGCCAGATTCTGGAAGCACGATTGCTGCAAACATATGAGGTACCTTGAAATATAACATTTTAAAGGAAAGAGACTGTGTTTTGTGTCAGCATGCTTCTCAGAAAAATCACAATTATACCAAAAATACCCAGAAACTAAATATAAAAATGAACCAGATATTTGAGGCTATAAATGTACTCTCTGATCCCAAAGTAGTTCTCCTGCCCCAACTCTCTTCTTCCAATCTTTTTTACCTCCACCAAAATAAAATAAAATTAAAAAAGATGGAAAATCATGGCTTCCTACATGTTAGATGATATCAGCATCAGATATTAAATATACAGTAAAGAACTAAAAATGTTCTCTAAAAGGAACTCAGTACTGAGTTCTCCAAAATGGAGGGCAGGGGGTGTGAAATTAACGCACTTGGGTTCAAGAAAAGAAACTTTGATTCAAAACATGCATTTTCCAGTACTCTCATCTTTCACTTATAACCATTCCTAAAATAAAGAACACTTAATGTCAGAACATAAATGCTCTGGAAAATAAACTGGGCAATAACCGTATCTTCCATTTGTTCCATGTGCTAGGACACAGGACACTTAAACCTGTCTTCACCACGCCATGAACACAACCAACAGAGCCTACAAGGAAGCTCCATCAACGTGTTTGGTCACTACACGCAGGACAGAGTGCACACGGAATCCTGGAGGCCACAGGGTGGATGATAGCTTCTAGAATCAGTTTTCTTCACAGTGGCAATCCAAAAATAGCTTATATTATGGCATGTATAATAAAAGAAATCTCCCTTCTTAGGGCTGCCTATCTTCCCAATTAAGGTCTTTCTATCAAAGTTGAATGGTTGCTGAGCTTGTTTGAGTTAGTAAAGGATACCAGTCAGTTCTGCGGGCCTCAGGGGAAGAGCTGATATACATAGCAAGTCAAAACCTGGATTCTCTATAGAAAAAAATCTTGATTAGAAAAGCCACTTAGCCTTCTTGTCTTAATTTACAGATTTTCAGAAGACAATAATAATGAATAAACTGTTCAACACAAATGACAATATATATTCATTTTATTTCCCAAATCAAATATAACTTAAATAACAGGAAGGCCAGTTAACTGGCACAATATAGCTTCATTTATTCCAGAAGGATGTCCTCAGAGCATCTTTGCAAACTAGGACTACAACAACCCCTTTATCTTTTCTTCCCTCAAAACATTTTTATGGCTAAAAGCAGTTAACTAAATATCCCCTCCTCATGAGACCAATACCTAAAATAAATCAATATTGAAAAGGAACTTTATGCACATTTACAAGCTGATTCATTAGTTTTCATTTTAAAAAGCTACATCTCCATAAGGAACCGATCGTTTTTACTGGAAATAACATTTTAAGCTTTTCTGTTAAAGACATCTTACTATCAGCCAAACTGAAAAGAACAAAATGAAATAACTACAAAAAGTGAGAGAGAGATATGAATAAATCTAAGTTTAAATTACCTTAAAAAGTACTTAAAAATTTGGCTTAGAATGAAGTAATTAACTTACCAAAAAACAAAAATTTGATTTCAAAAACAAGTTTTCACAAATTTCTACTTCTATGTCCAGTCATACACAAGTGAAGAGCTCAGCTCTGTAAAGCACACGGCTTAGGTTTATTCGTGTGTTAGCAAGATCAGTCCCGAAATTCAGTAACCTTCTATGACAGAGCACAACCTTCAGAGGTCTTGACCTACGAGGGTGATTTCCTTCAGGATCGCAGTCTAGTTTTAAGACCGACCTATAATATACTATACTTGAAACACAACTCATCAGTGAACAAAATCCAATCCAATACTACTACATCAAAAAAAAAAAAAAGAAAGAAAAGGAAAACTAAAGGTCTCCAATAGCATTTAGGAGTGATTAATATTATGTTACTAATGTTAGACCCCCGACATATCCCTGAGTAGCCAGATTTAAACAGAAGTAGATATGAGAGACCTGCTAGCGTAACACCACACCTGTGGGACGCAGGGCTGGCCTGAGCACCACAAGTGGCGCAAAATCTTCCTTTCACACAGGCATATACACACACAGATGGAGGTATGTGTATATACGAATGTGTACATGTGATATGTCATGTGTACTCATATGTGTGTGTGTACAATGTGTGTATATGTATGTATAGAATGTGTATGTGTATGTGTATATATGTATATGGATAGGGAGAGAGAAACTGTGTTGCAGTTTGATCAGCATTACAGAGTCTCTTGATACTCAGACTTTCACTTCCTGATTCCCTTTACCTCTTCTCCACTCCTACTTGGTTGAAGAAAATGAGGTTTCACTGAAAATACAAATAGACTTCATTCTAATTGTTACAGCAATTCTGTTCCTTCTTTCATGTTTTTGTTTTGGGGGTTTTTTAGATTTTCTTTATTTATTTGTAGAGAGAGGGAAACATCGATGTATGAGAGATATGGATCAGTTGTCTCTTACACATCCCCAACTGGGAATTAAACCAGCAACCTTTTGGTTCACGGGCTGGCACTCAGTCCACGGAACCACACCAGCCAGGGCCCAGGTTTTCAATTCATAGGCACATGTCCACAAGTCCGAAAGTTCTGAAAATCTGCCAGAATTTCAACGGAGAACAATCGGCAGCAGGGAACAGAAGTGAGTTCCCCATGTCCTACTCTACAAATTATATGGTAAACAGAAAAAAAATATTGGTATTTGATGAACATATTCAGCAGACAGAAAATATTTGCATTCAGCGCCCGCTAGCCTCAAACAGATACACATGTTGAGCACTGCAACTGATCACGCCTTCAACATTTTCACTAAATCCATTTTGATGACCACAGCGCAGAATGGATTTTAACGCTGCTTTTGTGTGTTACCCTAAGGTGCAGAATGGCTGGGCAAGGAGAACTCAAAGATATTTCTCCAGCTGCCCCTGCCGTTAAGATGTCTGTGGGTACCTAACCTTGTTTCCTTGGTATTTTTGTTTTTAACGTGCGATTGTTTTTCATTAAGCAGATTGTTGTAATCTTCTAACATGACATAAACCGTAATTTTACTTGATATGGTTTAAGCTGCTCTTCTAGATAAATGTGGCTCTCTAGGGATGAGGTCAGTATTTAACAATCGACATATGGCTGTTTTATTTTGAGGCATGTCTGCAGTCACCATCTGGTCAATAGCAATCTGTGAAGGGAGTCAGGATGTGACTATTTAAAATACTGACTGAAATTTAAGTTTCTACTTAGAAATGCTTTCCTCCATCTACTTTTTCTGACTGCTGAAGCTTACTTACCTAAGTCTTTAAAAAAAATGCAATCTGCCCATGTACTGCAAAATTCAATTACAAAATAAAACTTGTTTCTGTACATTTTCAGTTGTGCTATATAAATAGCGTACGTTTTATTCATTACCAGAGATGTGGAAATAAATCTAATCTCAGTACTCAACTGTTCATGGCTTATTTAGACTATATTCTGGTATGGCTTAAGATCCCTGGAATGCACAATTTAAACAGAAGTAAAGCAGCATATAGCTGAATGCTTCTCAGGGATATACCAAAATATCCTATCATCTGAGGTCTCTTAAAACATCAGGATTCTATGACTCTGTTGAGTAAAACTATTTCAGCAACATTTATTTGAAAATATAAGGCTCTTTATGTGAAATATAGCCATGATGTAATTGTTAGGTTGGTACAGAGGAATATGAACAAATGTTCTACTTGAGGGAAGTATGTAGCTATTACAAATTATTCCCATTCATTATTCATCAAGTTACTATCAATGTTTTAGGAAAATAGTAAAAAAAAAGATGCTTTCCAGCACTTTCAAACAGTGCTATTCATAAATATTCTATTTAGCTTATTGATATGAAGCTTTTTTCACTTTATTATTATATATTCATTTGGTCTTTTAATGAAAAAGAAATACATATGTAGGAGTTGAGTGGTTTATAAAGGGGCAAAGCAAGCTTAATCATTTCTAATAAAATATAAAAACTGACATATTTAGAACCAGAAGATGGCATCAAAAATGTGTTCTAAAATGGTATTTTAAGCTAAAGTGTCATACCCGAAATAGGTTCCCTATCCATACATACTTTCAACCTCACTTTGCAAATTATCTCAAATCTTAAGCCATTTCGGAAGCCAGCTGATATAAATTCTTGTAACCTACCTCCCTTTCAATACAAGGTGCTCCATATCCTTACCTGTTTCTCCTTCCCTTGCAGCTCCATGCAAGTGGTCCTTTCGTCTCTGACCCTCCATGTATGTGTTCTGTCCTGCTGTCTCCTTCCTCCCCTGGGATTCTGCACACCATTCCTCTCCTTCCTTCCCCTCCAACCAATCCATCTATCCCAATTATACCAAACTACAACTTGGTCATCGCTCTGCTCCCTTAAAGGTCTGCTCACACTTTCTCAATTTCTGCCATTTCATTTTCTAAGTCACCCCACCTCCTTTCCCCATTGCATTAAAACCCTCTCAAAAGGCCATTAACAAAATTCTAATTGCTAATACCAATAATGAAGCAGTCATTCTTTTTGACCTCCTTACATTTCAGGTTCTGACCAAGTCTTTTGTAAAATTCTCATATCCTTTGCCTTCTCTGACACTAGAGAACTGCTTCTCCTCGTTACATTTGTTTTTTTCTTCTATTTCAGTGACCTTTGCTAGATCCTTTTCTTCTATTATCTTTACACAGGCATTCTCCAAGGATATGTAACCATATCCTTTGAAGTCTATTGTAGCCAGTTTCTTTTACTTCCAAATTCCATCTTTTAATTTTTAAAAATGCAGCAAAAATCATACACATGCACATTCCAATTTTTCCTATAATCTCATCCTGCTTCATAACCACCAAAGTAATGTATGTGTCCTGATGCTGTAAGAACTAACTTTTCAAATTCCATTATTACATTTGCTATCATGGAGGACATGTTTCTATTACCCATATCGCCCATATGAAGTCTTACGGGATAAGCAGAAAAGGGTAAAGGGAGGAATAAGTGGTGATGGAAGACTTGACTTGGGGTGGTGAACACAACACAATATACGAAGGTTGTGTTATAGAATTGCACACCTGAAATCTATTTAATTTTATTAACCAATGTCACCCCAATAAATTTAATAAAAAGAAAAAATATGTAAATGCCACTGAAAATATTATTTTTCCTCCTCTTGGACAGTGAGAATCATGCAACTGATTGCATATATAAATGTATATTCATACACACACATTAGCTTTTCTCTGATGCTGATTTTCTCTCCTAATTTTTAATTTCTGTCATCATTATTTTTTTATTTTAGTTCCACTTTACTGAATGTATTTATTGTCAACTCCCCAAAATCATTCGGGAAATAAGCCAAAACATAACCAAACAAACAAGAACAAAAAATATGCAGAACAACTATAGGTAATCAACAAGTTCAAAATAAAATTCATTAAATCACTCACAGTTACACACATACAGACCAAATAAATACAATACGCCTGTGCATGCTCACACGTGTGCGTGTGCGTTCTCCCTCTCACACTGTCTACTTGTTATACACTACTTTGGGTTGATCAACAAATATGCTTGTCAAATGTCCTCAGATTATCTCCTACTTCCAGTTCATCCTTTGTCAATCATCAAACTAATAAGCAACCACCATCATTTTACTCCCTTCTTCAAAACATAACTTCAATGCTTCCCCGATATTTAGAGGCTCCTTATTATGGTTCTTAGAATAGTCTGGTATCTGGATGCACATCTAAACCCTCAAGGTCTTGTCACCACTCAGTGAACACAGGTACTGCCATACTTCTTTGCCTTATTTCAAGTTCTTTCTGTTCATGGAATGCTTAAACCAGTACCAAATCTCTTCCTTCCAAATCCTACCCATACTTTGAGCTCCTGATGAAATAATCTTATCCAAGGAGTCTTCCCTACTGGGACTGAAATGTCAGAATTATTTGCTTAATCCTATTTGTCATACTCCTCTTACATCCCTTATATTTGACTTTGTACAATGACTATTTTTATACATCACTTAACACCAGGTTTTTAAGCCCTTTAACAGCTGAGTGTTTTAGGATTCTTAGGATATAATCCCAGCAGTGGAATTGCTGGGTCAAAAGGCAGAAAGAAGGAGCTACTACCATTTGCAACAACATGGATGGAACTGGAAAGCATTATGCTGAGTGAAATAGGCCAGGTGCTGAAAGACAAATACCATATGATCTCACCTTTAACAGGAAGCTAAACAACAAAACAAACAAGCAAGCAGAAAAAAAAACAAAAAACAAAGACGCTGAAATAGAGAACAAGGGGATAGTGACCAGAGGGCAGAAGGAAGGGAAGTTAAGGGGAAAAGGGGGAGGGATTTGGAGGAACAAATAGGAAGGACACAGGGACGAGAACTAAGGGGGGTGGAAATGGGAGGGAGGTGGGGAGCAAGGGGCGGGGGAGGCTGGGATGGGAAAAATAGACAAAAAACTGTACTTGAAAAATAACTAAATAAAATTTTAAAAAAAAACAGCTGAGTGTCTCTGCATATGTTTATTTCCTCAGTGCTCACTGAATAATAACTGAACTGAATTAAAAGATGATTTGATTATATAAAATATTTCCTTTAAATGGTTTTCAACTAAGAAACATTTTTAAGGACTAATGTTAACAAATAATTGAACTGTGACCACTTTAGTCAAAAGGTGCAAGAATTTTGTTAACCGTGAACTATTTCCATCATTTCAGAATTAGCTTGAGTCATGTCAGCATCTCTTGGTGGATGAAAATCCCTTTGCTGCTGTTTCTTTACAGCAGTGAGCGAATTAACAGGTGGTTCCTATCATACCTTCTGACTTACTATGTATACTAAATATAGTTATAAATCCTAATTCACATTAAAGGTTTAAAACAATATATATGTCTATAATAAAAAATGAAAATATTGTTTATGCATATAAGTTGACTATGATGTCCTACTTCTTAGGAAGTCACCTGATAACACACTGTGAAAAACTGAAGTTATGTATAAAGAAGGCTCTTTATTGGGGGCCTTTTATTCACACCTTACTGCTCAGCTGAAATCTGTAAGAATCACATGGTACAAAAACACAAAGGCCATTGACGGCTAAAGTCCAGCAGGGAATACAGCCCACAAAGCCTTCTGCTGGGAAATATCTCCCAAGAGCCTTCTGCCCGAGAATGCAATGTAGATGCTGGTTAATTAACATGACTCATCCAATTCAATGTACTTACTAATGACCTCTGTTCTTATTTCCCTGAGAAAACAAGCTACCAGAGGAGAACTAATTCATCTTCTTCTCAATACCACAATGGCAATCTCCCGGTATCTTGACTCGTACTCTGCCATCCCCCCTGGGACAAGGCTCACCTCTCTGCTTTAGTTCTGAATCCTACTCCTTTAAATCTTTGCAGAATACTGTTTCTGTGATAATTATCCATCCCCGTATCCCAATGTGAGTTTCTCCATCTATTGAATCCTTCCCACCAGCATATAATCTGGATATACTATACAGTATCATCCATAGTAAAATAAAACTAAAAAAAAAATCAACTTTTAAATAATACAAATGACCTTCCAGTTCATACCTAATTTTTCTGTACTAGTTTACAAAACAAAATCTCCTTAAGAATCATTTATACCTTTTATCTCCACTTCCTTATCTCCTGTTCTCTCCTCAACCCCATTCTAAGCAGACTTTCATCCCCAACAACCCACTGAAAATGTTCTTGAGAACGTCTCCAATTACCTTCACTTTGCAAACCCAATGATCAAATTTCAACTGAGAGCAAAACAGAAAACAGTTGCTTTTTTCTTCTTGAAACTTGTCACTAGCTTCCAGAGACCACTTTCTCCCAGTTTTACTCCTCCATCCCTGGATGCCTCCATTCAGTGATGCTTCCATTCAGTGGCTGGTCCAGCTCCTAGACCACACGTCCAAACTCTGGAATGCCCCAGGGCCCAAGTCCCTACCTCCACTGAAGTATTTCCCAGGGATCTCCTTCAATTTCCTGCCTCCCAAATGAACACTGCCATGCGAACCTCACCTTTGAGCACCCAACTCATGCGCATGCTCAACTTCTTAATCTGGATCTGTATTTGAATATATAATGGTACAGAATCAGCATTTCAAATTGTAGAGTACTAGGCAAAACAGTACTTCTGATTCCCAGTCAATTCACTTCTCCTTCAGCAATCCCCACTTCACAAAATAAAATCTCCAGCCCAGCTACTAAAACAATCAGTCATCTTTCTTTCACACTGTCAGTTAAATTTACCTACCTAGGCTGCTTTTTCTTCCAAGAACTTACAATCATCAGAAGTCAAGTTATGTATCTGTTTTCTTATTTACTGTCTAGCCCTCTCACTGGGCTAATTTCCATGTGGCTGGGGTCCTTGGATCTAATGCCTATCAGTGGAAGGGCCTGTGCCTTGCATATCTGTTGAAATTCTTCTGCTTCAAAAACCTCTGCTTTTGATTCAAGGCACATTTTCATACCATTCTGTCTGATCTTTCCCAGAATCAGAGTCAGGAGAAAAAGCATGTGATCTGAAACTAGACACGCCTGGGTTTCTAGGTGAGCTCTGCCCTCCCAGCCCACCCTTTCCGGGGCACCATTATCCTTGCCATCGACATTGTTTATTAGTACTTCCTACAGTCCACTGTTAAAATTAAAAACAAACAGGGTCCATCCTTGAAAATTCCCCAAGCAGAAAAACCCAGTTTAGTCATACAAAGCTTAATTTAGCTTATTCTGCAAGACGAACCTGACCTGGGTCATTTCTTGCTTATGCCTCTGAAAATCATAAAGTGAACTTCGACTGTTTCCTAAGGTTGATGATGTGAGGTAACCACAGTCCAACTCCCTAACATTACAAACAATCACTGTGAAGAATAAAGACTCACTGCCTTCCTACTATATACACTGCTTTATCACAAGATACCCTTGGGCCTCAGTCCATGTTTTGGTTTGACTGCTCCTGGCTCTTAAACTCTCTTTTTGATGTGCGCACATTAAACTTTTTACTAATCACTACTTTGGTGATTCACTGGTCTTACTTTTCTTATTTCTGAACTTTCAACACCACAAACTATAGAATAACTCCTTTATATATATCATTTGATTTCAACAAGTATAGGAGGCAAATGTTAATCCTGCTGTAAAGGTCACAGAACTGCTGACTGGCTTAGTTGAGGGTCAAACACCAAAGTCCCTTCTGCAACCCCAGTTAAACCTCAGGTCCAAGGGCTCCCCCGTAATTGTGAATGCTACAGGAAGGACTCAAGGCCACAGTGGCTTCTGCTCCTATTCTTCCTAATTATGCCCACAAAATCAGTATATAAAGCAGGGTAACAATGACACAAACTGACGAGGTATGATGCACAAGGCCTAGACAGGACACACCCTCAACAGCTGCTGGCTCTGCCCTGAGTTCTGACACTTTCACGCACTTGACTCCATTTTTAAAAAGCTCCATGTTGTTCCCCAAATTTTCCTTTGTCCCAGGATTATTTTCCTGTATTTTTAAAGCACTTTGTCTTAAGAATCTAAATCTAAATACTTCAAAATTATTTTACAAGATATGTTTAAACTTATATCAGACCATATCTATAGCAATTTGTATAATTTTACAAAATGGCATGGAACAATGTGAATATCACTCACATCAATGCCCATAAACTATGTGAGAAATTTTATATTATATATCTTGATAAATAATTCCTACTCCCCTTATAATGTGTTTACAACATAAATTTTCTGTGTAAACTTTCACATAATTTTTCACAGACAACGGAAGAGGCAAAATTTATTTGTTGCCAACATTGCCTAATCAATTGAATTAATCAATTTTTTGTGTTTGGGAACTTAATTGTTAAGCATTTAACTGAATGACAGCTCAATTTTACCATTCAGAAGTCTTAAAACTCATCCTAGTATCAAGAAAGATCTATTCTTTTTGTACCGTATTGTTCTCGTATGTCAAGATCAAACGCCTCTGTGACACCTGGGAAGAGCTGGCTTGCCGCTCACTCTGAGATTTTTACAGATGCCTCAGGTTCAGAGACAGACATCTGATACTTTTTTTCTTTTTAAAAATTGTATTTTAATTGTTGTTCAAGTACAGTTTTCTGTCTTTCACTCCTGTCCCAGTCCACCCTCCAGCCCTCCCCACCTCCCTCCCATTTCCACCCCCCTCCCTAGTTTTTGTATATGTGTCCTTTATATTTGTTCCTCTAAACACTTCCCCTTTTCCCCTGAGATTCCCCTGAAACATCTGACAAGATATTTACAGCAAATTTCACTGAGACAACCTCTATACTTTCTAATACAGAGTAATTTTACAAATTTGAGGGGAAAAAAATCACCCCCTCTAACCAGCTTATACTTTATTTTGTTAATTAGGAAGACAATAATGTCCAAGGAGGGAACTGAGAAAATTTTGTACTCTAATATTAAACCAACACTGCAATTTTAACTACATACATCTTTGTAAAGACAATCTATTTGCATTTAAATTCCCATGGAAAAGTAAATTCACATAATGAGCTTTTACTTGGGCAATACCTACATTTTCACTCCATGTGCGCCACTAAAAGGTAGGAGAAATTTTTATGAATTTCCCCATGACAAGTCCCATTAGTTTTAATTGAAGCTTTCTCTTCCTGATAAGTAATCCTTGGCAGATAAAACAGTTTAGAGACTTTAGCCAAAAGTAACATTTCCCAGGGGCAATCTGAAAATAAGTTATAAGGATTCAAGTAAGTAAGCCACCTGTCTGAAGATTTATTTCTTTGACCAGAATAGCTTTTAAACTTTAAACAACCCGTGCACAGAACGAATGCAGCTCCTTCATAAATGCTACTGTTTTTATTCCACTTTCTATTAACGCACATCACAAATGGATAAGAGCAACTCTCAAGAGTCAAAGCTTATAATGTTCAATAATGCATATTTCCTCATGAATCTTGAGCAAAAGAAAACCCCCAACAAACCATATTCAAACAACTCTAAGTACCTGTGTCTACTAACAGCACTAGGAGCACTATCCTCTCAGCTAAGTGTCCCAAATACAACAATTTATACTTAAAAATAAAGGCAACATCATTCAGAAACATGAGTCACAGAGGAGGCACTGTCGTCATAAGGTGTCAGCCTTGCTCAGGAGTTTGTCTTCAAATAAGGCTGCAAATATGTAGACCTGAAAATAGCTGCTCCCTTGTACAATCACCTTGGGGACCTATTATGACAACACCAGTGCACATTCTTTTTGGTTACCTTCAAAGGGAATTTGTCATCATCACCAGGACTCTGTACTAACTGGGAGGCTCAAATATAATTAGACAAGGTCCTTGACCTCAAGAAATTGACACTGCCGATGTCACAGCAGAAATCGTCAGAGCCATAAAGGGTGAATGAAGGAGCTGAGAGTCGAAAGCAGGAGAGAGAGATTCTAGCCAAAGTGCACTATCTATGAACACATTTATGAGTTCCACGATTCATTTCAAGTTACCATGATTAGTTTTCATAAGTGTTATTTCTGGTGTTTCTTACCTGTAACTGTGTTTTAACCTTTAATGAAAAATGACAGATAATATTTGAATGTACGGGACCAAACTGACTTACCTTATCAAATAATTCAAATGAGACCTTTTCACTGCACACTTTCCACTTACCAAAGCCCAAACTTCCACCTTCCTAGACACATCTTTTAAAGCTTTCTGGCTTGACTGTTTTATAAAGAATGAAATTTAGTTCTAGAAAAACTCATGTTGTTTTTCTCTACCCTTAACCCTACCATTGCCATCTCCTGTAAGAGAGTAATATGTTTTCCAAAAACATAAATTTAAAAAACCATAGAAGAAAAGCGTAAAAACAACAAATGTATTTTAAACTAATGACTGGATTCCATTCCATCTGACAACTGTGGTAAAAGTGGAGGATGAAAGCACTGGAGAGAGGGGGGCATGAGCTAATATTTGACAACTTAATAGATTCGAGCTCTCTATGAATTAATTGTAATGCTACCTAGAGATTTAAAGTATTAATCGCATGTGACAGATTGGAAAACAAAGGCTCTGATAGGCTAAATAACTTTCCAAAGATCAAGAGCTAGTAAGTGCTAATGTCAATGACTATATTATTTCAAAGTTCAAAAAAAAGTCCTTAATCTTTCCATATTTCAAGCTGTTTTATTTTTGTTAGACACTGAACAAGCAACGGAGCCAAACAGAATTGCATTCACAATTACGGAAATGATTTTTTTCGTCAGTTTTCACTTTCTCTAGAAGAAAAAGCAGTGGGCACCACTCAAAAAAGTATAGCCTTTCTTCTATTCTCATTACACTAAGAATTGTTATAAAGTTCTGTGGCTGATTTTTGAAGAAACACAAAACATATAAACCTGTTACCTTCAAAGTCACGTTGGGAAAGAGATTATAAAATTATTTACATTTTAACGTTATAGCTCAAAATATTTCTGAAAATATTTTAGAACCATATTTAGAACAAGTGGCATACTTTGAATATCCTCAGTGGTCCCAAACCTTCATCTTGTGCAAAAGAATTTGGCTTTGCCTTAGCTAGGTCGTTTAGCTGGTTGGCACATCGTCCTGTGCACCGAAAGGTGGTGGGTTTGATTCCTGGTCAAGACACAACTAGATTGTGGGTTCCATCTCCAGTTGGGGCACATAGTAGGAGCAGCTGATCACTGTCCCCCTCTCCCCCTCTCTCTCAAATCAATGAACACATCTTCAAGTGAGGATTAAGGAAAAAAAGAATTTGACTTTGAATGAAGGCATGAGAGGCAGACTTATTGAGAAAATGGCTTACTTAGTTGAGTAAAAGCAGTTGAGATGAAAAAGAATAGATACCTATAAAATTAATGAGTCATGGGAAGTTACTGCTCATTCTTTGCCTTTATTAAACGTCTACCCACTTCCTGTGTTAAGTATTATGCCTCATAAACACATTTCTTTCCTTTTAGAGGTCTTATTATAACTACTAAATATTTAATGCCTATGTTTTTATTAACATTGTTCCCCCCACCACACTGTAAACTCTATGAACTCAGTGACCATGGGGTTTTGTCAACAGAGTGTACCTGGCATAAGAGAGAAATGATAAAATAAGAATGCAGTAAACATTTGTTGATTGAATGAACAGGACATATTTTCTGACTCATGAACTGACTCTCAAGACAATTCTAAGGAGACAAAACTTTTGTGAGCAACAAATGGAGTGTCAGTAAAATATAGTCCATCTTCCACAATGAGAGAATAGGTAAATTTTTTCATTTGGTTATGATACTTTCAGAGTCACAGTCTCTCTTTAATTAACTGTTTACAAAATAGAATAACAGACCAATAATAAATGTAATCTTATAAACAAGGTAAAGAATATTGAAATAATTTTTTTATTTAACTTTTGTTTCCACCCAATTTAAACACAAATTTCTGGTACTGAAACTGGGATTCAATATGCTATGCAATATACATAGAGAAAGTAAATTATAAAAAATCATTACTACCGCTAATTACAGAAATTATGTTGCTTTTAACATCCGATTACATCCCATTTTTTAAAAGATTTTATTTACTTATTTCTAGAGAGAGGGGAAGGGAGGGAGAAAAAGAGAGAAAGAAACTTCAGTGTGAGAGAGAAACATCAATCAGTTGTCCTTCATAGACACCCTGACCAGGGACGGAACCTGTAACCCAGGCACATGCCCAGACTGGGTTTCCTATCAGTGACCCATTCACTTCTCAGAGTGATGCCCAATCAACTGAGCCCCACCGGCCAGGACACATCCCATTATTTTTTTAAGTAATTATTTCTTAATCAAAGCCATTTTTCTTTAAGAATGTCTCATAAAAGGTAGCCAATAGTTCCTCTCACTTTTTTTAAGTAGCTAATGTCATTGATGACTAAAATTTTGGGTTAAGAGTTATCTGTCAACATCTTTATGGTTTTATCTGTCAACATCTTTATGGTTTTGTAAGTTAAGAAAACAAACAGCCCTTAGAAAAACAGCTTTTCACGCACTCACTAACCGGCAGAGATCTGGGGTCATACATCTTCATAAAAGATGGAAGGGCAACCTGCGTGGGAGGCCACCGGGGAAATCGTGAAGGAGGAGGAGTCTGACACAATTCTTTTAGCTCCTCAAAAAGCAAGAACATCAAACCTAGAATACCAAACCCATTAACATTCTTCTCTGACCTACAGTTAGGTTATTTACATGTTTGGGGGATGGCAAATGCAAACAATATTTATAATAATATATGGCTAATATTGATAATAATATATGGTTAACATTGGTAACACTGATATTGAAGTTCTAAAGGATAAAAAATGGGGAACAATTTCCAAACTCACAGTGGACAGGAGACCACAGTTGCTGCCGCCTCACCCCCCCAAGAGCTTTATCGTGCACGTTGCTCATTCTGTGGTTTGGTTCTCGGTGCCGGATGTTCTGACGGAATTCCCAGAGCTTCCCTTTACTTCCACTCATCTGCTCATTTCCCGTCTCAGAAATTACCAGGTTAGCCATTACTTGCATTTTGGGAGGTGTACTACTGTTGCTTATTTAATAAGTAAAATAATTTAAAAATGAAATAAAATTATGTAAGGGAGGTGGTAACAGTTAAGAGAAGTATTAAAGAACTGACCAAAGTGATTATTGAGTCAGTGTGTCTCCTGATAACTTCCTTTTGAAGTGTCAACAACAATAAATGAAAGGTGTAAACGTGTCCGGAAGCTAAGAAAGGAGGTCGATATTTGGTTTTCATCTACCCCACTCCAGTGAGAATTACTGACTCAGCTGAGCCCCCAAATAATGAAGTGCCTTCTAATATAATTAACCAATACACAGACAGCTTCTCAAATTATTTGTGATGAACCCAGTGTTTTAAATTTCCATTTTTGCAGATTCACATTTTGTTAAATAAACTAAAATGAATTACTACAAAAACAAAATTTAAAAACAGACATACAAGTACAAGCAGTTGCTTACTAGAGTCAATAGACATAAAATTACTCTGTTGCAGTAAAAGGTTCTAAGACGGGGGTGTCGAACTCATTTTCGCTGGAGGCCACATCAGCCTTGTGGTTGCCTTCAAAGGGATGTAATTTTAGGACTGTACAAATGTAACTACTCCTTAATAGGGGCAAGGAGCTAGGTGCTGCCCCCAGGTAGAAATAAGGTGCCAGGCCAGATAAAACAAAGTGGAGGGCCCGGTCGGCCGGCAGGCCTTGTGTTTGCTACCTGTGCTCTAAGTACTTCTCTCAATTGCTGTATTTAACACACAGCTGATCAAAAGAGAGAGGGGCATTTAGCCACTGTGGGCCACACTTTGGATGACACTGATCAAGCTGACCAATTTCAAAGAGCATAAGTCTTAGGGACATCGATGGTGCTTGTCAATAGGCTATTAGGTCTAAGTTTTATTTCTTTCGGGGAATTTATCTTGGTTAAAGCTGTCGTTTATGCCTGGATTATGACTGTACTCAGTGGGCAATCCAAGGGCATGTATTTCTTAGAACAAAAGAGTAACTGCAATTGAGAGCAAGAGTTAAATACCCAGAGAGAATAAACTCTCAAGCTTTGACCCATAAACTGTAATTTTAACAACCCAATTTCCCCCTTTAGCTGCTTTTAAACTGTACCCTTTTATGTTAAGAAAAATGGCTTCCCTGTAAAACGCTAAGTAAAATCCAGTTGCTCACACCCACAAAGAAAGCAGAAACCTATAACTTTACACCGTGGCCAGGCTACCATGAACGAGACGTTAAATGTCAGGTAAGCCCTGGCTGGGTAGCTCAGTTGGTTACAGTGGTCCCCAAACTTTTTGGCATCAGGGACCAGTTTTGTGGAAGACGATTCTTCCACAGATGGGGTGGAGGTTGGGGGGAAGACAGGACGTGGAGCTCGGGTGATACTGCATGCAAAGCCTCCCTTGTTCCGCTGCATCGGAGCTCAGGTGCTGATACAAGCAAAGCTTTGCTCATTTACCTCTGCTCGCCCCTTGCTGCACGGCCCGGTTCCTAACAGACCACGGACTGGTACCAGTGCACAGCCTGGAGTTTGGGGACCCCTGGGTTAGAGTGTCATCCCAATATGCCAAGGTTGTAGGTTCCATCTCCAGTCAGGGCACACATAAGAACTGATCAGTGAATAAACTGATAAGTGGAACAACAAATCAAACTCAGTCTCTTTCAAATCAATAAGTTAAAAACAATTTTTTAAATGCCAAATAAGATGCAGTCTGTACCCTCAGGTATTTTAACCTAGAAATACAGATATGGGGACAAACAATGACAAAATAATTAAATAAATTTATGACAGAGATATATATAAACAACATGGTCTCAAATATAATGTATATATCCTGACTCTCAATTCATAATTACTGAACCAAAAATTAGCTCATCTTCTCTGCCCAATTTCTACCTTGAATATCTACAGGCATATGAGGTTTCCATTCAAGATGGCACCGTAGGTAAATGCAGTATTTGTTTCCTTCCATAACCACATTAAAATTACAACTAAACTGCAGATCAACTTTTATTCGGAACCACCTGAAATCTAACTGAACCCACGTACTACAACTAAGAGTAGTAAAGAAAAAAACCCCACATGCAGACTGGTAGGAGTGGCAGAGACCAGAATGGGCAGATCCCACACCCACGTGTGGCAGAGAAAAATCAGGAGAGACATCTCAGCTGTGGAGGTCCCTCCTGAGAAGCCAGGGATCCCACACAGGCCCTCAAGTCCAAGACTCCAGTGCCAGGAAGAGAAGGATCCATAACTTTTGGCTGTAAAACCAGCAAGGATTGTGGCTGAGTGAGCGAAGGGCTTCTAGAGTCTTAAAGGCCCACACTCAGACTTACTCAGACTCCCTCCCTCTGAACCCCAGTGCTGGGACAGCAACTCAAAGGCACCAGGATCATACAGGGAGGAACTGAATGACTTGGCATCAGTATGAGAGCTGGAGGGGCAGCTTTCTTCCGGAAAGAAGTGCTGACAGAGGCCATTGTTCCTTTGATGCGCCTTTCCTCCACAGAGCCAGCAGGTGGGCACCACATCTGAGTCTCCATCAACCTAGCTAAGGCTGTTCCCCACCCTGGCCATTCCCTGAGACCCTGACCCACAAAGCTGAGGCCCACCCAAGCTGTTTCCAGTGGCTTTTCTATACAGAGGCCTGACTTGGTTCATGCTTCAGGCTTTTCTAAAATCTTTCAAACAAATAGCATCTAATCTTAGCATACCCCATACCTCTCAATATAGTGGCTCCAGACCCAGCACTAGCAGCAGTCATCCGTGGTTCCTAGCTTGGCCTCTCCTGGGAACCTCCAAGACCAGCACAAGTAGCAGCAATCTGCAGATCACTTTGTAGCTCATGCAGGTAGGACTCTGGCAGAACAAAAGTGGCAGCCGACCTTGGCCTGCACCAACCTCCCTGGAGACCCCAGACCCAGCATACCCAGGGGACAGCTTCAGACCGTTTTGAAGCACCACTCAAACACCGCAACGACTTGACACTCATGGACTGAACTTGGGCACCAAAACCCCACTTAGCCTCCACAGTGGTTGCAGGTAGTCCTCAAAGCTGAATGAACTGAGGTAAATCCATCCTATCATGTGCCAACAGCAATCGAGGCTCAACTACAACAGGAGGCCCACATGCAGAACCCACATGGAAGGGGATGGTGGTGGTGGTAGTGCACCTGGAGTGTCCAGCTCATATCAACGGGGAGGCTGTGCCACTTGGACCCTAGAGGGATACCTAGTACATTAGCCCACTCTACCCAAGCCCAGGATACGGAACAGCTCTACCTAATACATGGAAACAAACACAGGGAAGCAGCCAAAATAAGGAGACCAAAAAAACAGGTCCTAAGTGAAAGAACAAGAAAAAGAACTAGATGAAATGGAGGCAAGCAAACTAAGACATACATAGTTCAAAACAATGGTTATAAGGATGCTCAAAAGGCCAAGAAATGATCTTGAGACACGTGGTCATAAACTAAAAGGGGAGAAATGGTGGGGGGTGTAGGGTGGAGGGGAATGAAGAGGGGGAATAGAACAAGTGTAATGGCATAATCAATAAAATTTTTTTAAAAAGGATGCTCAAAGAACTTAGAACTTCGGCAGCATAAAAAAGAACAGAGAAATTATAAAAAAGAACCAGTCAAAAATGAAGTATACACTAAATGAAATGAAGAATAATTTACAGGGAATAAACAGTAAGGAAGGCCAAGAATCAAATCAGTAATTTGGAATACATGGAAGCAAAAAGCACCCAATCAGAACAGCAGAAAGGACCCCACCTCCCAAAATGAGGATAGCTAAAGGGACCTTTGGGACAACTTCAAGCATATCAACATTTTCATAATGTGGGTACCAGAAGGACAAGAGAAAAAGCAAGAAGTTGAAAACCCACTTGAAAGTATGATGACAGAAAATGTCCCTAAGCAAGTGAAGAAAATAGACATACAAGTCCAAGAAGTGCAGAGTCTCAAACAAAATGAACCCAAAGAGGCCCACACCAAGACCCATCATAATTAAAATGGCAAAGATTAAAAACAAAGAGAGAATCTTAAAAGTAGCAAGAGAAAAGCAGTTAGTTACCTGCAAGGGAGCACCCATAAGACTGTCAGAGCTGATTTCTCAACAGAAACTTTGTAGGCCAGAGGGATTGGCAAGAAATATTCAAAGTAATGAAAAGCAAGGACCTACAACCAAGATTACTCTACTCGGTAAAGCTATTATTTAGATGGAAGGACATATAAAGATATTCCCAGACAAAAAAAAAGCTAAAGGAATTGATCACCACCAAACCAGTATTGCATGAAATGTTAAGAATAAAAAATATGAACAATAAAATCTCAATAAATGGGACTTCCCACAAGATGGAGGCGTAGGTGGAAACACTTTGCTTCCTTGCACAACCAAATCTAAAAACAACAAAGTTTTAACAACGATAAATGCAACCAAACCACACAGAAAATCGAACAGTACAGAGTCCAAAAACAATGAACCCCTCAGCTAAACCAGTGAGAGGGGTAAAGCCAGCAGCAGAGCGGGTCGGCAAAAAAGATCCCCTGACCCAGGCAGTGCGCAGGCAGCCAAGAGTGCAGATCCCAGGTGAGAGCTAGCTACTGGTGGACCCAGGGAAGACGCAGCAAGGCTGGCTGTCTGCGGTGGGTCATGCATTTGCGCGCAGATAAACAGGCGGGAACGAGCGGCGAGGCGGACTGGGAGAAAGGAGAGGACAACCATTGCTCCCTCTCTGACCCCGCCCCCACATACAGCATCACAAACCAGCGACCTGGGTGGCCCCACCCTGGTGAACACCTAAGGCACCTCTCCTCATACGTAACAGGCACGAACAGATCAAAACATGGCTCAAGAACAACTCAGAGCCCCAGAGCCAATAAATCTAAGCAATGAAGAAATAGCCAAACTTTCAGATGCACAGTTCAAAACACTGGTTATCAGGATGCTCACAGAACTGGTTGATTTTAGTCACAAATTAGAGAAACATATGAAGGCTAAACTAATTGAAATGAAGGGAAATGCACAGGAAACCAATAGTAATGGAAAGGAAACTGGGACTCAAATCAAAGGAGCGGACCAGAAAGAAGAAAAAAATGACTAAACAGAAAAGGATGAAGAAACAAGAATTCAAAAAAATGAGGAGAGGCTTAGGAACCTTCAGGACATCTTTAAGCGCTCCAACATCCAAATTATAGGGGTACCAGAAGGGGGAAAGGAACAGCCAGAGTGGAAACCTTATTTGATCAAATAATAAAGGAGAATTTCTCCATTCTGGCAAAGGAAATAGACTTCCAGGAAATCCAGGAAGCTCAGAGAGTCCCAAAGAAGTTGGACCCAAGAAGGAACATACCAAGGCACATCATCATTACATTAGCCAAGATTCAAATGAAGGAGAGAATCCTAGAAGCAGCAAGAGATAAGGGGACAGTCACCTACAAAGGAGTTCCCATCAGACTGTCAGTGGATTTCTCAAATGAGACCTTACAGGCAAGAAGGGGCTGGAAAGATGTATTCCAAATCATGAAAACCAAACACCTACAACCAAGATTGCTCTATCCAGCAAAGTTTTAATTTAGAATGGAAGGACAGATAAAGTGCTTCTCAGATAAGATCAAATTCAAGGAGTTCATCATCACCAAGCACTTATTATATGAAATGTTAAAGGGACTTACCTAAGAAAAAGAAGATAAAAAAGATGAACAGTGAAAGGACAGCGAACTCACAGTTATTAACAACCACACCTAAAACAAAAGCAAACTAAGAGGACAGCTAGATCAGGAAGATCACATGGAGGGTTAGCAACAGGGGAGTGGGAGAAGGGGGGAGAAGGTACAGAAAATAAGTAGCATAGACAGTATGTAGAAAATAGATAGGGGGGAGGGTAAGAATAGTAGGGGAAATATAGAATCTAAAGAACTTGAGACATGTGTTCATGAACTAAAGGGAGGAATGGTGGAGGAGGGGTGTGCAGGGTGGAGGGGAACAGAGGGGGGAATAGAAAAAATGTAATGGCATAATCAATAAAAAAATTTAAAGAAAGAATCTTCAGTAAAAATAAACTCAGTAAATGCATATCTATCAACAATCGAATCTAAACAACAAAATGAAGGAAAACGCAGAATAGAAGCAGACTTATATATGCAGAGAACATTCTGATGGTTGCCAGATGGGACAGGGGTTGGGGAGCTGGGTGTAAAACGTGAAGGGATTAAGAAGTACAGATTGGTAGTTACGGAATGGTCACGGGGATTAAAGTAAGGCATAGGGAATACAGTCAACAATATTGTAACAACCACGTATGGTATAGATGGGTATGAGATTTTTCAGGATGATCACTTAGTAAGTATATAAGGTCTAATCACTGTGGTAAACACCTGAAATTCATATAATATTGTATGTGAACTATAATAAAATTAAAAAATAAAGGCATCTCAAATTAAGTGTGTGCAAAGCAAACTTAACTTCACCACCCCCCAATCAAAATAGTAATTTCCTTCCTCCACTGTCTTTCTCAATTAATGACTACGCCACCCTTAAGACACTTAAGACAAAACTTCAGGACATCTTAGTTCCTCTAATAATCTTATACCCCATTTCCAGTGCATTAGTAAATACTGTCAACTGTACACTATACCACTCTCACCCCCACCCCATGGCAATAAAATCACCCAAGCCCTTGGCCTCTTGTCTCAAGATTACAGTAGTCCTTCATTTAATATGTATTTTCAGTTGCCTGCAGTCAACCTCAGTCTGAAAATATTAAATCAAATTCCAGAAGTAAACTATTAATAAGTCCTTAATTGTGTGTCATTCTGGGTATCACAATGCAATGTCACTCCTCCTCACTCCATTTTCCCGGTGTCTCCACACTGTAGACAATCCCCCTGTGAGTCACTCAGCAGCCATCCTGGTTACCATGTTGACTGCTGTAGTTTAAGTTTTCCAGTGTTTGTGTTCAAGTAACCCTTATTTACTTAATAATAATTGCCCCAAAGCACAAGAATATAGATGTTGACAATTTTTATACCCCAAAGAATAGTTGTAAAATGCTTCTGTTGTGGAAAGGTGAACAGTCTCTGACTAGAAAAAAAAAATACGCACTGACTTTGCTGATATCTACAATAAGAACCCATCTTCCAAGTGTGAAATTGTGAAGAAATAAAAAGAAATTCTTGTTAGTTTTCCCATCAAATCTCAAACTACAAAATTATGGCCACAGCACATGAAAAATGCGTAGTTAAGATGGAGAAGGCATTAAACTTGTGTGTGGAGGACACGAACGGAAGATGTGTTCCACCTGGTGGCAGCGTGTCCCACCAGAAAGCACTGAACTTGTACAAAGACTTCAGCACTAAAATGCATGACACCAAGCCATTTACCGCAAGTAAGGAATGATTACACAGTCAGGAGTAGGTTTGGGCTGGAAAATATAAAAATAATGGGAGAGAGACACACAGAGAGACAGGGAGTGAGTACACAAGCAGACATTCACCTAACTTTCATTACAAATAGTATATTGTTATAATTGTTCTACTTCATTTTTAGTTATTATTAATCTCTTACTATGCGTCATTTATAAATAAATTTTATCACCAGTGTGTATAATAGGGAAAACAGAGTACACACAGGACAGGGTTTGGCACCACCCTTGGTGTCAGGCCTCCCCTGGAGTCGAACGCAGCCTCCGCAATAAGGGGGGACTGCTGTACTCAGATAGCCTCTATTTTAATAAACCTGATTCGACCACTGACTTACACCGGTCTATTCTGAAAACAGGTGACAATGAGCCTTTCTAAACCCAAGTTGGTTGTGTCAGTCCCCTGCTCAGAACCCTCCAGGGGCTTTCCTTCTCATTCAGAATAAATGTCTAAAATCCTACAGCCCCTACAAAATCTGCTCTTCTCGCCTTACCTCCTAAAACTCCACACTGGAACAGACATCCGCATGGCTCACTCTCCTCACTTATGTTAGCCTTTTGAACACACGTCGTCTTTCTGACCTTCCTGTACAGATCTATAAAGAAGTGCAACCTCCTTGCCCCTGTCTTCTACCACTCTTTATCTGCTCATTAACTTTTATCACCACTTGGCATTCCTATGTTTGGTCGCCTCTCCTCATTAGAAAGAAAATTTGGGGAAGGCTTCCGTTTGTTCACTGCTCCATCTTCAGCACCCAGAGCCTGCTCTGCTGGCAATGGGGGGTGTCAGGGACGGATTTATACAAACCAGATGACACTGAAAGTAGGTCTTGAAAAGAGACTCGAGCTCGTCTGACGTGGAAAGGGCTAAAAATATCATTGCCATATGCACAGCATTTTCCACAAAAATCCTGAAACATAACAATACACTTAACTTTCCAGCTGAGAGACTCCCCAGGAAAGAAGTTAATTCTCAGGATCCAGAAAAAGAATGAAAGTATGAATTAATGATAAGAAAACTGCTATGGTTCTCATGAAATTTTACAGATGAGAAGTTACTGTAAAATACATTTGGCTCCTGAATAATGTAAACATGCTCCCAGTAATCTGTTTTATTGTTGCCTATTTTTTTTTTTTTTGGCCACAAGAGTTCAATTTTATTGTCCTTGAGTTTTCCCTACATGATGGGACTACAGCTCTGATTATAAAAAAGAAACCAAGGAGAAGAAAATAGTATTCAACACCCAGGAGTTCAGAGTCCTTCAGAAGCACACCTGGGCCGCTGACACCTACAGTCGTGCATTTCTGAACCCCATTTCCCAAACATTACCTCTCTTTTGACTATCGGAAATTGTCTTATACATATTTACTTTCTTGCTTACTCCTCATTTTCTTCCCCTTAGAAAGTGAATTCCTTCTAACAGAGCAGATACTGATCTATCTTCCCCATCATATATTTAGAGCTTTATAAGTACCAAGCATATACAGCCCCCAGGAAGTGTTCAGTAAAAATTAATAACATTCAAAAAATGAGTAAAATTCAAAAAACAAGTAAATGAATATTTTTACACAGGGAGTTAAGACTTCGACTTCCAGCACCTCTTTTAACAATGCAGTTTTCCCTATGAATTCTTCTCCTAAACATTATAAAAAGTACGAAGTAGTACTATGTCCGAACTGGCATTTCTGGTTCTACCATATTCTGAGAACAGCACCTTAGCACACATTAGAGAGACAAAGTCCGGGAAATGCTGCTCTAATGACCCAGTGCTAGGAGAAACAACGCAACCAAAAGCGAAGGGATTCCTCCAACCCTGGTTCCAGGGACACGACAACTCACAGAAGTGAGGAGTGGCAGCCCCACGTGGGAAACTTCCACGTGACGGCGCCCATACTTAATGCAATCATTATATGGTCACAGTTCAGAAAGCGTAAACAATGAGAACTGTCTCTAAAATAAAAGTCTTGGTATAAGCAAAAATACCAGTGCTTCTCAAATTTCCGCTCTCTCTCTCCCCTCCCAGTCACACACACATATGCACACTCAAATTAGTCTCAGTTTCATTACCTTCACAAACCTAGGAACCAAGGGCCAAGTCTTCTCTATTTTTTATCACTGCAGCATCCCTCCCTTCCATGTTACATCTTCTGCTGCTCACCCTCAAAATTCATTTGTTTACACATTCATTTAGTTATATATTTCATAAACAGCTATTATCATCATGCAAAAAACTTGCTCTGTGTTTATAATATTACGAAATAACATGTCACTGGCTAATGAAGGAACTCCAGCCACTAATTCCCTGCCAAACAGGTAGTTATCAAGAGCGCCTTCTGCATGGGTCCAGTCAGTTGCCAGGTGGACCCTTCTTCTCTTCTCTGGTTCAGGTCCCCTCCGGCAATGACAGCTTCCTTACAGGCTCTGTGAACTTAAGGCTCACCTCCTCTCTCACCTTCACCCTGCACACCAGACACTGCTAATAAACAAGGTCACGAACGCTCTCACTGCTGAGGTAGAGGTCAGACAAGCCAGATACTCTAGAAGCTCAGTGAGGGTCATTGTTTTGGACAAAGCTGTGATCCGCACTTCGATGGCTGTTCCTGTCTCCTTTAAAAATCAGACTCAGAGTAATAGTGGTACACCTTACTCAGATCTTACATGTAAGGGGGAAACGAACGCCTAGAGAAGTCTGGGCTTACCCAATCAGGATATGTGAGCTCTAAAGGGCTGGCAGCTTTTAATTTTTCCACCAGAAACAAAAATAAAGCAACTGCCATCTACTATCACCATTTCATAAAGAAAATACTTTTAAAAGTAGTAAGAATATGATGTTAGTATAAGGAGTATTTCCAGAGAAAGCACATTAGGCAACGTTACACCACGCATGTGAAAAAAATAATAGCGTGGTGAGTGGGACATTTTTTTTATTGCCCTGTACTGATGCTGTGAATAGGATACAAAGTTGTGGGGGAACCAAGGGGCAATTAAGTAGCCTATGTTCTAAAGGGAGTGTCCACGTGAGACGGGATTGGGGCTCCTCACTTCCCAAGCCAACAGATAAGGAATCAAGACAGTCATCCATGAAAATAAAAGGCATGGGCATGAAAGAGAGAGACCAACATCCTATTGGACATACGAGGTATCTATCCCTGCTGGTCTGCCTCCTGTGTCTCCTTGAGTAGGAAGGAAAGAGAACTGGAGAGTAAAGGCGGGCGTGGGAGTGCAGAGTGGGGGGAGTGGCCTGAACAACTATCACTCATCGGAACAACAATGCCACTTACAGCTCATCTACGATGAGGGACAAAGCTTTAACTCAGACTATGAAACTGAAGTTTTAAGTGTAATACACAAAGAAAAATTGGGGAACAGAATTTGAGAACTCTGCTTTCTGGTGAGAAATAGCTTTCTATAAAGCATGGCTGGGCTCAGTTAAGCAGAAAAAAGCAAAAACTATTATGCCTGAATCCTGTGAACTTAAAGACCATATAATGAACCAGATATAAAATACTTCATTCTCTAAGTTGGCTGCAAGTCAAGGAAAACTTCAGCAGATCAGCACCAATCCACTGAGTGGCTTTCAGGAAAGACCTGATCTAGTCCTTGATGCCGGAGTAAAACGGCTCTCAGCTTACACTTAAGGACCCACACAATTACACTATGTTTTCTAACATCCTTTTTTCACTCTGGACATTCCATGAATAACAGCAGTTTCCCCTGGTAAATACTAGACTCATTAACACATGCAATACTGGACCGGAAAATAATAGATTATCACTTTTATAGAGATTGTAGGAAGACAGATGTGGCAGACTGGCTAATTCCCAACAGCCCACCTTTCAGTGAGCCTACCCATTTTTTTAATCCACGCTTCATCTTCTCTTGCATCTTCCTCATGATCTCTTTTGCCACTTGCCCGCCTCTCTCTGTGATTTTCTTTTCACCACCTTTCCTGGGGTCAATTTCAGAAAATGGCAGCATGATAGTTAAGAAAGATACATCACTTCAAATTCTTGTCATCCAAAAGTCTAATAGATATGCCTTAGAATTATTAACAGGTAAAGGTCATTATATTTAACGTTCTAGGACACCAAAAGTAAGTGATATGATTGAATGAATAAAAATATAAAATCATAGTCTCTAATTCAAACATGCTAAAACTGACATCACCACATTACTATCAATTGCTCATAAAAAGAAATTGGGGGTGGGCTGTTGCTATTTTTCTTTGCTTAAGCATAATAAAATTTATCATTTAGCTCACAAAGCATTTTTAAATTTACCAATCTAAAGGCTTCAAATTCACAGATGTGTGTACAAATACACTTACCTACACATACACTTATTTCTAATATGTAGGGAGGGACAAAAGTGGGTTTATAGTGGTTCCTATAGAAAAAACACAGTAACTAGTAAATGATAATACAAGAATAAACTCTGCATTTCCCATACTCACAGCTGTAAACCTACTTCTGCCCACCCCTCTGCATTTCCAGTACCTTACTCTCCTTTAAGGAAAAAAAAAAAACCTCCCCAAACTCCCTGCATCTAATATTTTACAATAATGAACAAGTATCTGGGCATCTAAGAAGGGCATTATAATAAGGATCTTAATTCTCAAATATAAAACAGAATTTCACCTTCTTATTCTAGTAACCACTATTTCAAGATATACACACTACCTATTAAAATATTAGTGCAAGGGAAAATTTCTAATAATTTGACTTTGTTTTATCTTCACTACTCAATTTTTCATTCTCATCTTTTACAACTATCCTTTCTAGAGGCTAATAAACAAAAAGGCAAGTTTCTAGTAGAAACCCTGAAGAAAAAATGTAGTCTGGGTACCATTTCTCGGATGCTTTTGAGAAATGCAGAGCAGGTCCCTGATGGCTTTCCTTCTGCAACCTCCACATGTGAGTCAGTTGCTAGGAAACGTGCAAGACAGGGATTCACTATCAGGTCTGAGGAACGATGAGCTAGCTTAATACTTATCTAAATACTAACACACCACCTTCGTGAACTGTTGTCTACCTTAGAAAGCTGAAGATTATTACAGGGGATGTTTTTTGAGAGGCACAGATCTTAGATCTCATCCTTTAACTACTATAAACAGATTCTGGTATTTATTGAAACAAGAAGTAACAGCTGTAGATACCTTAAATTTTTTTTCCCAGCCAGAAGTTTCACACACCCTGCTACCCACATTTCAAGCTGTATTTGGATACTGCTGCACAAAACATACATGCATGCACACAACAGATAGGAAGAAAAACCCCACACGTATCACCACTACCACAATGGAATACTTGCCACATAATTACCCGAAGAGCAAAGGGACTAGAAACAACTTAAGGGCACACACACACACTCACACACATGTCAAATGCATTTCTTATTCTCAGGGCTCAGTCTACCTGGGTCAAAGAAACAAAAAAAAAAACTGCAAATGTGGCCTCAAACACATGGGATCCATGAACTTGCTGTGCTAACCTCAACAGGTTTTTGCAAGGATGGGATGAGATATGCATATACAAGCATTTTAAATTGTACCAGGCACCATACATAAAAAGAGGGAAAACTGGCCATTCTAGTGAGTAAGTATATGAACAGGACTCAATTTTTGAAAATCAAAATTAAGTCAACTAAAACTCATTAACAGATGAAGGGTTTTGTTTTTTTCTCAAAAAACTTCCCATATATGTTAGACTGTTTCATTAATATTAACATTAAAGCAATAACTTGGTGAATTAGTATGAAAAAGCAATGATGAAAACAAAAAACCCACAAGAATTTACCTTGTGCATGTCCCTTAAAAAGATTTGAGCTGTTGCATTAATTCCTCCCCAAATTTAAAGTAGAAAAAAAATATGAAACTAGGAAAGATGTAAGAATAAACTTTTATATGGACCAGCTCAAATACTGTCTCTGTCTATTGCATGCTAGAAGTACCTTTGCTGTCATTTCTACCTTCAAAACAACGAATTTACAAACTGTAAAATCTGTGAACCACTACTGAATTGAAATTGAAACTAAATACCCAGGCAGATTATGGGGTCTTTTCAAGGCATCTGCTACAGTCCCAGCGGCTGACACAGACTGAGAGGGCCAAGCACCCAGAATCTGGGAGACTCCACGCATTAGTTCGCCAAGGCTACTGCGCCCAAATCCCACAGACTGGATGGCCTGTGTAACAGAAGTTTATTTTCTTACAGTTCTGGAGGCCAGAAGTCCAAGATCAAGTTGTCAGAAGGTATGGCTCCTCTAAAGGCCTCTCCTTGGTTTGCAGGTGGCCGTCTTCCCGCTGGGTCCTCACCTGGTCTTTCCCTGCACAGCATCCTTGCTGGCTGCTCCTCTTCTGATAAGGACAGCAGTCACATGGGCCCACTCATACGACTTCATTTACTCCGTTACCTCTGTAAAGACCCTACCCCCAAGTAACATTACACTCTAAGGTACTAGGGGTTAGGAGTTTAACATGACAATCTGGGAGAGACACAGTTTAGTCCATAGCAATCCCTTTCTACTTGATCTCAGTGGAACACTAAGCACTAAGAAATGCTGAATGAGTGGCCAGCTCCACACAGAGGCTGCAAGACACCCCCCAGTCCAGGTCCTTATGGGGAAAGGAATCAGTAAGGGAGGGCATGGGTGTTCGGGAGAAATCCTGTTAACACACATAAATATCAACACGGCTGTGGAAACAGTAGTCTTTTGGACTCACAAACTAAAAGGGCAAGCAGTGGTATGTTCTGCTGTTTTCAAAAAGTTTCCCCATTTCTCCTAGCTTCGGCATTTATTCAAGCCGGGCCTTCAACTAAATGACGTGCATTGTTAAAATCTGAAGTGGTGGCAAAAACACGGGATGGGACACAAATAACAAGCTATTATGTGATGACTTTGCAAATTATCTTTCAAGAGGAGGTATTTAAAAAATCACTAAAAAATACTTCCTGAATATTTCTAAAGTTGACTTGAAATAAAGAGGCAAGCGACCACTCTTAGCCTGTGCTGTCATCTCATCTTTAAAAATAACATCAGAGAACACTGCCTTACACAAAAGCAGTACCTTAGGTTTCTACATTTTTTACCACCCTGCAACATTTTTTTCATTTGTTCCTTAGAATGACTCTGTGAGGAAGATAAGGCAGAGAAAGATGAGGAAAATGAACCCAAGTGAAGTTAAATGACATGCACAAGGTCACAAACTAATTACCAAAAGAATCATAATGAGAACGCATGTCTTCCGACCTCTCTGTCAGCACTCTTTATTTTTGGGACTTAATGACCCTCAGGGCACTTAACCTACAGTCTTGCATAATTCATTTTACTTAGCACCACTGGGATGTCAAAGGCTGTAAATAAAATTTTATTCGCCAAAATTCTGTACATAATCATGAAATGAATTTAACCTCAAATGGACATAATTCTGACCACGTGACATAATTCTGACCACGTCTACAAAAACTGTAACATCTTTAAGATCAATCATCTTAAATTTCAGCAGCGACATTTTTGTTGAGAATTTATTTCGCTTAGCCAAATAACTGGGTAAATATAATAAAAGTTCAAAATAAAAAAAGAAATTCCCACACTTAATACTGTAAGGCAAAATTTAGCCTAGTAACTAGATGACTTTATTAACCAGATGATCTTGTTAATCTACCGAACATTTTCACTAGGCTTTAACCTTCCTTCAGCTAACTGAAAGGAGGTGAATAACTGAATCATTAACCGATCAGGTTAAAGAAACTACGCTTACTTACCCAGAAGGGAAAACCAACTATCTGAATATCAACTACAATAAAACTTATTTTATTAAGCACTTAATATGTGCCAGGTTAAATGATTTTGGCAGATTGTTTCATTCAATCCTCACAACTATTCTGTGGTGGGTACTATTTCATACACATTTTACAAATAAAGAGATGGCACTGAGTTTAGATAATGTACCCAATAATCCATACTGAGAAAGTAGCTAAGCTACAATTCACTCCCAGCAGGTTTAACTCCAAAGTCTCTACTGTTTTTCACTCTAAAGCCTTGATTCTAAACACAAAGAATAATGACATAGTGCCTATCACTACTAAAAATAGGCAAAGATGTGGACCTACAGAGCAAAAAAATAAAATTTCTAAATAGTGTATACTAATAAACATAAACTCAATGAATAAAATTATGAAATTCCCTCTAAAAGCCTTTTTCAGAGAGAAGTTATTCTCATCCATCCATTCTCTCATTAAACAAAATTGTTGAAACGAGGCCATGAACCAGAAACTCCCCTTGGTCCTTCACCTTATGGAGGTCATGGCTGATCTGAGAGATACAAACTCTTTTCTTAAATAATGTCATATATGTTGGGTGCATAGATTCAGGGTCATGACTAGCTTAAGCGTTATAGATTAACATTAGTCATGGATAAAGGCATATGTACACAATACATGGTCTAAGTTACACAGACCAAATATATAACTTTTTGATAGTCAGGATTTATTCAAGGGCAAACTTTATACTACCTAAATAATAATGAGGGTAAATTCTGTGGCATGTAAATGTTATCTTGATAAGAAAATTTAAACAAGCATGAACGAATTTTATATTCTTCAGAATTTTAATAAAAATATTTTTGAGAGTGACCTGAAAGAGAAAATTAAATTTACATTATTTTAAGGAGTTTGTTGATGAGCCAACCCAGTAGAGTACAATGTGTCCTCCATATGGACCAACAGATCAAATCGGGCCTCATATTTCAA